>NC_092590.1:42864000-44103000 GCF_047663525.1 Anas platyrhynchos | reverse complement strand
ACATAATAGTTCCTGGTAAAACATCCCAGAGTAATCTGGGTTTAGGGTAGAAAGTAATTCCTGCTGGGTTCAAATTATAAAGAGAAGATAGAGACCAGAAACTGTTGGGAAGGCTATTTTACTCTCTTTAAGAAGAGCTACATTCCATGCCTGAGAAAGATCTGTTAAATCCAGTGTCACCACTGGTGACTGGTGCACTTTACTCCAGTTAATTAGGTACATGCCACCTTTGTCCTAGCAACATTTTTGCACAACTTGTGGTTTTCTACACTTTTTAGATTTATTTATTTGTTTAAGTGATGCTTGAAGTTGAGGAATCTGAAAAAGCCAATTTTACCTGCCTGCAATAGTATTTGACCTAGGATAACAAGTGGGATAACAAACAAGTAGAAATCTGTAATGTTTCTGTCTGCTAAGGGTGCAACAGCAAATACCTGCAGGACAGTCAGCATGCAGTATTTTGAATAATCCTGCTGAAGGGAATTTGATTCCTTACTCTAAGGAATTCAAAAGTTGTCCTTGTTTGTTGAATAGAGCCCTGTGAGATTCTTTGGTTTGCTGGGTCAGATTCACTTGACAAGGCTCTGTTTTGCCTTTCCAAGTAAGTACTATTGGAAAAATGTTGCAGTGTGATGTTATAATAATCCATCTGATGAAACCTATTGCAGGGCATATATGTGATAATAAAGTAAACAGAGCAAGCCTTGTTTTTCAAATGACACTGTGTGTAATCTCTTGGTGTCTGTGCCTCCTTTAACAACTTTTAAACCCATTAATAAATTTCACCTGAAGCTGATGAGGGAGATCAGCCTTCAAGATACTTGATTTCTGTGAGCTTCATGAAAATACAGTCCATCTCCCCTGCCTGCCTATCTATCAGCGTTCTCACTGGGGAAATGTGGTAGTGTCAGTTCAACTCTCAGTAGTTATTCGATAATCTGTAGGTGGCAGCAGTGGTATGAATGCCCTGATCTTTTCTGTCAGATTAGTACTGTCATAGACCTGCGAGAAGCCAGTTATGAGTGCTATAGAAAGCTATAGAAAATCATTCCTTTCTAATCCTGCTGTCCACATTTTAAATCAGTTTTACTGAGGCACTGGTATAAAGAAACCATAAAGGTGATTAATATTTTGTAATGAAGCAATTGGCACTTAACAAGCTACTCACTTCTACAGACTGCTTACTAAAAATATTAAAGAACTTAAAGGTAAAAGTGAAATTCAATTTGGAATACATACATTTGGATACTAAAGCCTCTGTCTAAATGATTTTATTAATATCGATTGATCTATTGCCTTCCAAAGAGGTAATCAAAGGGTAATCTTGTTAAAGAGGAATGGCTTACTTAGCGTGACACAAAGTGTTGAAGGGCCAAATCTTAGTTTGAGAGTGGAGAATAACCTTGTGGTTATATTAGGGCTGGTAAAATGAGAAAGGCAAGCGGGCCTCATTCCAAAAGGATGTGAGGTCTTGTTGGATATCCAAGTCAGAGGAGCCTGCAGCCGAGCTGATCCAGCAGCTTTGCTTTAACAGCAAGTACAGAAGGGATGGGGAGAGTCAAGCCCGTTTCAGTATTGTGCAGAAAAGAATGATAGGGACACCTAAGCTAAAGCTTATAACTTATTCCTCATTTTTGTTATTTTTTAAAATGAAAATGTGATTTTTTTTTTTTTTTTTTGCCAAATGTTGGAATGAATAATATTGATAATTCCTAATAATCACTATTAGTCAGCTTTCAAAAGAGCACTGCAAGCTTTCATGTTCAAATATTTCCTGATGGTCAGCTAAAAGACAGTGTGTAGGTGGCAAACAGTAGGATGTAAACAGCATTTGAAAAGTGTACTTTGCATTATACTGGCACTTATTGAAAATTTAGATCTGATTATCAGCTGTAGGTTTACTTTGTGTCTCTTCTGGAGTATCTAAATTAACATTTTGACTACTAGTTATAAAATACAGTATTCTCTAACAGGCATCTGTAAGCACTGGGCCCCAGATCCTCCAAGACTGTATTGGTGTCTTTTTTTTTAATTTCCCTTAATGAATGAAAATGTATCAAATAAGAACAAAATAATTCTCACCTTAATTATGCTGCTTAAAATGTTGACATATTTATGTGTACAAAATAAATAGTCTGACATAACTAATTAAAATGTCTGTACACACAAATGCATTATAAATAGAAATAAACATCTTTTATCTCTCAATTAATTTATTTGAACTTCAGATTGTAATTAGAATACATTCAGGTATCCAGAGAACAATGAAAAGAATCCTTGGTGAAACAACAGCACTCTCAAGAGAACTGAAAGTACTCCTTAAGTCTCTGAAGTTACACCACGCCATTTGGCATAAACAGGATTTGGAACAGTGCTCTGCAACTTCCTGGAGTTAGTATACGACCAGCTCCCGAAGAGCAAGCTCTTGGATCCTGGGAACACTTGACTCTGGCAGTAAGAGGACCTGGGATCTCTCTACGAGTGTGAAGGATTCAAAGAACACTTGTTTAGTCCTCCTGATAATGGAGATGGGCTTGTCTGTACGTGACCTCTGCGGACAGAGTACTGTTTGCCTACAGCTCACTTCATGTTTTCTGTTGCTTACTTTGTGTCAGGGGTAGAATATAAATAAGGACTCATATATGTAAAATATCTGCAGCTGAATTGCTGACTGCCAGGATTTTATCCCTACAAACCTTCAAGTGTTCAAAACAACAGAGTAAATAGCTTCTCAACTTGCATACAGTGGCAGCTGAAGCTGGCAGAATTTCTCTCTTACTCCTAACCTTGTTTGCCTTGAGCTGTGTAAAATCTCCCAATGTCAGGCGGATCCATTTTATAGGGACAGCCTGGAAATAGTTCTGTTAAAGCAAAAATCTCTCTCAAACAGATGAGGAAAAAAACTCAGTAATTGTTTTTTGAGCTGTAACTTCCTAAGGTGCTTTACAGAAACTCTATTTTAAACTGATCTGCAATTTCTTTATACTATTTACAAAATATTTTAAAATATTATTTTTCTACCTCATGTATTTATCAAGATTTCATGTTTGTGGAACTCTTTGGGCTCTTGTTTAATGGTACATAATTTTGTGTTTTTGAAGAAATGTCTCTCACAAATCAGCTGCGGTTACAGATTCCCTCTTTAGGAAGTCATCCTGATGGGAGAAATTTCTGTGGTTAATCTCCTCCATACCCGAGTATTGGTAGCTTTCCTTCTGAGCCTAGACAACTGATTGTACATCAGTCTGTGAGGATTTCCAAGCAATGAGACAGACTAAAACACCCTAGATGTTAAATTATTTTGCAATGTGCCTGAACATGAAAAAAGCAAACCATGATTGCAAGACTCTTTAGAAACTGCAAGTGCCGTTTGGAATACACAGATAAGCTGCTTTTGTAAACTGTTAGTCAGCAGGCTTTCATTTCTGTAGTCTAATTTCTAAATTTTAGGTTGTAACCTTTCAGATAGATGCATAAAACGTTTGGCTAGGAATGTGGAATAAAGGATGTGGAATGCTTCATTTCTGAACCTCTGTTTTCATAGCAGCTTTCTCAGAGGGAGTTCAGGATTGCTTGTCTGTCTTATGCTGTCTCTTAAGCATCAAGATTTATGTGGTTGAGGAATTGGTCTGAGTAGGCACAATTCATATAGACTGCAGCTTTGGTTATTACTGCAGAAGGGGTTGGTTAGGCATCTCCTTTCTTGTGATCTGCATCTGGCATGAAATCTGTCCTGGAGCAAGGGTTTGTGTGTAATATGCTGTAGAAGCTTTGGGTTCTTCTGTTTAAAACACAAGTTAAACACAACTGAAGTGTCTTCTTTTTTGTGATGTCCATGCTTAGGATTCCCTAACCTTTGCCATTCTTTCTGTCTTATAAATATTTAGGATGTGCATGGGAACAGCAGCAGGCAGTAGGAGTTCAGATCTTGAGCAAAGAGAGGTTTTGAGACTGTACGACTGTCCAATTTACTTTACCTATTGAGTAAAAAGATCTTTCTCCTGATATTGTTTTGCAAATATAATTATTTCTTGGAAGGAAAGCTCAAGTGCTGTCTTTTGTTCTAGAATAGTATTTATTTTACTTGCCAAACCTAAGAAAAATAAACAAAACCACTTCTCATGGTTGACTTAACTCATACACTTTTTCTGTTATTTTCAGACACTGGTAGGCTGTGCAAAAACAAACAACAATAAAAACCACACCTCTTCCAGAGAATGTCCCATGATTTCGAGTAAAACCCTTGGTAACTATTTAGGTTTATAAGCTGGAGATCCATGGTAACTATTTAGGTTTATAAGCTGGAGTTCCACAGCAGCTCCCACTGCATTAAATGGAAGTGGTTTGCACATGCACTTCTAAAAATCAAACCATTTACAGTCTAGCTGTGGGTGCATGTTAGGGAGCCCCTCGGCTAGAAAAGACTTTGGGTCTTCTGGAAATCAAACCATGTATGTAGATGTTTATGTCCATGTTTTGGTATCTAGACATAGGCTTAGGTACAAAAGGTTGAATTTGTCACCCTTACCTTTGAAATGTGCACCACAGTCCCTTGTAAAGCCAGGGGCAGTGCTGCCAGCATTTTAAGGTGGGGCTTCTGTCAACAGCATATGCAGTGCTGCCTGGGATATTTTTTACAGAAAATACCTACGGAAGCCAACCAACCAAAAACAAATAACAAGGAAAACCCCTGCAATTTGGGATCTCTTTTTTTTTTTTTTTTTTTTTTTTTTTTTTTTCACGGGTATAAGTAAGGAAAAGGATTTTGGTCTGTTCGAAAATGAACAAATTTTAAAAGTCAAATGCTACTCCACCACGACTGTGTCACAGACTGAGTGTCCACAGAGAGCTGGCAAAGCAGAGAAAACACTAGTGTCCACTAGAGTACTAATGTCTCGTGTCCTGATGAGTGGAAATGTATTAAGGGCTTACCAAAGAATGGGTTCTTCCTTATGATTTATGCAGATATATACACAGGAATTCTGTGGTTTAAGGATAGCTTCCCTGTTCGCTCTGAAAAGCTTATGCAGCTATGTAGCTATGCCCAGCACTTTGCAAAATGTTTGTGTGCGGGCTTGTTTGTTTTTTATTTTTATTTATTTATTTGCTCAGGATGGCTAGGTGACTGTTATGCAGTGCAGCCTATGACTCATTTATGATCTACTTGCTTACCCTTACTCATTGCAGGTTTTCAGGATTTGGGATATCTGTGCAATTGGTGCTGGCCGTCAGGTGTAGATACAAGGAAGGACAAAAGCATATGCTGTGGAACATAACTCTGCATGCTTGTGAGATGAATGAATGATTTGTGCAGAACCCTCAGAGGATGTAGCTCTCAGGTTCCTCACATGACCATGTAGATTTGTTGCTTTTTGATATTAGGGCAACTGGCACCTACTGGTTTTTAGGCAAGCACCTATGACACAGAGCATGTCAAAGAAGACTGAGGAATTGTGTTAAAGAATTGTTCAGTGATTCTTGTCATTGTTTGATATGGTGGAACATGAAAGGTTTGATGTGGCCTGACTTTAAGATCAGATAAATCTGCAGCTACATGTTAATAATGTCTGGTGGTGGATAACTGGATGCTAGTGATTGTGCTGAGCCCCCATCTTAGTGGTCTCGTGGTCATTTGGTATTTTATATACTGGTATTTTTGTGAAATACCAGTAGCGTGAAGCGGCATTGCTTTGGTTCTTGGTGTGGTTTAAAATGTCATCTTGTTCATAGGTATGGTGGAACAGACAAAGAATGGACTGGGATTGAAGGAATGGGAGTTTTATTACTGACTTTTCCAGTGGGAAGTACGGTGGTCTTTGCAGGTGTAACCTTCTTTTGTATGTTAAAATGATTAAACCTGGAGTAGCAATTGACTATGGCATCCTTTGTACCAGCTATCAAATAAAAATAATATACATAATTTTCATTTATTTTATAAATATTTACTGTTGATTTTACTGTAGCATTTCCATCTGGAATTATTCCAGAGAGTTTGTAATGTAAAGATTTAAAATTTCATTCTATTTCAGAGCTGCTTCTCAAGCTTTGTGACACTTGTGATAGTAGAGACCCCTTCTTCCCATCCTTTCTCTGTCCCTTGGCTACTTCCCCCTTCCCTCCCGGAAGATTTAGGATTGAGAGGGCTCTCATTCTGACCTTACAGCTGACTGGAGATTTACCTGTTTGTTTTTTCCACTTTTTTTCCCCCTATCTGTTATCAAGGTGCTGTTGTTTGTGTATGTGTATATGAGGTTAGTTTAGCTGGTGCTTCTTCAATCAGCATCTTTTTTTTTTTTTCTTTTTTCTGAAGTGACCTCTACAGTGCATTAGATTTATGGCAGCCTGTACTTTCATTACATATCAGTGTTACTGTGCAAGCTCACTGCATCTCTGTCGGAGGAGGAACAGGGCTTCTCAGAACAAGCCTTCAGTATTATCTTTGAACATATGTTCTCTATTAAGTGAGATGAGGGAAGTCACTTAGTTTTCCTTCCATTTGGAGGTTAAAATGGAGGGCTTGTCTAAAAACAGATTGTAGTAAATTGGAGGTTTATTTGAACAGTATGTCAACATTATTAACTTGAAAATATATACTAAATTGATAGGTTTCCTTTAATTACCTCATCTCGAAAGCTGTTCTCAACAAACAAGCAAACAATTCGAAAGTAATTTAATCTGCCTGAAAACGAGAAAATCAGGAAAGCATACAGCACGACTTTTCTAAATATGACATTTGTTATAAAGAGTGTTAGATAAACTATGTAATATATTTGGCCCATTCTACTTCCTGTTCAGAAGTAGTAACAAATTTAAAAAACTGTTGGTGTCTAGATTCTGGGGTTATTCTGCAAATGTGCAAATGTTGGCTTACAGTTAGCTGGTAGACAGCATATTGGCGGGGTTTGTTGTTGTGTTTTTTTGTTTGGT
This sequence comes from Anas platyrhynchos, assembly GCF_047663525.1. Classification (NCBI taxonomy): domain Eukaryota; kingdom Metazoa; phylum Chordata; class Aves; order Anseriformes; family Anatidae; genus Anas; species Anas platyrhynchos. The sequence goes on along the minus strand of NC_092590.1, from coordinate 44,096,073 downwards.
TTTCTTTTGTTTACTTTTTCTCTTTCTTTTTAGTGGTGGTGGTATTAATATGGCCAGTTTGAAATGACTTATGTGACTGGGCTCTCAGAAAACCCTGTGTCACTTGACTTCACTGACAGATGTTTAAGATGGCTATGCGAATGCTGCATGTGTGAGATGAATTATACAAATATCTATGAGACTTCCTTGCTTTTAGACATTATTCTGAAGATTTTAATGATGTTGTAAATGCCAGGAAAGCTAATTTGCTTTAGCGTTCCACATAATCATAGACATTTCAGCAGCATTCACTTAGCACTACTTATGCATGTGCTACCCTTTCTGACTGAAGAGCTAAAATTAGGGGCCTTCTAGATTACCCTGTTTCAGAGGAGAAACTGGGGATTTCTAGGGAAATTGAGCTGCTTTAGTACAGTTAATGAGAAACATGTGCCAAGTCTTTTTTCAGCACAGCGCGTAAGCAGAGAGAGTTTTACAATTTGGAGTTTTAAAACTCTTCCCATAAATATTTTGTTTTGAGAATCCACTTGGTTTTGCTCAGGATGGGTCAGTGACTCAAGCATGAATTTCTAGCAGTGGCTTCTGAGTCCTTCCTCTCAGTTGAGACTCTTCGGGTAAAGAGTCGTGCCCACACCAAAACTTAATAGTTTGTTCTAAAACAAACTTAATTTGTTTTAGAAGGAAGTGAGCGACTGGAAGTGCTGTCACAGTAGGATTTAATGATCTCCCTGATCTAGTGAAGAGAGTTTCGGTCCACCATTTTAGCCATTGATGTAGTGTGAAAGAAACATGACGTTTATAGATCTTCCAAAGTACTCATTGTCACCTTTCCCAGTAACTATATCCAGAATGATCAACACCCAGCAGTGGTGCTTCCTCACAAAAAAGTGGAGGATGCTACTATTCTAGGCAAATGCTAGCTGTCTGCTGAGGGAAATTGCAATTGAATCCAAAATTGTATGTGTATCTTTGCTATAGTACTTCAAAAATAGAGGAATAGTAGCTCTTGTCCTACATGAAACTTTCCTGAGTAGGTTTGTCAGTGGTTGATAAATCAGCTCTGTTACTTTAAATGTTATGCTTGGTTTATTCTTGAATCTGCACCCCATCATTTAAACAAAGGTTTTATTGTTGCATTGACTTATTTGTGTATCTCAATGAATCTAGCTGAGGTTGAGGCATTTATGGAAAAAAAAAATCAAGCGATGGTGTAGAACAGAGCTCTGGTTTGCCACGTAAGGTAGAAGAGACTGTACTGTTTTCTTGGTAACTCGTGACTGTGTACTGTAGGTGATGGGAGGAACATTTGTTTCTACAGCCAAAGGAATGGTAGTTCTGAGGGGTAATTTGGCTTCCAGTACTGTTCAAATACCAGAAGATGGTCTGTTCCCTTGTTCTTATCTCTCTGCGCTATTGCGCGCTGAAGTGATTCTAAAGCTCTGTGCCTGTTTGGTTTGATACCTGCTTTTAGCTGTCGTCCGGAGTCCCTCCTTGTTGGTTGATGTTTCTCTTGACCCCACCCTTAGTACTAAAGCAAAGCTTGATACCAGCCTGTCCTAGCTGCTCTGTGCTTGGTCATTCTCCCGTGAAATATCATTTCCTACTTCCCATCCTTTCTTTTGTGTGTGGTTATTTTTATATGTTCAGCCCTTACTCGCACAAGTATGTCCAAGATTGTGTTTTGCTATTTGATTATGAAAAATTTCCAAAATTATTCTCAAGGACATGCAATTCTTAATTATTACGAAAAAACCTTTGTGCTATAAAAAAGAAAAAGCTTACTGCTGGCCTTTTAAAACTGATTGACATTGGTGGATAGTAGTTTGACACAGGGTGTTACAGAACATAGCTTTTTTTTTTTTTTTTTTTTTTTTTTTTTAACAGTTTTAGGGTGCTTAAACGGATGTTTAGAAGTTTTATTTGTATGAGCATTTACAGAATAAAATTCTTCAAAATGCCTCCGGATTTTTGTTGTAGTATGCAAGAAAAAAGTATACTTGGAAATCTGAAGAGCCCATGATGCAGATGTTGGTGGAAAAGAGCAGAAGTTGGGAAATCTTTACTTTTCATGGTGATGGATCAACTCTGTTTTTGGATCTAGAAGGTGCAAAATTTAGACTAGACTTAGCTTTCAAAAATGTGGTGCAGCATGTACAGTTGTATGATCCTGCAGAGCACAGTGGTGTCCTTCCAGTAGGAAGCTGTAAACCTGCATAGTTGTACTCTCCTCTCCTTCTCATGTGCTTGCAATATCCGTGAAGGTCTTTTCATCTGGCTAATTGTTTTTCGTTCTAGTAGGCTGGCTACTCGTGTTTGGTTTTCTTTGTTACTTTGTGATACTTCAGTGCGTGTTGTTCCATGTTTTGCAAGGCAATTTGTCATTAAAGATCCCAAGAATTATCACTGTGTACAGCTTTGACAGTCTCTGCTCTTTGGTGAAATTGCAGTTGAGCAGTTACAGTCTCGTTAACTGCGAAGTGCAAAGGATCTGGGTGGCATTGAGCTTTTGCTTTTATTCGTTCCATCTTTTGTTTTTTAGTACTGTTATGTCTCCCTCAAATGTTGCTGTGCTGTGTCTGAGAAATCCCTCTTTTTTTTTTTTTCTTTTTTCTGAAAGTAAAGATGCAAATGGGTTGAATCAACTGCTATGTTTACTTTTTTCTGTCAGAAGATTTATTGTTGCTATCTTCATGTTTTATATATCATGTGAAAATAAAGACAGATTTGTGAGCTTATTGTGCTCCTTTTGGAGGCATGGTTCATTGGGAACTCCTTATATAAGTCTCATTCAAGTTTTGGTGCCCATCATTCTCTCTGTTTAGGTAAATTTACCCACCCAAAGTGGGTACTAGTGCAAGTGAGACTGAAACTATCAAAGCTTTTGTAATTTTGCATGCATAAGACAATGATGAATAGAAACATTCTGTGCCATATAGGCAAAAAGGTGGTTCTTTTTATGACATAGACTGTATCATGTCTTTATCAAAGAAAAGTTTGTGTGTTTGCTTCCTTGGCAACAGGGCTGTCGCTAGAGGCCATCTGACTAAAAGTCTTCACCCTGCAATTCATAGTATTAGGGTAAATCAGAGAGCATTGTTTACATGACTCCTTGTGTTTCATGTCATGTATCCTCATACACAGATGTTTTTCATCGTTTACTGCTAATAGTGAGTATGTGTTACAGTTTTCTATGCATTTTTGTGGCATTTTGTATGTTTAAACTGTACTCATGTTGAATGGGAATGATTATGTATTTTGACTGAGGGAAATGAAACTCATCCTTGGGATACTTTTTGGTTTGCTTTCTCTGCTTATACAGTGGCCTTTTACAGGCCCAGAAAAAGGCAGAAATCTTTCACCAGCTAAACTTCTTGCCCTGCATTCCTGGATTAATAATGCAAGAAGATGATGCATGTCAAGTCACATGAAGAATGACAAGATGACAGAAAATACAGCCACAGTACAGGGTAGAGCTGGTTTGCAGAAGCCCAGCATGAAGACAAAATGGTAGTGATACAGCAATAATTCCATGCCTCAACTCCATAAAAAGGACCCCTTTATCAAGAACTTCAAAGGTAAAAGGCATGGGGAGTCAGATTTTCAGCTCTTTTAAGTGACTGTAGCTCCATTAGCAATTGGCTGAGTGAATGAATGAATGAATGCATGTGGTTAACTGTTCTAAATCACTTGAAAATCTGGTTGAGAAGCTCTTTCTTAATAAGTAATAGGCGAAGGACAGGGAAGATACTCTCTCAAAACTATACAAAACCCTGATTTTTTTTCCTCCTGCTCTTTTTTTAGGAAAGAGCTGTAGGCAACTGGTAAGAAGCCCTAGTTGAAAAGCTTGATTTAAGAGAGGATTTTCCTATTTTCTTCACTTCAGAATAGGAAGGGAAATGGAAAACTTCTAAATTCTTTTAAAGGAAGGGATAGGGATGATGGTTGATTAATGTTCTTCTTCAACCTTCACTTAGATTAAAACTTCAGTCAAAACAAAAATCACTCATAATTGGGGTGACAGAAGGTGAAAATAAATGCCCTATGCTTCTGTAAGTTTCACCTATCTCCAATATGCTTTCAGTGTTCTCTCCTAAGTAGTCTCCTGGAAAAAAATAAATGATACAACTTTGTGTAATATTTTTATTTTATTTTTACAGAGATAACTTTGTTGAGGTTTGTGTATGTGTGGTGGTTGTGTTCCATTTTGTTTCCCCTTACCACCATCCAGGTTCAGTAGGAACTGTTCCTGGTTTGGGCCAAAAACTTCATAGCTGCTCTTCTTCATGCATTCAGAATCAGTTGTGAAGGCTTTTAATGTCATGCAATGAAGGAGGAGTCCTTGAACTCCAAAGAAAGATAGAAGAGAAGGTTCTGATCTTGTTAGCCAGAATGAACAAACATATGCTTGTGCTTCTCATTGAAATAAATCTCTAAGCCCTTAAAAAAGGGACAATTCAGAATCTGTTTGTTTAAACTCCTTACTTCAAAAGAGGAACTTGTGTGTGTCTTACAAATAAGACTGTGTTACAGCACTGCTCAACTGTTCTTGTAAATGGTTTCTGGAATTCTTAAAAACATTATTCTAAGTTGTGAGCTTTCTTTCTCTCCAGGGTTTGAAAAAGAAACCCTGCTGGTTTGCAGGGTTTGCAAACCAGCAGCACATCTAGGATGAACCCACAGAGATTGGTAGGCCTAGAGTTAATGGTTTGCAATTCTTCTAAATATATGGTACTCCCAATGATAACTACAGTTGAAAACAGTCTGATTTTAGTAAAAGCCACAGCAGCGTTTGTAGCTGTAAAGGTTGTGTTGTGCTGTGGGATCAGAATTTAGGATTCTCTTGGATTTTGATATTTTTAAAGCTACTCAATTGCCTTTATTACCTTTTCCTTTGGTTACTGATTGCTTCTGCAGCAGCAGGAACTGCATGACAGAGACCTGATCCTTTTTGCTGGTGCAAGTAGTAACCTGATTCTATCTTCAATCATTAAGATGCTTTATTGTTGCAGTTCACATGCTTTAATAAAAATCTCTTATAGTTAGCGATATACTATCTAAGATTCTAGCTTACTTTTCTTGTCAGTCCCTACCTAGGCACAGGGAGGAGGTTGAGAAAGATGGGTTTAAGTATAACTGCAGTCATGCAGCAGCATATAAAACACTGCCAGCTGCAACAGATGTCTTACACCTGCTAAGCTTTTGCCAGCAAGCTGGACTGGCACCCTCTGGTTGGAAAGCAGGCAGGAGTACAATTTGATTCCATTTTGATTTTGTTTTTAGACAGTGCAAATTTTGAGGGGGAGATATTTAGGAAGTGAATGTCCTGATCAAACGGAGTGTCCTGTCTTTGCAGAATGAAAGTCTCTGGTATCTAGGCTTGTGACATGGAGAAAAAAAGAATCACAGTAATGTACATAAGTGCTTCACATAATCTACACTTGGAAGCTCTGTGGGTTCTGTATGTATATTATCATACATATGTCCGTGTGTACACACACCCCTCTTCCCAGAAGAGTAAAGGGAGAAGTGTTCTGCTCCGTAACGTTTTTTCTCATTAGGTTTAAAAGCCTTTGTTTGAAAAGGAGTTGTAAAAGCTGAATATAAAACACTATGGCTTTGAATACAGCTGTGGAAGGCATCGTTACTATATCTTTTACTTGCTGGGGGGAGAGATTGGACCAGAGACAGACCAGATTGGATGTGGATAGGTCTGAGAATATAATATGGAAAGGTAGAGAGAAGCGTTTGCTTGTGAAATGATCTGACTGGGTTATCTTTGGATTTTCTCATTTTGAAGAAAACATTTTTTATACAGTTTCACACTTCCGGCATTTTCCTCTGTCTTTCAAACTGTTCTTAATTCCTCATGGCAAAAGTGAAGCTTCTTATTAGAGGGAGTGACTTTTAATTAACGCTTGTCTTTTGTGAAAGCTGCCTGAGGTACTGCAAAAACATACAAGGCTCATTCAATTCAGCAGACCTACAGTGTGACCAGCTGCCAAAAGTTGGACTATGGAGTCAATGTAAGAGACTTAAAATCAGTTTAGAAAAGTATGTAGCTGGGCAGAGGAAAAAGTGTTTCCAATTTTAATTTCTAGATAGTGATTTGCAGGACACAGAGAAGGTTCATATTAAAGGAAATGATTTTGTTTCCCTCTCCTAAACCTATAGGAGCTGAGTTTAACACTGAAGGATTTTCTGTGAGATGTTCACGCAGCTCTGGTGGTGACAGTATCTTGGCTTCAGTTCTGAATTTTGTTCTAAATTTAGGATTCCTCTTTGCCTCTCTCTTGGAAATGTAGTTGTTCCCTTCCCTGCTTGGTATCAATAACAGTCTGTCTCCCTTTTAGCATTATTTCTATACTCAATACTTTCACAGTGTGTGAATCTCTTTATATCTTCTGTGACTATCACCATGTTGCGGACATACATTATTTTTGCTCTCACAGAGGCAATTTACAATAGATGAATAGATGTTGACAGTTCTGGGCAGCTGGAGAAAAGTTGTATCACAACAGACTTAGTTTTGAATCAAAGAAATGTTGTCCTTGCTGCTTCCTACCACATTTCCAAAACTGTTTTGTTTGAGTCAGCCATGTTTCCTATCTCTTTCTTGGCCAAATGTAAACGAAAATCAAACAGCAAGCTGTCAGGAGGTCATGCCTTAAGGACAGCTTACTATTATTTTTTAATTCTCTTTTAATCAGGTTTCTCATTAACGTGTTGCTACAGATTTATATGTAGCTGCATCAGCACTGCTAGCAATCCTGCTGCATGAAATGGCTTGTCTGACATCAAAAATTATGAGGAGGCAGCAGGCAGCAAGACAATAGATCAGCCAGAGTGTCTACAGATGTTTTTAATCTGATCCTCCGTTATTTATACAGTGTCATAGGTATGCATGTTGTTTTGCAGATATATAAAACATGAGAGCTTCCTGTCCTGAGGGGCTTACAACATGCAAGATTGTAAATGAAATCCTGCAAGATTTCTGGTCATTATTATCCAGTGCCCAGTGTGGTTAGTTTGCAGCAAGTGCAATATGGAGTATACCCACTTCTTGTTAGCTGCACGTGTGAAGGGAGAAACCTGTTTAAACAATGTACGGTCAATAGTGAGTGAGAGAACTGATAACCGAACTTCAGGGCCTTGAACACTGATTTAAACCCACCTCAGGTCAGCAGAGCCAGTGCTCTTATTTAGGCCTGAACCATATTCTGCTAAACAAGAGGACTTTCTAAAGTCACAAGTCCCCAGTGAAGACGGTGTGTGTGTGTCCGTGGTTACTGAGCTGTGTGCTGCAGAGTGATCTGGAGGCAGCAATATCTGCTGCTTTCACACAGCTCTACAAGAATCGTTCCTTACAATCATGATTAGCAAAGAGAAAATTGGAGCTAGGTAACAGGCACTGGGGGGAGTTTGATGCATTTTTTTTAGTGCAGCCAAAACATTAGTACTTAAGAATAATTAAGGAGTTTTTAATCTGACTCATTCAGCTCAAAATCACATGGATAATGGCTCCATGAAATTTCAAAAACATTATGGCACTTTATAGGTAAAATTCCTCTGTGTGAAAGCACCCAAATGTTTCTGACTTATCAAGATCCGCTTTTGTTTTGTAAATTGATCACGTTCTTTCCCCACCCCCATGTATTACCCAAGCATGTGTATCCCATTACATGTTTTTACAGATTGAATTTAGAGAATTCCACTATATGAACCATGTTCCCTTTTGGCTTTGTGCAGTTAGTTGCTGTAGCAGAGCTTGGAAACTCATAGCTTTTCAATTTCAGCTGTGCCTGCATGTGTCTTCATGTCGAGCAGGGCAGGATGAACTAAAAAACTGTGGAGGAGGAAAAGAGAGACAATTAGTTTCCTTACTAATGAAATAAATTTCAGAAACCTTTTTCCAAGGCTGATTCTAAGATGGCAAAGTTACAAAACAGTATTTTGGCCACCATTTCACAGGTACTGTTCTGGCAGACTGCCCTTACATCAGAATGGGTCTAATGAAAATTTGTTAGTTTTGCAGTGTTGTCTTCTCACTTTGTGCCATTAAATACTGACTGGAAAATTTATTGAAAAATGATTTTTCCTTTAGTATAAAACAAATTATATGTTAGGAGTGCAATCTGAGAAGCACTTTTTCAGGGCTTCTAATACTTAGTTAAGAAGTTCTTTACTCCCAACAGAAAAGGGTGCAGTCCTCTGGTCCTGAATTCTGAACTTGGGAAATGATAGTATTGACCTCATTAGCTTACTTCAAGCACAACTTCTATTTGTCCTCATGACTTAGAAGTGATTTATGTTCTTATGTTCTTGGATCTTTGACTATATACATCTTGGTTTGTTTATTTTGTTGTTGTTTTCCTCTACTGACTTCTGTTTTCTTTCTCTCATGATATTCTTAATTTTTGATATTCAAAGCAAATCCTAGGACAGAAAGGAAAGCATTTCAAAAGGAAGAAGTCTGGAAGGTGGAGACTAAGAAAAGAGTTAAGTGGGGATTTTCCTTGATATAAAATTGTTGGGCAGAAGCCAGGAACATAAGAGCTAGAGAAGAGGAATTGTAGAATTTGTTTCTGTGTGTTGCAGGCTGGGGGAGGGAAAATGAGCGGAGCTAAAACAGGGCACGACTCCAGGGAGAGGGAGTCTTTTATGACAGCTTTCTGGGAGAGTGGAAACGAAGAGAAAAGATGGCCAGAAGAATGTGCATGAAACATGCTTGTTTTACTTAGCTTACACTGCTTCTTAAAATTTTTTAACTGTGTTAATTAGCACTTGCAAAAAGCTGCTCTAATATGCTGAATTGCTTCCTGTCTTCAGGCTCGTTCATTTAGAATTAGCCAGTTCCAGGCTGAGTTTGCCAAGTTTCTAGTCTTGACCAAGAATCAGAGATAATAGGATCATACCCATTTAAAACTCTCTGTGCCACGCTATCTGACACCCCACATCAGTGCGCTTCCAGTTTGCACTTCCTCATTGCACATTACAACAGGTGCAGTGGAAAGTGACAAGGATACTCAGATATGTGGAATGACTTCCGCAGGAAAATCAGCCGCTTATCCTAGTCTCCTTGAGGCTGGGAAAAGCACAACTCCGAAGAGGATATGACAGTTTATTCCTGCGGTAAGGAAGTAATTACAGAAATTTAAGTCTATTCAGACAAAATATCTTGCTAAAAAGAGGGATGTGCATGAAAATCTGCTTTGTGGAACACACCTTTGATTTGATGTCTAAGTAAATTTCGAATATGTATCGAAATGTTAAGATGCCAGCAGAAATTCAAACAAGCTGATATCAAACTTCAGATATTGCTTCAACACACTGGATACATATTCCACTTATTTCATGTTTAGTTTTAACACCGGCAGGCTGCATTGTCGTGAAATCAAACTGCAGAGTAGTTGCAGGAAAAGCTGTAGCATTTTTGTTTTGGAGTCTTCCTTGCAGCTGATATTTTGTTGCTCAGAAAAAGAGCAGACAGTTATTGAGGTATTCTGGGTTCCTTAGAAAGTTCAACTTCTTGTTTTTCTTTGAAAAAATCCTTTTCTTTGCTTTGGCTTTGTAAGATCTTAGCTCAAAAATAAGGCCACTGAGTATGTTTTCGCCTCTGGACCTGATTTTTGTTGATGCAGCCAGTTTACTGTACACTGAAGTACATGTTTATATTCTGAGATTCAGCTCAGAAAGCTGATATTTCAGTAAATGTAAACCACAATGTTCACACAATCTAACCTCAATCACTTCATTTCAGGGGCTACCTTTCTCTTCAGGCTACTGGAGGGAGGGGGAGAGAAACCGAGACCATGTGCTGTCAACCACCTTTCAAAGGAGATTCTTCAATATAGGACTCTACTCAGAAAAGTTTCACCTACTCTAATGTTCAACATCTGATTTTAATATCCTCTCTTCCCTGCTTTCTCTTGCTCTTCCTTTCCTTACCCTCAGTGGCCAGGAGTGAATGTAACCAGGAGAAAAGAAAATTTGCTTCGAGGGATCTTGACCCTTTGGTTTCCCTTCTCCCTGTAGCTGTGGCACACAGAAGGAGTTCTGTGAGCAGCAAGAGGGCTTAACAGTGGCAATATGCATTCAGTGGTTAAATCCTCTGCAGTCTGGTAAGGTGTGAACTCTGAAGCTTCTCTTGTGACAGTGTTGTTCATAATGTGCCTCTTCCTTTGGCCTCCCATGTGTCAGGTAATGGACATGTTTAGTTTGACTAAAATTACCTGAGGGATGCAGAAGTTACCTGGGGTTTCATGTGTAGTTCTGCTGCAGTACCACAAGGTATCCCTTTCCTTACCAATTTAGACTAAAATCCCAACTAGTAGGCATCTGTGTGGTAATTGAACTTGTTAATGAAGATCTTATTTCTGTATAACTAAAATATACAGTGTTGTAGCAGATTGCAATTTTGGCCCATAGTTCAGCTCACATTAGCATACAGTGCACAGAAGTGGAAGTGTGAGTAAGATAGGTGTTTCTTGATTTTTCTTACTGGGAGGAGAGGAGGAAAACATTCTGAACCATTACAGTAAACTTAAATTACCGGAACCTAAAATTAAAAATGTGCAAGTCAGAGGAATGGGTGAAAGAACATAAAAGATGAGAAGAACAACGTTTGAAACACCAAGCAGTCAGAATAGTGGCACTTGAACTGTGTCCATGCTGTATAAATTGCTGTATAAATATTTGCAGGTTTGTTTCCCCTTCTGGAACTGTGAGGAATGCCTTGACTGAAGACCAAGATAAGGACAAGCATAGCTTCAGAAGGCACTGTAGTTCATCATCTACCATGGGAAGGCTTGGTATCAGCAGAGCAAAGTAGATGTTTTAGTTGTGTTTTGGAATGAGGTGTTCTGTCTCGTGATAGTGCGGTTTAACCTTTGTGAGAGCAGTGCACGGTATCATGATAATCCAGGCTGGTGTTTTGGCTCCACTCTGGTGCAAACTTTTCTCTATGAGAGATAGCTAAAGAATTCAAAACAAGTAGCTCCTATACATTGTTTATTTTGTATTTCTTCTTCTTAAAAAAGGAAGAAGCTTCAGAATGAATTCTTGGCAACCCAGGGTTCATGAAATGCTCACAGTGTAAAATACTCAAATCTGTTATCATAATGCCCATGCCATTAGCAGCCATGGGAATTTCAGGTAGATACTGGAGATGAACATATGTTGTTTGTTTGGCTGCCATTAAATGTCAAAATGAAAGAGGAAAAATATGAAGGATTCCAAGAAACAAGAACACAACTCTGTAACTAGGATGCTTGTGTGTAATGGGTCATATCTACGTGTTTTGATGGTGGCCACAGATAGATCTGAGGAATTAAGTATAAGCCCTAGTACATGTGTGAGAGCACGTTTTTTTTTCCTCCTTTGTTTTGTTTGGGAGCAGAGGGGGTGGGGAAAAAAGGGGGTGAGCATTAAGAGAGAACCCATGTGAAATGCATGTAAATATATGCACTTATGGTGGCAGCAAGGTGTAACCTGCTGTGGGTGCTGTCTTCATTTTAATGGGAATTGAGACAGGAATCAGGTCTTGTGGCTATTGAACTTGAACTTATTCCTTCCATATATTTTCCAAACACTTTAGAGTCACTTCTGGATAGTAGGCGTTTCTTGCAATCCAATTAATGTGCACTGAGTTTCTTCCTCATTAGAGTCAGGTTAGTCCTGAGGAGATTGTTACCTACAACTGCTTAGTATGGCACAATGGAAATGCAATAGCAGGAAGCAGAAAGAAAAAGAAAAATTTGATGTACATGTTAAATGTAGTCTTCCATTAGTTGAAACTATGGGAGCTATTGAATGCCCACTTGTTCTCGGTCTGCGTAGAGTCTTGTCTGCCTTTTCAGTCTTTCCCTTTGGAAGTATCAAAATTTATACTGGAAATTGTCAATTAATTTATTTTTGTAAGCATGACAATTAGAATTGTTATTTCAAGAGAAAATGACTTGTAACTATACATTGTTAATTCCCTTACCCCCAAATGACTTCCCAAATGGAACTTGAAGCTGCAGCTGCACATCTGTGATTGGAGGACATATATTCTTTTAATAACATTTTATGTTCCTGTTTTATTATTATTATTTCTTTTTTTAAATGAGAAATCCGTAAGACATGGCATTCAGGTTGCTTATTGAGGTAACTGTATCTCAGTTCCTCCACAGAAACTTTGAAATTGCTTGGTACCTCTGCTAGCACAGAGAAGGTTGCAAAACTAGGTGCATGCAAGTTAAAAAGTGACCAACTGACCTTAAAATGTAATCAGTGTTTGTGTTCTTCTCACAAATTTTGATAAATTATGCTTCTGAACTTTGTTGATTGCCTACAGGTATTGTACACCTACGGTATACAGTAGATTAATGTTTCCTTCTTGTTAAATCTGGTAGAGCAGTTTTAATTCATATCCTAGCTTTAAGATAAACTCTCAAAAATACACATAAATGAATCTAATGAAAAACCTTTGAGAGTGGGCTTCTACAGTATGATTGTAGTCATAATGAAGAAGTAAATCCCAAGAAAATCTCTTTAGGTGTTTGGTAGAAGAGGTGACAAATTAGTATTTGCTAATGCTGTGTTCATTTTTTTTGTTCAACAAAAGTAGATAAGAGACTGTCATGCAAGTTTGAGCTGAATATTGCTTGAATAGTCAAAGCTGTGCTGTGCCAAATGAAGCTCAACAAATGGCTTCCTCTTGCTCTTATGTGAATCAGGGTAGAAGGAAGAGGTGAGAAATAACCTATTTGCCTAATTATGAATTCACTGTTGTTCTTTGCACAACTGAAGGTTTGGAAACTCTGCACAAGTCTCAGTATTGGAAGCATTATTTTACCTGAAGAATAACTCTGGTTTTCCACTCAACACACTGACAAAATTCCCAGTGCCTGCATAAGGCACACAGAATGACACTTTGATTCAGCTGTTTGTCTTTTTGGAGCAGGGGTGTGATCCAGCTCTACTGTTCAACTGTTACCAAACAAGCCAATAAATAATTTCTTAGACAACTTATTCTCTGGTTGCTAAAAATAGAATAGTGTGGTTGACAAGCAGATACTTTGGCTATTGTAAATTTTTCTTTCCATTATGAAAATATTTCATTTATGTTTAGGTCTGCTGACATTGGTTGTGAAATGCCTGTGACCACTGAATGCACTTAAGAGAGATTTGCATGTTTCAGTACTCAAATCTGTTAGCTGAGACATCTGGTGGAAGATAACCTGAAGGGAGCTATCATTGTCACCTTATGCACTATCATAATTGTCTCCATGCTTAAATAGTAATTATTTTTCCCATAAACTTTTATGTTATGATGGCTGGATGGTTTTGAGGAATGTTTCGTAGGAGGAATTGTTCCTGTCCTACTTGTCCTGCAGATGACTGCTGCCTATGTGTTCAAAGCACAGATAAATGCCACAGAAGGGAAAGGTGAGGAAAAGGAATTTAAATGAGTTAAATCAGTTGATTAGATCAGCTAATCAGGTCTATAAGTTAATTGAACTTCCTTTGTAAAAACAGTGAAAGCAGTTCTCAGTCAAGTCATTCCACAAACAATAGAACAAATATACCATGGTTTCTTAAAGATTTGTACTGAGTAGCTAGAGGTTTTGGTGTCTGTGAAGGTGTGAAATTCAACTGAAGCTTTCATTTTGGATAGGACAATTGCAACACCTCTGTTATGCATCTGTTTTCTAGTGTCTAGTAAAGTTCTAGAGCTTTTTTTTTGTTGTGTTTATGAGATAGAACACAAGCTGCAGTCTTTCTCTCTGTTGAGGTGTTGATAGCTTCCCTCAGCATAACTACCTAATAGCATAACGTTTGGTGAAAATCACAGTTGTTGAAGAAATTAACTACTTGACTCTGAAATTATTGGGGTGACAAAGCGAGCATGTGAGGATTATTTCTTCGGTAAAACTTAGCATAAAAAGTTTTAAAACAGTGAAGATCAATATCAGGATAATTTGGTTTTACTGTGGTCTTACATAAGAATTCTGCTTTTCTTCATTCCTTTATGAAGTTCAAAATGATTAAGACTTTTGACTGTTTTGAGCTTGCTTTTTTTTTTTTTTCTTTTTTGGAACAGGTTATTTTTCTTGTTGTCTTTGTAGATTATCTTGGAAATACATTATTCTGCACACACTGAAGCAGTAAGATTCATCAGGATGTGGTTGTAGTGTGATAATTGCTCACTTGCATTCTTCTCATAACGTTCAGCTGTGAGGCTCAGGCCTGTGCAGCCACTATTTAATGTTCCAACCAGTACATATTTTTCTGAGAGGGAGAGAATACAGGAATATATAAATACATTATGTAAAATATCTAATATATATCTTATATATTACTATATATAGCATATAAAATATATTTTATATGTCTATTAAAAAAGATAAACAGGAAACTAAGCACCTGGAAGAGGAAGGAAGTAAAACTAGACTAGAAAATGAGCTCCTAAGGTGAAGGAAAAGTTTTAGCCATGGAATACAGTTACATGCAGCAGTTTCTGAAGGGTAGAGAAAGGAAGGGAGGTATGCAATAAATATGGTATTCTCATCACAGAAAGATTAAGGCATCCATGTTTTTCTATTTATTTATAATGTAGCATTCCCTCACTTGTGATTTAAAAGAAAAAAAAAAAAGTTGCCAAAGATAAAGCTCCAGAAGAAACAATTAGAAGACTGTTCTTCTTTTGCAGGGTAAGAAACTATGAAACCTAAAACAGCTCTTCTTTTTGTAAAGGTGGTGTATGCATTTCTACTGGTGTGTTGCTTTGGAGAGCTCTTTTCTTACATCTCTGAAGCACTTTCCACTTTTTCAGTAGATATTAAAGGAATTATAATTAGAGTGTGCTACTGGATCAGTCCCAGATCCCCAAACAAAAAGTGTCTACTTCATACCTTCCCTTCCTAATGTTTTCCAAGGCACCTGTCTCTGAATTCAAATCTGTGCAAGGAGACCTAAAACAAGCAGAGGGAAGGCTGTGAAAATACCATCTCCCGCTTTGTTTAATGAAAATTAATTAGTATAATATATAAGGTAAAATGAAAGGCAAGTTTCCTCCTTTTAGACTGAAAGCTCAGAATAGAAACCTCTGAAGGAGGAACATTATTTCAATTCATGCTGGTAATTAACACTCAAATTTTCCTGTTTGTTAGAAATGTATCTACTCCAGAGTTGCATTAATCTTTCACTGAAATTTTGCTTCAGTTCAGCTTTAAGAATAAGGAAGAGAGAATAGAAAACATTTTTTTTTTTTTTAAGTTATAACTTATCTGGAACAGCAACAATTATGTCACAAAAAACCCTTCAATCTCAATAATGCGAATACCTGAATGGAGGCATTCTTAACATTGCTGAAGTTAATTGTCATTTAAGTGCCTAATGTTAGCCAATTCCAATTTCTCTATCAAGCAAAAAGGAAATATGCAGCTTTGTGTGGGAAGAGTATATCAAAGCAGCCTAATTCATCTTGCAGCAGAAAAACCTGACTAGGTGTTGATTATGTCAGTCAAAGCTAATGTTTCTACTTCTGAAGACTAACTATGAACAAAAAATGATAGTGCAGAACCGTAGTCAAAATCCACTTTCCCTTTGTTCTCCCTTCATTTGTAGGAAGGGATGCTGTGCTGATGACATACAGTAAATTTCCTTCAGCAGTAGGAAGCAGTGATTCATGTAGGATGAATTCGGAACTTTGAGGTTTGGGCTAATTAAGAATCTGGCATTTGGGGTCAAAGCCTCAACTTCCTTTCCCTTGGACTACTGGAGCTGAGAATTGAAAATCAGAGAAGTTGGCTCGGTTAAGGTTTTTTTGTTAGGAAAATTTTTCTACTCCAGATTTTTAGTTTTGTTTAGGGAAGAGAGAAGGAGTTTGTATGTGATGAAGTTGTGTATCTTATTTCTGTGAAGGTAATAAATGCATGTGACTCTTCAGATATAAAAGATGTTCTGAATCAATAATTCAAGAAAGATCTGCTTTCCTGATGATAAAACGGTTTCTTGGGTGTTTGGCTGATTAATGCTAGATAGGCCTTCACCTTCTTCAAGCATGTCTCTTGATGATGCAGAGCTACAAATGTTACCAATTACCAGTTAACAGGCTCCAGTTTTATTATATACATTGTTCACAGAATATTTCCATTATAGCTTTGTGGTAGTATGTGACATATAGCATCGGCTCTTGGCATTGGTAGTATATGACATACAGCATTGGCTCTTTCTCCAGCCAGTGTCACCACTTGGCTGTCAGCTCTGCTTTCCTTTCATCTCTGAACCCCAAATTCTCCAGCTTTTCTGAAGTGCCGAGTGTCTTCAAGAGTTTTGTTAGGTGAGGATTGAAGTGGTTATTTGTAGTGACTTGTCTCAATTGAAAGGTTACTTTGGAGTTGAGAAAGATGATGGTCCTGTTCTCTTTGCTCTTTCAAATCTGAGAACTTCAAAGAGCGTGCACTGGATCAGTACTTTATGTATACCAAAGTCATGTGCTGTTTGGTGCATATTAATGTAATTATGTGAGATAATGTTTCCACCACATAGAAACAGGTAATTGAACGGTCTTGCTTGCTTTCCTGACAGGATACAAAACCAATAAACTTGTCTGTGAGTTGAACCTGTGACTGTATACGAAAGGGCTTTTTTCATGCCCCCATTGAAGCATATGAGAGCCTGTACTAATTTTGTTTCTTCTGTACATCTGTTCTTTGACTAAATACCTTGTTTTCCAGATCTATCAGTTTGCTGCTTCCTTTTACAAAATGGACTTTGAATTCCTTGATAGGTACATTAGCCAAGTATGTGTGTCTGTGGAATTGTATATCAAGGATGAGAGCAGTTAACTAATTAGCTTTATTTTTATTGAAGAATTATATTTTGAAACACAGTTCATGCCTCTCATTGCTTCTTATCATGGTCTGTCCATGATTTAATATTTTAAACATATTTTTACATCACAAAAATAGATGTTTCAGATTCATATATTTAATTGGTACTAGAAGGAATTTTTTAGATTGCCATATTTCCTAAATACCGTCCATTGTGGCATAATCCTATTAAATCATGCTACAGATGTGAACATCTTGGATCAATAAAAGCTGTATCTTTGTACAAATCAAAACATCTATGCCAAATGAAAATCAAGAGACTGAAAATAAAAGCAGTGATGAGTTGTTGACAGACAAATAAAAGAAGGCATTTTTACTTGATCCAGTTTGTACCATAAGAGGCCAAGACTTGGCATGCAATGAGATACTAGCTATCATCTGAATTTTTCCCAACAATAAATGGCTTATTCCTAAGGATTATAAGTTTGTATTTCACAATTAAGAAAAAAAAAACAACACACACACACACACACACAAAAAAAAAAAAAAAAAACAAAAACAACAACACAACAGAACTACTGGAATCCTTAGATAATTTTGTCTTGGATTCTATTCCCATTTCTAATCCACTGGGGCAGAATCCTCAGTTTTGTCAGCTTTCAGCCACTTGTAATACAACATGAAAGCAGATGACTGTTTCTGGCAGTAGGTAACCAAGTATTTGACCTATAGTATCCTTACTGTACTCTTAGCATTTAGATGCTGATTTTCATTTAGTTGATCAAGAGCTCCAGATGTGGAGCTTTGACATGGTGAATATCTTTAAAGAAAGAATTCCTGTAAGTTCAGAGCTCTGTTCATACTTCTAACAGAGCAGAAAGACTTTCTTACAGATCCTTGTGTAGATGTTTTTCAGGCATGTGTCAATTATTTCCTACAACTTTTCTGTATGTTGAGCTAGAAGAATTTCTCATTTCAGTTACTTATAACAAAAATGCCCTATTTTGGCCAAACAGAACCATTTCATAAGTTCATGCCTGGTATATTGAGATGTTGCAGTGTGCAGAGAGAAACTTGATCAGAATCTGAAGAAGACCAGAAGATTCTTGGTTAGATTTTTATTTTCTCTAAGAACTAAATTCTTAGAATTGCAACCAATGTATTAATTTTGATTCTTCCCAACTCCCCTTGCCCCCTGCCACCCAGTGGAGTGAAAAAAAATCAGTTTTCTGGCAACATTTCTCATGGCTGTAGGTGGACTGGGGGATGGTCCTGTGGAGGTGCCTGTTTCTGACTGATGCAGCCGTGCAGGGCAGCTTAGTGATCTTCACCACTGAGCTGCTACAGAAAGGACCGTCCCCATTTCCACTCCTTCCTGGTCATTTCCACATCCTTCTGCATCTTTGCATCTAGTTGTTCCTGCGGTAATCATGCCATGCTAGCTTATTCACAGAAGGATCTTGATTTTATTTGTTTGTTTGTTTGTTTTGGTGGGGTGGGTGGGGATGGAGAATTTCTCTGTATGGGGCATCAAAATGGAGACTTTCATCTAAGTGAAACTCATCACCTCAAGTATGATCATGAGAGGAGGCAAGAACACTTGACAAATGCTTACCTAAAGTTGCCTGTTTTATTAACTGTTTGCTCTCAGTCTTGAAATTCATATAAAACAGCATAGTGTATTGTTCAGATTGTATAATTTGAAGTTGTTAGAGAAACATGTTTGAGTGAGACTTTAAGAAAACAAAAGACAGCAGGGGATTTCCTCTTACACTTTTTATTTTCTCCCAGAACACCTGCTTGAGTTCATTCATGAGTAAACTGCTATATTTTGTGTAAGAGGCAATCTTTAGCAAGTGTGTGTGTGTTTTTTTTTGTTTGTTTGTTTTACCTGGAAAACTACTTTGGTGTAGAGCTTATGATGATACTCTACAGTCAAAATAAGTGCAATGAAAATGCATGGAAGCTCACCTTTTATACAGCTTAGTTTACCTCCATCTCATTGCATCTTCTTCAGCCTCATATTCTGACTCACACAGTCTCAAGTTAGTATTTTTCTTACAGGGCCCTGTTTAACTGTCTTTTCAGGTTTACTTCTGGTCTCTTTTATTACATAAGCCTCTTCTGTTGAGATGGCTGAAATAAATCAGCCAGCTACCATGACTGGTCGGACACAGCCCTTTTTTAGTCAATCAGCTCACTACAGGGTGTGCATTAATCACTCAGATACGTTCATACAGTGTTCCCTTACAGGCATCACTTTCCTGCAGGCAGGAGTGCAGTGTCCTGCCTGGCATACACGGGCATTGAAGCACAGTCTTAGGTTGTTGCTGTTGGGTCCCTGGACTTGTCATTAGCTTTGATACCCGTGAGGCATGAGAAACTGAGCCTTTGATTTTGGTTTGCTATGCTATGGAAAGACAGCATGCATGGTGGGGAGCATATGCGTGCCTCTGTTGTTTGGGAAGCAAACAGCAGCACTTGTTTGTAGCTATTTTTGAAGTGCTTTATATTTGGGTACACAGTGCTGTTGTAGTCTCGGTCATACCTTGGCTCCTCTCGGATTTACTACGTAGAAGATTTAAGGAAGGGGGTGTATTGTTGATGAGAAGTCTACCCTTCTAAGTAGTGGATCTTGAAAATCAATTCAAGATAAACCACATTAAATCCATCGTATTTCTGAACAAGAGAGCTGGTAAAAGGATTTAATGGTTTAAGTACTTCGTTAGATTAAGTTGGATTTCTGAGTGTACTTAGGTAATCAAGCCTTCCAACATATGCTCAGAAATAATTTCCTGTGGACTTCAGTACTACAGAGCACTGTAACTGGAAAAGGTTTACACTCCTGGTTTCTTCCGCCTGTGAACCATGCTCCCAAGTACATTTATGATACTGCTGTTACTTCTCTGCTCCATTCCCTGTGATGTGTTTTAGCAGCTGTATTTCAAGTGGCCAGAGCTCTGCTCTGGAGTGGAGTAAGCTCCGGTAATTTCAGTGGCAGAATGCCATTAGTTTGCCACCGCAACAGCTTGGCTTGGCTGACTGGGGTATAAATGTTTTGGCTGTACCAAAAAGTCACTTTTATGAAGTTTGTCTCTTCAGATGCTTTAAAATGAGCTGTTACCGAATGGATGGCATCTAGGATTGTTTAACAGATACATTCCCCTTGTTGTGGTAGTTGTTGTCAGGACCACAAAGGATGATGAGACATGAAGGAAGAGATCTTTTTTTGTGCTTCTAGACACCAGTGCCTATGGTAATGATCTGTAGGTTTCTAGGGCTTTAGCCACTTGTTTGACTGTAATTCCAGGACTTTGGCTATGTGGCTTGGAAGCACAGTTCTGTATCAAGCGCACGGTAAAAGCAATCTGTTTTCCAGCTCTGGTGTATGGAAAGGAAATGAGCGACAGTGGCTTATTCCATGTGACAGATTTACATGTAAGTTCTACCATGCTAGTTTGTATATAGGACTACTCACAGAAGCATCTTTTGGCTTCTTTTTAAAAATCAACATGATTGTTCAAAGAATGAGCCTGTTTTGTTTATTTGTGCCCTGGAGCACTTGTATATGCTTATGAAGGACCAATGTACATGTTCTTTTTCCTGACAGCCAAGGAAAATTGTCCCCAAAGAGGCAAACAGCTGAGTTAAAGATTGTAGCTGACACGGGAGACTAGCTGATGTGACAGTACTGTGGCTGTTGATGACAGGTTTACTGCTGTTCTTGCTGCCCTGAAGGATTTTTTGCTGAAGGTAGGAGTATAGCACAGGCAGTGAGAACTAGAGGGCTGCTCATTCAGATTGCTGGCTTTGCTTGTAATACTGCTTGGCATAGCTTGTAAGGAGATCTTTTGTATAGCCTGAAGTTTGTCACTGTCAGCTCCCTTGTCTCTGATTGCAGTTCTTTATTTGCTATCTATGAAGAGCATGGATTTGCACGATGGGGTGGAGGGGAAAATGTGGGGCTTGGGGCAGGTGGAAGGAACTTAACTGTGCCAGCAGCAAGGAGTTATTATCCAGGTTTAATAATCTGAAACATCAGATAAATGTTCACTACATCATGTTGTTCTCTAGAAGGGAAAAGATTTGATTAAGACATCTTTGAGCCGCCAGAGGTATATTCAAAATACCTTTAAAGCCTTGACTCCAAAGCTCATCTTCTCCAGAATCTGAAAGTGTGTCTGCTGGGGGGAGCAGGGCACGACTGGTTTGAATCACAGAAGTAAATGTTTATCTGTAAGCAGTGCTTTTGGGGGCCTATAATTCTTTTGAAAATTAATCCCTGAGGGACTGCCAATGGCCCATTTGTTCAAAAGCCTTGAGCAAGAGCTTTAAATGAATTGCAAAAAGAAGGAAGCCTTTTGATGCTGAGAGAAGTTTGTCAACATACTGTCAGTGTGTCAGGATGTGTGCCTCTTCCCCTCACCCTTCCTTTTGTTGAATCCCCTGTTGCTTGATCTTTTTGTGAAATAAAGCTGGGCTGTGCCTGGGATTTGGAATAAACCTGTTTTTTCCTCAATCCTTTCTTTTTACATCTTGGGGGAAAAATATGTTTATATTTGTAAAGGGGTATGTCACAGAAAGGCAGAGAAAAACTGTAAATAAATAAATAATCCCTTAAATCTTAAAGAGCTGGTGCCAAGCTCTGGATAGCAGTTTTTTCTGTGAAAGAAAATGATGATAGGAATAACCAAGATTATATATATATATATATATATTTGTAATTTATTGAGTGTGGTGAGAGTAGTTGAAAGGAAGCTGGAGCTGGGAGAGGGTTGATGTTGAGTAGGTGCAGGGAGGAATGTGTATAAATATTTATATATTTCTGTCAAGGTAAAACATCTTCAACAGTGGATGCAACAAATAAACTTTAAAAGCTGCAAGAGACCAAAGTTTAAGCAGCAAAGCCACGCCTGGGAAAAAAACTTAGTATACAAAAATGACTTTTGCAAGCACGACGATTTATGTGCTCACAAGCATTATGTCTGTGTACGCAGTTATCCGAGTGTGTCAGCATGGGTGTTGTGTTCCTAAGTGGTACGTCCATTTTCTTTCTCTTTTTTTTTCTATTCTGCTTGTAGCGTCACCTGGTAAAGCCTTTAGCCTTGTGGTAATGTCTCTTTTTGGCTTTGCCCATAGCACACTACCAATGCTTCTGTTAAAATGGGCCAGACCCTTTGATCATGTAGACTGGAACTGGGTGCTGCTCTTGGTGGAGGCAGTTCCTAATCACGTTAGTCCTTGGACTGCTCTGAACCGTCACATCTCAGTTTGTTACTCACTGTAGTTGCATTGTCCTCTTTGTTTTTCCCTGTAAAACTGCAGGTTACTTTGAGCTGAAGGGGACTGAATAGAGAGACACGCGTACATTTTCTGCTTCCCACATAAGTACTGTTTTGTTGGTATAGATCACCCCCTTAGCCATATTTCTTATTCCCTGTTGCTTCCCAAAACGGTCATGAGCAACACATTCAGGGGTGTTATGGACTGAAAAACTGTTGTTACCAGAATGTGAAAATCTATTTAGAAAGGAATGAAAGGGAGTTGAGTGCCCCAAACATTTGAATTTTGAGTGGAAATATCTAGCCTTGTTAACTATGAGTGTATTATTTTGCCACCTTTCTTTTAAATGACCTCACAATAAAAGAACTCAACCTGTTTTCAAATGGCTGCATGCTAATAGCTTCTAGCAGGTGCTCGGGACATGAGGAAATCTATGAAATTTTCAGAATGCCCCCTCCCCTTCAAGGAAGATTGTTTCTAAAAACTATACGTAGTTTTAGTCTGCTTTATCAAATGTGTGAGACTGTGATCTGTTTGTACTTCTGCTGTTTTGAGATTGCTTTTAAGACTATTTTTTGGTTGATACTTTTGCAAGGATTCAAAGTGCATCTGAATGAAGTGGAAATTCTACATAAGCTTAGCTCTGCAGAAGTCAAGGCACCTCTAAAGCACGTAATTTTAGGGTCCCAAAAGTGCAAAAACAAGTGAGATAAAGCTTCTAGGAGGAAACAAACAAAAAATGACCGCTCCCTGAAACCTTTTGTCACCTGAGCTGCAGTTGCTCCAAGAAGCAGGCACAGAAAACTACAGAACTACATTTCAGCTGTAGTTACAGACTGATAAATGTTCTTTGTAGCTGACAGTAGGCAGCGAGGCGTAATTCCTTTTGTTCCTTTGGTTGTTTAGCACAGTAAGTAAATTTAGGTCAAACTCTCAATCATTTGATCACATGCCTGGAGATGTAATGCATTTTGTCTAATAGCCAGGGGAAACAGTCATTTAACCAAGTAACTGTTTCATTTCTTTTAGTGACTAATTTGACAGACAAGGCACAGTTCAAAGGAAAACAATGGATCCTACAATGGGATGTTCTCAACGTGACCTTTGTGCCCAGCTGGAAACCAGTGGCGCCTGTTAACATGGAGATGTTTGCCAGACTGAGATGAGCCTAGCAACATTATACATATAATACAGTTTACGTTGCATTATATGCAGTGCTTTGCATCATGCTCCTACTACAATCACTTGCCTCTCTCTGCTGCTGTCCCAGGGTTTCTGAAAGGGTATGAAGTAAGAGCATTTAATTAAGTAGAAAGGCAAACAGCTTCCTTTACCTTTTAATTTCAGAATAGTGCGAGTAGCTTGTGTATTCTTCACCCATCTTTATCCGGAAGACCCAGTTCAGCACTTTATTGCACATCAGCTATCAACACTAGAAGCAGCTAAAACAGCAGGTGGATTTAAAATGAGGGGACAGCTGTATGGATGAGCTGCTGTATAAGCAGATTATAAAATATGCAGTTTGGAGAAGTGGAACTTATCTACCCTCAGCAAGGAACTATTTGCTGGTGGTTGCTTGATAAGTTCAGCCATCATCTCCTGAAGATAAATTTTGATACTGTCATTATAGCTCTGGCTAATTCCAGCAGGAGAAATAATCTGCATTCATATCTAAACAGAAGGCCACTAGAGAAATGGCATTGTTAAATGAGATATTTTTGTATTCCGATTTAACTGAAAAAGGGCTTTCTACTGCAAGAATAAGGCTGTGCAACAAATGCTGCAAATTGTTCTAGCCATTTTTTTTGTAGACAGAACAAGTGTCTGTCTCTATCTTACTACCACACCTTTTATCCTAGACTCTCACTGATGTGCTTCCTTGAGGGAAGGTCTTTATTGTACCTTCATCCGTGATGAAAGTTTGCAGCAATTACCTCTCATTCTGTTCTTTCTCTAGAGTATAATATGTGAGTGATTTTCTCAACTACATTCCAGCTAATAAGCATATTTAAAATAATGAACCCCAAGGACTCTGAAAAAACAAAATTAACTTAGACAATTTATTTTCTGGAAGTCTTTGTTTTCAAAAGCAAAATTTATTTTGCTGTTGATCATATACCTTTCTTTCTTGTGCTTTTACTTTCCTTGGGTTCTTCCATCAATACGGTTGCTTTTTAAATCTTATTTTATGCTTTTTTTTTTTTTTTAATGCATGGAGGTGCAGTGATTCATACGCGAATTTGCCTGTGATTCCAAGTTGTGTGTTAGATTGCCTGCCATGATGCCTCTACTAGCTCCCCCACTTCCACTGTGAGCTGTGGAAGTTGCTGTAGTCTGTCAACGCCTGGTTTTTATGTGCTCCTTCAGTGATGGTACAGTCAGGAATTCTTTCTGTTCTGCTTTTGTTTTCTCACCTAAATTTGCAGGCTTCTGCCCATTTATGGCTAGAACATCAGCAGGAGTTGTCGGTGACTGGGTAAGTCATTCAAAATTTCTCATGTTCAGACAGGTACAGAGAAATGCTTTTAAACAGAATGCTTTGCTTCATCTTCCTCCCTCCCACTTAGTTAATTTCATCCATGTTCAGCACCTAGTGGATAAAAGAACTCTGTGTTGACTGAAATAATGAAACGAAATCATGCTGCCACATTTAAAAGGGATGGAGCACCGGAAGACTTTGTGTAGGCAAATGCAGACCTTTGGTACTCTTAAATTGAGCGCACACACTAAATTAATTCAATTATTGGTATTGTTTTTATCTTCTTACCTGGTCAAATCCAAAATAGTGTGTGTATCATATGTGTTCTGTACAAGTGACAGCTGGGCTAGTGTTTTGGTTTTAAAATGAACTCTGCCCCTCTGAAAATAGCCTTTATTTAGGCACCAACACGGATTTCTTTCTTTACAACTAAATGTTTAGAAATTAAGTGTCTGGCTTTGTTTCTGACACACTTTGGGAATAGTTTTGTGTACAGACTTCTCTGGAGACTACTCTCCCTTGGTTTCCCTATTATTAACATACAAATCACTACTGTTGTAACTGAAAATGGAGCCAATTTTATGATCTCTCACCAGGGTCCTCCCAGTCCTCTCACAGCTGGGGGAAACAAATGGGCCTTTTAGTGTGTCCTGAAAGTCAATAAACTAGAACTAGTTTGTAGGGGGTGGGGAGAGCAAGTTCCCAAAGTGGGGAGCCACAGCAGAGAGCACACATCTGCCTTCTCTGAGCAGCACTCCCGCCCTGGTGCTCAGCTGCTGGTGGTCTGGTGCAAAGAGCTCGTTGTTTGTTGGTTGCTTTGGCTTTCATAGATGCACGCTTTTCTCAAATACTTTAAAGCAAATTTCCCTAAGACTCTCATAATTTAATTGGCAAAGATAAGCTCCTAAAATGCCATGGTCAGATGATGTCAAAAAATGATCGAAGTTATAATTTTGGGATGCCGATGCCATCTTGCTTTGTAGACAGCTTTTGAGTTGAACACGACGTAGTTGTCAGGACAGGAGAAGCCGTAACAAGAATGGCAGGTTGTGACCTCAGCTAATCTAGTGATGGAGAAAAAACCCAGTAAGGTTGTAACTGTTAACCTCTTTCTGGTTTGGGGCAGAAATCCATTGGAATGCTTCTCTTCTACCCTGTGGATGCAAGTTTAAAATTCAGGAGAATGTCACAGTTCTTTAGATGTAGTAATTTCTACATTAAAAGTTGTGAGGAATAAATAGAAAAGGAAATAAATTTACAGAGATTTATTACATGATTGTTACTGGACAGGAGTAAAGGAAAAAGGAGGTGTTTTGATTTTTGGCTTAGTTTACTTGTTTTCTCCTACCTTTCCCAGCAGAAGCTTCCCCACAGTGTGAAAATAACACAAAAGCAATGTTCTTACAGCCTTGAAAAGAAGAGGGAGATAGAGGTGCTAAAGTAGCTTGACAGTAAAGGCCACATCTAAAGCAAATGTTTTTACTCTGAACAGTGGAGATCAATTAAGCAAGAGCAAATTATTTTATTGCTTTACAAGCAAATGACAAGAGCATACATCTGCTTTAAAATGGCATGATTTCTTTTCTACTGCAGAGACAGATTTGCTCTGGACTCAGGCAGTTATCGGATCTGCCCTTGAGGATGCTGCTAGCTGCAGGTTACACTGTGAGCATGAGGACACATTGCGGCAGAACCGGCTTGTCTCCGTCCAACAGATGTCAGCTCACTTCGTAAAACAGGGCAGCTTCATTTGTGTCTGGCTAAGGGTACCAAGAAGGCTCTGTCTCAAATGTGCTTTTTGTTTCTTTGGTGTGTAGTTGTTATTTTTTGAGAGAGAGAAACTTTTCTTCTGTACTTGTTTTCTAATAATGAAAGAAGTGATAATTTAACAAGCTGTTGTTCTTACTTTTGATTTAAATTTGAGTAACAAAGGTATTACACCCATACCACATACACAAAGGTATTTGCATCATGTATTGTATTAGTGTATTGTATTAGTATATTATTTTACATGCTTGCTTCTGGAAAACAAAGACAAAAGTCCTTGGTTGCATCACACATTTTAATGCCAAAAAACATATGCATGCAGATGTCATTTTCTTTCTATATAGAGTCTATTTTTTTTTTCTCCAGAAAACTCATTAGAAATTGTTCCCTAGTACTGGGCTTTATCTTTACAGAAAAATAAAAGAAAGGGAAAAACCAATTGCAACACCAGCAATAATGTGATTTGAGGCTTTGTATACCTGTGGTAGATGAACTACCTACTGTGAAATCCCAAGGGAAGCAAGCTGTTTCTATGAGGTATTTAAGGACAGGGTTCGTTGTACTTGTCTGCTCATGGCTGACTATCTAGTTTGTTTTGTGATAAGACTAAAGACCCTCTGTAGACTAGAAGCTGTCTCTACTAGTGAATAAACAAAAGAAACCCATTTCTGGCAGTCAAGACAGAGCCATAATGCTCCAGATGGCTCACAGTACTTGAAGTAACTCTAATATTAAATAGAGTGTTTCAAAAGCTGGAACTGCTGTGTAGGTTTTTTCTCCCCCCATCCCCTCCCCCCCCAACTTTGAGATTAATTGACGAAGACTATTGTTAATGAAAAAGAAAGAATTGCAAGGTATGTGGCAATTCACACCAAAAGTTTAGGAGGCTGTGAAGTAAGCTAGACTTTATCTTTGAGTCACACTCTTGTGCTAAACTCATCACTGGAAGAAAAAACACACTTTGAATGTTTGTAAATAATACAGGCTTGCCTTAGCGCATGTATATGTATATACACACACCATATATATATGTGTGTGTGTGTGTGTGTATATATATGTATGGTATCTCTTAATGTGGTAACCTAAGCATTTTTACGGAGGGAGCTGAACAGAGGTGCCATATCTTAAGACAAAATATAAATTGCATTCTGCCATATGGAGTCTTCACATCTAGTGACTGCAAATCTAAATCTTCCCTTTAAAGAAGTTACTAAACAGGAAAGACAAATAGGAACACGGTGCAGGTGAACAGGCAAGTACAATAATAATAGTGAAGTTTCAAGCAGTGCTGGAAGCAATGTATTTGCAAATATATGTATTGATCCTAAGTTAAGGACGGATAAGCAGATGGAGAGTCCAGGAGGGCCAAGAGGTTAATTTCATTGATTCTTCAGTCTTCCCCCAGGATTCCTGGGACTGGCTTAGATCAGTGGAGAAGTTGTGTTTGAAATAAGCTCGGAAAAGGTTATTAAAACTGTGGTCAGTTTTTCATTGGCTTTCAAAAAAAAACTTTGAAATTACTGGTGTGAATGTAATTGTAGCTATGGTAGAGCCTATCAAAAATGAACTTACCATATTCAAGGGAATACATGCCTATATCCTAGACAAAATATTTAGGCAAGACTAACTTAGTGTATTTTGGAGTGATCTGTGCTGGTTATCTAAATTATAGTAGATACCAATAAGGTGATGAGACCAGGCTTTCCAGGCCACAGCTACTGCTGGGTGACTGTGTGAATGCAATGATTTATTGAGATAAAAAGTAGGAGTGACTTCAAGCTAGCGAACAGTAGTTAAAGGAACTCCCTTTGAGACCAACATCAGTTGGAAATGACCTTGGGTGCAGCTACAGTATCTCAAGGACACTGAAATCTATCTGAGGTTTTCAGCTTTATTCGGGAAAAGAATTTTTGTGTTCTTATTAGCTGCAGAAATGCAGCTCTCTGTTTGCATTTTCTGGAGGCTCCTAAATCCATGAGCGGATCTGTACTGCTTTGTAATTAAAGGCTTTCTCAGCTGAGCCATGCACAAGAGCTGTGGCCAATAATGTGGTTATGGAAAGATTTATACTTGGCAGGGAAATCCTTTTGGGATGCCCCCTCTTTGCTCTTTTTATAGAACCTGTGCCCTTGAAAAGCTTTAGCACACTTACGGAAGTGCGTGTGCCGTGTGACTATATAGGTCAGACACTGCACGTGGCCCTTAGTTTAACTGCAGAATTGAGGATGTGGGTTTTACAGTGATTGTTTTTTCTTTTTTTGGTAATGAAGCTGAAGACTTGAAAAAAAAAGTGGAATAATCTCAAGTTGTATCTAAAATATGTGTAGCATAGGCAATAAGTTTAAAAGTTTACTCACACTGCCTAATATGTATCCTTCAACCCTGACTCTGAATTAGAAGGTTTTGAAAACAAACAAAAAACCACCACTACCACCACCACCAGGAACCTAACATGCTCTACCCAACTCTCCCAATGAATTCATTTTTTACAGGTTTTTCTTACTCTGAAAGCACTGGAACTCGGTGAACTGATTTGGGATTCAGTTGGAGTGGAGTGGGTACCATATTTGTCCACTACAAAGGGAGTTTAATCCTTATTTTTAGCCTTTAGACACCGACCAATAGAAACCGTAATTTAGACATCAGATTCAGTATCTATGCAATGCTTAGCCTATGAAATTAAACTGATATTTGGAGACCTGTTGTGATGGGGAAAGAGGGATTGTTTCTTAGCTTGGCAGTCGGTGCAGTTCATTTAGAATGGCAGGCAAGCAAGTTTGTAGATCTCAAATACCATGTTCTCCCCGTATAAATACAATAAAGCAGTGAGCCTTTTATAAATAGAGAAGGGAGCAAATACCTGTTGATGGTCTAGAGCACTAAAGGGAAGATGAAGGCTATGTCTATGCTAGCAGTTTCTGCTGGAGGCCTTTTCTGTCTCTCCAGACCCAGCAGAGGCTGTTTCCTGGGGCAGGCTGGATGCAGGAGGATCTGGAAGAAGCAGAAGTGTAGTCCAGGGCTGAGAAGGGGCCTGCACTGAGTGGTGTCCAGGCCCAGTCCTCAGAGCCCCTCTGTTGACCTGGGCAGGCCCTGTTAAGCTTAGTTTCTAGTTGTGCTACTGGCCACGTTACCCTTCTGTGCCTGTAACCGGTCTGTCTTTGTAAGTTTGGGTCACAATGCCCCCAGCCCCTTTGCCTCTTTGTCCTGTTAGCAAAGACCATGCTGGCTTCCCAGGAAGCAAAATGGTGATGTTTGAATATCATTGCCATGTTTCCTGTTTAGCTGCAGGTTTTCTTCTCTTTTTATTTCTTGGCCTTTACTTAAAATTATGCACTCGGCACTGGGGAGAGAAAAAACAAGACAGTGATGGGCCACCATGAGGTGAGAAGAGCATTTGTATTCTCTGAACATAGAATTTCAGCAAAAATACTAGGTAAAGGACAAATGAGTAATTCCCCCTGCCCTGCCTTCCCCCACCCCCCCCAAGATTTGAGAAGGGGGGTCGGGTGGGACAGATGTTCATGTCTCAATAAAATGGGAAAAGTCATCTTCCTGAGAGCCCCTAAAGCTGGCTCTGCTCTCTGCTTCCCTAACTGATATTGATTTTCCTTCTGCTGTGCTAAGGCTGCTGCTTTGACAGCTCTTATCAAGCTTCCCATCACCTACCCTTCCTCTTAGTAGCTTGATGGTAAAAGGGTATGGCTTTGTGACTGTTGTGGTTGACCCCAGCCAGTTGAGCATCCACACAGCTGCCTGCTCATTTCCCTCAGAGGGATGAGGAAGAGATTAGGAAGACCAAAAGCAAAAAGTAAAAAAATGAAAATCATGGGTTGAGTTAGAGACAGTGTCATAAGCAAAGGAAAGAGAGGTGGGGGGAGAAACAAGTGATGCAAGAGCACTCACTCACTCCTACCATCAGAATAACGTCCACTTAGTCTCTGAGTAATGGCTACTTTGGAAGACCAAGCACCACAGCTTTATTGCCAAGCATGACGCTCCATGGCATGGAATATCCCTTTGGACAGTTTGGGGCAGCTGTCGTGGCCATGTCCCCTCCCAGCCTCTTGCCTGTCCTCAGCCTACTTTCTGGTGCAGGGGGCATGCAGAGTGAGAAGAGGAGGCCTTGATGCTGCTGTGCAAGCACTGTTCAGCCACAGCCAAAACACTAGTATGTTATCAGCACTGCTTTAGTTGCAAATCCCAAACACTGATGCCCTACACGGTGTCGTGCTTCTCATTGACTGTCAGCCCTCAAATATGAGAGCCTGTGGAGATCAAATATCTTCGATATTTTCATTGATGTCCTGATTTTATAACACAATATGGCCTCACAGAGTCAGATTATTATTCTGACCTCTGCAATCTGGTTAGCCAGTGATTAGTAATAGGGCAGGGACCACGAGGCTTCAATCACAGTAGCTCCATTCGGGAATATGAGTACCTGGAGTTCTGTGGGCCAATGGGGCTAATATGGCAGCGGACTTTGGCTGCATCGCTACGTGTACAAAAACGTCACTGCTGGGTGTTCAGTGTCTGAAGGACAATGACCTCAACCAGCCTGATTGCATGTCAGGCTGGGCACCTCTGGCTGATGAAGGAAGTGGCAATCATGGCAGTGAGGATTCCCCAGAAGGCACGCTCTGTCTCTTGTTTCCTTAGAGAAAAAAGCATAAGAAGACAAGTATTGTTTCACTTACTGTCCTTCCAGCATTCCCCTGTAGCTGCAGGGTTAAGTCTCTTCCCCTGGCCCTTCTTCCCCATGCTTTCTTGAAGGGCATGTTGTCCTAGCTCAGGGTGGGGTAGTGGTTTTGGGCATTTCCAAGCTTCAATGGTGCTTGGAAATGGTATGAATAGACTCTTTGCACATGGGATCTTTCATGAGTGATGTTAAAGTGGGTGTTGAAAATTTGTGAGAAATGAGAAGACAGTGCAGTGCTTCATAGAGAGACCTGTAGTTTAGGACATGAAGCCCTGGAGGATGACTTCCCTTCAGAACATTGAACAATGTGTTTTGTGAAGATGTTTTGTCCCCAGGCCAGGCTCTTATCCAAAGTAACCCTCCCAAACCAAATGTGATGGAGATGTGAGGAGTTCCAGCACCACCCTCAGAAACACAGAACCGCTCACTTTGGGCCAAGTTACTTCATGATGTGACATACCTAAAAGCTAAGGGTCTTCTCACTCCTTTGATCCCTTTAGTCTTTTACTCATTTTGTTGCAAAGTGCATCATCCCACTTCTGTAGTTAAATATTCATAAAGGAGTCTGCTATAACTTGTGAGAACTACTTTTACTAAAATCCTTTGTGATGCTTCAGGACTGTTTTTGTAATGAAGCAACGGCACAGGTGTTGGGATATCATTCATACTGGTATACATTACATAAGGGTGGAGAACAGTCTTAGTTTTCATTCCCCAGTTTGGTGTGGCAGGCGTTGCTACAGCCTATTATATAACCTGTTATATCCATCTCAACTTCCTGCATTCAGTACTGGCCGGCAGCTATGCTCCCAAAGGCTGAGATCTTATTAATGTTTGTAAGGCAACTGGAGTTGGGCACGGTTGCTATTTGCATGGGGAATGGCCTTGGAAAAACCCAAGTGCTGAGGGACGGTTGTCAAAAATGCTAAAAAGTGGGTTTTCCTGGCTAGTTGGTGCTTAATCAGCGGTGTGTGTAGTTGGGAGGTGATCACTAAGTTGGTATCTTTTAAATGTCAGACTTTTTTAAACTAGTTGTGGTAATGAGATACCATGGTGACATTTACAAGCAGCAAGAAGCATTAGTCTGGGGATTCTAGCCTTCTGTAGCAGGCAAGAGGTGAACTTTGAGAACTTGCCGCTTCAGGAGGTGCCAGTGAGACCACACATGCTGATACCCTGGTTGCAACATGAATCCCTGTTAGGATAACATGAGCAAGCAATACTTTTTGTAGCTATCAGTTTTCCTGTAGTCATGTATAAGCAAATCTAAAACCAAAAGCTATAGTTGACAAAATGTTGAGAATGAGAAATAATGAGAGTAAATCCAACTGTCTTTCTACGTGGCACCGTAGCTTCTTAGGCAGCAGTGTGGGAATGTGTCTGTCTCACCCTGCTGGTTTCGGAGGCTTATGTGTGGGACTGAGAAACGATGTTTGCAGCTGAAAGGAAAGAAGCCGATATGGGTGTCTGCGTTGTCAGCCTTCAGAAGGAAAACCGTGGGCATATCAGAGGCCCAAACACTGTAAAGAGAATTCTAAATAGAACTAATGGCTCTACAAAGCTGCAAGGGGGAAGTACGCCTCTGCAGGCTGAAACTCGGCTATCTGGAGTGGTGCGTGAGGGAAACTGGCCTGTTTTAAAGATAATTGACTCCTAAGAAAATCAGTTTGAATTGGAGGAATACCAAAGTACTCAGAATTCTTTGAAATAAAGAAATTATTATATTTTTGTCCTCTGTATAAATATCAAGGACCAGTTGTTGACAAATGACCCCTGCAGCTGTGCCTTTGATTTTGCACGTGCTCACTGACCTTTGCAGTACAGGATTTTACTCATCTGATGGTGAATGTGAAATACTAGTAAAACATCTTTTGTAATAATAAGCGTTTTGCTCCACACCTTTGCTCCAGAAGGTATAGTAGAGGTGAACAAGCTCCATACCAAATAATAACACCTATAACCCACATGGTGGAGCTTCATACAGCTCTTGGGCCACAATGTAAGTGTCTATATGAATTGATGGCTCTCAATATACAGAGATATTGACATTGGTAGCTACTTATGATTTAAGATTTTAAAAAAAAGAAAAAGCTTATAGAAATTATACCAAAATTCATAAGTACTGATGCCTATCAATTGGTATTAATGTCTGTTGATGCTTATCCATAAGTACCTATGTCTGTCAACATTTATGGATATGTATTGATAGGTATCAATGTTTATTGAAATCAGTCTTGAAATACCTATCGGTACCTTTCCTATCAATAGCTATATAAAAAGATAGGTTTTAAAGCCTATTGCTATTGAAAGGCAGCAATATCAATTGGTAGTGATGTCAGTTTTGATGTGAATTTCAAAATTGTTGTCATGCATAGCTAGCTAGGTATACAATTTGATCAGTATCAATGCCTGTTGATTTTAAAATCAGTAAAGAAATGTATAGGTAACAATGCCTACCTATACTGACAGGTATTGATATCAGTAAGTAGCAATGCCTAATATCAGTATTAAAATTGATAGGTATAGATGCCTATGGATACTGAAAGCTACTGATGCCTACTGCTACTGTGATTGGTATTGACAGGTGTTGACATTGATAGGTATCCATCGTTTGCATTAGGTATTCTCTTTCAATGCCTATTGATGCATATGAGTATTGAAATCATTACCAAATTTGAGCAGCATCAATACATACAGTATTGATGTTTTTCAATAGGTTTAAAAACAGTATAAGAATGAAAAAGTTTAGAAACCAATAGGCATCAATGGGTAGCAATACTGATAGATATTGATGTCTATAGGTAGCAATGCCTAGTGGTATCAGTATTGATACTGGTAGGTATTAATATATTTACTGTTCATTGAGACCTGCAAGGAAGTATACACAGCTGATGAATGTCCAGTAATCGTTTATTGGCTATTACATTAGAGGTAATAACTGCATCTTGCTTGGCCAACCAGTAATGTGTGTACCATTCCTAATGCAAGCATCTGAGGAGATTCTTCTGGCTGGTCAGGTCGTGAAGCATTGGCCACTACTGCCTCCTGGAACAAATTGTTCCTTGATCTTGCTGACAATTTTTTTTTCTTTAGCGTTTTACACCTTTCCATAGCAGTTTTTGTCAAGTCCTTAAGTTATTGCTGCCAACTCAAGTAAATACATAAATAAAGCTTAGTTTTTGTTTTTACTTTTTACTTCTTATTACTTCTTATCTTGCATTGTTTTAGCTCTCTAAGCTCCCACAGCTCAATAATTTTTCTGTAAAGTTGAACCAGGGTCATACCTCTGTGCTTTACAGAACTTGGCCTCAGACCACAGAAATCTGAGCTCCTGGGCTCTAGCTACGATGCTCTAGGTTCAATTTACAGAGAAGAGATGACAGTGGTTCAGTATGTGAGAAATCCTGTTTAATTAAACTGGTTTGTTACACCCTTTGATTTTCATGGACATGAATGCTGCATGGTCAGACTCATCAGGTTATGTTCCTTAGACATAACAATGAATGAAATTGCAGCTTAGAGAACTCCTTGGTGCTTTAGTGGTGGTGCACATGTGAAACAAAGAGCAGAATCTGATTCTCATTCTTGAGACAATCTAGACCCATATACTGGTGCAAAGCTCACTTAGTCGCCTGCATCTGTATTTTATTTCTATACCTGAAAACATCTGTGTCCATATTGCTATGGACAAATGTTTTTCTTTTGAAGAGAAAATGTCTGAGCACTGACTGCAACTTTTTCTTCTATTATTTTTCTTACCACAGTCCTGCTTAAGTTTCCGTAATACACTTCAATTCTGAACACACGTTTGGGCTGCAACCTGTTTGCACTTTGTAGATGGGTACTCCAAAGTTTGCTGGCTTTGTAATGTGCCTGAAAAGGTACCAGATTACTAAAGCATAGAAAGCATTTAAAAATAGAACCCTTATGGGAAACCTGCTGTTTCTCTGTCCTTTCCTTTTGTATTAAAAGGTTTCTGTCTCAACCATTTCTGCTGATCATATATGCTAATGTGTTAATTCTGAGAGATACCTTGGTGAGATGAATCTTTTCATCCTCCTTGCTTGCTTCACTTTAGTTTGTGTTGTTGAATTGTCTCTGAGAATAAAAAATGAGTTCCTTTTAGATTAAACAAACCCAAAAGGCATGCTACAAGAGCATGTTTCAAGTGCTCTAACTGCTATCGGTCAGTCAGTCCTGCAGACTGGTCATTCAGTCCAGGTCATTAATCCAGGAGCTAATTTAAAGTATTTCCTCTTCTCTCCAGAAAAACCTGTAGTTGTTGGTTTTTGGCTTTCAGCAACATCTATTTTGTGCAATAGACTTGCTCTGATTCTGC
Organism: Anas platyrhynchos; assembly: GCF_047663525.1. Taxonomy (NCBI): domain Eukaryota; kingdom Metazoa; phylum Chordata; class Aves; order Anseriformes; family Anatidae; genus Anas; species Anas platyrhynchos. Next base: position 44,060,689 of record NC_092590.1, on the reverse strand, counting down.
CGCACCACTTGCTAATGAAAGCATAGTTGAGATTGTGCTGTATTCTCAACAACCTCAAAAATAGCATTTAAAGTGAGGTGTGAGTCCTAAAAATAGGCTTAAATATTAGCATTTTGGTGCTGTTTTCAACAGAACAACATATTAATAAATGATAGCCTACAAACTCAGTTTAGAGCTTATTTAATTAATAAAGCATACTGAAAAATACAGGTCTTCAGCATAGCGGTTTGGTGTGTTAGTCCTTAAAGCAGATGCTTAGCATTACCTCCCAAATTCTGATGTTATCAGATGTACGTGACGGAAGTTTAGTAGGGAATTCTATTGATGGGGACTGGAGTGGAATAGTCTTTCCAGAGTTAAGAGTATTAGATATTAAATTCATCACTAAAGTAAATGTGAGGGGCTCTGACTATACTGAGGAAACACATCTCTGAGGAACAGGGGAGCTATTCCTTCTGACAGTAACTTCAATGGAATTGTACTTGCAGACTGAATTGCACTCCCCGGTGTCATAGAACTCCAGAGGAAAGCTTTTGTGGTTAAAATCTTGGGCTGTTTGCTTTTATATGGTGGCTTTTCTCCTAAACTACAAGAATGCAGATAGTGTTACTCCTGTCTCAGCCCAAACCATGGCATGGATGCTTTTAAAGAATTATGATTGTAATTTTTCTCTGAATGTTTCATAGTAAAGCTAATCAATTTGAACAACAACAACAACGAAATATTCTTACTACTTTCTCTTTGATTCTGCAGATTGTCTGTACTACAGAAGTAGTTCAGAAGTATAAACCTCAGTATTTACTGAGGTTTAAGACTTGTAAATGTCTATTTGCTGATAAAGTAGTAAACTACGTTTACTTTCAGAATTCTCTTTAATTATTGCAAAGTACACAATAACTGAGAAAATGTACTCAGAGAAATCTCATCTTTATGATGAAAGGAATGAGGCCAGTTCTGCATTACTTCTATGAAGTGTTCTACAAGTCTTGTTTCACAGTTGTTTCTGTTTTGTGATTTTTTTTTTTTTCCTGTGTAGCTTTGTTACTTGAGAGTAGTGATTGGCCTTCCCTACAGAAGTGATTCCTGGGATTGGAAGAAAAAAAGAGACAACAGTCTGTACATTGGATTTTGCTTATTAGGAGTCTGGTCTAGTATAAGTCACTGACATTTGAATAGGTGTTCTCTTTAACAGATGGGGTAGAAGTGGTGACCAGAAAAGAAAATCCATTCTGCCAAGTTAGCAGGTATAAGCTTACCTCATAGAAGAAGGAACTTCAAGCTGATCTGTGAAATACCACAAAAAGAAATCTGGTCATAGAGGTCTTTTGCTAGATGTATTTGGAGGGACTTGGAATGGAAAATACCTATACTGGTACTGAGAAGTAAGGAAAAGCTGGTGTTTGTAGGCCTTCTGCTTCAGAGAAGAAGCTTTGAGTAGAATAGGGAGAACAGAGTACTTCTTAGAGGACTTTAACCTTTAGTCTTGGACACTCTATAGACTATTTAGAGAATTGTATTTAGTATAAGACATTTTTAAACCTAAAGCTACAAACTGCTTGTGCTTCCTTACAATGGATGTTTACAGATACTAAGTTGCGTACCATTAAGGTTTGGTTTGCCTCTTTAACCATGTGCCCCTGAAGAAACAAGCTGAAAATCAGTGTTCGGAGGTATTGGTTGATTCAGAAGAGCAATTGGGTTACAGAGTCACGTGAAAGAGTGACTGAGAGTGCGCTAGTGCTCTGGAAATGTATCAAGGATGCCAAAGGAAGGATAATACTTAGCCTGTCCAAACCAAGCAGGCCTAAAGACACAAAGACCAAATATGGAGGGCCGAAACCCAACAGCTTGATGAATGTCTAGACAGCTGTTTCAGACTGCGATGTGTTTATAACACAGAGCTGGCTGGAGAAGTCCAAATCTCATTCAGTCACAGGATACTCACCCTCTCTGAAAACCAGCAAGGCTCCCTGGCACAGAAATCCCATCGGAAGGAGGGTGCTCTTGCTCAGCTAACCATGCCCCATTTAGTAACCAGGGCACCAGCAGTGTGATGCTTCTGCATGGCCTGTGGAGTCTGAGGGACTCCTGTCTCTTGCTGTTGTTGCAGCTGCTGGAAGGATCAGCTGCCAGGAATGGAAACAACATGAAGGTATTTCCAGGAGGAACAACAAAAGAGGAAATAAGCATCAAAATGAATGCAAAGACAGATTCCCCTCAATTAGTGGCGGACAATTTTTATGTGGAAACTTTATATTGTCTGAGGCAGAGCAACCTTTGAGGCAACATATCATTAGTGTTCTGGCAGCCAGATCTAGCCTGTGATTTCTGGTGCAGAGATGCTTTGAAAAGTGCTATTTATTTCAACCATGCAGATTACAAATATATTAGTAAAATGCTGTGGTACTTCAGTTAGCTATTACAGGAAGGGGTAGTTCATCAGATTCTGGGTTCAAGCTAATGCCGTTAGCTAGAAAATTTGTGTAGTTGATTCCTGCTCTTTAAGTCAGATTTTTTTTCTTTAGATATTTGGAGACTTTTATTGTTCATTCTGTAACAATGGGATTACATGTATTTAGTTCTTCAACTGTTTTTGCTGTTGATCAGGTGACTTTTAATTTAAGAAAGGGCTGTTTAGTGTAATCATTGCACAGATTTGAACATACAGGTACAAACACTACAAGGGTCAGTTCAAATGTTCTGGTCATTAACTTACATTCCATTACGTTCCATTTTCTTTTTAGTTGCATAGGATGCAAGTTTTTTGATTCGTTTGACCTTTAATTTTGACTATGAATGCTGGCATCAATGAAAATGGAAGAAATACTTTTGACCTTCTATCATGGGACAAATTTAACATTTCATGGAGTATACCAAGAAGATTCTAATAATTATGTTGTGAAATCGGGGTAAAGAAGACAGGGAGAGGCATTAACCTTCAACTTGTATATTTCATGCATTTTTCCTTTCAGAACTGCTACTGTAATACTAGAACAGAATAATTATTCATTCCCAAGTCTGGCACCTAAAGCAGTGAAGAATAAGGTTGTGTGTCTACATGAAATGTAGCAGTCAGCAGTTCTTACATAGATGAAAAAGGAAAAGTGTCAGGAAATGAGGACATGCCAAACTCTGGATTATACATTCTGCACATCCACTAAGGGACACTTTGTGGTTTATCATTTACCACAAAATAGCTATAGAATTGCCATTTACATATGTTTCCTTTTTTTCTTTTTTTTTTTTTTTTTTTTTGGTATAAGAGGAAGATATGATGCTCAAATTCTTTGTACTCTTATGAAACAGAAAAATTAATGCCAAGAATTATTTTAAAAATTCAAATAGAGCTCCAAAAATATCAGAAGTTTATTACAAGATGATTTTGCACAATTAGAATGTATCTGTGGGGTTTTTTAGTAAACAAAAATGGGTATACATTTTATAGTGGAGATATTTCATCTATACGTTCTGTTGCTTATAAGACCAAGAAGGTATATGCAGACACAGTAGGGATAACACTCTGTAAGGACTGAACACCTATCTAGAATTAGAAACTAAAGAACAATAATTTCCATTATTAAAAAATAATTAAAAATTAAAAAAGAATCTTTTAAACAAGACAAGTGACAAGAAAACCCACAGTAAATTGTTAACTACCTCAGGTGTATAAACGCCCAGTCTGACAAAGGCTTATGTCTAATTTTATATATGGCAATAGTCCAGTTGATGTCTCTGGACCAAAATGTGTATAAAACAGTGTTTGTGGATATACTGACTCTGACTGGGATGGAGTTAACTTCATAGCAGCCTGTATAGTATTGAAAATACTGGACACATTTTTTTATTCTTTGTTTTAATTAAAAATAACTTTTATATTTTTTAACCTCTTGAAACATCAACACTCAGATTTTTTGTATTACTTCATACAAGAAGGAAATATATTAATAGAATAGCTTTGTCCAAAAAGTTATTTAATACAAGCTTGCAATTGCCTCAAATGACATTCTACATATAGCAAATCAGTAAAGATTAGTCATTAGTGTTGATCTGATATGTTAAAACACATTTAAGTGTCAGTTTTTATAAATCATCCTTTTCTAGAAGGTGGCACATATGAAGTTCAAAATGAATTTACAAATATTCCCATGCTTTATGCCTGGCTATGGGCTTCTTCTGGTCCTATCACAAAGAAAAGCTGAGTTGGGGTGTTCTGTTTGAAGATCTCCCAAAATTTGGGTTCCTTTTCACTCAAGAACTTGCTTATGAAATTCTTCTCTTGAATTATCTCACTAATCCCAATGTAACAGAAGTCTGTCTTGATTTCCTCTGTGCTAGTGAGATCACAGCTTTCATCCTTCTATGATTCTTTGTCAGTAAAAGAAAACTGGGAGGGCTTCTCCGAATGGAAAGGAAGCAAACTGCTGGTGACATAGCTATTGGTTGCCCCACAGGACTCACTGCATCCTTCAGTTTAATTTGTTTAATATATGAAATTAATTAAACAAGCATAAAGCATAAAGACAGAAACCTATTTGTGGGTTCGGTAATAAGGCATACCAGGTTTTACGTTTCTGTATAAATCAGTGATAAACAATTTACTAGTGCTTTCTCTGTGGGACCGGTGATCTCTAAATGCCTCAGCAGTTTGTGGAGCTCATCATGTTTTACCTGTTCAAATGAAGTGATCAGATTTTAGTGTAGAAATCTTAGAATGCTCTTGGCACTGCCTGTACTTGGTTCATAGCTTCAGGTCACAAGTAGGACCAGAGCATTTAACTGCTGCCTGGTGAACAGGGTCCTGTGGGATGGGTAGATAGTCTTTAGAGGGTGCCTCTGCACAGGCATGGAGGGTTCAGCTGGAGTATTTGTGACTTCAGGGTTAAAATACACGTTTTCTCCAAAGGGAAGAGCGGTCTCTTTAAGGATGGAGACCATTTACACTGCTTGGGCTGAACAGCTAGAACTTGCCCTCAGACAGCTTTCGTGTGGGCAGGTGCTAGGCCCACATATTGCCACCAGTTTGGGTGGCTGCACATGCAGATGCTGAGTCTGCATACACAAATGAGCAATTTTTGTTATGAAAACCTGTAGAATAACGTGTAGAGGCTAAACTGAAGGTATCTTAAAAACAGACCCGAGACCAAGCCTTCCTTGTTTCCTGTGCAGAATTCTTGCTTTCTCCCCTCCAGCTACTTAAAGGAAACTGATAATTTAGCTGAGGTCCAGGCAACACGGTTATTAGCGTCGTCTGTACACAAGAGATAACAGTGACGTAACCTTAGTACACAGGAAAAAAAAAAATGCAACTTCACTTGTTTCTTTCAAAAAATTTTTCCTGAGGAAATTCATGGGACTTGTCACTGTTGAGCAGTATAATGCACCAGTGAACTTCATCTCTTAGAAATGTTTTATTTTGTTGTTTTTGCAAGCTAAATGTTGAGGCCTACAAAAAACTGAACTTTTTAGGGAATTGTAATTTTTAAGGAAGTGTAAGATGACCTTAGTGGTGTTATTAATTAAGGTTAAAAATATGAAAATATAAGATATTTAGATAGTGTCCTCTGTCTGTAGCAGACCTAGCAAAAGTCCTCTGCAAGTCTCAGACCTAAAATAATACTGTAGTTACTTTTTTTTTTTTTTTTTTTTAAAAAAAAAGGCAACCATTAAGATATTTTTTTCTGCAGTTTAAAACCAAAACAAAATAAGTAGTGTAGGTGGAACAAAATTAGTACGCACAAAGATATGGTATATAATGACTTAGCCCCAAACTTGGGCCAAGTTGTGTGCTCTCCATTCCTTTTATTAAAGCTGAGACACTGCACAAAAAGCACGTAGGAGTCATGAAGCTGGATGAGAACAAGCAGGCTGTTTGGCTCCACAGCACAGCGTTGCGAAATCGGCCTTGCAGAAAGTGGAAGCACCTAACCAGTAGGTAGCCCTAGACCATCCCATCTGGCTTCGCTGGGCTGAGGCTGAAGCCGTGACCTCGTTATGCAGACTGAAGCAGTTCAGATGATGCCAAAAAACTGAGAGCTGCAGATCGTCAAGGAATGTTGCAATCGTGCTAAGTAGGCTCCGGCTATTCCAGAACTGGGCAGAGGAGCAGGAATTATCTATGTTTGTAGCCTTGGACATCAGAATCCTTTGAACCTCATCTCATTAACTCAGCACACTTTTGGCTTTTCTTGTGCTCAGTGCTCTCAGTCCTGGCTTAAGTTTTCAGAGTTGAATGTGCCTGTTTTGTGCTATGAAATGTAAACAGGGTTAGTGTAGTAAACACCTGCTAAGTATGATTTAATTTGGTGCATATGCTAGAGATACCATGCAGCTTTTAAGCTCTCTGTCAACTAGTTCCTTGTTTGACGCTCAGGTTGAGATGATCTTCAAACTGAGTACAATGTGTGGCGTTTGATACTTCAGTTTATTAAAAAGTATCATAAAGCTTAAGTAGCAATGGCTGTACAGAATTCCCTATGATTGTAAGATGTAGGCATATAGGGAGGGAAAAATCCCTTGTAGGGAGAAATCCTAGCTTCTGGTAGTTAGTGGCACAAGCACTCGTTCCCAGGGAAGAGAGAATTTCAGCTCATGCTTTTGCTTTAATGGTTGTAGGTACACAGAGGGTGTTTGAAAAATAAAACAAATGTTAGCGTTGTCTTCCCTTTGCTGGGCTCGTAGAGTTCCTGACTTTACAATACCTCTATAAAATAAGTGTGTGTGTGTATGTTGTAGCCTGATCTTACTGGTCTATTTCGTTTTTATTTTTTTAAATGGAAAAATACAGAATTCTGTGTATGAATATCTTTGACACCTTTAAAGGATTTAAAACAGCTGACGTTGATTGCTTTCTGAAGGTTACCCTGCTTACCTGGTTAATGGGGCTCCCTCCCCAGGGACAGCGTGTGGCAGATGTAGACATTTTCAATACCTACCTGTTCTGCTCACAAGAAATGCCAGGGCTTGCCCAGCTGGTGATCTTGGTCTTTCATTATGTTTTATGAGGTTTGGGATGTTTTTGCTGTCACTGTTTTTTTCCCACTGAAATCCAACTCTTGCAAACAAGCTAAGGATGGTATCTGAGGCATGTGTCAGGCACTACTGAGAGCACAATACTTGTAGCATTTTTTTTAAGACAGTCATGAAAAGTGCTTAAATTCCTTAAAACGGGGGGGAGGGGAGAGACCCCAAAGAACCCACAGAAGCAGCTTTTTGAAAAGTATGAACTAAAGATAAACACATAAAGGTAGAGCCAGATCATTGCTCGAGGCTCCAGTGTCAGTGTGTGGGAGAGAAAAAAAAAAAAAAAAAAAAGTCCTTCTCTCTCTCAGTGCATCTGTGCAGCCTATCAGTCAATATGTGCTTTATTACAGCTGTTATTGATCCAAAGCACTACACCGGAGTGCCAGTACAAGCTGTACTCTGGCATGTGACTGTCCGCTCTGGGGCTGGCATTCTTTCCGGTTTTCCTGAACTTATCTTCTGTAAACGCTTTTCCCTTTGCGTGCTGTGGCTGAAGGCTTTGCCTGGCTCCCTTAAGTAGTTGGGCCCGTTTCCAGAAGAGATCGGAGATACTGAGGGCTCACCTTTAGCTTTGGCTGAGGGCAGAGATGCTGCTATGGTTGGCTGAATATTTGAGAAGCCAAGTAGGCTAGAGTTGTGGTTTTGGTGGTTACGTAAGGGTACGTGCGCTCGCTGCAGGATGTGGCCGTTCCTCCCTCAGAGATACCAGGTGACAAGCAGTTGGTGGGGTTACTTTGTGCCAGAGCTTGCACTTCCACATGGAGAAAGTAACCTGCTTCAGACTGTCAAAGAAAAATAAATGTGCAATACTTTAAAAGCATGTCCTGGATAAAAGGGAGAGAGAAGAGAGAGAGAGATTCTTTTGTGACTTATGCAATTTGAGGAGCAAACATAGATGTTTACCCTGTGCCAAAATCTGCCCACATAAGCAGATCAGGCTTTTTTTTTTTTTTTTTAAATGTTGTTCTGGAAGGTCAGAGACTATTTTGTTTGCAGGTTTTTTTTTTTTTTTTTTTTTGCTTAGTGAAGCAAAGTTCACAGAGCTGGAGTAATGATTTGATTCCCAAGTTTTCTTCATTCCTCACTGTGTGCTTAGTTAAATATATTTGTGGTAGCTGCAGCTTTGAACAGTAGCAAAGAAGCTGAACTTCTAAATAAGCAATAAACTCCTTTGTCCATTTCAAAAAAATGTAACTTCAGAATTACTGTTGTGAATGGTATCAAATGACTCGGGCTGTTTATATCCTGAACGTCTGCAATACGTGCACTGAAAATTTACTGTGCAGCTGGTTGAGGTTCTTCCTCTGAACATCTCTGTGTACACACACTGCCACCTCCTACCACTCTTGTTGCTCTTTCGAAGTCAGAAGCAGAAATTTTGTTTTAGACACATCCAGTGTGCAAATGCACTGTTAACAAGAGTTGACCTTTTGTAGTGTGTGTGCTTCAAATAGCACTGAAGGATTACACTATTGTAATATGTTAGGGCTGAGTCATGACACTGAGTCTCTGTGCTTTGCCAGAGACCATTTTCATTTGTATCTCTTTACCATTATGTTTCAATATCTTTATTTGCAAAATAGATACAATGGATAATGATTTTCCACATCTGATAAGGTAAAGTGAGTTTTCTTATGTTTGTGTGTTTTCATTTATAATTATTTATTTTTATTTTTTTACACTGAGTATGTATTTCTGATAAGCTCTTAGCAAAATGGAGGCATAAGTGTGGACTGTGTTTGGGTATGCAAACCAGATAAAGAGTGTCAGGAAGGGCCGTTTGCTGCAAGTTTATGTGGCCCACTGATACTCAAGATGAAATGCCATGTTTAGCCCAATACCTCCTCCCACTCTTTTTTTTTTTTTTTTTTTTTTTTTTTTTTTCTTTTGGGCGAGAGAGGTGGAGGAGGGAGGGAGGAAGGGAGGTTAGCACTGGACTCAACCTCCCCTGTTGAGCAAGGGTTCCTTTCTCCTGGATACCTCTATCCTCCTATTCCTACTTCTGTTCGGTAGTGTTGAACCTCTGAATATTTCAATAGTGAAATGGAAGTATATGTGGTAGATTTTATTATGTTTATGCCGATTAAGACTTACTAAACTGTTTTTTGTTTTTTTTTTTTTTTTTTTTTTTGCTTGCTTAAGCAGTGAAACTTGTGGAAAAATTCAGCAATAAACATTGCTACAAAAAAAAAGAAAGAATTACTTTAGTTCTCTCAATCATTTTTTCTGTGTTAAACACTGAATGACTTCTAAAACATACTGCTGGTGAAGGAAAATAGCTGAAGTAAACAACAGTTGCCTGTTTGTTTGACTAGCATTTTCTTTATTTAGAAGTAGTGGCTGCTTTACACCCTTGTTACCTCCTATCTGTGTACTATACACATAAAGTTACTAATACCTGAAGTAGGTTTCAAGACTGCTGCAACTGAAAGCACTGAAATCAGTGGATCTCTAACTATTCAGGGAGAAAATTTGACTTTAGTCAAAATTGTGATTGACATACCCTATGGGGGATTGGTTTCAAGCAGGGGAGCAGATAAGCTGGTAAAATGAGCAGAGGTAGATGCCCCTATTAAGGATAGACAGAATACGTCCTCTGCATTATGTCCAATTGTTTTAGGTCAGTTTTCTGCTGTGGAGGCTGCATAATCTCTCAGGCCTTGTGGAAGACCTCAGTTCTCATGGTCTGGTATGAGCTCTAAGCTCCTTGAACAGTGAATCATAGCATTTGGAGGAGGCTGTCTGAGGAGAGACCACAGGTAGAAGTAATGCTGAAGCAATTCCATAAATACTACGTGGAACTGAAAAGGACCACATGGGAGGCTCCTTCCAAGGTTTCTAGTCTTTCCAGAAATGTTATCATAAGCTGCTTGGAGCAATTTCAACAGTTGTTTTTATTTTTATTTTTTCCCCCGTTTAATCTTTTTCCAACTCTTAGGATCCAGAGTTGAAGTTGTCACTTTTTCTTTAAGTCATTTTGCTGCTAGGTTGTTACGGGGGGGGGGGGGGGATTTTGTAGTACTTCCCCAATGAATTGGTACCACAACTCCGCTGCTAGCAACCAGTTATCAAGAAACACTGCAATCAGAAAATCTGTAATCAGATTCCTTTGAACTCTTGTACGCATCTTGTCACAGTGCCTTTCTTTCACTGGTTGATTTCTGCCTGCACAAACACAATTTAATATTGAAGCTGAAGTTCGTTTAGATTAGACAGTGTAATGTTGCTTGATGAGCTGCCAGGTAGGCACGTGTGTATACTTTAACTCAGATTTGATCTGTAGCTACTGAACTGTCATTTGCCTGAGGTTTTCACAATCCATTCTTCCTGTACTGAGGGCATTACCTGGGCTGCTAATTACTTCTCTCATCATGTACAAAATTGTGTTGTTTACTTTAAAGGTGATGCATCAACTTGATCCTGCTTAACTCTCAGACTCGCAAGTTAACTGCCTGCTTATAGTTGTTCCCTTGAGGTTCTTGTTCTACCGGTTTTCCGTCAGCTTCCACTTTTCAATAAGAGTAATTTGGAAGCACTTGATTTCAGTAGGTGTACTTCTCGATTTTGGAATTCAGTATGTTCTGAGGGTGCCTGCTACCACTCCACTTTGAGATGAACGCACAATGTAAACTGTTGCATATCCATGAGATGACCATGTCTGATTTGCAAAAGTATTTTAAGATACCACATCAAAGTGTCATGGAGGTATACTTTGTACTCTGATAGGTGCTATGTAGCAGGCCAAAGGAAAGGATGTAGTTTAATCATTAGAAGCTTTGGACTGGGAGGCATGACTTTTGGTTTCTATTCTTGGTTTTAATGCTGACTTAACATGTGACTTATGTAAGTGATTTAACCTTCGTATGCCCCTGCTTACCCACACATAAAATAAACATTATCTCTACTTCTCAAGTTTTGTCATTAAAAAGACTACTCTAGTCTCTCAGTTGCAAGCACCCTGCTTGATAACACGGTAAATAGAAAGTTGAGTTCTGAGAACTCATTTTTCATCTGTTCCCCTCCTTATCCCTTAACAGCACAGCTTGTACTTACTGGGTCTTACACATACACATACAGCTAGTCACCTCTCCAAACAGCTACATTTCAATAAAACAAGGAACTGTAAACCACAAGAATGAGGCTTGTGAGTGCTGGAAAAAGCACATCTTTGGAGTGTGGCCTCTGACTCTGCAGTGACGGTAGCCGTAAACCTCTGCTTCAGAGTAAAAGGAAATAACATGCTACCCAAGTCTAGTCTTTCTGATCTTTCTAATCCAAACACACCTAAAGTCAGCTCTTGTCATTATGAAGAAGGAAAAAAAAGCAAGAGCAAAAATTAATTTTTGTGGATGATTTTGTGTGGTGGTCAGATGCCATGTTGCCATAAGTGATGTGTTTGAATTAGACAAAACTGGGGCAATTATGTTTCTCTGTAGTACATACATAAGCCATGTGAGCAAGTTTTATTTCTGCAGTGGTTAAGAATATTATACATAAGCAATTTGTAAGTAATAGAGATTTACATGTGCATGAGGCAAAATAGATTTTTTTCCCATCACTCGTGTGTAGGCCAAGTGAAGACAAAACGGACCTGAACAGGATATGGCCCAAATGTGCATGTCTTGCCTCTCTGCAATGTATGCATCTCTCCCAGGAGTTGTGAAAGTTGTCTTTAGGATTAAATGCAAGTTAAAATATTGACACTGTTGGTTTGGATCCATGCTGTGTTTTTCCCCTCAGGTTTCTAATCTTGAAAGGCAAGAAGGGGAAAATGGAAGTTCTTAAAAAAAAAAAAAAAAAAAAAAAAAAAAAGGGGGGGGGGTGGCTAAAAGGAGCAAAAGAAGAAGGTTTGAGTTCCAACTGATAGTAGGACTAAGCTTTATAGTGGGGAGAAACTCGAGTTCATTAGCTCTGCCTTTGTGTAGGATGAGACTCTGCAAAGATTAATGGAAAAAGATTGCAAACATTAAAGGAGTAACTGATACTAATCAAATTAAAAATAAAAAAAAAAGTGAAAACATTGTGGCAGATACTGCTGCAGCAACAGATTTCCACTAAAACCTGTAAGAAAGTGCTGAAAAGCCAGACACGTGTTCCTTCCTTGGCTTTGTGCATCTGCCCAGAAATAAGTCAAGAGGGAGAACTTATTTTTTTTTTTTATCATTTATATAGTTTAAATTTTAATAAGGAGCAACTATACCTGGTGAAACAACATGGAGAAGGGACCAGTAATTCTGTGTATTAGGATGATGCCTAACTCCAAGCCTGATATATATGCTCTGAATGCTTCTGGAATGAGTATTAATACTGATACAAAGATGACCGAGCAAGGCGTGGGGTCTAAGAAATGTAAGAGATTTCATTAGAACAGGTTAGAGATGAAGGCTGAAATTCTGGCCCCATTAATGTCCATGGTAAAACTTCTACAGACTCTACCTCCAGCAGGATGTTACCCATCTTCAAATGTAGCCAGAAGAGGTAGCAGAAAACGATTCTGAGGTTCTCTCTCCTTTTTTAGTTCCTGATCTTTGCAGTCAGCTTGTGGTCAGATGCTTGATGCAGAATTAGGAATTCTTTCTTTGCCCCGAGTGGCTTGCTTTTATCATCCTTCTCTGTTTATAGTAGGCAGCCTGCCTGCCCTGGCAAGTTGAACTAGACACGGATTTTGTTGAGAAGCAGGTGAAGATCACTTGTGCAGTCCCTTCTGGTGCCTGACATCCTCAGGCAGGAATCAAGTGCCTAAAGCCATGAAAGCTGTTTCTGCAGTGAATGTCTCAATGCCTCAATGCAGGCTATGTAGTTCCCTTTATTTATTTATTTATTTATTTATTTTTAAACAATGCTGGTGGCTTACCCTGGTATGCTCTGTTATATGCTTTTCTGTTTGACCATAGCTATATTGGTACAAAACTTTATATGTGTAGTTTTAACATGGCACAGGATGCCACTGCTTAATTGTAACATGGTTTGTACTAATTTCCAAAATATTATTCTAGTTACAAACTCTGTATTTTTTCAGTATTTCTTTTTAGATTTAGGAGTGTGTTAATCCAGAACAGTCTCAGTGATACCATATGGAGAGGCAAAAAAAGCATGTGTCTTCCAGTTGTGTTACCTTCCTCATAAAGGCTGGACTCGCTGGGTTTACGGTGAGGAGGCTTACACTTGGTGAGCTGCAGAAAAGATTTTTAGTGGCTACATTCTAAAACACAGCCCACCATTCTGCAGACATTCATGTTCTGCTCCTACATGTATGGCCTTGCATGGCTTCCAAGAGAAATGTTTCGTAAAATACAAGACTTAACTTAAACTTGGCTGTATATGCAAAGGAAAACCCATCAGAGGAAAACAGAAATACTGCCTCAAATCCAAGGAGCTTGAGACAGTAAGGTTTTTATCATTCCTCTGAAGAAACTAGAGTGCATTCATGTTTAAGGTTTTCTCAAAAGCCGGCTCTGAACTTTCTTGGAAAGAATTCAGAAAGGTGGGACAAGCACCTTTCTGAATTTTCAGTGATTCCTTGCTCCTTTGCAGTGGGTGAACCTCTTAAAAACAAGCAAAACTCATATTCATCCAGTAGGGGTGCATAAGTCCGTATAGTAAATACCAAGTAGCAATAGCTGAGCTCCCAAGGGGCCTGCCAACCACTGAGTGAAAAACCACTCATCTAATCCCTTAGGGGGTTTGTGGGGTTTATACCATAGCATAGCACAGCAGCGGGCACGTGCTGCTTAAATACTAGAGATCAACAGTCTCTGATCTTTGACTCCCTTGGCTGCATTGAGAAGTAGCACTTGAGGTAGGTTTTTGGAATCTCAGGGGAGAAAGCTGATGGGTGACAGGAGTGTCATCCTGAGGACTGGTGGGCAGAGCACCAGCTGGTGAGATCTGCGATGTCGCACGGGTGATCACGGCACCATGGACGGGAAAGGCTAAGGCCCTGAGCCTTGCAAATAGGAGTGATAGCAGTGGAGGTACTTGTGGTTAGACTGCTGATGGGCACAGGTAGTCCCTTAGGTGTCTTCACAGGGCTGGACACCAAGTTCAGCATGAGAGAACAGAGAAAAAAAAAATACATATATATGTGTATTATATAGCTTTTATTTTTTTAAGTGTTAGTGTAGATGAAAACAAGGAGAATTGAAGTCCTAGTTCCCGCTTAAAAATCTGAAGATTTCCCGGCTGTTCTATGAAAAGCAGTATAATTATCTTATTTTCATGGTGAAAAAATATCTCGAGGCAGGGAAATGCTTTTTTTGTGCTCTCCAACTTTTAGGATGTGCAGAAATAGGCGCCCTTCCATTAGGGGTAGGTGGGTGGGGGAGATGGCGGGATAACGGGCTGGCTCCGCACGGATGAGTAACGAGCGGATTCCTCTGCTGAGCCGAGGTGCGATGCCTTGGCAGCGGCTCCTCGCCGTGGGGGCTGCGTTCATTTGTATTTGCCTACTCTGGGGCTTGCTTTCCCCACATCGCGTTGTCGGCTCCGTGCCGGGTGGCGCTCGGCGCAGGGGGAGCTTCCCTCCCTCAGCGGGCGCTGAGGGGGGCACAGGTGCGCGGCGGGCGGGTGCTGCCGCTTTCAGGTCCCCTGGCTGCCCGCTAGCAGATGCAGGGCGCTGCTGGCTCTTCGCGGCGGTCCCAAGCAGCCGAGTCGGGGCTGGCGGGGCGCTTCTCCTCCTGCAACTCACGGCGCCTCCGTGCCCGCAGCGGGGAGCGCGGGGCACAGGGGCAGCGACTCGGGGCGCCGCGGGTCGGCTGCTGCGGAGCCGGGCCCAGCCGAGCCGAGCCGAGCCGAGGCGGCTCCCCCGGGGCAGGGGCGCTGAGGCGAGGCCCGCCAAGAGTTAACGGCCGCTCCCCCGGGGCCGGGGCCGGGGCCGGGGCCGCCTCCCCCCGGCGGCGGTGCGCGGCGCTGGCTTCCCCCTTCCCTCCCTCGCCTTCCCGTTTTGGCAGGGGATTAAAGCAGCTCCCCCCTGTGGCAGCAGTGACCCAGAAACGAGTTTGATGCGCGGAGTCCTCCCTCCGTACCCAGTACAAACGTCAGTCAGAGGGAGCCTCTGTGTGTGTGTGTGTGTGTGTGCGCGGTGTGCCCGGCTCTGTGTGTGTGTGTGTGTGTGTGTGTGTGCGTGTGCCCGGGCGGCGCGGGAGCCGCTCTCCGCGCCCGCTGCCGGCGCCGCGCCGAACTCATGAGGCGGCCCCGAGCCCTCCGCGCAGGGGGAGCCCGGCCGCGCCGCGCCAGCCGCCCTCAGCGCCGCCGCCCCGCCGCCGCCGCCGCCAGCAGGTAACCGTGCCCGCCGCCCCGCGCCAGCCGGGGGAGCCGCCGGCTCAGCCATCTTTGATGGCTTTTTCCTCGCCGCTCCGCAGGCGGCGGGAGAGCAGCTCGGTGCCGAAGGTCGCTGCCTAGTGGAAATAAGCGAGTACGTCATTAACATGGCGCCAAGAGCCGCGCGGCTCGGCGCGGCGCGGCGCGGCGCGGGGCGAGGGGAGGGAGGCGGCCGAGCGGCGGCTCCGCTATCCCACCACCAACTTGTGCCGGGCCGGGGCGCTGCGAGCCGGGAGGGGGCGGCTGGAGGGGGGCTGCCGGGCCGCCGGCCGCGGGGCGGGCAGCGCTGCGGGGGCGCCGGGGGAAGCCTCGGGGCGCCGGCGTGCGCGGCCCCCCGCGGGCGGCGGGGAGCGCCCGAGCCGCTCTGCGGGCGGATGGCAGCGGCGCCCGGCGAGGGGCGGGGGAGCCGCCGGCAGCGCCTGGCAGCGCGGCGCCCGCGCGTCCCGCAGCAGCGAGCGCGGGGGCCCGAGGCGGCTGCGGCTCGGCGCCGGGGCTGCCCCCCGGCCGCGCTGCTGGGCTGCGCTCGGGCGAAGCGAGGGAAAGCGCCTCGGGAGCGCGGAAACCGCTCGGGGGGGAAACGCAGCGCCAGCCGCCCGGCGGGGCGCAGGTGGCAGGTGGCCGCACGCCTGCGGGTCCCAGCCCCGCCGGGGCAGCGGGCAGCAGGTGCAGGCGCCGGGCACACACCCACGTGCGCGGGATGCCGGGGGCGGCTCGGCCACCCCGGGCGGGTCCCGCCGGGCAGCAGCGGGCAGCGGCGGGCAGCGCACCAACTTGGCGGGGCAGCCCCGGCGCTTGCTCCCCTCGCCCCGAGGAGACAAAGCCGCGCCTTGCCCGCGCAGGGGATGCTCGCGGGGCTCTCCCTTTTTTAAAATTATTTATTTATTTATTTACTTATTTTTTATTTCCCTGCCCCTCGGCGCCCGCCAGTTCGCTGCCGCTCCGTCGCGGGGCTGTCGTTATTTCGGGGAGGGAGGGCGGAGGCGCGGCGTGTTTGTTTGTTTGCACCGCCTGCTGGCTGCCTCCCTGTGACAAGAGGTGATACACAGTTTCCAGAACTGTCTGGGAGTGGGAGGAGAGACGGGCACGGAGAGGGAGCCCGAGCCGCCGCCGCCGCCGTGCCGCCGTCCCGGCCCCCCCCCCCCCTCCTCCTGCCGCGGGGAGGCGGGGAAGGCGCCTCGGCCGCGCTCGGCAGCGCCGGGGCTGCGGGGGAGAGGGCGCGGGGCCGGGGGCACCAAGTTTGATTTGCAGCCGGCGCCCAGCCGATTGGTGGCGGCCGGCGGCGGGGAGGAGCGGCGGAGGGAGCCGGCGGCGGCAGGAGGAGGAGGGGGGGGGCCGGGCCGGGCCGTCGCGAATGGGAGCGGGCGGCGGGGGCGGGGCCGCTGCCCCGGCGGGAGGCGGAGCCCGGGGCCGCCGCCGCCTCTCCCCGCTGGAGCCGGCGGTGGCGCGAGGAGCGCGGGGCGCGGCCGTTAACGGCCGGCGCGCGGCCCGGGCTGAGGCGGCCCCCGGGCAGCTGCGCCCCGCGGCGGGCCCGCGGGCTGAGCGGGTTGACCTGGCGGCCGGCGCCGTCCTCAGCCCCGGCTGCCTGCGAGCGCCCGCTGGCCGGGCTGCCCCTCCGGCGGCTGCCGGCATGCGGGAGGGCACCGCGCCGCTCAGCATCGCGTTCCGGGGACATGTGAATCGTACCGCGGCAGTCCCGTTTGCTGCTCCTCACAGGAAGGTTGTACCGCGATGGGGAATAATCGCCTTTGGAAGCGGGCGCTGTCTGCCGAGGGAAGCAGAGGCTGCCCACGCTTGCAAAGCTGAAGCCTTCCTCCGAGTTACGCCAAAATACGCTTGTTATGCTTCTATTTCGAGAGGTTTCTCACACTCAGCGGGATATTGTTGAAACAGCGAGGGTTGTACGTTTTAGTGGTAGGATTTTCCCTCTGGCTGCAGATACCATTCACTCCTGTGTTCGAGCTCTGTGTAATACATATGTTTAAAATAAAATAATAATAATAAACCCCCCTTTCCCCTCACAGCTGCAGATTTCCCTTCTAGCTTCTCTGGTTTCATTCCCAATTCACAGAATAAAAAAACCTTGCAGTGTTTCCTCTAATGCTTTCTCCCTGTGGTTAGCCCTGCTTCTTGGCGCTGCTGTTTTCAGCTGGAGTTGTCCAAGCTGCCAGCTTTCTCTAGGTGGAAAAGACAAACTGGTGGGTGGGGGGTGGGTTGCATTCATTCACAGAGCCTGCTTCTCAAGGCTTCCAGTAGTCACATTCACCAGCAAAGTTTGGGAATAAGCTGCCCCTGGCCACGTCTTGAGGTGACGTTATGAACTGGCTTTGCACAGGTGCCTAAATGAGCACGTGCATCCTAGAAACATGTGGCGCCAACACATCCACCTTGTGCTTCTGCCTTTCCTTGATACATTTTGAATAGGTGTGCTGAAATTAGTAGAAATAGACCTTGTGGAGAACACTCTTGGCCTTAAAATGTAGTTCTCTTGTTTTGCAAGGCTTGAGGCTTCGTCTCCAAATCTAACATCTGTGGCTTTTTGTGCCATGGCCTGTGCTACATAGTGCAGGAGTATTTCATGTAAGTTAGGAACACGAACTCTTCTTTGTGACTACAAACTGTTGCTATCAAAGCTTTTATTGGTGCTGAAAAGGAGTTAAGAAGTTGTAGGTGGAGTTCAATAGTGTATCTTATTTTTGGTGTAGCTCTGTTTTTTTCTTCTAGGCATAGATGAAAAAGTTTTTTCTCTCCCTGTCTCATGTGTCAGTCGATGAAGACTGAGGTGTTTCCATAAACCAGCTATTTAGGAGAGAACTGTAGCAGAAACCTAGTGTCTTCATCTACTGTTCATATGATTAAGGCCATGTTATGCTTCCCTGTGTACAATAACCGTTCTGAAACGAACTCTTGTGTACTGGAGGTAATTAGTGTCATTGCAGTTCGTGGGTTACTTGCAGGAGAAGCCAGTTTTTCAGTTTGTCTTCGGGGTGTACATCTGTCATAATTCTGCTTTCTTCCCATTCTGTCTCTGCAGCTGTTCAGTGTAGTTTATTATAGTGACACCCATTAACATGGCTACAGTTAATTGTCTGTCAGAGTTTGAATTATGAACTCTTTCTACCCGGACGTTTATACAGCCCTTAAAGATACTCTGGTAAGAATTGTGCTGAATAACATCTTTGACCTGCATCAGGAGATTTTTTCAAACATAGTTATATTAAAAAGTCTGATTCTGTTTCATTACTGGCATGACAAAGACTTTGACATGCTTCACATCTTTGTCTTTGACCATATATCTACTGGAGGTCAAACTGAGGGACAGAAGTCTGTGGTGTCCATGCCTGCTCAGTAAAAACATAAAAAGTTCTGTGGTGTCTTGCATGCAAGTGTGTGTGTGTGTATGTATATATATGCAGTACATGGGTGTATATACGTGTGGATGTGCATCTGCAATTTTATATGGGATAATGTCTGGATTTTTCGCAGGAAGCTAGGGAAAAGGATTCAGATTTTGTTTGTATGTGTGCAATCCCCATACTTCAGTAGTGGTGGAAAAATGGAAAGATTTTGGTATTGTCATCCAGTGTAACTTCTGTTGCTTGTTGGTTCTTTTAAATCAATCTCTGGCTGAGGTAGGAAATGAGGAGTGCGTGCTGGTAACGCATTGCTGCACTGGGTCATGCCGCTGACTCTAACCCGCTGCACTCCCAGCCATGGCTGGGAGGTGGGCAGAAGTGCCTGTCCGCCTGGTTATTTGTGTAGAGTTAGATGTTTGTGGCTCACCTCCACAGGGGTATGTAAATCCAAATGTTACTTTGTGGGCTGGTATTGATTTTGGATTATCATCTACTCATTTCATTTGTGCAGCATTTTACAGGCATCTTGAAAATGGTTTATTGCTCTCTCTGAAATACAGTAGCCAGAGGAAGCATTTCAGGCATTGTAATCTTGTCTTAAACATGAGCTGAGTAGCAATTTCACCTCTAAGTCCAGAGTTAGCTTTGTATGCTCAAAGTGTTCACCCAGTCAATGGGTAAAGCCCAGAGCTCGGCTCTCTGAGCTAGTGTGATGAACAAGGACGGAAAAAGCCACTGGTGCCACGTCTCTGGGGAGCATCGTGCCTTCAGCTGCCGGGGCGGTGCAGCAGAGCCCGTTGCAAGCTGTGCCGGCCTCACCAGTGCAGCCCTGCTGTGCCGGCTCATCTAGGGGTGCTCAGTGTCTAAAAAGTCACAGCTTCTGCCTCATCTGCATCATTTATTGCTGTGGTGTGATGGTGTGAAGCGCTCTTAGATGCTCTGTTCCCCCTCGGAGATGTAGTAACACAGACAGCAGAATCGCAGCTGTTTCTGTAAAACTGCGTTTGAAGGCTGGCATTTGCCAGAGTCCACTTCCCCCCCAGTAAATGGATAAATGGTACAGCAGAGTTCTCAGTAGAAATAACTGCTAGCGCGCTGGGTGTTGCTCTGCTCAATTGCTCGGTCTCTGGAAGGATGGTTTTAAAGGGAACAAACTATAATCTTGCCAGGAGGTGAAACTGAAACATTACACAAAAAGTTAGTAAGGCTCTCAGCTGTATTAGAACTGGCCTCTTAGGCAGATCCAAACTTTGTGCGAGCGCTGTCACGAGCTGTGCCAGGAGCGCTCCCTCGTGCCTCTGTTAGAAGAAGAGGTAGAATCAGAGCAAAAATACTCACCTGAGGGCTCCATCTGAGGGCTTCTCTGTTATTTGGAATGGCAATGAGCCTCTGCTTATTTAAATGAAACAACTCTGCTCATCCCACTGGAATCGCCGGGTTACTGGGAATTTATGTGTGACTGAAAAGTTGGAGACTGTGTGGTTTGGGTGGTGCAGCAGCCTGCGTCAGGGCAGGGCTGCTGAGCTGCACTGCAGCTTACTCTGCAGGTGGACTCTGCGTGGGCACGTGCCCTGTTGGTGCTGGTGTGGGGGTTTGGGAGAAGCAGCGATGGACGTGTTAGTGATGGAAGATGCAGCGCTCAGAGGTGCTGCGTGGCTGGCTGCTGCTCGCCTCAGAGAAGCGTTCATTTTGAGAAGGGGCTTGAGAAGCAGTTCTGCGGCATGTGTGGATGGAGTGGATGTTTGGTGGAAACTCCTGGGCTAAACAGAAGTTACGCAGTTGCCTTCAATTTGGGGGAATTGAGCTCAGTAGCCTGGGTGGTCCCTTCCTGTCCTGCAAGTGTCACAGGCTGCGTTGCATAGTTTTTATTGGAATGAGTCTAAGGCTTGGCTTAAATGGTTCACCCTTTTTGTGTGATCCTGCTCACAATGTGAATTCTCTCCACTTGCACACATAACGATCATAGCCAGTTTGTGCCGTTAAACCCAGTGTGCTACAGTCGGCCCCGAGGAGTTGCCTTTACTTCTGACCTGTTGGAGGTGGCTGACCTGCTTCTGTTTCAGATTATGTTTTATTGAGATCAGAGGTGAATCAGATGCACTATATTTGCACCTGAGTATATTAAGTGTATGTCAGAATATAGGCAGGTGAAAAACACCAGCAGGTTCATGACTGTCAGGGGTGAGAATTTCAAAGAGAAGTAGCACACAAGTCCCAGATTAGGAAAGGAAAGGGAATTAAATTGGCAGTTTACTGAAAAGTTTGTCAGATTTCCCATTCTGCCTTTTCCAGTATAAAAAGATCTTGGTTTTAGTTACAGATGTCCTATGAAGAATAAGTTACTATAGCTCTTCTTTTCAAGGTTAGAAAAAAGTTGCTTGAATTCCCAGTAACTTCTCAACACGCTGGCAGAAGCTGTGTGTGTGTGGTTGAACAGGGAAGGTCTGCACCTAGCCGCCACCGTCAGTAATCCGTGTTTATTTTTAATGCAGTCCTCGTGTGACTTGGAGGTCACTGCTAACTAACAGAAACCAGTGGCCTTTGGGGCAGAGGCACTGTGGTACCCTTACGAGTGTCAGCATTTCGGGCTGTGTGGCTTTAATTTGTATGGGCTGTTCCAGTGTTACCTTTGTAACATACAGTCTGAACTTAAGGTGTGAACATCTGGTGGGTGTTGTTGAAAAGGAATGGTTTAAAATTAGTTTAGAAGTCAAAAAAGCTGCTTATCACTTGTAGTAACAAAACTTTTAAGGGGTTAGGTTTACGAGGTTTGATGCTTGCTCCAAGCAGCCAAGTGCCACTTGGCGATTTATCTCCCTGTAAACTCAGGTTCAAAGGGAATAGGAATATGAGATCTCTGCATCACAACTCCTGGTTTGTGTGCATCTGTAAAAGAATGTCACATAAGCTCCACTGGATTGTGTAGTTCCGTTAGTGTTATTTTTGAAGGGACAGTCTTTTTGGTGTGGCCAACTTCAGCAACCTGACTAGAGCGGACAGGTAAGTTAACTGCGGTAGCTGATGTTCTGTACTTCGGGGAAGTAGCTGCGCTTCTGGCTTCCCTTGCTTCCTGGAGCTGCTGGAGGCTGACTAGCTGAGCTTCAAATGGCAGGGGTTGATACCATTCTTTCCTTTAAACAACAATAAAAAAAAGAAGTGTTTTATTATTTTATTTATTTTTTTTTAAGATACGTGGTGCAAAAGAGAGGCTTCTGGCCTTTATGGATTTGCAGAAGTATGGTTAGGAGAAGGTGGACTCAAAATACACTTGTCTGAAAAGATGCAGAGGGGCAGAATTTCAAATTTCCTTGTTCATCTCAAGCTTACGAGTGTGTCTCAGTGTATATAAGCGATGTAATCTTGCTTTAGGGTGTGTAATACTTTTCAGACCATGTGGGAATGAACCAAGAAGTGAGGATTTTGACCAGGAATATACAAGCTGTGTTTCTGAAATAACTTCATTTTTCTTTGTTTTCTTCCATATTGTCTTTAGTTTGTTTTTAGGAGGTATTTCCACACTGAGTGAGTGTGCTCTTCAGTACTGAACAAAGCAAATACTAATATTCATTTTGGTTATGGGAAAAGTAATGTGAACTACTGGAAAAAGTACCTTAAGGAACAGGTATTTACCCCCGGGTTTTGGACTTATAACAGCTACCGGTCTGTTTTTCAGTTCTGTCTTAGCCTGTTTTGGATATGAAGGTTTTTTCTTTTTTCTTTTTTCTTTTTTTTCTTTTGTTTCATTTTGTCTTTTATAAGTGACCACATGAAACTGGAAAAGTCTCTGGAACTAGCACACTTACATGTATACCAGAACTGTATTCAGGTGATTTTGATGGTCTGGGCTGGTGGTGTGTGTGTGTTTAATTGGCAACGTTTCTGTCTGTCATGCACAGAAAGACCTAGTCCATGTCAAATCTGTTCTCGTAGAGAGAATTCTTTCTGCATTGGGAGAGGTGGCCTTTTCTGATTCCCTATTCTCCAGCATCAGAAATTATATCTGATCTTCCATGAAATGACAACAGCAGGTCTTTGTGAAATGAACCATTCAGTGTACCTTTAGCGAGCAAAGTTTGCGGCCCAAAACTGGTACATGTGTCAATGGCAGCCGTAGTAAATCCTACTCTGGAAAGACAGCGTGTGTGAGAGACGTCCTCCCTCCTCCAGTTTGCGTGGATGTCAGAAAGGAGGGAATCTTGCAATACTCGGGCTCTTAAAACACACTAGAGTTCGCTGGAAGTGAAAAACAGTCTCAGGTTCAGTTGCTTATGCTCTCCTTTGAGACAGAAAGTTCATTTTATCATCTCCAGGATGCTTATTTTTACATGGATTGCTTTTTGAAGAGAGGATTTTCATTTTTGGAAATAGAGTCAGAATTTGATTAGGCTTTTCTTCTTATTACTTTGGGAATTACTCTTAAAAGTTGAAAGCGTTCTTGTCAAGTTTACTACTGTGAGTCATGTTCTCATTGAACATAGTAGAAGCAGTTAACAGCTTACTGAAGGGGTCAATGAAAAGAATTTTGCTGAAAGGTTTCTGGGAGATCCCAGCTCACACGAAAAAGAGGAGGCTAGATTTTCTGCACCCATCTAGAAGCAAAGGTATTTTGGCACTTGATTTCAAGTCTGCACCCTGAAGGCACGTAGTAGGGCTTTGCTGCTAGCAGAACACCCAGGCCTTATTGATAGCATGATTGATAAGTAGTGAGCAAAGACTGGGGGTGTTTGATGTGCTATCCAGAGTCCTTGTCACTTTAACTTAGAGTGGATGTGCCTTTTTGCACTTGTCTTGTCATGGTTTTTCTGCTCTTCAACTCACACTTTTTTTTTCAGTAAGTTTTTATGTATAAATGCTGACGAGCTATTTACAGCTACCTTATTTTTTCCTGCATTTAGTTTCATTCCACAAAGAATACATGCAGAAATAGCAGCACCCTGTGAATAGCCAATAAAAAGATAAGGGACTTTTTGCCTTTACATCACTGGTTCGTGTGCAGTTGAACTCAGTATTGCTAGAATTCATCAGCACTGGCAGCTTGGAGGAGCTTCTGTGTAATCAAGTGTTGGTCTGATTCCTGAAAAGCAGTTAAGTGTTTAGGCAGGCCAGTGGAAATGTGCCTGCAGAAGAAGTAACTGTCTTACATTAAAGGTGCTGCCTTCTAGGGCATAGATGATGCATGTCTAGTTAATCTGGGAAAGCTTGGCTTGCTACTGCTGATGTTTCTTTTTTTTTATGCAAATGGAAGACTTTAATCTTTGATTTTGTAAATCTGGCACTTTACACGGGAATAAAATTGTTCCAAAAGCATATTAGCCAAAGTAAATATTTACCGAAGCAGTAAAAATGTTATTGTGTTGCAAATCTAATGTCAGAATGGGTAGAGTAGTTAAGCTCATTTACTGCAGATATTTAGTGATTGTAAGACTTCTGAGAACAAAATATGCTTTTGTCTTAAGGTGAAAGTGTCGGTGGGGTTTTCATGACACCCTCCAGTTTTGTTCACCTGTTTGTATGATAACTGCCTAATTAAGCAGCCTTGAGGTACTCACTGTTCGTATTTCAGATGCTGTTTAAAGTTGTTTGTTTTCCTTTGTGTGCTGTAAATCCTGGAGTGCCATCAGAAACACAACTTGATGACTGTGTATTATTATCTTGGGTTAAGTGCTGTCTCATTGCTTTGCAGGCTGCCTGCTGTTTCCCGTGGAGATCATGAAACGACGTCGGCTTCCTAGCAGCAGTGAGGATTCTGACGACAATGGCAGTAAGTGCTCCTTTGTTGTAGAGTGCAGTAGGTTATGAGTTTGAAAACACATTTTAATGCAGTGTTTTATGTGATAGAGGCACTTTGCGAATTGGTTGGACTGGTGGAAATGTGTATCTGAAGAACCAGTTTTGAATTCTGTTGTTGTAAGCACAGGTGGATGGTAGGTTCAGGATCCCCCCTCCACTGTATTGACTGTACAGAGTTAATTAATAAGATAAAACAGGAGAAGTTGGTCTTCTTTTTCTCTCTTTACATCTTCAGTTGCAAGCAGCATAATTCATCAATAGAAGGACAGAACTTGGAGACATCTGCTAATGTTGTCCTCAGCTCAGTATTTTATACAAGTTTGTGTGAGGATTTTAAATTTTGCGCTGGTGTTCTCAGACCCTTCTATGTAATGGAAAGGTATAGTGCTTCAGACTTCAGCAGAAATGATTGTAGATGTGTAAAAGCTGTTTTTTCTTTTTGATTTTTTTTATTTGAAGATTATTTTACTTGAATTGAGAAATAACTTTGAACAATTTGAATCGAGTGCAACACCGATTCGTATACACATTTTCAACTGTTTCTGTAGTGACGTAACTAACACGGAGCTTTGTGTGATCTCTCCTGTGTTTGGGTTCCAGGGATTGATAAACTTTAATGTAAAAAAAAAAAAAAGTTGGGGGGGGGGGGGAAAGAAGAGATAAAATGGCAGATTGGGGAATATACCATGATGTTTTATCTAACCAAACAAGCAAGTTAATTGTAATTGACAACAGAGCAGCCTAGTCAGTTGTCAGAGATATTTTCAGCTTTAATCTGACCAATGTAGTTGCGCATCTTCAAATTCTGAAGTCTCTTGTGAGACTTCGGTCTGAAATGTTACAGGAGATGACTGGGGAGATCTTCTAGGTACTTTTGAAGGATTTGCTAAAGGAACATAGCCCTGCACTGTGGCCCTGCACAGGTGACTACTTCACCTGTATGCATTTCTGAGGAGCATCTGTGCTGCGTGGGAGTCTGCTCAGGTGGCTCTTAGAGTCAGATCTGCACCCTAAGCTAACCTTAGGCAAACCTTAGCTGAAATGAAGGAGCGGTAAAAGGATTGGCAGAGGTGAAAACTAGCAAGCTGATTAGGAGTTCATCCAAAGAAGGATTGAATAAAAACTATCAAAGATGTGTAGGATTTGGCCTGGATTTGGAGAACTGCCTGCAGTTGGGAGATTTGGGGGGGAAAAAGAGAAAACAACACACAGAAGAGCAAAAACCTACCGTGTTTTTTCTTGGTTAGACTATTTACTTGGGGTGATAAGAATTTAAATTGGTGTATTTCCTCAAAGGGGAAGTGTACTCCAAAACAAAGCTGTGTTTCTACTTGTGAAATAGACAAGTAGCAGCAAATATGATGTTATTCATTAGAATTTTGTGCTACCATTTTCTCATGCCCTCTCTAACAGGTTTTTGTAATAGTGTCTTATTTTGCTAATAATAGTTATTTTCACTCTCCTTTTTTTTTTTCTTTTTTCTCTTTGATCCCTTCGTGTGCCTTGTGTTTCAGGCTTTACCAAATACAATATGAAGCAGATAATCTTGGAGTTGAAATTCTGAAATAAATATAGTTGACTGATCTGTTACTGATTATAATACTTGTTTGTAATATCATTTGATATGTGACTGTCTGGAATAGAGCTGTTGACACATAGAGAGTTATGTTTTCTAAAAACCTTTATTTTCATCTGTTCCGTAGTTCAAGATCTAAGAAAATGAGATAAGAAAAAAAAATACTTGGCCTTTTATGATATCTCTAATTTAAAGCCTCATAAATATGAATAACTTTCTGTTGAATAAATTGCATGGCAAAAGTCAGTGACATTTTAAAAGTGTTTTCAAGTATTGTTTGAAACATATACCACTTCCCTTTCATTACACCTTTTTTTTTTTTCTTGTCCTGATTCTGTTGTTTGCCCTTTTACTGTGAAATTGGTGGGCAAATTCAGATACAGGTTCCTGCATATATATTCATTCTGTTCCTACGTACATATTGATAAAGGTAAAAGTTAGCAATCAGAAGAAATGTTATCAGAAGATAATACTGTAGAGTCAGCTTCTCCAAGGCTTTTTGGCTTTTACACTTCCATGAGAACAATTTCTCACATGCAGGCCCTTTCCTTCCACTTCTCCTGTTTTAGGCTCTTGTCTTATAGGTTTTACTTTCATTTTATCTTTTCTTGTCTTCAGTGGAATTACTGGTTAATCTGACTATGTTAATTTCTGTGTAGAGATCTATTGCTACTCTGTCAGTAGTATCTCTAATTCACTGTACTGATGCTAGTGCAATGGAAGGTAAGCAAATTTTGTTGCCTAAAAAAAAAATCAAAGGCAAAAATTTATCTGAATTTTTGGGCTCCTTTTTTGAAGCCATAACTTTCCTGCTAGCTATTTTTCTTTCTCAGAGATTGCAGAGAAAGAAAACAGTTAAATAGACTATTCAGAGCACTTCAAACAGCCGCCTTCAAATTGAAAAGTTGCAACTTTAATCAACATTTAGTTGGAGTCCTGTTGCCAGACATCTGCTTCCCTTCAGTCAGTAGCACCTCTTGACCCTCCAGTTTGCTTCTTTCGTTCCTGTCACACTGAACTCGATTGACTTTTGGCTTAAAGTTCAGCACTGCTCTCCCTCATCTTGCAAGGTAAGGATTGGGACCTCCAGCAGTTGGATTTCTTCAGTTCTGAAGTTGAGTTTTCACACTGTGCCCTAGTAGACTGTGTGATCAGGCGTCTTGGATTCATCATGAGCATCACAGGTTATGTGTTGTTGGAGTAGCCTGAATGATAATGCTTGTTTGGGGTAAACTAGTGCCACCTGGAAGATGCTTTGACATGCAGAAATACACATTTTATTTTGTTGAACTCAGGAACCTGAATATTTATAAGGCAATAGTAACTATACTACTAATAATGGAATTTATCTACAAAAGAAAGTAAACATACAGAGCTCTTTTTCCACTACGTCACTGTACTGAATGAGGTTCCTTGTGCCTACAAGAAAACAAACTTCAACCTGCAGGCACTAAAAATGTATTATACTGAAGATTTAAGCATATCTGAAGTTTTTCAGAGGAAGAAAAAATGCTCTATTTTTGTCATATGAAAGAAGGGTGAATGGTTAGTATTTAGGAGTGAAATAAGTCAAACCGGAGGGAAGCTTAACCAACATGGTTACGGTCCTGGAGCATTTTCTTACGTAAGGTATTTCAGTGTGGATAGGTTTATGTTATTTACAGCATTCTAAAAGCCTTGCAGCTTAAAGACAGCACCCTTGCTTTTCTCATCACTTCTTTTTTGTCCTCTGACTTGATTCTTTCCAATGCAAAATGCAGTCTCCAAGTCCTCCAACGTGTTTAGCTTATGTCCTTCAACCTAACTACTGCAAATCATTGAGCTGTGTCCCCTTAAAATCAGACTTCTACATCTACATTTAGACCTGAGACCAAAATAGCACAACTGGAGCAGTGAGCAAAAGTGTCAGTTAAAGTTGTGCACCTCAGTTCTGCAGTCAGGCCCTGGATATCTCAGTGTGTTCTCCGAGATTTCGTTTTCTGAAATTATAGGTCACTTTTGAACATTTTATCCATGAAATATAATTGAACAAAAAATGGCTGCAGGCATAGTTCTGGATTTTGAACTTTTGTCTAAATACAGAGGAATGGGATTGGGAGGGGCTTGGTGAAGGTTTTAAGATTATTGGCAGCTCAAAATAGTCCTTTTTTTTTTTCTTTTTTGACTACAGACAGCTTGCTAGTTTCTATCCCTTTCCAGATAATGTATTACAGCAACTATAATAGACGTTAATATTAGCCAGGCCCATCATAAAAGCCTGATGATGTACACATCTTCTTCAAAACCTGTATTAAGTAAATTAGTAATGTTTACCTCAAACTCAATTATGTCCTTATTATCTGCGTGGCTGGTCAGGGCTTTGATATTTTTAAAGTAATTTCTGTTGCTTTGTATTTTAGTTTGCTTCTCCATTTCAAAAGCTCCTCCTCTTTATGGTTCCAGGTCTTATTCTAATTAAGTGTTAGATACTGAAACTGTTTTGTTTTCCCTTCTTAGTGTTCAACCTGACATTTTAGCCTCATTTGTCTGCAAATCCTCAAATGTGGTTTGTGCTGAATAATCCATTTTGCTTTGTTTCCTGGAGTGATCAAGTTGTCCAGCGTTGTAGTTTCCATTTATAATTTCAGGGCATCCCTTCTGCACAGACTGCTGGGACACTTGGATGGATCACATTTGAGATGAGATTTGAAATTCAGACAGTTGAATTACAGGGAGCTTGGGTGAAATCCAGGCCCACCTTGATGTCAGTGGGAGTTTGGTTCCTCTTTTCCATGAGCAAGGAATTCAGCATGATTTTTTCTTGCTTTGCTTGCTCCCGCTCTGCCTTTTGTTTTTATTCTTGGAGGGTTTATCAATTCATCATACTTCTAAATGCAGAGTGTCTGAAAGAAAAACTGAAGAGGCTTTCAGATGAAAAATATTTCTAGGCTTGACAACATTTCACATGACTTCTAAGAAATGAAAGATTTAATACTTACAGATAGCCGAAGTTTTGTAATGTAGATGGCCCCCTAGTCTATCTTTGCTAAACAAATGTTACTTTAAGTGTAAGCATCTTGCCAATATCCATTGCTTTGACTGAATGACAGAGATCTTAGAAAGGGCTTTTCATCCCACTGGACTCCCGTTGTGTTTGAGATGGATCCCCAAGTGCCATGCAGGGGTTGCTGAGTACATAACCTTAGCTGTGTACGTAATTTTTACCGCAGAATTGTGGTCACTGCTGGCTTGAAAGGTGGCAATTACTTAGCAGAGCATGAAATGCTGTGCAGCACTTCACGAAAAGAAAGTAAACACAACATCCCTTGTTTTTCAGTTGAACGGGTTGTGGATGAGGAGGGTGTTTAAGGAACGGCTGTAACGTAGTGGTAGTGCTCGGATTTGGACAGAGCAGCAAGTTCAGTGGTCACTGCTGTGCTTTTGAGAAAGGGCTGTGACGTTTGGAGTGGTGACAAATGGTCACAACCTGTGTCTTAGTTAAAGGCTAGGCTCGCTGTGGCAGGGTGATTTTTGGTGAAGTTACACTTCTGGGCACTCCTTCAGAGCAATTTGGAAGACTTAGCTGTGCTTATAGGCCATTGCAGATGGGGAAGGGGCATCACATAATCATCACTTTTGGAGAAGCGTCTTTCTGTACAGGACTGCTAATTCAGAGTATACCCAACTCCACCTGATTCGTTAGGTGTAACAACATAATGGCATCAGCCTATGAACACGACCTTAGGAGATGCTGAAATAGACCATGATAATCCGTAGTAAAACCTGAGATAAAACTTCATATATACATGTAGTTAGGGTAAAACAGCACTGTAACAGGAATCATCAAACCGGAGTGTTGCGTTACGGAGTTAGAGTGGCACTTTGCCTTGTGTTTTTAAAAAGAAAGATGGAGTCTAGAAATTCCTGACTGATAGAAGTGTGAGGTGTGTCTCTGTGTGGTCCTGTCTGTGTTCTTGGAGATTATAAAACTCAAATGAGAAGAAACTGCTGAGAAGAGCAACGATGGGAGGAACATGTGTTGAACTGCTGGGGCAGGATGCTGCAAAGGCTGTTCGTCGTATGTGTCAAGTGAGCAGTGCTGCTGTAAAGCACGGCAGAGATCGTATGGATCCATGCATAGGTCAGCAGCTGCAGTTGGGTGGTTGTCAAATAACGCTAATTTTTGAGTAGCGTCAGGATTGATGAGATAAAAGACAGGTGCTCTTTCTGGTTTGATCCAAATTAGATTATTGCGTAATAGTACGCTACTGTATAGAGATAAGGAAGATAGATGGGCAAATCCTCCAGCAAGAGAAACATGAGAAAAAGACATAGGCTGCATGAAATGTTGTGGGCTGTGTTCCCATACGTTTTTCTTTCTTGATGATGAGGCCCCAAGACTTCTGCACAGACAGCACTTTTTATATGTAATATACAGGAAAACTGCCATCAGTCTGTTTCTGTTTTCTTTGTGCTAGAACGTGGGTCTGGACACGTGGAGTTATGTCTAAGTGACATGAATCCTTACTTTAAAGAGCTGTGAGCCAGGCTTTAAACGGGGAGACTCCAAGCATCTCTATTTTCTCTTCGGGCTGCAGATCTGTCTGACAGCGTTGGCAGCAGCACCTAGTTTGTCTCTGAGCTGAGGAAGAGAAGAGTATAGGCATCTGGAAATGCCAGCGTTAAGCAGAAGAGACAGCCAGACATATATCCACGTCAGAGATGTTTTGCTCTGTTGTGCTGCCTGGTGTAATGGTGTAGCGGGAGTGTGTTTACAGTGGGAAAAGCTTTCAGACGCCCACTGATCCAAGGCTTTGAAGTGTGCAGAGGCTGTAGCAGCAGGTAATTCTCCGGGGACGCAGCCGGGTGCCTTGCAGGTGGCTTTACAACAGCCTTGTGCATGATACATAATAGCTGAGCCTTTTCTGCTCGTGCTGAGAAGTGTATTAGCTGTGGGGTAGAATTCCCTGAGGGCTAGAATTGTTTTATTGGTCCCAAGGAGTTTTCTTTTTTGATGGGCCTTTTTGGAATCAAAACATGTTTTTGACAGATCATTTAACATATTGATACAGTTAGAATTGATTTTTTGTTTT
Source organism: Anas platyrhynchos (assembly GCF_047663525.1). Classification (NCBI taxonomy): domain Eukaryota; kingdom Metazoa; phylum Chordata; class Aves; order Anseriformes; family Anatidae; genus Anas; species Anas platyrhynchos. Next base: position 44,029,559 of record NC_092590.1, on the reverse strand, counting down.
GTTTTGTTTCCCTTCTGGGAAGTGTGCGCTCTTCAGAAGTACTGAAATAGAATTCATACCCCTTGATTGCTTTCTTTTATGATCATAGGGTGTGTGTGTTCTATAAACCCTGTAGTGGTATTATAAAAACACAGGTTTTATAGTGTAAGGTGTATATGTAATACCCTTGGTGAATAGAAAGTTTTCCTGGTTGTGGCTTAAAAGTGTTCTTTGCAGCAGTGGGACTGTGTTGGAGCTTTGCCTCTCTTGCTGTGAATTGTATCTCATTAGTCATTTGTGTTTTTATATTTGTAATTTTTTTTGTCTTCAAGTGAATAAAAGTGAAGGCAAAACTGAGCAGCACTTAGGAGTATGATTCTCATCTCTTTGCTCTCAGTGATGAAAACCTTTAAAAAGGGATATGAGCATGTAGGCCATCCAGAACGATCTTAACTGAAAGAACCAGGATGGTCTTGGTGTGGAGCAATGACACTAGCTAGGTTACTGTGTTCATCCTTACCTTTCGGAACCATGTAAAAGGATAGGCACTTACTAAGGCACCTGTTGTGTTTAGTTTCTAATGCTGATAGCATTGCACATTCTAGATGTGTTTATTTAGCTCTGTGCTTTGGAGTTTAACATTTTTCATATTCAGTGTTACTCACACAGCTTTTGGTGGTGTGGGCTCTCTAACAACTCATTTATCTTCCACCTGCTGTAGGACTCATTTTTCCCATGAGGTTTAATGTTACCTTACAAGGTTTTACATCTTCAGAATCCAGGGATTCAGACTTCGGTTATTTTATTAAAACTAGGTTTAACTCTGTCTTGAGCCTTAGCATTTTTTCTAGTCTTGATGATCCTAATTTAGTTTTAGACTACAACTAGTGTGCAGGAAACTGTTGAATTGTTGAACTGCTTACTGGAAGGAGTAATCTTGTTGAAAAGCGTCTGGAATCTTTCTAAAATACTCTGTTAGGTTCATGTGCTTTTACAGTACAGAATAACTATTTTGAACCCTGTGTTTTGACCATAGCAGATTCTTCTTTCCACATAATCCAGGAGTGGTTCGTATTTCATATACTTAGACACAAAAATCAGATCATTAATCACTGAAGTAGCTGCAATTGCCTGTTAACTTTTCCTTTCAGTGAGGTCCCTCTTCTGGATTAAGTATCAAAATATGGACAGAATGCTTAAAAGACAAATCACATCCTTCATTTTACTCCTGCTCTTTTTTTTGATGTACTCAGTTGGTCCGTTGCTTATTAATGAAAGCAGCTTTGGGTAGCTCAGTGACATGGTCTTGGCACAGTGGAAAGCAGTGATATTTTGCCATTAAGTTTAATGTAAGAAGAGTTGAAGCTCCTCTTTTTAGTTTTCATAAGCAGTTAAATTTAATACTGTTATGGGCTGGGTATTTTTACAATAATTTGTCTGGCTCCATTAATTTCTTCCACTTTTGTGTTTAAGTGGTGGTGGTTTGAATATGTGAATGCATGCCATGTAGCTGGGTTCTGTTTGTTCAGTGAGTAAATGTTTTCCCTACTGAAGTGAAGCCTGTGCCGAAGGTCACCTGTTAGCTACACTGCGTATCTCAGCCAGTAGCAAAATCTCAGTCCCATGAGAAGTTTTTTCCACCTTTTCCTCATAGTATTATGTACAGTCAGTTTACATTGCTTAGAAAAGTACAACAGTCTCTTTAGTAATGTACTAAAATACCATGTGTTCTGTGCATTCACCAGTTTTATGTTAAGGAAACAGTTGTTACAGACCTATGTAAAAAACACTTCTTCCCTTACTCGGTGTAGGAAGTTAATTGACATGGAAAAAATACTCATTATAATATATCCTGAGGAAGGCTGGCTGCACTTGTGTTGTCCCTTACATATGGAAATTTTACATAGTGTGCTTTCACATAGCCCTTAAAAAAAAAAAAAAAAAGGCAATTTAAAATGAAAAACCAGGAAATTCAGAAGTGGTTAAAATTTGCCCCTTCATGTTGCATTAGGTGGTTGATTAATTTGGTGGCCTAAAGAAATACACATTTAAGGCTCTGTTCTGATGTGTGGCATCTGCAGACAGCCCAGGGAGGAAGTGGAGATGGAAGATATAGAAGCATAGAAGCATAGAATATCCTGAGTTGGAAGGGACCCTTAAGGTTCATCAAGTCCAACTCTTGACACCGCACAGGTCTACCCAAAAGTTCAGACCATGTGACTAAGTGCACAGTCCAATCTCTTCTTAAATTCAGTCAGGCTCGGTGCAGTGACCACTTCCCTGGGGAGCCCATTCCAGTGTGCAACCACCCTCTCTGTGAAGAACCCCCTCCTTATGTCAAGCCTAAATTTCCCCTGCCTCAGCTTAACCCCGTTGCCGTGGGTCCTGTCGCTGGTGTTAATGAACAGTTATGAATAAGCACACTAGCTTTATTTTAAACATCAACATACGGAGTTCTTCCTGTGCTGACAGGAGACAAGAAGGTGGACATACCAAGAATCTCTTAAGTCCTGCATATAATTAAGAATGATTAACGTGTATATGACTTACTGGAAGATGGAAGGATTTTCCTGTTCCACAAAAGGCTGCAGTGGTGTTCAGTGGTTCAGCTGTTTTTTTGGGTGCGGAGCATCTCTATGGCTCTGCTTGAGAAACCACAAGCACATGTCAAAGAGGTGCATTCTGCAGCTTGAGGCTCTGCTGCGGCTCCAGGAGACAGCTGCTGAGGATACAAAGTCGAGATGCAAGGATTATTTTACTTCTCACCTTTGCAGCTTCTGTATGCCATGAAAGATGCCTGGAAATCCACCTCAGTACCTGCATGGTGGGGAACAAAACAAAACAAAGGCAGAAAAGGCTTGTTTACTTGCCTTCAGTTTATTGTATGTTGTCACCAGAGCTGAATTAAAGCACACAGGTAAAGACCCAGAAGCACCTCCTACTGCTCTTGCTCTAATTTTGCCAGATGCGTACATTGCTTGGGAACAGCTGTACCAAAGCTTCCAGAGTCACCAGCTGTGCTCCCACAAATTGAGAACAAGGCAACGCTTTGCCAATGCTGCCTGTCACTCTTAATCTGTAGCTCATATGCATTGGGCTTTCTCTCCCAAGCTCAACAGTAAGTTTGCAAACAGTCAGATCCACAATGGAATTACCAGTTTCGAAGTGTATGACTCGCTGGTACAGGGGTCTAACTAGCAGAATACCTCGGTGACAGACAGTTATTGCTAAAATCAGATTTTAGTCTTGCAGATGGAGAAAAGCATCAGAACCCACAAAAACAGAATGCTAACCTGTGTGGTGTAATCTGTGCTAATTAGTATGTGGTGTATGTCCTCTGCTGAGTCTGGTGGTGGAAGGAATCACATATGTGTGAATGCGAAAAGGTTAATAATTAAATTGTTGTATTACAGGAAGAATCTGTGGTTTTCAGTTGTGAATTTTTGCTGTATCTCTCTGACACATTTTGATTGATTTCACTTAGTCTTCCTGATCTTGCTAAGTTTAGGTACAGGCTGATAGGATCCTCAGAAGCAGGGATTTATGGATTTATGCTACTGCTCATGGTTTTCTGTAGTTTTCTCCAGAACATCATAATGGAATGGTAATTAAAGGATCTTAGAAATTCTTAGGAATTTGTTTTTCCACACAGGTTAGTAAATGGTAGTCGGCTACTCCTCTCTCTCTCTCTCTCTCTCTCTCTCTTTCTCTATCTCTCTCTTTATGGAAATTGAAAATCAGAATTGTCAAACAGAGGAGCTTAGGCGAAACACCCATGACTCATAAAAAAAAAACAACTTTCAAATCAATTTTCGTGTTAAAACACTGAAATTTACTTGAAATATTCTTTTTTTTTTTTTTTTTTTTTTTTTCTTAATACATTCTAACCCCAGAAGATAAATTATTTAGCAGTTTGCTGTGTACCTTGCTCCAGGTTTTTTGTGCATGTTCTGTGCAATGTCTGTTGTTCGTTGCTCTGTTCCGGAGTGGTTTGCAATGGGGCAGATTCCTTAATGTTTTACCAACTGAGAAGACTAAAGCAATGTAATGAATTCTGAAGATGACTTAGTGGTGTCTTCCAAATGAAAGTCTTGGATAGCTCCTTTACTTTGAAACTTATTTTTGTGTTTTTAATGGAGAACATAGACCATCCTGTGCAGTGTATTTTTGAAGAGCTCTTGCTAATCCCCAAGGGGTTTCAGCTAGGTGATGTGAGATGTTTCTCTTATAGACTACACTGCTTACTCCTAACATCTGTGTGCACAGGCAGTGAAGAGATGAGTGGTGTAGGCAGGCTTTTGTATTGGTTCTGTTTTATTTCTCTGCAATTAATACCCAGAATTGCAAAGTCTGTGTTCAGCCTTCAGAGGTTGCCATGTAGTTCCCTAGCTTCCCCATCATAATAGATATCGGTACATCTTTCATCTCTCCACCAGAGAAGGATTTATTGGCAGTTTTGTTTGTTTGTTTGTTTTTGTTACTGCTGTGTGGCTGACAGTGGAAAATACCTGCCATACCTGTAAATCCTATTGAATTAGAATGAGTTGATTTGCACAGGCATAGTGTGCTTGGTGTCAAAGCGCTACCTCATCTGCGGAGTGTAGTTTCCTCCTTTCTCTTTTTCCTTTCCTCCTGTTAAAATATTTGTGAAAGCTGGCAGAGGCTCTGTCACAAAGTTTCAAGGCAAAAAGGTGTAATTTGTTCAGAACATAATGAGTAATTGTGCAGACAAAAATCATACAACCACACTGAAATTTCCTTAGGAAGAGAGATGGTAGCTTGTTTTGGTGGTTGTACTGATTTGGTATGGCAGGTTGCTCGATTTTGAAAAAGCTTGCTCTAGTTAGAACTGTGTAACCAGTGCAGGTATTTAGGACGGCAGTACATGAAGTTCAAATTTTACATTTTAGGCTATCAACAGACAACCTGGTCAGCTATTAATCTGCAGAAAGTGGATTATTGGTGCTCAGGGGGAAGGATGTTAGGAGATAGTTTTGTTCAAATGCTCAGTGGAAGGCGGTTGGTGCAGCACAGCCAGTCCGTACCTCAGCAGAGAATTATAAACGAAACAGAAAAATTATCACAGTAGCTGAAGACTGAGCAGCCTCTATTTTCTAGTTCGTTTTGAAAGTCTTTTCCAGGTTTGTCAGACAAGGCCATCTCTGGCTTACCCTACTCATGCAATCTTACTTAAGTCAGTAGGCCTACTTGGGTGTGCTGAGGGAGGCAAGGCTTTTGTAGGGAACTGGCAGCAGCGTCCGCAACTGATCATTTCTGTATTCTAGGTCTGTCCACCTGGTCCCAGCATTCCAGATCTCGACGTCGGAGGACTTCGTGTTCTAGGCATGAAGATCGAAAACCTTCTGAGGTATTTCTGGAATTTGATTTGCATTCTGTTGCATCTATCAAATGCCAAACATGTACGTGTTCTGGTAATGGATCCATTTCTCCTGAAGTGCATTTTCTTTCCTTTTCGCTCTGTTTTAGCTGGCACCTAGTGTCCCCTCCTCTGCCTTTTTATTTTTGGCCAGGAGATCACAGAGTTCAGCTGTTGACACAGCCACTGCCAGCACCAGTTTCTGTCACTGAATTTTGGCATAGTCTGACATCCATCCAACATAGCTGTGCAGTCTTTCTTGTAATATTTTGGGAATCAGAATTTATTTGTAGCTTGTCTTGCAAACAGTGAAAATTTATCTTAGGTGCATTTATTTCATACTAGATATTGGGTCTTGGTCTGTGATCTTTGTTAATGTGCCTGTCAAATGAGGAATCGGCTTTCTGACAGTTCTGTCTTCCGTAGTGCTTTGAGGAAATCATATAAAGGGAGATGTAAATGGCTTTGAACTTTCTAGGATGGATCAACTATTAGTATAACACATAAATGAGATCCAGTTCTTTGGAAGTATTCATGCTGAATCTCCATACCTTCAGGCAGGTATTATACTGCCAACTCTGAAAAGCCTGCAAAGAAAGCATAAGATTCAGGAGGTAGAATTTCTTGAGTCAGCTTACTTGCCTGATAAATGTACTTCTGATGCATTAGCGAGTGGTGGATGCTGAGAAAAACTGTGCTTTGTTAATCTCCCTGATGACAGTGTATTGAAGTCACAGAGAAGAGTTTTCACAGGAAGACTCCCATTCATTGCTCAGTGTGTTAGAACTACACCTAGTACTGTTGGCTTTCAATCGTTTTCTTTTCTGGTTGTTGGCTGTTAAAGGCTTTTTATTTTTTTTTAGGTGAGTGTGCAGAGCTCTAGTGAATTATTCTTGTTGAAAGTAGGCTTGCTTTCCTTAGCTCTTTTTTTACATCCCCTATAAATAAACTTAGATGCAGTTTTGAGAACTACTTCATGAAAGACTATCAAGAAAGAAACTACAGATCTTGCTGTCGTTTTTTTTTTTTTGTTATGTACTTCAGTTTTCTCCTCTCCCCTTCCTTGCATTTGTTGTCAATGTCTTTCCAGTTTTGTGCTGTTCTTCTCTTGCTTTTTCAGCCTGGATGGGTTTTTGTATACTTTCTTCATATACTTTTTCGTATATGTTAGCTCTGTTTCACAGGCATTTAGCCCTCTCCCTCCCTCGATTTGCATTGCCTCTGCTGCTTGCCACAGCACACTCCTCTGACGCTAAGCTAAGCGTGCTGGTGGAAAAGTGTCACTTGCTAAACTCCCTGGGTGAAATCCTGGTCTCACTGAAGTTGGTGGCAAAATTCCCATTGACTTTAGTCTGGCCAGGATTTCACCCCTTAGCTTTGAAGTGCTCTGCGCTTCTGAGAGCCAGCACTTCTGTAAGCTCTGCTTTGCTCCAGGCAGTCTGATTGCATCAGAAATTAGAGCAGAAAGAATGGTGTTACAGGGCCACTGCCCTGGGAAGGAGTTTCTTGGCTGTCAAGTACCATGTTAGCTCTCCTATGAGAGATCTTTGTGACAAGTTTATCTGAGTGCCTGAGTTACTTTGCCTCTCAGATTGAGCAAGTTTTGCATCCCATTTTATATTCTTAGTCTTGTTTTCATTTGACGTTTGATTGCTTTAATTCAAATAACTTAGAAGTGCAGGATCCTCTGGCCAGCTGTGCTTGTTAGTTTTGTGAGACAATTTACTTTGTAGATTATTTTTCATTTCTTGATTGCAGCCTCATAGGACTTGTAATTGGTTCGCTTAAAACACTTCATTATATTTCATTACCTGCCCTCACCTCTTCCTTCATATGGTAATATTGTTCTTTATTTTTTAAGGATAGCATTTTTTTGATCATGTCAAGACAAGTGCTGAGAAAAATGTCATAATTTTATCCTATTTTATATGACAAAACCAGAGTGGAAACAGAAACATTCTGGGACAGAAGTGGGGAGTATGAGTGTTAGGAAGGAGGAGAGGTGTCAAGATACATGGTGTTGTAAGGCAAATCACACTTAAACAGTCTCAGAAATATTATTAACTACCAGATGCATTGTTAGCCTAAAAATCTTACATGATCTATTGAAATTTTGGGTGCGTGAATAGCGTATGATAGAAATTGCTGCCCTTGGGAGGCTTCCCTAATAAACACGTGTGGCTGAGCTTCTTCCCCAGCCATACGCAGCCGTTGGCTGGAACTAATGGAAAAGAGCCAATGTGGCCAGTGGCTTGGGACTGGCTGGGGGACAGGAGGTTGTGGCACTTTGCCCCGTTAGCAGCCGCGTAAGAGCCTAGGAGCACTTTCCTGATAGCCTGCCTTTTCTTTTGTAAGTGCAGTAAGGGGCTGGATAGATGGTGAATTTGCTTAACCTGAACTGAGCAGTCTGCAGGGAAGCTTTTCTTGCAAGTTTTGCCTGCCTTCTTGTGCTAGTGGTGCTCATTTTTAGTCACTTGGTTGCTTTTTAATCCCTTCCTTTGAAAGGGGCATCAAGTAGTTAAAATGTGCAGAGTTGCAGAGGTAAGGTGCAGTTGCTGCAGTTCACAGCAGCCCTGCCTTGCAGGGAGAGCAGGGTGGGGAGAGCTGGAAGATGTGCAGACAAGTGCAGGCATGCACTTCTGCTGCCTGTGATACCACCCTTTGCTTTCTGATGTGCTGACAGGCAGCGGCAAACCAGGCTGAAGCTGCCACAACAGTAGCACAGCATGCCCGCTATGAGAGTGGATCCCTTTTATTTTATTCGGTGGCTTGTGGAAGACAGCATCACTGCTTGTTGGTGACTGCTAACCTAGAAGTTGCCAAGATCATGCTGTTTTCAGAGGTGGATGCTTTTGCAAAGGCAGAGTAAAATTAAGGTATGGTGCAGCAGTGTCGGTAGCTGATAGAATAACAAGCACATGTGTTGAACATCAAGCTGCCACCGGAATTCAAGTTTGGGGCTTATTTTATTTGTCTTCTGGGTTATTTTTTAAAAATACTTGCACAAAGAGTCATCTTGGTAGAATTTCCTCTTGCGTCTGGTCGTGGTGGAGTCACGCCTTGATTTCTACCACAGGGAATTTGTAGAATGCCTTCGGATTAGTCAGAGCACCAATAATTAAAAGATAATAATGTTGGAGCAAAATTGAGTCTTCCTTATGCTGTTGTTCTAAGAAGACTCAAAGCTCCTGCAGCTTTTATTACAGCCAAGAGGAAGGTAAAATGGGGCAGCATCATTTAGCACCGTCTCTCCAGCATGGGGGGAGCATCAGGGCTCATAGAGGAACTAGCTGGAAGTCATCGTATCAGCATTTGCACCTTCTGCCACCCCTTTCTCTGCGATGAAGCTAAACTTCTGTCCTGCAGTGGGCTGGGTTAGTTCACTGTTGATACAGTGACCTTGTTATGCTCTGTGCTCCATGGTTACCCTGGAGCTGTGAATCATAGAGTGTAAATATCAAATGTCAGTGTCTCTATTTTTCTCTCTTGGTCGCTCTCTTTGCAGGTGTTCAGAACGGACCTGATCACTGCCATGAAGTTACATGACTCCTTCCAGCTGAACCCTGATGAATACTATGTGCTGGCAGACCCCTGGAGGCAGGAGTGGGAAAAGGGAGTGCAGGTGCCAGTTAGCCCAGGGACCATCCCAGAACCAGTAGCCAGGTATAGTTTGGAGGAATGTAAACAAATATACATTTATGCTAGCAGCTTTTGTCTACGTTGCCTTGGCTTCTTGAGCTTTATCCTGCAGTGTCTAGCTAGAAAGGCCTTGGTTCTCAGAGAGAGCAACATGCCTCAGCTTTTTGAATGGTCAGAGGGGTCAAGAGTCAGGCCTGTTCTGCCTGTGTGTTGACATACAAGTGAGTATCAGAGAGTCATTTTTGGCGTTACGTTAGGATGCAGTTTAATGACAGAGCTTTAAAAATCCCTTCCATTGCATTTTTAAGCCCAGACTTGACCTCACTCAGTATTGCTGGGAGAGACCTCGTCTTTGTGTGCAGTTCCAAGCCATAGGTTCTTTTCAGAGAACAACTCGACAAGCCAGATTTAAGAGCTAGAGAAAATACAGCATTTACTTTGGTTTTATGATTTTTTTTCATTTGATTTACTAACTCAGAAAACTGTTTGTACAACGTTTTAGCTGTTTTAAGAACCATCCTGATGTGTGTGTAACTGAACACATTAATGTGAGATTTTCCAGCTCTTATCCAAGAAACCATTATTTTCCTTCCCTTGTTTGTTACACTTAGATGTTGTTTTCTGTTTCAAATTAAACAATCCAGCTGTAAGGGCAGGAGCGCACTGCAGCCCATCTATCTGTTTCATGCTTAGTTGGGACAGGAGTTGGAGAAAGTGAGAAGGATGATTGCCACTTAAACATGCTAGAGCTCTTTGAGTGAGTGCAGGCTGGTGCGTACGGCCTTGCCACGTGACACAGCAGTGCTGAAGGGGCCACAACAGCCCAAGTGCTGATACACAGCAAAAAAATCTGGCTTATGTGACAGTGCTTCTGTTAGCTCTGTGTCTGGCAGCTTTAATGTTGCAGGGGGATTGCAGGAGGGTTTGTTTGTGCTTCCTGTGTTCTGTGCAGAAACCTGTAGACAGCTGCACAGCCCCACCAGGCCTGTACAGTGCAGAACTGACCTGCATGGCAGGTAAACCCTTTCCTCTTTCGCCTGCAGAGGGATCAGAGCTGGCGCTCTCCTCAGGGAGGCAGCTCAGTGTTTCCCTGTCTGCTGGGCACTGCAGGGCACAGGAGCGTGCTGTTTGACCATGGAGCTTGTACCCTGCTCCACGCTGCCCTCACCCACAGCCTGTATAAATGCCCCCCCTCTGCTCAGGTGCATTCACGTTGTCTCCTCCTTGCTGTGTTCTTTGAAGTCTGCAGGAGAGCCAGGAGACCTGGGAGCAGGGGGAGACCCTCCCAGGTATTCCCCAACCTGTACCTACCTTAAGTCTGGGGAGGTAGCTGGGTGGCCCTGTCAGCTCCACGTGCTCTTTAGGAGAGAGTCACGCTTGTGAATGTGCTCCAAAATTCAGAAATTAAAGGGGATGGGGAAGGAGGGCACCCAAAGATGTGGATGTCAGCACAGGAGGCACTGCTATTTTTTTTTTAGGCGCTGAGCTGTCTTGTGAGGTTTTTACTGGTGAGCACCTGCTGCTCAGTGGCCTCCTGATGCCTGATTCTTACCCTGTTTGTCCCCTCGCAAGATACCAGAGTTATGCTGGAGTGCTCAAACAGTTCTGTGCTTAACTTTGGGAGGGGAGGACGAGGTTACCCTGAGTTGGGTCAGCAGCAGGAGCAGCTGGTGTAGCGTAAAAGGAAAACACAGCCCAGCAGGGTGGGGAAAGGAGTGAGTCCATGCGGTGCTTCAGTGTGAGTATAGCCTCAGACAGGTGATTCGCTTAGTTGAACCTCCTTTTTTGGAGCATTGCAGCTCTTTTTTTATATGTATTTTTTATTTACTTCTGTCTCAAAAATAATGAGAGTAAGGTGTTGTTTGTAAAGCCAAACTACCTGTGCTTATTTCTTCTGTGCCACTACAGTGGTGTATAGACAGTGTGTGCAGCATGCAGCCCAGAGGTTGTAATTTCCACACAGAGAAGTACTCAGGAAGGAATTGATGGTACAGAAGATTCAGCAAGCAGTGCCCCCTGTTTAAAATAAAACGTCTGTGAGATGTAGTAGTCTGTAATATTTTAATACTGTGCAGTATGACCAGGATCAATTCAGGCAGTGCAGTTAGCCTGCCAAAATCGTTCACCTTCTCATTCTTACACAGTTCCCTTCTGCACCACAGAAGCTGAAAATTCAGCATTTGGCTCTTGTCCATTATCTCTCAGGTTCAGATTTTGTCTGAAATAAGCTAGGTGAGGGGAAGGTTTAGGGCTGTGGAGGAGACTGGTTTACAGAGATCTGGTTGTGCAGATGCAGTAATGACAGGTCAGGAGATTTTTTTTTTTTTTTTTTTTCGGGGGGTGGCACAGTTGGGAGCAAAACAGGGCAGAGGATGTCCTCCTTCTCGTGGAGCTTTGGCTGTTCCCAAGATAAAGCTCTGTCTGCGTGGGGTGGTGTCATCTCTGCCCCCGTGGGATTGGAGCACAAAAAAATCACCAGTGCTAGTGCTGGGACTGGCGCTGCAGGAAGGAGTCATTTGGCAGCGTGGCCCTGTTGCTCCTGGAGGTATCAGTGTTATACCAGGAACTGGGGTGCACTCGCACTGAATTTTAGCCTGTGCAGCTACCTAAGAGAAGGTGCAGCATCCTCTGCTGAGAGTCCTGCACAGCAGCTAAACCAACAGAGCTGTCTGGCTCTTTGGAGGCGAATCTTCAGCTCACTGGGAGAATGACTGCTGTCCTTCGCCTCCTGGGCATTTCTGCCCACAGTTCCTGGTGCTGCAAAGTTGCAGTAATACAAGAATCTGACCTAGACCAGGTTATGTGCTGTAGGTAGTTCACTGTCTCCTGAACCAGTACCTGTGCTTGAACAAAATCCTGGCCTGCAGCTCAGAGGCGCTTTTGTGTTGTTCCAGTTGGCCGCCTGGAGCCTTCAGACCCTGAGAGGGGGGAGAGGTAGTTTCAGTGCTGATTAATATTTGCGCAAAGATTTGGCGCAGTACGGAATTAGGGATTGTGAAAGAGGAAATGCAGACCTAGGATGCCAGAGCTTGGATCTGTTTGGGTAAGTGAAGGCCAAGCAATTGCAAATTCCTGATTCTCTGTGGGAAAGGGCTTCTGAATTTCACAAAGATGGTGATGCTGTAGCAAAAAACCCTCCCAAACATTCAAAAGCAATGCACTGTAAGAAACAAAACTTTAATTCTTGAATTTTCTTGACCTTGCTATGGTAGTTAAGCAGATGGATTTAAAAAGTCATAAAAAAAGTTTAACACCTGTGTATATGGCAGCCATCACTACCTAAAGACAGACTGTCTAACTCTAGTTTTAAACGAGTATGAAATTCAGGTAAGAGTAACCAGAGTTCTGTCCTCCATTTTTTTCATTTTATTTATAATTCTGGAAATGAAATGGGTTTCTAGATAATTCCAATTAATTTGTCATAATATTGCAAATCCTGTATGAAAATGCAATGTACTGGTTTTTGTTCTCATCTCAGTTGTGCAAGATATGCTTTGAAGATTGATTGCTTGTGCCTGTTAGCCACTTAGCATGAGGCATTTTGAGTTCTCTAGAAACAAGTCGTTCAGCAGCCCAGCATACCTAGTGTGCACTTGTCTGTTTTAGGATTGTGTCTGAGACAAAAGCTGTCACGTTTACACGCCCCAGGAAGTACATTGCTTCGTCGGGCTCGGAGCCTCCAGAGCTGGGCTATGTCGACATTCGGACCTTAGCAGACAGCGTGTGTCGCTATGATCTCAACGATGTGGATGTAGCATGGCTGCAACTTGCCAACGAAGAATTCAAAGAAATGGGTGAGCAATGAGCGTTTTGTTGTTTCTATTTTTTTTTTTTAAAGCTGGTAAGCTTAAGAAGAATTTTGCAAGGGGTCAGCAGTGGGAAGAGGTGATAGAGATCTGAAGAGACTAATCACCTTGGGGTTTCTGTGGGAGGCCAGATCTGATGTGATTAAGCCCTAACGTGTATGCTTTCGTAACCGCTCAGTTGTGTTTGCTTAGACCAGGTCAGAATATGGCAACGTGGTCGTGTTCTCTGCTACTTTCTGCTTTATAAGGGAGTTCTCACAAAATTCCAATTTTGCCATCAAGGCCCTTAAGAGCTCATCAGACTATTCATGTAGTTATGTGTATTTTTCTCCATTAAAAAGTGAAATGCTTCCTGATCTGCAGTTGGAGGGCTTGCCTTATGGTGTTCCTGCAGCTATGAATTCCCAATATTTTCTTTGATATCTGCTGCAGTGCTTCAGGTGTTGAAAATGTATAATCTTTCTTTAAAAGCCAGAACACAACATTTGAAATGAAGCCATAGCTCCTTGTCGCGTTAAAGGGGTGTAGCTGATTAACCGTCACGGGCCCGTTTGGATTCAGAGTACTGAACCAGCCGGACATTCACCAAAACTGGGGGTCCGTTCGGACATTCACCAAAAACGTAATAACTGCCTGGGGGTCCGCTCAGACATTCACCAAAAACGTATTAACCACCTGGGGGTCCGTTCAGACATTCACCAACAATGCATTAACCGTCTGGGGGTCTGGTTAGATTCAGAACACTGAACTATCACGGATAACCACCCTCACCCTAGTCGCATTAATGAGAGCTATCACAATGCAATCAAGTATGGTTTATTACAGCAACAGATAATCAGGTTCTCTTGGATTGCCGGCGATAGTGACTGTCTGCAAAAGCAAGCTAGTATGCATGAAATACACAGGTGTTATAGGTGTTACAGATGTGACAGGTGTTATAGGTGTTATAGGTGTTACAGATGTTATAGATGGTATAGATGTTACAGGTGTTACAGGTGTTACGGGTGTTATAGGTGCACCGCCTAGAAATAAACGTGTTGAAAGGATCAAAGACTCTATATAGAGATTTATAAGCAAATATTCAGATCTCACCCAAAGGCGTCCCAATGGGGGGGGAAGAGAGGCTCAGCCCGTCGACTGATCCCAGGAGTCAGGAGGTCCTAAGGATGTTGTATGTCCTTGGGATGGTATCTCCCCTGACAGTGGTATCTTCCCTAACATCCCCTCTCTCTTGGGCCAATTTATATTATTTTCTATCGTTTAGGTGGAGCTTGAGTGGCTCTAGTCAAGCATATCTTAGTTATGATTGGTGTAAAGTTTTCCCGTCTCCGTTTAAAGTAATAGGCTCCGAGAAATTCAGAGCGCATGCTCAGTGAGGGGTGGTCGCACCTTGGAGGCGGGTAGCCTTTGGGATGGAGGTGTGTTTTGGTATTATAATGATATTATAATGAGCAAAAAGAACACTAGAGTACAGCATTTGTCAAAACATGACAGGTCTTTGGCTTAGGGTGGCAAAAAGTGCAGCTTTGTGCACAAGAACAATCGAGGCCCCACCTGATTACAGAGCCTAGCCGTGGTGTCTCCACTCCACTCTACGCTCCGTGGTGTTCCTTAGAGCTAGCACACCAAGTTTCCCCAGCGCGATAGCGTCTAAGGTTGGGAGCCTAGGGAATGCAGTTATGCCCTACCCTGAAAGCCTCTTCAAAGCTGTACCTTTTCCTTAAAAATGTGAATGTTAGTTCTATTTTCCTAGTTACTTCAGGCATTTACACCACACTCCTTCACTCCCATTTTTGAAATCCTTATCAACAGACAGTAGGTGACATCTCTCTAAAGGATTTTTATAAAAAGTGATAGCAGTCACAAGGTTAGAATTTACTTGCAAGCTGGTCTAACTCATGCCATAGTGTGCTTTGCCAGTATAGCATTTTGGGGCTGCAGGGCAACGTTTGCTCTGTTCATCAGCAGGGTTTTGGGTGTTTCCTCCTCCTACCTCAGCTGCTCTGTTTGGGTAGTAAGGAATGCATCGATCTCTGCGGTAAGGTCCTGTTCCCTGAAGGTGGAAACACTTTTGTAGAGTGTTTCTCCTCTGATTTGGGATTTAGGAAGGTTTTTTCTTCAGCATTTTGTGGAATTTGTGGCTCAGTTACTCACAGAGAGAGCCAAAGGAAGAGTTTTCTTGTTCAAATGCGTATCATGAGGTTGCCATCTTCTGTATGTCACAGTGAACATTAGGTATTAGGAGTTAGGCAAAAGTAGGGTGTCATCCTAAGCCTACGCTTCAGTGTAGTAATCTAAGAATATGGAAATTCTTGCATTAAACTGACTTTGCAAGGGGAAAATGACTGGTGTATTAGCATGGCTTTCTTGGTTTCACAAGGGTTTGTGTCGTAATGTTGTGGTAAGGGTCAGTGTAGTACCAACGTGGAAGCATTACATCCAACTCATCCTTATGGCAAGTGAGAGATGGAAGATGGGGAAAGCACTGTGCACTTTACTTTTCCTTCTGCTTCTCTGGCAGATACTTTCTTGGGATTATAATTATCACTTCATAATTCAGATTTGTTAATTATATTGCATAACATAACATAATTATATTGCATAATGGAGCTGTAGTCACTAATAATTTTCTGATGGACACTGCAGAGACCAGTTCCCCGATTTGATGCTGCATTTATTACACCTCTGGTTTTCACTTTTTCAAACAAATCTATTGGTGTAGCAAGATCTGATGGGGACCTCTATGGGGTTGCACCCTGCTGGGATGGAACTTAAGAAATAATAGGAGAAAAAAAAAAAAAAGAAAAAAACCTGTTGTTAGAAACTGCTAATTTGGTATAAATATCATACCAGATTTTGTCATTGATTTTGTTTTTCCATCACTTTTTGTTCAAAACTCTGTCAAATCTTTTACTAGAGATTGAATATCTGGGTTGCAAAATTGCAGCAAAAGCAAAAGCTATAGATGTTGTTGTCCAAGAAGGAAAAATGAGAACAAGACCAGGAAGCCAAAATCAGTCTATGAGTTTCTTAGAGGATTTTGAAAAATAGGTTTGAATACTCTGCTTCTATTAATTTAATATAGAAGTTGTATATTAAATTAATATATTAATTTAATATACAACTTCTTGTCATTTTTTGCAGTTTCCCTAGTTTGTGCTGGAACAGGCACGATTGTCTAGGTGTGAAATATGTGTGTTTGTGGTGGGGGCGGGTGGGCTGTATCTACTCTGGTGTTAAAAAAAATTATCTGGAGTTGTGCGTAGTGGTGGTGGTTGTTCCCTTTTAATAAATAAATCCTGTTTCCCAGGGATGCCTGAGCTGGATGAGTACACAATGGAAAGGGTCATAGAGGAGTTCGAACAACGGTGCTATGACAACATGAACCATGCTATCGAGACAGAAGAAGGACTTGGGATTGAATATGATGAAGATGTTGTCTGTGACGTCTGTCAGTCTCCAGATGGAGAAGATGGCAACGAAATGGTGTTTTGTGACAAATGCAATATTTGTGTGCATCAGGTATGGCGGCCAGGGCACAGCAGGGGAGTGCAGGGGTAGCAACAGAAACTTTTCTAAACTGCTAAAGATGATAGGTTGGATTTTTCCATTGACAGACACTGATTTATTAAGTTGGTGCAAAGTTCTCTATTGAGCAGTGGGATGAATTCAGAAATGATAAAATTGAGAAAGACAGTTATTACATGTGACTGTAGAAATGTCATACTAAGAGGATTAAGAAATGGTATTGTTACAATACAGACAAACAACAAGGAAGTTAGAAGGTAAGGAGTAGCCTCCCCAAAACATGTGCCTTGTTGTACATTCTCACCTGGTTACTTCTCTTGCTTTCTTCTTGCTCTTTCTGTGCACCTACTGACCCGAGCTGAGCTAATGAAGCACTATTGTGTGGCAATTAAAAAGCCTTTTTAGCGTGGAATTACAGATCCCGTTTTGGTTTATCTGTTTTCTTGGCTGCTTCCTGCTGTGGAAGATGCCTTCCTGTGAGCTTGTTGTTCCTTCCCAACTTAAGTTTGCTTTGTCATTCACTGTTCAGAAAGCTGCGTTGTTTGGTAAGCAAGAGCAGCATTGTCTTGCACGCGTTACTTAAATGTATTTGTACAAGTGAAATAACATCTATGAAAGCTGTAAGGTAATTTACCTTACAATTTAGCTTGCTCTGCAAGCTAATGTTTCTATAGTGTTATAAATTCCATTAACAATGTTTTGAGAGTTTTGAAAGGCTACCTGTGATCACAGCTAAGAAGTAACAGAAATGCATGTCATCTCCTCTGTCCGCTTTCTCTTTCCTGTGAACGGGAGTACAGGCATGTTACGGGATCCTGAAGGTGCCGGAGGGCAGTTGGCTCTGCAGGACTTGCGCGCTCGGTGTTCAGCCCAAGTGCTTGCTGTGTCCCAAGAAGGGTGGTGCCATGAAGCCGACCCGGAGCGGCACCAAGTGGGTTCACGTCAGCTGTGCTCTGTGGATTCCAGAGGTAGGCATGGATCCGCTGGGAGTGTCCCTCTGTTGAGTGCTGCTGTAGTTCTGGGAGAGAGGGAATCT
This sequence comes from Anas platyrhynchos, assembly GCF_047663525.1. Taxonomy (NCBI): domain Eukaryota; kingdom Metazoa; phylum Chordata; class Aves; order Anseriformes; family Anatidae; genus Anas; species Anas platyrhynchos. Next base: position 44,012,194 of record NC_092590.1, on the reverse strand, counting down.
GATAAGAACACTGCTCAGCCTAGCGTGTGTTGCTACAGCGACTTGCATGTGTATATGTGGTGCTTCCTAGGAAGTCAGTATAAAAGACGTTCAATGTAAAGTCTGGCAGGATAATGCATCATCTGTAAAGAAAGTAATTTCATTAAGCTTTGTCAATCAAAATTAGGCCTCAGAAGGGATGACTGATGGCAAAGCTCATTTAATGAGCACACAAAGTACTGTTTCATTTTGTACACCGAACATTAAAGGTGAAGAAGGGGGAAGTTTGGATGTGACAATGAGAATTCCTATGGCCTTTATAATCAAAATGGTTATTTTTTGCAATAACTTTAAACTGATGGGGTGTCACCTAGAAACTAGTTTGATCATTCAGTGAGGAACTGCTTTTTAAAAACAAATTGTAATTCTTTTAGTTTCTTACAAACCGAGGAACTTGGAATATGCAAATTTTGCATATGCATGCAGGGAATTGGATTTCTTTGATAAGATTATTTCCCTTTTCAGTTAAAGGTGTAATAATTGCTCTGGTTTTTAATATTTTTTCTCTTAGGTGAGCATTGGAAGTCCAGAGAAAATGGAGCCCATTACAAAAGTGTCTCACATTCCCAGCAGTAGATGGGCATTGGTGTGCAGCCTTTGTAATGAAAAAGTTGGGGCTTCTATACAGGTAAGTTAATAGTATGAGTATCTCTCTGTTTAGTTTTGTTGGGATTTTGTAGATAGGCACGTGTATTCTCAGTAAAGTTTCTTGGATTTAATGTTTGCTACTATGGACTAAATTGCACACAAAGAGCTTTTGAAAGTTAGTGTGCTCATTCCTTCTACTAAAATTTCAATAAAAATAGTCAGGTCATCCCATAAAATGTTATAATCTGTAGATACATAGATATGTTTATTAGTACACTTGAAATAAAACTTAAATGCTGTTTAGTAGAAGGATAAAATAAATTTCTGTGATGTATGTACGACATGCATAATTGAAACTTGGATGCTGAAAGCTTCTGTGCTGAAACCTATGTTAGCCCCTGTTCAGTGACTTCTAAGATGAGGTAGATTCTTCAGTAGAAGTTGTATAATCGCTTCTAACAACTGAAATTTTAAAGGTGCTGAGCATGCCAAGATTTTACTAAAGTCAGTGGAAGCAAACACCTTCACTTTGATGATGAAGCTAGTTGGTTTTGAATTTCTGATTTTAGGTACTAAACATCGGACTGTTTTGGCTGTCAGTATAGTTGGGATTAGAGTGATTTCAAGCTCTGTTTTTATTACAAAGAAGGCAGTGAAACTACAGGCCTTTGCCTTTTTTTCTGGATCTATTTTATTCATCTTAATGTTGCTTCAGCTTTTTTAATTTACTGAGGAGAATATATGATCAGTTAATAACAAGCTTTTTGAGCAACAAGAAAGAAACATTGCTGGACTGGTCTGCCCCAAGATTCAGGCAAGCCACAAGTTGAGGGATTGAGCCCCATTTCCTCCATTGGTTGTGGGTAGATCCGGAGCTCTTGTTTCCAGGGAAAAACAAACCAACCAACCTCCTGGGTGTCAGTTTCCCAGCTCATGTTGCTACAGAAGCAGAGCCACATTATCCTTCTGACTTCTGATACTCACCTGAGCTCAGTGGTGATGATTGCCTGCAACAGTGAGATGGGGCAGAATCAAAGAAAAGTGAAAGTCTAGTCTTTGCATTTCCAAAAAGAATGATGTCCATAGGCAATATATAAGCTATAAAGCCAATGCTATAAAGGCAGTTGTTTTGTACCAACAACTCACATTCTTGGGCCAGTGCCAGTTTGGCTCACTGCATAGTTCTGAAATTCTCTCTGTAGTTTCAATTGGACATGGCCACAGCCTGTCTCACTGTAGCCTGTGAATTGTTGTCACTGTTAAATACACTGAATTGATCTGTACCAGAGCATTTCAGATTGGGCAGTGTGGTTTCATGTGCATAATTACATTGGATTATTAACTGTAAAGCATTTGCAGATCCTTTATATTTTTTTTTTTAAAAAAAAAAAGCTTTGAAGTGTGAAGTGATAATTTTGAAAACAATTCAATCTAGAGATTGAGAAAACATGTTATTAAACCCTACATTTTTTTTTGAAGAGGATCTATCCGCTTTCCTTTCCTGAGAGATCAGACAAAAGTTTAACTTACTTGAGAAGAAGTGGATGAGAGAAAGGGAGAGGTGAGCCACTTAGGGCAAAGTGTTACGACCATGTAGAAAAATGTAATAAAATGTAGGTTAGAATTTGCAATAATGCTTGCTCACCTTCAAAATGTTTCAAATACTTAAGGAAATGATCATCATAAAGTTCCCTGAGCCAGACAGGACGGTACTGCTGCCTATTTAGCAAGTAAGCAGCCTGAAGTAGAACTCTTACTATTTTGTGGTGAGCGTAATGTTACAGTAACTGTGATGGTAAGGCACAAAGATGGCTAAAATCCTATTCCTCTTAAAGATCAGATTTTATTCATTTCCCTTTTTCCTCTATTTTGAGCCATTTGATAAAGTAGCCAGAAAAAGTTGTAAAACAGCAATGCAGCAGTAGTTACAGTGAAATCAGTCCATTTCTATTCAAGGAATGTATTAAAAAAGTACATTTTGAAGTGGAGAAATCTGTCGACAGTATGTAAATTTGTAAATGTAGTACCTCCTTGCAGGAATTGTGTAAATCTTAGTATCATTAAAGCTAGCAATGAGAAAATATTTAGGTTTGTATTGTGAAATCTTATATGGCAGAGAACATCATTTTACAAAGTCACTGCACTATGAAGGAATAGCATTAACAGGATGAACTAAGAGAGAGCAATTCTTGATCCTCCAGAGATGTTATGAAATGTTCACAGTAATTAGAAAAGACAGCAGCTGGAAGTACATACCAGGCTGGGCAGAGACCAGCTGGAATACGCTTGGAAAAACAAGACTGCAGAGTCTCCCAAGTTCAGCAGCTTTCATTCTGATGATGCACACTTGCCCCCCTCCTCCCAATAAAACATGAGCCACACTGAGAGCTAATTACTCTAAATGATGGCGGGTTGGAAACCATAGCTGGAGTATTCTTCTGTATGGTTTGGTACAGCTTTTGCCCTGTTGGTTAGAGAGAGGAAAGGACAAAAGATGCTTTTTATTTTTTTTAATTCCTTTTATATGTTGATTTTTAATTAAAGAATATTCATTTGAAACTTCTGCAGTTTAGTGTTCCTTTCATATGCCCGCTGGCTGCTGAGTCAACCTGAGCAGGAAAATCCAGGGAAAGATACTTGGCTTCTTCACAAAGTACTGTACAAACATCTTAGTGCGGTGCATTTCTCTTGAAGGTTAGATGAGTTGTGGTAAGCATAGTTTCGTTTCCTCCTAGTTAATATCAGTAACATTCATTTAAACTTCAGATTCTTTTCACTGGAGGCAGACAGAGGTGTGAGTTAAATGTGTGTATGTGTGTATCTAAACCTTTCAGTTTACAGCTGGCAATAGCTAGAGCAGCATTTTGCAAGAGAAAGTATAACTGAAATGTAGTGCTAAGTCATCTGACCTGGTGCCCATCGCTCCAGTGAACAGCTGGTTGACTGGGAACGAAGAAAAGTGGAAAAACAACCCTGAATTTTCCATTCTTCTCATCCCCCAGGTGAAGTGAAGGCTGTGAGCAAGCAAAGTAGGGATTGACAGTGATACAATATTTGACATCATAAGCTTTCCATAACAGGAAAAGAAATACCTAGTCAGTTGAGGCCTTTTGGGTAGTATGCATGCATCCAGATGCTGGGAAAGACTTTCAATTAAACTATCAGACTGGCCTGCAGCCACTGAGGTGTTTTTTTCCCCTCTCTCATGCTGGCACAGTCAAAGGAGGAACACTGCTTTGTGTAACGCTGCTTTAAGTGAGTGGCTCTGCTTGAGGGTTTGCTGGTTATTGAATAGTGTGGTTGGGCTAGGGAGGGGCTAACCACTCCTGTCCCACTGGGCCACTTGGTCGTTGCCTGGCCTGAAAGCACTAAATTGTAAACCTAATTAAAAGAGAGCAAGAAAGTACATGCAGCTTAGAAGCAGAGCCTGGTAATGGGGTTGCTCTTCCAAAGCAGTCCTGGCCGCTTAAATAGCTTTAGGTACTGTGGCTTCTTAGTATTTGTATTTGATGAATTTTCCTCTAATTTGTGCAGTGTTCAGTGAAGAACTGCAGAACAGCCTTTCACGTCACCTGTGCGTTTGACCGTGGCTTGGAGATGAAGACGATACTGGCAGAGAACGATGAGGTGAAATTTAAGTCGTACTGTCCCAAGCACAGCTCCACCAAGAAAGCAGATGATGAGACCTTCAGCGAGAGCCCGGGACAAGAGAATGGGAATGGGATTCAGGACAGCTCTCTTCCTGCCCACATCGACCCTTTCCACAGCATGGATCAAAACCAGGAGGAGGCCCACAGAGTCAGCCTCCGCAAGCAAAAGCTCCAGCAGCTGGAGGACGAGTTCTATACTTTTGTTGAGTCTTCGGAAGTGGCTAATGTGCTGCGGCTGCCTGAGGAGCCGGTGGGATTCCTTTACGAGTACTGGAAGCTGAAAAGAAAAGCCAACTTCAATAAGCCTTTGATTACCCCAAAGAAGGATGAAGAGGACAATCTGGCCAAACGAGAGCAGGACGTTCTGTTCAGAAGGCTGCAGCTCTTCACACACCTCCGGCAGGATCTGGAGCGGGTAAGCCACTGCACTGCCTGTGCTTGTGCAAGGTGTGCTGGGCTTCGTTAGCTGTTTCTAAACAACATGCTCAGTTATTGCCACTGCATGCAGGCACCCCCTGCAACTCGAGGTGGTATTGTCAGCTTGGTACAAGATGGTTAATGCTATTTCTGTTTAAATTTCAGAGCCAATACTTGGTTATGTCAATTACCTTTTTCAGCCAGAGGGTTAGTTCACAGGGCCCTTGGCTCTTGGTTTGCAGTATCCTGTCCCCTTACAACTGGATTGTGCACTGAGGCTTTTTTTTTTTTTTTACTAAGTAACACTGATGGCTGTGGAATGTACTGCAACCCCCAGATGCCCTTAGGGCATTCTCTGCTCCTTTTGCCTTGTGCACAAGAAGGGAAGAGTATGAAACTTACCTTGATTTGGAGCAAGTGTGTTTCCTGTTGGCACAGCATGGTAGGACGCTATTTCACTGGACTATCTGTATGTAGTAGGTTTGGTAGGCTGTTCCAGTCGGTTAGGTTCAGATTTGTTTGATTTTGGTTGATAAGCTAAAAACAGTTGAATAGGATCAGTAGGGTGTTCTAACCACATCTGATCCTGAAATCACCTGAATTCCTCTTCTTTTTTTCTTTTTAAAAAAAACAAAAACAAACAAAATCAACAAAAAATACTAGAGACACTAAGGAATGTAAGAGCCAGGAAGTGTACTACAGTTTGTTTAGTTTTTCATGTATATCCAGTGTCCAGCTCATGCAGGCCACCAATAGAACCTGACTCACAAAGTCCTGCCTTAACAGGGTTGGTGGTGAACAAGAACCTCTTCCAGAATTGTATCTAGTCTTTCAGTCTGGGCAGCAGGTGCTAATAGATCTATCTGCTGCATCCTTTGTAAAGGATCTGAGTGGGTAACTGTTCTTCTAATGAATTGCTGTTGTAGGTTTTTAAATATTTTTTTCTTCTGGTTTCAACTTCCGGCCTGTGATCCTTCTCTCCCTGTGTTAGATTGCTGCTACCTTGTGTATTTTGTTTTCTGTTCAGCGTGTTCAAGATCTTTTTTATTCTTCCCTTTGATCAGTTAAACAAGTGGAGTTTATCACTGTTCTCTGGGTCTTAAATGATTCTGTATGTATCCTTTCTGTTTTTAAAGTACGGTGTCAAAACAGGATCCATCGTTCTAGCACCACTTTTAATATTTTACTACTCTATTGTTCTCACTGATACATACATCAAAGAGAACTCAGATGCTAAAAAAAAAAAAAGGGGCCTATTTTTTTGCTCTTCTTCAGGTTGTCTGTTAGACTTCATTATGAATTACATTAGTGATAGTGTCACCCATCTAGAAACATTTCTAAATGGTGTCATCCAGTTCACCTAATAAAACAGGTAATTTTGTGGACAAGATGTGTCTTTGTTCTGCGGCTCGGATCAGACAAGGAAGAGAACAAAAGACTGTGAACTGTACCAGGAAGGGTAACAGGTTAGACGAATGCCTTCCAATTCAAATCCACAAAGTAATGACAGCTGCTGAATACCTGAAGTGCTGTCTGGGCCAGGACTGGGAGCCTAATACAGGAGACCCTCAACACACATTGAAGTGAGTCTCCTCCTCAGCGAATTTGAGATCAGCCCATAAGGCTCTGATCAACAGCACTCCTTTCACCATGTGTGACTACGCTAAATTGAGAGAGGAGCCTTGAAAACAATCCCATAAACTCCTCAGTGATCCCCATCACAACTGTTAAGCTCTGAGAGTGGCAGCTGTGAAAGTAAGTTCTTACACTACTGCTAGATTAGAAAGTCACATTTTAAGACCAGAGATGTAGTTCTCTTCTGAAAAAATAGCCACTGTCAACATAAACATTTTGCTGTTTTCATTCCCTGCCACCTCCCCGGTGCTATGGCATGGATGGACTGGCCTGCCTTCATTTTTAACAATTACCATACAATGGCAGGGTCAATATAAAGAATGGTACCAGTGAATAGGCCTCCACATTTTCATACTATATTAAGTATTTCTTGTTGGGTCTCAAACAATAGGGAACAAGTGGTGCTGGGCTATATAGTACTGAGCATATTTAAGCATTTTCAGCATTTCTCTAGATTTGTATGTGTGTGTATATATACACATGTACATATATACATATGATACAAGCGTTCATAGAATTTACTTCTGCACTGTGAGCCTCCAAAATCCGATAGACTAAGCTGTCAATTAAATGGTATTTAAGATTGTCTTGTAATATATATATACATTTAAATTTATCCTTCAACATACCTTGTTAAAATGGTGTAGCGTGCTTAAGCTGAATTAATTTGAACCACTGAGTTACAGCATTATAGAAACACGATTCCTTTAAAACTCATCAACTTGATGCCTTCTAGGTGCGTAATCTCACTTACATGGTGACCCGAAGGGAGAAAATCAAGAGATCTGTTTGCAAAGTTCAAGAACAGATATTTAACATCTACGCAAAGCAGTTGGAACAAGAAAGAGTTTCAGGTATGCTTCGGCATTTATCTTTTTCACACACCACCACAGGCACAAGCATTGAAAGATCTGGCTAGAGACTAATGACTAATTTTGAAGGACAAGCAGGACCTCATTTATTCTCATTAAAATCTCGTATAGTCCACCAGGCATTGGCAGACTGGAATTAAAAAATGAGAATTTGCCTAGCGCTAATGGTGGGCATGCTGCTATAGAAACCCATTTTTTTGCGCTCTTACCAATGGGCACGGAGCAGCTTGCTGCTTCAGGTCCTGTCTGCTGTGAGTCCTTAATGGCTCCTACGACAGAGACACTGTGACTTACATTCAAGTGCCATATGCTGTCTAGGAGGTTTGTGCTTTATCAGTGCCACTGCATTTAGTATTTAGTACATGTTTCTTTGCAACAACGTACTTCTTTCTGCCTAATCTCACTGACAGTAGTCTTTTCTCCTAGAGGAGCAACTTCAAAGTTACCGTATTAACTAGGAAACCAGGAAATAGCCACACAGTCATGGTGTAAAGATGCTGGGTAGGCAGCCAAACACCCACTTACATTGAAGAATGGAGTTAAATAAGTACAAAACAAAAGTTATGTTTGCCCAGACATGGACTGCTTGACTCTAACCCAGTGTGTTTACATTTAGGTGTGCCTTCCTCATTCTCGTCAATGGAAAACGTGGTGTTGTTCAATAGTCCATCTTTGGGTCCCGACGCCCCTAAGATAGAGGATTTAAAATGGCATTCTGCATTCTTCAGGAAACAAATGGGCACATCTCTAACGCACTCTTTGAAAAAAACACACAAGAGAGACAGAGTAAGAAATAGCTCTGGGAACAACAGCAAGTCCATGCTGAGGCAGCCCAACCAGAGGGAAGGTGGCGCGGCTCCAGGTAGCTTTTTAAATTTTGACAAGACCTTTGCAGAAACACGGATTGTATCAGCACAGCAGAAAAACGGCATAGTTATGCCAGACCACAGAAAAAGAAGAGACAATCGTCCACAATGCGAGGTAATCAAGGCAGAACTAAAGGAAAAAACTTCCAAACACAACCACAAACCACTGAGACCCACGGAACTCTCTCAGAGGCAATCAGAAAACAAAAGGGCTGTGAACCACTCCAGTGGTAGGTCAGCACCTGGCACACGGAGAGATATAGTGCCTAAATGCAATGGGGGTCTTGTCAAAGTAAACTCTAATCAGACAGTAGTTAAAGTGCCTACGACGCCCACCAGCCCGGTGAAAAACTGGGGCGGATTCCGAATTCCAAAGAAGGGGGAGAGGCAGCAGCAGGGCGAGAGCCCAGAGGAGACATGCCGCCAGAACTCCAGCTACCCCTACCTGGGCATGGGCAGAGTTTCACCGAAGGACAGGGCAAAAAGCAAGCTAAAGCCTGACAGCGAGAATGATGGGTACGTCCCCGATGCAGAAATGAGCGACTCAGAAACTGAAGTGGCTGAAAAAAAATGCAGACAGCAGAGGCTCAGTCCAAACAGCTCTATCAGCAGGAGAACGGACATTATTAGGAGAAGCATCTTGGCATCCTGACGGGGCAGCGCGGCACCATGGTCAGTAGAGTCACTGCCTACAAGCCAACTTCACTTTATTTATTGGTGTGAGAGGGGAGAGTTCTTAGACGTGACTACGGACTGACAGATTGATAACCCATTATTCCCAAGCTGTATAAACATGTTTACATACTCTTAAAGCTGGATTTGTTTGCTCCCCAGCTCATTCTGTGACAAGTTTCTATCTCCTTTATTTGCAACCTTTCCGGGCAAGCAGAGAAATGACATCACTACTAAACCAGGATGATGAACACTAAAGTAACTCACAGAAACATTTAGGGGGGATAGGGTGGGTAGGGGGAAGTAGGCTGCATTCATCCCTTTTAGCAAAACAGCACTGTTACAATTCTCTTACCTTCCCCTGCTTTTCAGAAAAGCACAAGCTCTTAATTTAACTAGTGTGTGTATTGAATCAAAGATGGTTATTTATTTAACCATATTGCACTGCTACACCCCCTTAAAAATGGTCACTTGCCTTGGATTGGTGGTAGGTCTTTGTCCTCCATTTGCAGAATGTTTTTGTTGCACTCAGTTTGAGAACAGGTGGCAGCCAAAAACCCTCCGCAAGCTCCAGTCTAGGTGCAACTGGGTCTGCGAGATAACCAGACGTAACTGAGGTGTTACACTGGAGAAAAAGGAAGGGGCAGGTCAGGGCTGCAGCTGCCATACACTGCAACCGCTTCAAGGTACTCAGGCTGAGTGTGTAGCTTAGTTCTGAGAGAGGGGGCAGGCTTGTGGGTTCCTGGGCCCTCTGGCATAACCCGCAGCATTTAGTCAGTCACCTGCCTCCTGGAATACATTGACAATTTTAGAAAAATTATTCTAAGGCACTAGTCATTAGGATTTCCCAAAGCCCACCACGTATGCACTAATAATGGTATGTACTGGGAAAGCCAAGCTTATGACACTAAAGGGTTACTTTAAAATGGACATAAATATATATTTTTAAATAAAATGGAAAGGCAATAAATTGTGATTAGCTCTTTACAGTCAAATGAAGAAAAAAGTATTCTATTCTGGACTAGATTTGATGGAAGAGGGAACTCATATGCATACTTTTTTTTTAAATAATTGCAAATGGCAATAACTAGTAAGCTATGAGCAATAATATTAGTAGTTCATTATTGTACTTTTTGTACTGAGTGCACATGTAACTGGATTGTTAGAAGCCTGTCAATTTGGAATTCTGCATAGATTTAAGTCAGGTATGTACTGGTTAAAAGGAAGTTTAAGCAGGCAATGTGCTACAGAAATACAGGCATAAAGAACAAAATCCCATTATTTTTCACTCCTAGCCTGCCCTTACCACGTTCACTTACATTTTAATGTTAGACCCTTCCGTCTTGAGCAGGGAAAATTCTAAAATACAGTAGAACTCTGCCATAAATGAGTCTTCCAGAGGATTCAATCAAAAAAAGGCTTATTAACACCCCATCTTGCTATGCAAGTTACCGCTTACTTACACATTTTGACAGAATGCGTCCCTGTCATTTGTGTTTTAAAAGTTTTAAGTCTTGACCTTTTGATAGTGTTTGGGGTGACGGTGAGAAAAGGGTATTTTGTTTAACATGGTATATTTCTAAAATACCATTGCTGGATCCATGAAGTTGGATTGACCTCACGACTCACACAGGTTAAAATTAAACAGGGCACAGGTGAACATGAAATGATGTAGTTGCTCTTGGGATGTGATCAAATGAAAGCACTTACCTGATCAGCAACCGACAGACAAAAGGTAAGTGCAGGTAGTTCTACTTGACATACAGCAACATTTTCAAGGCAGGCATTGCTATTTTCTGTAAGAAGCTCACGACCATGTAAGGAATTGTTTGTCAAGCCATAGATGGAATAATCTAAATTTTGATTCTAAGTAAACATTTAACCTCACACCGATTTGTAAGAGGTATCTTGTTAATTTGCACTATTATGAATGCTAACATTGTGCAGAATTAATGCCTTACCTGTTCTGCTCCCTGATGTTTAGGTTAATAAGCTTTTTAACGTTTCAAGTTATGCTGAACCAAAACCAAAAAAGCTCTTTTCCCCCACCCCAATTACAAAAAGCTGTAAGATGACTGCAGTGTGACCAGATCTGTAGGATAGTTTTGTCTCCCATGCTTAGCACTCAACAAAGAGGTGTCGTAAGCAGCAGTGACAATACAAACCCACGCCCTCTGTTCTATTGGGATAGACCATTTGCTTAATTTCTGTTTCTGAGCATTACCTTTCCTTGTGCAGACTGACCAAGAAATCTTTGATTATGATTGGTGTATTATGTCAAACTGTAGGCTAGTTGAACTTTTTGTAAAGTTGCCTGGAATGCCATTTGTTAGGTTATGAACTCACACAAATCTAAATGAAGGGTTATACGTGTTGTGTACAAATCTTAATTTCAGAAAATTGAAAAATTTGTCATTACATTTGTAAAACCTTGTACAGAAGATTTTTCACTATGTGCCTAGCTTTGGTGTCCATTCAGCTGAAATTAATTAAAAAAGGTGCATGAAGAGAAACAGATAGAAATAAAAAGTATATGTAGAGATGACTATTTTATATTACATGGCCCAATCCTGTATTTATTTTACCCCTTTTTTGAAGTATTTATAAAGACCTAGTTGAAGACAGCTGTATTTTTTGTTAAAATATTCAGTAGAATTGTGCCTTTTTGTCTGTATGTGAATAAATGCTGTAAATTTTTGCAATATGTTTGCAACAGTGGTTTACAATAATGACTTTGGGTTTTCACATATACACTTAACTGCAATGATTTCAACAACTTTCATGGTTACAAGAGGCATTTAATTTGGATCACTACAGGTATCAAAATGCATGCTAAGGTTGCAAGAGAAAATATTTTGTTTAGGAATAGTATAGGGCTTCATTACTGACAGCTGTGCCCACCCAGTCAACAGCAAATTGCATACTTACTTTTTCTTGGTATCTTCAAAGACATGTTGCTTACCTCCAAGAATTTCAATTCTTTGATATACAATGTCCTTCCGAAGTCCAAAATCTTCGTTCATGTTCCACTGGAAGGGTAAGTCAGGTTTCTTACCTGTTAACTCTGCAAGATAAGCAGGCTGAATGGACAGACACCCCACCAAGTGCCTGTACTCAGCAATGCAAGATGTTAGTTGCTATAGCACTTCTTATGTAATGGGAAGCACAGCATCACACTAGAGCATCTTTAAAACACTCATGAACTAGCATTAGGGTGGGAAAGGAAGGCAGGGGAAACCCAGACTCTTCAAAGACATATAAAAAGAAATACATAAATGTAAAACAGCCAAGACATGTTTCCAAAGACCACTCTTTGACTCCATTAAATCACTAGGAAAGACAAAACTTACCTAAGCTGAAAAATCTCGACTGTTTCAGCTCTGAATAGCCATTGTGGGCGGTGTGCCAGAAGACCCCTGAGGAAGCCAAACTGAATGAAGTGGAGGGGGTGGATGATGAGCTAAACTTAGACCACACACCCCTTCCTATCTGGCCAATTTTTAGTTGCTCAGAGAACCAGGCAGACAGATCAAAGAGAGAATCTGATTCTTTCCAGTTTCATCTGCCATGACTGCTCTGATGCCCCTTCACTTTACTCTCACATGCTTGTGTTGTAATTCATACTCCAGCAAATAACCCTTACACAAGAGCTTCATCAAAAGCTAAAGTGAGTAGTAGCCGCCATTAAAAGCTAATGACGTCTTGTGCCTCCAGAAACAAAGGAACAAAAATACTGTTGCTTAAAACCACACAATTATCTGCCAATTTCAGCCAGGTTTCACCTCACAGAGCATCCTTTAAGGAGTGACTGGGATTCATAGCTCACACAAAATCTTCCAGGTTGTCTGTCAGCATTTCAGATGCACATTACACAAATGAAAGTTAAGGTGCCTGGTACTTACCTCCCTCTATATCATATACGTGGTTGATGAAAATCTCGCTGCAACAACTGTCTGGGGTTTCATGACAATATAATCCATTTGCTTTAAAAATCTTTGAAGTCTTAGCAAAACTACAGATTACGGTGGATGCAGGCCTATATCAGAACTGCAAAAGCATGAGCAAAGAAGTGTGTGCAACTCTAGAAGTAATAACTTCCTCTGAGGTAATCAGAATTTTTCCTTGAGGTTGCTTCCATCTTATAGGCTCTACTTTAACAGACTAGCATGCTTTTCTGGAGATGCCACAAACATACTTCCACATGGTGATCAACCCCCATCTGTCCTCTAAAACACAAAGGCAATGAAGATCCACTATGACAGACACATGGTCTTTGTTATCCCAAAACAATGCTTTTCAGCAAGCACTAGGTAAGCAGGGTAAGCATTATCCATCAACTGAATTAGAAGCCATAAAACAGAACTACACTCTTCACATTTAAAAGGGATGACAAGAAATTAAATTTAGTTCAAAATGACAGCACTTCAAAATTAGTTACATGTATCACGTTTATAATATACGCTGAAAGAAAATAGTTCAGCTAGAATTTGAGGATAATACGTATGAAGTTTCTCATCTATCAAAGAAAAAACTTGAACACAAGAGGATTGTCACATACTGGCATCTGTAGAATTCAAACACACTATGTAAAAGTGTGTAAAAGCTGGATGATCACCCTTGTGCAAATTCAAGTACCAGAGAACTAAGGTTCCCAGACATACACAACCCAAGACAGCACGTCAACACAAAAGCAAGGAACAATTGAAAAGTTGTAACTAGGGGAGAGGGAAAAAAAAAAAAGCACAACTGAAGAAAAATTAAGGTCCTTAAGAACTAGCTGTAAGAATAATCATAAATAAATAACTTTATTTATTAACTGTTTCCCAGGGACATCACAACAAACTGAAGTGAATTCGTAAAAATGGAAGGCAATGGAGGCATTTCCCAGTTACAACACCTACCATAAAAACAGCAACTGTTTGACATTCATGATGTAATTGGTGTCTTACTACACCTTGTAAAAGATTTTCAAAATGTTCCCAAGTTACTGCACTACCAAAAAAGTGGTATTAACAGTATGCGAACAAAGCTTCTTAAGAATTTCAGTGTAATAACATCTATTGCCTGTAAACACTTCTGTAGCTGGATATAGCTGGTATTTTTTTTTTAAGACCAAAACTGACCAATATGCCACAGCACTGTATCAGAGTGTTTCATCTGCTACATTAAAGGACTTTAATTACATCATTTTGCAGTCTTCTCCCTATCTTTACTACTCATGCAGAGACAGAATCTTCATCCACCCTTCCTTCTTACCTGAGTAAAACAGAAAATGTTTATGCAAAGTTTTACAAGCCTTGCTATGCATTTGCTTTTAATGCTCCAATACAAGATTTCTCCAGCAATCTTCTTAACTCCAACATGGTGTGAATGACACAATACATCTTTTTAAATGTTTTCCAGTTCCTTTAGCGAAGCAGCTTTTTTCTTCTGTGAAGTTATGACGCTAAGCTGTAATTAAGAACAAACAGATAGCTTCCTATAATTTTTTTTAAGATCTAAGTAACAGTACAGATTCAATATGGAAAATGTCATGGAGAGGGAACAAGCTTAGTTAAGTTGGTATTTGGGGTAAACAGAAGAATTTATTATGCATTTTGTAGATGATTACTGCTTGTATCTTATTTCAGATCTCAAAGAATTACAGATGATGAAAGATTAGGTAGTACGCTTAAAGATATTTATATAGAATACACACATTTTAAGTCTATGCAAACATTATCTTGCATTTTTAATGCTTTTTCACTGAATTACTATTATTTAATAATAAGCTAAGATTCATAGTCATTGAATAACCACTGATAATTTTAATATATTATTTCTTCATAATCATCTCTCCTATCAAAGTACCACACAAGCTATAGTGCACAATAATGTACCACTGAGAAACAGTCACCTTTGGCTTAGAGGGCAAAAAGCTCCAGCCTACAATCCAGCAGTGAGCCAAAAACCCATCTGACAACCCTACTTGTGTCTTACTTTCATCTCCTTAATACCTTTAAGAAGCCCCCTCCTGCCTTGCCTCCCCCTGCCTGTTCTTCAGAAAGGCCAAGTCAGAACTTTGTGTGAATGCACACCATGACAGTGACTTGAAATAACGTTGAAAACATCAAAAGAAAGAAAAAGGTGGGAAACTGGAGTATTAGACTTTAACCTACATCAGCAAACATTTCTGGTTTGTACTGTGTCTCTGGAAATAGGTTTGTGGCACTCTATATATGGCACAGGCTTTGTTTCTTCAGGGAGAGGGGAACCAACATGGAACCACCCCTTTAAGTACAGTCCTCAATCAACCAACCACCACAGCCAGTCCTTAGTCCTTTATGTAAGTCCCTTACCTTTATAGTAACCCCTACAACATGTAGGGGTTAGTTACCTTCCAAGGTAGCCTTCTTCCCCCGTAGAAATTCAGTGTACTGACAAAATCTCAACAGAATAAATGTAACACTACATTTAATTTTATTAGCAGTATTTTACTTGCATACACAAATATACTATGAGGCTGTTCCCTTTGAGTGGAAAAATCAGTGCTGCTATTTCTCATAGATTTCCTTCTTGTGATGCCATCACATTCAGGTCCCAGACCTGCTGGACATCCATCATGATAAGCCCTTTGACTGGTATTATATACCAATTGTGCCACTGCTAAATATCTTCATGCTGTAGTACTTTACTGACATGCCACCTGATCATCCAGGTTTACATTTCTAATTTTACTGAAAGGCTTAAAACGTGTGAAGAGAATGGTTTATTACCATACAGGAACTGTGGCTGTAATTGCTGCAGGCCCTACTGAAGACACACATATATGCCACATGGATGTCTAGCATTTTTCAAATACTTTCAAAATCTCTCATGGGAAAACTGAAACAACTACGTATCAGTTACCTCAGCCTATAGCAGTGAAAGGAGAAATGACGATGCCATCCATACCAGATCCATCTCTCAAAGCACACAAATTGTAAGGAAAGTAATTATCACTATGAAAGAGTTACTGATTTAACATCAGTCAGCATAAACTGTTTTACCAAACTGGTCAGTGAATCACACAGCCAAGTCAATTCCATGATGCTTCACAAACATGAGCAGCTAACTTGCTTCTGCAACAAGCTGATTCCAGTTGTTGGAGCTTCACTGACACTTCAGTCACTACATGAAGTCCTGCCAGCAGTAACCTCTGACAAGCCTGAAGAGGGGCAAGGCAGTTCTAAAGACTATCAGCAAGATCTGAACAACAATACAGCTGATAAACATCTTGTCAAATCTTTGTTATCTTTCTGGGACACTGGTGCAGAACTGTTAGTTACCAATGTTTTCTGGAGCAGCAGGACCTCTTCCTATATGGGTAACTAAGTCCAGGAATGCATTCCCTTGAAAGGTGTATGACCATGTTTTTTTTTTAAGGCAGAGAGCATATCAGAACTATTAGAGCTAAACAGATCCATGTAACAAAGAGGAGGTTAAAAAAAAAATAAAAATTGGTCTTCCAGAGCAAATTTTTACCAACTGGATATAGACCTTGCTGTGGCAGGGAGCATTTCCAGCCAGGAAACATGACTTATGTTATGACACCAATGCCTGTTTATTCACTGTTGTTGGAAAAAAAAAAAAAAAAAAAGAAAAAAAAAAAAGCTATTTGTCTTAACTGGACAATTTAGATTAACCAAACATTTCCTCTCTGCAACTCATGCAGGGTCACCCACATTAAAAAGCAAACAGTGTTTCCTAAGTCACTAAATACAAGTAGGAGGCAAAAGGATCATGTTTTAATAGGCAACCAACTTGAGCAACAGATATGCTTGGCAAAAAAGTGAACCCGACAGAGAGCCCTCCATAGGATTTGCTTCCAGACATACAGCTCAAATAGCAGGGGGAAAGAATGCTGAAGGGATGTCCAACAGAGAAAATAAATAATTATAGGTAGCACAAGGTTGAAACAACTATAGCCTAAATTCTCTCAGAAGATAAACAATAACTTTCCACCTTTCCCTCCAATATCCCTTATGTCCAAAAATACTGAAGAGTACCGGTCAAAGTTGGAATTGAGTTGTAAGGGAACTGGAAAAGAAGCCTGCAAAAATTCAGCTCATTAAGTAATTACAATGGTGCACAAAGAGGTCTTAGGAATACGAGTAGCTCTAATAGACACAACATGTCTGAAGCTTTCAGACCACTGAAACACATACTAGGCATATTTACTATAGTAGTGAGCTACATGCACCATCCCTGCCTTCCCCCCTTGCCATGGCCTGGAGAAAAACAAGTTATTTCTTATGCTGTCTGCGTAATTTTCAGTACTTTTGACATCACAGGACTTAATTATTATATGTAACTTATGACAACTGCAGGGGTGTGTACTTTTCCACAGTCCTTGGGGTTATTGCTACTGGACTAATGAAAATGCAGATGAGCAGACAAGAAATTAACAACCTCTGGAGTTCACACAACATGCCAGGTTCGCAAGGTTGCAGTTTGATGACCAGGTCCACACCATCAGTTCTGTCCCACACTCACTGCACAAAATTTCCCCATGCTATTCATGCAGCCATGCAATGAATTAGAGCAAGAAGCTGGCCAAAAAAACACACCAAACAAAATACCCACAAAACAGCTGTGCTGCTTAACATTTTTATAAATGCTGTTCTCTACCCAGCAACTCAAGACATGCTTTGTTTCAAAGCAGTGCTCTGTTCTCAGACAGAGACTCGCCAGGAGATAGGTACTTCTGTGTTTCATGAAGCCATCACTTCCAACTGCTGCAGCAGGTTACACCAAGCTAAAAGAACAAGCCTGCTTATGTAAACAAGAGCAGAAATTATTTAAGGAGTTTTTTTTTTTTTTTTTAAACTTGCTGCCATTTCTATATGGCAGAATATGGAAGCAATCTACCTTCATTCACACACTTTGAACCACACATGTAAAATTTGTTTCCATAAACAAATCTACATCATCAGTTAAGCATCCTCTCAGAAAGCAGCATTTAATCAAACATGCATCAGTTTTGTGATGACACATTCAAAATACAAGATTGCTGTTCAAATTACATTAGTAATACTGAATACCGAAGACCACCTCTGCCTTGGCAATAACATGAAGTGAGTATTTTTGCAATATTCAATGAGATTTTTGTAGTTAGAGAACTGTTGTAGTTTTGTACCTTTTGTGATGCAGTTGCCGCCCTCTGTTCTGCCTGGCTTAGTCGCTTTTGAAGCCTATTGATGTATTCTCGATATTCTGTCATTAATTTTTCATCCTGTGGAAACGAAGTACCTCGTTACAAATGTAAAGTTGTCTTTACCGGATCCATACCTGTTGCAATGAAAAGCTTAAAGCAAGAGGAATTTAAGTGGAGCTGTTTACCACATATAATAACACTCAAGACACACTTTTGACAAATTACAGACAGTTTCCAGCTCAAATATGACATCCTATCACTTTTCCGATCACAGCAATCTTAAGAGGAAGTTTTATTCATTTCACCATTTGAAGTAAGACACAAAACTGGCATTTCAATCCAGATAATTTAATTTGCACTATCTTACAATATAAATATTTTAGCTATATTCAAAGGGAAAAAATAATATACATATGGTATTAATCTTGCTACAGCTGCCTTCTGTTCCCTTCATCAAATAGTATGTATAAAGCCTTTCTTTACCATTCTTTAACATGTTTCAAAAATCTATTCCCACCTTAACTCCATTTTTCTCCTCCAAATAATACAGCACTACAAAAAACAACACACAAGGATTCATCCTAGCCAGAACTGCATATTATCCTAGATTTATGAAGCAGACTGACAGGGTAGCTGTTTTCTAAAGTGACCGTTAATTATTGAACAATGCACATTCCAAAACAGCCATGGCCTTAATTTTTAATGAATAATGCTTTTATCTGTATGCATATGTACACATAAAGTGTACATTCTACTATACATATAGTATGCTGAAAAACTGATCTCTCTGCATATGCTACATTATCCATAACACAATGCATCCTCATTTTTGGAGATATGCAGACATAGGCCTAAGTTTCTTCACAAACATTTCCTGAACCATGAACCAGATTGGTAACCATGAGAGATGATCTCTCTACTACCTTTCCTAATAATTTGAGAGTAAAGTTAATTTGTCTTCCTGTCATTTGAACACAACAGTCAGCAGAAACAGTGGTGTTTTCAAGCTATGTCTACTCCTGTCAAAATTAAAAAAAAAAAACAACAAAAAAAAACAACAAAAAAACAGAAACATAACTCATCTAAATGGGTTTCTGTTAAGATCCTAGTGTATCTGCATTCTGTTGTAACTGAAAGGAGTGGTCATATCGGTCAATATCTTACCTCAATTACCTTTTCATTTGCCATTTCCAGCTGAGAAATGAGCTCCTGGGTACGAAGTTTTTGTTGACTCAGCTCACTTCTATTAATCAGAAGAAAGATGCTGATTAACACAAGGTAGTGCATCAGTTATCAGAACATGATCTCAAAGGCTGTTTCTTGCATTGTATGGGCTTGTGGCATATTTTTAATTACAGTGTTGCTCTTAACACATTAATTTCAAAAGCACTACAAACAGAATGTGTATTCACCACTGTAATGGCAGAGGAATTAAATGTGTTAGTTAGAATTAAAAGAACTTTGTCACAAGCATTCAACAATTTACAGGGCTTTCCTGATGTTTATCTTATTTTACAGGCATATTATCAAATACACTATGAATTTGCCCAATGCATTTAATTCTTAGATTAAAATTCTAATGAGTGTTTTATAATCAGACTTCAATATGGACATTTTTGAAGATACTTTGAAGTACAAAACTCAAATCTTTCTGTGCTTTGTGTGACAGACAACAACGCAACATTTCATAAGGAATATGTTCCCTTCTTCAAAGTGGTCTTTTTACTATCACACCACATGAGTTTTACTGATCCTAACTTTGTATAGTAGTGAAGATAAAATAATAATTATTAATAATGCAATTAATATTAATAATGCAATTAATATTATGCACCCAAACGAGCCATTTTCAGTACACAAGTCCTAATGAACAGCTGTTTTTTGAAAACTGTCTTAAAGTTCATTTTTTATAAGCCATTTTGATAGCAATACAAAAATTTCACACAATTCACATTTTTTCATACATACCTTTTCAAAATAAACTATTCAAATGCTACAGCTTACAATGTGTGAACTGCTTATGGTCAAGTTTAACTATACTTGTAAAAAAGGCTTTGACAATACAGAACTATCAAATTGTGACAAACCATCTCTATGCTTTGTCATCTTAAGGAGAGTACCTAAAAATTAATTTTTAATACTAAGAATTCTTACTCAGTGAAAACAATCAGTCTCCTCTCTTTGTTCTGTGGTGTGGAATTAGCATTCTTAGCAGCAGAGATCATAAATGGAGTTTGTATGCTCAGGTACAGCTGTATATCAAGAAATTATTTTGTAATTACATCACACTGAACATGTTTTGAAAGCAAACAGTTTAACCTTGTAAGTATAAGGAAATATGACAGCTGTCAGGACAGACAGTTGATTTGTTCTGATTGTTAACCCTCCCCCTAATACATATTATGAGATTTTAATATTAAAATGCAGTGGTAACTCCAACTGCTGAATAATCAAATCAGTCTCTATGGCATATTGTCTTTGTTAAGTGAGCAGGAAACAAAAGGTGAGCTTTTAGTATTTTGGCAGACGGGTGATAAATTCACCAGCTGTAGCAAGTACATTCTGCGGAGCTCTCATATGACAAATATAGCATGTGCCAGATGTTTTTTTGGTTGAGTTATACTATAATATGCTTCAGTTAGTCTTACTAATTATGAATTTTGTATACTGCCAGTACCTGCAGCTGTCTCTCATCCTGTTAATTTTTTTCTTTAATGAACATCTTAAAATAAGCAGTTATGGCTGCCAAACATTACAGAAGTGCAGCCAAGAATAATGTTTTGGAAATGGAGGAAACTTCTTCATCTCAAGATGCTGTGCAATTCACTCAGTGTACTGTACAGGATATAGGGAGAAGGAGAAGGTGGCTCTGGCCAACACTTCATACATAGACCAAAAAAAAGAAAAAAGGTTATTCCTCAGAGATAGATTCTTTTCAAACATAGAAAAGATAAATCTGAGAACTCCGATAAAGACACACAGCTACAGATGAGTCAGAAACTCTTAACTATGATACAGAAATGTTTCAAAAACAGAAATTGGAACAAAGACACACGAAATAGCTTCAATAAGGTAAGAAGAAAGTTATGACTTAAGCTAAGCACATTATTTAAATTTAAAAACAATATGGCAAGAATTCCATTTTAAGCAGTGATGATTATAATTCTAGTTAATTTTACAACAAATGTGTTTTTTTTTTTTTTTCCAAAATGATATACCTTACTACTAGACAATAGTGGCAGATAGCTAAGGTTACAAATGTGCTAGTTTTTCATACTAGTATTTTCATATTAGTATTTAACACTTTCCTTTGAAGAGAGTTAAGATTTTTGAATTAACTTAAATGATTTTTTACATGGAAGCCATTTTTGAAGTACTTACTCTATTATTTAAGCCAATGTTTATAAACTATCTTATGTGCTGATTGTTCTCTTAGATTCAGTTTATTCTCTTCTAAGAAGAGTTTTATTTTCTAAGAGTTTTCTAAGAAGAGAACAAAACTGTATATATGTTACCACCCCTACTCAGGCTTATTTGTACCTTAACTAAACAATCACGAGTCTAAGAGACCAAAGATTCGCTGCAATTCACTGCAAAGTTGACAGAACTATAAATTTCCTGTAAAGTTTTCAAGTTACAAGATCCATATTCTTACCATCTGCAGTTTTCATGTTACACTGCACTGAAGGTCATTCTATTGATAATGCAATCATTTGACTGAATATGACACTTCAATTTTCTCTGTGAATCTTGTTCTGATCTCTGGTCCAGAACAGAATCATGTTCAACAAGTATGTGCTCCTTGTATTGACCACTGGTGAGGATTCTGCTTAGTGAGTACATGTAGCCACTGCTTATCTGCCAAATTTCAGTTTACCCCCATTCTTTTTTCCTCATTCTTAGGGTTAGAACTTAAAAAGAATGAAAAATACCAATAGGTGAATTAGAAGGAATTAACCATCTATTACAGCTTGTCTTACGACCTCTTTGTTTCCTTGTTTAACCTCATTAGTGTAAATACAGCCTACTCAAGGCCCAGCACTGGACTTTAAACAATGAATGAATAATTTTCCCTCCCACCCCCCTTTAAAATTTGTGTAATGACTTTCATTTGCATTTTCTTTTAGTAACTGCTTACAGATTTGATTACCCTGTTTTTGCTTAAATTCTGTTGTCAGAACTTTCTCTCTTACACCTTCTCGATCTAACCTGCGTTCTCTTCTTACTGAGGTTTGTTTCCTTCCATTCATAAATTTCATATTATCTTGGTATTAGTGGTTTCATTTTCTAACTTTGCTGCCATTTATTCTTCTCAGATTAAATATGAAGAACCATATAGCCTTATTCACAATGCTGTAGGGTAATAAGAACAGTTCTAGCCAGTACCTTTCCCCCCAAAATATGGCCAAACTGACAGTGATCTTGGAGTTGTTATCTACAGATGTAAAACTGTAAGCTCTACATCCTGTGATGAAAAACAAAAAAAGCTGTCTCTGTTTCTTAAAAAATCCTACATACATGGACTCCAGCAGAATGAGGGACAGGGTTAGAAGGGAACTGAAAAATGTCATGGATTCAGGTAAAATAGTTTAGCAACTGAAAGGAAAAAAAGCAAAAGCAATCACCCACCACCAAAAGAGGAACACCCACCTACTTTGTAAAATCCTTCATCCAGTTTAATTTCTGAGAATTAGATTATTATGAATGGTTTATTGGCTTGGCCAGTTTGGCCAGCTTTCCCAACTACCTCCCCTCTCTACTTCTTGCCCACCTCCAGGATACTCACTGGGGTGGCAGCGTGAGAAACAGAGGCTTTCGCACTGCATAAGCATTGTTCATCAATAGCTGAAGCATCACTGCATTATCAACATGGTTCTGGTCACAAATCTAAAACGCAGCCCCAGTACTCTGAAGGTGAGATTTTTATATGTATTTATATATACATAAATATATAAAGACATAGACAATTTTTTTTTTTAAACATACATATATATAGAAACAAAACAAAACAAAACAAAAATTCAACAGCAAAAGCCTTTGGACAACTTATCTTTAAATATGAACACTGTACCACTTTCTTTTTTAAAACTTTTAACAGTAATTACTGGAATGACTATTCTATAACTGTACATAGCTGCCGTCCTTTTCATAATCTCACTGTAGTTTAAGTTCACTTGAGTAAATGTCATTAAAACTCATAGTCCATCTAAAACTGATGCAATCAAGACTCAGAACAGCTTCATTTCATAGTCTGCAAGACCAGACGCTTTGCAGGAATAAAAAGGGTAAAGACTAGTCACAAGTCATGCTGCCAAGAGTAGTGTTTTTATTTGGAAGTATGACCTATGCTGCAAGAAGCACTGACCTTCCTAGTTACCTTCAAGATTGCCTTTTGGCACAAGTATATCAAAGTAATCCTGGTTCCTTGCCCTTATTATGAGATGAAGGTAAGGTCTATTACCACTAAATCCTTCTAAAAGTGTACAGCATCTTAAGATGCTTAGAAGGAAGACAATTTTGTCTCATATATGAAAAATACATTGTACTTTTCTGAATAAAATGGTGGAATGTAGTCTACAAGTATTCAATTCATTGCCTAGTGTTTCAGCACTGTTTTTATTCCAAATTCAGTTTCACAGGCAACGATTATATGTTTAACTTACACCGAGACCCAAGTGCCCAAGAAAGCACTGAGTAATTTTCAGCGAAGCTTAAAATTATCGACTTACTTACTAACATTTTTATCTACATTTTTTTTCACTGAGTTACTAGATTCTCGTGCTATTTAAAAAATCACTTTGCTCTACTATTGGAGCTTGAAAATTTACTTTTCAATTTAAAAAAATTAAAAGTCAACTAATGTTCTCTAATGTTGCTTTGTTTCTTAAAAACATTTATTTAATGTTTCCTTTATGTATATGTATTATACTTCGCAAATAAAACACAACACACTGAAAAACAACAAACAAGCAGCATAGAATATGGAAAAGTAAGCAGCTGTTGCCAGGAAGTTAGTAAAGAAGCCAAAATGTTTCAGACACTTTCACATGGAAAATGAAAGTAATGAGGAGAGACCAAAACAAGCAACAGATCATGAATTTAACGCAGAGGAATGGGAAACACCTACACTAAATGGGACGCTGACTCAATGCCTGTTAGGGCTCGAGAGCTGCACTAACAGCAAACTTCTGGTGAATGCAATGTTAAGCACTTTTATGTAATGTGCCTCCCCAGTAGACACGGGCATGACTTTCTAAGGAAGTTTATAACTTCATGAAAAACATGCACTTGTAAAGCACATTACTATGCTGTAAGAGTAGTAATTCTTGTTAAAAACTGAAATTCTATGTCACCAGCACAATCTCTGTATTTGCCCATACATTTACAGGAATCCGATACATAAAACAGTAACTTCATTAATTGCTAAGGTTTGCCTCATACTGCCCTCAAAATATATTAAATAAACATGACACGCTTAGGGAGTTCTATGCTGAAACCCAAAAAGGCTATGTTAGTATCTTTATCTAAGCTCATACCCTTGCTGCCCAATCAAGACAGATGAAATTTCTAAAGAAAATATTAAGTTTTCCTTAAAAGTTCACAGCTTAACTAACCCTCTCAAAAACACAAACTTAGTAAGACATGTATATAGGAAAGTTGGGTGAACATCATCCTTTCACCTGGAGTCTGATATAAAACTTCCTGGTATGACTCCCTGCATTAGCTTCAAGAGGACATTCAAAACAGAACCTGTAATTCAATAGGCTGTGTTTAGCCAGTATCACTACTAGTTAGTGGTCTTGATGATAAATCTATCAGTGCATTGGCTGCAAAACTGTTTTGCTCTTTAAGTAATTCAGCAATTTTATTTTAGTTCACTACAAGGTAAGATGTGATTTGCCATTCTGTACACTTGCACACAAAATGCTTATTCAAGAGTTATTGTGGTAAGATTAAAATAAATAATTATTAATTTAGAATATGAGCTTTGATTTTGCATTGAGTAACTTCTACTGTGCAGGTCAGGAGCTAGTTTTCATACCAACTGCATTCTATGCTATATAATTAAGTATCTGGTAATGCACATAACATATAAAAAATAAACTGGTTTTAAATATAAATTTAAATATAAATAATATTTATTTATAGGTACTGTCATAGCTACTTGTCAACATAATATCAGAACATCACTGCACAGACTTAGATGAAATTCCTTATTTAATTTTAAATTACAACCTTTTATCAGAGAATTAACTTGTCGCTGTTGCCAGCTTCCTTCTTAGGCAGATCAAATCTTCTCCAATAAAAAACTCTGATTCTTGATTATACAAAAATGTAAAAGCATCACCAACAAAATCGTCTTAAAATGTAACTGACTTTGCTTTTAGACTTTGCATCAAAATGCCTACTAAAGTGACAGAGAACCAGATGGGCTTAGGGTAGACTTAGTTTATAATGAGATGAACTTTTTTTTCTATTCTGCAGATCAGGCAGCATTTGCTGATACAGAATGATAAATTAATGCAGGGGTTTCCCAGATGATACCACACAGGCAGTCTCTCACATAAACAGGGGCATTTTGAAAATTTAATATCTATTTTTCATACAGATTCACAAAACAGACTTCCTCTCTTGTCTGTTATATTTTCTATGTCAGCATTTTGCTGCAGATAAATAAGGTCTAAAGCTTTTGGGCCACTATTGCAACATTTTAACACTTTGCATTAAAGCTTCATGAAGGAAAGCAGCTGTTTCACAGACAATTTTAATTGCTTTGGAAGTTTGCAATTTTTCCCTTTTAATTGGAAGTTGCTGAATTATATTCTGAATCTCAGTTATGAACATAGATGCTCAGCTATGGCAGTTTTCTAATTTCACGTACAGCAAATAAACTACAAATTTAACAGCTAAAATTTACTTTACCATGAAACACTACAAAATATTTTTAATCTCTAGTTACTGCATTTAAAATAGATGTCAAAAAAGCATTACGAAGATGCAGCCATAAAGTGAAGCTGTACCACTAAGACTGTCAGTTAATATGCACAGCTCCTAGTGTCTTGCAGACACAATGAACACTGTGATGATTTCTTCTGAAAGACACTTTTTGCTTTAAAAAAAACAACAAACACTGTTTAGCAATCTTTATAAAATGCAGAATATTTAAAGGCCAATAAATCCAGCCTATATCTGGACTGAAAACATAAAAAAACCCTGCTTACTTAGGAGAGGTGAAAATGACAAGAGGGACTACGTAGGACTTTTTTTTATCTAGAAAAATAGGCCAAAGTGTTAGCATGCTTTTGGTCTATCTGAAAAAGTTTAAACTGAACTAGTCATCACAGATGACTACAAAAATTGTTATAACCACTATAAAAGGAGTACTTTAAAAATAAAAGGGCTTCTAGGTTGACCAGTGAAGCTTCAATTAAATCAGAAAGGTCATCAATAAGTATTCCTCTATTTGAACAGAGGATAGGTACAACTTGTCATGATTGACAGTGGGTCACTTTAAAAACATAAGAAAATAGTTTCTAAGGGATGAACTGTACATGCTACATACGACACTGCTGTTTGCAAAGTTCACTGGAGACCAAATTCACATTCTTCTCCCAAAAGTTCAAAAAACAAGTTAGAGTAGTGGTATGGTAAACCTGCAGATGTTGTCTACAACAGAAAGTTACATTTCCTTGCTCATGTTGGGAAACTTCGTTCTAATTCTACTTTTACCACAAGCATTCTGACAACTAAGAAATGTCAAACTATGCTTAAAAAATCTGACTTAAAATTGTAACAAGGATATTGGAAACATTATGGTTGAAGCTGACAAGTTGCAAACCATTAGAATGGAACATGAAAAATTTACAGATTACACCAAAGGAAATAAAAGCTAGAATTCATAGGTTTCCAATTTTAGTATGGTAAAATCTTTGCTTCCTTGTTAACATAATAGTAAGCAATTTCTAAAATCAATCTGAACAAAGAAATATACTTGAGTGCATCCTGAACTTGATGTGGCTGAAGTTAAAAAGGTAATTTCAAAGTTCTCAAATTCACGAAGCTGCATGCCCCAGATTTTTCTTCTAAAAACCACTGAATGCCCTCTCTAAAAGGTACACATAACATTATACTCTTGTCTAACCATTCAAAGAAACAAGACTTATGAAATCAGGCTTTCTGGTTTAGAAGTAATCATGTATCAGTCTCAATTTCCTCCAGTTTTCAACCAATTTTGAAAAGGGGGAGATCTTGAAGACATAAACTTAGAAGATCTATAAAAATATGAGGCTAATTAATCTCTAATTTATAGGCAACTTGATCTGACTGACAGAGTCTCCTGAGCTTAGGCATCAAATAAAGCAAACATACATCTTTGCCTCTCAAGAAAGACTGTTGAAAATGTGGCCTCCTATACGCCTCCTATACCTCACAAACACCACCTACCTGGCCAGCGACGGTGAATGATTGTGTGTTAGCTCGTAATTTGCCACAGTTTGTCTGCTACCTGCCAGCCAAAAATGCGCAGGGAAGCTTAGATGGAGGAAGGCAGTATCAAAAAAGGAAGACACTAGAAAACCACTGTGCATGGATAAATTCATTTAAATTTTAACACTTTGCAATGTGTCCTTACAGTGAAAAGGAAAACCAAAATGAAAGATGTCACATTTGCGTATTTCATAAACTGACTGGTAATGTATCTTAATGGATATTGTGTGTACAAGTAGAAACAAACAATACCTACAGCAGTATGCATTTAAAACAAAGAAAGGCCTGTAGAATTTATTTCAAACATGACTTGAAAATAGCTTATTTTTCACTGGGATGCTTCCTTCACTACTCACTCATTTCCAATAACTCACCTTCTTATTTTTTTAAGCCAACTGCTGCCTGTTTGTATATAGGCTCACAGGCACCATACATGTTTTTATTGCCCAGCCTCTAGAAATGATATGTAGTCTGTGTCTGCTGTGTGAGATGCCCTTGTCATGGCCTCTCAAGACTGAAAATGTTCTTATATTCTGTGCTGGGAATAAAAGCATGAGCCAGTTACCTGTCAACCTGTATGAATTAAGAGAAAAGTAAAGTTTACATCATATTTTTGCTTAAGGCAATCAAAAAACTCATTTGTATCCTCATTAACGACAACCAAGTGCTCGGAAGAGAACATCAGATATGTCTCCCAATATGCTTTTTTCAACTTATTTTACAAGTCTAGAGACTCATTCCACAACTGATTTGATGAAGACTGCTCTGAATAGTGATAAATATAGGAGTTTTCATAATACAAAGCTATTTTTCTACACTGAGAATGCTATATTCTGAAAGAGAAAATTAAAAAGAATATATTCCATTTACTTTTTGTCATTACAAAATTCATACACATCAATGAGATGTGAAATTTCAACTTCAGTGATTAGCTGCTAACTTCACAAAGGGTTAAGTTAAAATGTTCTAAAGACAACAATTTTTTCTTTTATTTGCTACAAGCACATCATCTATTCTAGATGGTTTGCCCTTCAATGCTTTCCACCATCATACTGTCATAGCAAATGGTTACCAGAACTGTAACAGTTGCCAAAAAACAAATTTGCACTTACTTTAGCTTACTGATCCTGGCTTCTGCAGTTTCACTAAGACTTTTTGTTTCTTCTTTCCATCGATTTGTTGCTTTTTGCTGAGCTACCAACAAACGTCTAAGTTCAGCAGTAGACTTTTGACTGGTGTCTTCCAATTCCTTCAGTCGAGCTTCATATCCATGTTTTTTCACAGCATGCTCATGCTCCATTGTGCTTATCTGGAAAAAATACCAATAGGATACAACCAAGTCTCTCACTTCCTTTTTTTAAAAAACTCTTGAGCTAAATTTATAAGCATTTGCTGAAAGCATGTAACATACAATAATTAAACTTGTAATTATATACTCAAATAGATGCATGTTCCCAAAGCCAATTTAAGCAAATAGTACAACTGACAATAAAGGATAATGAGCTGTGTATGCTTATTTTTGTAAATAAACTTTATCACTCTCCCTTGTGTTTTCTCCATAGAACATATTTTTTCTTCTCATCTAGCCAAAATGTGTTAGAACTTTCTGAACTGCAACCAGAATCTTTTGCACATCAGAGGAAAAGGGAGGCAAATAACAAATCTTATCTGTGACTGACTATAATGGAATTTGGTCTGATTAGGGACATACGAAGATCTAGTATTTGTTTTATAACTGCTACCTGTCACGCTTGACTAAAAGATTCTAGAGTTGGAATAAGATTTCTTTTTTTAATTTGCCTACTTTTTTTAATCTTGAGGTACAAAGTGGTACCTGGATTTGAGATGGCCCTCATTCATAATTAACTATAACTGTTTACTCAAGTCTTTTTCATTGCTGTAGATTCTTAGATCCCTTCAGTATCCTTATACTCAGAGTTAAGAGCAGCAGGGAACGCATCAGCTCTATATATTTAGAAAGCATGTCAAGTATCAAAGCTGTTATTCCCTTCAGAAGCTAAAGGTACGATGAACCTGCTGAGATTAGTTATTAATACATTATCCCATATGCAATCTGTTCAGGTACATTAAATGAAACACATTCAAAAAGAACATGTCTTTCAGCTAAGTATCTTGCTTGCAAATATTCACATAGAAAAATACTCTCTGTCCAGAAAAAACAGAACTAATGTTTGACAACCATACCATTAATAAATTTGTTAGTTACACGCTGCTTTGGTAATATGGTAGATATGCAAGTAGAGGAACACTGTACTGAGTGTCAATACATTCCTAACATTGCAGACAGTAGATAAAGATCTGGAATGGGAATGGGTAAAATCACTTGAAGGTAAATATGTTACTATTTGGAATATTTATCTTATGAAAGCATAGAATATTTGGGATTCTCCTACCAAGCTGAAAATAACACATTAAAATAAAACCTAATTAGCCAAGGCTGAATTACTCACAAGATCATGAGGACATACGATACAGCTCTACAACAAAATTACTTATAAGCAGAAAAGAGGAAGCATCATTGAAACTTTCACTCCCTTTCACACTGCCTTATTAAGTAAATATCAGTCCTATATTAAAATAAAAACAGCACATAAACCATACCTTTATTTTAGCTTTTTTTTGAGCCTCTACAGCTAGTTTTCTCAAGCCTTCCATTTCTTTTTGCAATTGTTCGTTCTCTTGCTGAAGTTTTAACCTTTGTTCACTGACAAAACCACTCTTCTCTCTTTCTGAATCCAGAATGCTTTGCAAATTACAGATAATTTCCTGGCAACGAGATTTCTCTTCCTCAGAGCTGAAAGAGAAGAAGTCTTGTTTGAACGCAAGAAGAGAATCCATTTTACAGTTTCATAATGCTACTTTGCTGCAGTTGCAATGGTGTGAAGATAGGGGACACTAAGTTTGTAGACAGCAACGAAATCTTAATAGAGCAATTGGTCTAGTAGGACACTGCCTCTATTGCTGTTAAAGGAGGCTATCAGGAAGCAAACTGAAGGCAGAAAAAGGAAGTTCTTCATGCAGTTATGTTTCAGGTATAGAACTCACTATCACACTATGTTGTAGATGAAAGATTCAAGTAATCCATGTAACAGTAAGAGTGATAATTAAACATATAAATATATGATGTCACCTTTGGACATTTTTAAGCAGCCCATCACTATCAGAATGCTGCCAGAACATTCCAGTGAAGTATCACTGTCACCTTGTACTAGTGTTCAGTGTTTCCCTTAGATGACTTAATTTGGACAGTGCTCATGAAAATACATAAATTTGGGACAGATTTTGGTCTGACCCAGTATATACATCTCCCTCTTTCTTCCTGAAAGCTTGTATCAGCTCAGTATGTTTAATGGCCTTTACACCTAGGACTATGTGCAAGTCAGCGTAGTATTTTATCAAGTCTAGGGAATTCATAACAGCAATCTAACATTCTAGCAATCTCAGTAAAATGGCAATGTGGAACAGTAGATTCTCATTTTAAACACATTTCTAGATTCCCAAATGATTGCTCTGGAGAAGAGATAGAATTTATGATCATTGAAGATCATAAATAACTTAAAGAGAATCCTACACTTTTTATTCTGACAACAACCTGATCTAAAAACGTGTACTATACTGTGTCGTTTACCATTACATTACTGGAATTACGATAATATCTGTTAGCTCTCTGAACACAGACCTGAAATTCAGTATGCTACATAAACATAGAGCGTTACACATGCACTAGAAGATACCACATTGCAGATGAATTTATAAAGTAATAAATTCTGCCCAAATATTTCAGAGCATAACTTTTCCTACAAACAGTATTAAGAAATATGTCAGGATTTCAAATACTATACTCCAATTTTTATTGTTTTGTAAAAAAAAAGCTGCTTGCAATTCTAGTCTTGCAAAGAAAACTTTTCATCCTATAATCTGTTATCCCCCTTAATACTTTTATAGTGATTCATAATTACCCTTGCTTCAGAATTATGGTAACTTGATACTATTCCTGCTACTGATGGAAAATGCGACAAAGACCTAACACACTATCAACAGCTAGTCAGAAATAATTTCCATTATTTTCCATTCCTGTCTCTGTAACATCCATGACTTACTTCATTTCCAGCTGTTTCAGTTTATTTTGCGTTGTCTGTAGACTCAGCTGAAGGTCACCTTTTGTAGTTTCTGCAAGTAGGTACTTCTGATGCAGTTGCTCTAGTCTTCTATTGTCAGATTCATGTACTCTGTCTTCCCTGTAAATCTGAAGAATAAAATTCCATGTAAGATCAACTTTACCTTGCATGGGTGATTGACAGTATAGTAATGACAACAATGCTACTCCTCATTATGCCCTATTTTTCAGATTTAAAACAAAACTGAATTTCATCGAATTTTAGTGTTGCTGCTACTTAGAAAAAAAAAAGGGTTTCATAGTTTTTTCATCCATTTGTATACTGAGCTTAAGTTTTAACTGCAATATGTACCAAGATTCTTTCAAGTACCTCTCCCTTTACTTTTTACATTTTTCAAAGAATACTCTTTTTCAGTTTAGAATTACAGCTTTAAAAAGATTTCTAGATTAATAGCTTAGAATACTGACATGAGTATTTACAGTTAAGAAAAAGTACTCAACAAGTAAGAAACTTAAGGGTCACAGAACTGTCCTTCATTCCAATATATGGGAAAAACATGAAACAAAAAATTAACACATCTTTTCCTACTGAAGAGAGATCTTAAACATGATGTAAAAATGCATAAAATTGCCTTACTTTTTCCAGTTCTTCTTCCACTGTTCGCTTTTCTCTAATGGCTCGTTCAATTTGACTCTGTTTTTCACCACATTCCTGTTTTAAAATAAGTCGCTTTAAGTACATCTAATCAGAAATAACTCACAATAAAAATTCAAGAAGTGCCAAAGCCAAATACTCACCATTGTAAATGTAATTTTTTGCTGTAGGTATGTATGCATTCAATTATATTTACCTGTTCATTATTTTCTCTATAGGATTGGTCATAGACTACAACACGCCAAATTAAACTTTTTAGAAATAAATTTATTCCTTAAAAAGCTGCATAAAAAACAAACTCTTTTAGTCCCCCACATCAGTTGTTACAAGTTCCAAGTTGATTCAAGAATATGATGATTGTGATGCACTTTCTCTTAGTATACTTTATCAACTTTTGTATACTTTATTGCTACATATGCAACTACAGATATGCAATAATCAGCTTTCCTTGCTTTATTTATCCCTGAAAGAAACAGGGATACTTAAGAAATGCCACCACATGGGAAGTATTTCCAGAGCACAGAACCTCACTGTAAAGAGGCTTGTGACCTATGATAAGAACAAGCACAATCAAGGAATAAACTTACACAAAGAAATTGGTAGATTTGCAGAACCCTATTATTTCATGCAAAGCCAGGCAAGATTCTCAGTAAAAGTAAAATATGACTGTATACACATAAAGTAAATCTGCACATTAAAGATGAATTTTCAAAGCAAAGTATCCTTTATACCTAAATTCGAATCACTGCACTGACTGTTGAGACACTACACACAGTCACTTTTGTTAAGCAACATTAAAGGCACTGAATGTTGTATTAATGACTATGCACATGCAAGGGGTAAAGTACTACTATAATAAACCATAGTCCTAGATAATTACTCATAAATCATAACTATTCCATGCACTGTACTATCATCTACCTTTTTTGCTTCTTGTCCTTTACACAAACTAAACTGTACAAAAGAGCTGTGAAGGTACTCTATACTGGTAGCGAGGAAATGGTTACACAGCAGGACTAAACTGCCTCTGATCAGACAAACTGTGAAAACCTGTACAGATCCATGACTATAACAGGTCCTGTTAGACATATAATAGCACCTACGATAGCTCATTCTGGTTCAGCAAAGTCCACCTTATTCCTGTTCCCTGAGCCATTCCTTCACAGATGAATTTCCTGAGAGACTCAGCACAGACTCCAGCTCACTACCTACATATCTGGAGAGAACTAAAAATAGTATCAATTCTATTCTCTCTATCCGTTTATTTGCCTGTATTTCTCTGCATTGGCCCTATGACAAATCTAGACAAGTACAGTAGAAGAAATGAGCAGTGCGTGCTGTAGGAAAGTTGTTATTGATAAAGACAAGTATTTTGTTAGGTGCAAGTGGTGCACCAATACTACAAAATCTATACCAAGATCCTCTCCAAAACAGGAATCGCATGGTATTTGTGTCTATTAGTACACCATATATGCACATAAATTATTTGATTGTTGGGGATGAAACAACAGTTTCTTGTGCAATTCAGAATATTACTGCTGGCCATAAAAAAAAATAAAATACACAAAACCTTCCAGACAACACTAGAAACAAAGTATTTCTAGAAAAATCTAAAATAAAAGTATCCCAAACCTACCATTATTGACCAACATATGCAACATAAACAACACAAAAAAAAGATAAAAACAGTCATGATCCTTTTTTTTTTTTTGTGGGGGGGAGGGGAAATGGAGAACCAATCACTAGTAACTTCTAAGTAATACTAAAGATAAACACCATTCTAGAAATAAGAATATCAAAGCTCTGATACCTTTGTATAAAAGAAAGAATTATCTCTCTTCACTAAACAGATAATAATATCATGAGATGTTGGATTTTAATTGATTTACTTCTACTTGAATTTAGTGTTTAACTTGATAAGCAACAAAAAAGTCTCAAATGTTTTGCTATCAGAAATACTTTTGTAAGTCAAGACCATACCATTTGGAGAGCTGAAAGTTCTTCTGTTAGTCGAGAAATCTGTACATTATATTGTTTCTTTGCAGAGTCTACCTGCAATCAAAACCAAAAAAAAAAAAAAAAAAAATCCTGTGAACTATTTTTCCATCCTGTTTTTACATAGAGAATCACAGAATTATTTAGGTTGTAAAAGACCTCTGAGATCATCAGTTCCAACTGTCCATCCTTTAGTCCACTACTAAACCACATCTCTAAGTGCCATGCCCATGTCTCTTCAATACGTCAGGGGATGTCTGACACTCTGCCACCTCCCTCAGCAACCTATTCAAGGCCTAACCACCCTTTCCGTGAAGAAATTCTTCCTGATGTACAATCCAAACCTCCCCTGACAAAAATTGAGGCAGCTGCCTGAAATATATATTGTATATACATGATGCTTACATATAAAAATATAATGAGACTGAAACAACTGATAAATCTTCCTATACCAATGTTAGAAGAATGCTTATTATCAATCGATATTACTTTAACTGAGAGTGTTTAGAAAAAAAGCAGAAAGACAGACATCACAACAAGGCCTTATAAAACAAACCGTTAAGACTGCCAGAAAGCTGCAGAAAGTCCTCTAGGTGCAAGGTATCTGCAACTTGTTTAACATGTATTTTCAAAAATATTTGTTAACTCCTGGAGAAACATGACAACGCATATTCTCAAATTTTACTTTTAATGCTTTTGATAGATTCACTTTTCCTGGGATTATGTCAAAATAAGAACAAAGACATTTCTAAATTCTTATGAGTAAAGTGTTGTCATAACTAGATTGAGTGGTTATCCTACCTGCTCTTTAGCTCTCACACCTTCTCAAAACCACGCATGACATTAAATACTGCAGTTTTAAGTAATCCATGTAATTTTTGTGGTTCTTTTGGGTAATTAACAAGTGGAATGCACAAACCACTTTCATCCTCATTTTAAAGGCTTCAAAAATTTACATAGTATGTTTCTGAAATCTCTAGAAATTAAAGGAGTGGAAATAAAAAGAATCCTTTCATCCCTAAACAATAAACACATACATTGTGTCGTAGTGAAGACAGTGAAAGGAAGCACAATCAATGGCACCACTGAAAACTTACAAACCAGGTAATTGATTTACACTGTTGCCTACTTGAAATAAAAGACATTGTTAACATATTTATATAACAAGCTTCTGTTTCCTTTGGAGTTTGCCTTAAAACAAAGCATGTCTATTTGACATGTGGGTAATTGTTGAGAACTTCCAAGTAAATGCATTTTAACCACAGATGGGAAACAGCATAAAGAAAACTAATTTTGTGAACAGTCTGTTATCAAAAGAGCTTCAATTTTTCAGCCATTCATAAAAAGAATAAAAATCATAAGGACCGAATCTTCGGAGTCATTTCTCTACCGAATGCTGGTTTTGAAGCGAACTGTGATATTGAGTCTTCTACTATTAACTGTACTTGGTAGAAGTCTTATTCGCCTAGAGGAATATTCTGAAGTACCGAGATGCCAAAATAGTGACAGTATAACTCTCAACAGTTTCTCTCATCTGACTGTACTGATAAGCATCAATAACTTCCTAGATGAGGCCATATATTCATAAACAAAATACATTGATACCACTACAACTAACAGACGTCAGCGTCTGTTAACATGCTACTGAATAGAATTTCTGAAATAGATGCCAATCTTTACATCACCTTCTCTATACCAGTATGTGCATTGACAGGAACACTTTTGGTTCATGAGAGATAAACCAATATCATTTGGGTTGGAAGAGTATCTATCTAGATGATAAAGCTGAAGAGTACAGTCCTGTCAGTATGCTGCCCCTGCTACCTATATTATCAAAACACTTGTAGAAAACAGCTGATTTGATCACATATAATATGTATATTCATAAAACATAATTATGTCAGATTTAACTCTATAAGTACACAGTTGATTCTTTCTAAATATCATAACTTACTGCCTTCCTAATTCTTGCAGCAGTGTCTTCTGCAAGCTGAGACATTTCATTTTTCAACTTTTCAATTTCCTCTTCCTTTTGTTTCTCCCCAAACAGTGCCTAGAAAAAAACAAAACAAAACTTGAAATACTACTGAAAATATTTCAGTCATGACATAATATCTAGCAGTGAGAGAAGAAACGACACATAACCACTGTTCTAAAGAAGTTTTTGGCTTGCATTTGGAGCAGTTGACAACAAGATCCATCAAGAACACAAACAGAAATGTCACACAGAAAGATCTGTTAAGAATCTGCATACCTGAATTCTCGGTTAAGAACCTGAATACACACACACGTATTCCTACACACATCTGAGCATTTTTAGTTGTTGATACACTAAATTACTCATCTTCTAGAAAACTAAATGAATGAAAATTCACAAGCAATTAATGAATGCATATGCAATCCATTTCACAGTGGATAACAATGAACTGAACAGCTCTTCAGCACAAAAGGATGGTGAGAATCACAGAAAAAAAGTCTATTAAGGAGCCTTACCAGAGGAAGATGAAGATAGTAATGTTAAGGTAGAACACCAGATACTGGTCTGGAAAGATTATGGAAGGTAATACAGATCTCTTTATGGGATAGATGAAAAAAAATTCTAGGTGGCACATTAAGAACATGTCAATGTAAAGGGAGAAAGACATGAAAATCATTGCTAATACAACATTGATACAAATTCAGCCTGTAGAAGGTTACTCACTACAATCAGTAACATGGTGCATCATATGTCATATTCTCTTTTACTGCTCCCATTCAATTTGTGATTTGTTTCTCAAAGTACTCTTAGAATTCTTCTGATCTAATTTTGTAATCTTAGCTTTGTGTACTTTACAATGTTAACATAAAAGAAGGAGCACTGTGACAACCCTTTACTGCCTCCCATAATCTCTTACAGATCAGGGAGAAGCCTCCGTGGCAACAGTATAAGACACACAGTTAACTAAATGTACATATTAGGCTGCATTTTTTATTCTGTTAATTCATAAACTTCCCAGCTTTAGCCAGTGCAATAAATTAACAAGTGCCTGCAAATTCAAGTTTTTTCTTCCTAGAACATTACACTAAACTTGTAATGAGACATTTCCGTATCTGTAGAAGTTCATTAAATCTCTCAGATTCATAATTGCATCACAATAAATTCTACTGGGCCACTTTTTTCTGTCAAAAATGGTGGGAAAAACACTGCTTTGATGTACCAATATGTAGCAGACTATAAATGTGATTTACACTTCTTACCAGTAATTTTCAAATGAAAGAGTGATTTCTCATTTTTAAACTCTGAAAAAATGAATTAATTTTTACCTTTTATTCTTCATACTCAGGCTCCAGGGAAATGCTGTTAAAGATACAAATGTCTTACTAGGAAAAAGGAACTAATAAGTCCAAAGGTAGCCAGCAAAGGAGGACATAAAACTTCATTTTTTTCTTTCCTTTTTGAATATGAGCCTAAGAGGTGAAGGGAACTGTAGAAGATCAGGGCTTGTAGCAAGTATGACGCACTAAGTTTTGAATGAATATGAAAAGGAATTAGTGTGTCAGGAAGATGCCACCCAAAGTGTATCCTAAGTTACTATAAATATATGAGAAGAAAGACTGTAACAAGAAAAGTACCCTCTTTTGTGCGGCAAAAAGAAACACACAAGTTACTGGGCACCACAGTAACAACCAGGACCTGTTAAGTCTTGGAAAGATTTAACTCTTCTGGAAGCAGGCAAGAAGGTAGCAGGATCTCTTTAACGAGTTATTCCTCCTTTCAGACAGGATCTTCCTTGTTTGTTACAGAAATGAAATCAGCATGAGCAAAAAAGACAACATTAACTCCTGTATTCCAAAAGGTAAAAGTATAAAGTTAAGTTAGATTCTCAGCAAATTCAGATTAAAAGGGAATGTTTATCTCCTTAACTGCTTGACTGTTCAACATGTTAGCACAAACAGAATAAAGTCTCCATATGTTCCTATGGTCATTAACTAATCTGGACTTCATTTACTGATGTGTAAAGTCTATTACATGCATTAAAGTTCTGTCTCGCCAGCAAACACTATTCATTAGATTGCTAAAAGCCTGATTTTTGATCAATAGATGCTTCTAAACCTGGTGGATTAGAGTCTACCTCTAGAAGTTTTGGTGGATTCTTCTATTTTGAATGTGACTGTTTTCATATCTATACTTTTGGCATAAACATTATCTTGTAACAGTTGAATCGATTTTTTTTGTTACAGCCTCTCTGACATGTCTTGCTGTCATTGTATAATCCTGCACTTTCCTATTTCTCCCATCTTACTTGAAATATACTGATCAAAACTGCATGTTAAGGTGCACTACGTTTTTAGAAGCATTTTTAAAAATCTCATTCTGAACATTCTATTAATTGTAATGAGTTACACTAAGGATCACACAAATGTGTTCATAAGACCCTTTACTGACTGCAAAACAGTAAGTTCAGCATGCTGTACAGAATATCTGAATTTCATCTGCCATTCCAGCATACACACTCAAATGCCTTTGCAGTTTTTTACTGGCTGCCGGCTTTGCTGACTCGTTACTCAGAAACTTTTTCAGATTTCTTCTGAATATTTAAGATCTGAACACAAAGCTCACTCTTGGTGACTTATGTCTACCATATAAAAAAAAATCTCTATAGTGTCAGCTTTTCTTTCCTAACCATTAACAAGTAATATAATCTTGTAACTACTCTGACAGCCCTATCTAGGTATTCAATAAGATTGGTACTTCACAACTGCTAGTGATTCAATTTTCTAATATATAAGAAATACTTTCACCCATTACCTTACCTGACTTTTTTGTAGGTTAGCTTCTTCTAAGAGCTGTATGCAATCTTGGACTTTTGCAACTGCATCATACTTCTCCCTTTCTAAATTAGTGTACTTTGTCTGAAGCTCTCTAATCTGTTTTTCCAGGGCTGTTCTTTCTGTTCTCAGCTGTTCAGCATCTTGGACAGTAACACGTAACCTAAAAGACAGTGATAATTTTACTCATTTAACAATACAATGGTTAATCAAGACACTTCAATTATTTCAAACTAAGCTTGTAGAAAGTAAAATAAAATAAAAATAGTCAATACTGCATTCCTGGTTTTCTGCTTGTTTTGGGGACATTTGTCACACCTTAGAAAGAAGCAGAATTGAAGGAGTTAACTCAGATACCTACTCTCAGAAAATCCTTAGAAGTATGTTGCTATCCTGGGATACATCATTGAAAATGTTCTATATTAAAACAGAATAGAACAGCCCAAGAAGGAATAAAGTTCTCCTCTGTGGAGGAAATGGAATAATTGGATGTGGGCAATGAAGTTGCAGCTATACCATTAGAACAATGAAAACACTGGTAATTTTGCAACAGCTCAGAAATTCTTATTGTTTAATTATGATTGTCAGTATTGGCAGGCATGAGAAAGGGCAAGAGACTCTCAGAGGTATCCTCAAAAAATGTCTGAAAGTTCCGAAGTGCAGCTTATTCAATAGAGTGCATAGTTCCAAATACACATAGCGAGCGCTTTGGAAACACTTGGGCTGCCTTTTCAGGCAGTCATGCTGATTTACTTCCTAATGTGTTTACAATAACACATACAAAGAAAGAGAGCCACTCTATTAAAACGCAATTTTTGGAGAACCAAAAGTCCATAGAAACTAATAATGATAGCTAATTCCTTAACACATTCTAAAATGAAGAGCCTCTGAAACACTTAGACAAGTAAAACTCAGTAAGTAGAGGTAGCCAAACAAATCTGTAGAACTATTCAAGGCTGCACTTGACCATATAGACACATGGTTCCCCACTAATTATTTGTTTTCCAGAGTTACCGAAGAGTTCACAGGGCTATGAACAGAGCTGTGAGCAAGAAGGGAAAATGAACAGTCACACAATTATTCCAATAAGAAATTTATGAATTGTTCTTACCTATGAAGTCATTTGTAATTCTAAAATTGCTTACAATACTTTAATCAAAATTACTGTCCTCAGCTCCATGTAATATAGCTACACTTGATATCCTTGGAGAGTGAAGGTAAGGGGGAATGCACAGAAGAAACTGATTGGATCTTAGATCTTCTAGTAGACAGTACTGGAATTAAAATTCTATTCCTGATCACTCAAGCAATTTTTGTAATTTGCATTTATTGGATGTTATTTGCATGTTATTAATTTTTATTTATTTATTTATTTTTGTATGAGGAGTGATGAACTAAGACCTGAAGCCAGATCATGGTCAGAAAATCTGTATTCACCTCAATAACAGCTTCTTTACATAAAAAAAATAAAAAATAAAAATTCGGATGTGCATTTTTTTCTTCAAAACCCCACCTAACACTAATGAGAGTTGAGTAACTAGAATTTATGCACTAGAATGAAAAATACGTGTCTTGTTTTTTCTCCATTACAGTCAATAAAATCAGTGCTGTGTTTTAACATTTTAAATATATTGAAGACAGAAGCTGTTCTGCAAGGTTATAGAACAGAACAAATAAGGTAGAGAGCAGCCAAACATAAAACACCTGTATTTTGAGAAAACAGACTTACTTAGAAATACAAAACCCAGAGACTGATAAAAACTACATTTTACCTCACTTGTGAATACCCTGTTAGTAACATCCAGTGAGATGTCTTTACCTTGTTTCTAATTGTTTTATACTAGACTGCATTTGTTGCAAGCGTTTGTCAGATGCTGCTTCTCTTTGCTGGGCAGATAACACATCTTCTTCCTAGAAAGAATAAATATATTTTCCAGGTATCATCTGAATTTCATTTAACAAAACAAAGGTATATTAATAAAAAACAAGTCAGGGAACAACTTGCCATTAATTTAACACCAGCAAGTTTCTAACTGACTAACATTTTCAGTTGTAATTTAAAATTGTTCTTTTCTCTAGAATACCTTTCTCTCCAATTGGCCTTGAAGCTTCTCTGTCAATCTGGTCATTTCATCAATCTTAGCACTTGCTGTCCGTCCATCTATTTTGGCTTGCCTGTATAAAGAAAAGAGTCTATGAATTACACTTCAATTATTACAGGGACAAAAAAAGAACTCTGTTACAACTTTGTTGAAATAGTTGTGAAGGGCAGTCAGATTCCATAATACGTTAACATGGCAGAAGAGGTTTCCCCTAAGCACGTGGCACAATGAGAGAGAAAGACCAAATTCATCAGGAAGGTACGCTGAATAAATATTTGGGAGGACTAGGCAATCAAAAACTTGGAGTGACTCAGTAACTTAAGTATAATTGGCATCAAATACTTAACACTGAAATAATTTTCAGACTTAGATTTCACTTTTTAAATCACTTTGTGCAAAAAATTTTAAAAAAATTTAACCATTTCTAAATAACGTAATTGATATGCATTATAATTTGAAGAGGTCTGACAACAGCTAAAACAGAAAAGGAGAAAAAAATGGGCTAGTTAGTGAATCAGACTTTAAACACAGTAGAAAAGCTCATTGAAATGAGCAATGCTCCTCTGACTTGGGAAAAGAAAGACATGCAGAGTCCCTCACGTGGGTGTGTAACCCAATTATTCTGGCTCAGTATTAGGGTAAATTTAAAGACCAATGACTGAAAGTATGATAAAGTTTAAAAAAAAAAACAAAAAAAAAAACATATAGACTAGGGCAAACTAGAGCACTAACAGTCATGAAAGAAGCCAGGAAATAATGAGTATTTTTTTAGAATCAACTTCAAGCGAAAATTCCTTAAGGAAATAACATTTTTATTTAATGGCATAAAAGGAAGAAGCATATTATGCTGCAGTGAAAATATAAACCAACATACGCATAATCCTAGCAACTCTACAACAGTTTCAGTTTAATACATCAGAAAAGCTCATTTCTTAAGAAATCAAAAAACAAAGAAAAAAACATTATTCCTAGACATCTGGCCCTCACTGCAGGTCTAAACCTTTGGTCTTACCCCATGTGAAAAGGGGGTGCCTTCTAGAAAAGGTGCTATTAAATTTATGACAGCATTTAGTTGCTTCCCCCCAAAATATTTAAAAAGCGTTGCAAAAAAAAACCAAAGAACTCTAAACCCAATATAAGGAGAAAATAAATATATATAAAAAAAGAGATCATAAAATTCAAAACAGCTTAAGTACTTAAAAAGCATTTTAATAACCAAACTCTGCTTCAGATCAAATTCTGGAATGTGCATTTAAGAAGTGACAAATTAATTCTAAAGATGCAACTTTGATTTCTCATTGTGCAATTTATCTTTGATACAACCTTGGCAAGCTTTTACCTTTCTGGTAATATACTGAAATGCAGCTTTGAGCAATTCAAAGTTTATATGTTTATATGCATTATCTTCAGACCTTTTAAAACATTTCAAGAGCATATATCTCAAAACATTTTTGATACTTGCAGCTAAACTCAGAAGTTCACTGCACTGGAACAGACCATCTGACAAATGAGTATCCAGTATCACCAGAGTATCCCCTCTCCAGAGACAGCCATTAGGAGTTAATTCATGAGAACAATAATATGGTGAGCTAAACAACTGATGATATACAATGGAATTTTAAAATATTATATTAAAATATTACATTATATTACAATATATACACATAATAAAAATTCTAGCATTTAAAGAAGTCAATCTGTTTAATCCTCAATTCTCTCCACAAATACATCAAATATTATGTTGCTTATAATGTATGGCTGATTATGGCCCTTTAATAGTTGCATAAATGTAAATTTGTTATTATTTAAATATTAATGAGTAGCAATAACTCTGTTCTTAAATACTTCTCAAGAAGTTTTCACCAAATTTCTTTTTTTTTTTTTTAAAAAAATTTGGGTAAGGTATACTTCTGATCTAAAGAATAAAAGCTATTATCCTCTGGAAAATAAACTCCAGCAGAACTCTTACTTTTGTTTTCTTTTCCCCAGGTTACCTTCCAAAACTTAATCTAGCAGTCTTCCCTTAGGTGCACATATTAGAAATAGGATGATAATCCATCACAAACACGTTTAAAGTGTTTTATGGTTACATAAAACAGATCATATACTTTGTTAGATCAATCCTAAAATACTTAAAGTTTACCAAGACATGCTTTTAGGCTTAGCAACATCAAAAGCTCCAAAACTGCACCCAGTCTAGGTCATATGAAACAAATAGAAATTGTCCCACGTGTAAGTTTTTGTTTTTAAATCTCTCCAGATTTGTTACTCTATTACTGTAAATCACTGCGAATCTATTAAAAATGTCTGAAAGAAGCATCAAATTGTCAGCAATATATGCTTTGTAACCCAGGCAAACTACATGCATGTGACTTCCTGGTAGAGAAGCAACAGCTGGTGAGAAGTGTTGTAGACTTCTTTGAGAATCACTGCAGTACTTCTTTTACAGCTATATAGAGCTGCTGTCATTAGCTTTGTGAATATGAAATACTGTTTTTTGGAACTCTGAGCTGATCTGCGTGGAATGACAGTGTAATCAGTGTCCACAACAAGAAACTCAAAATTCCTCTGAAATCCCATTTGCACCAAATTGGTAACACTATGACGAGAATAAATATGACAAAGTTTGTGTGTGATGGTCCCAGTCACTTTAATCAGTATTCAGGGAGTTACCAAGAGACTCTTAGAACCTGGAGAAAGCTTCCAAAGATGTATAAAGATTTGTGATTGCAGCGGGAGTGACAAGACAGCGATAGATCAGCAGTTGAGCTGTGTTTGACACTGCCTGGAGTCACTCCACTGGTAGAGAGCAGCCACCCCACCAGACACCAGGAACAGCCTGCACCCAACTGGCAGACCGACAACACAGCAAGAAATAAATGGGGACCAATGTATCTGCTGTGTTCGTATGGGAATTCTTGCGGTGCTTTCTCAGAAGCATACAATTAGTGGACTTGAGGACGCTGCATAAGTACACACAATGCAGCAGCAATCACACCTCCAACAGGAGAGATATGCAGTCAGGTAAGTGACCATGTATTTCTTACAAAGGGAGTATCTGTGCACACTTGCACACACTTTACTTTATCAGTTGATTGATTAATAACATGTAATGAACTATTTTGACTTAAGCCATGTGTTGAACTGCCTTCACCAGCAAAGACTTTTAATCAGGAATGTGTTCCAGATGAATGAAGGTGACTAGTCTACTCAAGCCCAGGAAATAGCCAGGAGCCTACCCTTGTGAAAGTAAGGAATATACATAAATATATACAATTTCCCCCATTATATATAAACTTCACTGCTGTTTGTAAATAACAGCACCTACAAAAACCCATGTATTTAGTGCAAACATAGGTAAAAGTTCAGACCAAGGTGATCCATTAGTTTTAATTCAGTCCCAGGGAGTTTCTAAAAAAGAGTAGTTTCCTTTTTTAAAAAGGAAGTAAGGGTAAGGGCAAAGGAAATCATGACACCTTTGAATTTGACAAACACCCCAACTGAATGCTTTACTGCATCACAATTTTTATTTTTGAATCAAACCCTTGGAAGTGTTAGAAATACATAAAAAGCCAATGTTGCAAGTGTTTATTGAATGTCTAAAGTAAGTTCAGCTAATGCTAATTACTTTAACACACTTATTACGAGTAAATGCAATCATGTCAATGCAAGACTGATCTCCAGATGAATG
Source organism: Anas platyrhynchos (assembly GCF_047663525.1). NCBI lineage: Eukaryota > Metazoa > Chordata > Aves > Anseriformes > Anatidae > Anas > Anas platyrhynchos. The sequence goes on along the minus strand of NC_092590.1, from coordinate 43,967,404 downwards.
GGTACCAAAAGAGTAATATTAGCCTGTGCGAGTAATGTCCAAGAATGTAAGGATGTGTTTTCTCTTTTAAGATAGCATGACAAGTGATAACAGAGTTGATAAATACTTTATTTCAGCAAATACCTTGAATACCATCTTAATTTTTGATTTCTGTCACATTTTCCTTCCTTAAATTACATCATTTTCTGAAAATAGCTTTTCCCACTGAAAAATTATAGCTAATAAAAAAGAGGTGGTAAGTTCCCCTTCGAAAATATCTTCACTGACCAAGGTAACTGCATATGTGAACAAGTCCTGGTCCTAAATTTGCTGTGCAGAAGAAACCTAAAAATAACCATTAAGACAAATAAAGCTTCTCTTACCTCTAATGTCCACATAGCCTATGGTTTAGAGCTCTTGGTGAAATTTTAGATGTTAAAATTTAAAGCTACTTTGAACATTCAAATTTCAGGACTGTGATGAGTAGCCACATATATAATGGGATGTTGTAAAAATGGTGTTACAGGACAAAAAGAGGCCCATAATAAAGAAGTAAGCTAAAAAAGGCTATAGGAAAAAAATATTTTTAATTGCCTGTATTATACCTCAGTTGCTTTCGTAGCTGCTCTAGTTCCACATTCTGTTCCGTTACAGTTTGTAGAAACTGTTGATTGCTCTGCAAAACAAGGAGATATTTATAGCATATTCTCATTTTATTGAAAGTCTCATATATTCGGAGTTATAGGACATTTCTACAGAATAGAATGCTGTAAGAATAGCTGATAAAGTCTATGTAACACTGGCTGGTCTTCAAGGTGCCAGGCTTTAGGTAGCGTAATATAGAAAGGCAAATGAAGAGTGATGTTACCCCATCCTCCATTTCTTTCCCCTGTTGGTAGTATAAGAACTTCCAAAGATGAAGACTGTAATAGCTCAGATCTACCATCTACATTTCCCATCTAGTTGCTTTACGTACCTAGAATACCTTAGATAAATGAGTACCACAGTAGACCACATATTGCTGGAAAGAATTCCTTTGTTTTAAATAGGCTGCCTAATTAAAAACAAAAACAAAAAAACCCACTACTTTGTATTTAATGTCCTCTTGTCCTGAGGCAGCAAGCAACTGTTTATCCCTCAACTTTCTATGCCACCCAGAGTGCTAGAAATCTCATCCTCTTTCAGGTGTCCTCTCATCTAATAATAATTTAGTGTTTGTTATCCAACTAGCCTTTCCTGGATCTTACATTCCCCTTCTGAGATAAGAGATGACCACAACTTTAATATAGGTAGCATTCAAGACGCTACTGTACTGTGGACTTCAGCACAGTACCTAACCCCAATGCTAACATTCTTCTTGCTTTCTTGACTGTTGCTGAGAATTGTTTTCAGAACCCTCATACTTGTAAAATATGTATTCTGAGTGTTAACAATTACTTCAGGACTAACACTAAGCACCCTACGTGAAAGCTCCATTTTGCTTTCACTGGTTATTCTGCTTATATAATTATTAATGAAATGTCTGACAAAATGTATTAATGTATTTGATATCATGTCTAACTGCAAATTTCTGTATCCTATTTCAGTTTTCATTACCTTAAATTCTTTAACATTAGTAGTGAGCACTGTTGTTTCATTACTGGATCCCATTTCCAGAACATTTATAAATACGCTGAAAAACTCAAACCTGAACACATCTATGGAACACAGATGTTTAACCATGATAAAAAACACAACTAGTTACTTCTGCTCTCCACTCCTCATTTTTCAGTTTGGTAGCTTAGAAAGGGCATGCTTCTTCATTTCGTGACATTCGTAACAGACCTTGTCAAATTATGTGGAGAACACAAGCAAATGTATAACCTTTACCTTTAACGTTGTCTTCTTCAAAGAACACCTGTATTTCACTCTTCTCCTCATCATTTTTCCAATATTATGATTTTAAGCATTCAGTCATTCTACTTTTTGTTACCTCCTATTGCTTCGCTTATAATAGTCGATCAGTCTGCAAATTCCAAATCCTCACCTGAACTGTTTTGGCTCATTGTATTTCCTTGAGACTGTTTGACAGCAATCTCTCAATAACTATAATATGGCTATCAACCTTAAAGAAAGTTGATTTTGTTAGTCACTGACTGTATAAGGTAAAAATTCCTGAGTGTGTTATTTTGCTTTTATTAAAACTACTGAAACGACTAGTAAACAGAACTGCTTGCAAGATACAATTCTATGGCAATCTGCAGTATAGTACTCAATATCAGTAGGGGCTTGACTAAAGCACTACATTTTTTTCAGCCCACACCTTCCAAATGATTGCACAACAAAGAATTTAAGTATTTAAATAAAGAATTTTAAGGAAATTCAGAATTCAGGAAAAAAACACATTACTTCTTGATTTAAAAGCCATTACTTCTTGATTTTTGACTTGTTCCTAGACAAGTGTGCAAATCTGAATGGCACAAGGTCTATCCAAGCACATATCTATGAGGGACATTTTGCTTTCAGTTTGCACTTCAAGGCTCCTGTAGAAAAAATTCAGTAAGTCACTGCTCATGTTTTACTTACCAACTCTATTTTCTCATTGGCTGCCTGTAGCTGCTGAGTCAGCTGGTGGAAGCTAGTCAGCTGATCCTAAAAAAAAGGATTGAGCTTCTTGTGTTTACCATCATAAGGATGTGACAATCAGTCAACTAAAAACATTTTTGAAAATTCATGTGCTTTACAGGAAATCCAATATACTTTGTAAATTAGTGATTTGATTACTTCTAGCTGTTGACCTGGTAATCTAGCAAATTAGATTTACTACTGAAAAACGTATCTGAATTTCACTCAGTTAAATGAAAGTGTACATGTGTAGTACTTCTAATGGGCCACACAAGCTATGATGGTACTATAAACATTTCACAGTAGCAGACATGTATCCACAACGTGTTAGCAATTATTTGATGCATCAGTGACGACCACATCTGACCACTCAACATTTGACGTGACTGTTACAGAAAACAGTATGATATAACCACCCCACCTCAGTTTGACTACACACAGACCCCAAATCTTCACAGTTTACAATGACATTCCAAAATTAACAAAAATATAAATGAAAATTACTTTCTGCTTTTGTCTTTCAGCCACATGGATTTGTGTTTCAGTCATGCGTTCCTGGTACTGCTGCCGCAGGCGATCAAGCTCCTGTGATACAGTCTGCCAGAGCTCTACTGCATGTTCTTTTTCCTAAGAAGTTGCAGAACAAATGTCTATATAAATACTGTCTTATTACAGTACATTTACTTTTATCTACCATTCCCCAAAAGAAAAGACGTAACTTTTCTTTTGAAATGTATTTTTGTACTTTGTACACATTACAACCACAAAGACAAAACAACAAATTCAGAGGTAGAAAAAGATGTTTGTGAGTTCAAATTACACATAGATGAGAATTGGAAGTTTTGCACAATTTTGTAGCTCTCTCCAGAAAAGCAGTTCTACTAAAGTTCTGAAACTTTCAAATGCAAACTTTCACAAGTATTTACTCTAGGACTATGGTATATCAATAGTCAAATACAAAAATTCAGCTGTCAATTTAGCTTCAATTTAGTCCAATGCAACAGGACTGACATATCACTGCAACAAGTTCATGAGATTTTGCTGAGCTTTTTGGATTTGTTACTTTCTGTATTCCACATAAACTTGCCTCTTCATTTCACATTACAATGTTTTTTTCTTTAAATCAAAATGACAACCTACCACAGTAACTTGAATTGAACAATATATTTTATTCATCTCCTGGTCAGGAAATCAACATAAAGATCAAGTAAACTAGGTAAAACTAAAGGCAAATTAACATAAAAACTTCCTAGGTGTATGAAGCTAGAAAGAAACTTCCTTCAGGTTTTGCTGTCCATACTATAAATACATTTTTTAAGCTACGTGAAATCAAGAAGGCCTCAAAATAGTTTCAAGAAAGTGTTATAAACAAATTCTGAACCAAGAAATAAACCATCCCCTAATCTGCTAAGGCACAAGAGAAATAAAGCAGTACAAACGTTTTGTCTCACACACTTGATTTGTCAGTTGTAGTTGTTCTTGAAGGTTTCTCATTATTCCTTCATCTGCAGGAAGATCAGTTCCCAGAGGCATGAAAGGAAGAGCCTCCAGTTGTGTCTCAAGAACCTCTTTCAACTCTGCATGAAGCCTGAAATTCAAAGTAACAAGTTAAGCAAAACATTTCTTTAACACATTATTTTTTTTAAATCAACTAAGTTATGTACCTTTAATCTGTACATAATGTTGACATCTGACATTTAAATCTATTAAGATATGTTCTATAAAAACAATAAACAGTTTTAAATAGCTTTATATCTAGTTATTTTACACAGATATGGCTGAACCTCCTAATCTGGTGGTGTAATATATATTAAGCACTTAACAACTAACACAAGTACATGAGTATGAAATCTTGAATTGTTAAGTGGCTTCACAAGATTTCAAAGTCTTAGGAAAAAAAATAAGATTAAAAAATCAAGAACAACAGCAATAACAAGTCAGTACACTTATTTACCTTTCATTTTCCTTGGTGACTTGCTCAGATTTTCGTCTCATCTCACCCATCTGTGCCTAATACAGAAACACGCACAAGTAAGCTCTTAAGCGTCAAACTTCAGCAACTCGCTCTATGTTTTTTCTGAATGATACTGTAAAACACAGACTACATAATTCAACACAATGAAGTAATTGAAAGTAAGATTTCCTTCTGTAACAGAAGTCACAAGATGCCACTTAAATTTAACAGCTGCTAAATCCTGTTTAAAAGTTACACCTGAGTTCTAAGTTGTTATGACCATTAAACTTAGCTCTGGGAATGCCTATAGCTCTTACAGATATATTTTTAATTAAATACTGTTCTTTTAGGGATACAGTTGATAAATACTTAATGTGTACAGGATGAGTTAATAAAAAATTTTAGGAACTATGTAAGGAGCAATGTCAGTTTGTAATAGCTGAATCAACTGCTTTGTTAACAGAAGGAGTGCAACAGAAGCATAGGACTTATATTGCCTTCTGCAATCAACCAAGTTTGAAGACTATTTGTGGACGCTCTACTACGGACATAAGATTAAGTGCACTGAAACAAAATTGTAGTGTAGCTTTTGCATGTAGATCACAAGTAAGAACTGATCTCTGCTCCACAAATTTTAATTATTAAACACACCACTTTACTTTTCAGGAATCATAGGAAGCATTGGTTTCATTTGCCTGCGGTTTGAAAGGAAGAGAGACAGTTCCCTCTCCCCCACTCTCCATGATACCAAACATTTCAATTATTTGAGTTTGAACAACTAAGAACATAGAAGTATGAGTATATCTAGTTGCAAGACTGAGCTGGACTGTACGGCCAAGATCAGACCTGTAGGGGAAGGGGGAAATATCTGCCTCATCTCAGTGTCACCGAGGAAAATTCCATGCAATCATATCAGAATGTCCAGAGACAAAAACATGCATGTTGTGTTTCACACCATCACTTCCACAAACACAGTAATGTCACAATTTGGACAACGTCCCAGCTTTTTCATAAAAAGTTCTATTCATTCATTTGAGACAGGCTGTGATCTTGGAACTTTGTGAAGCATGATGCAGTCATGCTTTCCTCAACTGACAAAAAATAGTAGCCTACATATTAATACAGTAAAGCACTAAAAGAGTGCAAAATGTTGGCAACATACATACCTCATAAATCCGCAGCTGCTCCCTCATCTCTTCCAGGTGTTTATCATACTCTACAATTAGAGCTGATAAGCTGAAAATTGGAAAAACATGCTCAGAAACCATTTTGTAAATGCAGAAACATCGTTTTGATAATCAACTGGTTTTACAGAATTCTTAACCTAGAGAACAGAACAAAGCAGTTTACTTCCAAGACCAACATTCACCAGCATCAAGAGAACAAGTTTAATTACTTTTAAAGTATGATAATTAACCACAGACTTACTATATGAGAGAATTAGAATACACAATATTGTAAATGAGCTGTAATGCATTAGTATTTCATATATAGATAAAAATCTCCAAAAATTAGAAACTAGACTTTCTTACCGCTTTCACATACAGCAGTAAAGGACGTATAAGATAATGTAAAAAAATGCAGTTTTACTTGCATACTTCCTTCCTTCCCAGTATTTTTTGTCGACTACAGTAATTCTCTGAAAAAACTTTATTAGTGATAAAGCCTTAAAACCCAACCATAAAGGGTAGTTTGTAACAGCATGAAGAGCATAATGACCATTAAACAATTTACCAGTGCCCCTATAGAAAAGCTTATTTGTGCACTGTTAGTCAACTTCTCAAGCAAATATTTTAAAAAATACCCACCTGACTTGTTTAACAGACACCTGTTACCTAACTTCATGCAACCTCACCTGCACTTTATTGTCTTAAAATTTACATTAGATTATTCCTCACCTCCTGTTCTTTATTTTATAAACTGTGCAAGAAAAGTCATATTTAAATCCCTGAATTAACAGAAGATTTATTTAAACACAACTGTTATAGGAACACTTTCGCAGACTTCCCCTTACAAGTCCTCAGAGCTGTGAGCAAGTAAGTGTACATAAAACTAGGCCCAACTGGATATTAACGCTTTTAAAAGCAAATGTGTTTTTTTTCTTTTTTTGAAGTAGTATTCTCTCTTGTTTGGAATCAGTTACCTTTGGTCCTTTATCCTGGATCCGGATATACCATCACCTCCAAAGACATTTTTCTGTAATTGAATATCTTATGTTAGTACTTGTACATGACTTCATGTAGCTATTATTTATTTATTTTTTAATATGCAACAAAAAGCTGTTTATTCTGTCTGTACTGAAAGCATACAATCGCTTTTAGGTTTACATTAAAAAATCCTTGAACTCTGGCCCAATTTGAAAAAAATACAATTGATTTTTTTTTCCTGGAGATGCTCTGATGTAAAGTGTAACAACATCTGATGGGGAATCAGCTCTTTCTTAAAAGAACCCATACAAGTCTGTGCAAGTGCCAAGTTCATTTCCATGCATCCCAGCATCAGAAAAGTGCTGATGCCCTAAGTTCTGCACAAATTTTCAGACAGGCTTATGGTACTCACCACAAAATGCTATCTTCACATGAGACAAAAAAGCCTATAGAAGTGAAAAAGTCTACTCTGCAGAAATCAAGTGTCTTTGCAGGGATGTGTTCTCCTGCATATGATAAACTTTAAAATGCACTAAAAATAGCAGAATTCATAGCTGTTATGACAGTTTTATTCTGCTGCTGCTTTGAAAACTAGAAGCAACTCTGCAGATGTGCAATGGGCTCAAGGCAAAGTGACACTGAAGTGGACTATGTTCTAGGTATGCAAAGATGTATGTCTTAAAACTGAGATTTTTTTTTTTTTTAAAACTACTTCTATACCTGTGGTAAAACCACCCCACAATACCTCAGTTCACATACCTGCTCAGCATTGCTGCTCAAAATTTCATCCGTTTCATACTGTTCAAATGCCACATTTAGCCTCTGATCTGAAAAATACAATAGAAGTTAGAAGATCATACAACATGAACGTTTATCTAGATAAACCTGACTGGTAGTCAGAAATGTTTTATAGTGTAGTGCTTTGAAGGCACACAATATGCTTTGTAAAATTCTACTTAGTGCAATTATTTTCAGGAAAGTAGGAGTTCAAAAAAATACAAAGACTAAGAAGAAATAATTAATTTGACGTCTTCCATATCATTACCTCCTAGAAATTATTTTATTTTTTTTGCCTAGAAAAGTCATAAACATACACAACATCTTAACGATTCATGAGGACTAAATACAACGAATCACACCAGAGCCAATTCAGTTAGCTGGATGATATAAAATTAACCTGTTGCTGGGAACTGGACCCATAAATGTTCAAACAAGCATTCACATAAATGACAGACATAAAAATATTCAACAAATTTAGGTCACAAGAACTTCATTGATACATGAATCTGAGCACTCACATATATCCAAAAGAAAGCCAAGCAAGAAAGACATGCAGACTTCAAGCATCTGCATTTTTAGAAATAAACATCAACTAAGGCATTGCTCTTCTCTACTAATCTAACTTTGACTACTGGGATTTCAGAGACTACTTATGCTGCAAATGGAAGAATCAGCAAAAGGTTGGAAAGGGAAAACAGCAGCTCTTCCCATTCATTTATAGCGCTCTTCCATCTGGCCAAACCATGAGAATCTGATTTAAACCTTTGTAACTGAAATGGATAGAGGGAAAAAAAAAAAAGGGTGTCAGGAAGACAATACAACTGTTTTGACTTAAAATTTCTTGCCTGTTATTCTTGATATGCATTGCAATGGTTCTTTTTGTGGTTCTAATATGCTACAGGAATCTACAGGAAAAAAAAAGGGAACAGAATATAAAGGGGATGTCAACAAACAGGATCTGGAAGAATAGCTGGCCCCACCAGCCAAAGCAATCTCAGAACATGAACATAGGTGCAAAAGGAGGATAGACCTTAGACACCAATTGCAGAAGTATTCACCTTCAATAGTAATCATAAAGTTCATTCAGATAAAAGATGTACTTAGTAGCTTATCACAAAAATATGTAATGGAATGGAATGGATAACTATCACTTGTAAGATCGGCTGCTGATACTTCAAAATGAATTCAACCAAAACTGAATTTATAACTGATCAGTGTCAGGGAACAGCATTTCATTATGAGAACTTCCGTTACAGCTATAACGCAACAAGTATTTATGCTATAAAGCTGAATTTAATAGTGCTTATAGAATCCCCATGTATTACACACATTCAACACTTTAGAAGTTGGACATCATCTATGAAAAAAGTAGAACATCGATAAATACAACAGACTTAGAACAAGCCTCAAATAGCTTGTGTCTCAACTGCTATGCAAACTAACTTAAAATTTGTTCAGCATCTTTGCAGGATGCATTTTTTCTGAGAGGTATCCTTGAGAGAAAAGGCAACTCGTCGCTTCATGGTGTATATTGTCTAAGCTCCATTTGGAGTCACGCAATTATAAAATAAGAAACTAGACCCAAACACATCAAATACATAAAAAAGGAAATTCACGACTTTTGAACCTAAACCATTTGTTCACGTCACAGTATAACAAATATTTGAGCAAAACTCAAGAGATATAGAGGTTTCTGAGGCAAGGTTACTGGTGGTACAGACAGAAGCTTTTCTGCTGTTGAGGTCCTTTGAATCACGAGTTGTCCCTCCACCTCTGTCCATCCAAAACTGTCCTAACAAGCTCAGTATCCGCTGAAAACTTGAGCTGCGTGCTGCACGGTCACAGCACTTCTTGCACTGTGATCCTGTCCATTCACGTTACCCCATTTCCCCACCACACAGACTACAATGGCGGGGTGAGCAACATTCTTGGGACAACACATCAACTCCCTATTTTTAGAAATATAAACTCTGCAGAAGCATCTTTTGCCAGTCAGTATTTTGGCGTTCAGCAGTCTAAGTACACTCTGATCCACTCGTTTTACACTCACATTAAAATTACCCAAACCATACAGAACACATACTTACAGGTATAGCTTTCAGTCTGTAACACACATTTCATCAGAAGGCAGCTTTTTTGCCTTCCAGGTGTCGGTTAAGCAGAGTAACATTTTCGTACATAAAGAGGCACGATCCTAAAAATTCCCGTGCCTGGCTATTACCCTCATTTACACCCTTTTAACGGTTAGTCCTCTGCTAGCCATAAAAGTTTTCATACTGTTGTTTCTCGCCGCAGACACCACAGAAAACACCCCCCTGCTGTTACACCCACGGACTGAAGGCTTCCCTCCTTCCCTCCCCATACAAGAACCGCCCCAGGCTCCTAGGGGCCGCCTCCTTCCATAAGCCGGGGGCAGCCTCGGGGCCGACCGCCTCACCTGGCTCCCCGCCGCCGCCGAGCTCCGCGGCCATGCCGGCGGTCAGGGCCGTCACCGCAGCCTCGGAGACGGCGGAGCCCCCGCCCCCGAGCCCCTCACCGACACCGCTTCCCCGGCCGCCGGAGCCCGTAGCGAAGGAAGCGGCGGTTGCAGCGGGCGGGGCGCTGCGCTAACGGTTGCGCACGCGCCGGCGAGGCGCTGAGGGGCGGCCGTTGGCGGCCGTTGGGTGCGCGCGCGGCGGCGGTTGGCGTGAGGTGAGGGCGGTTGGCCGGGGAGCCTCGGCCGTTAGGGTCGCAGGAGGTGCCTGAGGGTGCGGGGCAGCCCCTCGGTGGGCTCCTGCGGGAAGCTTGTGCCCAGCTACGGGCTGGTGGAAGCTGCCCTCTGCTTCACGGCTTGCAGCTTCCTTGGCCTGGCAGGGCAGTTAGGGAACCCGGAGCGCAGCTGCTTGGTGCTGTCCCGCTACCCGTGTGGGTAAGGGTCGGGATGGAAGGCACAGAGCTCCCTGAGGAGCCGTGAGGGGGGGCCCCAGGTGCAGCAGCGTTCTCAGGGCGGGCAGGTGCGATGCTGGGGGAGCTCAGGTGCGAGTGCCTGAACTGGGTGCAGCGAGCTGCATGCAGCTTGGGGGCGTGCTGTGGGAGCACTTGCAGGTGGCTAAGAACTTCTGTATGGTGTGCTGATGTTTGGCTGAGCCTCCTGGGCGTGTATAGCATTAAAGGTAGATTGAAGGTCCTCTTTACTTTAAACACCCCCATTACTCCATACCATTGTGCTGTATTGCTTTCTTTATTATAATTGAGAAGCATACTAGTAACCAACTTCACTAAGTCTGTGTATGGTAACGTGGATCATTCTTACAACTTGTACGTTTATACCCAATAAACTGTCACTGCAGGAGTTATTTTTATTTTTTATAGTAAAGTCATCTGTCTGTCCTACATGTACAAATAGTAAGGTGCTACATCTGTTGTGTCTAATTTTCCTTTCAGACACCATGATTAAAGTAGTGCTCAAAGTAGTTCAGCGGCTTCTGTTGTGGAACTCTTGTGGAAATGTGAGGATGCTCTTGATACTGTGGAGAAGAATAAGGGGCCATAAACTTTTTGGAAACTGTGCTCCATTTATTCTTTTGCTTGTTATATAGATCAAGGTTGTTTTCAAGACTCGTGCAATTGTTTCTAAGGAAGAAATGTTGGAGTGTAGCGTTCTCTGCTGCTCTGCAGATCTTGTTTGTTAAGATGTGCTTGCAGTTTTTCTTGAAATCCTTTGCTTTGGCTGGTTTTCAATGACCGCCAAGCAAAACTGTAGCAGATTTTTTGTCTTGCATTTCAGATTCACTGAAGATTTTTTTTGTCAATCTGTTTTTTTTTCATATTACAAAATCATCTAACAGCATGTAGTTATGCCTGCTTTGTTTATCTGTTCTCTAGATAAATATTTGATGGTTTTGGAAGGTGTTTAGGTAGGCAGTGAAATGTCTTAAGCTTGGCAAAACTTCTAAAAGTCATTTGTAACCATGGAAGTATAAAAGCCTATGAAAAGCATTCATGTTACTGCTTTATAAAGCTAAACTATTTCAGCTCTTCTGTTGTCTGGAAACATGATTTGGGGATTGTAACAGATGCAGCTGTCTTGTTATTGACAAAATGACTGATACAGCTTCATTATTTTTTTGCCTGTAACTTGTTCTTTTGTTGGTAAGGGCTCATGCAGAATATTCTAACTTCTGCCTGCACAAATGGTTCTCCCTTTCAGAATAATCTGGCATTGCAGAAGTATGGCTATAGGTGAGTGTAAGAGCAGTTCCTCCCCAGTCTGTTTTGGAGTCTGCCCTCCACAGGGATGCCACGTGCTTGTCCTAGAACTGAGTGGCCCTAAGGAGGGTGTGCGTACACGTAGTCGTTGGGATGGGGGTGAGTTTCTCTAAGCAGTCTGTATCTGTGCTGATCTGTGTAATGATAGGGCTGCTGGCAAAAGCTCTAGCTGTAGAGAATCTGGGTTACAGAGCTGACATATGGAAGCTGCTTTTGTAGTACAAGAGACAAACAGAGACGTTTGAGGAGGCATGGATTTGTCTTGCTACCCTAATGTTGTTTGGGTTGAGGAATCTAGCTAACACTATACAGACTTTGACTTGTCATATATAACTTGCTCTATAGAGGAACTCAGTAAAATAATAGTTTTAAAACAGTGACTTGTTCAAGTGACCATCTTTCTTCATTCATAAATAGGACGGAAACCAATCAGTTCTCTCCTCTTGGTCCTGTCTAGGAGATTTATGCTTCACGCAAAGTTATTTTTCAACTGCTTAACTTGCAAGTTTTTATTTTTATTTTTTTTAGCCGAGGGGCCAGTACTGTTGGTGCTGAAATGGCATCTGGGCTCTTTAATGGAAACTTCCTTTCTCATTTGTCTTATGCAGAATATTAAAATGGAATTCACAATTGAACACACGTGGGATGATTTACCTGTGAGCCACAAGCCAGTAACAATTGGGCTGAAGTCATATGACGGAGGGCTGCTAATGGTAGTCAACGCTCCCTTCTTTAATGATCCTCCAGCACCACTTGGAGAGCCAGGGAAGCCCTTTAGAAACTTGTGGGACTATGAGGGTAAGCGTAACGGTTTTGCTGCAGTTATCTGATTTGTGTACATGCTGATGTTCATCTGTATTTAATATGCCTGGTTGTTGTTTAAGCTTCTCTGATGGCTATTTTTAAAAACTGATCTAATTTGAAGTGTTGAATGTATGGCATCTACTAATGCAGTACCGTGATCAAAGAAACTGAACTGATTTTAAAGTTCCAGATAGGAAATGTAAAGAAAAATTCCTTCCTGTTTTATCTTAAGGGCTCTGGGAAAGAATGCTGGTGAAGAACTTCCTTGTAACCTTCATCCTCCCTTAAGGAAGTTCCTTAAGTAACTGTAAATGTCATGCTATATCTAGCCATAAACTACCCCCAAATGTATTAAGAGGGATGCTCTCTATCTAGGTGGTGAATTATTTTCATGACAAACACTGTTGACAGTAAGGTTGTTTTTATAGTAGTGCAACAATATAGATGACTAGGAAAAGAAGAAAACGTTACATTTATGTCACTTGGTGGACATAAAGGAAATGGACTACAGCAAATAGGATGGGTATCAAGAATAGTGAGGTTGACTTTTCCTGATGTCAGTAGTATGGATGTTCAAACTTGGCTTTTGGGTTACTGATATAACTTGTGGGACAATTAAGGCTTGACATATTTTAGTATTAAAATAATTTTACGAGATGTATATATAAATATACCTTATGTATACATAAATATACAAATACATTATATACATATATAAATATACATTTGCAGTATGTAAATAGAATTGAAATGCTAAATATAGGTTCTACTTTCTCTTTAAGTAGTAGAGAACAATAGGTAAAACATTCGTCTATTAATTGCTTACTTTTCCAAAGTCAATTTCAGGAACAGGAAGGTATGAAGCAAAGAAAGTAGAGCGCATAATGTTATTGAAAATTGCACCCAAATAGAATGGGAAATATTCCTACAGGAATGCTGTTTTCTCTCTTCTTTCCTGTCAATACTTTCATTTTCACCTGTTGCTTTGAATAATATAGCAACTTAATGCTTCTAACAGTTCTCTGCTTTCGGATTATTGAAATACTCTGATTTAAGCTCTACTGGAAAATTAATAGCATCATTTCGATATCTATTATACCAAGTAGGCTTATGTAAAACAGCATAATAAATCATATCTAGTTCTAACTCTAACTAAAGCTTTATGATAACATATCTTTACTGTGAGAAAGACCATTATAGTTCTAACTAATGGTCCTAAAAAGTGATTCAGTAGTCACACCTAGTGTTCAGGTATATCTGAAACCAGGTAATTCCTTGTCCACAGGATCAGCTATTTACTGGTCAGAGTGTTTTTGAAAGCTACTACTTTCTTAATATTTCTGAAATTCAGCAGGCTTTTTAATTATGGTGTGTGTGCTTTGCTGTGAGTTCCTCTTTTCGGTGTTCTGCTGTGTATGGTGCTCTGAATCCTCAGGCTACCAGCAAATACAAGATTCTGACCCTTAAGTGCCTTAGGGTGAGTGTCTGCTGTGAGTGTGATTGGCCACGATCTCTGTCTTAACACTGTTCGCAGCAAGCATATTGGGTGAAATGTCTGTGCTGGTGCTATGCTTACTGTGCTGAGAGCTGATGCTACTTAGTAGAACTGCCATTTTTCTGATGCACAAGAATTTTTTTTCTAGAATGGCATAGGCCAAAAGCCATTATGAAAACGAATGTTTTAATGGGATGTGAAAGTCTTGGGATGCTATAAAATCGGTAACTAATATAAAGCATTGACAGCCTGTGTCTTTTTTTTTTTTTAAAGTTGTAGAGGCATTTTTCTTGAATGACAGAACTGAACAGTATTTAGAAGTTGAACTTTGTCCGTAAGTACAGCATGCTGGAAAAAGTTGTGAATACTAATCTGCATTTCTAGCTGTAATGCTTGTGGAATGTATGCATGAGGAAAACTCTGGGTGCAGAAACTACTTCAATATGGAGGATGAACAAATTTGTGGCAGAAATGTGCACTAATAACTTGGCATCGTTTTAAGAAAATTGTGGCTCTGATTTTTGACAGTCATGGACAACACTTATTGTTGCTGCTTTCTGGCAAAAGAAGAGTATGGAAAGTAAGTGGTCAAGTGCATTCATAATGTACAGAAAGTAACTTTTAGGTGCATGTTGGCTGATTAGAAGTTAACTAGCTCTTTTTTTCTGCCTTTAATAGGAAGAACTTCCCTTGGAATTTGAGGTGACCAGAATGGAAACCAAATGGGAGGGTAAAGCTCATCTTCCTTGGAATTATTTTCCACCATGCACTAACAAGTTTAACGCATTTGCAATTCATGGCTCAGGAGACCAGAGAAAATATGAAGCACTTCATCCTGTGCCTCGATGTGAACTTCAAGAAGGACAGAAACCAGATTTGTAAGAATAAAATTAGTTCTCTTGTAACATAGTTGCATTCTTCTTCCAATACTCGTACAACAAACCTAATTTAGTTTTCAGACTGAGTGCCAGTGCTATTTGAATTATACTGCTTAGCCCCACATCCATTGGCACTGTACTTAGTGCAAAGAACTG
Organism: Anas platyrhynchos; assembly: GCF_047663525.1. Classification (NCBI taxonomy): domain Eukaryota; kingdom Metazoa; phylum Chordata; class Aves; order Anseriformes; family Anatidae; genus Anas; species Anas platyrhynchos. Next base: position 43,952,359 of record NC_092590.1, on the reverse strand, counting down.
CCAGATAGCTGTAATTAGTGCTTGATTTCTATGTTATCCCCTGGGCGCATAGCAAATGATGCATTCGACACCATTCACATCTGTTATCACCTTCCTTGGCTAAATCATAGATGGGTTGTTCAGGTTTTTCTTTGCCTACAGCACCTCCTGAAATGACACTTAGTGTTAATTGTACCAGATACATCTCAAGTGAATCTCTTTTGCTTCTCCCCTATGGTTCTAAACAGCCTCATGTCTACAGATGGCTCCATATTATGGAAAATTTGAAAAGGCAGATGAAATTGAGAAGTATAATAAAAGGATACCTAGTATCAACAGAAAAACTATAGTATCTTGATATTTAAATTGTGCCGTGGGCCTGCTAATTTCCTAACTGTGAGGCTGAAATGACTTTATACAGGCTACTACTTGTGGACAGTCTTTTGTAAGGGAGCTAGGTCTAGAGGACTGCTATAGTTCTTATGCAAACTTGTTAGTCAATACTGGAGAATGCTTGTGATACTTTTCAGGAAGGGAATCTTTCTAGAGTACCTTTTCAAAAAAGAAAAATCCAGACTTTTTCAGACATCAGTAGCAGATGCTTTAATGTAAAGAGGTTGTTTTCATCACTCTTAGTTTGTCTTTACACGTCAAATTGATGCTTCCTGTTTAGAGAATTTCATTTACCTACTTAAATGATTAATAGTGTCAGATGTACTGTTTACTGTTTGGCAGTTTTTTAATATAAGTATTAATTAGAAATTAGCTTATTTGTCGTCTCAATTGTTTTTGTGTGGCAGCCTAAAAGAGAGCTTCTTAGCAAAAAGCAATTCATAATGTTTAAAAGCAAATGAGACAGTAAATATTTTTTTCCTGTAAGACTAGCTTTATTACATTGTTCTATCTTCCTTTTTATTGTAAGGAGAGGATATCCTTGTGATATGACTCTTGAATTGGTCAAGAGTAGTAAACAATATTTGTCTGGAGTGCAGATAAGTCATAAAACAGGATATAATTTTGTTCTTGATCTGACTGGAGTTCCAGGCAATATAAGTTGAAATAATTTAAAGGTGAGCACTTAAGTACCACAGTACAAACTGAATTTTGTTCATAGCTGAGGATTTTGTCCTGTTTCCACTACAAGAAACAGTACTGTTTTCAGAAACAGTAGTGTTTACATTCCTGTGCAAGGAAGCATGGAAAAAAAAGATCGGTTCAACTTGTTGAGGATACTTTTAAGATGCATAGTATGAAGCTTTTTTTTCTTCCTTTCTCTACAGTCATCGTTTGGAATTTTTCAAAGAATTGAATCTGAAGAGACTAATGGGAGAAGACTGGAAGCAGCCTGAGTCAGATATTTGGGAGTCTCATGCCAATTAGCAAAATGGATCGAGACCTGTGTTTTCAATAGCACTACGGTTGGATGAAGGTGTATGAAAACAAGTTCATTTTGAACAGTTTGTAAATATACATGTAAGATTAGTAAAGCTTTTCTTGACACTAAAAGCATTGATCAATCTTGAAATTGACTGTAAAGTATCTGGACCAGTTAGTTAGTTCTAAGTATGTGAAATGCGCAACTGCTTGTGTTTCAGTTCATCTGCGTATGGAGCTTTTCATCTGCACAACGGAGATGAATCTGCCCCTTCAATGAAGGGAAAATTGTGCAAAAATTATAACTGTGTTTCCATGAGTGCTCTAAGACTTACATGACAAGTTACCTGGCTTGGAATCCATTTACAGCAGAAATGCAGTAACCACAGGATTTTCACTGTCTTGTTTTTCTTGGCTGCTAAATGTAAAACTTGTATGCCTGAATTTTGTGTTGCGATCAGGAGAAAGAATGCTTCCTTTGGGAGCAGAAGAGACCATACCTGTCACAGTGATTCTTAGCGCGATACTCACACTGCAAGATGATGTGGAGGTATAATACTAGCCAGCCCCTTTCCTATACTTGCATTTTTCCTTTACATATTGCTAAAGGGGGAACTCTATCTGCTGCTTTATTAGCAGACTTCTCTGGCTCAAATTCCATTTGGAATTTCTAGTGCTAGTTAGGTACAGTGGATAGATTTACAAAAGGTTTTATGCACTCCAAGCAAAGTTTCTGGGGAAAGCAGTGTTTAGTAAAACCTTGGTATAATTGTGTGCCTACAGAAGCCTGGCCTTTTCATGTCACCTTAAGGATTCAGCTCAGACATATGAAAAATATCAGACTAACAAGTATTGTTTGCTTGCCACTTAGCCCTGGAAGTATGAGAATGAATTTGGAGTGCTTAAACTTCTCCATACTGGTAGAATATTTTAACAGTACTGAACACTGTTAGATTTTAAGTTCTAATTCGCTAACTCTCACAAGATTTACAAGTGTTCCTTTCTTATCTGGCATCATAGCTGTTCCTTAGAAAATGGGAAGCTTTTCCACTAACTGATCACACACCTGAAAAGTAGGTGACTTTAAAATCAAAATTCTCTTTGGTTTAGTTCAGAATGAGGATTTACACCAAGACATAGTTCTCATCCCTTTATTGGAAAGAAGGCTTCCTGTATCCTTTTCAAGTGTCATCATCATAGGGTGAAAGCTGGTCACATTCTCTGGGTGAGGATTGTTCTGGGAGTCTGAGAGAATATGACTGTGTCATATGATTGCATCATTGAAGGATGATCTTTCAGAAGTTAATGCATGAGATGTGGTGTTTGGTCTCCACCATTTGTTCAGCTTTTTCTTCTGGACAGTTGAGAATCCTCCAAGTTCCTGGAAGGGACTTGGGTTCATGTAGTCTAACATCCTGCTCAAAGCAGAGCTGTCCTTGAAGCTAAGCCAGTTTGCTCAGATCTGAGTTTTACTTAACTCCATAGATCAAAATTCTGCAAACAGGATCTGGGTAGCCTTTATCAATACTCAATGAGCTATGTAATGAAAATGTGTAGGTGTTTTCCATTTAGCAACTTGGGTCCATTGCCTTTTGTCCTCTCAGTGAAAGAGTTGGACGTTCTTTTCTAAAACCAATGATTAATTAACTGAAAATAATTATTAACTCCTCATGGGCTTCTTTACATGTTGTCATTCTCTGTTTGCCTTTTGTGAATCTCATTAGTAAGTACCTTCCCTTCAGATAACATTGAGATAATGAAGTGTAACTTGTGTTGTAACTCATAGGCAATGTTTCCAAGCTTTCTTATTTAACCCATCCTTTGAAAATCCTGTATCTGTATTTAGATGTCAAAATGCCTGTAAAATTTTGTACAAGCCCGCACTATTTCATGTCTACACAGACCAGACACTTACCACAGTGAGGGATATTAGTGGAATGGGTTCTCTGTTCTTTACTGAGCATGAATGCAGTAGTAGCCATAGTCTGGTCATGTTTTCTGCGCTCTTTTTAAATCCAAATCTACCTAGAAATTCTACTTGAAGAAAAGAAGATGGGAATATCCTGCATTTATGAAGAAAATCTGTGATTAATTTCTGTGAATTGGAATGTTTCTTTAGAGCTCTTTTGTTTGGCTTTTGATTCCTTGTTTGTGCTTTCATTTTTGTAGAACTATACTTTGAAATTTGAGGATTAAGTTTTGTCATATGCAGAATTTGGTATTTCAGTGTTCTCCAATGTAGTCAGCTATCCAGTTCTTTCAGTCCTTTTAATTAGACACTATAGATTCCTTGCTATAAAGTGCCATCTGTTGTAAATTAGAAGTATTGTACGTTCAATTGTTTGGCTTTTCTATCTTCAATTGATATTCAGTTTTCTAAAGAATGACATCATAGTCTGAAATTTTGAGTACTCCAATAAATATTGATTAAAAACATGTTTGAGATGTTAGCATCTGAAGACCATTTTTGAAACTTCAGTCAAAAGCAAACAAACAAAAATCACTATGCTTTTAGACTTCAAATAATTTGTCAAAATTGTGTACAGAGGTTTAAAACCAGTTTCCTGCTTTTTATCTCAAAGGCTGTTTTCTTGTGGTGAATGGCATTCTGTATGTAAGAGACAATAAATCAAACTATTCAATGGTTTCATTTCATTCAGTCCCACTTCTGACAGCTTCAATTTTGACTTTAGATGCAACTATTGGATTATAAATTTTGGGAATAGATTGCTTTCTGTAAATAATTAGAAATAAAATAACCCTGCAGTAGACAATATAATTTTAGAAGCTTCTGAAAATGGGTATCATCACACAGGCTTTATTTAAGGCACATGTTACTCATCAGTGCTGTCAGGAGGTTCTCCTGTAGGTTTCGAAGCTTTAAGAGTCTGAACTGTAATTGCTGCCTTTACAAATGGGTTTGTGGGGTGCAGAGATCAGACTTGTGCACTAACTTGCAAATAAAGGTTTAAAGTTAGATATATCCTATATTTAGTGGAGGAGAGTACGTCAACATCAGGCATATGTTAGATGTAAGCAGTGTCTTATGTAAACTCTGCACATAGCAATTAACAGCTTATCAATGGACAGTACAATACTTGCCAGTCTATCTTGCATCTCCTAGGTCTTTGCAGGGATGGATATTAGGGTTCATTGAGACGGGCAGCTAGTTCATGGCTTTCTTCCTCTGTTTTTTAAACAGTCCTTTTATGCTGTGGAGCCTGGTACTACTAGCTTGTCTTTCCTGAACTTCCTCATTTTTTTTTTCTTTTTCTGACGGGCAAACATGAATAAAAGACAAAATGGTGTTCTGCACAAGTTTCATTTAAGTACCTGTTCGTTAGTCCTGGTATAGAAGTGGTGATTCAACTCAGTCCATCTCAATGTGTCTATATACATGTGTATGTAGTGAGAGTCATTCAGCATTGTGGTGTTTCATGTATGTCATACTCCTATCAGGAATCTGATATGTACAGATAAATTCTAAATTGTCACACTGGGTCTACTGTATGTATTCTATGAATTTGCTAAAAGGGAGAGCTGCATGATGGAAAGCATAGATTATGCAAGTACTCCATCCACAAATCCATTTCACTTTGAAATTGATTTAAACACTTCAGCTGTGTGAGCACTTTTGAGTCATCAGTTTCTTAAAAGAAATCATCCTGTCTGATGTATTTCCTGTGGGTAATGTTTGGCTTTGTGCTAGTTACATCCTGTGGCATACTGAGTCTAAGATGCAGGAATTTTATTATTTTAGAAATGGGGAATGCCTACTTGGCTGCATGGTATTTGATTTTGTTGTGTTTTTTTTTTTTTTTTTTTTTTTTTTTTTTGCCTTTCTGGCAGTGTTATCCCCATCTACTTCACTACCAAAAGTTTTAAATCCAATAGCAAATTTTAGCTGAACCAGGCAGAGGAGCAGACTCTCAAATGATACAGGTGTTTTGCAAGGTGTGTGGATATGAACAGCTGGAGGCAATTCTTCACTACAGCTTCTCCAAATTGTGCAAAAAGAGAACATCTCATAGCCCTTATCCTGTATTTGTAGCACCGAAACCTTGAAGGAGTTGCTGCATGGTTAACTTTAGCTGTAGTACGTGCAGGCTCTTGCCTTTAGACTTTAATTAGGAAATAGGTAATGTGTGTAGAACTTAAGGGGTTACAGAGGTGAGCCTAGATTTTGCAGGTTATACACTGGTGTTAGTTTGAGGTAAGAAGCTTAGGAAAAGGAATGTTTACATAAAATAAGCACAAGGAACTGTGTTTTGTTTGTCTTGCTGTATGTAAGAAAAAAAAATCTCCTTTTTAATAGTAGTTAAAGCACACGTTACTTGGATGTTGCAGTGCAATTTTAACATTTGCTTTGTTGATAATGAGACTTTCTGATAAAACATTTCTGGGCATTGTAAGTTAAAATCTGTAGGTGAAGAAGGTGGGGGTAGTGGACAGTTACCAAAATGTTTTGCCTTGGTTCTGACTATAATCCACTTCCTAGGAAGGTAAGTGCAATGATTGCGTAGGTAATTGTGTATGTAACTTGATTGCTGTTATCTGAGGCAACTTATTTATCTTGACTTGCATATTCTTTTCAAACAATATTTTTGAAGTTGGCATATACATACAAAGCATTATATTAGTAATTAGTAATTACAGTAAGTTGTTTTTTTGTTTTGGTTTGAAAACTAAGTAAAACGAGGTCTTGGACTTCTGTGGGACTGTGTCTACTCATGGGTTGTATTACACTGATACAACCTATGTGACTTCACTGAAACAATGCTTCCTGGGTGTTGTTCAGAGTGTAAGACACAACCAGGCTGTATTTCTAAACCTAGCACTCCAGTTAAGAAACAGTGCTTTTTGGTTTGGTGGTTAATTTTCTCAAGCAAGCAACAAGTTTTGTTCTATGTGTGTATTTATAAATAGTATTGTTAAATGAGTAACACTGTACTGCGTGTTTTACAGCTTTGCCAGTGTGATTAAGGACACTTAAAAAAACGTCTAAGTGAATTGCAGCTTGTGGCATACTAGCAGGCAGCAGTGATCTGTAACAATACTCACTAAAATATTGGCAAGGATGGTAAATGTTATTTATCACTGGCGAAAGCATCAGATATGAGAAGCTTTTTGGCTGTGGTAACTGAAGTGTGGAGTGTAAAAGCAAACTGATTTGAACCTTGAAAAAAGACGTGGGACTACACTTACACAGTGTTCAAGACTAATGGGCTTGTTTTCTTTTTTTTTTTTTTCATTGTGGTAAGATAATTCAGTAAAAACTTACAAGTTTCTTAGACAAGAATACTGCTGTCTATAGGGCAATGGAATTTTCTTAGATGGTTTATATTATCCATGCCATTTGATTTACTAAATGTAATGAAATGCTAAGCAGTTTTACTGTAATATTCTTTTTCCTCCAGATCTTACTAAATACTTGAGCAATAGAATCTGAATGCAGAGTTGGATAGTTATAACCTCTTACTTAGGAAATGATCAGACTGAAGGACCTGGCAAACAAAAATACTGAACTTGGTGAATTATAAATATACCCGTAAAGAGAACTTTGACTTGTTTCAATAATTTTATCTTGTAAGTGTATTTCTAAACTCCTTGTATGGTATGCCTAACACTTAAGAACTTAAACATGAAAGCCACAAATCTATATGACTTAGCTCTCCTTGTCATGTCTGTGAATTTTTATAGAGTTGGTATCTGGAAACATCTTACGATTGAACTCCCAAAGACCTTGGCTTTTTTGCTTCTTGCCACTAGGTGGGAGAAGAAGGTTATCAAAGCTATGTCTTGGTGCTTTGAGGCTAGTTATCCTTAACCAGATCCACTCTTTGTCGTCTTACTGTATTTTTGATTTTAGAAAAAATATGTTTCAGTCAAGCTGATGATGGCTTGTTTTGAATTTTTAAGACATCTTTATCAAAAGAAACATTATGCTGTGCTTTGTACATAGCAACAACATTTCTTTTCCCTATAGTAGTGGTTTTATTAATATTGAGATAAAATTACTGGAAGATCAATTACATGACAGACATGTTCATCTGTAATACAGATGATAGTATGGTGATACACTGATAATTTGAATGCGCTTTTATGTTTTTTTCCGAATGGATAGCCTTTTGCAAACTTTCCAAAATGACTATATTTAATTCTGATTATATTAAAAAAAAAAAAAAAAGCTGACTTATCCTGATTGGTAAGAGATGGCGTGCCCATCCCAACAGGGACAGAAAATTGTACTTCAACACAAAAATGCAAGAATAGGGTTTTGCATGTTTTTATTTTTATTTTTTTAAGACAATTTGAGTGGTAGTGAGTCCTACTGGCAGAAGTGATCCCTCTCTTAAATGCAGAGAGGGAGCCACTTAGGGTGTGGGCTATTGTAGGTGATAAAATCTACCACTGCATGCAGTGACACTACAGAGTTTTTCATTGTTTTTGATGAAAAAGCCCTGGGAATAAAATTTTGTTGTTTTTATATACTTTTTATAATTCCCTTTAATATGCCAGGTCAGATGTCATCTAGTAAACTCTAATTTTGTGCAGGTTTACATATGTTTTGTTTGTAGTGGCTGGCATACCTGCTATGTTCGCTCGTCTAGTTAATTCACTAGCAATGCAATTCAGTGGATGCTTGTATTGCTCAGCACTATGATGGTACAATACTGATGAGTATGATAAGTATTCTGTTGCTCAATGCTCCTTTTTTGCCAGGCTGAGTTTTTCTGTGCCTCTGAAAGCTATAGCACAGAACATTTGATTTCTGTGAAGAACATTTAAATTCTGACTGTGCAAAATACTGTCAAAATATGAACAGTCCAGGGCCTAATTTGCTGCAAATAAAATTTAGTACTGTTCTTTCACACTATCCAAGCCATCTCTAAAGTGGACTTTATTGCATGTAATTACAGAGCATTTATAATAGTACTATCAAAATTAGATAGTTAACCTGCATCTCTTCTATTGATGCTTCCTTCCTTTTGCTTTCGGTGAATGCTTTAGCTTACTACCACATCTCTGAACAGTGCTTCTGCAAAAGTACAGGGAAGTGCTTTAAGCATGATTGTAGAACTCTTATTTACAGTGGCTGTATAAACAGCTGTACACGTACGTGCTCATAAAATAGTCCCAGTGAGATCAACGCAACTGTTTGCATAAAGTAAATCACAATTGCACCTTTTTTCCACTTACTTTTCTACCCATTGAAATCAGAGTAACAGTATTATCAGGAGAATTCAGTTCTAGAAGATAGTACTGCATTAGCATACTGCTTGGCACTGCTTTTTTATTTTCTTTCCTCTGGTCTAAAGCAAGCAAAAGCCTTAGATACAGTGTCTGTGGGAGGGTTTTAAGTGATGATTCAGGATTGTGTTTGTGTCTGCACCAGGCCTGAATATACCAAAATATGTTCATAGTTTATTTTCAGAAATGTTATAGAATGCCATGGAGTATGTAAATACCCTTTGCCAGTTATGAGGTATATTTGCAAATCTAAATGCATTCTTACATTCTTTGGTAAACCAAAACTAAATAAATTGTATTAAAATAGCATTGAAATGAATTCTGCTTTACTGTGCCTTCCCTTCTGCTTTAGAATCATCCTAGCTAGACTAATTTCATGCCTTTCTTGAAATACACAACATAATCTTAAGGAAAAAGGAATTTTCTCATGTAACCTTTTTCAAATACAGAATTGCCCTCTGTAGAACACATTTTTATCCAGTTTAATCTTGTCTTTCATTTAATGAGTTCCTTCTCAAACGCAAGTCATAGCAGGCAGTGAGGTTTATATCTTAGTGTCAGTGGTAGCTGTCATAAAACTATTCATCCCTTTAATTCTGGGCAGTGTAATTGGTTCACTTCCTTCTTGCTGCTGAGATTGCTTTCATCAGCAATTTAAGTATTTTGGAAACTGGTACTTTATTTTACTCAGTGCTTTATAGTTTATACAAGCTATGGCATTTATATTTAATTGTGCCTGGCACTTTAAATAATTATTCTTGTTTTAAGTTGCATATTATTTTCCTAGTGATAATAGAGTTGTTTCTAGTCTTTTATGCCAGATATCTATTTCAAAACTCTGAATTTCACCAAAATACTGAGCTGTTTTGAGAGGTATTTTATGATGTCAGGGGAAAAAAAAAGTGATCTTCTAATGCTTAAATCCTTGTGACTTTTAGCATGAAACCTTAAGGCTTGGTGAGAGGTAATAGTGTTGTTAGGAGTACTCTTTAGTAATCTCTGTGAAACGGCTTTTCAGAAACTATTCTGTGCGTTCTCAAAAGTTTTTATTTCAGGCAGACAGATGAATTCTGTAAATATTGTCCTGGGAGTGGGAATACACCATTGGCAATTAGAATCACCAAGCTTTAACTTGCTCCATGCTGGGTGGTCTTTCTGCCTCCCAGTGACACATCATGTGATAGGGATTGAGTTCTGAATACCACTCCATGGAAAAGGTGAGGTTCCTTCCTCTCTTCCTGTGCAGCAGTCAGCCTTCCAGGCCCATAGCTTGAAAGCAGCAAAATGGGGCCAGGGAAGGGAGAACACAAGGTAAAGTATTTAAGTTCAGGAAATGTGGCATTATGTATTATGTGGCACTGCGGGTTCCTCTGTGTCAAAAAGAATGTGTTAGCATAGGAAAAAGTTCACAGAAGTACAAGAAAGTTCAAGAAATTCTCTCAGCTGAAAATAATTGAAGGTAAAGAATGTAGTAGAATAAGCATGTATATATATTACTTCCTATTCTTACCCGTTCTTAGGCATTTGCTTAGGGATAAAAGCCTTTTTCTAGATGGATCATTGGTCTGAAACGCAGTAGCTATTATTACCTCTGGAAACCCCGACTGAAGGAATTGTTTTTTAATTCCCCGCAGTTGTTTCTCATTACTTATAAATTATACTAGAAACGTGTATTACAACCAAGGGACAAAGTAACTCTTCTTGCTGATGTTCTCAAAAATCTCATGCTGAACCAAGATAATGAGAAGTGGAAGAACACTGCCAGAATTTAGGAAATTGGGAAGGTCAGTCTTAGCTACTGTGGGATGGGAGTGAGCCATGAAATGAAGAGGGGATGGGGAAACAATGTGGGAAACAGCCATGAAGCAAGAGTAGTTCAGGGAAAAAGGTATAAAAAATAAATGCAACTGGATGAGGGAACAAAAGGGTCTGGCTTGGGACATGTGATTGAAGAATTAAGGGAAGGCAGAGGCCTGGTGAAGTCTAGAGAGTCAAATTTTGAAAGGAGGGGAAAAGAGATGGAAATAAGGGTCGGTGTGGGGGGAAAATCAGTAACTTCTACAGGAAATTTTTTTTAGACCCAGGAATAGTTACCCTTTGTACTGCTGTTGGCAGATCACAGTGAAAGCAAGGTGTTAAATTTGTCTTTTGTGGTGCGGTGAACTGTGAAGATGATAATAGCCTCTCATTCCTATCTCATTTAACCTATACTAAAGATTTTAACCTGATGAAAAGAGCAAGGAGTGTAGTACAGGTTGGATGGGGTGGGTTCACATCTGAGGAATGCCATGAAAGGATTTTTATTCATTCTCCTTGTACATGTTATGGCACTTTTAATTATTATATACAGTTTTTACATGGTCTCTGTCGTGTGCAGTTACAAGATGGAAAGTAATTACTTTGAATACTTGGAAATACATTTTTATTGCTTATGTCACCTAATTTATTGCAGAAGAGCTATTCTGTGATAGAAACTTTTTTTAAATTTTTTTTTTACAAGATGTGTATCATTTATCTGATGTCTTTGAAGGCTTTACTTAATTTATCTTATAGAAAAATAATGCCATATTATTTTCTTTTTTACAAATCATCAAAAGGTGGTTCAATATTAGCGTTAATGGTATTTGTTAATAGTGCCTGCCTAGAGATGTGTGTTTTCTGGTATTTCATATCTGACTCTTTATTTACTGATAACTCAGCTGTTACTGAGGATGGTTTCTGTTGCAAATTGGAGATTCTGCTTTTCTGCTTGTTGGACAGCAGGTGCTTCAGATTAGATGTCTGCAGATGCATTTAGTGGTCAGTTGTGAAACATTAGGTTTAAATGACTTGGTAAATATCACATAAAATCTGTGTCGGAGGAAGAAATACAATTCCATTTTACCAGGATATCATTCAAGTTACTGAACTGTGATTCCATCCTTTCATCACATCTTTTTGTTGTTGTTCTGAATATTCTTCCCAGATGCCGCAATAAATGCAGAGATCTTGCTGGTAACAGATTAATTCCCTGCACGCTGTCCATAATGTGAAATGAAAACTAAATAAATGTAGCTCATGAGGTGTCAGCAGTTCAAAGCGCTATGGTCATACATACAAAACTAAAGATGACAAAATAAATCAGTGAAAGCTGCAGAGTTCTTGATCACTTCAGAACACTTCAGTAGCTTGTGCTACAGTGGGTTTTTGTGCCTTTATTGTTCACTGATGGATCCCTTCAGTCACTTCTGCAGACACTTTTGACTTGAGAACAATAGGTAAAGTGATACTAAGCTGTTTATCAGAAATCACTGTTCAAACTAGCATTATCATGCTTTCCTTGTATATAGGTAAATAGATCTATCTTATTTGAATTTTCAAATTGTTGATATAATCTGGGCAGAGAGGAGGAGATCCAAGTCTTTTAAGTGACCTCATATTTCAAAATCTGTCAAACCATGCAGTAGTGGTGTTCTTTGGGTAGGAAATGCTGACTGCCATATATGTTCAGTCACTATTGATGAAATGGGCATTTGTGAAATCTTTGAGATGAATGATGGTGTTTAAGGTTGAGTGCAAGCTGCTGCTAAAAGGGGGGCAGCTTTGTCTTGTCATTGCTTCTGGCTTGGTACTCTTTATGTGCTCTCAGTGGATTTTTTCCAGCCACAAATTGAGTAAGCATAGAGAGTAACTCCAGCTAGAAAGAAGTAAACAAGCTCTTTCCCATCCAACTCCAATTCAGCTCTGAGAAGGGGAAAAACAACCAACCAACCAACCAACCAAAAGCTACCACCACCAAAATCTTAAACCAAAAAGATACCTTTACAGCTGAATGAGCAAAATAAGGCAAGGGACACATAAGAAAAGGGACAGGGGCATGGACATCAGGTCGAGGAAGAGGGATAACTACTATGGTTAAAAGTATTGGCAAATGTAAAACACTTCTTTCCTTCTTTGAAGGAAGGGTTTTTTGTACTGGAAGGTCCTTTAGATGAGTCTGTTTCCACATGTTGTGTCTCTCAGTTGTCAAAATTACTGAGATTTAGCACTCAGGATTGAACAGAATATCTGAGCTAATGAGAAGTGGAAATTTATTTTCCCTTATTTCTGCACCTGCTTAGTTGAAGAAGTAAATTGACTGCTTTCCGTCTCAGTTAATCTGTGGGTTTGATGCTTGGGTGAGGCTCTCTAGATTAATTAGCAGGTTTAGTAAATGATATAGGAAAAAGTAATCACATTCTGCATGCATTAGTATCACAGTGCCAAGACATCCAGCCTCAGATGTGTAATTTATCTGTGAAAATGGGACTACTGCACAGATTGTCACAAGCATTGGCTATATTCTCCCAATTTTATGTTCAGTGTAATGTAAAATACTGAATTCCTCTGTTTTTTAATACCTCCCCCCTCCAAGGTTCTTAGACTTGTATAGTTTTCAACAATGTCTGTTTTTCTGCTGAGAATCATTTTTAGTTTTAAACTTCATGAAACCTATCCTGTATTTTTTCCTTGATCATGGAATAATGTGTTATTAAAGAGAAGCTAGTGCTACCTGAAAAATGTCATGATTCTTTAAACTATGTAATATACTCTTCTTTTATTTCCCTTACATGTACAAGTTAATGGCTACTTTATTAAAACTACTAGTTGTTTAGTTTTTTTACTAGACTAGCTAATTACTAGTAACTAATTAGTTACTAGTATTGTAATGAATTCTGTTCATAAGGTATTGACTGTTTAAAATTAATTCCAAGGATTATACAATATGAATTTTTCAGTTTTCAGTACATATAATGCAGATCATATAATGGATAATGCTAAGACACCTAGCATTACTTTTGCATTTTTTGGCAAGTCTTTTCGAACTTATTTCTTAGTTGTAATGTTCTCTAAAACATTTCAGGAGTAAGAATTAATTGTGGACAGTTGTATGTCTTTCAGCATCTAATTAGAACGCAATAATTACATGCTGTTTTGTGAAGCCTAGTTTGCGATGGATTTGTGTTCTGTGTTCCCTGAGCCCTTCTATCTGCATTAGAAATCACTTAAGAATCTTAGGTCTTCTTAGAAGAGTGACAGTTAAGGAGCTTGTTATTGCTGTCACACTCTGAGCTGAGTATGTCATCTGTTTCTCACAAATGGAGACAACAGGAATATGTTTATTTATTTATTGGAAAAGAGATTAACTGCTTTTTTTTGCATGCATATTGTCAGCTTTCAGCAAGGTCTACAAGTTTGCATTTGACATCTTAGGTTTTTGAAGTGAAAGATAATCTGAAGCTTTTTACATTTGTTTAAACTGCATTAGCAGCGGTAATGAGGATTATTATTAAATCTAATGGTTAATAGCTGGCAGAATCTGAAGTGAGGTGTGCGTCTGAAAAGCTGAGTATTAGGAAGCATTGCACACTGGAGGAGCTATATTTTTAAATCAACTGATGGCACCCATTACCCCCTCTTGAAGATTAATTTTTGATTGAATATTTTAGACCAGAAGTTATATTATATTTGGTGGTATCATACAGGACAGGAATGCCCATTTCCAATTTAGCAGTCTTAAGTGCAAGTAGGTTTGAAAACTTGAAACAGAAAAGTCATACCACAGTTGATAACTGTGCGAAAAAATATATATATGGCAGATCACCAGTTTTGCAATTTCAAGTGTCTTTTCCAGCTTTGTCAGATCAACATTACTGTTCTCAGGAAACTTTACTGGAATTGCCTTACTGTAGTGATTTTCATATTGATTGAATTTAAAGTATATAAGTATCTTTAGGGTGAATCATACAACTTGTGTCTAATTCTGAGGTTTGCTGAGCAGCATCTGCAAGCTTGTTATTAGCAAGAAGTCCAATCTATTCCAAGTGTTGTGCGTGGTTGCTTTCTGAGAGAACCAGAGCCGTGACAATATTAGAGCTGTGTTACTTAAAAATTTAGCTCCTCTCCCCTCCTCCAAGAAAAACCTACCCCAAACTCCCCAAACCAGGTAAATTATGTACAAGAATCTTTACTACGAGCCATGAATACCTCATTATGTAATTAGAAAATATTACTTAGTTTAGCAGAGCCTTGTTTCTCCTGTTTTCTGTGCTTCTCATGCCTTTCTGTCCTCTAACGCTTACACTAAGCAGAAAACGGTTTATACCTGGAGCTGTGCATGCACTATTGGAGTTGACAAGTTATTTAGCTGATGTGCTGGGTACATGCATCACCTGATTGGCCAGCAGCTGCTTACTAAACAAAGTGCAAATGAATGAAGATTGTACACATTTCCTTCAGATGGACAGTAACCTGAACGTCCTTCTTTTTACTGTCTGTCTCCGTAAAAATTTTAGAAAAAATACTTTTTAATGCGTTTCTCCTCTAATTTAGATGTGGTTGCTTCATGGATTTAAAAGTAATTAGAACAGGGCAGATAGGCTAGTGTGCAACCACATATGCTTCATTTTCATGGAAAACCAGACAAAATCTTGTGTAGCTGCCAAAAAAGATACGGTCATCACAAAACCTCCAGAGTTGAAATGCATTTCATAATTGATAGGAATTTATGTAAACTATCACTTTCAAAACTTTTGAGTAAGTAAAGTTACAGCTTTATTTCCGTAACAGATATAGCAATGATTATGAAGTTGTTGATTGCTGAAACTTTAACTGACTTAAAATTTGTGTTCAGAATTCTTTCCAGTTATATACAGTATGATGAGAAATTAATAAAAGGAATCCAAACATCTGGTCCTTAAAATTGTTTGCCTGCCTAGTAATTATCTTCAGACAGAGCAAAAAAGTTAGCTGATGAGGTTTTGATGTATGCTTTGTGTGTCTCTGCATAACTTAAATTTGGATACCATTTTCATTTGAACTTGTAGCTATTATAATCTGCTAGCATGAAGATAAAAGAGCATTGTCTTTAAAGTATGTGACTGCATACTTATAAGTTGTCTTTGTTATTGATGGAAAATTAGAACAGTCAGTTGCTGCTTGAAGTAGAGGTTAGATGTACAGTTAAATTCAGTACTTAAACGGTGAATCTGAGCTTGTTTTGACATGGAAATTGTTTTCAGATGATTTTGTTTGAATATTGAGGAATCTTCTCTGGAGGACATTACTTTGCAGTGAGTAGTATTCTGCAAACATAAAATGCTATCTGAAACCTACATTTGGATGTCCAGTATTTCTTGCAGTCCAGTATTTCCTTATAGCCCCAGCTTCACACCCCAGTATTTAGAGTTCAACTGTTTTTATTTTCTCTTTTAACGTATTTTGTCTTCGTCTCTTTCTTGTTGCCTTTCTTGGCATTATTTTTATTGCATTATCTTAAGAGCTGAGGGACTTCTCATTTGGGTTCTTATCATAAAGATCAGAGAATTTTCAGGGAAAACAATTGAAGAATGGAAAGATTTTTGGAAAGACGATTCAGATTGGTTTTCATGTATTCCTAGCCAAATTAATTAGGGACTGTATTTCCCTTTAAATTATACAATAAAACTAAAATGCATTCTTGAACTTCCGATGAGTTAAATGCATCCTACTGGAGAATGTTTTCTGCAGACAGTGATCCCATCTGTAAGTTTGCTACATACGTGGCAAATACCACAGTTATTTACATGAAGAAAACAATAAATAAAAAATCTTGGAGAGTATTCTAGTAGTGTTCAGTGCATGTTAATGCTTAGATGCAATGGAGCACGATGAAAGAAGATCTCTCTTTAACACAACAGATTGTAAGTTGCCCAAGATGTTTTAAACAGATTGACGAAATTCCCCATTAATATGGGACAATAATTGGATAATAAATTGGATACAGCTAATTGGGTATAATGTCACCATCTCTTTATAGTTATTTCTGTAAGTACAGTATTTCTCTGTAAATCTTGCATGCAAATTGGGATTAATTGTGCTGTGCTGTAATTTCACAGGAGGTAACAGAGCCCTTGCCCTTTCCGTTTCTTTACTAGCCATAGCGTGGGAGTGTTTCATAGTCATTTGCTATTCTTGCTTGTTAGCCACAGTAAGTAGAAAGTTGATTGTTACAGGTTCCATTTCAGATGCCAAAATATCACAAAAATGAGTTGGGAATAAACAGGTAAGCATATGGGTTGAGAAGATGCTCTAGTGCTAATTTCAGAAAAATAAAAATACATGGTTCCATATTTGTATGTTAACCATTCAGCCAATGCATGTACTTATTCTAGATTTGTATTTACTGTGAAAAAGAAAACTAGGTCTAAAGTATTATCCTTTATAGATCACTTTTAAAACAGATTTGACTAGTGAACTTAAGTGTCTAATAAGCCTTGAGGATTTCCTAAAGCTACAATGTAGACAAGTTTCTGAATTACTTTATACAGAGAACACTAGATGAAAGAAGACTCTTCTCAAATCAAGAAGTGCTCATTGGTGCATGGTGCTCTTTTGTAGAAACCAAGCTATTAGAAAACAGTATGCATAAAAATCCAGGTAAATGCAAAACTTTACTGATTTTTAATAATAAATTCACACCTTGATAACTATTCCACTTAGGTCTTCATGTAAAATGTATTAATTTCAAGGTGAAATGCAAGTTTTTTTTTTTTTTAGTGATGTAAAAATGGATTTTACTGTGATTGTTCTCATCTATTTCTTGAAGATCTTTCCTTTTAGATGCTTTTCACAGTTTTTCATTTACTGAGAGGTTTTCAAGCTGGCAATCATTTGCTCTTTTTACCATCTTCTTCCCAATTTTTCTTCTATCTGTTAAAACCTGTACATTTTATTTCGTTTTAGTATCACAAAATAAATAATTGAAATAATGCAATTTTAGTAATGACAGGATACCTTAATATAACTTATAAATTGTTTTGGGTATCAGTTAATCAGAAAAATATTCTGTGCAATTCTTCTAATATTCAAATTTACAGTAAAGCTTTATACACAATAGTTAAAGGTGTTTTTCCCTACTATAAAAAAGTTCAGCTTTACTTAACATGTATATTATACAAATATATTTTAATAGACCACTCTTTAACTGCACGTTTAAGTTAATGTCTCTATTCAGAGTAATACAATTTGTCTTGTGCAAAATCTTTGACAGTTAAATTTTAAAATGTTTGTGTACATAATAAAGAATAGTAATTTGAGAGAAGTTGAGAATGGTTAGAGTGTCATCAAAACTCCAGAAACTTCAGTTGGTGTATAGATTTTCATTACACTTTTGAGGGTGTATTCTGACTTCTGTTGAATTAAATAAACTCACAAAATTTTTCCCTGTGATTAAAATGTTGCTTGTATTCAAGCAACAATGGCTTCTTACCTGTTGTTTTGTTTGTTTGTTTTGTTTTGTTTTTCTGTATTGACAGATATTTTAGTATACTGCTTTTCCACTTGAGGTAGGGATTTGGCATGGTGGCTCTTCCAAGGTGAGTTACTAATCTGGTGCTTTCTTTTGCAATATAGCAGAAGCTCTTATCTTTGGTTGGACAGATGAATTGGTTACCAATTTGTTGTCTTTGTCATTGCTTAGTCATTCTTGTCTGACTTGTCAGATGAGCAGTGGTTCCCTCTATGATGGACTAAATTATCATTAGGGACTGGAATTTACGCTGTACTATATTCTGTCATCTGGTCAGGACCAATATGAATTTCTTTCTTAAAATGCCAGTTTGGCTGGCTTAGGTGTATTATTTTTCTTGCAACTAGAGGTGATTTTTTTTTTAACATTGCTGCAGTTTAGGAATACGTCATTACCAACTGTGCTTGATAAGGTCAAGTGAACTATACTTGTTGTCCATTGTCCACTTGTGTTAAGACAGCTAAAAATGACTTTGATACTTTTTTCAGTTAAGGAAGTATTGAGGTTACCACAATTGAGTGTGAGAAAAGGTCAGTCACCACGTGCAGTCTCAAATGGAAGAATGGGGCATGTAGGAATGGCACTACTTTGAAAGACATTAAGTTATCTCTTCTATTCAGCAGGAATTACAACTCGGTTTAGTGTAGTTTGATCTTGTTAAGAAAAACTCTACATTTTTCTAAGTATAGTATATGGCAGTCTGAAGAAAGAATATTATTAAAAATAAGAGAGTAACCAAAATTATTCTCCATATTTCTGTGTGTATGCTACAATACCTGCAATGTTAGCATTCAGGAATTCTTTTTCATAGGTATTCCTTACATATTCCGTATTACGTATTCCTTAAATTAACGTTGAAACTTCTATTGGTGAATTTGTTGAATAATGTCTAAATAATACATAGTCGTGAAATAGTAGAGAAACTTGCAGGTCATTGTTTGAATAATGAAAATATTTGAGGTTGTTCAAAAATGCTTTATTTAAAAATATTTTGACGATTTCATCTTACGAGTGAAGATAAAATTTTGATGACTTGTAAATGCCCTGCAGAGGGATTGTTCTCCTATACAAAGTGTATATAAGCTGGAGCACTTGGAATGGCATATCATTTATTATTGAAAATATGTGCCACCTGGGAATAATGAATTCCATGTTATCTGTGAATATAGGTTTGGAGGAATATATGAGCATTTTATCCAGTACTTGAACAGATTGAACTGGGCCAGGAAGCCTGATTTGTAAGTAAGAACAGTTTCTTTTTGATAATACAGCAAGATTGGACTCTAAGGCCACCGAAGTCTGGAAATAAGATTTTCTCTTGAATTTAACAGGTTTTGGGTTAGATCCAGAACAGATTGTCTTCTAGACTGTCTTCAGCTGATGAGAATAAAGAACATCCTATAAGAGTTGATTATTTACATACAGTTTCAAGAAATACATGTTCTAAAGGACATGTAACAGTGATACGTAAAAACATTGCAGAAAATATATGAATATATTCTGCTAGTCCTTCCATTTGAGAACACATTTGATTTAATTTCAAAACTGTTGGAACAACTTATAGTGCCCAGTAGCCCTGAATTCGGAATTAAAGCAGAATGATGGTAGAGGGGAAAACAACAACAAAACAAACAAAAAGCCACAACACCTGCTTCTAACATTTTTTTTTTTCTTTCATGTCAAGCTTGGTTTTTCTTTAGTACCTCAAAATTTTCTGGTTGCCTGAAAACGCCTAGGTGAACTGTGTTTATCTCTGTTGGTCTATTCAGTATTGCAGCAAAGTAATTGTGAATTGCTGTGACCTTGTCAAAACTGCATGTATTTTTTTATTGCTTACAAAAATTAGAAATTTGATATCTGGCTGCCTGATTGGTGGGTATACATGTATAATAGCTTTTATATTCTTATTAAACAATACTAGTTCAGGCAATGCCAATTAACCCTTGATAATTACTTGCAAAACCAACTTAAAACCTTGTAGCATTTAAAGCAAAATTGAGTTTTGCTGCTCACGTGGCCAGGAGAGAACTATTTGTTATTTATATAACTTCATATACATGTACGTACATGTGTACGTATATACTGTGCCCTTGAGTAACATGTTACTCACAAGTGGATGCACTATGCATAGTCTTAAGTGAGAAGTTATGAGTTCTGGTTTCATCACAACTAGGATACCTTAGTTTTTAAATGTAAGATACTAGTGAAACTCATGATGTTTACTTGTGTACTGTTTTCCTGTTCCTTATTATTAGTTACCATTGGGTGCATTCTAATATGGTAAGTTAAAAATGAAATGTGAGAGAGATCTGTGAAACAGTTGCCTTACTATCACAGATATAAATGGATCCTATTGTCAAGTAATAATCAAAACTACTTAAAAAACAAAACAGCAACAACAAAAGCCCCACCACCTGGCCCAGACTGCTTAAAGCATGTTGTCTTCTGTTGAAAGTTGCATTCAAGCAAATGGGCAAGTTGTTTCATTTAAAGAGCTATACTTTAAGAAATTTTTAGATTTTTGCATTGTTTTAAGTTGTGACTGTGGAGGGAGAACTGGTGCATTAAACTACTCATCCCAGACAGAATGTACTTTCCTAAAACATTATCTTAACAGAAAATACTTGAAATTATTTTAACCAACCTAAGTAATGATTTTTGATCAATCTTCCAAAATGTGATACTTTTTTTTTTTTGTCATACTTGGTCATCACAAAAGCTGCTAACCGATTTTCTTGTTGAAAGGAAATAAACCTTTTGTAATACCTAAGGTTTAATTATAGCCACTGTGGACCTGTTCCTTTTGGATCTAGGTTCTAACTTTGCAGATTTTCATATAATTTATTTCTGAGTGACTCTTAGGAACGATCTTGTGGAGCTGCTAAAATTTATCCATCTTCCAATGGTGAAAATGGAATTCCTTCAAACTTACTTTCTTCAGAATAACGGAGAGGCTGCATAGGTTCTTCCCTACTGTAGTGGGTTTACGTGGCAAGGCTTTGGTAGCAGGGGGCCATAGGGGTGGTTTCTGTGAGAAAGATCTAGAAGCCGCCCCATGTTTGGGAAGGGCCCCATTGTTTTCCAGATCTGAGCCAATAAGCGATGTTGTTTTGTGCCTCTGTGAGACCATATTTAAGACAGGGAAAAAACTGCTGCGCCACACAGCAGCCGGGAGAGTTAAGGGAGTGAGAAACAGCCTTGCAGGTGCCAAGGTCAGTGTAGAAGGAGGGGGAGAGGTGCTCCAGGCGCCGGAGCAGAAGTCCCCTGCGGCCTGTGGTGAGGACCATGGTGAAGCAGGATGTCCCCCTGCAGCCCATGGAGTACCACGGTGGAGCAGGGTTTCACGCTGCAGCCCGTGGAGGAGACCACGGTGGAGCAGGTGGCCCTGCACCGACGGAGGCTGCCGCCTGTGGAAGACCCCTGCCGGAGCAGATTCCGGGCCGGACCTGTAGCCCGTGGAGAGGAGACCACGCAGGAGCAGGTGGCCTGGCAGGAGCTGCTGCCCGTAGGGGAGCCAGGTTGGAGCAGTTTGCTCCTGAGGGATGGACCCCGTGGTACGGACCCATATCTGGAGCAGTTCTGGAAGAGCTGCTGCCTGTGGGAAGCCCACGCCGGATCAGTTCATCAAGGACTGCATCCCGTGGGTGGGACCCCACAGCACAGGGGACGAGAGTGACCGAGAAGGAGCGGCAGAGAAGTGCTGTAGACTGACCATAACCCCCATTCCCCCGTTCCCCTGCGCCGCTCGGGGGGAGGAGGTGGAAGAGGGTGGATGGGGGGGGAGGTGCTTTTGGTTTCTTTCCTTTGTTTCTCACTTCTCTAGCTTGTTAGTAATGAGCAATAAATCTTACTATCTGTCTTCTTATGCTGAGTCTGGTTTGCCCGTTACACTAATTATTGCGTGATTTTCTCGTCCTTATCTCAATCCTTGAGCCCCTTTCACATATTTTCTCCCCATTCCTCTTTGAGGAGGGGGAGTGAGAGAGCGGCTGTAGTGGAGCTCGGCTGCCCACTCGAGCGGAACCACGACACCTACATGTAATATACATACAGGAATATAATGGTAAATAAGATAATGCTTATGAACTGTTTATTCTAGACAGACTATGGCCAGCTAATTGTTCATGGTAATGGGCTATCTTGTCTTAGATGATGTGTTTGTTTTTTTTTTAGAATTTATGTATTATAGCCTTCTTTGCTGTACGTGTACATATACATGCAACATTTAAGCTAAAACTCCTTAAAAAATAAACTGATTGTAACTCCTGTTTTGTGTAGGGGTTTTATAGCTTGCTGAATATAATTGTTAATAATAGGGCTTCTTGCAGTTAGAAGCAAAAAACAAACAAACAAAAAAAAACAAAACAAAAAACACAAAACAAACAAAACCACACACACACAAATACAAACCAAAAAAAAAACCAACAAACCAAAACAAAGTATTGATTATTACTAAGAACTGTTGAATACTCTTATTCTATCCACCATTTAGTCATTGGTATCATTACAGGCAATGAAATTATTGCTAACTTTTTTTTTGGCTCTAGGTTGGAGCACCTTTTCACTTAGTGGCCTCATATTTCTTTCTGCAGTTGAGAATGATGATGGAGTTACTGTAATGCGTGGTCAGTTTTCCAAGAGTAACAAACAATGACAATGTTTAGACAAGTTGTGTTATCTTGTGTACTGTGGTTTATATGGAACATTGTTTTGGATTCAGTACACCCATCTTCAGGTCAGGTGTATGACTGAATGTGGCTTGAAATCTTAAAAACATTCTCTATTCTCTAAATTCTATATAGTGTCACTTTAAATGTAAGTTAAGGAACTTTAAATGAAAATGTGTTAAGTTTTCTTTGCAGAGTGTTATTAACTAGAGGGATTCTGGATTAATTTAGCAGCCAGGTCTGTTCTTTCAGCCATAAGCCATGCTGTCAGGAAAACTTAATTACACTTTAAGTGGGATGCAAATGAGTTGTGACACTACATCATTTCACATGAAAGGTTCATTACTTACATTAACTGCACAATGCTCTCTCCTAAGCATAGGGCTCATTACAATTTTTCTATTTTTTTTTAACATGGCTACATTTGAGCAGGGCTTTTGCTTTTAATATGTCTTCTTTTACTATGTGTCCCTTCTTTAATCGTTTAAGCTGTTGAGTTTATTAAATGAGTTGAACCTGGATTGCATACAAGACACTAAAATAAAGCCAGACGTTATAGGCTTCCAAAATCATCACTTTGGATTCATTTTTCCTCTTTTCCGTTTTCACATGCAGAGCTGTATGTACTTTGAAGTATCATATCAAAGTACATACAGCTCTGCATGTGAAAATTTAAAATCATATGATGCATCATATCAAAGTACATATCCCTAGTAAAGATGCACATTTCTCACTTATTTCTGGAAAAAAGAAGAAAAAATACACCGTTATTCTTAGTGATTTATCATATTTACTGGGACATGATCATAGAATCATAGAATCATAGAATATGCTGAGTTGGAAGGGACCCACAAGGAGCATCGAGTCCAACTCCTGGCTTCACACAGGACCACCTAAGTATTAAACTGTATGTCTAAGAGCTTTGTCCAGACACCTCTCGAACTCCATGAGACTTGGTGCTGTGACTACTTGCCTGGGAAGCCTGTTCAAGTGCCCAACCACCTTCTTGGTGAAGAACATTTTCCTAACACCCAGCCTGAACCTCTCCAGACACAGCTTCATGCTGTTCCTTTGTATCCTGTCACTGTCCCCAGAGAGCAGAGCTCAGCGCCTGCCCCTCTGCTCCCCTCATGAGGAAGCTGCAGGCCGCCATGAGGCCTCCCCTCAGCCTGCTCTGCTCTGTTGCTTTATAATGGAATTAAATGTATTAGAGTGACTGAAAATTAAGGAATTTATGGCTGGTCATTGTCAATTGAAAAAATAACTTCTGTTAGGTCTTAAACTCCCTAGACCAGCTATAGAGTTGTTTGGTGGGTTTGTGCCATCAAAAAGCACTGCTGAAATAGTTCAAAGGCATGTGTTGGAAAGTTTTCAACTTAATTTTCATCTTAATGCTCCTCTACATAATGTCCTTTTACTTTAAAAAACAGGTGTATGTGGGGGGAGTCTGGCTTGTCTGGTGTAATGAGTGACCAGTTATTAATTAAACATGCTTAAAAGAATATCACGTCAATGTGGACTTCTATTATGGGATCTCATTTAGGATTTATTTTCAATTTAGTGTGACCAATTGAAAGCACTGTGAAATAGCGCTGAGGTTGCCCATTCTCAGGAAGTTCTGCAAGTACATTTAATAAGAAAATACATCTTTGGACTTGTTTTTATTATCAGTAAATTGAGTTTGTTTGCAAGTTTGCAGTATACTGGATTCTAGTTCAACCCTATGTTGCGACTTAGGTCGGGCCTTGAAGGCAAGATTCTGAAGTACTGCTGATTTAATAATTACTAATCAATCTAGTAAAACCCATTCCATTTCACTGAATTCAGCGCTCATGAAAACTGCCAACACGATACCCTTGAAAATATCTGGCAACCCAGGGTTAGTGTTTTATTACTCCTCTTTTGTACGAAGAGCAACTTTATTGCCCGTTCTCTTGTATTCTTCAGGAACGTGCTGTAACCCTGGCTACAGAGGATGAAACAGTGATTCTCTGCCACTGCCTGCTCGGTCAGTTGCCAGGCATGGAGTGCATGCTTTAGTAGCATCAATAATCCTGCTGAAGTCAGTGGGGTCACTTGGGAACGAAGTGGGACTATTCCTTGAAATCTGCAGGTCTTCCCTAGGTCTTAAATTCACTATGACTTAGGTAAAGATAATACCCGTAAAAGTTCTAATGAAAAGTTTTTTAGGTCAGCAGCCTTCCTTCAGTCCTAATTTTATGCATCTCTGAAGTATGTATATCAGTGGCTCATTAACTACAAAACTGCAATATTAAGCAGGGTATCCAAGTTCATAAACACTGTTTAACATGCTGCCATGGACCTAAGCAACAAAATAACTTGCTTTTCCTTAGAGGGGCCTTGGGTGTCATCAAGCTGTCTATTTCGTATTTTGGCCTTGTATTAGATCAGAACACCAGCAAGCTGATTTCATGAGCTTCCCACTGTTTGAACAAATATATGAGGTAGTTAAGTGAAACCTGTGAGAACAATTACCAAAAATTGATGTACCACATTACTTCTAAGTATAAATGTGACTATAACTATTTTCTAGTCTGCAGTTTGTTCATACACAAATAGCACTGTACCACCAAATAACTTTCAATCTTCCTCCTTCTTGGAAAGCTAATCACTACGAACAAACCCTTTGCTTAAAGAAAGACTTTAGTAAATAGGAACAACCCTTCTTTTTTGAGGCATTTTCTCTTTCTGATTATTCCTTTTAATATTTTATATCCTTTTTGAAAGGAAATTATTTAGCTTGTCTTATGCCTCAAATTTTCTGAGGACTGTGTAAACAAGCTTACTACAATTAGATTTAAGAAAAACAGTTCTCAAGCTACAATGGCTACAACCTTGTTTAATGAAAAATTCACAAGAACTCAGGCACTTCACTGTTTTTTCTCTAAGGCAGAACAGATTCAATATAACAGAAAGGAGAAACTCGTGCCATGGTGTCTTTCTGCAGATTATATGCTTGTGGATGTTAGTATTCCCAGAACCTGCAAGAGGTGACTTCAGTTTAACTAGTGAAGGGTGAATGACTTAGAACTTAGTAAGCTGCTTATGCAGAATGGTCTTCCTTCACAAAAATCACGTGTGATGCAGTCATGTGAGTTACCCAGGCCAAGACGAAAGCTGTTTTACAAGCATTATTGAAAATTTCCGCAGGTTTTATTTTGGTTCTTCAAGAAACAGATCTCCAGGAGCTGTCAGTTAAAAGTCAAGGCTTGTGATGCTAGCCAACTCCTGCAGGGTAGGAAAAGAGAGTTCGTATGGTATCATTCAGCATAGCTTAGTTAGATTTTTTTTTTTTTTTTTTTTTTTTTTTTTTTTTTTTTTTTTTTTTTTTTTTAAGGCTCATGCAGAGCTTGTTTCCCATGATTAGAAGATACTTTAGAAGATATTTTGATATTTTTGCTGGACAGCAGATTTGAAAAATTTACTTTTTAGAAGTTGATGTGATTTTCAAAAATGTTTGAAGTTTCTTTGAATGAAATTAAACTTCAGTTACCTTCAGTAGAATCCTTCAAGAATTGGAATATTATAAAGTATCAAAATTGGCCTTTAAAAGCTGCCTGGATATTGCCCTTTTTAGGAAAATAATGCTTTAAAAAAGGAATTGTGCTTGACATTTCTTTGACTTTTTGGTACTAACACTTTATTTTAATAAAAAATCTTTTTTTTTTTTTTTCACTCTTATTTCCAGCTTTAATGATGCTTTTTGGATGGTATATATGCAAGAAGCAGGGTGCAGAAAGCCTGCGGTAGAGCTGAGGAAGGAGCAGTGGTTTTGAAAGCAGGATATCATATATTGTGTGTTCCCTTTTCTAAGAGTGACCTGACTTTAATGGCTGCTACACAGATTGCAAAAGGGTATGGACAAAGGTTATTGCTTTTCTCTGAAGTAAGAAAGAAAGTATAAGAAAAGATGTAGAAAGCAGAGGTGTAAGGAATAATAATGGTAATAAAGGGGCTTTTAGGGACATTCCTACTTTTTTTCCCTTCTATTCTGGACTCTGCATGACTTATCTACACTAGATTTTTTTTTTTTTTTTTTTTTTTTTTTTTTTTTTTTGGATTCAGAATATCCTAAACTAAGAGTAGAGGAAATAAGACAAGCTGAGTATTAAGAAAATGGAATGAAGTTTGAGATTATTATGAATGATCTTATAGGATAAGGAGAAGAGTAGTGTAATTAAACAGCTGCAGGCAAATCTGAACACAAACTAACAGAAGTAAATGAAATATAGTGAAAGATAAACTGCATTCATCTAACATTAATTTTTAGGATTGCCCTTTTAAACAGCTGGCAATGACCATTGCTACTTACATATGTCCTTTCTGGAGAGACAACTGTGCTAGTAGTCAAGCAAGTAGTATTAAAGAAAGGATGAGGTTCTTAAATACTACAGAAGTGACGCCAGGTTTCTGCCAGAAGCTTGAGTATTTTCTCACAACCAACTGTTGTAACTGTAGAGAATTTTCAGATTTCCACTTCAGCTAAGTATTTACTGAGGGGCTGGGCTTAGGCCATATTTGTTCCATTTATGCCTACATAAATGCTAATATCAAACAAAGATGTATAGATATGTATATACTGTAAATAACTTCTGTGGGAAAACAGTTTACCTTATTTTGCATTTTTTCTCCTGTTAATATTTGAAACTTCCAATGAAGGTAGTTCAGTTCTTGGTTTTTGTTTTGTAATTCATACTGATTTTTGTTACCTAACTATCAGATTATTAATTCTAAGGTACAAAAATGCCTTTGCAGTATCAGAACAGAATGATTGAGGGCAGTGCAGCTTGCTCAGTGCATTAACCATACTGGAATTTAAAGCCCCTTTGCCCCTTGACTAATTATTTCTATTCACTGGACTTTCTGGAATGTAGTGAGAGAATTGCCGAGAACTTAAGAAAAATGCAACCTTGCTGATCCTTTCAGGAAAGACTAGAAAATTGGTCAGGGTGATCTTGAAACTTAACTAGTTTGAAAGTATTTGTATATAGTATCTAAAGCTGTTTATTTGTGTTCACCTAGCTGGTGGCCTAGAGCCATCTGAAATGGCTTGGCGTAAGATTTGCTGAGCTGA
Organism: Anas platyrhynchos; assembly: GCF_047663525.1. Taxonomy (NCBI): domain Eukaryota; kingdom Metazoa; phylum Chordata; class Aves; order Anseriformes; family Anatidae; genus Anas; species Anas platyrhynchos. The sequence continues at coordinate 43,924,686 of NC_092590.1, read as the reverse complement.
TACACAGAAGTATTCCTGTCTCATTTCATTGTGTGTAATCTTTGGAGGGGAGAGGACAAGTAAAAACATCTGTTATGAAAAAAGCCAATTTCAGGGTTTTGAGATGAGCCTTCACACATGGTACTAAAGTAGCTCTAAGTACATTCCTAAGGAAGCATGTATTATGGGAAAAAATGGACTACTGTAATGGATCATTTGCAATTAAAGATCTCCAGTACTACTGTTCAGACAGAACTTCACATAGAATTAGAAATTTGTTACAGTTGTAGAAAAGATTAATATCTAAACCAGTTTGGAGGAATAGAAAGTATCCCAATACATCACTTGTCAGTGCAGATAACAGAATACTGCATCATTTTCTATAAGCTAAAGCAAAGGTTGTACAGAATTGCTTATTCAAACAGGATGATCTGCTGGAATAATTCAGCACTGGCTTCCATGGTTGCTGTGGGCCATAGTGCTTGAGAGTAAGTGGGTTACGTACATGATCATCAGGGCACTATTCTGCGTGGTTGGTTTTGTCTCTGCTGCCCCTTTCCTGCTCTGTTGCATGAATGTTTCTTTTATGGAGGTGAATTGAGAGAAACGGGGAAAGGACAGCGCTTGCTGTGCTGGCTTCGTACTGGGGAGGGTGGACATAGGGAGTGGGTGGGAGGTCGAAGAACTAACCAAGTACTGCAGGGAAAAACTTACTATTTCTGTCGGCTTCTCCAGAAAAGTTATGAACAAGCCAATTGGACTTGCAATGTGCTCTTATGATGTGCTTTTATGATTATTTTACATTTTTTCCTGGAGCTTTTTATAACTTCTGAAAAGGCGCCACAGTATTTAGTAGCAGTAGAGCAACTACTGTTGCTATCTGTGTAACATTTGAAAGACAATGATTATTGTACTAAGGGAAGAAAATCCTTTTCTTGCAAAAAAGGTGTTGACTGTAAATATTAGTCAAAATGTTTTGAATAAATACTCATGATAAATATATATATATATTTGCTTTGAATAGTACCTGTTAAAAATCACAAATATTTACATTGGAAAAGAAGCAGTAGGGTGCTTCAGTGTCTTTACAGCTAATGGTCTGTAACCAGAAACACTATTTTAAAGTAGCCTTTATAAGTATTATTTTTTGGCCATGAAATTGCACAGAAGGCAGAGAACATTATAGATTAAAAGTAAATTGTAGGAGACAGTTGAGACTAGACATTACCACCATTATATTGAGTGGTATTTTATGCTAAATTAGTTTAAATGGAACTGTCTTGGGACTCTTATCTCAATGTGATTTAGCATGCAATGGGAGTTGCACTATGCCCACAGTGGCCACAATTTTTTTTGCTTTGTGATGTGCCTTGATTAAGATTTTTTTTTGTGTTCTTTGATGTCATGAATTTTCTTCCTTGTTCCAGGGGAATGTGACCCCTTTGCTGTTGTGGGGTGAAATTATAAATTACACCTTTATTTATTTGTGGTTACTACAATCTCGTGGAGATTATTTATAAATCATGGTTAAGGGACCATTAAATCCTCCTTTTAGCATGAACTGTTACTGTTTCCATTCAACCTCATGTGACAAGGAAGAGTCTTAATTCTGGTAGGTTTAAAGGTGTCAGAAATTGTGATTCATTCTTCGCACTGGAGGCTTGAACTCTTTCTTCTTTCTGTATTAGCAGACAGAACAGCAGCGCAAACTATAAAAAAAACCTTTTGCGCTTTTGTATTTTTTAAAAAAATAAGACAAGGTTCAGTTGGAAAAAAGGTGTATTGATGATACTACATAGTAAACGGAGTATATAAGTTATGTTAGTGACATACATGCCTGAAAGCTTGAAAGGTCCTTGTTACCCTTTAATCAAGTTGGCAAAACCAGCTTGATATACTTAGTATTTAATTTTCTGTTGCCCTTCGAGACATGGAACACTCATCTCATGGTGTGTTCGCTTTGAGTAGTTCATTGCATCTGTGTTGTGGGGCCTCTGCTAATATCATTCCCCTCCTGGATATGCAAGTGAAAGCATAAGAAAGCATTTAAATCAATGAAGCTAACAAATAAACAGCATGTGGCTGATGCATGGCCTGTCAGTTAGAAAATACCGTGTGTAGGTCATATTGACGGTTTCTGGTGAAGAACCATACTGATTATTGACAGCAGAAGTCTGTATGTGATGAACATCTAATTGTGATTATGTTTACATAGAACTGTAACAAGTTAGCAGTAGTGAGAAAAATATGATCCACCATTCTGTTACGAAAAATTTTATCTACTGTATTATAACTGTAATGGAGTTGATAATGGGTTCTAGAAAAATGATTTAATACTTATTTTAAGATATACAAACTATATGAGCATTTTATTTATCTATTCTGTATAAGATGTTGATGTGAATAACAGAAAATGATCACAGGAATTCTCATTTTAACCTCTACTATTGTCTTTACTCTTTTCATTTTAATTTTAGCTTTCCCTTGATTATGAACATTTTTCTTTTATAAATCCCTAGATTTACATAAGCATGTAGAGAGTGAACAAAAGAACAAGGAAAAATGTTTTTTTAATCTTTCTTACTACCTGAGCAGTAAGATTTTTTTTTTTTTAGCAGACACTTACACTTTTGTCCAAATATCTACAAATATTCCATGTTTATTAGGTGCTGTGAATTGTCATAGATTTCTCTTTTGAATAAAGTCATATTAAAATTTTATTTAATGTGATTTTGACAGCTAATACTAGAGGGGAAAAAAAAGGAAAAAAAAAAAAAAAAAAGAGAAGGGTCTGTTACAACATGCCTTTCTGAAGGGGTTTTCAAGAAATTTCTCCAAGGTCCCAGAGTAGCTGACTGTTTAATTCAGGTGACTGTGGAAGAATTTGCTTGGTAGATGAGTCCTTAGTGAGTGTGGTGCTTTTATTTTGGTATAATTTATTTAGTAGCACTGAGGTATTCTGGAATACTGACATATACTGTACTATTTTCTGAATTTGGGGTCAAATTTCATCAAGTTACATGCAAGCATTGCGCTAAAGCTGATTAACAGTTCTTACCTACCTTTTTCAACTACTCTCTTCAGATACTAAAAAAAAAAAAAAAAAAAAAAAAAGTCCTGTGTACAAATTAATAACTACTTCAAATTCTGATCAGATTGGAAAGCAAGTGAATTTCCTCTAAAAAAGAGGAAAACTAATCAAGCCTTTTGAATTCCAAAAGTCAGGTATAGTTCAGTATTCCTATACACACAGTCAACAAATATTCTGTGCATTTTTATAGTTCTTATATATTTGTAATAATCATAGTGCAGGAAATCAATGAAAGTTGTATTACTATGCTTTCCACTTCTGGCAAGATTATAGCCAAGTAGTTTTAGAATAACCAAGTGTGCACACACTCCATCTTTGGCAACCTTAGTTAAGATGCATCATTCTGTTCAGCGTAAGAGATTGGATTGACATACATCTTAATATTATAAACGCGATTGGCTTTAAATAAATTACTGAAGGAATATTAATAAAAATGGAGTCAAATAGCTTATCCTGTATACATAAAAAACTTGAATGATTTTTGGCAAAACACTTGAACTTTAATATGGAAAGATGTTTGTATGTCTGCATTTATAGCTTTCAATCTAAAATAGCTTTTGAAAAAGCCAGGGAGAACATGATTCATACAGAAACATTTGCTGATAGGATAAACTCTGCAGAAGTCCAACAAATTAAAGACCTTGTTTAAATTTCACTAAACTTGTTTTGTGGCTTCTGTGATGTACAGTACATACACTGATCTTCTTTACTGGAAAAGAGTGTATCACCATCTAATCCGGTGGTACAGACCATTTCTGCAATGAGGTGTGATGTGTTTGTGTGCCTGTTACAGTTGATTAAGAACTGAAGAATCTGGTGCATAGATTCTACGCAAAAGAACTATGCTGCATCCTATACTGTGAGAAGGGAAGACTCGCAATAAATATGAAACTCTAGCAGGGTAAGAAATAGTTCTCATTGATTCCTATTTTTAATAAAAGCTAATTCCAGTTACATCTTTGGTGAGCTTTCTTTTGCCATTGCAAATTGACTTCAAGATCTAATGTTCAGGGATCCAAAAAAGTGCATAGTATGTCTACAACCAGAAGATACCTTCAGTATTTCTTCTTAACAAGTACTGAATCCTTTCAGAAGGATTATAATAAGTTATATGTGGATTTGGTAAGTGCTATGTCATAGCTGGTTAGGAAGTTGTCTTGGCATTGGTCAAATTCATTTAGATAATGAAGGCTGCAGTGTTAGGTATGAATGATCCAAAAGGTGATTAGACAAATGAAAGACAGTTGAAACTGACTTTTCAGTTGAAACTGAAGTAGAAAAGGCAAGTAATATGCTTTAGAAATAGTTTGATGGAGAGGTAAATAACTTATCAGTGTATTGCTAAAGTAGGTGTAGTTTGTTGTGACCAAGTGAAGATGCAGTCAAGAGAGTAAAAGAACAGAGTACAGTACAGAATAAATAAATAGATTGATCTAATATTTGGAAATATCCAAAGAAAAGTAACAGAAAAGATGAGAAGAATGAGAAGATTTACCTAAGGAAAAAAAAAAATACAGTTGTACTTGACTTGCATTAAGTAGATACTACTAATTGTATAACATCTTAACAAGTTGATCTACTTTGATTTTAGTCTTAATTTTTAGGGCAAATGTTTCTCTAGTCTAATGTGTACAAGCTCTGCACTGTGAGATTTAACATTTCATTATGACTATTTTGGAAGAATGATTTCCTTAATGATACCTGTTACTCCATCTGTTTGAACTTGATTCTTATTAATAAAGGAGGACAAAGATTGCTACTGTTGTTCCAGAGTATATTGAACCTTTATTTCATCTGCACTTATTGCCTACTTTTAAAGGTCCAGAAGTGTTCCTTGAATTCCCTACATAGTTTAAAAAAGAAAAACAACCAAAAAAACAACCTGTAGAATACTTCCTTTTAAGAACTGTATCCTATTTGTTTTCCTGAAATTATATGGAATGAAAATCACAAAACAATCATCTGGAATGAATGTATGCCATAAATATCTTTTTAAAGGGTTTCCTCTGTAATTTGGCATTATGCTAAAACAGGCTATTATTTTAAAGCACCACTTTACTTTTCTAACAAGTAGCCTGCAGCTTTTGCATCTGTAAGTCATCTTGGCAAGCCATACTTGCAACTGTTGTCTGCAAACAGATTTCTGGTGAATTTATTAATGAAACTAAAGCCATACTTACGATTTGAAATATTGTACCTCAGAGCAAAGTAACTGTCAGTTGATTACAGGTTTTTAAACTTCCAGTTATAACCGCAGTATCCTGGAGGTGGCACCAAAGTACACGCAAGGAAAATAAAATGAACGCTAATACATAAACAAGCAAGAGATTAATGATGCTATGCAGTACTGATGACTGACTAAATGCATCAGTCTTTTCTAGCTTAAAATGGCAGTGTAGGTAAATAGAAGGCTGATGTGTTTATCTACTGTTTTTTAATTATATTGGGTATCATCCAAAAGCACTGAATTCCTCATTTTACATCTCAATTTTTAGCAAAAGATGGGAGCATTCTTCCCTTTCCTTTTCTCTCCCAGTATTGTATCAAAAAAAAAAAAAAAAAAGCTATTTAGAAAAAGCCCTTTTGATTACATTTTGTTTTGTTTTGTGCACTGATCTAACATAGTTCAAAACCAGTCTTCACTGGTCTCCCTGTATTTTCAAATAGCTTTTCTTCATCTGGGAACTTGCACGTTTCAATCCCTCTTGCTTTCATGTCTTCAGCATTCATAATGGTATGATTAACTGGCAAGGTGATTCATACTTTAATAACAGATTGCAAAGGACATCATATTAGACATCCTAAGCGCCCTCTTTACTCTAAAGTATACATACAATAATGCCCCAGCAGACATGAGTTATAGTTGCTATACCTTGGAAAAACAAGAACAGTGAGTGTTGGCAGAAACGTTATTAAAATGAAAGAGAGAAAACTCCGGGCTGCCAAATTGCAACTGTTGGTTTCAATGTTAAACTTGTTTGTCAAAATACTGTTGGGTAGAATCAATAAAAAGCCGCAGCCAGAATGTTCTACAGGTTAGCAGTCTAATGCAGCAAAGTTCATTTCAAATCGATCTAAATGGGGATGTTTTTGTAAAGAACGTAGCGTAACCTTTTGCAAATGCATAGCTGGCTTTGTTGGTTAAAAAAGAAGGCCTGGAGCACAGAGCCATTTATTTGCAGACACAATGTAGGCAGTAATGGAACAATTTCTCCATTCCTGCTTTACCTGTGTGCCTAAATCCGAGCTTGCATGAAGGGCTTCAGGGAATCAAAGATTTCATGTTCAAGAGAAACTTGATGTTTAGCCTCTCTAAAGCAATATGCAGTGTAAGCCTTTGTATGAAGTGGTTACTGGGAAAGGGATGCATCTGGCTTTAAGGTCTTGCTTCCCTCTGACTTCAGCAGTGAAGGTGATGGGCAGCCGTGGCATTGAGCTGCATGGAAGTAGCGCTACTGCAGCCAGCACAGGTCTGAATAACAGATGGGCTTTGTTCCCTACAGATGTGACATCTGCTGGAGCTCAACATAAGTTTCAGTGAAAACCTTTAAGGAAGCCTGAAAGCACTGTCCGTGGCAATGTAGGGATACAATGTCTTTTTCTTCAACCCTCTTCAACCCACACCCAAAGGAGTGACAGGTACTCCTTTTTTGAAGAGGTAGAAGGCAGAAGGCTTTACATCTTTCTAATGTTAGTAGGTATGTGTAAGGAAAGTCTGAACACCTTTAGAAGCTACTGACAGGCAACGCCTCTTTCTGAGTTAAAGAACTCACAGCACAGCTTAACCATCTTTTCTGCCTTAGGTTCTTATTCTGTGTGGCAGGGACAGGGACAGTGAAGGTGCGGTTCTAGATGGCCCCTTCTGAGGGAGGTATGACCAGAGTAGCATCTACAAAAAGGGTGTGAGAGAAGACCCAGGAAACTACTGACCTGTTAGTCTAACCTCAGTTCCTGGAAAAGTTACATAAAAGACTGTCCTGGGTGCTGACAAAGGGCATTTAAAGAACAAAGCTGTTATCAGGCCTAGTCAACATGGGTTCACCAAGGGAAAGTCCTGCCTTAGTAATCTGATCTCCTGTGACAAGGTCACCAGCTTGGTAGGTGAAGGGAAGGCAGTGGATATAATTTTGCTGGATTTTCTGTCCCTCGTGACATCCTTCTAGACAAATTGCCCAGCTGTGAGATAAACAGGTTCCATGCTACACTGGGCGATGAACTGGTTCAACAGTGGAGCTCAAAGGGTTGTAGTGGATGGGGCTACATCTGGCTTGCAGACCGGCACTAGCGGTGTCCCCCACAGCTCAGTTCTAGGGCTGGTTCTGATCCATGTTCTTATCAGTGGTCTGGACACAGGAGTGGAGTGCATCCTCAGCATGTTTGCTGATGGTACTAAACTGGGAGGTTTAATACACCCCCAAACTGCATTTTGGGGTGTATTAAACACAGCTTAGCCAGCTGGGTGAAAGGGTGGTGGTTGATGCCCCACACCTGTCAGCACTCAAGAGACATTTGGGCAATGCCCTCAGTAATGTGCTTTAACTTCTGGTTATCCCTGAAGTGGTCAGGGAGTTGGACAATCTTTGTAGGTCCCCTCCAACTGAACTGTTCTATTCTGTCTGCTACTCCTTCTGAGTTTTTGCATGCATTGCAATTTTATCTAAGTACTGATGATAGTTATTAATCTATGACAAGTTACTAATCCACGACTTTTTGTCAAATAAAGGAATCACAAATGCTATCAAGACTGTTTCTAAATATAGCATTTTGATAGCATAACTACCGTAGTGTAACATGTAATTATTATGGCTACAGTGCATGAGCAGTAAGGGACCTGTATATTTTAAGCCATTAAACTATTTCAGCTTTCTTTAGAAGATAGCAATATTTATTGTAGAGATGAACTGCTAAAAGGTTAGCATAGCTTTTTTGCATTTTTTGACTATGGATTTGTTCCAAAGAATGGCATGAACTGTAGCATTCTGCTACTTTTTAAGTCTGTAAAGGAACATCTTTATCATTCAATCTCCTTCATAACAAAGTGTTAATCTGTGTAAGAAACACCACATGGATTTATCCTAAAATTTGAATTTCAATGGAATCTTTCAGTTCATGGGGTTTTGAAAGTTTTAAACTATTTTTAACCTGTTAGTTTAGCTTATGTGAAGTTTAACCTAGACTTGTACACTAGGAGGTTGACATTGCTTTTACTTAAACCACTTTAAAATAAGATTCAAGTTAATCCTAGATTATGTTTTACCAAATATGGTGTCATAGATGATGGGATTTTGATCCTGAATTCTTTTATTACAAATTTCTAGTTGAGTTAGAATGTGTATTTTAGGAAGACATTCACACTTGGTTCTTAGTTTTTCCCATCATTGAAAATCTTTATTGGATCAACTGGATTTTGTCTCAAGAGGTAACTACTATTACTGTTTAAAAAAAACAAAACACTTTTAAATAACATTTTCAACTTCATCTTGAATCACTGAATTTGTGAATTGGTCTGTTAGATTGAGTTGAATCTTTTTAAGTGGTCCTGTTGGCTGCTGTGGGACTAGACAGTACGAAATACTTAGTCTGAATACTGATATTACAACGTGCCTTACAGTGTGCCAAATCTTTGAAAATGCAAGCCAAAAATGTTAAAGAAATTTATCCTAAAATTGAGAAGGAGATGCAAGTACAGCACCTTTAGATGGACAGGTTAATCCAAGTCTTTCAGCCATGACTACAAATGATGTCTGAATAGGCCAGTAGCTTGTGAAAAGAACTATCAAAACTGTATTTATTTGAATTATTTTATGAAACCGTTTTGTGTTCTGCAGAAAAATATATCCGCTGCTAACCATGCAATCTCAGATTTTTCTACTCGTATGCTGTTCATCCTTTGTGGACCTAGTTGTTGTCTTTCTCCTTATTAAGTACTCAGACATTTAACTTAATAACTTTGCATGCATCATCTCAGCTGCAGTAACGAGCTCCCTGCACACTTAAGTTCACATTTGTATTGTACTGAAAATGTCTTTGTTTTCTTTTTATATGCAGCTGGCCAAAATCATGCACGTGCACTGTGGCTGCAGCTCAGTTGATAAAGAACTCATTAAGTTACAGGAGCATAGCTGTCTGTCTGATCTGTGAATTCAGAACTGCTAGATGTCTGTCCATTTGTTTGCTCTGCATCGGGCCTCCTTTCTGCCTTGAACTGCTCGTACTCCTAAATAGGAATAGCAAATAAGGGCAGAATTTTTATTTTTTCATTCCTTAGGCTCCCTCTTCTGTTTCTTCTGCATCTGGTTTCCTCACGGGGAGTGATGCATCAAACACTTTTGGGCAAGGATGATTGTTAGAGGTTAGCAGGACCGTTAGAGCTAATATAATGAGCTCAGATAATGTTGAGCTGTATCAGTTATGGTCTTTCTAACAGTCTATTTTGTATGGGTAACTATTTCACTTGTGAATGATGATTTTGTTAGGCTAGAAAGAGGCAGAAAGTTGAGAAGCAAACAGAATGACCTGCCAATTAAGCAAGTACAACGGCAGACTGCTAATACAGGCTGAAATGAGGACTGCAAATTCTTTGCAACTTACATGCAGTTTTCAGAAACTTTGAAGCCTTACTCTTCTGAACGTCAATCTTGTGACAAATGGAGCTGTCTTAAAGGAAAATGAACTTGTTGAAAATATTTTTAGTAATAGACGCCACAAGAGTGGACAATAGAACAATATTTATATCAGTTTTACAAGTTGCTCTCATTATGGTCTTACAGCTATAATGGTATCATGATATTCCTTGGATAATGACTTTCTACTGGTGTACTCCTGATTAAATCCATTTGTATTTTTTTTTTTTTTAATAAGGCAGACAGTTCAATTTTCATATTTACATTAAATCTCTGATTGTCAATCTCAACAATTCCAGTGAGTGGTAAGAACCTGGTCAAATCTATAGTGTCTAAAAGGGAAAAGAAGGGCTTATACTTTAAAAAGGAAGACTTCTTCCTGGGCTGTAATTTGTTACCACTCACAGCCTACAGCCTCTAGGTGAAGGGTGAAATGGCAGCTTCTGGCCAGAGCAGTAGTTGATGACAGGGCACTGTTCCGGTGTGTTTCTTAGCCTGAGTAATTCCCCTGTGGAGTCTCATAGCTTTCTAGCCTGTTTCACAGACTGGATTGTGACTGCGTAGGTGAATTCCATGTGAAGAACTTATGTGCCTTCAGTATCAATTGTTAATAAAACCGGCCTGTATCATGCTGTCAAGTAGCAGCTTCAGCAGGGAATCATTTCTTGACGGACCACAGCTTGATTCTCTACTGCTCATTTTTCCATCACTCCTTACTTACCTTGTCTAGAGCAGAGATGTATTTTGGTATGATAACTTCAGTACTTAGGAGGTCCTATGCAGTTTTTTTTTTTTTTTTTTTTTTTTTTTTTAAAGCAGCAGATTTCAGCCATACAGAGCACTGAACTCAGTTCCCTTGTGCCTTCCTGCAGAGTTTTTGATTGAGCTAAAAGACTTGTTTCTTATCTTTGGGTTCTATGGCATGAATTCAGGATTATGGAGAGATTCCTTAAACCTTTGGGGTAAAGACCTCTGCCAGTATTTATGTAAAGGTAAAGACTGCCTTTAAGAGAGACAATTTCTGCAGTAGTGACTGAGGACTGTGAAATGAATTGAATGTGACTTCTGCCTTCCCCCATGGATAGTCACATTCCTTTGAACTTGCCTTTTTTTTATTTTTTTAAAAAGAGTTCTTACAGATCCCGTTCACTGCAAGATTTATGGCAGAAATTTATAATGTATTTCTTGTCTAGCCTTCAAAAGAAGGAAGGAGAAAATGACCAAATTTGTCTCATATGTGAAGTTGTGCTATGTAATGCATTAATAAATGGAAATCAGAAATGAGTTTTCAGCACACCAGGAATTTTAGTGCAGTGTTTATTACTACTGGCTATTCATGTATCAGCTGCATGAATTTGTCTTTTTTATTTGTTTGAAGATGGAATTATGGTAGATTTCAACTTCAGATAAACCCATTGAGTTAAATCACCTCTCTTTATTTTTGAAGCAGACTTTTTTCATGTTTTCTGTTTTTAAATTTTCTAAACGTGCATAAAATTACTTCATTTTCTGCAAACAGTAAATCTCAGAATTATCTCAAACACTTCCAGGCTGAATTTGAGATGCAACCCATGAATTGACTTTAAGTTTTGCATTCATCTGCATAGGAGTAAGATCCTGTGATGCTGTTCCCTGCTGATATAAATAGAGGTCTAGTCATTTTAGTGAAATTTCTCTACTTGATGCTGACACAACCTAATATTTCTATTCATGGCAATGAAACTTATTTATAGATGAAAAAATGTTTGGTGCAATTTTAATCCAGGAAAAGAAAATATAAAGGCTTCTAGTCAAATACTTTTAATGGTCTTCCTATCACTTCCCTCTCATATAAATAAACAGTCAATCTCTCCTTAAATACAAGGGTTTTTCATAAGATCACCCTAGCCATTGCTTCTCCTTTTAAGTTAGTAGGTGTACCAGACTGTTGTCAAAGACATGCTGGCACCACTTCAAAAATCAGAAATAATACATCTGTTAGTTCAAAAAGCAAAAATTAAAGTAATTGGATCCTAAAATCAGTAATCAAGGCAGAAGAATAAATGTTACTATAAAATGTTTGTGAGCTTTAATAATACTAAACATGAAATGAAACTAATTGGTATAATGAAATGGGATTTATGAAATTTTCCCAGGCATGCTATATGGTCACCTGGGACCATATATTTTTCCTGGGAATTTCCAAGACTTCGCCTTGTTTGATGAAGGACAAGTGCTGAGGCTTTCATCCAAAACAATGATTTATTAGCTTTTGTGATACTATAGGCCTCACGTAACCAGCACTAAATCAAGTGTACGTATACAGAAACAATGTTTTCTAAAAATGACCCGTGGAGGCTCTCTAGCTGTTCTTGCCCTTTTTCTGTTGCTGTTGCTTTTTTCATCTCTTGTCACTATTTTAAAAACAGTGGGATTCATTTTTGTCTTAAGTTCTTCACAGTGAAGGTTGCTTTGCTGATAGTTTTATTGCTATGGACTTTCAGTTGATATCCCATACCACTAAGCAGTGTAAAATAATACTGGGAAGGTGAGATACTCTAGGACAAGTGAGATCACGAGGAAATTCAGACGGCTGCAGCAAATCTCTTCCATTGTGCCAGTCACTGGTAGTCTGTACCATCTTTGAGCAACACTGGCAAGTGGTAAAAACGTTTCTGTCATAGTTTGGAGTGTTACCTAGAGCTTTTCTTCAATGAAATTCACTCAAAGGTTTCATCTTCCAGATGACATGACAGTGGCTATCAATCAAAGTCACTGTGTGTTGATTATCTGTGTATCTGTTGGATAGACTAGAGAAATCTTTAATTACTATTAAGTGCTTGCCAAGCATGGACATAAGGGAAAAAAATCTGTCAGTCAAGGGGCAGGTCTAATGTAGACACTGAATTCTAATGAGAGGACACTTGAGAAAAGTAAATAAAATAACATGAATGAGTTGGAAAAGCAGAAATAATTCATAGGGGAAAAGAAGATTTGCCTGGAGAGCAAAATTATTTATTTTTATTGCTCTGTGCGCAAACTCCTTCCCATCTTGTGATGTAATATACCTGCCTGTAATTATAGTGATTGCATTTGAGGAAGGGAGACTACAAGGAGAGGTGGTGTTAGTTAACTCTATTCTGAGTTACAAATTTTTTTTGGTTACAAACAAACGGATGTGGTTCTTTACCTTTGCTTTTCATTACTGTTATTTCCTCCTTTTTCTTCTCAGATTGAAGCATGTTAGGCTGGATTTTTGATAATAAGCTTGCCTAAATGGGGCCAGACTAAAGCAAAGACTGGTTTTAAAGCAAAGTAGGGTCCACTAAGCTGAAGTGCATTTTTTTTGTGATTTATTTTTTTGGAAACTACAGGGATATTCAGAAGTAAAAATCATTTTGGGCCTTGTAGCTAACATTCTCACTTATACTGCAGTTTCTTCTCCAAGTCATGCGCCAAGTCAGTGAGAGACTAGCACATTTACAGATAATGTGTGACCCAAAGATCAAATGAATAGATTCTGTTGATCTTTGCTGGCCTGAGGTACGGGGTCAGATTAGGTGACTTCCTTCTGTACTCACAACTGGATGCTCTTGGAGTCATACTGTAGAGTTGCAGGGAGTTGCTCAAGATAGTTAGATGAGCTACCTTGTTCTTGGATGTGTAGCAGGGGTAGTGGCAAGCCTGGAGCTAAGAGTGGTAGTAGTGCATGGAGATGAGTGCAGAAAAAAGTTGTTTTCTCTGGCATGGCGAAAAAAGTGAGGGAGATTCTGGTTAGGTCAAGGAAAATGTGTGAAAGTAAGTGGCCCCTATCAGACAAGTGCCGATACCAATTTTATGTTGATGTTGTCTTGCTTTGCAACTTTAAAAAAACAAAAACAAAACAAAAACAACAAACTTTGTCAAAACTTTCATCCAATAAATTGGTACTACAACGTATTCATATCCTGTAACAGACCTGGGTTGTAGTCTCCTTAATCTCCATTTTTTTTTACCTCCTTCGTTGGTATTAGAAATTTTTACATGTTTTCTTTGTTTTGCATGTTTTTAAACATGTCTTTTACCTCAGATTGGGTAGATAGGTGCTCAAAGAAATGGAGAAATAAAAACTAAATGAGGTTATAGGAAAAAGGCAAACAGGCAGGGTAAGGTATTTATTGAAAGCAAAAATACATCATCTGATCCTTAGAGTGCTGCTGAGATGTGATCACTTATGAGTTACAAATTGGAGGTTGCTACTGGATGCTACAAGGAGCCAAGTTACACGACTTGGTCAGAAAGAGACATCAAATGAAATCAGAGCCAACTGAAAGGTTTTTGAGGCTTTCTTCCTTTGCAGTTTGGAGTGAAACTAGATTCTCAGTTGTAAAAGAACTCCATAAACATAATTCACTGAAACGAGAGGGTGATAAAAGACTTCCCCCCTTACCCCCCGATAAATTACACTCAAATCTACAGAAATGTTCTTTTCCAGTTTGAGAGTAAGTGGGCTTGTATAATAAACATTTCTGTAACATTCAGCTACTTTAGCCCAGACAGCTCAATTAGGACTGTGCAGTAAAATGCAACTTCTGTGCACTTTGTGAGCACTTAATGTGACTGAAAGACTGTTAGCAAGAAATCTCAGAAAATAGATCCTGTCAAGTGTTTAAGGAAATTGAATTGGCATATATTTAACTCACAGATCTGAAAAGCAAGAGATTTCTGGATGCTGAGTAATTTAATTATATTGTCATATTTGACTTTTGCTGTTTGAGCCTCCTTTATTCATTATTTTTAATGCATTGAGAGGTGTTCAAAAGGGGATGGAAGTTACTCAAGCAAGCTGACAAAAGTGGAAAATATAAAATTAAGTTTGACAACGTTTTCCTCATTTAACAGTTATCCATAAAATCCAGCCTCCTCAGGTAAGTGATGGGCTAACGTTTGTCTGCAGCGTTCTTTGAAAAATGTTTTTCTTTATCTGAGTCTCTTTAAAGAGTCTCTGATAACAGAGAAAATATTCAGTCTGCTATATTTATATAGCTTTTATCTATATCATAGTTTTCATTACAACATTCTTTGTTCTTTGAAAGTGCTGCTTATGTCGTATGGTTACAGCTCAGGAATCCCTTGGTGTCCGTAGCCCTCTACTTTGTGAATGTAGGCTCTGGTCTACTCTTGCTAAGTTGTGTGTTAGCTTGGCCGTGGTATTCTCTGAGAGGACTTAGTGTTATCAGTTAAACTTACTCAGTTTAGACAGTATTATCTAAAAAGAAGCAAGCATCTCTTTAATTCGGTGGTAAACAGATAGCAATTTAGCTAAATCATAACTTTTGTTTGGGGATGGCATGAATGGCCTTCTGGAGATGCTTGTTTCTCTCTACTGACTAAGGAGAGCCTAGAGGGTTTTCTTAGCCTATCAGTATAACTTCAATAAGTCAAAGATATAACAAACTTCTCTGTTTACTTTTCATCCAGGTAAACGAGGGGTTTGGTGTGCATAAGTAAGGTTAATGCTGAAGCACTGCTTTCAGGCATACCTAAGAATTTGGCTCTTTATTTATAGAGTAAGTTTTTCAAAAGTGTCAGATGGAATCTTTTTTTTTTTAATTTTTAAATATATATCATAGTAAATAATGCTGTCAATTATTGGGAAAGGGCACTACATAATTTACTTATTTATGAATCTCCTCACTAGAAAAAAAAAATGGTACCAATTGTGCGTCTGTTAGATGGGATCCTGCAAATGAGGTGACTTCCTATCTTGTAAATTGTCTTGTTTTGGCAAATACACATTTAATTCTGAAGAAAGATGTGGGCAGGCAGATTCAGATTTATTCCGCATGTTCTGAATGATCAAAATTGAAGTGACATTTTGGGGCATCCTTATTACCACTTTTAACTGATGGTTCACTCACAAGAGACTCCGGAGTTAGTTAAGGTATCTGTTATCTGTCTCCTATTCAGGACAGATTTTACACCAGTGACAATAAAGAATGGGATGACTCATTTTTGTTATGGATCAAATAACCATCTGCAGGCAGCCAATGTTACTTTTATAATTGCCATTGTAGCATAAATATGTTAGGAACTGTATATAATGTGAGATGGATGCTCAGCAAGTACTGATGGTAGTTCATGCTGATATAGCTCGAGGATGCCAGATCCATCTTGTCATACTGAGAAATTGCTATTCGCTCTAGGGCAGAGAACAGAAAGGAAAATCAAAGTTTGAGATGCTATTTTAAAACAGTAGCACTTCCAAATGTATTTGCAAGTTTACTTTTTCTAATTCACAAACAATAGGAATACAAAGAATATTTTAGCAAATATTATTTTTTAAAAGGAAGATCAAGCGATTAAGAAGGCACTTTTAATTTTCCTCTTTTATTGCTCAGCAGGGAAATCATCAACACTTCTGAGTGAAAGTAAATATTGAAATGCTGCAATTTTCTTTTGAAGAACCAGTCAAATATTTACTGTCATATATAGTGCCCTGTTTTCCATTACTTACCAGAATACCTCGTTTATTGAATGCTTCAATTATGCATTGAGGAAAGTGATTTTGTGTTATGGTAAGCAGTTTAAACATTGTACCGTTGAAAATAGTAGTTGAAGGCTAATAGAAATGGATTTAAAAATGGATCCAATAGGCAAGCCTGCTGTCTGCTAGGGCTTCTCTGACTTGCAAATGCTGTTGTGCTAATGAAGCTTGGCTGACTTATAGTAATTATTCTGTTTCCTTGGAAGGGAGTAGGCACATCACTGCTTTTTTCTTCTTAGTACATTCACTTTACTGTAAACATCAAGTGACATTATAACCTGTAATGATTTTATTACAATTAACTACATTTGATCTTGTTCAGCATGTTCCTGAAGAAAAACTTGGGCAAGTCATTATTATTTTTACATCCAAGTCCTACATGCATTAAGGTGGGAATAAGGAGACATTTTACTGTTGGGCAATTAAGTCCAGGTGTAGGTGTTAAAATGGAGTTCAGAATAAATGTATAACATGGGAACTGTTAAGAAGAGTGCTCTAAGGGATATGTGAGCTGTAAATGAGGTTAGGATGGATGCTTGTTGGCTGCTGTATGTCTATAGCTCAATTATACAGAAGAGATATTGACCAACTGGGTAGGGTCCTTATGTTTGGTCCACTCGTTCTATTCAAGAAGAGGAACATGTGCACCATATTATTTTTATCTTCTGTAACAGTCATTTATAGTTGGAAACAGCTTTGAATTTCCAGCCACTTAACTTTAAGCACGAGGCTGGCATGCCTAAACTAAGAATCTTCTTGTCTCAGGCTGCCTCAGCAGTCACTGAGAGGAGGTAAGCACACTCCAAAATTCATTCATGCCATTGAGGATTTGAATTGCTTTCTGAAAGTGTCCATCTCTAATCATTATAGAGGGAGTGTATGGTTATTATGCACCTACCTTTGTTATCTCAGTTAAATTAAACAAGCTGAATCTGAACCTCAGCTCTGTAGAATTCATGCTGAATGATAGCTTCTTCTCTAAAGGTAACCTGAAAATCAATGGAAATCCATAGTATTTACCAGAGCTTGATAGAGATGCTGGGAGATTCTGTACAGTAGCTTTGAGGCGTGGTTTGATTCTGCAATAAATCCAGTAAAGATTGCATACCAGTCTAGTAGAGATTCTATACCCTGAAGGGATTTGCAAAAAGCCATTATTGGTCTTGTAGTTGAAACTGTGTACGTGCCTACAGCTGAGAGTAAAATACAAATGTAGATAGGTATGAAGTTATTTTTCTGGAGAGATTGAGTATCTGGCTCTGGATGCTGGTAGAGATCACGGAAGCCCTGATGAGTTCCCAAGATATCATAGCAAAACTATAGCCTTAATGACTAAACAGATGTTAAGTGAGGCTGAAAAAAATATTGAAGATATTGGCTTCACATGATTACAGCAGGGCCTCTTATTTCTACTGTTTTTAAATATATATTAAATGCATGTACAAGGCACAGAAAGGGGAATAATCTCCTAATTTATATAGACTCAGGGTGTGGAGGGCTAGGACCAGACTATTAGAAGGAAGAAATGGTGAAATAACATTTCACAAGAATGGAAACAAATAGAAAACTGCGAATAGAAAGATAGGGAATTCTTTGAGACCAAAAACAAAGCATTGCAACTTAGATAACTGCACCTCTTATCAAGTGCAAGGGCATGTCTGTTAAAGTTATTGTTGGGTCCATTATTAGTGGAGTGAGAGGACTATTCTGTACAGTACAGATGTCCCTTATCAGTGCTTACAGTGTATTTCTTAAGGTATTATAAATGTTTAACACAAGCTCAAGCTGCAATAAAGCTTAAAACCCAAGCAACAAGAATAGTGACTCCCTAACAACATTCCCTGTTGACCCTGCAGATTTCTTGGCAGGAAGCTGATGGAAAATTAAAGCTGCTTTAGAAATAGCACTGACTGCCCTCACTTGCTCTCCTCTGTGGGCAGAGAACTCTGCAAGGTGGCTAAGGGATAAGGGAGGGCGGTAGGAGACTGACATACTTCTGTGCCAGCTCCTTTGTGCCACTAGGGCAGAGGTTCCTGTTCATAATTTAAGCCCCTGCTAAGAGGACTGTTAGAGCGTAAACGCTTCTGTGGCTTTACAGAGCCAACTTAAACCACGTTTGCATATAACTGATGCCTCTGATTCTGTTCAAGCAAAGGTTCTCCTTTTGTGGAAACAAATAAAGCAGACAATGAGTTTGCTGTAAATATATACAAAGATGATGCCACATATAAATAATAATGCTAGGTCATTGACAGTTCTGTATGTAACCAACACTGTCACTGAGCTATATGGAAATTTAAGAGCTAAAAAAGCCCTTCAGAAATTGGACAGGAACAACTTCTTCATTGTAGAAGTAAATTGAATAAGATAGGTTCAGCCTCTGTGGGTAACCTAAGATTTGAGTTACTGAAATATGGTTGTTATAACAGGTTGTTATTTTAAAGAAATAGATCAATCTATTAGATCACATATGTAGCTGCATTCACAACTTAAAACATTCGGATGAAAGAGTCTGCCTGAAAAGTAAGGTGCGTGTGAGTGTGCCAAACCCTTGGTTTTGAGAGCAAATTGCTCTAAGTTAACACTATGTTGTAAAATATATGTAAAATATGTACATTATATTATACTTAAAATTCCCAGTATTTAAAAAATTTGATAGCTTTGTGAAGTGCCGGTAATGAGAGGCTTTCATAGGATACAAAAGCATCTTCTAGAATTCATATATAAAAATGCTTCTTGTACCAATCACATCCAGGACTTGTTCCATTTGTCTTTAGGAAGACCAGTGGCATGTGTGCAAGCACGTCAGTTTCAATGGATGTAGAATGACAAAACCCAGGCTGGAACAGACTCCAAGGCAGGTCCAGCAAAGCAGGTTGCTTTGGTCAAAGCTGTGTGTGCATATACTTGAAGCATACAAATGCATTTAGAGATAATGGGGTGGAAAAAAAAAATCCTTCCTTAATGCAGCCTGAACTCAAGCTACTGTTTTTTTCTTCCTGGGGATATTGAAATAAGAATCTCTGATCTTTGGAAAAAATGATTTTTTGCCCTTCTTAAAGGATATCATTATGGTTGCAGAGAAAATCAAAACCTACTGCTCAGCAGGTGAAAAAAAAAATTGTTGTATTTTGATTCTCTGCATCTGATTGTAGTGAAAAAGTCACTTGTTACCTAAATCCTAATGTAGAAATTTAATTTTTAATCTGAATGTGAGTTAACCTCACAGTCTTCAGACAGAATCTACAGGTAGTCTGCTTCCAAGGGTAAGGTGAGAAATACTTAAAGCTGAGGTTAAAATAATGGTTCATGATGCAGATTCTCACCTATTGCTACTGTTAAATTTCTTCAGCAAATACTGAAAAACTATAATCAAAACCTATTGCTGATCTTAAAAACATAAGTTGAAACCTCTGGGATTCATTTCTCCTTCTGTAAAAGGTAAATATTAGGAAACTGCCTGCCTGCATTTAAGCTGACTGGAGTTCCTTGGGTGGAAGACACAAGACAGGCCTGAGCCAATGGGAAAAACTAACTAGACACAATAGGCTTTGGATTGGTTCCTCTAAGTTAAAAATACAGCTATTAGTTGCCAATAAAAGAAAATGAAACTTGCAATAGGGAATTAAAATCATCAGCTAATTCATAGGTCAATTTATGAGCAATTTTAAGGATAAATAGGATTCACGAGCTCAGAGGAGACTCCAGAATGGTGAACAACTTACTCTGAGCCCTGACTTTCTAGGTCTTTCATTGAGAGAGAAGGAGAGAAGGATACAGCACACAGGTTATTTGTGGCAATATGTATTTTATATTTCCTGTGGTGTAGGAAGCTTTTTTTTTTTTTTTTAATTACTGAACAACAGTTAAATTCATATGGAAACAAAGATTCTTTCCTAAAGCATTTCTTTCTTTTCTGAACTGGCTGAGCTATTTCTCTTGACGCCTATCAAGCTGATTGAAAAAAAAACATTGAAAACAAACCCTCCAAAATTGTATATACCAGGATTAGAGGCAGAACAAATAATGCAGTGTAATGCAATCAAAATTAGAAGGAATTGTTTCACCTGAGACTAGGCCAGCAGATGGCAAATAGAGTTCAATGTAGAGAATGTAAGATAATTAAAGTTGAAGTAAGGAACTAATCTAGGGAATACCTGCTAAGTGGAACAATCATCCAGCACAGTGATCAAGAAAAAGACTTGGGGATTATTCTGGAAGAAACTGTTGAAGCCATGATCCCACTGAACAGTTTCAGTAGAAACAAGTAAATTGGAAGTTAGGTTGTATAAGAAAAGCGAGAAGGTGTAAGATCAAGGACGGGTGTAGCGAGCACTTACTAAAAGCTACTGAAGCTGCTGTACTTTATAATAAAATGTGCTTTTGTCAGTGCAATGCGTTTATTAAAGTGGCAGAGCAAGCTATAGAACTCTTCTTTGATTATTGCCATTTTAAATTTGTTTCCTCATCGTGTTGAATTTTGCAGTGTCTCCATGAGATACCTGGAACAAAATTCTCTAGAACATCATGGACTGGAGGAATTTACAATCTGATAATATGAGAGCCTGTCAGCAAAAGATTTCATAATTTCATAAAAACGTTGCATCTTATTTTACCTCATTACTCAAAGAGCTGTATTCCAAAGGCAGTGCCACTGGTCTGTTTATGAAGGCTCTAGAGCTTACCAGAAAATAGAAATTACAAGATTGCTGACAGGGTAATGGTGAGAACTTGTTCTACCCTTGGTCTGAAATAGCTTTTATGCCTTTCAAAGGTTCTCGTGCAAAGCTGGTTGGTACCAGGTTTCTGTGTTGTGCTGTGTTAAGCAGCTCTGACCTACTAGACTTTGAATGAAGCAGGCCTCTGCCTGCTCCTCAGTTGGATTACAGAACAGCATGTGGTATCAGCAGCAAAATGAACTACACTAATGCTTTGTGAGGAAGGTCAGAGCACTTCAAAGTTCACCCAGAGAGGTAATGTTCCAGAAACTGCAAGAACCATCAGAAGTTCCAAATGATACTTCATTGCTTAATAGGTAAGCAAGGAGAATGGTCAGAAAATAGTCTTGTTTAAGATAACAGCTAGCTTGACTATGTATTTAGCTAAATTTGAGTTAATGCATGAAGAGGAAGCCAAGTGTAAAGCTGCCCTCCATTTGAAAATGTACACAGTTGATATCTGCTTTAACAGGGTCTGGAAGAAAGAGGAAAATTCTGCTCAGTTGGTCTTGCATAAAGCAAAAACCCACTCTTGCCTTTTTAGTATGGGGACAGGTACATTCTTCAGTGTCCTAGGGATCCTGAAATGTTCAGTGAAATGCTTTTCTCCTTGTCTCCAGTGATGACAGCCAGGGTATCTATCTAGACTGCAGAACTTAATAGCGCTCCTATCTCTACCAGTTTAGATAGACATGAATGTTCGTGTGAAGAGACTGTGTCTAAACTGGAAGGTAAGGTCTTACAAATGGTGTGACTCAGAGCACATTTATACAGCAGGCACAGTTATACTTGCAGGTAGCTTGGATTTGAGCAGAAATGTTGTGATGTTTGTCTAATCTTCTGTCCAGACTGATTAGCCCCACAGGGCACCCTTTTTAGCAGAGAAATTAGCCACCGGAGCTTTAAGGTTTCAAACCAACAGTGTGGACACCGGCAGCCGGCCAACCTGGATCATAGCATGCTGGTGTCACAGCTGTCTGTTAAAGTACCCTGCTTATTGCAAAAAGGGCTTTGCACATTTTACATTAGCACAGCTTTGCATTTTGACTTGAGCTCTCCATGCAGCATTAATTCATTAAAGAGACCATAATAGACCCAGTCTTCTGGTTAATAAGTGCAGTTTGCTACAGATATTGCTAGTGTTACAAAGAATGCAGAGTGCCAGCTATAAAAACGTGGATTTCAGTTCTTATGCTGTTGGAGATATTTAATAGATGTGTTATGCTTGATTGCTGTGTGACAGTAAAAAAAAAAATAAATCTAGCAACACTTTTAAAGATATAGAGGCGTAATCATCTCTTTCCAGGTTTAAATTACTCAGTTGTGGAAGTACCAACTTGTTACAAGTCTGCTGAAGGGCAGTGCAGGGCATATGTTTGAGGGATACTTCTATGGATCCAGTTTCACAAATGCTAAGGTAACTGTGCTTTATTGTGCTGGAGACAAGTGAGTACGATACTGGAGAATTAGGGTTTCTGAGTTAGCAATTTGCAGTAGTGAATGAAGGTGTAATTTTTGAGGTCTTGCAGGGAGTACTGTTACAGGTAGGACTTCTTTGGTTGGTATCTATTCAGCGACTTTCAAGAAAGCAAAAGCAAGTCCCATGAGCCCATCAGTCTCAGAAGCGCTTTTCAAGAAAGGCCAGTTTTTCAGGGGTCTTTTAAATACCATGAGAATTATTTTATTCTATTCTCAGTTCAATAATAAATGCATTATTTTTCCCACACCTTGTGTACTTGCATACTTAAGAGGTGGCAGAGCACTTAAAGAAAACTTGCTTTTATTGACAAGACCCTATGATATATCATTAACAGGCCATGGTATTTTTAATGGTGAAGTTTATTATTGCTATTATTGAATCTTGCAAGCCAGTACATGAGAAAGTTAAAGCCTTGATCCAGGAGAGAGAAGTGTCGTACTTCATTCTTGCTTGTGTCATTGGATTGTCCTTGACAAACCATGGAAAGCCCGAATGACAGAAAGTACCATTTCACAGGAGGATTTAAGTGAATTTCCACCTAAACTGGTCTGCTCAGTCACATTTTCAGGCCTTGTATTATGGCTTGTAAGTAGGACAGCATGGTTTTCTTTTTGTCCTGAGAGCAGTCATGGGATGAAGGAAGTCCTCAATGTGACAGAACACTGATTTCTGCCATGGGCTAATTCTGACTTAAGAGTGGTGACATTCACTGTTTTCTACAGAATTCCCATTGGCTTTGAAGGCCTACTTAATGCAAAGCTGCTGGCCACCTGGACCGTTCCCTTACAGCTTTCTCAGGAGGTCTGTGGAGCTTTTTTTTTTTTTTGTCAAAATCATGTTCTTTCTGCAGTCATAGAAAATCAGGCATATACTTAGGCAGGTGTTGACAGTGCCTATATAAGAACAATGCTGCCCTTAGACCAGTTGCTTCCTGTACGCATTTTGAACTTAGTTTGAATTCAGTTTGAACTCAACAGTGCCTAATGCCACCTGCTAGAGTATAAAACAACCTAAAAATACCGAAAGAGTAGTTACAGAGAGGCAGAGTTAATATCTAACCATACTGTTTCATTTTTTTTTTTTCATTTTTCAGCTGTGCCACTCTACCTATCCACATACTTTTATAGATGTTTGACTAGAGTTCCTAAGCTCCTGTGGTGGATGGACAGAGAGTCACAGCTAGAGGATGCTTTAATTCCTCTGCCTGTGTCTTTTTGGTACATGCAGGTTAGAGCAATAGGCTTTTAGCTTAGGTTGCTTAGTGAATCTTGCTGTGTACCATGGGAAAGCAGGAAATCACAGTCATCACTGGAATGCATGTAACATATAGATACATATTAGTGCAAGAAAATGAATATCTAACAAAAAAGAAGCTACTAAAATAAATCCAAGCCCTTTTAAACTTCATCTCCCAGGCATAACACATCAAACTCCAGTGAACAAAGTTTATGTGTAGAAAACTGCCAGAAGAAAGAAAGAATCCTCTAAGGAAAAAAAAAAAAGCTTCATGTTTAACATCTGGCCAAGTTGCTGTAGAAGTTCTTTCCACTAAGATCCAGTGAGATTGTTGGACCTCCCTGAAGACCAATCGGCTCCAAAAGGAGGCTGAGACCCAGGATAGAAAGTTACTTTAAATGGAGTTTTTTTGTGTTGTGTTTTATTTTGTTTATAGGCTTTTTCTCTGATGTTCATCTAAATGCAGATATGAAGCATGATACGCTTTCTGTGAGATGTGGAACAGCTTCAGCAGCTGTTGCATGCAATGGGGATATCCTGGTACCAATTCTGGTTCCTCTTTCAATGAATCTCTGCAGACTGATAATTGCAGAGAGGATGTGATGCTCCAAGGTGTGTTCCTCCTCTTCCATAAATGTGTAGTAGGTAAAAGATACTGAACAACAGTGAAATCCATTGGCTGGGTTAGTTTAAGTTTTCTTCTACACAGGTACAGAGAGATTTAATAAATCTATGCATAGTACGTGTTGTATGTTCATCTGTTATTTCAGGCTGGCAGCTCTAACTAAATTAGATGTCAAGCACCTGCTGTTTTCTCCTCATCTCTATTACAGCATTATTTGACATTGAGACATCTCTCTAAAAGTATTCAGAAAAGAATATATCATAATTAGCTTGTCATAGATAGTGACAGTCTTAAGGAAAGGGGAAGTAAGTCAAACAGAACAAATCAAGTTGGCAAGAAAAACAAGAAAAAGACCAAAAATCTCCCTGAAGTTCCGAAGCGCAGTGCTTTGGCTGTTCCCTGGCTGGGGAAGCTCAGCAGGACCTTGTATTCTAGCTTCATTTAATCACTATTGCTGCTGTCACTCTGTAGAGCAGCAACTGCTTTCGAACCAATTGCAAAACATCACAAATAGATTGCTAACACATGGAGGTCTGTACAAATGTCACCAGAGAATATTCTGAGAAGGAAATGAATTACACATGTTTTAATTTGAAGTCTTCCCCTCTTGTGGACATCTTTGCATTACTGCCACAGTCATATGGCTAGCTCAGTGCTTTCCCATGACTTTACAGCAGCACCTGTTTCTGTATCAGTCATTAGCAAATGTAACATTCAGCAGACGAAGCAGTAAGATGCTTTAACTTTACAGCATATGGTTTGCATCTGTGATGGAGATGACAATGAGTTGCTCACCAGAATCTTTGAATAATCATTTCTGTACCTGTTTTTTTTTTTTTTTTTTTTTTTTTTTTTTTATTATTATTATTGACATAGCAGTGGTAGGCTTACTGTGAAGTGCATAATATATGTGGCCAAACACAAGCCCACCAGTCTGAAAACTGTCATTCTACAACAAACACTGCCATGTAGTTCAGAGCCAATAACTTACTCATTCTGCTAGTTGTCAGATTAGAGCATGGTATTCACATTAAAAGCATTCCTTACTGAGCATTATTGAAGCCATTACTGGCGATTACATTATTGAAGCTATTGTGTAATAAGCAGGTTTAATATGCTTTACCCAAAAGGTTTATCAGCATGAGTAAACACTGGATGTGCTACCCTTCCCAGTATTATCATATTTTTGAATATATATATATTATTTTGGGAGATTTTTTCATCTTGTCTGGTGGATACAGTGCAGTGTGTCTTTCACCCATACAAGCAAAATGGGGCCTGAGTGAGGAAAGAGTTGCTGAGATTTAATTTTGGGGAAAAAAACTTAAGTTTAAATGGAGGGCTTTGCTTATTTCGTTTTGTTTTATTTTAATCTTTCCACAGTATCTCGGATGATTTCATCCTTGTAGGCTTTAGAACTGAAAAGTGACGGAACTGAAACTACGTGTACTGATAACGTAGTGCTGTGACCTGTTAGGAACTATTTTATTCCCAGCTTTTCACAAAATGAAAGAAACACTTAAGGGGGAAGGGAGCAAGAGTGGAAATGGAGGGAAGCTCAAACCATCAGACTTGTAAGATTTCTGCTTAACTGGTAACTGCGTTATATTCCAGTGGTGGAATTCCTTTTATTTCAGTAGAGTTTCATCAGTGCACAGCTGGAATAAACAGTAGCTTTCTGTAGTACAGATAGATAAGCTGTTAGTATTCTGTGCACCTCCTGTCATAGGTTCTTTGATCTCAGGAAAATGAGCCATCAATCAATGATTCATGCATTTAAAGAAGCTTTTTTTCTGGAAGTAACAATGTACAAAGCTTCGTAACTTTTCTCAAAGGCATATTCAAGATAACTTGTATAAATCTTGCTGAGATTTATACAACTGGTGGATTCCTGTAGAATATTGAAGCAATGCAAAAGAAGACTGATATCTTCTGTGTGACCAAGAGATAACCATGCATATGGAATTGTTGCTTAGGATGACTACTGTGCTGGAAACAGATGTGAAGCTTCTAGAAAGCACTACTTATCTTTATTTTGAACAATGAAGAATTATTTTACTATTTTATACTTAAGGATTAGACTGATGTAGTTCTCAGAGAGTTGTATAAAACAATACACTACCAGTTTTTATTACTCAAATTTATACAAGGAAAACTTTCAGCTTTCAACAACTTTCCAAAACCGGAGAGCAGTGGTTGGTGTGAAGCATGAGGGACAGCTTGGTTCAGAATAATTCTTGTCTTACATAAGGAAAAGAAAGAGATTAGTCAGTGAGGAAGCACTGACTGCTGTGCCATTTGTGTGGAAGAAATGTTTTATTTGTAAATCTGAAACCACAAGAATCTGAATTATGAAAGGAAAGCTTCCACTCTTTTTTTTTTTTTTTTTTTTTTTTTTTTGGGGTGCGGGGCGTACAATCCAATATCAAATATGGTTAAATTTCACTCTATTCCTTCAACCCTCCAAACCTCCAAAATAACATGTTGCTAAAGGGCTCATTCTGTACTAGGGAAATAGTGGCAGACTAATGTAATCAGGATATTACTATTGTTTTTGTACAAAGGAGGAGAAAAGGTAATGGCCCTACCTTAAGGGTTTGATTATAGAGGAATGTGAAGCTGTAGAAGAGAAAGTTGCTGAAAGGGGGATAAGATGCAGAGCAAAGGTATCACATCTCCAGATCAATTTTTTTTAAACTTAATTGCTGAGATGAGGCTCCATTTTGATATAACTTCCTACTTGTCAACATAAAGCTTCTGCTTGTAAGCTACTAGCATCAGTCTGAATCAGGACATTTAATACTGTGCATTTATTCTGGACTATTGGCAGCATCATCTTTTGTCAAGATATCCATACAGCAAATGGTGATACTAAGGTTTTTTTTTGTTGTTGTGGAGGATGTGTATATGTGCTGCTGCCTCCTGGTTTGAAATAAGGCAGCATCTGAGCTGAGTGTGCCTAGGATCTTGGCCAGGGAAAGAAGTCTTCCTTTAAATCACTGATTATTGTGTACTAGCAGACAAACCTTAAATATGTTTCTTTTTAAGATTATGCTGGTTATGAAACTCCTGTGAGATCTGATGGAAGACATAGAGGACCATTTGGTTGTGCCTGTTATTTTTCAGGGTCTATCCTTTAAGGCTATGTCTTGACAACAGGCAGAATAAATTAAATCAGAATCAACTGGAAAAACTTGGAAGATAAAAAGCATCTTTGAAAACCTTTTCCAGTAGATTTGTGCTTAAGCAGAATCAGGAGATACATAGAATAAACTGAAATCATGTAATGAGTTTGGTGCAAGCATACAGTCTATAAGATATCAAATACGTGGTATTTGGCACTTGCTGTATACTTCATATATCCATGTGAATTTGAAAACGGGCATTTAGTATTTTTTTATTTGTATTGCACTTCTTGGAAGTGAAGACCACGGTAGTATGTTCTTCAAAAACCAACCAACCAACCAAAAAACAAAACAAAACAAAAAACCAAACAACTCAAAACTTATGAATATGATACAGAACACAAGGGGAAAAGGTAAACCATTATGCATCAATATTTATCATAGTCGCCTGGCTACCTGTGTAGCATCTCATATGAGTCATAGTCTCATAGAATGGTCTGGGTTTCAAGGGACCCTTAAAGATAATCTAGTGCAACCCCCCTGCTGTGGGCAGGGACCTCTTTCACTAGCTCAAGTTACCCCAAAGCCCATCCAACCTAATTTTGAACACTTCCAGTTCAGATGTTCCATCCGGCAAATAATTGCCCTCAGCCAATGCACCATGTGTGTTTCAGGTTCTAAGTGCTACTAATTGGATTTGGTTTTCCTCTATAGATGACTGCTGAAATCAACAAGAATCTTGCTAATGACTTTGCTAAAATTTGGATCATGCTATGAAAGGATAATGCAAAGTGAAACAAATCAGTATGTAAGGACCGGGCTGCTTCAGCATTTGAAAGCCACACTCAGTAGTGGAGGATTAGATTTTAATGGGGAAAAAATAATTTGGTACAGTGCAAACCAAGTATATTATATATAAATTATATTTAAATTGGTGTCTGATGATGTGGGATTTTCAGGGGTAAGGTTTGGGAAATGCTGAATTATTGTTTGTGGGTATTCTGTGGATAATCTAAAAAAAATGGTAGGTTCAAGGTACGGGGCAAAATGCACCAGCTGTTACACCTTGAAATATGCAAGTAAACAGAGATCTGTGTGGATTTTGGGACGTGCAAACAGCAGAAACATCACTGAAGGGTGATGAATGTGACTGCACAGCTGTTTGTGTGGTACTTCTTCCACTGGAGCCTGGCTGGCTGAAGGGGTAGAAGTTGCAACTATTGCTGTTGCCCGGGATTGCAAGGTAGATTGTTCAGCTGGAAGTCTTTTGTGCCCTGAGGCGAGCACTCAGAATAGATGTTCACTACTTTGAGTCCCCTTCACTACTTCAAACTATGTGCAAACTACTCTATTGGAAGATGGAAGGAGAGTGGAAAGGAGTGACTAATTTTGTTCTCCTCCTCCTCCATATTTTACCCTCAAATTGCTGTAATTTGTTGGCTTTCTACTAAAATGGATCTTACTGCACACTTGAAGTTTTGGAAAAGGGAGTGAATTTTTTTAGAGGGCCTATGTTAGAAAAATACTTTGCTCAATTTAAGCACTGGATTAGTTTTCAGCGATCTTATTTTTGAAATAAAAGATGTGTGTAGTATACTCATAATTTTGCCTTGAAAGGTTATTTACTAAGTTTTTGCTGCAATCCATTCCAAAGCTGTATACACAAGTTATATGCTAACATTTTTCCTCTCTACACTATTTGAATGTATTTATCAACAAAATAATTGACATTTCAGGACAGAGCTGTAAGGACATAACTGTGCAAACTCCTGCACACGTGAAGCTTCCATTGAAACTAATGAGGTAGCTACACATTGAGAACTAAGAGCAACCCCTATATGTTTGTAGGAATTGGCAAACATACAGATTTCTGTCACTTTGCAGGCACAAGAACAGCCTTATAACAATAGCAGTCTTATAACAACAGTGTTTCTCATCAGAGCTTGCTTATCTGCAGCTTTCCCCTATAAACAAAAACATGGCTTCACCTTGCATTTTATCCCTTCTGCTTGTAGCATAATAAATGCGTGGCACGGCTGTCAAAAAAACAAACCAAACAAAAAACTATATATAAAATTACAGGGTACTGCGTAAATGGCTTAACTGTGCAATTACTGCTTGCTGTATTTAGAACAAACAAGAAGACTGCCTGCCCTTTTTGATGTTGTCTGGAAATACAAACACTAGAGAAACCTGTTGCTTTGGGCTCTTCAGGCTAATCCAGGCTTCATGTTATCCCCAATCATTTGTACCAGGGCATTGAAAAAACTGCACCTGCACCACAGAGTCCTTACTTCCTTTGCCCAATAATTTATCAGTGGTCTAGTAACTGATAGCTCAACATGAAAACTATATTTTCTCCTGTCCTTTGTTTAGAAAGTGCTATGATTTTGTATTCAGTCATGTGTATTTTGAGTTCAGAAAGTGTGCAGTTAATTTCTTTCATTACGCTTTCATTATGAGGAGTGACCACAGGTGGGGGTGACAAGAAGAAATTACACTGCCCTGGTTGTGTGGGTGTGGTTTTTTGTTTTTTTTTTTGGGGGGGGGGGGGGGGGGGAACTGAGGTACTGGCAAGGCAGCTGGTCATCACAATGGTGTCCTCCTGACCTGTGTCCCTGGTCTTCAGGCCAGACCTTGTCCATTTCCTGTTGTGGGAATGGTGAATGGGGAGTGGAAAAAGGATGGTGCACAGGTAGGGTTTGTCATGGGGTGCAGCTGGAAGGGAGCTTAAGTATATGCTCTTTATAGATGCAGCATCTGGCTGCACCTATATTTATGGGTTTTTCAAAGCTCTGTTTTCAAGACCCGGGCTTCTGTTTAATCTTACTAACCACACTTGGGCTGAAGAATGATCATCTGTGTGCATTGGGGAAATACTGTCTTTTCCAAGACTCTTTTATAAGACTTGAAAGAACTGCAGAGGCTGGAGGAACACTGAAATAAAGGAGCTGGGCTTTGCCCTTTTCAAGTTTGTACAACGCAAGTCTTTCGTGATATCCAGTCTCATAGGAAAGCTGGGCATCTCATAGAGATAAATGTAGCTCCCACTGCTTCCAAAATCCATTTTACACCACGTTGCATGCGAATGGGGTCATGCTGTACTGCAAGTAATAAACTAGGATGTTATTTCGAGAGAATTCTCCCTGACTCCCTCCTAGGGTTTCTTTTATGGGATGATATGTGGCATTATTGTGTCCCTATAAGTACTTTATCTTACTGAGATACAAATCATCTAGTTTTATTTATTTATTTATTTATTTATTTTGTGGTTGTTGTTATGATCTGAGCTCTACAGATTATTTCTTCAGTTTCACAATTTTAGTTCAGTGCCTTAAACTTATATGGACATTTTTTTCAGGATGATTTCGATTCATATGTCTATATCGTAATTCCTAATATC
Organism: Anas platyrhynchos; assembly: GCF_047663525.1. Classification (NCBI taxonomy): domain Eukaryota; kingdom Metazoa; phylum Chordata; class Aves; order Anseriformes; family Anatidae; genus Anas; species Anas platyrhynchos. Next base: position 43,893,901 of record NC_092590.1, on the reverse strand, counting down.
AGCAGTGAATGGCAAGTATATACTTCTTGGAGCAGAATTAGGGCTTATCCTTCAACATTAAACATCTATGAGTCAAAGGCAATTACGTTCAATGCTTTTTTGGTGCTAAGTTATAGCAGGCCCTTGACACTTAAAAGTTGTTAACATGTTTCTGAAGTCTAGTGGCATACATTTGCGAAGTACTTCCTTGTTTTTTATTTTCACTAGCGGTAATTCAGTTTCTGAAAAAAGCCTTGAGTGTCTGCTGGCATATGTTGTAGGCTCTTTTCTGTAAGTGGGAAATGTTTTGGTTGCTGTAGCAGTAAATGTAAAGGAATGAAAAGGTAGTGACTTTTTACTCCTTATATTACATGTGGAGGCTTAGAAGGTGTCTTCAATATTATTTAAATCTGTATAATAACATGAGTTTATTATTTGTTGTTTACAAAATCTCATTAAGGAAGCAAATTTTTCCTGTATTTTAGCATTTGTGGAAAAAAATGGGGGAAGAGATAGAGAAAAGGAGAAAGAAGTATGGAAAGCATGGAGGCAAAATTCAGAGCTTAGGGTTCTGATTCATATTCCAGACTGACCTGATAACTACATGAGGAGGCCATCTGTGCATTTGATTTTGTGACAGTATTTGCTATTCTCAGATTCCCCTGATTTTTTTTGGTCAAAATAACACAAAAGCTGTTCACAGCATTTTAATAGAAGCCAAGAAATGTGCCCTTCATTATTTTGAAAAGAAATTGCAGGTACAGTTTCTGCTGATTTCAGTATAATTTCATTTTTTTTCCCCCCTGCTTTTGATTGGGTGTTTACAGGTGGCTTTCCTCTAGTATATTCTTCTGTCACATGAACTATCAGCTTTTGCTAGGAAAAATCCCCCTTGCTGTAGTTGCCAGGCTCGAGGTCTGCTCCTGCAGCAGTTCTGGAGCAAACGTGCCGGGTCGGTGGTGCAGCCTAGCACGTGGGAACATGACAAATTATAATAATTACATTCTTGTTCACGAAGTTTCTGCTTTGCAGGGGACTGGAGCTGGTGATACTTGCTTGCAATTAGCTTTGTGAACTGCTGTAATTATACATTTGGAAAATGACAGCATTTTACTTTTCCTCATTGTTCAAAGAACAGATGACTATAGACAAGAAGTACCTTGTAATGGTTCTGAATTACACTTAAGTGTTTGCTGTTTAATACTGCTTAATCCTGTGTTATTGCTTTTATTATTTTTGAGTGTTTACTTGGGTTCAATTTGGGGGATTGTATAACAATTGAAGTGTCTGATTGTGCTGGCTTCAAATTCCAGTTAACATACAAACTGCTAAATCGTCCATGCAATTCTGTATATACACATGCCATATAAGCCCATCGCTATTTACATACACGCCATGTATGTGGAGCTGAAATGGAGTTGATATCTTTTTCTCGTGCCTTTGACTGCTTCACTTGCTCTCTGCCTTTTAATCTCTCTCTCCAGGATTTACAGTGGCATTTCAGGGGTTGCGAATAACTGCCATTAAAAACAAAAACAGAAAAATAAGCTCAGAGGGAAACGCTTTCTCTTGTGGTGCTTCTCCTCCTCCTCCTGCATGTGGGGTTCCCCTCAGCCCTAACAGAGAGGCAGAATATGTGCCTTTGGTTAATGTGTGTGGGATGGGTGAATTGTGCTACTGCATGGGAGAGGTGCCTCGGTGTCATTTTCAGTTTGTAAAGACAACACATGACTATAGAATGGAGGTTAATATGCATTATATGTTACTAAAGCATATTTTTCTGAAGTTTTGAAATGTTATTTGTTCTGTTTCTCCAATTTTCTTCATAAAGCCAGTTTTTGTAGTACATAACTATAAATATCTTTTTTTTCAGAAGAGCTAGTTTACAGGAAGAGCTGGGAAAATTAAGGTTTTCACATTGTACTGTCTTGTGAAGCGATGTTATTTAGACAGAAATGGCAGCCCAAACCATCTCCTTATGCTGGGAGGTTTATGTTTAGAAAACATCTTTTTTTTTTGTTTGTTTGTTTCTGGTGCAAACTGGATCACCAGCTCTCACCAAAGGATGGTGTTGGCTGCAGCTTTGTGCATGCTTAGAGAGTGGCTCCAGGTAGTATCCAGGGGATTGATACAGAGCTGTCTTATACTTTGCTTAGAATTATAAACCTGAAGACATAAATCCTGATGTTTTTAAGATCTGTTTAGGCTTTCATTACCTGTGCATCATGATACCTCAGATATAAACAATCAAAAATTTGGGACTATGTGAAACGTAGTATGAAGTCTAAGTGTGATTTATTGAGCAAAATGCTCAGATTTTGGAGGTGAAGATTAAAGGTAAGAATTTGAAGACTACTTCAGCTGCAGAGCAGATGTGGCTAAGATGAAAATAATAGTGTTTCTGTTTGGATGCAGCACAAGACATTAACAGTATACTGTTTCCAGTAACATAATGAGTCATGAGAATTGCGGAGGGTGGAAATTCCTATTATAAACTCCAGCATTAATGTACTTGTTTAAAATACTGAGAACATTTCCCCCTTTCCTTTTATGTAGCATTTATCTATGCACTTCAGTTAGGGTTCCAGGCTTCATTTTTCCACCATGCACTAGAAGAAATCTGGCCTTATTAAATCCCAAGTCTTTTCAATGTCTATCACAAATGTAAATGAACAGTCTGTAGTGTTGCATGCTCTCCAGATTGCTCTGATGATCATGTTGCCATGGCAATAACAGAGCATACAGGTTCATGAGACAGCATTAGTAATGCAGCAGTTTGAAACTTAATCAATGTACTGCTACTTCTCTGTATTTCAATATCACTTCAGGAAAATTGAATTCTAGTCAGTTGTCAGTCCAGTTTATTTCCTATGGATTTCTTCTACAAAATTTCCCTCTTTATTCTAGACACTGATCATGATACAGTAATTGAAATCTGTAGTGGTCTGTCATACTAATTAGATGACTGTCTTGTAGCAGGCAATCTTTGGCTGTTGTATTCGGCAGCAAATAGATGAGAAATATTTTGGTCTGAATATATTTGTGTTTACATTTTTTGTGCAAAAAAAAATCTCTTCAGAAGAATAATCTTGGACAGTTTTGTTTATTTTGAAAAAATTTAAGAATGATGTGGAACTAGAAGATGACTTTACCTGTTAGAAGTAAGGTAAAGCTGTCAAGAACAAGCAAATGAATGTTGTCTCCTAGATCTTAAGCAATACACTTGAGGAAAAGGTATTTTACACTTACAAAAGCATTAATCAAAATATGTTCACAGCAGTACTTCAGGTTCTCTCTGAAATAATTTTAACTTCTAAAATAATGTCAACAAATAATTGTTGATAATTATTATATTGATAACATCATTAAGGCAATCAGCCAGTTGGGGATCTATATATAGTTTTAGAGATGAACAATGATAAATAGTTAAAAAAAAAAAAACAAAAAACAAAAAACACAAAGGTGTTCACATGGCAAGACTTTGTTTTTGTGTTATCATATGTATTCAGGAATACAATAAAAACCTTAATTTTTCTCTTGGTATGAAAAATAGTAATTTTAAATTTTTTTTTACAGTGGCACATTAATGACATTTTAATATGCAAAAGTGTACAAAACTGAATTTACACCTAAGGATCATAAACCACATCAGCTGAAGATTTGCGACATCAGAAAACGTTGTAAATGTATAATGCAGGTGTCCCTTGACATATATAGGCCTGTAATTCATTTCAGAGTTACTCCTTATGCCACAAATATTCAGAAACAGCTTTTATGGATTTATGAGGGTAGCAGACTGCAGAGGATGAATTCAGTTTGATAAGACTCTCAAGGGTCACTTCTAGAAATGGTATGTCAGAAAACATTGAAGCTGAAATGAAACCATACCAAAATATGCCAATTCAGAAAATTCTTTACTTCTCTTTATGTACTTGGGCAGTGCCATTTATATGCATCCTGTTCCAATTTTATAGTAGAGATAGTTTAAACATCTCTAGCTTTTTTCCTTTTACTTGAATTGATTTAATCATTTGCTTGTAAAAAGTGAACCATCTTTTTGAATAGACTGGGGACCCAGCTAAAAGCTGTTGTTATCAGGTTACAGAGTGGGAAGTTGGGCACTGAAGAAGGGACCTGTCTTCCTTTGGGTTATTCAGAGTTGTCACTTGGGCTGGAAACAGACCTTGGAAGCCCTTGCTCATGGTCTCTTCTTCTAGCATCTGGAACATACTTGTTCTTTAGGTCTGAACAGCTTGCTTATGGTGCTATGGCAGACAGAGATTACAGAGAATTTTTTTATACATATATTTTCCTGTGTTGTTTTAAATTACTAAGCTAAAACCAATTTATGTTTTTTTCATTGTTGTTGTTTTGTTTGTTTTTTTTTTTTTTAAACATTGAAAGCATGGGTTATGGAAAGGCAGAGATGAAGGTCTTGAAAAATACATGTGATTGACTGCAAGGTTAACTAGTTTACGAATTTTTGTAGACAAAACCAGCTTTACTGACTCAAAACTCATGTGTTGAAAGTGTACTATCTGCTTTGTACCAGGTATTTAGTACATAAACTTTTGTAAATTTTTTTAGCCTTGGCGCTTTAGTTTCTCCACCCAATAAAACATCTTTCTCAAGTGACATTGCAGGGCTACATTCTCATGGATGAAATCATCTATAGTGCACAGTGCCCTCCAAAGTCTTTACACACAGACTTACTGTATTTTATAAGAGGTACTGAACAAATACTTTCCTTTTAACCTCCTGCTGCACAGGTGTGAAGCCTGTAAGAAATCTCTACCACAAAAGCAAAGATTTAGAGGGCAGAACATGACCTGATGGGAATACGGGAGGAAAATCACTCTGAGGCAGACTTGCAGGTGCAATCATTCCTGAAGTCTCATTTCAGTCCTCCAGAATAGCTCTTATGAAGGTGCTAGCAACAGACTGGCTTGGGGACAGATCTTCACAGCTGAAAAAGTCAAGGTAAAAAGCTGCTGCCTTTTCTTTACTGCCCTATTTTCATGCATAACTGTTGCCAGAAACCTGTAGGGGAGTAATGACTCATACCTCTAAAGGATCTGAAGAAGCCACGTGTACAGTTAGACCCCAGTGAGTTGCAATAACTGTCCTATTTGACTCCTTCAGGGCTGCAAATGCCAAGCAACCACATGGTTTGCCCACCCAGATAAGCCTACAGTAGTTCAGAAAGTTTCTCAGGAAAATGCAATTAGTTACAAGATTTAATGAAAGCAGAACAACTGAATACGAGGAGAAAAGTCACTATTCTTTTGTTCTTCCTATGTAATGTAAGATAATAGTGAGAAGGCGATTACATTACAACTAAATGAATTAAACAAAGCTCCAAAACATAAATTAGAATTTAACTGTGCCATTAAAAACTAATTTAATTTGCAAGCCATCATTACTAGATAATAAAGACCTACTGCAAAATGCACAACAATCTCTTGTGAACACAAGAAAAAAAGCTAGCAATAAATCTTTTTGAGCAGATGAGTTTCTGTTACATTAGTAGAGGAAAAAAAAATGCTGAATGGATGTTTTAGTGCATAATGAGAACTAGGAAGTAATGGAACAATTGGGCAGCTTAATTTTAGCCATAAATGGTTTTATAGCTTAGGGATGACCCTGGGGATTATTAAGAAAAAGTGTATGCAATATTGATTTTTTTTTTTATTATGAAAACTTTTTGAATCAAAATAGCTTATGAATTTAGAGTGACATGACGATACTAGTATATACTAGATGTTAACTTTAGTTTGAAAAAATGCAATGAATTGAAGGCTCCACACAATTTCTTATATGGAGATGTATGGCATGGAAACACGCAGTGTGACTGTACATCAAGAGGTGCGTATTTTCCTCAGACAAAAATAGCCTTCAAGCTGATAAATACTTCTCTGTTTTGCTAGAGTTTCATTTGGTATTGAATTTACATAAATTTGCATACTAGCTGGGGCAGAACCTGCTTTCAGTGTTTCTGGTATGAAGAAGCCTTTATTTTGTTTCTACATCTTTTTCTTTTGGTTTTTAGACTTCACTTCTGTTGCTCCATATTACATCTTGCAATACATGTCAGAAATCATCCTAATCTCTGTATTTCTTGATGCATTTAATACAATTGCTGTAGGCTCCATGTGTTTTGGCAGTGCATATCAGTGCAGGTATTTTGGCAGGGTACCACCAGCAAATACACCAAGAGCCAAGTCCTGAAGGAACTTCGAAACCTTTTAGTGCAGTACTTTAATTATGCTGTAGTGCCAGCAGATGGCAGTCCGGCACTTTCCTTCTAGCCTACTAGTGGCCAGATTTCAAAATTATAGTTTTAATGCAATTAATATTGTTACTAAGAGAACTGCTTTTAGCTTGATTATTCTGACGGCTTTGCTATCTTCTCTTTACTGAGGCTCTGGCATGAAGCTGCCCCACGTGCCTTCTCCTCTGTGTGATACCACAATTCAAGCTGTACCTCCAAACCATGGTTGTGTGGAGCTGAATGTAGATCTGTGGAAGTTGCCATGTAGTCTGTCCCCATGGCATTGACAGGACTATATAATTTATATTTTAAGTCTCCTTCTGTCTGAGTAGCTTTAATCAGCTTTCCTGCAATTCTCCCGGTAGTATCATGAGGTCAGACTCTCTCTCACCTCAGTGGCTGTGTCGCGTTGATGTATGAAGGTAAAACAGCTGCCATGCTCAATCACAGAGGCATGAGGAATGTAATTTGTAATTTAGGTCCCACTCTTGCAAATGCTTAAGCACATGCACAACTTTAAGCATGTGAGTTGTTTTCTAGCAGTTAGAGCTACTCAGGGATTTAGTTACCTGTGGAGTTATACATAATTGCAGAATTGGGGCATTGCTTGTAAATCAACACGTAGAAGTGGCCTGGGTGCTTTAATTGTTGTGGATACAGGGAACTATATTAATGACCGTTGGTGTTATTTTACTGAAAAATCTCCTTTCTGCCTCATTGCAGCCAGCATGTTTAGAGTTCTCAAAGAGAAAGACAATTCTTATCTCTAAGCTTGCGTAGTTCATTTTATTTTTGCTCTTGTTTATTATTTATGTGTTCCCATAAATGCTTCTCCTGCTACTTCTGTTGGTGCATACATAATACTCACTGTAAAAACATCTTCCAATACAACAGCATAGACCTTGTTGTGTTAGGGATATGACTTTTCCTGACAAGAGAGAGCATTTGGGAACTGTGGGGATGCTGAAAGCTATGGCTGAGCAGAATAATTATCCAGAATCTCCTGGGCAGTCATCTTCCCCAGCTTTTCCCAGGGCAGACTTGTGCAGAACAGTGGAAGGGAATGTGCTAGAGCTTTGGCAAAGGTTTTCAGAAGAAACTTGAAATCTATCAACACATGATTGCATCTGGGAAAAAAAAAATATATATATATATAATCTCAAACCTTTTTCTGATATCACTTCCCATTCAATCCCATGACTTTACACTGGAGGCAAAGTTGGTGATGTGCATTAATGATACACTGAGTGTAAATTAATTTACACAGATGTGCTACTCCTGAAATGAGATGGCCAATACCAGTTAGTAGCAAATAGACTTACTGAAGATCTGATCTCAAGGCCAAGGTTTTACTGCTTGTATGACTTTTCCTCTCCCCAGACTGCTTTAACGTTGAGCCCTTAGATAGCATTAAGTTAGCACCACTGCGTTTGCTTAATGTGAAAAAAAAAAAAGAATATAGGCTAAGAAAAAAAGATTGATTGGTTATAATATCTCCACAGGATGATGCTTAGATAGTAGGCTTAATAATACTGGTAAAGTGCTGTTATAAAAAGTCTTGAAGTGGGTGAGAATATGTATAAATGTACTATACTGTACTGTTTCTTCACTCATGCTGTGACACCAATCTCATCTGAAAAGGATAAGGATCAGCTGCCTCTGAATTAAATGATACCTAACCCTGTAATTAGTGGTGTGGAAACCAGTCAGGCTTCAGAGAGTACAAAATGTTGGCATAATTTGGCTTGGAATTAAGGTATGGTGTAAGACATTCTCATGGGTAAGTTGCCTTCACTTGATATGATTCCACCGAAGAAAATTGGATGGCTTGTGTGACTGTGTGACTTGTGTGTGTACTACTGCAGAATTGGTCATTAAATTGTTCTAGTGTATTGGGACGGGGTAGTTTATATAATGCACAGCTATAACACAAAGAGTGATTAAAAAGCAGGTAATCACCCATAATGCTAATGTGCTTGTTGCCACAGAAAAGAAATGTCAATTAAAATTCTTATGAATTATTTACACATTTTTTTCACCCCTATAATTTGATTCTAAATTGAGTGTTAGCTTTAGGTCAGAGTTTTATGTGGAGATCTGTAACCCTTCTGAGCTGCACATGCACTCATTAGCTATAGGCACATTTGCAAATGTGCTGGAGGTCTCTCTTGTAGCTGTCAGTCTATTAAAAAAAGATCAGGTTCCCTCCTTGAAGCCCTGCTGCTATGTTGCCTCCTACAGGAATATACCTTACACAGTTTGAAAGTTATCTCCTTCCAAGGATCCTTTGTCAGATTTGAGGAAATGACCAATTTGAGGGTTGCTTTTTATTTTACTTTGATTTCAGACAATTAGTATTCAGCCTCTAGCAGTAGTGTCATTATCCACAAAATATTAGAAAATTAGTGATTTTCTCTCTGTGTGTGACACCCACCTTTTGTGGTTGTTTAAAACAAATATGAGATGTAATCATCTGAGTAATTCATAGAGAGATTTCACAAATGTCTGAAACTTCTGCATGTTTCTTGAAGGGTATGCTTTGCTATGTTTATGACTATTGGCCTCTTTAATATAAGAGTGTAATACAGGTTATTGTTTCTGACACTGTCATGGTAGATCAGGTGAGAGCTCTGGGATATCCTTTAGGAACATGTAAAAGGAGCGTGTGGTTAGAAAAAGGTGGCAACCTATAACCGGCAGTAAAAACCATGGAATTAGATTGGCCAGTGTTTTTTCTTCTGTTCTGTTGGATGTGTATTACAGGGATTTATATTTTTGCATGCCAGAACAAATACCTGTAAGCTGAAGGGTGCCTAAACAATGCTTTTCTTCCTAGACACCAACAGACAGTTGGGTGACTCCTGTGAGGACAAGTGGACCAGCACTGAAACTGAACCTGTGACTTGTGTCTGCCAGAAAATGTAGCTTTGCTCTTGTATCTTTTCTTTTTCTGTTGTCCGATCTGTTTCCTTTTATTATTGCCATTCTTTTAGTAGCAGCAATTCAGATTTAACAGACTGAGTTGCAAGCATAGTATCTACCAATGAAAAGGAGTTTGCTTTTCTAGTAGCATGGCTGGTCAAGTCTCAAATCAATCATGTTCAGGTCCAGCCAGGTGATACTGAAGATCATACAAGAGGATTGTGGACTGTAGGATCAATTTGACTGTAATGGCTTGGGAAAAAACATGCATTACTGACAATGTATAGATATTAAATGGAAAGACCTCAGACTGTCTCTTTGGTCCAGATCAACTTAGTGTTGTAGGTGATTAAACAGAGCCTTTCTTTGTATGCAAAACGTGTGCAGTTGACCTAGGAATATGAACATCAAGACCTAAGCATTCATTAGCTCTTCTCCAAATGTTTCCCTATTTGGAAAATTACTGGACTCCTATTTGTTATGTGTTATTTGCTATTTGTTATTTGTTTAAAGAGGGTTTAATTGCTCATTTGTTGAGCTTGCATGGTCTGATGTTGTATGCTGCCTCTTCCAGTGACAGGACATGTATGAGGGAGGAAAAGTGTTCAGGTACTTGTTTTATTTTGTGAATACTTTCTGCTGTAGCTCCTTGTGTGAAGTAGAGAACTGGTATGTTGACCATGGAAGTGTGGGCTTTTGCTCTTGGGGAATTCAGTTTGTTGTTGTTACTGTTTTTCCTTTTTGACATTTCTGAATTGAATGGAAAGGGGGTTGAACGAGGCACCAGACGTACATTTCTGTTAGCGTACAGTCTTGTGAAGTGCTTGCTGCAATATGAGCTATGAAAGTGACTTTTTCTCCTAAGGTGCATTATGGTACAGGCAAAATACTTGATTTCTTCTCTCTGCTCCAGCAAATATTCAGGTATGACATGCAAAGTGGAAATACTGCCACAAGAAAGGGCAAAAGAGTATCAGGTAATCCTGACAGCTCTGGGATTTTGCATCCCTGTCTCAGATGTCAGGGTTTTGTTTTTATTGTTCTTGTTTTTTTTATTTTTCTTTTTGTCCCCTTTCCCACTAATAGTATGTTTAGGGGTTTCACAGTAGTATCCTGGAATTTATGCCTCTGTAAAGCCACTAAGAGTGATGTGGTTAATCTTCCTGACTGCTTTCCAAATGTACACCCTGTTTCTCAGGCTTCCAAAGTAAGTATTTTGTCTTACCTCATTTGTATTTCTCCGTCTTCTTCTTCACATCTTACTTTCCCAGTCTTATTTCATTTCATTAACCAGTGCATATTATAAACGTCACGTATGTAATACCTTATCTAATCCAGTATTATGATCATCTCCTTTAATTTCTATGTGCTTAAGTATTGTTTCTTTATTATTAATATTATTATTGAAAAAGGAGTCAATTGGCCAAATTTGAAGAATCTCAGATATCCTTTTTAATTCTGTCTCCGGGTTGGTGTTTTTTTTTTTTTTTTTACCATACAGAAGCAACTACTGGGGTTGTGGGGAGGAGGAGGTCTGCAGAGAGAAAGATTTTTTAGAGAAACTTGAGTTTACAGCATACCATTTCCTGCATTGAAATGTTAAAATGCAAACCTTTTGAGCAGTTGCTTCTCTGCCCATTAAAGATAGAGCTCCCTTTTCTTGTTATTTTGTCCACAGATTTATTATCTTACCTTTTTCCAAATTGAATTGCGTAAGCCACTTATCTGCTCATGATTCTAGTCTAGCCAAGTCGCTGTGAATTTTATTGCTTTCCTATTGTGTATTTGTTGATTCACCCATTTTGTATCATCAGCACATTTCATCACTTTACTGCATTTTCCTTCTTTCAGGTTTGTAAAGTAAACAAAATCAATAATAACATTTCAGAATTCCACAAGTCAACTCCTTCCATTCAGTACTGCTTCTAGTCATAAGTACCTTCTGGCTCTGGTATGCTACCTATTTTTTTTTTTTTATCCAGTCAAGCAGCTCGCCTCCTGTAACTCACCTCTAAAGTGAACATGAAACAGTTTGCAAAGCATCTTACAGCACTCTTCATTAGAAGTGGAACAACACTTCCTGTCAGGTCTGAAACAGGCTGACCAAAAAGTTGTGCAAGCTCTTTAAAAAGTGAACAAATTCAGGGACAAGATTATCCCTGGAGGTTACTTAGAAAGAACAGAAGAGCTCTAAAGCACTCATTTGCTACCTCTTTGCTCGTTCTTTTTCTGCATTGTTATTCTCTTCTGTAGATCATAATATTACAGGACAGCTTTTTAGCTGGTGAAAATTGGTGAAGCTTGACTGGTCTCAGTGGTGTTACAGTGATTTATGCTTGATTAGCACCTGGATCAGGCTGCTTAAGTGGTAAATGACATTAATGCCCTGCCACAATGATATTTGCTATCGCTGAATGTGATTTGGAGACTTTGATATCAGATATGATGGTTACGTGCATGTGTGATTCTGTGCTGATCTTCCATCATGGTCAGCCTCAAGATTTTCCAAGCAAGAGGGCAGGTCCCTGACACTTGTTGTAGGAGGATTAACTGCCACTAAGTAACAGGCTGTTGGAACTCCTTACCTTGATCACTGGAACAAAACAGACAACATTAGACTGCTGATTTAGATGGTATTTAATGAGAAGCTTATGCATGAACCTACATCTGGAATGAGATTCATTAGTCAATGAACCTATAAGGAAAGAGACTGTGAGAGGAGGGAAATCCATGTATGTGTTTCTTTCTTGGACTTGTGAAATGCACAAAAATACCCCACCAGCTAGCATGAGTGAATATGTTCTAGGGGATTTCATTTCGAACAAGGACTGGACCTTGACATGACTGTTACCTTGAAAATGGGCACAGCATCTCATTGTACCAGTCATTTCACCAAAAAAAAATAGTGAGGGATAGTCTACCCTAAGAAATACAGAGCCTCAATAAGCAAGACAAAGTCTGGAAGGGGGATGGAAGCATCAAGACCTGAGGTAAATTGATTACAGCCATACTGCAAGTAAGTGGCTTTAAAGGAGCTTTATTTATATCCCTTGAAATATAATACATTGTAAGCGAACCTTCAAAAAAAGCTGAGAGATTCATATCTTCATGAAGCCCATCCTATTATATCCAGTGGCATGTACAAATCAAACAGAATTTCTTTAGTGCCCTTTGACTCCACAATAAATTCCAGACACAAAAGAGATGTTATCCTTTCATTTCCACAATATGAATGTTATCTTTCCTTTCTATTTTAAGTTCATGTACTTGTGCCTGACATTAACAGGAATGTCTGTTGTCAATAGTGCCTAAAACAACTTCTGATGTAAAATGTAGCGGATGAAGGGCTGGTCTACGTGTTGCAAGCATTATGGGCTGTATTTATCTGCCTTAAAAAAAAAAATAAATAAATAAATAAATAAATATATATATTTACACACTTTTGCTTCACCAGTAGCAATACTGTGTCTACAACTGTCTGGTTTTTGACATTTATCCAATTCAGTTTTAACGCTTAATTTACAAGGTGAGCTTTCCTTCTTTGTCATTATTTCAGGACTGTCTTCAAGGTTTCTGGGCAAGGTAAGAAGCACAGTAACAGCAAAGAGCACAGTGTAGCTGTGTTTAAATCTTTGTCCTTTCACAATAACTATTGTTATGCCTACTGTTCTCTCCCCGAATTGCACAGCTTAATTGTGTTTGTCAGCAAAAAGGACAAATTGGGTTTTAAAGGTGCATTGGGGTTTTCCCTCCTGACAAGTCTGTTGGTTGTAATGGATGGAAGCAATGCCTCCTGCATTTTACAAGGCGTTTGGTCTGGAAGATCTATCTAGTAAGTCATCCACTTCATTCTTCTGTATTCAGTGTTTCCTAATACTCCATCAAAGTGGTCATTGCTGTATCCTCATAAACCCATCACTCAAAATTACTATGTTCTTCCATCCAGGAATTGTCAGTGTTGCCACTAATAGGAGTGAGAAGACAGCCAGTCACCTCAGCGAGACCAGTTCTTGGCTTAGTGAACCTTACGGTTTGCATAATAGACTCTGTAGGCTTCAGTCTCCATTGCTTTCACCTTGAGTAGCCACCCATGCCCATATAAAATGAGCGTGCAGAATGGTCTCATTTAGCATCCAGTCCGGAAAAATGTCAAGGAGTGCAGGGCAGCCTGGAATCAAATGCTTCTGCTTTCAGTGTATTTCAATGAAAATTAAGAATGTTTTTTCTAGGTTTAATTTTCTTGATAATTCCGTTTTGAGGTCCCACTCCTAGTAAGGAATGAAGGGTATGAATAATTCAGACACTGCCATTCATAGTTGTATAATGCACCATGTTTCACATTGAGTTACAGTATAATCACTGTCATCATCTTCTCTGCAGTGTTAGTTCACCACTGCTGCCACAGTGGGCAAGTACCTTGCACTGTCATGGAGCATCTTACTGGCCAGTTAACCTTTTTAGACCTCAAGATAACTTAAGCTGAAGAGGGTTTCACTAAGGAAGCAAATGCAAGTTGCAGTGCAAAATGAAAAACACCCAGGCAGCATTTTAATGGTTGTTACTAGGTTCATACTAGCAATCCTTGTGCCTCAGACAGGTTTGGGGGTTGACGTTTTCAGCAGGTCAGTAGACACAGGAACCTGTGGACTGCTGTTGAAAGTCTCATCATGCACTTTAATTAGCAAGTAAATAACAGTGATGGAGAACAAGAGGTCTGCAATTCACAGGGAGTGTTTTTGTGAGACAGCAGTAATGAACTCTCTCATTTGAGGTGCAGTAGTAACACAATTTCACTGCTTGCTGACTGTACCCTAAACTACAACTTAATTTCTTTTGTTCTAAATGCAGTTAGCCATGTACGCATATGATGGCTGTCTTGAGAATGTAACTGGATTAGGTGCAGCTGGTGAGGAACATTTCTCCAGTTTTCATAGCAGCTGACCCATCACGTCCACTAAATGGAGTTCAGTTGCTCTTTGGGCAGAGGCAGACTTGATGACATTGGTGGGATTCAAGTAGACTGTTAATAGTAATGCATTTCATGGGTGCCTCCTGTTCCCTGTCTGACTGGGTCTCTGTGAGGCTGCTGCATATCAAACAGTCAAAAAAGACAATTTTATATATTTGAAAGAAAAAAAAAAACATAGCCTGAAATAGCACATTCCTTGTTTCTAACTGACAAGCAATATCATAACGGCAGCTGCTGGGAGCATAGCATGTCTGTCAAAATGTAAATTGTTTGTGACTGAAGCTCCCTTCTGCAAAGATACAGCACCTACCTCTTCAAAGGAGCTTCTTTGAAACATAACTGTACAGATATACCTCAATGTAGAAAAGCCTATAAGTAAACCTTTAAAGCTGTCTCCCAGGGTTTCTGTAGAATTTATGGTAGATTATATTTCAGGATATGTTATTTTTAGTGCAAATTGCTACAAAGTTAGTTTATAAAATGTACAGGTGCGGTGAACCTGAACAGAGCCTCTGCCTTCCCCCCCAAACAGCATCAGAATGGAAATGTTTTGACTAACAACCTGATTCTCCCTTCGCAAAATTGACTGGTGCGGATTCTCTCTAGATGGCAGTGAAGCTCTTTCAATGACAAGGCTGCTGCTTCCTTCCCCCACCCTCTTTCCATTTCTTCTGGAGATTCATTTCCAGCTGTACTGCGCTATGATTTAACAAGGCTTTGATGCTGTAAGATGTTGGCGGGCACAAATCAGACTTTTTTTTTTTTTTTTTAAAGGATAATATACTGCTTTTTCAAAGTCAATTAACACTTAGGGCAGATGAAATGGGGAGAGCTAGAGGTCAATTACTAAAGGATGTCCACAAAACCTTTCTGGTTTATACAGCATTCATCCAGGGATTGCAGATCACTGGGAAAAGAAAGGAAATAGTAATTAGCTCATTTCATTTCTCGATGGTTACCAATAAGATGCTTTAATACAGCTTATCTGTTTTATTTTCAATCAAGTGTTGACTGATGCTAATAATTATTCTGACCATCACAAAACTATGTTGTTTCAACCCGAGACTGTGTTGTTTCAAGGCATTGTACAGTCATCACAGTAGCTGGGAGACTATTGTGGCAATTTATGCACCAGGCAGATGTTAGCGGAGAGAATAGCATTAAAATTTCTGGTTAGGAATGCTCTTAATAAGCTTTATGTAAAAGAAATATTGTAGCTGGGCTGTCCAGCCACTAAACAAACAAGTGGATGAGAGATGAAGAACAAGTGCCATTCTTACTGTCATTCGTCATCTGAGTTAAAACAAGCAGGTAAGCTAATGCTTGGCCTTTGGAGAAATGTGGTGTCAATTCACTGACTTACCTACTGCTAACTTTTTATGTCATGACTGTGATGTTGTTTTGTAGGTGACCTGCTATGGATAGAAAGATTTAATCAGATGTGGCTTAGGCTTACTGGCCTGCATGCTACTCATGTGAGTCACTGATATCAGCAAGGCAACGCACCGGTGTAAAGTACGAGGGATATCTAAATCCTTTTGCAATGTGTGCCTTGTTTGCAAGAGGCAGATTCATGTCAAGAGAGCTTACAGCTCGAAGGCAGCTTTAATAAAAGTAATATTAAGCCAAAATTAAAGCACCATTCATAACAAAATGGGGTAGCAGATTACTGTCTTGTAAGTTTAACGGTGACTATACATGAAAATGGCCAGACTTGACTTGAATCTGTGCTTTCTGCTCGTCTTTTGTATGTCAAACAGCTTTCCAGGCAAGACTCGTGCTTAAGATTGCAGTCACAGTTCATTTCTTTTTTTTTTTTTTTTTTTTAAATAACTCTGCTGAGTTTAATAACCTTTTCCTTTTTGAATAAGGAGTTTCTGTTTGCAGTCACATGAAAAGAAAAAAAGGCCAGTGCTACAGGCAGCAGGAGATTATTTCATGCCTACCTACTCAAAGAGGGTTTTACAAGAGCACAAGGGCCAGGGAAAGCACATAATGAGCAAACTCTTGTGAGGTAAATTATTATTTGGAATTTTGAATGGGCCCTTAATGTGTGGGGGAACTATACTGCCAACTGGTTGTGTGTGGCACTTGACTTTCAGGTAAGTAGTAACTTATCAGATAGCTGTCATCCCTGCCTTATTTCACTGTCTGTGATGGCAGGAAAAGGAAAGAAAAAAAAAAGTGTTGGACCTAGAAGTCATGTTCCCTTGTTTGCTGCTGTGTCAGAGAGACAAAGCTCTTTCTAGCCACTTGTGTGTGTGCAGTGCACTAATTGTCTGCCCCCACCTATTGCACAACCAGCAATCTTTGTCCTTTTGGTTTGAAAAGCACAGCAGTCAGGCTCTTGAGCAATATGCACCCAGGCACAGTGCTTAATTTGTTTCCTCGAGTTTACAAAGGGAGTGAAGATCAAATGTGGAGCTCCTGTTCCTCAGCTACAGAGCATATTCTGCTTTAAGGATATACGTAAACTTTTGTTATGGCACTGACTGTAGTGTTGTGACACTAGAGCTAAAGGGAGAGCTCAGGGGCTGCAGCTCTATTTGCATTGAACAGTGTGATTCAAAGTGAGCCATTTTCTTAAAACATGGTAGCTGTGTCAGTGCACTTTTTTCCCCAGACTGATTCATGCTGAAGGCATGTGTCTTTCCAGGTACCTGTAGCATGTTGATAGAGCTACTTTGGTAGTGTGTCTGTGGCAGCAAAAACATTTGCCCAACATTTTGGCCGTGTTTTATAGTACGTGCTGAGCTATGTAATATGGGGATTCATGCCCAGCTTAGCTTTTACGCTAATATTCATATTTATTCATGGCCATATCCACTTGTTTTCCAGAGATTTGAGGCTGAAGGCAAGGTTTCAGAATACTTGTTTGGAGTGGTGAAAGTCCAGAAAACATGTTCATATTGGTTGTACTGTGCCTATAGCTGATCTGCATCTGTGTTGTAACTCAGTGCGAGGGTTAGCCTCTGTTCATACTTGGTGAAAAATATGCATGTGTTTCTCTTTTCTTTCTTTTTTTTTTTTTTTTTTTTTAAATTTTTGTCTGGGAGAAACACCAACTCTACTGAGGTTATTTCAGGTTTGTCCCTGAAATGTCCCCCCCAAAAAAATTTAGGGAACACTCCTTAGGATGTGAGCCATTTCACCATAGTATCTGCACTGTTGGCCACATACTTGAGCGCAAGAAATTCCAGCAGAATATGTCTGTAGATACATGCAGGGAGAAACAGTTTTACAAAACCAGCATATTAGAGTGACTTCCTTCCCTGTCTTTTTTTGGACTTCTTATTTTGTTCTCCTTTGAATGAGATAAGATCTCCTCTAGTATGCTATTAAAATTAAAAAAAAAAAAAAAAAAAAAGGAAATTTAGATGCAACTTTTGTCTTTACAACACTGAATTGGGAAGCATGTGAGAACAGCTGTTCTGTATTTCAGCAAAATAAAGAAATGCAAAAATGAGCAGCAATACGAAGAAAAGAGTGATCAAAAACAGTCCCTAAAGCTTTGTTTGTGTACACTGTCTTTTGCATCTGAGGCAGCATCCATTGAAATCAATGATACCTCCTTTTCTTTGTTGTTGATGGAAACAGCTTCAGGCAGAATTGGCAAGGTATGTTAGACCAGTTTCCCAGTGTGTTATGTTTTAGGGAGCCCACTCTCCCACCAGCATACATACCATGTGCTCCGCTGTTCTACACGGAGTAAGCAAGTGAGAAATAGTTATACTGCAAGCTTTTCAACTATTAGTTTTCAGTGTATGGGTTTAGCAAATATTTTTAAAACATATTTTCAGTACCTCTTCATCTAAACCTTACAAAGAAAAAATATAGATTAGTTATAGTTCTTCAATGTGATAGCTAGAGTCTTTAAAAATGAAATCTTTCCTCATGAGCTGATGTCATGGTTCATTTCAAGCAATCTAATCTTCCTGAATGGATACATATAAAACAGGACGGCATGTGGCCGCTGCCATTTAAGACTCCTGATGGTCCTACTTGTGAACCGCTCAGATCAGTTAGAAGCTTTCAGAAAACATGCATTTTATTCTGAAATCCAAATAATCAGGTAGCTGGAGAGAAGTGATTTATGAGAAAAGATTAAAGTCTCCCAATAGTCAGTCAGTAATGCATTTGCACTCTTCACTGCTTTGATCACTGTTGATAGTAGGGCCAGAGTTATGAACATATGTTTGCTGGAAATTTCTAGTATTTTAGCATTTCCAGTGGATTGTAAGGAGAGGAACAAGAGTGAGTTTAAAACAGCAGAATTAAAATTTCATGGCTCTTGATTTGATAGAGAGGTTTTTGTGAGATTCATCTGCTCTTCTCGATAGATGTTTTTTTTTTTTATTTTCATTCATGCTATGAAATAAACTTAATTTTCATTTCTTTAATTTCTTGGAATCTGTTCTCTTGTGCCTCTTGCCTATTAAAAAGAGTGTATGACTTATTGGAAATGATTATCTGTGTCTTTTGTTAGACATTGGGCTGATGTGACAAAGACAATAGGAATCAAAAATGCACAGAATTAGTACCTCTTTCACTCATCCTTTGTGTGGCTAAGAAGATAATTCAGTAGGTCTGTGAAGTTGTTTCTGAAATGAAAAAAAACAACAAACAGCATGTAGATAATGTCTTGATGCCATTTCTCTGTCATTTTGGAGCTAGAAGGAAGTCATAGGGTATCTGAAACCACATTGAAACATGATACGTTATGGACTGCACAGGGTTTGTCTGGACTCAGAATATTCATGTTCTTTCCTAGCCTTTATTTAGTTTTCACATAGGAGGACCCTATGGATGGTTCTTCAGGGAGCTGTGGCAATAGGAGTCTGAGGCAGTACATCTTTGAGGGAGCAGGGAGAGAACACTGGAGATTGACGGTGGCAGGAGTGTTTGTGGAAAACAGTATATATTAGAAAGCTTATGGCAATTTCCTTTCCTTGGACAGATCTGCAAGAAAGAAAGGAGAGACTTCTAAACATTTTTTCTTTTCAAGCTGTTTTGCAGACCAATCTGAAATGGAGGAGAAAGGAAGAGACTGCGATAGAGATCTTCACCAATAGGGAATTTAGCTGAAATAGTTTGTCAGCCTCATCTGATGCAACAGCCAGCAGTTTGTGGTTATCTGTACAGGATTTGAATGCTAAAGGGGCACTAAAGATCCTTATCCACAATGAAATAGCATTTCAATAAATATAAGCTTCTTTTTTGGTTCAAACCAGCCCCAGAAATGGTTTCTTACCTATTTGGAAACAAACTCTTGAGATATATATATATATATATATATATATATATATATATATATATATATATATATATGTATTGCTTGTAACCAAGAAATCCCTAAAAATAGTTTTGGAATTTGGAGAATTAATTAATCAGAAAATTGGGTTTGCTGTGAACCAACTTTTTAACATAGTCCTACTTTCAAGTGCTTCAAAAGTAAAATAAAAACCCACCTTGTTCTGTTTCCTTGTGTCAGACTCAGAACAGTAGTCATCATTTGTCATTCCTTTTGCTTCTGGAAAAATATAATAATAATAACAAAAAGCCTTATTTTTTACTCCTTCCGGAGAGAGAACTTTTTTCTTATTTTCAGCAATGCTTCAATTCAAGTGCTAATTAAGCAGCACATACTGAATGATCCTGAATTTCTCTTATGTAATTCATGTGGTATGTATATTACATTTCCTATCAAATGAATTTTAAGCAAGGGTTATAATTTTATCTTCCCTGTCAAGAAGATACAAGTAGACTTTCTGAGCATGTGTTACATTCTTGCAGGGCTGAAGAAGTGATCAATGATCTACTTTCTTGACAGTTTAAAAAATCTGTGAGATAGCCCATTTGTGTTACTCTGGGTAAAGTGCTACATGTTTCATCATGTGATTCTAAACCTTTTTTTTTTTTTTTTTTAGGCTCATTTCTTTCTTATTTGTATACTACAGGAGTGATGTGCAAGAGAATATAGAGTATGTCAGAATCCTTTCAGATTCATCATTTCAATATTTCCTTCTGCTACAATGGTTTAATTAGAGGAGTCTTCTTTTGGTATGGGCTTTTGTATATCTTTAATGAAACTGAAGAGCATGAAATGTGGTTTCCCTGCTTTAAATGAAGCCACTTTTAGAGAAATAAAATGAGAAATGAAGAAATTGTTGAAGTCACAGTGCATGAAATTAAGAGAGCCCTGACTATATTGGCAACATTTTTTTCTTTAGTATTTTGATGACCATAGAGCTAAGTAGTTGTGGGCTAATTGTTAAGAGATTTTCTTGTTTTGGTTCATATGCCTTTGATAGTTATATTGGCTTCAAGTTCATTTGAGCAATTCATGATCCCAGTCCTGCCATTGTCTTGAGGCAGGTGGAGCCTTGTGTTCTGGTGAAGCTTCACTGGTTCCAACTAGGTCTTCTGCATATGGAAAATACACTTACAGGCAGGTACATTGAAATCAACAGGGCTCTGCGTGGACCTATGTCTTTCCTGCATACAGATAGTTACAGAATCAGAGCCACTGGTGGGATTTTGGAGGAATTCAATGTAGTTACAAGTCCTGAGTCCTCTGTAAAAAATCTGGTCTTGTGCACTGTGGTGGGTTAACATTTTCTAAGGGCCAAACTCCCACCCAGCTGCTCTCTCCTTTTCTCCCTCCCTCCCTCCCTTCCTCCCTCCCTCCCTCCCTCCCTTCCCCTCCTCAGTGGGACAGGAAGAGAAAAGAGGTTGACAAGGTTGTGGGTTGAGGTAAAATCAGGGAGTTTGCTTGTCAAGTAATGCTGTGGGCCAAACATAGTCACCTTGAGGAAAATTAATTTGTTGTCAGTTAAAATGGACTAGGGTAGCAGGAAAGAAAGACAAACATTAAAACAATGACTTTACTTTTCCCCTCCAAAACTTGGCTTCACTTCTTCATACCCAACCCCTCTACACAGTGTTGAGCAGCTCAGGGCTTTGGGATGATCAGGACATGGTGTTTTCTCCCTGCAGCTCATTTCCCCCCAACACTTCTCCTCTGCTCCAGCTCCATCATCCTCCCCTTCCTTCCTCGCTGACCCACCCCACAGTTTCCACTGCAGTTTCTCACTCTTCTCTTTGTTACTTCTCAGCCCTTTTTACCATTTCCTAAAGACGTTTTCCCAGGGCTGGTGCCAGTCAGGCTGATGGGCTCAGCTGCGTCCTGCAGTGGGCCCTTTGGAGCTGGCTGTGTCCAGCACAGGTCAGCCCCTGATATCTTCTCACACAGATCACCCCTGCAGCCACTTCCCACTCCCCCCCAAACCCTCACATACAGTACAGGACAGAGAAGTGTGTAATTCATTCTGCCTCAAAGACAGAGGAGTTCAAAATGATACGTAGCACATGAAAGCACTTGAGCAATGGTGTTAGGGATGCTCATCTTTCAGAGAAAAATCATTAGATCATTAACATATTTAGACCCCATACTAGCCCCTGCCTCCAAATTGTTCCTGAAACAAGATACAGTCCCTCAATGATCACTGGATGTCTCTTGGGATCAAATTTTCAATTCATTTTCTTTAAAGAACTTTCTTCTGAATAAGGAACTTGATTATGAGGAATGTAAGGAACATGGCTGTAAATTTGAGTCATAAAGCTATGCACTGACTTGCATTAGATCCAGCTTTGTGTGTCCAGCTGAGCTGGATGTATGCCTTCTTTTTCTGTAGTCCCTGATCTGCTCTGTAACCTGGAAATGGCCCATGGGAAGGAAGTTCTGCAAAACGGGCCTGTGCTTTTTGTAAGAATACAAAAAAGAAACCCCTGAAGAAATCAGCTTGTCTGAAGCAAGTTGATATTTCTGTTTAAAAGCAAGATCTGTTTTAAATGACAAAAAATTTCTTTATTTTCACTCCAGAGCAGACTTGCTCCAAAAACCTCCGTGGCAGTTTTTCTCTGAAAATTGCACTTTTGTCTAAATCAAAATGTTTCACAGAAATGTGCCATTTTGAATTAAAAAAAAATAAATAAATCTAAGAGTAAACACTCAAATTTAAGTTACATTTTATTTAGGTGTTTTGAATTAGAAATTGACTCAGCATCTAAGAGCAAATGCTTAATAATGCCTAAGCAGGAGCACACAGGACTGTTTGTGAGGTGCTAAAGGTGGTATAGCACTGCTATAGAAGATGGCTCCCTATCTGCTTTATTTTTGCTGTCAGTTAATCGTGACACACACCACAAGCCACAGAATACTTTCAACATCTAGCAGTTTTTCCACAGTTTCTGGAGACTCAAAAACTGACAAAATACTGCAAGAAAAAAGGGAGGAGAGGGAAAGTATGGTAATTAAAAACAGCCTAGGCCGTCAAAAATATGGGAAAGTAAAATTAATCAAAATTCAATACTATTGGCAGTAAGGAAAAGAAATTAAATGTTTTGAGAGTCTAGAACAAATATATGGTAAATTTCAAAATGCTATCCTTTTGGACTGTTTTGGAAGTCCAAAATTCTGACTTTACATTGGGAAAAAGAAAAACACCCCCCTAAGCACCCCAAGAGATACTTTAATGAATAGAGCCCTGATTTTGAATGAGTGCTCATCAGAACAGATCGGTATTCTACCACTTTTGCTAAACAGGACGTTTTCTTTTTAACAGCACATCGACAGTTGTCAGCTTCTTTTGACTTGTGATATTTCCCCATCCATTTTCAGTTTTGCATGCAACTCTGAGCACTGTTTCAGTAACCTAAAAAACAGGGTTCATAGTCTAGATGACAGCAAAATAGTGATTGAGCAGACCGGTGGTATTAACATCACCTTATACTGGTGCTGAACTTTGCATGTAGAGCAACTGACTTCAGTGGAACTAAATCCCTGTTCAAATGTTGTGCTGATTTTGGATCTAAGATTTTGGCATCTTTCATGGAAGGCAGTGAAGATGTGTTGATTTAACCTGGTCTCACGTGAACACTGCCTTGCATATTTAAATCAAAATTCGGTTCCTTTTCTGGTATTGTAATTGTTTTAAATATGCATCTCCAGTAATTGCTGTGTGATACTGTATTTCATTTGGGTCAGCATAAGAAAGGCTGTAACCTTCACATGCTCAGGGGCCAGGTCTACATTGTTCTAGTAGGGAAGATGAGACTAGACTGACTTTTCTTGATGAGGTTGGAGTGGGAATCCATGAGGTACATTAAGAATTTAGTAGAGAAAAGTATTATTTGGGCACGTAGTTTAAACTTAACAATGTAAGTTTGACTGTGCAGTGACTAGATGGCAAATCACTAACCCCTGTCAAAAATGCCAAGCCTTTTTCTCTGTCTTGGAAATTAATGATCAATTCATGTAACTGAGAAATGATGGGGAATCAAGGCTACTGGTGCATGAGAATGGAAATAATTATTTGTGGTTTTCATGAGAAGATTGCTGGTTTGCAGGATTTAAATTGCATGCAAACTGTTTTTTACATCTCTAATTGAAGATGTGTTGTCTCTAGGGAGGGTTGACTTGACATTGATGAACTTGAATGGAATACAAAGACATGAAAATGGGCTCATGTTGGCCTTTAAAGTGATTCACTGGCTCATACTGTGATGTTCCTTTTATTCCTAAGAATGCTGTGGGTTGCTAAATTTAGTTTTGCATGAGACTACAGGTGCTAGTTACACAGTGGCAGTGGTAAGATATATTGAAGCACAAATGCAGAAATGCTTTGATTTCCAAACGAAAAATCTTTTATTTCTGAGAGAAAAACAAGGAAAAGGATAATTTTGAAGTGACGGTGTTCATGATTTTTTTTTTTAATGATTCAAATTCTTTCTAGAGCAATGTTCCATAGACTTTATTATTTAAAACTTGATATTCAATAGACAAGGAGTTCTGTATGCATTTAGGAAAGCTTCATCCTGCATGGATGTAATTTGGGAATCTTAAGTCATTTTTTGAGCTGATACAGAAATGTGCATTACTTTAACAGTACAGTATTGAAAAATAATGGATGTTTTTCTGCACTTTTTTTCAAGGTTCCTGTATCTTTTTCAAAATAATACATCATGTTAAATTAATATATACATATATATAAAGTACAGGATTGGATTTCTTCTAGAGCCTTTTAAAATCCTTTTTTTTTTTTTTTTTTTTTTTTTTTCCAGGGGAGTAATTGGTAGGTGATATAAATAGTGTAGTCTCTAGGAGCTGAACATTTTGTCAATAAAAGTCAAGGCATGATAAAAGAAGATAAGGAGGATACTGGGAATTCCAAAAACAGCTCCAGTTAGCTCAGAGGCATAGTCCTTCTGATATAGCTAAACCAAGACCAAGCTGACTTTCCTGACGTTGCCTTGGCACAGAGACAAAACTGACTTGCATTTGTCTTTAGCTGCCTGTGGAGAGGTACTGTATTGTATTGTGACTATGCTCTGGTACGTATTTTGTTGCTACTAAATGAACATTAGACTAATTTTCTTGCCATAGATATTTAATAAAAATAATGCAAAATTACATAGTGATGCTAACTTTATTCAAAATGATGCTAGAAGCACAACTAGAGTATGGTAACTATTAATTTATAGCACATTAGTTTTGTGAGGATAGAGATTTACAGCATAGCTGCTGTAGTGTATATAAAGAACAGAGCAAATACATTTGAAAGCATTTATGCAACATTCTTGAGAAGGCACAGTAAAGAATGAAAATTCACTGCAAAACTACTGTATACAAATAGGCAAATTGTAGAAGTTAGTTCTACAAAAGGTTTAGTGAATGTGCATCGTAAGGGAAGCATGCCATTAATACTTTCTCCTTGCCCAGGATGACTTTCTGTTCTATTTCACCCACTCAGTTCTCTTCCATATATTTGAGAAAGGCAGGAGATCAGCTGGAAATTACAACCTTGCCCATATTTTCAAGTGGCTGTTTTTGAGAAGTGAACGTGAATAATATGTTGTCAGAGACCATGAGACAATATAGGTTTCTAGGGGCTTCTAGAGAACTTTTGGTAATGAAGATGTGTTTCCTGACTATATTTTGGAGGTGTACATTGCCTGTTTAATCATCTTGTCTGTCCCTCTTTTGAAAACAGATAGAAATGAATGTATATATAGCAGATTCATAACAAATAATAACAACAGCTGGCTGTTTGCTTAACACATGTATTTCTGTCTGATTGTACTTGGGGACTTCATTCATGCCTTCTCTTATATAAATTTACATTCATGAGTTGTGCCAATATTAAGGCAGGAGCAGACTTATTCTCTGGATGACTGTTAAAGTGCCTGGTATACCACCAAGGACTTCAACGACTAAGCTGTCAATGGATATTATTATTAAATCTTGGAGACTAAAAAGCCTCAAAGAACCTTGTTAGGGTTTTCTAAGATTAGATTTTTGTCATCTTTACCTGAACTGGGTTGCACCACACTCTGTGTGTTATCCTCTGATTTCTTAGTTTGCTCAGAGTGAGATTCTCTGAAGTGTAAGTAGCCCTTAGGTAAAACATACCTTGTTATTATAGTCTGAACTTGACCTCTGACACCCCCCTGCCCAAGACGCTTGGCAGTTTTTTTTTTTTTTTTTTTTTCCTGGCTTTAGATCACAAAGAAAAAGAACTGCAAATTTCTAGAGCAGAGCACCTTGCTTTGTCAGGGTAATGTATTGTGAACACAACTATTGTGGTCATTAAGCTGAAGGAAAAAAGTTGTTGCAATAATATTGTGTATTTCAAAAGGGTAATTAAAATGTTGCCTGCAAAGAATAGGTCAGTGTATTATATAATTTCATGTCACAATATATTAGTATAAGTAGAGATGCTCCTCTGAAGTGAAAAGTTGTTGGAACAGGTACTTGCTGGCTGCACAAAGACTTTTATTTTTTAAAGAATACAGCTGCAAGCAGACTGTCTCCCAGGCGCTCACAGGGGAACCATGCATGGGGTAGGGCTGCCTACTGTGAAAGAAAACAAAATACAGCACAATGCCTTCCATCATTTATTATTATTATTTTTTTTCTGTGTGATTTCAAAGGACAGTTAGGGTAAATTATCTTGATTTGGCCACAGGTTATAACCAATAGATTTTCCTTTTTCTTCTTTTTTAAATATCATGCACAAGAAGCAAAGGAAAACAGATTTTCCTTGGCTATATGGAGGTTCACATGAGGTAAATTCAAGATTTTTGTTTTATTTATCTAAATCAAATTGGGAATAATATATACTTAAACTAAAAGATAATAATGTCTTTTTTTTTTCTTTAAGGTAATATTAATCATTTCAGAAAACTGAAGTATTATTTTCAAAGACAAAAACAAACAAACAAACGAAAACACCAAAAAAATAAAAAACAAAAAAAGCGTTCTTTGGAGCTACGGCTTTGGTGCACACACAATCTGGATGTGTCAGTGCTTGCAAGAGGGAATGACAAATTGGCTTCTAAATAACAAGAACTGTTTGTGAACTCTTCAGTGTTCCTAGCCACACATGCAAACTTGAATTTGAGTTCCTATATATCCGTGTGCAGCCTGGGTAGGATATTTAAAAGCACTTCTCATGGGCCTTCGTCTATGCTGGTGGCTTCAGGCAAATCTTTACAGTGGATTTAGTTAAAGAATGGTTAGTAAGCCTGAGTACTTTGTTCATTTACTATTTTATTTAACATTTGAACAACAATGAAAAAATAACAACAGAAAAAGAAAACTGGCCAAACTAAGTAAATCTGTTTATTGTAAACAAAATTAATGAAATAATCCGTTTAGTAAAATAGCTACCAGAATAATTCACACTTGCATCAGAATGATGGGGCTTTACATTAATATTAGTACTTTTTTGTACCTTGTGTAAAACGACTCTTTTTCTAAAGTTTCATGTTTATGGGCACTTTCCAAAAAAGGCAAGCTCAGGAAGTCCTGTAATGCCTTTGGATGAAACAGGTACTGAAAAGAAAACGAGACAAAATCTTTAGGATGAAAGGAGAAAGGATGAAGCCCATCTGTCCCCAGGCAGGATTCACTTCACTTACATCTGAAAGACAACATTGTCTTTCTGGAGGTAAGAATTAATTGTGTGTTACTTCTTTACCATTCCATTTGAAACAGTAGTACATCCCTTTCATTTCTGACTTTGGCATACCTTCATTTATGTATACACTTCTTTGAAAAATAACTTAACTCAGAGGTTTTCCTGGATGTTATTTTTCAAAAATGACACTAGTTTCTTAGAAGCTTTTTGCTCAGGGTTGTTTGAGACTTGTTGAGGTTAATAAAAAAATGAAGCTGAAAGTATCAGGTAGTCACTTGCTTATCATTCTCAGTCTGTTTGGAGTAGCATGAGTTTGTATTAGAGAATCTTTATAAGTATTTCATGTTAGATGCTACCTGATGCCCAATACAGCAAGTTAAAGAGCTATTCTGTATTATTTCACCTTAGTTTCTAGATTCAGCAAATTAATTTTAATGCACGTCACGTAGACTATGAACCTTTAAGTGAAAGTACATTTCAGATACAGGAAAAAAATCAGGCTAGTAATTAGAACCCAACTTTCCTTGCATTGACAGCAGCCAAGTCATTTATTAAGTCAATGTACCAAAGTAACAAGGCAACATCACACTTGATTGAAATCTTGGCCAAGTCTGACAGATGTTTTCAACTCATTGTCAATCTCAAGTATGTTTTAATGAGTTTCAAGTGGCTGGAGCTCCCCTCTGCAGATGCCACTGTTACTGAAACCGTGAAAAGAATCTTTAGGGCAATGACAGCATGGAAAATTCTTTTGAGTAAGTGGTATGTCAGAAGAAATCATAACTAGCGACACAAATGCAGTTCCTGAGCATAATCCTTACCTTTTGAATCTGATGAGCTGGTGCAAAATCATCTGGCTTTAGGTTAATACCCCAAATTCTCAAAGCATTTGATTCTGGAAAATGAAGGTGAAATTTTGGATGGGAGAATTCTTTAAGGTTTACTGATAATTCCTGCTCTACAAGTTACTCAGAAATTGTGGAAAAACTGATTGTTCTGCTTACGCTTCCAGGTCTGGCTGGGAGTGAGAAGAACAAAAGCATATCAGAAAAAAAAACAACCTACAATAACTATTTTATGTTGGTCTGAGCAGAAAGGACAGTGACTTTAACTGCAGTAGGACGAGAGATTCAAACTGGATCAAGTGCAATGATGCTGAAAGTAGCACTTTTCTAGCTGGACAGTGGTTATACACTGTAGAGCAGATAAGTGGGATGACTGAAACAAAAGGGATGCCTAAGGTGACAGGTTACTAAATCCTTCAGTTTGGCAAAGTTTTTAAGTTCATTGCTAGGCAACAAACCAAGCTGATGTAAAAAGAGTTTTACAGAAACCAAGTTTTGGTAGGTTGCCATATTAGCAAAATAGGTTTTGTGGTTTGAATACAACTCTCCTTTTTTGTTTGTTTCTTTATCATCTTAAGCAACCCATGGTGAGGGTGAAAAAATTTCTAACAGAAGAAAACATTTGGGAAGTATGAAACTTTAGGCCCTTCATTAACATACTCATTGCTGACATATTTGTCAATGTTTTCTTTGCTGCAGCAGCATGCCAAATAGTTAGTATTGCCCAATGTATTTTAGATTTTATGTAGTTATTTATTTAGATTTTATGTAATGCTTGCTTGAAATGGAACAGTTTCCAAAGCATCATTTTAAATGTAAATAAACTACTAAGTGTACTAACTGAAAGCTTTGCCTGCTTTAATAGGTCTGTATAATGTTGGGGCAAGGTAAAGGGAATTAGTTGTGAAGAGAAGCTAGCTTTTCTAGTTTTAATTTTCTGGTTTTACTTTATTTTATTTTATTTTGCTTAAAAATGTTCCATCTTTTATCTCTGCATTAGTATAATTTCTGAGTTAAATGTATATTTTTTTCTAATTATTTTTGCTGTTACTAAAAACATTCTAAAGCACTTTTTTGGACCCAGTGTGTGTAAATGTCTGGGGCGTACTAAGACTGGTAATATATATAAATTCATAGGGAAAAAGTGCATATAGAGAGACTTGAAATTGGTTTCTAGATTCTAACATATAGCAAGGAGCACTAAAATGTATCAAGTGGTTTATTTTAGATTCTTAAGTAACTAAACTGTGTAAGTATAGAATAATATCAGTTCTGAAATGATGATATTTATTATTCTACACAAGTAATATACAGATGCTGTTGGGACACCTATGAAAGTAAGACCTTCTTTCTGATGAAAGGCTGTATTTGGCATATGTAAGAAGCAAAAAATTCACAGTTTATATAGCTTTTGCACTGACATCTGAATTTTATATCCTGAAGAAATGTGTTGAAAGTATTGTTTCTGAATCATGAATCCAGAATTCCATCTATAGCAGGGTCTAATGGCCTCATCTGCCCAGAGAAAATCCTATAATCTCTGAAAGCTGCATGGAAAACAGCAAGCAAAACTGATTTTGTGCTAACCAGAGCTCATTCCTATTCATTCTGAAAGACTGAGCTAGGTGCTCCAATCCAATGTCACTCAAACTTGTACTTTATTCTCACTGAGGTACGTGTGAAAATATGAGCAGCTCATACAAGAATTCTTTAATATTCATATAAGCAAGTAATATAATTGTGAAAACTTGTTCAAGCCAGCATCTTTGGGGATTTGGTTGTTTGGCTGCTGCTTGTGTTAAGCTTGTTGAAACTCATTTTTAAACCTTCCTTCTTCCTGCTTTACTATTATCATTATCATTTGATGCATACCCTATACGTGGCTGGGGAACATGAAAAGAGCAGTTTATGACCAGAGTTAATACAGAAATCTAGGAGATTTCCTTGCAGACAACTACAGTGGAGAATGTGAGTGCTCAAGTGATTGCAGGTTTAGAGTTAAGAAGACAAAAAGGCTTTAAAAAGGGTTGTTTGGAGCAATGTTCTTGATGCTATTGTGTTTAACATAAAATATGAAATAAGGCAAGTATATATGTGGCTGTTTGGCTTTCAAAGCTATGGCTATCAGGCTAGACTGCAGAACTCAAAAATTTTCTGGCACTGTGCCAAACCAAAGATATGCTGATATTGTGCTGTAATTAGTAATGCTACTCTTAGGTAATCACAACCTGTCAAAATCAAGTACATGGCTTATTACCTACTTTAACTTCATTCCAAAGAAGAAAGGACAATATTTTAAATCTATTCCAGTTTGCATAAAAATAGGCAATCTCAACTTGCATTTTTACCATTTTAATTCAATGACAGAATATTCTGATTCAGTTATTATGAAAGTGGATTTCCGAGAAATCCAGCATTAAAAATCTGGATTCACATTTTCATTGGAATAAGCTATGCATTGGATTTCAACTTATAAGAAGGAAAATCAGGCATTTGCTTGAGAAGGCTCTGGTGCCTCTCCAACACATGTGCTGATTAGTACTGGTGTGTCACCAGCTGGAACTACTTAAGCTAGAGGGCACTTTGTATTCTTCCTCTCTCCATCTGTAATTGGCAAGTATATTTTCTGCCTACAATCAATTGCTTTTACATTCTGAGTAATGTCTCTAAGTAAGAAGAAATATTACAGCAGCTAGAGGAGCTATTGATTTTAGGCAGAAAATGCCCTTTCTAAATGCCACTCGAGATGACTGACTGAAACACAAAGAAAATCCGTGACATCACTATCATGGCCAATAACCCATCACTTGGCAAATCAAGGAATGAACACAATAAATGTGGTTCTCAATTTACTTTCCATATGAACCATGGCATAGACACAAGGGAAGGACCAAATGGGGCCATCACATGCAAAGACCAATTTATTGAGCTTGTAAGTAAATAAAGCCTGCATGTATACTGCATAGAGAGCATCAGAGGCCCTGTTTTGTGGTAGAAGAGGCATTGTAATAGCAAATATATCTTTCGTTATCCTGGAGACCAAGTGGTTAATAATCCTCATGCAGCCCATGGGCAAATATACATGTTGTGGAGCAGTTCTAGATTCACAGAATATATGTTTTCAGTCCTTGATCTGTTCACCATCATGCAGAAATATCAAGATAATAGACTTTGGATAGATGCTTTTGTTCAATAAGCATGTAAGTTACGGTGTTGCATTCTCAGGGATCTTTCTGAGTACCATAATCTGCATCTTCAATGATGCTTGTCAAGAATTGATAATTTTAGCTACTATTGGAAAAGTAGAATGGAGAAAAATGGAAGCACGTATCTTGGAGACCATGTATTCAGCTTAGACACTACTGAATTTAGTAGAGGTCAGGAGAAGAGCCAGTACTGGTTACCTTTTTTACCATAAGTGCTTCTGTCATCCATCTAGTTATAATGTATTCATATTATCATCCTGAAGAACTACATAGATTTTTTCTTCTGTTTAGAAGTTGTGTTCTGTAACTGTTCTGGAAAAACTTGAGGGGTAGGAGGAAATTATTTTCAGTTTTCTTCTGAAACATGAAAGATTTTTGATAATCTTTTTTGTGCTTGAGGAAAAAAGTTAAATCCTAAACTAAGTTTCCAGACTAGTGATCTTAACTTTCCCGATGACACACCCACTGGTCTTACAAATTACAAGAAACTCAGATGAAATAGTGATGGGAGAGAAGGCTGAAAATAGAGATATAAATCCTTGAGAATTATGAAGATCAACACCTAGATTTTAAATACTTTTTTTTTTTTTTTTTTTTTTTTTTTTTTTTTGTCTGGAAGTCTGCTTACCAACAAGTACACTGAAATGATAGATTAACATCCCCTCATC
This sequence comes from Anas platyrhynchos, assembly GCF_047663525.1. Lineage (NCBI taxonomy): Eukaryota > Metazoa > Chordata > Aves > Anseriformes > Anatidae > Anas > Anas platyrhynchos. Next base: position 43,862,061 of record NC_092590.1, on the reverse strand, counting down.
TCAACATTTGGGTTGCTGCATTTTTAAGTATTTGGCACGTATGTCAAATCTCCTGTTCCACTCCTGAGTACTGTATGCTCGGTAACTGAAGCTAGAAGCTGTGAACGTAGGAACTTCTTAGGAATGGTTTGTGGATGTACTATTCCCTAGTTCTCTTTAAAACACATTTCTGTAGTATTTTAGGATCATAAAAAGAGGCTTCCCCTGTAGTCCCTCCCCTCTGTTTAAAAATTGCTGCTGCTTGAATTTTACAGTTGGAAGATACATGAGAACCAACCTGTGTTCCCTCTCTTTAGGTGAAACTATACTCAAACTGAATATTGTACGAGTGATAAACAACAAAATAAATATGCCGAGGCTATTCAACATGCATCAACCTCTGTCTGTTCAGAAGAGTGAAAGAACAAATTGTGAATTTTGAATCTCCTCTGTAATATTAACAGATCTCCCTGAGGTGGAATGCTGGAGAGTTATGTTTCATTCATTGTTTATGTTCTATTTACTTATGCGTTTTATAAGATGGTCTTTGTTGTCACAAAGCATGTGGTTCTTCCTGGTGCAGTTTCTATACTTCCCTTCCAAGCTAATGTCCACAACCATAACAAAAAACATTAAATGAGTACATGGCATAGCATTATGTGTACACTTTAACTAGACTGAATTACATTCACTAAGCAAGTCAGTTCATTTTTTAAGTGCCTTGTAAGGTTAATGGGACTTCCAAGTTTCAAAAGTCACCGTAGATCTGTATTGCTGTTGCCAGAGAGCACTAGTCTTTTTATTGCAATAGTATCATGGCTTAAACAGCTACTTCCAGTCAAGGGGGTAAGTCAGCCATTCTGTCCAAAACCAGGCTGAAACGTTGCCTGTCGAAGGGCCTTTTTGGGGGAAGAGTGCACTGGAGGGTGAAGGGGCTGCTTGTTCCTCCCCAGAGCAGGTAGCTAGGGTCACAAAAGTGTGAATTAGTGCAGTAGGCTTGTTGATATATCCCTTCTAATACATACATGTAGTGCCACTGCAGTTGTGCATAGTGTCACTTCTTTGAATGGAAGTCTTTGACTATATTGTCGCCTTCCTAAATGTTTAAATTCTCTGCTTTTTTGATATCAGCTTCTAGCGTTATAAGCATTCTTGTTCTTAATGTTCTGTTAAATTAAATGTCAACAGGTGATGACTTATGCTTCACTGGTGCAATCTTTCACTTTATCATGCAAAGTATGCATTTTTGACTTTTGACTATAACTTTTATTTTTTTCTGTAGTGCTTCAGTATTTAGTGAGATGGGATTGCTATGAATTCAAGGCTACATGCCCAAACCTACTGTATTTCTCTGAAAAAAAAGAAGCCCAAAACCTTAAATTCTTGCCCTCTAAGCTGCAGTCTACTGCCAGATGTTAGCATAAACTTTATCCTGTGATGTAAAACCAAGTTTCACAAAAATTGTGCTGCTGTATCAGTGCCAGTATATTCTCCTTGAACAACAAAGCTGGAATTTCTACTTAGCATTGTCCGTACAAGGTGGCACTAGGGGATTGGCATGGAAATAGGGAGCACCCAGGAGCAATGATCTTGTTTTGTGATCCATAAATGCTAGCAGGTCTCTTGCTAGATGGAGCAACCAGGTAGAGTTAGCAGAGTTGGGTGGCTGCTCTGTTTGCTTCTAATCAGCCTCAGTATGCCTGCTACTGTGCTAGGCAAAGATCTTGTCCTCTAATCAGATGACCATTTCAGGTTTATTTTTATTCTGGTCCTTAATTCTGGCTGTCTGTAAGAATTTTGAGCTGCTGCAGATAAAGATGGCTTTAGGTGTCTCACTAGAGCCCGTTTTCATTTTCTCAGGAGTGGTTTCATGGTATACTAATACAAATGGGTGCCACTTGCAGTGGAGTGTGTTCAACCTTAATTTGAAAGCTTTGTCAGTCTGGAATTTAAAAAAAAAAAAAACGGCAACTAGGAAATCCAAGCCCCCAAACATTAAATGGACTCAAAATGTTGAATGTTAAGGAAGTGAAACCTCCTGCCTTTCTTCTTTGGCTCTAAGTAATAGGCTTTTTGGAATGAAGTTAAAGTAAGTAACTCAGTACGGTAAGAACCTGCTCTTGACATTTCTCGCATCACAACCTTGGTTTGAAGTAGGAGGCTGATGAGCATTAGAATATGTGACCATCTTGCATGTGTAGGTTTTAGAGCTAAGAATTAATGATGCTTTATAACCTCAGTGGAGAAAAGCTTCAGTGTGCTGTGCTGAAAAGCCCTCATTTGATATTTGAAAATGGAACAGCCATAGAAAGATTTAGAAAAAAAAAATTACTACAGGCATCATCTCACAGGCTTTCATAAAAAGGTGAGATGAAAGACAGCAGATGGGTTTATCTTTTTACTTAGCAGCAAAATTACAAATCAGCTTCATATAAACAGATCTCTCAGCCAAATATAGCTTGACAGTAATTCTATAAGATTCATCAAGTCAAGGAAAGTGATTATGTTTGATGCCATGAAATAATGTGAAAGTAGGATATCTCATGATTTCAACATTTCAAACTTGAGTCCATTAAATACAACTTTTTGATGAAAATGCTACCCCGTGTGGCAAAATTTTTCATCTTCACATATTCTTCAAAATGATGAACAGTTCTTATACCTTTCAAATTCTCATTTCCAGTAATCTTAAGCATTAGTGAAACAATTTCCAGACTGCTGATAATACTGTGACTTTTGACTTTTGTAAAATGGTGAAAGTGAATTTTTAAGCTTTTAAAACAGTTTTCCTGGATATCAGTCTAACAGGTATGTATATTTTACACATCTTACTCAGGCTGTCAATATAATAGTATCTTGAGCTACAGAAACCCCACACAAAACACATAGTCAAAGGTATTTAATGAGATGAATCGGTCTTGCTTTCTTCTTTTTGTAATACCCAAAGGCGGATTTGCACTACTATAGAATAAATAGAGGCATTTCCTGTTACATCGAGGCTCTCAGATACAATTTATTCTACTGCGATAAACTCTAAGCTTCTAAAATGGAAAATTTCTAAACAAGTACTTCTGAAAAAAACATGTACTTAAAAGGTACTTATATCATCATCCACTGAATCATATAGGGTCCTGTCTTTCTTTGACTCTGTAGAAACCTGATGTCTAAAATATCTTTGTAGGTTTGACTTAACTTTTACAGGCTTTCACTCCATATAGAATCCAATATTAATGCTATGCCTATGTTCTGTTTTAAAGTTACTTACAGCCAATTTTAAAAAAAATAAAATGTTTAGATGCCCTAAAATAGTTTGGCTTCTCAAAACCACACATATACCTAAATCCTGTTTATTTTACTGGAAGTCAGGCAGCTAAATGCCATCTGGATATGGCTAGTTTTGTTTGTTTCACATTAAATAGCTAACAGCATGTATTAAACATAATAAGAGATGCGTGCAAGTGTTTTGTTGCTTGGGTTAGTTGTATCTTCTTTTGCACTATTTAAAGTGTAGGTTTTTTTGTTGTTGTTGTTTTTTTTTTTTTTTTTTTTAAAAAAAAAAAACTTTACATAGTTCATTTATCGTTTGATTCAGCTGTCATGTGTCTTTGAAATGATTAATTGATAACTCAGAGCACAGCACCAGAAGAGGATGTCCTTGTTGATGAGTCTGGAAGATTAGGTCTGAACATGCAGGGCTGGGGAGTTGTGCTGCAAAATCTTGTTTACACAAACCGATGGCAGGCAGAAATGGCTTGTGCACTAGAAGAATAGTGGACAAGCCAAGGAAAGAGCTGGCACTATAGCTTACAGAAATCAAGCTAGTTGTTAGGGTGCACAAACTCAGCTATCTGATAAGTGCCCAGCTACAGAAGCTCTACCAGACCTGTGTAAAGGTGGGTTTTGCAGATATCATGTTGCCAAATCATGATTGTCCAGCTTCAGGCTAACAACTGTGATTTAACAAGAAAGAAAAGGATACCAAACCTGCCAAGTTCTCTGCAATTATACTGATCTCAGACAGAGTAATCTCTTCCCTAGTTATACTGAAGAATAAAAATCCAAAAGTTCTATAATGAGTGTGAAATTTGTGAGGAAACATATAGCATTTGTGATGTTGATAGTGTGTCATGGAAGAGAATGATCAGTGACAACCTTTCTTAGTGACCTCTTTCCCACTGTAAAAGAGGCTAGATATGTTTTTTTAAGGGCAGATTTAAAGCAAATTTCTCTGATCAGGTTTCCAAATTGAGCTCTTAGAGAGATGGTATTTTTCGAGGGGATATCTGAGGTTAGATATCTGACTGCGTTGTTAGGCCCCTAATTAGCGTTCTCTTCTATTCAGGCTCTGGGGTGACTGCAGGAGTTACTCTGCAGGGAGCTCTTTGTAAAGCTAGGTGTAAGTACCTCAATTTTCAGGCTTTATCTCTGCGAAAGATGTCCTGTGTAATGCAGAATGGATTAAATCTAGTGAGATCTGTTTAATAGGGTTCTAGGGACCTTTTTAAAAACCTTGGAAAATACTGGTGAAGAGTGTGAGCAAAATACGAGAAAGAATACATCTTTCTTTGAACCCTATCAATTTACTGTTTGTGGACTGAATTGTTTTAATGGCTTTATTTGGAGATATTCCTAAGGATAACAACAACCGGGATTGTAGAATGCCTCCTTATTCTAGCAGAACGTTCTGTACTAGTGTTTCCACTGTTGGGTGCAATTAAAATATTTGTTTGGTGTAGCAGTGCTCTGGGCATCATGTACTTATAGATCAAACAGGGGAGCTGCCTGCACACTTACAGGATGGTATTTCCCAGAAGAGCAATGGTTCAGCTGTCTTAGGTTCCCCTGTATGTGTTGACTGGGCTCTAGAAAACCCTTAAGGAAGTTACTCAGAATTGGTAATCCCCAGATATGTGTATTGGAAAGGATCATTCAGTTCACTGTGTTGTCTTCAAATTTGAAATGTGAAGTGTTGCTTGCTCTAAGAAGGCTGAAAAGACTAAGCCAACTGCCATAGATGTTTAATGCAATATTAGGGTTGCACAGGTAAAATCACATTACATTAACATTAAAATATTAATGTTAGGACTTTGATCAAAAGTTCTACATATTTCACTATGTTGATTATTGTTAAAAGCACACTTGGTACATTCCTATGTAGTCAATAGCCATAATTGTAGTGAATGCTCAACGCACCATATATATATGCTTCCAGTTTAAATCTTACAAAATTTTTACACTTACAAAGGGAAAAAAAACCAACACATTACTTTTTATGCTTACAGAAATTTACAAAAAAGTTTTATGATGGTGACAGCAGGAAAAGTGATATATACTTGGTCATTGTAACTCCTGAAAAGAAGGAAGGAACATAAATAAGAAGAGGGAGAAGATCTCAGAGGCGATCATATGCATTTTTAAGTCTAATGAATAATGCTACAAGCAGACTGAGGCACTGAGCCTGTATGCTTTGCATGGAATGAACAGGCTATTAATGAAAGAAATGCTGCTATACATATCCTGGCCCAGTAATGTGACATACCTTCTAACAGTCATTGTGGTGGTTTTACTTGGGTGGGTGGCCGAGCTCCACCTCAGTTGCTCTCTCACTCCCCCTTCTCTTTGAGGAGGGGGGAGAAAATATGACACAAAGAGCTCAAGGTTTGAGATAAGGATGATTCAATTAAAGGGAAAAGGGAGAGAGAAAAAAAGAAAGAGGAAAATAAAAAAAAAAGAGGAAAATAAAAAAGCAAAGGCTGTATGGAAGCACAGATAGAGGAAAAAAAAACCAAAAACATTTCCTCTCAACTTCCCATCAATGAGTGATGTTTTGGCCGTGTCCCGGGAAGCAGGGCCTCAAGATGCGTAGCGGTTGTTTGAGAGGACAGAAGCTTCCACCACAAGAGCCTTCCTCTCTCCTTCCCCTTTTCCACTTCATATTGATGAGTGTGACACCAGATAGCATGGTCAGTTTAGGTCAGCTGCCCTGGTGATGTCCCCTCCCCATCACTTGCCCACCCTCAGCCTGCTGGCTCTTGGGGGCTTGGAGGGAGTCCTGATGCTGTGCCAGTGTTGTGCAGCAATAAACAAAACACTGGTGTGATACCAGTGCTGTTCTAGCTACAAGTGCAGAGCACAGCACTGTGTGGGCTGCTGCAGGGAAAGTTAACTCCATCCCAGCCAGACCCAGCACAGTCATATGCTTGGCTGGTACAGAGGGGACAGAGCTTCGTGAGAACTTGCATTACATAGTTAACAATGCTTTTCTTCTTTTCTATTCTTTGGACATTTACTAAACTCAGACTTGAAATTTAAGCATCTGCCTTTGATAGATCATATTCTGTACACTAAGCCTAGAAAGAAAGGAACAGACTACAATCTAGTTTCAAGCAAATAACCTGTTTCACCCAGCGGTAAATAGCTCTGGTGGGACAGAAAGGGCCATCAGGTGAAACTAATGAATGCTTCTAACCAAAGAAGGGCTACCAAGTGCTGTTAGTGATCATATTTGAGAAAGAAAGGTGTTTTCCTACCTCTCCTGTGCCTGGAAGTTTTGCTGCATTCTCTGGGGAAAGGAGGCTGTTTACTCTTGCAGATGTATAGGGGTATTATGCACAACTAAGCTGTTCTAGCATTTTTCAGGGTGAAAAACAGTAAACTTCTTGAGGCCTGGACTGTCAGATCGTGGAGGTATGTTTCCTCTGGGTATGGAGTTGGTCAACTGCCTGTAATACAACAAATGTTTATGTTGGTTCCTCTTATTATTGTCTGTTTAGAGATGAAGTGATTTCCTAGTCTTGGTGAAGAAGCAGTACAGTGAACAATTTGCTCTTCTAGTCTGTCTTGTAGCGTTGATCATAGGACAGCTGAATACTGATAGTAGAGACATCCCTAGAGTGCTGTAAGGTGTTTTTGTTTTTTCAAAGACTATTTCTCTAGGAAAGTTCACCACTGGAAAGCGTTGTTGTCTCCTGGTTGAATTGTTTAGTATGGTGATTACTTTAAAATAACCAGAGCTTTTGGCATTTAAGTATGTAGAAGTCAATTCAGTCAGAGAAAGCATTGAATCTTTCTTTTCACTTGTTTGGAGACTTTCAGTCATTGCAATTGCAGCAGACAACTGTCTACAAATTTGCTAATAATAAATACTGTTACTTCAGTACAACAGTAATAGCTAATGTTCCTTCACAAACCAATCTGCCTAGCTCTTATCCTTTCTCTAAGGAAATTTTGGCGATGGCTATAAGGTTTCCCACAATAAAATCAGTACTGTAGAAATCAAGTTGCCTGCTGAAGAAGTGTCTAATGTCTTTGGTAGTGTATGTAAAGTAGACTTAGGTAAAGTTCACTTAAACTCCAAAAGCAATTTCTTAGGACTTCAGTTTTCTGGTATTTTGCTGTCTCTCAGGTGCGCAGTTTCTCTGACTTTTATGGGTTTTAGGAAAGCCTCCCATTACCTACGAAGACTTGACGTGAAATCTTAAGTTAGTCATGACTTTCATTGTGGCTGTTGTGTAGATAAGTCATGTAAATGGAGACTTGGGCAAGGATAGTATTTTATGACACAAAATATCTCATTGATTCATCCTAATGCTTTCCTTGTTTTGCAAATACTGAGGAATGAGCTGCTCCTGTGAACTCAGATGTTTTTAATTACTTCAAGATATCTGCTCTCTGTTAGTTTGTGATGATATGGAAGACAAGATTCAAAACATAATGCTATCAGCTAACTATGTCTTGAGTGAAGAGGAGGTCTTTCAGCTAAGATGGGACATAATTGAAAAATGAACCTAAATTTAACAAGTCTACTCAGTGAATCAATTTTCTTGCTTTGTATTGTAGCTATAGCACAGCTTAAACCACTAATGCTGTACTTAAAAATAGTTTCAATAGTAATTACAAACATGGGGAAAAGACTTACCACTTTCAGAAGGCTTGAGACTTAAGTGAAAAACAAATGATCTGTAGTAGGGATTATAAAAGAATAATTTATGGTATAATATGCTGAAATGAATACATATGGCAGGCTGAAAATGTGTTCGTGGAACTTTATCCTCAGGGAAATCTTTCATGCTCTTCTGAATACAGATGGTTCTCACTTGGATCAATGTATTTTGTTGAGATCTTAACATTACTTTTGGTTTGTTCTGTGTTATTTTATTTTTCAAAAAGATACAACATAATAGTAGACCTGCATCTCTGCCAAGAGGGTAAGAATCCTTATGACTCTCATTTCTAGATATGTCATAATAATTTTCTGGAGATCAAAGACGGTAATCGTTAGTAAAGAGTCTTTAAGATTGTGAATTCCAGGTCATTCATCCAGTCATTGAGTAAGTGTTGGTAGTAGACAGTGAGTTGTTGGCACTTAATATATTGTACTGGACTTCTATTGCATAGATGTCTGCTGGATTGTAAATGACACACTTGATTCAATACTACCTCATAGTATTTTGTGACTGAAAAGATAAACAGCTTTGTCAATAGTAAATTGTACAGTACATATGGATCTCTTAATAACTTACACCTGTGAAACAGCTAATAATTTACACTAATGGCGTGTTTTCTCTCAGCAATACAGAGACTAGATCTTGAATATCTGTTTTGAAGAGTGGTAATTTTTCTGTACCACAAAGTGCATTACCTACCTTTTAATTTTTTCTTTATTCTCATGCTTTTCTCCACTTGTCAAAGAATGGACTCCCATTCATACAGCTCTTGCAGAGACCTGTCAAGAAGTATGCTTGCCATTGGTTTATTATGTTGCGTTAAAGTAGCTGGCTACAGCATGCACAGTAGCTGCCTAAAATTACGTTTTTTGGTGGTCTGTGATTGCTCTTGAGCACTTGACTCCTTAAATAGCATTAAGACCCTCAGTGCTCTACAGTAATCCTACAGAAAAGTTGGAAATTGACCAACATTTCAATACTGAGAATGTGTTTTTTACACGTGCCTGTGTTGTCATCTTTTATCAGCTCTTTCATTTAGGGATGTTTAATATTGCTTAATAGCACTTTGAAACTCATATCAGTGAAATCAGAATCCAGAGATGGATTGGCTAACATGTCTTGCTGTAAAAGATACTGTCAAAAATAGAGTATGAACTTTAATGTTTTTGGTGATAGGGTCACAAACGAATTCGTGTGAATGAGAAAATGTTCTGGTCTAGCAATATAGCATTCTGTCAAGATTTTTGCTGTCAAACTTTACTTGGAATATATATGTACATATTTTTAAAATTGCAATTCCACTTCTATTTATATTTCCTGAACTCAAAACATTTATTAAAATGCAGTGGAAGGAAGCTGAAAACAGATAGGTCGCTTACAGCTCCTTATGGTTCCACTGACTGTTCATTTGTATCTGCTCATAAAACTTCACAGCATTTCCTTGAGAGAAATTGTCTACTATATTGTTCTACAGCATTTTTATAAAGTTACCTTCTTTACACGACTATTTTTTCACTTCTAGAGCTGTATGTTGAATTCTTAATTGAGTTCTGGATGTGATAAGATGATGTATGCTGAGCAGGGTGGAATGAGAAATATCTCTCAATTCCTGAGTGAATGCCATGTATTCAAGTTATCTTATTGATACTGCCTAGATGACTGTGTGGTGTTAAATCAAAAAGAAAGAAAATTTTTGAACTAAATACGTGAAGAATATTCACAGCTAGTTACTAGTATTGGGAAAAAACAGGTAGTCTACTACAAGTGTGTTTAGCAGGTCTGTTTCTCTAATGTTATTCTTTGGTTTCTGTTGACTTACTATAACATATCCAGAAGATGATCTAGTGTAATGTATTAAGATTGTTTTGGAAAAGAGGAGCCTATTGAGTTAGCATAAATGACACAGTACAGTGTAGAGAGTTTTACATAGGATAGTAGCTTGAAAGTATCTAGTTTTGCTGCTAGTTTAGCATCTCCATTGAAGAGGTAGCTTAAAAAAAAAAAATCAATTGACTTAGGTCTCTGGGGAAATCAATATGTTGAAAGCAGATGATGGTGAAATCTGTAGACTGACAGATATTTTTACTCAGCAGAGGGCTGTAGGGTGAGGAGGTGCAAGAACTTAAAATACCAGCATGTGTGTCTCCCCACATGATGTTATGAAGGAAAGTAGGATAATTTTAAAGTGTCCTGCAGTGTTAACTGTATGATATATCACAACAGATTGAGATGTCACACAGTGGCTCTGCTGAATGTAAATTGTCAACATTGCATGTAATTCTTTGCCTTTTCTTGGAGCAGGTAGTGCAAAAATGAGATGTCTAAGTGTCTAAATCACATAAATGACTGCTTTGTCTGTCACTGTTATAGATAAAAGCCAATAACAACAAATAAAATGAATTACCTGAAATGGAATCTTAAATCAAATAACTTAGCACTTTTGTATGTCTACTGATGACATTTATTAAGAAAGCTCTAATAACAACATGCAGCAACTTACTGAAGCATACTTTCACAGCAGTACAGCAGGGAATGTCTTGCCTTAGTCCCATTACTGCTCCCAGAATTTCAGGCATTATTCAGTACCCATTATTTTGGCACTTTTACCCCCATTGAGCTTCAAGCATTTGAGGAACAGAAGGATGTCTGGCAACTATAGCCTGAGAAATGAGAGCTAACAAAATAAAGTTAGCTGCAAGACAATTTTCCCTAAATAAAGTGGCTATTCTGTGTTGCTGTTCAAACACAGGATTCTCTGTTCCTTGAAAAAGATTTTTTTGAGTAGATTTTGTTATTGGGTGTGTGCAACCTAGAGAAATTAAATTTTAACCTTGTTTCTGAGTTGGTTAACAGGTGAAAAATTGAAGTGAAAATATTTGAATTTTTTATGTTCAACCTATCTATCTGACTTGTCATTTATATGCTAGAAACAAAAATTAACTTTAAAACATTATGAATGTGCTTATCAACATCTAGAATTGCAAAACAGCTCAGCAGATGTTAGCTGTAAGTATTCGTGCAATCCTGTTGATCTCTACTAAGATATTGATATACTTAGTATCCTTTAGTATCCTTTACTGAAACAGGTCAAAAGTATCTGCTCTTTTTCATCCCCTTTTATATATTTTTGGATATAAGTTTGGATAACAATTTTGATTTCTGCTCGTCTCCTTATTCCCATACTGTTACCTTCAATAGTGCCTTAAGACTTAACAGCTTGCAGAGAGAAGTACTTGGAAATTTTGGACTGTCTTCCATCACGGTACAAATTTATGAAACTGTTAAAAAATACATCCTGTTAAATCCAAATTATAGATGTTTATAGTTGAAAGGAAAGACCTGTTCTAGGAAAGCTATATCATTTTGTCTTTTGTGTCTGCACGTGGCAACACGTCTCTATTAAGGAAAAGTTTTGTTTTTAGGCTGTGTGTATGCATAAGAAGTTCAAATTAGCTTACTTATCTGGCAATGGCTGTGTTTGAGTAGCTGTACCTTGAATTCACTGGGATAGTGTCTGGTAGTTTGTTGTGAGCATGTTTTGTAGAATAATGTAATTTAACTGAAACTGTGATTAAAGACAATTTTGATTTTTTTCCAAGTTGGTTACTTGGCAAAGCATCAGCATGAAATCAACAGCTATAGCACATAAAACAGTCTGTTTTAAGTCAGTGGTGTAAGGTGGGTCTTATTTGGCATTGGCTTAGCTCTAACTGATTCAATGGAAGTGCGCCCAGATCTAAGGTGGCTTGTTATTTTAAGGAAAAATAGTATTATTTTCTGAGAGGGCATTGTTAGGGTTTTGGGGCATGTAGCCACAGTAGCATGGTTAATGAATGACGTAGCACTGAGTTTAGTTATCCAGACTTTTTCCCCCCTTAAGGAGTTAGGGAAAATTCAGTGATTGTGGTGGAGGTTTAAAGTCTAACTGTGTTATCTGAGGAAATTGTGTGCATCCCAGCAGTGTTCAGTTTGCATGTTATCAATCTCTCTTAGTTTAAGGAAGCATCTTGGCCTTTGATACAGTGCCCAAAACTACACTGTGTTCTTTGTGGGAGAAGATATGGAGGGATGTGTTTGGAGGGCAATAGCCCATGGCCTATATTTTTATGACTGCTTATTAAGTTGAAAGGTGATCAAGAGCAGAGGGATAAAAGGCTTTAGCTACTATGTGACTGTTATCAGTGTCATTTAAATACACTTAAGTTAAAAAGTACGTATTATAACCATATAAAATGAGAAATCAGTGAAGGATTAGTTTTTATACAGATATTGTATTATTTTGTGAATTTCCATTATGATTAGGTAATTACCAATGGTTTTGTATTAAATGATAAAACTATCTTAGTAATTTTAAATAATGTGTCCCTTGAAAAAGCATTACTTAAAGCATTGTCGTGACTTTCTTCATTACTTTCAAGCCATGCTACAAACAGAAATAGTTGAAGATAAGTTTTTGTATTTTTTTTTTTATTTTATTTTTAAACTTTGGTTAAAATTTCACCCAGAATGGGGTAATGATAATTAAAAAGTTTAGCATATTGCTGTGTTGATTAGTGAGGAAAATATCTGTCACTCCGCAAGTACTCTGCTGTGCTGTTTCCTATGTTGCTGCCTCTACTAAAACTTACTCTGTCTACAGCTAATTGTCCTTGTCCTATATGAACAGAACTGAAAAATAAAGAAACAAAGATGTAATGATGTTTAATGACACTGCAATGGTCTGGAGCCATTGCAAGTATGCACCCTAATTAAGCATTTATAGGAAGATAGGGAAGTCTAGATACAGTGCACTGAACTTAGAAGTAGTAAAAGTATATGCTTCATAATAAGTAACTTTCCATTATTTAAGTGTATTTATGTGACTTGATAATATGAAGCCTGTTCTAGTCTACCATCTTTTACAAAATAGGGTGTTTTCTGGTCATTGCCTTTTGTACACTAATAAAAAAGGGACTTGCAAGGGGCTAGCTATGATTATATCTTCTTGTCAATGCCTCTGAGTTAAAAGGGAGAAAATTGAACATATTCATGTCTATGCACTTTGGTCTTTAAGGGGAAGTCATTCTACACAGTATTTAGAATGACACTGTTTTGTAAGGATATATGTTTCCATGCTTTGAATGACATTGGTAATTCTAATAATGATAGTCTTTAGTAAGTGATATAGGAAGTAAGACAGCCCAGAAATAAGCTAGCAATATATGTATAGATATATATTTAGAACAAAACAAAAGAAGAATCCATAATGTAACCAAAACAATATCAACAACAACAAAAAGGTCTAGAAGAATGTCTTTGAATGCTGCAGTCTCTGTTTTACTTGCCAGCCCTTTGCTATAACAATGACAAAACAACAGATGCCTTTTATTTTTCAACAGATATATTCAGGTTAAGTTGTGCTGGGTGGCAACCACAGAATAGTGAGCAAATTTGGGTGCGAAATTCTCCCTTTGAAAACCATGAAGCACAGCAAATTTAGAGGCAAACTGAGTTTTACTCTTCTGTGCAATGCTTCAAACTTCACAAAATATAGTACGTGTGTTTAAAAAAAACACAAGGCCAACTGATGCTGGTATGGGAAAAGCAAGCTTTATTTAACACCAAAAAGCAACAGTTCATTTTATGAATGTTTTTGTCATTTCAGTGTGTGCAGGTAAAACAATAAAACTTTCAAACTTTCAGTCATATGTTCGTTCGTTCGTTCTTTCTTTCTTTCTTTCTTTTTTTTTTTTTTTTGATTAATCTTTAAATCGGACATTCACAAAGGAGGTGTTAATGGTGAAGACATTAAAAAAGGATACTTTTTTGATACTTGCTGAAAAGTCACAAGATGGTCTGATAAACAGGGTTGATTAGTCAAGATGCACAGGATTCTTGTGTTAAATTCTTGCATTAAAACTAGGCTATCAGTAATTCATGCGGCTTTTTCCATTGCCTCTTGTCCTTTTTCTACATGCTAGTGAGAGAAGTCCACCTCCATCTTCTCCGTGTGCTTCCAATAGATAATTGAAGACAGCAACAGGATTTTCCCTTCAGTAAATTCTAACTTTTCTTTCCTAAAGTCTTGATCCTTAGATAAGATATGCATATGTCTTCTGTTGATCTTATTTCATTCCAAATATGTATCAGTACCTATACAAAAAGCTATCAGAAGTAACTGAAGATGTTAAAGATGGCAGTTGGGGGTGGGGGGTTGGATTCCTACAAAGCACTTGTCAATAATTCCGAAAGGTGTATGAATATAGGCTAGTACTGGGATATGGGCAGATTGGAAAATTACGGTTCCCTTGGGGACATAACTATATTTCACTCTGAAAGAAGTAAGTTGCAAATATATTTTTATTCTGAAGTACTAGTTATTGGTATTTATTTGCATTCTTTAGACATAATATTGGTAAGTTTATTTGCTTGTGGCAACGCAGGGATGCTTCACAGGTACAAAGGTGAGCACTAGGTCCTCTGGAATCGATACCTGACAGAAAATTCAGGTCAGCTTGCATAGATGCTAAACATCAAAGAACTATGAAGGTACACCAATATGAAGTGGTCAGTCTGCAAGACAGGTATTTAACCCGTCCTTCTGTTCATTTTCCAAGCTGTAGGAAGGCCTTTTATTATTATTATTATTATTATTAAGAGACACTGTGAATGTATAAAATTCTTGTACTCCTTATAAGGAAAACTGACTGGAAAAAAAAAAAAGCCTTCCATAAAGTAGAATGATAATAAAAGATATTAGAACTAATAAACTTGTGAAGTTATATGAGTGAAAATGCTACCTCTTTCATCTGTCTGTCTCTGGATGAATTGATAATAATTTAGTAGTGGAGGCTTCTTATTATTGTACTTGTAAAAAAAGATTATGACAGTTCTTCTCTAAATGGTTGTTGAGATAGCTCATCATATCATGGAAGACAAGATTTTTATTTTTTTTCCCTGTATTGAAAACTGAGAGACATTAACTTAAAGGAGGAATGTGTGGTATATTTTCAACATGAAATTCATCGGTGGTAGGGTTTTTCCCACATCAAGGTCTCAGATGGTGAAATCGAATATTTCCTGTTGATCTGTGGAGAATAGAAGGAGAAAAAACAACCTAATGAGGACAGAAAAGAGGTATTTGGCCAAAAAAAAAAAAAATAATAATCCAGGATGTTTAAGATAATTTACACTGGAGTATATTTTGTGCTTCTCTTCTAAATTAATAGTGGAAAGTTAGGGAATTTTCCCTATCAATAGAATACTTTATAACTGCCCTAACTCATTGGACTATCTTGTGCTAGGATTTCAGTGGCCACAGGATACAGAATAAATGTTATACAAGTAGAGAAAAAGTAATAAGTCTTTGCTAGAACACTTTTTTTCTTTTTTTTTTTCCCCCCTGTTGGGAAAGCACATAAGGTGCATAACTATCTGTATAGTGTCTCTAGGCATGCTAAAAATAACCCATTAAATAGGTAGCATACATTAAAGAACTCCAAAAAGCTTTTTATTGGTATATGCGTCTTTGTACAACATGTGGGTAAGATGTGCTATGCACAGGTGATGAATGCATTTAAATATTAAATTCATAGGCCATGAAAGTTTATGGTACTATTTATCTCCCATTAGGAAGAATTGTTAAGAGGTCTTGAAAATATATTTATGTTCTTCCTGGTACCAACTTGACTGTCAACTGAAAAATTCAGACTTGGCAAAATACTCTGAATTTCTCTGAGCAATTAGCAGGATGTATATGTTTTTTCTGGCAGTCTCAGGGTAATAGGTGAGTGATAGCAGCCGAGTTTCCAGACATTTGTGCACTTGTCTGTTTCAGACACCTTTCCTTCAGTTGCTCTAGTACATGTGAGAACTTAGTATTGTGCTTGACTTTTCTGATGATGCTCTGGGATCTCATCCTTTCAGAACACTGCTTGTGAGTGGGTTTTACATTGGAGCTGTGCCCTAGACTTCTCTAATTCTGTTGAAAGCAGTGGCAGTAGAGAAGTGAAAGTAATATCTTCAATCTTTTGTGCTTTCTCTGCAAAGTTAACCATGGTATCAGCTGTGGGTAACTTGTTAGCAGTGCTTCCTTGTAGTTGCCGTTGCTACAGAAAAATTTGTGCCACAGTCTGAAAGCTGTCCTTGGTGTGCTGGCTGCTCCTTTTGCAGTAGACTGCATGTGCACACAATCACATCAGCTCAGAATAAGGGCAGTACCACTAGATTAGATATATATTTTTTTGCTATTAAATGTCTCCGGTGGTACTCTGCTTACCTCTTTGATTAGTACAGGGGTTATGTCCTCTAGAATTTGATCTCTTGTCTTCGTAAGTGCTAGTAGTGTAATGTAATACTGAATTACTGTACGGATTAGAGTTTGGATGTCAGGAATACTAGGTGTGTTTATAAAGTCTTGTTAGACTTATTAACAAAACAGGCCTTATGAAGTTGTTTGTAAGTAGATATTGTAGAAAATGTTATCATGTGCACTGATCTCTTGCTGTGGCATGTTATGCAGCCAGGTGAAACTGTCAATACAACAAACTGTTAGGATTATGAAAAAACAAAGAAAGAGGCATTAGATGATATTAGGGCATCCAGTTGAAGAATATAAAGAAATATCTTGTAGTATGTGGGAATATGGGAGAAGGGAAAGGTTTAGAATAGTTAAGCTAAATATAGGTTTAGGGGAAAAAGTAAAAGAAAAAAGAATCAGTGTTGGTTAAAATAATGCAATCATGATCAGAACTTCTGTTAACATTTATTTTTGAATGTTCTCACTTGGAAGGACATTTGGTGGGGAGTGTACAGAAGCAGGGCAAATGTATGAAATAAAGGTGGTAGCTTTGGAAATATTGAAAACTCACTTTCAATTCTAGGAGAACACATGGAGGAACAGGCGAGAAGCAGAAATATGTGAATCTTAAGCATGTGTAAATGTAAAGGAAATGTGAGTAAGAAAAGAAGCTGCTAGCCATTTACTGATTTCCTTTCGTTACTTGCAACTATTGTGTCACTTACAACATTAATGGAAGTCTGAAGTGCCTTGTTCAGCGCCATCTTGCACATTTTTCCACTATCTAGAAACACAGCACCAGTTGAGTGCTTACACTAAAAATCAAATAATAGTAATAAAAAGTATTTGTGTATACTGCTGATATTTGAAACAGTAGCTCTAGGGATTCATTAACGCATACTGCTGGTGTACAAACTGGTATTGCTTAGTTTTGATGCTTTGGTCTTTACCTAATATGTAATTACAGAGCTTATCAAGGCTTGAATTCATGCCTTTACCAGTACATTTTAGATTTTTATTAAACAGTCTTTTATTTCTTTTTTGTGGCCTTTTATACCTTCATTAAGATTCAAGCAATTTTTGCTTTTATGTGATTTCTTGAAGGGCAATAACTGTGTTTTTCTCAAACTAATGGAATATCTGTGCTAGAGCTTTAGACCAGTTAGATTTCATTAGGTACAATTTAGACCAAAGAAATAGGAATGTGAGGAGGCCAAGTTTTTGCCTTAATATTAGCTTCAACTGTCCTCAGCGTGAACTGAAATATATAATGTAAAAGAAAATTGTATTACTCCTTGGTGCAATACCTCAATGTGTGCTGTTTTTCAAGCAAGATTGTCATAGCTTAAGGGCTGGAGGAGGCTTTCCCCTGCCAGATCAGATCACTGACATGGTTAGCGTATTTTCATTTGGCACTGACCATTTCATTTTTAGTGGGTTACTTAAGGGTAACTTCAGTCCATGACACAAGCTGCAAAGCTGTTTATAGCTTGTTGAATCAGGTGATGTACTGAACAATTATCTGATTACTTTTGTATTATAACTTGAGCAGTAAATTTTGCCCATAACTTACAATTCTACTCTTTTTTTTTGTAATGACCATTTTTAAGGTTTGACTTAGTAGTGAGTTCTTCATGTTCTTCCCTATCAAGGGCTAGAAAAACAAGTAGAATTATTTTACTCTGTAATGAGTTTCTTAATTCTCTGGAATCACTGCCTGGTTAATCAGCAGCAGCAGCAAAAAACTGGCTGAAAGACTGAGTGAAGCCCTGTTCTCTGGGAAATCAATGTCAAATCAATGTCAAAATCAATGTGCAGTGTGCTTCCTAGGGCAGAATATCACCTAAGGTATACAAGGTGTCTTAAAATTCTGCCATAGAAGTTTAGAAGTGCAAATCTTTGAATTATGACACTTTCTCTTTGAGCCACAGGTGTGTCTCTGTTCTGCCATAGGTAGTGTTCAATGTACGTGGACTGGGGACGTGCATGTTTGTGGCTTTCTGTGTGCACTTCCAAAGTTGCTGCCACAGGGGCCATCTCTGATCCTGAATTTAAACGGAGCAAAGTGATTTATGTTCATGCTCTTCAGGGCTAAACACTTCTGTGGTGGACTGGGCCCATCCACAGCTTTTGCCCAGGTCTGAGTCATATATGGTTACCAAGACAGGGAAGAAAACATTTTTTTTGTCTTTTAAAGTTCCAATTATATGAATCGATATGTTGCGACTACTGGAGTAGCATTGTGTGAGAGGAATGTTCAGGGGGAATGTGAGAGCATAGTGCCAGCTGGATTGAGTTGGAGACCTGGGTAGAATGCAGAGGGTCAAGCCTAATGCATTCCCATCCATTTTGACTTAGAAGAGCTGTTCCTGGAGTCAATAATCCTTAGAACAACAATTAAACGTGGTGTGTTTTGTTGGCATTTTTTTAGAGGAATGGTTCACACCACCAAACGGACCTAAAGTCATTAACGTACTTGATAGAAATGATCAGGGGATCCGAACCTGAACATTACCAATGTAGCTGAACTTCTCTCTCTGTGTATATGTGCCCAAAGTCATCTAACAATGTGCAATTATGCAGGTAAGTTTCAAAGAAGGTCTGTCAACCCTGGTGGCCCATTTGTGGGAATGAGACAGACCATTACACCATTTCAGGTGCTCTGAGAATTCCAAGATGTTCTCTGCTTATTTCTGTTCGGCTGGATTAGATTAAGCTAATCAGTTGAAGCCATACACGATGACTTAAATAGCTAATTGCCCAGAGGTGAAGGCAGACGAGTATCTATGACAAGCACATGTATAGATGATAGACATCTGATTGAGAAGGGTGTGGAGTATATCTGGCTCATTTTTGATTCTTCTATATGCTGTTAACACACTCAGCGATCCGAGTAGTCTGTAGAAGGCTATGGATTTAACCTACTTTGAATGTGAAAATTACATTTTGTTATGGTTCAAAAAGTTTTGAACTAGTCTTCTATAGCCCCTAGTTTGCTTTGTGCCTTCAAAGCCCCTAAATGCCTGCCTGTCTTCCTTGATACTAGCTCCCTCTGTTTACCAAAGCCATCTCTCACTTCAGTGTACTAGTGTGTCTGAGGAAAGTGCTGCTGAATGTGTCAATTCTGTTCAGCAGCTATTTTCCATGTCACGTGGAGTATTCTGCTTCTGAGATGACTGCTGTGTATTCATATTTCAGCCACATCTTACTTTCTGAACTTGTTGATAATAAGGGTGGCATATGACCTTTGATCCCCTTAAAAGACCAGGATAAATATGTGCTCTAATAAAACTGTTTGCAAGAGTAAAAATCTTTTTTAGCAAATGATTTTCTACCACTTCTTTTTTTGTTTTAAAAGTCAACTTCCACTTTTCTTTGCTGAAAGAAATCATGTTTTCTTTACTCTAAAGGCTGAATTTGACTATTTACATTTAGAAGAATAAAAACAGAAGGTGCACCCCTGAGAGTTTTATACAGTAACTTCATTAGGAAGACTCAATTACCAGAACTAGAGACTTCCTTTCCTCCTGTTTGACTTAATATTTCATTGCATTTTCTGTTTACAGTGGTTGAGAATTTAAATCCCTTGAGAGTTTAAATCTGAATCTTCCTTGAGAAGCTGAAGAGCTGGCTGTTACTTCAGTTTCTTAGCATAAACAATACCTTGACCAGACACTACATACAGGCCCAATTCTGCGAATGGGGAACAACCAAAATGCAATTTTGTTCGTGCATCTACCATATGTTGTGGTAATATGTACACATGAAGACTGACCCTGGGAAGCTATTTGCATCATCCTACGTGCATTGTGCTGAGATCCTGTTGCTATTGCCGTCTAAAGTAATGAAATTTATAGACAAAGGGAAAAGGGCTATTGAGCATGTTTTTAAAGATGTAGTTTACTTTGATTTCGTATTGATCCAGGAACCTGACTCATTGCTAAAAAGTTGGTTTGTCCGGGAATTTGTCAGAATACGAATTCAGTGCTTTTGTTTATGAAGTTGCTCCTGAACTATGGGAAGATGGCAATTCCTTACTCTCCAACTTCCCTGCACTCCAAGCAAACCTATATCTAATCTCTGGGGAAAATGCCTTCTTTCGTATCTCATTCTTCCTCTTCTCCCAACCCTGAGTAACTGATGCTTATATCAGGATATTCAAATTCTTTCCTGCAGGAGTCAAGGGAAAATAAAGCAGTTGTGCAAAGTAGACTCTGTGAACCAGGTTTCTGCTGTACTTTTTTCTCCTCTGATGCAGAAGTGAGGTTTGGAGGCTTGGAGTGACTAAATACCTTCTTTGGGAATAATGCTTAAAGATGCTAAATATCATTTAAGACAAATGGCCTGATAGACCTGACAAAGCTACTTTGCTTTGAGACTCGCAAAATGAAGTGTTTAGTTGTGTGTGTTGCTAGGTTAATTTTTTTGTTGTTGTTGTTCTTTCTCCTGAAACAGCTTCTGGACTTTAAATTCATTTGTTTTGGCTGCATGATGTTCTTGTCCTGGTAGTGTGTACAGATTTTCTAACCTCCAAATTGTGCAGAATACTTCTGAGGCATTTCTTGGGCAAGGAAAGGTATATTTGTGAATGACTTTGGAACTGTGATGCCCTTTCAATACTATTCTAAAATCTCATTGTCATTTTGCTATTTTTCAAGTGTATTTTCCATTGCTTTTTATAACACTTCCTAATTTTATGTTAGGAGCCTCGATTGGCCACCATCGTGCCTTTATTCTGTTTCTCTTGAAAGTGAGGTCGCTAACTAAAGGCAGATAATGTGCCCTATTATGATTTTCAAAGACTGTCTGCTTAAAACTTCCAATTTAATCTATCCGTTATTCAGTTTACTCTGCTGTTCAGAAAATAAAGGAGTTCCGGTAGCTTGAGATTTCTGCTCCGTGCAGAAGACAGTGGTGCATAGGTCTATGGCTTGCAGGAAGTTGCAGATCCTACACTGCCTAGCATCAGATTCTTACTAGGATGTTTTGTGTTCTTTTCAGTGTAGCTGTTTGAGATAAGGTGTTTACAGAGAAGAATTATGGTCTTAGTCTATACAAGAGTATTAGATCAAGTGTATTAGTTATAACTGCAGTGAGCTTACAATAGCAGTGGTGCTAGTAAGGTGAGAATTTGGAATGGAAGCCAGTGTATAAGCAGCCAACTCCAGGTCTAACTTGTGCATGTGTATTTCTTTTTTTTTTTTTCTAGTTACATATGTTAGATATCAGTGGAGTTGTTTGGAGTTCCAAAGCAATCATTAATCATGAAAATAAAATGGCATTGTCCCTAGGGTAATGAACCTTGAGACCGTAACTTTGGAAAAATACAGAATAATACTCTTTACAAAAGTGAACAGTTCATGTCTTTAGGCAAGACAGTCATACCATACTACAGTTCAGAACTGGTAAAGAAAAAGTTGAATGATGGTGCCATTGTGGTTAGAAGTGAAACTTCGCTGGGCCAAGGGCATAGGCAGGCTCTTTGTTGTCCTGCAAATACAGATCTAGTGAGCGTCTTCCATATGCTGACAGGTTCTTGCAGAATAATTGAAAAATTTCGTAAGGAAGAAACATTAAATTCAATGAAGATATGAAACCCAATGGTTATGGCTAGTTTTGGCTGCATCAGCTTGTTGGAAACTGTTCAGGATGTTGGCAATGACAAGCTGCACTGGCTTTTCAAAACTTTATCAGGATAAATTGATTGAAAGATTAGATGAAGAGGCTTGGGGTGGGGAGGAGGAAGTTTATCAGTTGTTCTGTGGATTCTGCTTATCAGGACCTATGCAGTCATCTATCTATGTCCTTGTCCTATCTCCTGTCATCAGAGTTCTTATTCATCCATTGGCTCTAGACTTTTAAGCTACTTGCTTCTGAACTATATTATCTCTTTTCTGCACCTGTTCCATGCCTAGTAGAGTGGGAATCAGGCCTATAGATGTTACTCGAACAAGAACAGATAATTAGGATACTGGAGCAGGAAAAATTGTGAAACTTTCTGAAGTAGTGTTTTGCTGTTGATACGTGAAATGGTACTGCTCCTGTGTGTTTTGATTGAATGATTCATGTATTATGCTTCAAAAAAAAAAAAAAAAGAGGATGATTGAAGGGAATCTGTACATCCTGGTAATCAGAAAAGCACCACAAAAATTTTTTTGAGTGTGTAGTATGTTGTATTGCTTAGTGCCTAAAGAATGAGAAGCCAGTAAGAATTCTTCCTTTCTCCTCTTGCCTCCCCCAAGTCCATTACCCTACCCAAAATATATCATCTTTTGACTTAGGTAACATGTAAAATCATGAGAGCTTATTGTAATTTCTAATAATTTGCAGCTCATGTATCTATAGTATAATTAAAAATGGAATTTGAACTCTGTTTTTTATGCTCTTGCTAAAGACACGAATTTGGAGCAAAATTTGCATAATAACATTTGCTTTTGTCGATGTTCAGAGCAGGAATATAATTAAAAAGGTGAAAGGCTTAAGAGATGATGGTTCATAATGTACTTATTAAAACTCTGATTAAAATAAAATGTCTAAGGAAAAAGGATTAAGCTGCTTTAGTGTTTCATTTTTGATTTTTCTCATTATACGTATGGTGAGCAGATGACTCAACAGTGCTGTAAGAGAAAAAGAATCCTAAGCTACTGCTGCTTGGGCAAACCTATTCAACTGGAGTTTTTAACAGCTGCTCCCAAGCTTCATTAAGGCTCATTATGAGTTGTCATGTAGTAGAGGACTTATATTTTCAGATGATCTGTGCACAGCAATAAAGATAAAAGTCTATCTTAAGGCTGCACTAAAAAGAACAGAAGATGGTACGTATTAAAAATAGATTATTGAAATTCCCTAATTAGCTAGTGTAGACCTTAAAAGCAAAGCACAATCAGAGTTTTAAAGGGAGATGGGAAAAAATGACTCATACATGGCTGAATTCTGACTCAATCATGATAAAGTCATTAATAAGGATTATTTACCAATTATGCTTTAATAATACATGCATACACATACATATATGTACATATGGTTTTTATTTCCACAAAACCTGCTGTCCTGCTGGTCTGTTGAAGAATCGCCTTCAAATTGGGTTTATGTGAAAACAGAAACCAAGATTGTAACTTCAGTCTAATTTTTGTTTGAAACTCCACAAAATATTAGCTGCTAGAGTTGCCACATCCAGAGAATTTAATTTTTGAGGTGAAGCAGATCTTCATGTGAATATCTCTGACTTCTGGGAAAGGCAGATTGGGGATGGAGAACAATAATAGTGGATCTGGGTTGCAGCATTTAAGTCAGTCTACTGTGATGGTGTTAGAAAAAGATCTAAGCAGTAAATTGCTCTGTGTGAAGAGTATCTATTGTTTTTACATGAACTCATGATGTACAAAAGAGGAAAAAAAAATCTGGATAAAATCATCTGCTGCTGATGGTCTGCGTCACAGGCGCCATTTAGCATCAGCCTAAAAATAAGCATTTCTAGTCCCGCTCCTATTGTTCTGCTTCTAATGATCTAATTCTGCCATACTTAGGCTCAGAGTTGGATTTTAATGGGAACAAAATTCTGAGGTTGTCGTTCATCTTTATAAAAAAAACTCTTCATGTTGCAGGTTTTTGTTTTTGGAGTTTGCAGGTATTCTCTCGTTTCACTCATCTGTGCTTTTCATTTTGGTTTTTATTTGGATTTGAGTACATCTGCTCCAATAGCCTTCTTAGTGCTAAATTTCCAAAACCACAACTGGTAGGATGTAGGCAAGTCAATACTTAAATGCCCTTCTTTGGGTACTCCTGTTCTGTAAGTGACTTACGTTTGTGATAAACTGAACGGCAGTTGCTCCAAATGGATGTTTTACAGACAGTGTGCAGCCCGAAAAATACTTACCCAAACCGTGTGACAAATGTGTGGAAAGCTGGGATAGGAAATGAATAAGGAGTAATTCATTTGTAATGAATATTATACAACAGGTAAGGCTCTACTGTGTTTAATTCATGAAACTGGTATGTTATCTGATCTGTCAGGCTGCTGTCACTGAAGAGAGACCATCTAATGGACATAATGATGTCTTTCAGACCAAGATTGAGATGTGTTGGCAAACAAACATACAGAGCTTGCATAATGCCTGCGTGCAATATGCCTAGTAAGTGGAGTTGTGTCAGCATTTAAAGTATTGCATAAAAATCCCCCCCGATTAAAATACTCTGTCAGTCAAGTAGGGAAAAAAAAATCTAAGTGCTGTTTGCCTTCTGTGCAACTAGGATTTGATACAAAGAGGACTGACTGCTTTCTGCAAGTGGTGTGTAGTGGAAGACCAGTAAATGAGAATAGAGGAAGCAGGTGGATGTTAAATGGCAGCCTCACAGCTGAGGAGACCTTCTAGGTGCTCAAACATGGAGCCACCCACAGGACAGAGAGAGAGATGTGAAGGTGCTCTGTGCAGCATGCCTGAGAACAACACTTTTAACAAAAAGGCCTGGAGGAGCTGGGTAGAAGTGTCCAGCAGGAAGCTGCAAAGGGCACAGGGAAACAAGAAACCAGCAAAACCACAGGAAGAGCAATTTATAAATACCATCAAGAAACCTCTTATCAAAGATTAGATGGGATGTAGAAGGCTAGAAGGCAGAGAACGTGCGGGCGAAAGGAGAAAGACAAAACGAACATTTTGTTCTTCTTGGAAATGTGTTCAGACAGCAGTTGCTTCATTTATAAAGAATCTTCTCCAGGCAGTTAATTAGCTTTGTCAGTCAGCTGTCGTAAACCAGATTATTGAACTGTTTCATATTTGAAATTCTTTAAACTAACATCTTGACATTGCCAGTAGGTGTGTTAATAATCTGAAGACATGAGAAGAATTTATTAGCTTTGGTGTGCCTGTCTGTGAAATGTAGTAGAGAGTTAACTTCATATTATCCAAACACAGCGTGAGCCTTCTCCTGAAAGGTTCTAATTGCATTTTGAAAATGCTATTAGCTTACTTTGAGGTGGCAAATAGCAATATCGTTGTGTGGGAGGCTCTGTGTACATAATAACGAATCCTAATGGAGCAAATGGCAGCTTCGCGAATGCCGTACTGCTAAAGAGAAGAGTGAAAGGTGGAAAGAATTTCTGGTGTTATTTCCAGCTAGCAGCTTCCAGCATTCCCTACAATGATTTGACTGCAAACTTGAGCTGTTTTGATGGCTGTCTAAATGTTGAGTTGGGCTGAAAGTGTGTTGTAAATGGTCATATATGTTTATCTGTTTGGCATATTTATTTGCTCCAAGTAAAATAAAAGTATTTAAAATTGAGCTATTGATTCTAGCTAAAAATGTTACATAGGAACATCTAAATGTATGTGGATGTATGTAGCATTATTTACTGTTTAAGTTGAAGGGTTTTCTTCCCCCACCAGACAGATCAGTCAGATAATCAGGTTTTTTTCTGTTAACTATATTCATCATATTTCTTTAGTAATATCATATGTCTCATGAAGCGTTCATGCTCTTCAATTTGGAGTATGTTGGTTTTATCACTGAAGATGCTAGTGTCCCATCTCCCTTTCTGTCTATTGGCTTGATATTCTGGACTGTCTGATTCATGTTTTCCATGGCTACTGCCGACCGACTGCTTTAAGCCTTAGTCTGTTTGCTAAATAGGCCCTTTAAATAGGTTTTATTTATTTTCTCTTTTAACTTTCATTTGCTGCATTTTATTCTTGTTTCATTCTATTCATATGTTTAATGTTCAGGTCTTATCTCTTAAATCTGACTGATTTGTCTCTTCTGCTGCCTTTGCTCAGTAGGAGAGCCATCTCATAGACCTTGTGGTCCATAGCAGCCCAGAGATGCAGAATGTAGGGAAATTCTGCTCAGATCCTGCAGCTGCTAAACCATGCCTAGAATGGCCACATTCTTTGGGAAATATTCAAATAGTGAGATTAGCTCAGATTGTGTTCTAACACGTACACGGTAGTTTCTCTGAAGTCTGTTAACTTGGCCAGTTTTTCCCAGGGATGCTGTTTGTGGCAGGCAATCTTTCTTCCATTTTTCAAATCTTATCCAAGCACAGCATCATCAAAACTTTTAAAAATCTACTTTCTTTTTTTTAAAGGAGCATGATATTTTTCCTTTATCCTCTAAAAAAAAAAAAAAAAAGGAAAGCTTTTTCTGGCTTGTGTATGTTTGCTTTTTAAGCCTGGGGAAAGTATGCAAAATAACTTCAATTCTAGCAATGAGTATTGTTTTGTAAAATAAGTTAATGGACTGTTAAGTGGTTTCATAGCTGACTTTTTTTTTTCTTTTTTCCTTCATGCTATACTCTGGAACTTGCCACACTGGCAGTACAGCTATGTGAGCTGATGCATGGCTCACATAATTTAGAATACTGTCACCTGAATAAGTGCTCCAGAGATGCTTCTCAGGGTTTTTGGGGGCAGATCTGTATTCCCAGTCTTGGCCAACTGCTGTTGCTCATAACTTTGTAATAAGATCAGTGACATGGGGTCTTAAAGCACGAGGAAAAAAACAAAAAACAGTATTATGTACATGTTTGAGACGCAGATTTTCTCAATTCCTAACAGAATTCTTTCATGTATTTCCAGTGAAATATTATGTTGTACTCTAATCATTCTTATACTTCATGATTCAGAAAGAATAACAAGAGTTGAAACATTACGAAATTTTCCTCTTATGTCCTCCAATGTTGTCTGGCAGATGGTAGTACTACTGCTCGTAGATCATTCTTTACAGAGCAAGCAGTGCATAGCTCTGCGAACTTCATCATGATGTACTTCATAATCCTCTCTGGCCAACTTGGTATATCCACTTTATAACTAATGGTCTCTGAGGCTTGACTGTGCATCTAACATTCTAGACTTAAATCTTTCCTATCATCCATCTCACCTCTACTTATCTTGTATGAACAGCCTATTCCTATGAGGTGGTAATTAAGCTCTCAGTTTCTCTTTTTAATCCTCTTTTGACAAGCCACTTATCTTCCATCTCTTTTTTGAGAATATTTGTAAAATTCATCGTCCTTCTCCCAAGTTGTTCCCAGCGCATATCTGTCTTGCGACTTGCCTGCACTGGGAGTGCACTCCTCATTTGTTTTTGGAATTTGATTGAAGATCTGCTCAGTTGATCTTTTTCTCTTCTAGTTTATTGTTGCATCTCCTGTTCTATTCTTGTGGGTCATCTGCCCACTTCCTTTGTTCTTCCACCAAGTGTAATGCCCGGCCACACCCTTTTACAGCGCTAATCTTCTCCTTCTATTCAACTTCATGCAAAAATCTTATAGATTGTAGTAGAACTTGATAATTCTACCTACACATATAATAATTCAGGAAATTCCTCAGGGATGCAGGTAGTCAAGATGGAAGATCAAGTGTTAGTTCTAATGTCTAGCAAGATTCAAATTGTACTCTGCTACTTTAAAATGATAATTTCAATAGCGTTTAAAATATATGCATGGTAGATATAAGCAAGTGGGTTGGAGCAATGCATGAGTTAAATCAATGGTATATACTACTCTAAAAATTATAAGGGTGATTTATTTTAACTCAATCAAACACTACAGTTGCCAAGTATTTTAATCTTTAAGCTAACATTCAAAGATATATGTGCACTGAAAAACATCAATCTTGAATATTTTCCTGTGGGTGGGGGAAATATGTGCTCTAGAGAATGAATCTTAGAAAGAATATATGTAAAAATAGCTGCATGAATTACGTGTTTATATTTTAGGATTTCCTTGCAAAAGGAAATGTAATTGTAGTCTAGGGAAATAATTCATTGTCCAATGAATGGTCATGCAGATTTTGTTGGAAACTTCAAGGAGTCCAGGATTTTATCCCATATCTTCTAAAGAGATTTTCCATATCCTTTGTCAGTTTGCATATCAGCCTGGATGATAAATGATGGCATTATTCCACAGAAAAGGTACCCTTGAATTTCTTCCTCTGGCTAGAATTTTAAAGAAAGATTAAGATAAAAAGAATTTTTAGGCTTCATTTTGCAAAGCTGCCTGGAGGGTTGATTGCCTAAGTTTAATGTAAATCATTTTGAAAAGCTTGGTCTCTTTCTCCCTTTTCTTTGTCCTTGGGACTGTAGAAATACTGGTTATTGCCGAACTATTTGTAGTATCATGAGCCCTCCCACTCATTCTGTTCGCAAAATGCGATGCTAGTGTCACTTTGTGTGTACAGGAAAACTTTTGCTCCTTGCAGACTGGTTATGTTAGAATAACCAGCATGTTGAATAGTTCTAGAAAGCAAATCAAGGTGTCGTGTAGTTTGCCCTCTTCTCTGAAAGCATGGTTGCTCCTACAATGCAAAGAAAATCTGTTCTGTCTTTTTGCTTGAAGGGACTCATAACACAATCTGAAGGAAGAATGGGCATCATCCATTAAGATAAACAAACGTGATCGAAAATCTGTCTTCTGACTATTTTTTTTTGAATGTTACGAGTGTTAACAACGTTGAAAAATGAATAATTAACTGTCACCATTAAGCACTAATCTAGCTCTGCGTTAATTGAAATTCATTACCTAAGGTCAATTCCTTGTGACGTATTTTGATTTGTATGAATTCATACAACTTCAATTGATAGTTTGATTTTTCTGCCAGTAAGAAATGATTCAAAGAGACTTGCTCTTTGACTGCTTTTCATATATAGTTTTCATATATAGTATATATTCTGGTAATATATAGTATGTGTTCATTGTCTACCTGTAAACTTTGCCCATATATCTCACACAAACAAGCAAAAAAAAAAAAAATATAATAAAAAGAACACTAATTTTTTTAGCAGTAAATCCTAAAATCTGGAAGTTTCTCTTCTCATGTGAGGGAACTTCATGCTGTGAGTAGGATCCAAAGAATCTTAACCTGAATCAAAGAAAATTTAAATGATTTGAAAATAATAGTGAGCCAGGGATCTTACCTTTCAGGACCCACTATGCTTTATCACTTTGTGTCATTAGCAAACCAGTCACTTGTACTTTACCATTATATAGTAAGTAGATGTAGGATTTAAGAGTTGCAGTGTTTTTGTTCAAAAAGCTTATTAGATCAGAAAACTGTCTGGATTTACTTAAAATGCTGTTAAGCTTCAAACCTTCTCTTCAAGCTGTTTTGCATTTGTCCTATATTTTTTTTTTGAGAAACGTCATTATTTTGAATAATCCTTACATACAAATAATATATATATTATATATATTATATGTGTTATATATATATATATATGTATTTTTTTTTCTCAGAAACAACTCTTAATCTTTCTGAAAGTTCTACCTCTGTCCAGGTTTGAGCTTGCACAGACTTCTCAAAATACTTAGACAAAATTTGAGTACATAAACACATTACCTATTTCAAATCCCATATTTTTCATTGAAATGTAAACACTAGATTACATAAACACTGGTGAATGTGGAAGAGCCCTGCCTGAGGCTAAAACTAGGGCACTGGATGCCAGCACCCATCAGCCATCAAAATAATTGAGAGTAGCTGCAAGCAGATCTGCAAGGCAAAGATTCTTGCTGTATGCAACCACTGGTCCTTCATTGGTGTGGGATTTGATTTGCCCCATCAACGTGGTCTCAGTTGGAGAAAAGGAGGCTTTGCTTCAGGACAAATTTGTCTGTATTGCATTTTTTAAGAACTGCTCGAGTTATGATACCTCTGCTACCAAAATGCTGCCAAACTGTTCTTATTTCTTTAATATGGTGATATCTTATTTTTGGATATTCTTACTAAAGTTTTAAGCAGGCAAAATACTCGAAGGCCTACAGGGAGCTTGTAGGTGTGTTCTTACCTTGATGGAGGAAAAAAAGTACAGTTTCTTAATGTCAAGACTGGTATATGATATTTGTACTGTTTGTTTCAAAATAATTGTCCAGGCTTTACCAAATTGAGGGTTTTAATAAGAAAAAAAACAAATAGTAGTTGATAGCTTTTATGAAAATATTGTAAATCATTTTTATACCTTATTTTTTTCTCATTCAGATTGGTTTTCATGTCAATGAGAAACACACAGATATGTACCTTTCAAGAGGTATTTTGTTTGTATTGATTCATTCTCTTTTTTCCCCTCTTGGTGAAGGACCTGATTTTTTTTTTTCCTTCAGTTTGCATACAGCTCTGACTGCTTGTGAGAGTTGGTTGTCTAATTCTAATGAGTGATGTAATCAAGATAACATAGTAAGTCAGTTAAACTTGGTCTTAAAAAGTATTTGTTTTGTTTCACAGTTAGTGTGAAAAAATGGATGAGGGATGGATTTGAGAGCAAATGTGTTCTTCAGCTGTCTTATGTACTATAACGTTAATCAGTCTGAGAGATTAGTGCTATTGATGTTGATTTCAAGTTGTCTCTATTAGGAGGAGAATTTGGTGACAAAGACTCGTGCTTTTTTAATACTCTTTATCCAGAGTGTAAACACGTATTAGATATAATTGAACTCAAAGCCTTCATCTGTTATTTAAAAACGTATGACTCCCCTCACTGCAGTCTCTTTTGGCTTTCTCATAGCTTTGTTTCTAGGGCCCTTGTGGGGGCATTTGTATGGCGGAGGCCTCTCCAGCTTCTTTCAACTAGTTGGAACTAAATGATCTTTAAGGTCATTAAGATCTTTATGATCTTAAGATGTTAATAGATCTTAATTTAGATCATAAAGATCTTGAGATCTTTATGATCTAAATGATCTTTAAGATCTTTAAGGTCCCTTCCAGCTCAAGCTTGTCTGTGATTCTAACTGCTTTGGAAGCACACAGAAATGTAACTTGTGTAGTTGCTACATCCATCCGTGGTGTTTGAGCCTGTGTCTGCTCATAAACTAAAAAGCATGTTTTCTGGGAGTCACTCCAATCCAATGTAATACAACCAAATTAAATTCATTAAATCATAACGTACTAGGATGTTTTTAATCTGCAGTTTCCCCAATATTTTAATCATAAACGTGCATGAGTGAGTAGTGCTGAAGAAACTCAGCGTATAAGGACAGAAAAAGCCAGTGCTGCAGTGGGTTAGAACGCATTCTCTGACTCAGCGTGGGACTTCAGGATTGTAATTTATCATTCTGGGGACGAAAGCAGCTGATATAGGCAAGCAATGGTTTTTCTTTTTTGATGCTTAGTTACATGTTTTGTTTAATGGCTAGGAAAACCTACATGTTTTAAATTGCATGTATCCCTTAAATAGTCAGGGCCTGGAGGAACAGTGAATACTTCATTGGGGATGGTGTCAGTTTGTTACACAACTGGTGAAATTTCAGGGCACCAGATACTGAACTGCAGCTGTAATACTTTTTTTTTTTTTTTAAAAAAAAAAGGTAAAATTTCTACAGTTTTGTAGTCCATCCATACAATACTTGCATAATAGTGTATATTAACTGTTATTACAGATATAATTCAAATCCTTTTAAAAAAATCCATCCATATTTACATGTATATATTTTATGCATAAAAACAAAATTACATGTTATATATAAAGAGGGAGCAGTATCAACTGGAATACTGAGGGAGGGGGAAGAGGAGATGTTTATCTGTATTGTGGAGAAATTCTTGATATGTTTTTGCCTGTAGGGGGAAGAAAATTACAGAAGTGTCACAAAGGAGAACAGGGAGCCTACAAAGTTTGAAGAAGCAGTTGAACTAAATCACTAGTCATTTTGACACTTGATATGAGCAGAAAATGTTGGAACAGCTCAACTGCTCTAAGGATGGAAAGCAAAAGGATAAAAGTTATTGATTCATAGTGGGCATAAATGACAGACCATTTATGAACCATGCAGGTCAATATTAGGTCTGTCTTATTAATTCTGTGCTTAAGTGACCTAGAAAGCGGTAAATTTCAGAAGTGGTTAATTCTTCAATAGAACGGAACAGGAGAAGTCTAGCTTTTTTCCAGTTTCAAGTATGTTTAGATTAATTTAAACATGCTTTCAGAGAGATGAATTTGAGGAACTTTTGTGAAGCGAAGGATGCTAAGGGGAAGGCAAAGTTTTCCACCATATCCCTTCAAGAAAAGGTCTGTCTTTGGGTTGAGACACTGCTGCAAACACAGTCTGCAGGGGTGCAGAAAACCTGTCAGAGCCATACCTGAGCCAATCTGTCAGAGTCCTACCAGGTTTCTTCTCTAAGTGGTTTCTGCCAGGGGCTCTGATCCTTACAGACTTCAATAAAGGGACTGCATGTCTCTCTCAGGTCAGCCCTCTCAGTAAATGTTTCTCCTCTACGGATTACGTGACTGGTTTTATTGATTTGATGGAAAAGCTGGCCTGGCAAGCTGGGCACAGAAGAAGGTCTGGAGAGACCTGGCATGGCTGCCTTTGTTCCTTTCAAGATGCTGGCAGATCGCTTGATCTGTAGCAGTTCCCTAGGTGCAATCCACGCAGAAGAAAGCAAACCTTGAAACCAGCATAATTCTGGAACCACTTTTGTACTTGGATGGCGGGGAGGGAGGTGGTTGATTTTACTCCACTTTCAAGGCAGGGGGAGTAAGTGCATAACAGTGCAATGATTTCCTTTCCTGGTCTGATCTCCTATCGTAGACTATAATAACAGAAAATTTATCAATTTATCTCCCTGGCTTGTCATATGCTTGTTCTCAAACAGCTGTGTCTAACTGAAATTTTGTCCTTTTTTTTTTTTTTTTGGAAACAGCCAGTGAATAACTGTTTCAGTGGAAAATTCACAATGCTAGTACCAATGCACCCTTTGCTCAAGTAGGGCATTAATGCATCCGGTAAGTAATCGTTGCCCAATTTGAACAGCACATGCCCAAAGCAGTTTCTGCCCAAAGCCTATAGATCAAATATATTCCTACAAATCTTTTGAGTACTTTCAAAGACCAAGATGTTGAATATAATGTATCTCTGTTGACAGTTGTTCACTAGTACTAAGGGGTGGCTATGGGAGACTGTGATTTGATCCTCTTGGTAGAAGTGTTGACTGAAAACCTATTGTAATATAAAAAAAAAGCTTGCAGTATGAGGATGTAATGAGCTAGACAGGGCGTTTTAATGCCTATTTTATTCTAATTCAGTGTTAGAATTCCTTTTCTTTCTCTTCAGAAAAGGAGGAGAAAAGTAAAGAAATAATAGAGAAGGTGGAGAAGATATATAATTCATGAATTTCATTTTTCCATCCACCCCTCTTTCTCCCTGCAATTATTTTAGTACCAAGAAACTAATCAATTAAGGGTAACCAAATGTCATCAACAGACTTAAATTCAATATATCATCCTCTTGTACTGTTAAACTTGCCAGTAATTTAGCATATAATGATGCTGAAGGCTGTCACTTCACTCTTGCACACATGTATACACAGGCTGACTGTATGTTCTGTATTCTGCAAGAAACAGCTGTGACTGAAATTTATTGCTTAAGCTAATAGTCAAGGCCAGTCACATCCCTGTCTCTGTAGTAAGACTATTATTATCCATGCATAGTTCTTAAAAAACAAATTTTACACTTCTGAAATGTCTGACTTCTGGACTTCCACTTAGCTTATCTTTGATTTTTTTTTCTTTTTTTTTTTTTTTTTCTTATCTTCTGTCTTCTGAACCTGGAAGCTGTCTTATTTCTACGTGAACAACTTCCTAACATTTCAGAAGGAACAGTTCTGCAGCAAACACTTAATTGCTGCAAACTCCTTATGTCATAGCTCATAAACTTGATTCCACTTCTCCCATATAAGTATATTTAATAGGGTTGAGTTTTCTTTCACTTGATTTTTACATCCATGAATTAAATTCCAGACAAATTTCTTGGACTAATTTCAATTTAGAGTTGGCAAATGAAACAGAATAGTAGACTTGGAATAAATTGTCTCAAGATGACATGGGATTGAATGGCTCCAGTTGTCACAGAAATAAAGGCGGCAGGTTGCTGTAAATTGGCAAAGATGACAGTACAGATTTGGGACTCACTCCCCAGCTTTTCTCAATTGGCAGTGTGCTTTGACTGTGGAACTACACTCATAGAGCAGCAGGGGAGCAAGCTTTGAGGTGTAGTCATGTCCTTCATATCTGCACATGCAGATCACTCAATGTGCCACTGATTGCTTGCAACAGCATTTAAGTCGCTGCTTATCTTTGTGCATGTAAAAAAAAAAAAAACGAAAAAAAAAAAAAAACAATCGCTTTAGTTTGTGTCAAGACAATATGTGCATAGGGAAGAATTTTTTTCATATGTGTGGTAATGGAAGCACTGCTGTCCCGTTAGGGAAGTCAGATTATCAAATGGATCCATGCTTTATATTCTGTCTGCATCCTGTCTCCATGCTTACTGCAAAAATCAAGGCTTTCTACACAATAGCTTTATGTGAGGATTCAAAACGGGCTTAGTAAATACAGCAATTGATTAAAAAGAATGGCTTTATGGTACTGGATGGGCAACTATGTGATTCTCTGAATTTTTTCAAGTATGGTTGAATGGATACCTTCAATTTTGTTTTTATGTGGATCACATTTTGGTTTAAACAACAACAACAAATGAAAAGCTTGCTTTCACCCCAGTGAAAGCTTTAAAATCTGTTTAGGAATATTTTATGGCAATCTCACTTAACCTAGGAGCAATGTCAGTATTTTTCTTCTTAATTACTTATCTTTGTGTGCATTTTTTATTAATGAGGCTCCCCACCATTATTCAAGCAACCAAATGTGCACATATAGTCATGCTGTTTTACTTTTCTCCCCGGGTGATTCTTTTAAAGGTGGAATGCTTGCTGTACTGAGAGCTAAACCCGAGCTAAGTGGACGTTAAGGCACTTAACCTTCCTCTTCTGCCTTCAAAACTTTATTTAGCAGAAGTGTATTTTTTTTTGAAGCTAGATTGTTTTTTGTTCACCTCTCTTCCTCCTCCTCCCATTGGAAATGAGTGTGAAGGAACTTGCCTGCACAACTTAAATGGTGATACAAGAAAACGCAGCCATAATTTTGTTTTCCTTCATGACTTTATGCTCTCTTCTTTCTGTTATTTTAAATGTTATGAATATTAAGAAAAAAAAAAAGCCATGGTAATTTTATAGCTTTATAATTGCTACTAGTGCTAAATGAGGACCAAGAAGAGTTCATCACATGGAGTGTTCCTGGTATCAAGTCCCTGGGCTACTCTGCTAAATGTTTTTGACTATTAAGCTCCTGGCAAGTCTCACAGTACTGGTACTGAACAAAACCCTGAGGCACTTTGGCATTAATGAAATCAAAGGAGCACCTTGTGACTATAGCTTTAATTGCTGGGATGTGTAACAAAATTAGCTGCAATGAATGTGAGGTCAACCACAAGAAAAAGGCAATTTTTGCATAGGAAGAGCTCTCCATAATATTATATATTATAAAATGGATTCATAATACATATTAATCAACATAATGTTTCCCTGCATCTGTTTTTTTTATTTTATTATTCCCGAAGAGAGAATATTTTTTGTCTTTGTTTATTTTGAGAAGACCACAAGAGTATGAACAAGAGTGTGAGGATGGTGGTGAGTGGGGAAGGTGAAACTTTCACAGTGCAGTATTAAAGGTATCAATGTCATGTGTTGTCGTGGTTCCGCTCGAGTGGGCAGCCGAGCTCCACCACAGCCGCTCTCTCACTCCTCCTCCTCAAAGAGGAATGGGGAGAAAATATGTGAAAAGGACTCAAGGATTGAGATAAGGACGAGAAAATCACGCAATAATTATTGTAACAGGCAAAACAGACTCAGCATAAGAAGACAGATAGTAAGATTTATTGCTCATTACTAACAAGCTAGAGAAGTGAGAAACAAAGGAAAGAAACCAAAAGCACCTTCCCCCCCATCCACCCTCTTCCACCTCCTCCCCCTGAGCGGTGCAGGGGAATGGGGGAATGGGGGTTATGGTCAGTCTACAGCACTTCTTCTCCGCCGCTCCTTCTCGATCACTCTCGTCCCCTGTGCTGTGGGGTCCCTCTTACGGGATACAGTCCTTGATGAACTGATCCGGCGTGGGCTTCCCACAGGCAGCAGCTCTTCCAGAACTGCTCCAGATATGGGTCCGTACCACGGGGTCCATCCCTCAGGAGCAAACTGCTCCAACCTGGCTCCCCTACGGGCAGCAGCTCCTGCCAGGTCACATGCTCCTGCGTGGTCTCCTCTCCACGGGCTACAGGTCCCGCCCGGAATCTGCTCCGGCAGGGGTCTTCCACAGGCGGCAGCCTCCATCGGTGCAGGGCCACCTGCTCCACCGTGGTCTCCTCCACGGGCTGCAGCATGGAACCCTGCTCCACCGTGGCACTCCATGGGCTGCAGGGGGACATCCTGCTTCACCATGGTCCTTACCACAGGCTGCAGGGGACTTCTGCTCCGGCGCCTGGAGCACCTCTCCCACTCCTTCTACACTGACCTTGGCACCTGCAAGGCTGTTTCTCACTCCCTTGACTCTCCCGGCTGCTGTGTGTCACAGCGTTTTTTTTTCTCTGTCTTAAATATGCTCTCACAGAGGCGCAAAACAACATCGCTTATTGGCTCAGATCTGGAAAACAATGGGGCCCTTCCCAAACATGGGGCAGCTTCTAGATCTTTCTCACAGAAACCACCCCTATGGCCCCCTGCTACCAAAACCTTGCCACGTAAACCCACTACACGTGTCTACATAATAGCTTCTAGACTGCAGCATGTGTTACTGGAGAACATCCGATTTCCAGTATGTAAAAACAAATATTTAAGCTCAGGGTTTACAAGGTGCTCAGCTGTCTGTTCCTCTCAGAGTCACTGTGTGTATATCTGCTCTGATTTCATCTAGCCAAGGAGTGAAACTTTTGGGGCTTGTTGATGTGCTGAAGCCCTTACAACCAGGCAAGCCATGTCTGTCTTTTTATATCTTCCCCAGCTATGAAATTCGCTCTCGATTTTTTTTTTAGGTGATTTATAAGATCATTTTAAAGGCTGCTTGTATAAAGGTTTGACATCAGAACAGAGAGTTTGAAGATGTCTTCAGCAACCTTAATAATGTAAATATATTTTTAAAAAGGCAAGCAAAGATAAACCAGCCTGAATTTATGTAATTACAGGAGGTTAAGGTTTTGAGGATTTTGGAAAAACACAACAGACTGAGGCGTGGGATTAAAAAGAAAAGCGTTAACAACGTTATATTTAGTTCATTTTGTGTTGTAGGGAGATAGATACCTGTAATAGTTATTTATTTGAAGCTCCTGCAAAAGTGAGCAAAATACATTAATTCTTGCAGTACTTGAGAAAAATACTATGGATGTTCTAATACTGCTTAGTAGAAAGCTGACAAAGTTTTGTCACGGAATTATTAAGATCCAGGAAGAAAGAATTAATGATACAGGAGGGTAATAATGGCTAATATCAGTTTTGTCAATTGATATTTTGGAACTGAACACCTTTCCACGTTGTCCAGATGAACTGAGGATGAAGAAGTAGAGGGTTAAGACTGATCTCCTTTCAGTTAAATGTAGCTTAGTAGAGAAAACAGAAAATGAATACTTGTATGTTGGTGACTAGCTCAACAGCAGTGGAAAAACACCTTGCAAGGGAAGAAAATCCCGAAGGAGTTCAGCAATAGTAGCACCATAGAGCTGGGTACTGACAAGAGCAGTGCTGCTCTCAGGGGTAGCTCCTGGTCCTCTGATCCTGCCACGTAAGGGGAAGGCATCGGCTGTAAGCTGGTGCTGCGCTGGGAGGCTCTGAGCATGCAGGCACCTGTTGGCTGCTTGGGTGTGTGCGTGTGTCTAATCATATTGAAAATATCAGATAGCCCATGGGATGGAATAAAACATGTTTTGCTGGATATTGGGTGATGTGGGGCTGTGTGTGCTTCTGTTGCTTTGAAACTGGTGTTACAAAGATGCTGAAATCAAACTTGAGATGAGGCTGGTTAAGCACTTGCTGAAGTGCTTTCCCAAACTGAGACCTAGGGGCAACTCTCAATTCCAGCTGGCATGTACTTGATATTAAAATAGTTTTCCTAGCTTGTTGAAAACTTCGGTGTAGTCTCCAATTGACCTGTCTTTGTGAACAAAATCAGTGATTTTTTTTTTCCTCTGTTCTCGTGTGCGGTGAGGAGACAAGAATATACCAGTATTTTTCACAGGACTTAAAGGCAAGCAAGAAAGTCAGGGGGCTTGAAATGAAACGCTCTGACTGGAAATGCTGGATGTGAAAGCAAGGTTGTGCTGTTTACTCAAGGATTTTCTCCTTGCCAAAAGACACTTATGCTTACAAGACTAGATGTCCATGCAGCATATGATTAGAATTTGTGATGGCATTTGGATGTCCCTTCCAGAGCTAAACTTCTAATGCTGCTTCTGGCTTCTGTGTCATAAAACTTAAATGAGAGCCTCTAATTCTTTCAGAGTGCCAGAAATATTTTGTAAACAGTGTTATTCAATGGAGAGCCTGGGCTTCTGGGATAGTGAGAAGACTTATTGCTTGACAATATTCTGTCTCTAAGCCAAATGATAAAGAGGATATAGCAGAAATATAATGAATGTGAACTTTCTCTTAAAGTGAACTCAGTCATTAAATAATTTGCTTGAGACCAAATGACATAAAACAGCTCTCTAAGGTGTTTGCTGTGGTGTGTGGAATTGTCCACATTAGGTAGGTGGGAAACTGTTCAAATTTGTACAGGACTTTGGTCTCAAGTCCATGAAGTTGATACTTTTGACAGTAGAATTAACTATTTTATTTGAAAAATTCTAAAAGCTTTTTACTACTTTGTTCTTTCTTACAACACTTTTTGTAACTGCAAATGCGAAGACCTGTCCTAAATATTTGATGTATTTAAGTTTCTACCTTGATAGCCTCAGATAGGAACCGGTCCTAATTAAACTAGACCAAAATCATATTTTTTTACAATTGAAGGTAGTTTGAAAACTGCTTGAATAATGACTGAATATTTTTATAACTTTTTTTTTTTTTTTTTTTTTTAAATCTTGTTTGAATGGAATGTGACTATTTGCTAATGCTTGTATTCAAAGCAACTAGGATATGCATGCACAATTTTTCATCAAAATTTGAACAAATTTAAAATGGTTCCTGATGATACATAATAAAGGCCTTTATCCCTGGTTGAAAAGTAATGCATTTTTTTTTTTTTTTTTTTTTTTTTTTTTCCCAGAATTTGAAGGGAAAGGTGCCACCATTTTAGCTTTTTACAGATATCAGAGGAAACTTCAGTCAAGTACCTTAAGTTTTGATTCCATAGTATATCAAAGTCTCATTACATGTGCTTATTTTCAAGGAAGCAAATTTATAACTGAGGGACAAATTTACTACTTTTTCCCCACTTTTAAATGTATGTAAAATTCTTGAAAATTCATGAGCCTAATTTCTTGTATCGTGTGCTTGAAATCATGCATATGCTGGTGTTCTGCTAATTTATGGTCAAAACAGATGATGACAGAAGCTTGTGATATTTATTGAAAAGAAGTAACCAATAACTCAGAAGTTAGACATTTATGCAAGAATAATATGAATAATAGGAAATGAAACCAGCCAACTAGTAAAATAGAGGTCAGTGTCTTGCTAAAAGAAATCATTAAGGGGTATGTTGGGTAATATATCTGTCTATCTATAAAATGTGCAAAAAGACTTGCAAGTTGAATTGTGAATACTTACCAGACAATTAAATATGCAGTAGGAAGAAATTAATAGAATTTTGATTTTCAGAAAGCCTCAGAATATTAGGTAGGTTCCAGAGGATTGCAAATAAGGTAATGCTCTGCTGCATTTAAAATGGGTAAATTCAATGACCAGGATAATTATAGGCTTGTCAGACCAACATTAATCCAGGCAAGATAATGGAAAGCCTGATACAAGACTCAATTAACACAATTATAAGAAGTTATAAGATAATTAATGCCAATTGGCATACTTTTATAGATGATAGATTTTTCTTCAGCTAACTTTATCTCTTCTGATGAGATAACATGTTTGGTTTGCAACTGTAGTGTTATTGATGCAATGGAAGTATTTAGAGCGTTTGACTTGCTAACATCTGGCTTTTCAGCTAAGAAAGCAAGGAAATGTGCAGTCAGCTCGTGAATACTAAGTGGATGAAAAGGGCTCAAAATGTACTTATAAATCAGAAATCATCTTAGATTGTGTTTTTAGTATAATTTCTTGAAGTCTAGCCTTCTGCTGTTTCATACTTCACAATGAAGTGGAAGAAAAATGAATTTGTTGAAGTCTGTAGATGAGAGATTGAGGTAATGTAAATATCTGGGCGAGGAATGGAAATAGAGAACTGATCACGTTGATCATAGAGCTGCATATTTGGAAATACAAAATGAATGTCATACATCCTTGTTTGGGTTTCTCAGACAATAGTGTCTCTAAGTCACTCCTCCTAGTCCTACCTAGCAAGTAGAAAAGCAGACAAAATGCATATGGGGTCCTGTTGATCCAGACCCCAACCTTTCTACTGACTTAGGAAGCACAGGTACATTGCACCGTTATGTGGCTCTTCACTGTGAAACCTGCTTGGTGATCACTGGGCTGTCTGACCTTAGTCACCCTGGCTGGATTCAAGACTTGTCCTGATCTGTGGACTTTCTGGTTAGATCTTGGAGCCACCTTGTCTTGTGGCTGGGGCTCTTGGTTGAAGCTAGGTACCATCTCGGAGTCTGTCCCACTTGAGGGAGATGGGATGGGGCTGATGAGGCCCCTTCCCTGTTGGCTATGGTGTCAAATTTGGCTCCGCATCCTTTAGGGAGCAGCAGATGATGGTGTATGCCTTGATGCTGAGGATTCCTGGCTCCTGCAGTTTCTGAGGACATGGTGTGGCCTTGCTACAATGTGAGGGGTGCTCTCCTTTTGGTGTGTATGATGTGTATCCAAAGGACAGATGCTGAACTTCCTCTGCCTTGTCCTTAGGTTTTTATTGGTCTTTCAGACAGTCTGGTTAGACCTTGGAAGTCTTTGGATGCCTGGAGACCTACCTTTAAGTATGCAGTCAAATGTTGAAGGTCACTATTAGGTCCAACTTAAAGATTATAGCATTTTAATGTGGGCATGACAACACTCCTCTAAGGCTGGCTTTAAGGCTTTTGTTTTGTTCTGCTCATTACTGAGCAGCGGAGTAGGCCAGCAGGAAAACATAGGCAGGAGCTCTGGCTAATACCTTAACCACCCAAGTTCCAGTAGAAATGTCACGCTCATCTGAGACAGCGTGTTTGTGCTGTCAAATTGGCTGTTTTCTGAAGACAGAAGAAACTTTCTTCCATAAACTCATGGACAGGACAAGGATGACCTTGCTATTCAGTAGGTGGTTTCTATTTGTCATTACTCCTGACTGATTATAAAAATTTACTTTGACCACTTAGTTATTCTGCTGTTGTCATTTAGGTCATAACCTTGTACCAATGAATTTCAGACTAATTGCCCGATGTAGAGAAGAGAGAATGATTAATGGGTGTTGCTTTGAATTTTCCTTTTTTTTTTTTTTTTTTCCCACTTCTGAGCAGTCTTGCTTTGCAAGAAAAGATGAATAGAAATTCATAAATTATATTTTCTGTGCAGTTTATTATATTTCTTTCAAAATCTTTTCATTTCCCTATGATCTGGGCATAGAACACTTCTCATCACATCTATCATCTGTCTCTGAACTCATCAGCTATCATCTGTTCTTTTTGAAATCCATCTTCAGGTGAACACCGTATACTACTTGAGTGTAATGTTGATTTATTTGATGACTTTATGATCTTTTACCTTATCCTCTAATCGTTTGACGTAGAATAACAATGCATATCCTTTTTTGATTTTTATAGTACACTGAACGGTATAACAGTACCCTCAAAAATGTATTTTAGGATTCAGACATTTTCAGAGCTTAGTGTGTCTTTAATGTGTTAATGATTCATGTTATAAATGGTAGTAGATAACATACCTGCTTCCCTACATTTTTTTTAATTTATTTTTTTTAAATTTATTTATTTTATTTCTTCAGCAGAGTTCACAATACCCTTTCCAGTATTCTGGAGGATGCATGAGGTATCTCGTGCTACCTTTATTTCATGCAGTAAACACAATTTTATGGATGGAATTTTCTTCTAGTCTAGTCCAAGTCCTTTGAGAGATCCTACAGAGCAAAAATTTTGGACCCATGCTGTTCTGTTTATGTATTACTTTAAGTTGCCGTTGCACAGAAATAAAACTCCTGCTAGCTATTTGGGGCAATGACATGCAGGTTCCTTCTTCCATCTGGGCTGACACCAGGGAAGCAATTTCTGGTTTTGATTAGCTGCCTACCATGACTTTCAGGCTGGTTGCTTTAGGATGACCTCTACTTAAATTGTGAGGAAATTGAGTTGATTTTCAGCTGCCCCCCTGTTGACTGGTGCTCTGGACTCTGCACTTCTCACGGATGGCAGTGCAGCACAGCCTGCAGTTAAGGTGCAGCACCTTGATGTTGTTTGTGGTTCTGAATTTGCTTTAAGTTATCTTTCTATTTTGGCTGGGTGAATTTGGGTCTGCCAGTTGTTGGTTTCTAATGGGGTTAATAAGAAGGGTGAGTTTGGTCAGCTGTGCCTCTGTAAGCCTGAGAGTGGTGTAACATGGAGGTAGGAAATTGAAAAGGGGAATAGCGCAATCCAGTTGGGAACAGATCTGTGGTTTGTGCTGAGAGAAGGTCCTCTCAGTCAGCTGCTGTATTCCCAAAGCAAAGTAGGCCTAGTACTGAGTCAGCATTTGAACTCTTCTTCTTCAAAGATTGTTGGAAGTAACAAGATTTATTCATGACCTGTTGCTTTGATGTCTTTTGCCCTACAGGCAATCCTGAATGGTGATCTTGCTTGCATTCGGCTGGAGGGTGGGACTGACAAATAAGTCTGTATGAATGGAGGTGACAAACCAAAATTTCAATTAATACCCTATCCTGTTAAGTCTGTAGTAGAAGCCTTTAACAAGTCCACAGAAGTTGGTACAGGCAGAAAGGTCAGCAATTGAAGTAATCCAGTCAAGGCTGACACATTCATCTCGCTCAAAATGTTGTCTTGG
This sequence comes from Anas platyrhynchos, assembly GCF_047663525.1. Lineage (NCBI taxonomy): Eukaryota > Metazoa > Chordata > Aves > Anseriformes > Anatidae > Anas > Anas platyrhynchos. Next base: position 43,818,913 of record NC_092590.1, on the reverse strand, counting down.
GAATCTGCAGAAAAATCAGCTGCATTGTTAGCTGTATAGTTCTAGGACCAACCAGTTCTTCCGTAGACTGCATTTTTTAACTTCTGCTTGAGGATACTTAGGGATATTTTTAGGGATATTAAACAACTGTTGGCATAATGTATTATGCAAAAATATAATGCAACATACAACATGATTTTTTGAGACACATAGAAAGTTTACAAAGCCTTTTAAGGAGAAAGGTCTGCTGTTGCATTCTATTAACTGTGAAATGTTCTGCACAAAATACCATAAACATTAAAATATCTGCTACCATTAAAATTATCAAGTACACAGTTCTCTTTAGAGAGGAACACAGCTATGCCAAATGGCTTAAATACTATTCTAAAAAGTACTAGAAGTTCACTGTGAGAAGTGCAGTAGCCGAGCAGTGTTATAGTATTTCACCAATATCTGTGTTATGTAGGAAAATAATTACAGCAAGCTGGGGTGAAATTTTGATGTCTACTCAGGTCATGACAGTCAGTGAAGAGACACTAAATTCTTGCTGCTTTAAGTTGAAACAGGAATTTGATTGGCATGATGCTATTAGGGAAACCTGCCTTCACCCTTTCTCTTTGTTTGTGACCTATAAAGAACTATCTAGAAATATCCTATGTGTTTGCTATTATGTTTTGCTAGGCAGGAGAAAGTTGCATTTTTGATGCAATTCCCCCCTCCACCTCTCTCCTAGTGCTCTGAGTCCATAAGGAAATTAGTTCATAAAAAAATGTTCAACTAAAGTATATCTCTGGCTTCTATTAATTCCCTTTCATAAAGGGAACAAGGGCAAAACTCTGCTACAAGGATGCTTCTGAGCATTGGAGTTTGTACAGTGGTTTGTTATGTAGCTGCCTGTTCAGGGCTGTTTGATACGTTCTTACCATGCCTCTCTCCCTAGAGAAAACAGCTAGATCTGTTACAGCTATAACTTTCACACAGAAATTCATAAAATGAAGAAATCTAGTGCCTGAGCTGCATGCTCAGGATTGCCACTTGGAGTAAAATATTTTTCTCTAGTGTGTCTTTAGGGTGTTACTGTGATATGATATACCATGTACCTGCAACTTAAAATTGTGAACAAAACCTGATTATTTTTCTGTTTTATGCACATTCAGTTTAAATGTAATACTTCAGTCATTACAGTAAAAATAAAAAAGTGGCTAGTTGGTTGTATTGTATTCTTTTACAGCAAGCCTGTATTTTACTGAGCTAAGTGTTACCTTTACTGTAGTGATGGAACAGGGTTTAAATACTATCTAAATTTGCTTTCTAATCTCAGTTAAAGCATCTGTAATACTTGTGTAGTCTGGGTAAAGCTTTAACATGATGCAATGTATACTCAGACCAGAACTGATCGTTATAAATTGAGAATGCTCCAGCCTAGGAAACAGGGATCATCGTGAGTGCTTAGAAGCAAGTGAGACACGGGCACCAGCCCCTACTAACTATTTTCTGAATTCTAGATAATGTGTGTTCATTGCAAGATACAGGAGTTACCTTCCAGACCTGCATATTGTTGTCGTTGTAGAAGAGATGCCTTATGATAGCTGTCTTTTATGGTTTGTCATGTAGCTAAGATTTTAGGTTTGAGGCACACATTCAAACAGACCTGCCTAAAATATCAACAGCAACAATGTTCTAGGATTCACAAGATTGGGGTGGCATTTGGGATAGTTAAGACTCAAAAGGCCCAGCTTGGTTTTTGAACTTGCTGCCTGGGAAATGCCACAAGAAGAGCATTATGTCTTCTAATGATAAATACTAGACTTGCTTTTGAATACCATCTTTTGATAGAATAATGTTTTTGTAGTCCTTTATTGATATTAGGAGGTTAGGCCAGGAAGAGGAATATGTTTTTGTTTTCTAGCTTAGAGATACACAGTGCCAGTAAATCAGGGTGTTGGATACAGAAACGCCTTTTGTTATTTTTGCTTTTAACTACAAGCAAAACTAAATGGGCATAACAAGAGAATTTATTTTTTCTCTTGGCATTTGTTCTGCCATATGGGCTACCATATTTCTGAAAGGCTGTCTGTAGTTGTCCCAGATGTTTCTTACAGCAAAATACAGATGCATTAATATGAAGGCAAACTTAAGGTGAAAGCATGCTCTTTTGATGGTCTGGATCTGCTGAATTCATGGAAGGTGAAAGAAAGTAGCTCCATATGAGAAGTGGCTGACAAATGCAGTGAAATCGTCTATTTAAACATGAGATACTAAAATTATCATACTGATTTAGAGGGGAAAAGAAAAAAAAAAGCACTGATCTCTTCAGACTTCAACCAGCTTGGGCTAATTTTTGAAATACATCTAGAAAATAGGTCTTATCCTCCTTTGACTTTGAACTGTGCCAAAAATGTTGGGAGAATAGCTTTGGATCAAAGAGTTCAGGAGCAAACTTTAAAGTTCAGGGGATTAACGATGATCTGAGATTATGACTGTTCGGTTTCTGGTAGAGGTCAGTATCTTGATTATTCTTTTACTTATGGTGTGGTAACATAACGCCACATTCATGAGTGTTGTATTTAAAAATCAGACAGCAGAACAAAACAAAAAAATTGATGGGCTGAGTGGAAAACCTTTTTTCTCTGAAGGTTTTGGCATTTTTGAAATAGATGAGTTGTTCATATAAACTCATCAGTGGTATAGTCCCCATCTCAAAATTCTGAGTTGTACAGATAGGCACCTTCTTGTCAACTCAGTTTCTACAGATTGTTCATTCAGTTTCTACCCTTACGCTTTTCATCCAGTTAACCATTTGATCGTTTCATGTTGTAATTATGTTAATCTATGTTAATTAGAAAATAGGTACTGAATATACTCAATTAATTGATCAAATTATTTTCTTAATCGCATACTGCATTTTATAGTGAGAGTATTAAGAACAAAAACACATGTTCACATCTGTAAACAGAGCCATATTGCAGGAAATAGATTTGACTTTTCCTCTTTTAGTGTGCATTCCTGTGTCTATCCTTGTTATTCTGATCTCGGCTACAGAGACTTAAATGAAAGCTGTAAACTAATTGGAAAACCTTTTAATTGGAGTTCATTAGTGCATGCTATTTCAGCAGTTTACTGATAGGTGTAAACTGGAATGTATCCTTTCAGTGGGAGTACCAAGAGCTATGTAATTAAGAATAGCATGCAGGTGAATGACCTAGATATTTCATACTATTCAACTGGGAATAAGCTTAAATATTTTTAATGTTTCACTGTAGTAGCAAACAGAGGAAATAAATTTGAAAACCTTTCATTTGAATCAGGTAAATGGATGTGTATTAATTCTTGCTGGAATTAGATGTAGTGGCTTGCACTAGCCATAGTACAATAACAATATCTTACAAAACATCTATTTTTTGCAAAGTCAGGTTGTTTTGCATTTTCTATATTGTATGTCTGTCTTTTGAGCTCATTGTATTGCTTCAGGAACTGATGGCCTTGGAAATACTAAGAGCAGGTTATAAGAAATTACCTGCACCTGGCAGTATAATTGTCTTGTCTAATAAGAGCAATAATAAAGTAGATTATAAAGTAATCTTCAAAAATGAAAGCTAGAATGAAAAAATGAAGCTAAAAGATAGAGCAAGTCTTATAATGGATTTAGATAAGACTGGCACAAGATTTATGTGACTAAATAAGCAGGATCAAAAAATCACAAGGAAGTTAATTTCCTTCCCTCCACCTCACTATGATTGTGCTAAAGATGGCTTCCTTTCTTCAGAATAAAGTATTTTCTAAGCTCTGGTGGAAAGCCATCAATCCATAGGCAAACATCATCAATTACAAAGGTGTTTTTAATAGCAAAGTTGATCAGTTCAGCATGTTTTCAAAGTTTTTAGTGCATGTGTTAAGAAAACCTGATGAATTTTACCTATATGAACACTGGAAAATTAATGAGTGGAATCTGATTTTTTTTTTTTTTCTAATTTACCTGAACAGGCTCTATGCAAGTATAGGTTGATGGACACAAAAGTGTATGCCAGTGATTAGATCTCCCTATGGAAAAGCTCGTGTGTGTGCGCTCTCAACTAAAGGGAATTTACTTTCTACATTAGGCATATAGTACACATAGAAAAGGTGTCAGGTTTGTATAAAAGGAGTGCTTTCTTTTGTGTGTGTGAGGTTTGCTGGGGGTGTGTGCACACATTCTGGCTTTCAGTCGAGTGTGTGGATTTTTAGTTTAACGAGACTCAGGGAGCATAAGAATTGAATGCCAGGGTTCATGGGGTTCAGGTCTCAGATGACCTAGGGAAAACAAAAATAGTTTAAGGATTTCACCTGGCATTCTGGAAAAGAACTCTTTTTCTCCAATAAAAGCCTGTATGTCAGTATTTATCACTTCTGTGAGAACCTACTTCAGCAAGTCACTGCCTTTTTTTTTTTTTTTTTTTTTTTTGGTGAAGTGTTACCTAATTCTATGACTAAATTTATTTAGATTCTGCAGACACTCAGCACCTGGTTAGCTTTTGCCCTTGTAGGATATGAAGAGCAGAGTTGTCATTGTGTGTTTCCTGACTGTGACACTGTGAAAGCAGTTCTTGTCACTATTTCCTTAAGCTGTTTGATACTTGCTTTGTTAAAATGTGTGCGTTTTTCAGTCAAACATTGTCCTGGCTGCATCAGAGGTGCTAAGTAACTAACTGCATTAACCCTGGTGAGCTTGGCAATAGAAGGGAAAATAGTCAATAAATGTCTTCCACAACACTGATGAACCAAGGACACCAAGAGCTGTGGTTATGAGCTGTGGGGGATAATTTGGTCAAGTACATCTTTTTCTTTGAATTACCTATTGCTACTTCAGTATTAGCTAAATATATTTTAAGTCAGCTATATTTGAGTTGTTCATGCTGTTTGGGTTGGCATGTGCTTCTCTTGTTGACAGTTTCGCCCATGTGTGTTTCCCACTGCTCTGTCTGATTTAAACATAGAGAACTTAACATCACTTCTGATTTTGCTTTATTTGATGTAACTGTTGACTGTTCAAACACTGTCTGCTTCTAGGAAATGAGAATTTGAGTGTCTGGACCATTCAATTTCCCGCAACCCCAGATCACTTTTTACCCTGCTGATTGACATAGGTAAGCCTTTAAGGCCACATAGTCTGGCTCTGGTAGAGATATGCATTTAGGTGTCTTAACACTTGAACTATGCTGTGGTGGCGAGAATCTGGAGTGAAAAGATGCATTTGTCCCCATTCTCAGGTGTGGTGTCAAATTGCATGGCACTTGATGTTTAGTTCATTTGCTCTTGCAAGCTTTCTACCCTCTTCAGAGAGGGTAAAAGAAACCCTCTCCGGGGTATTCCTCAGGGAGCCCTGAGCTTGCACTGTGCTGGCCAGGGAGCTGTGTAACCACTTGTCCAGCACTAAGCCAGAGCATCAACCCTGCTGAAAATTGTGGTCTGTTAGCTCTGGCTCAGTGATGGGAAAGACACTTTTTAGGTCACTTAGGAGTGACCTTGTAACCAGTACTGCTTCTCATTTGAAAAACATCTTAGAATTAAGATTCTTAAGTAATGTAAGAGGAAGATGAAAATGCCCTTGTGTGGGAGCTGAAGTCAGCCTAAACGGTGTTGTGATCTGGTCCAGCTGCTTATGGCATTTTGTTTTCCTCTCTTCTTCTACTTCTCTGCTTGCACATGTAGCACTCCTTGAAGGATGGCTAGCAGGTTCATCATGTGGTTGTGTATAAATAATGTTAAAACCTCTGAATGAAGCAAGTTGATCTTGGAAGTAAATATTGAATTGACTTGTTAACAGACACAGAAATATTTTACTGGATATTCTGAATACTGTAAATAGCTAATGCTTTCCACAGATTTCTGAGAATGTCACTTACTTTTCCTGGTTTTGATCAACTATTAAGAGCAAGCCTCTAACCTGAAGGCTAAATTTAGCAAAATTCCCTTCAACTTCAGTGGAGTTGAATTCTCATCCATTCAAAGAGCCTTTGATTTGCTAGTCCTTTATTTTTCTACTTTTTTTTTTTTTTCTTTGTCGATGTTGAGCTATTTGGATGGGTCTATAAAGGGGCAATGCTTGATTTCCATCTTTGCCATCAGTGGGGATTTTGCTTCCCAAAGACTATATAGCACGTATCTAACAGGAAAGGAGAAAAGAAATTTAATCCATTTGAGGTTCAGTTTATTAGTGTTATTAACCATCAATCTTAATAGTATTGTAACTTAAATTTTTGGGCAAATTTAATATTATGAATATTTTACAGCCTCTTGGAAGAGTTGCAAAACCAATTACAGAAATGTCAGAATTTCCATAGGAAGGTAACTTTCCTCTTAGCAGTAGCAGGGGAACAAAACAAACTGATAGTGATTAAAGTGTCAGGATATAATTGCATTTTCTTCCAAATAAACCATCAACTCCCAATAAATAATTAAAACAAGCCACGTTCTTCAGGATGCAACAGTTCAGTAGCTGTGATTAAAAAGTGCTAGGAGACATTATTAGTTTTTTCTTTTAATGATACATTTTCTCTTATTGTCAGATTGTCAGATTTTATTACCATGCTGTTCTTTGGGGTGTGTGTGTATGTATTTTTACCTAGGTTTACTGAGAAAGCGTAACTTGTTTCACAGACTGTAATGAGATATATGCTCCATAATGATTTCACAAGTGACCTTTGAGTGATCGCAGTTCTAGAGAAACGTGAATCTAGACTTAGGAATGATAATTACATTTGTTGAGGCCTTGGCAATGTCCCAAGAGCCGTAATATGGCTACCTAATGCTTTGACATGTATATTAAAGAGTTTGTTTCTCCATTTCTCTTTATATTGTCTCTGGCTAATTGCTTACTAGGTGACTTAATAAGATGTTCAATATTAATAGACAACACAAAAACCCAGAAGACCAAGGGAGCAAAATATAGCCATGGCAGTGGACTGTCTTCTATTTGTTGGCGATGATGAGGGCAGAAGGCAGTTCAGCTTTGAGAATCCAGGGACACCTTGTGGCACTGTCAGGTTGCATTGTTCTTAAACTTCAGGCTGTCTTTATTAGACTCAGTAGCCAATGCATATCGCAGTATTATTTTTGTATTCACTTTCAGGGTAGAAGCACAGCCTTAAGAATGTAATCATTTTTTCATAAATCAGTGCTCGCTGTGATTAAATTTTCTTTTCTCCAGGATAGCACGTTTTTTCCCCCTCATCTGCAGTGGTTGCACAGTCTTCCATCTAAAGCTGTTGAAAAACATTTTTTCCTCTTTAAACTGATGCTTAAAAATGAATCCTAGATTTTTCATTTTGCCTCATTAAATTAGTTCAGCTGATTAAATCTCTTGAGCAGGCAGAAATTAAATGAAAAGTGAGGAAAATGTTTTGTAAAACACATGGTTAGCAAAAATTGTCATTGGCCTATATCAAATCAGTTTTAAATATTGTATGTGTTTTGGTTAGTGAATAGGGACTTAGTAAATCTGGTTAAGTCAGAAACTTACTGTTTGTGCTTTGTTGCATTTCAAGGTATAAATATTTAAGAGCAACATCAAAATAAATGCTAGGCTGCATAATACTGGCCAATATTAGATGATGCTGGATGCTTGAAGGAATGGAGTTTTAGAGATGTAGAGACTTTTTTTTTTTTTTTTTTTTTTTTTAAATTTGAGAAGTGTAGGTGCCTTTCCAGTTGGGCAGCAGCTGGGGAATTGTGTTCAAGATGACAGTTTTGGATGTGAGCCACATAACTCACCTAATTCTGTAAATAATCCTTTGAAATAAAAGGTGATCTTGCTGGAAGAGAATGAGTTGCAGATTCGTGGCAAGCCTTAGTGTTGGAATGAAAACAAGCTTAAAATGCATTGGGAATATTTAGCTCGAGTTGGGAATAAGTCAAATCTTTTTACTGTTATTCTTAATTACATCTTTTTCTTTGGAAAAGACTGGATGTAATTCTATTCATAATGCAAACGTTAAATGGAAATTTCCTGGAGAAACTAATACTTAGATATCTAGATTTATAAAGGTGTGTTAGTGTTGGAGGGATAATTTCATCCAGACTTTTTTTTTTTTTTTTTCTGTCAATGTATAAATACATAATTGATAAATTCTTAAGCCTGGGGTATAGTGGTCCTGTGTAAATGAAACAATCCTTTTTAAAACTAGCAAAAGGGGGCAGGATGCTCAAAAACCTCCCTGCAAGTGGGGACTCTTGCCTTGCGTTTCTAAGCCCAAACTGAGCACACATGCGTATAAGTTAGTATTTTATCATTGTACGCTTACCTCTTTTCACGCTGGTGAGAAAAAATAGTTATTCTCCTTGGCAACTCTTCTAATTTCATTTAGTTTTAGGGAAGTGGAGTGGATGCAAATGGTCAGTGGGGAGCACAAGATACAGGTGACTTTTCTACTTTTTTGTCCTATTTTGAATGTATGTCGTGGTTCTGCTTGAGTGGGCAGCCGAGCTCCACCACAGCCGCTCTCTCACTCCCCCTCCTCAAAGAGGAACGGGGAGAAAATATCTGAAAAGGGCTCAAGGGTTGAGATAAGGACGAGAAAATCACGCAATAATTATTGTAACAGGCAAAACAGACTCAGCATAAGGAGATAGTAAGATTTATTGCTCATTACTAACAAGCTAGAGAAGTGAGAAACAAAGGAAAGAAACCAAAAGCACCTTCCCCCCCATCCACCCTCTTCCACCTCCTCCCCCTGAGCGGCGCAGGGGAACGGGGGAATGGGGGTTATGGTCAGTCTACAGCACTACTTCTCTGCCGCTCCTTCTCGATCACTCTCGTCCCCTGTGCTGTGGGGTCCCACCCACGGGATGCAGTCCTTGATGAACTGATCCGGCGTGGGCTTCCCACAGGCAGCAGTTCTTCCAGAGCTGCTCCAGATATGGGTCCGTACCACGGGGTCCATCCCTCAGGAGCAAACTGCTCCAACCTGGCTCCCCCACGGGCAGCAGCTCCTGCCAGGTCACCTGCTCCTGCATGGTCTCCTCTCCACGGGCTACAGGTCCGGCCCAGAATCTGCTCCAGCAGGGGTCTTCCACAGGCTGCAGCCTCCGTCGGTGCAGGGCCACCTGCTCCACTGTGGCCTCCTCCACAGGCTGCAGCATGGAACCCTGCTCCACCGTGGTACTCCATGGGCTGCAGGGGGACATCCTGCTTCACCATGGTCCTTACCACAGACCACAGGGGACTTCTGCTCCGGCGCCTGGAGCACCTCTCCCCCTCCTTCTTCACTGACCTTGGTGCCTGCAAGGCCGTTTCTCACTGCTCTCTCCCTCCCAGCTGCTGTGTGTCGCAGTGTTTTTTTTCTCTGTCTTAAATATGCTCTCATAGAGGCGCAAAACAACATCGCTTATTGGCTCAGATCTGGAAAACAATGGGGCCCTTCCCAAACATGGGGCAGCTTCTAGATCCTTCTCACAGAAACCACCCCTATGGCCCCCTGCTACCAAAACCTTGCCACGTAAAGCCACTACAATGTAATAGCATAGTAATATCTGATCTGAGCACCACAGATCAGTTCCTTTGAGTATAAAGGCTTGCTGAACATTGATAGCTTACTTAAAATAAGAAAAAAAACAACACGCTAATAGTGATGAACAACCGTTCAATAGCAAATGCTATCCTGAAAGGTCATACTAAAGACCTGAAACTAAACTGAAGTTGAGCTGTCATCTTGTTCTCTAGGAGTTGATGTCATTGGTAAAAGAAATGGGGAAAAAACAATGTAGTCATTAGATGGACTTTATTTATTTATTTATTTATTTATTTTTTTGCATGTATACATCATCTGTCTACAGTTCTATACTTTCACATAAAACCTGGTCTATGGTTTATAGATTCCAGTAACATTTTGGATCTTCCACAGGATATCCCATTTGGGTCTACAGAGATGATTCAGCAGGATGAGTGTCTGTGATTGATTTACACAGAAATGTTTTCCAAATCTTCATCATCAGCAATACAAAGTAGAGGGATCAACAAAACTCAACCATTCTGCAACATTAACTTGTTTTCCTGTATGCTCACCTTGATCCAATCCCCATTCTGTGTAACAGGCTGTAAAAATTGAAGTGCCTTGCAGCATGCCCTCCAGGTCTACTAATCAAGTCTAATTCCCACCAGGGAGCAGATGACAGCATACTTCAGAACTGAAATATTCCTTAGAAGGTTTAATTTATGCCATGTTTTGACTTCAGGGAAAATGGCAAGAAGGAGCTGAAAGAAACTTAAATAAACACCAGCAACATGCTTACAATTCACTGAAATGAACCAAGCCTTAATATCACTAGACTGGGATGTTTTTGCATTGAAGAACATGCACATTGCAGACCTCTTAGTAAATGCATATTCTTTTCATCCTCCCTCTATTGGTAATGTGTCCTGCTGCCAACAGTTGGCATTCTTCCCTCATTTCTTTTGCCTGACTTTTTTCCATTTTTAATTCTTCCTACTGGCTCTTACTTTTGACTGCCTTTTCTCTATTCTTCTTCGTCTTCCTTATTTCATGATAGAAGCTTGTCTGTATATTCTTGAGTTTCCAGTGAAGTTTCGTCTTTTTGGTAATCAGGAGAAGTACTTACACCTATTAATATGTGCTAACTCTATCTACAAGATTTGATGTTAGCTGCAATTTTTCTCTCCCAGAATTGAAAAGGATTCAAGTTGAGACACAGAGAATTTAATCCCTTCCCAGTTTCAGTGTCAGTGTGATTATTCAAGAGTCCTTCCTGAAACAGATATATTTTAATGCTTCTGTTTATTGTATCCTTCAGGTCTTCAGAAACTGACACGTACTTGAAAGTTACATGTATGAACTGATTAAGCAGATATTGCTGAGAAGAATAAACATTTTCGAGTCTAAAAGGTTCACATAATTTCAGATCTACTGAACAAGCTCAGCAGTAAGGAATGCTTACAGAGAAGTAATTGACCTCCCTCAATTTCTTTTCCCTGTCTACTAGTAGTTGAACAGTGCTATGTCACTTTGATTTTGGTTAGACTTTGAGAGAATTGAAATGTGCTTTGCTTAACATGTAGATAATGGAGAAACGAGGTTATTGGGATTTTTCTGTTGATTGAGCAAGTTATATTGATGGCATGTCTGATACAAGCTTGCAAATAAAGTGGAAGAGAGGACTGAACTTGGTCTACCTCCTGTTCAGAACAGGTAGAACAGTTGCCCATTGAAAGCTTTGTATGTCAGCTGGGAATAAAAGCCAGAGCTATTTTAGTAAACTCGTTTATCCTTGTAGCAATATAGTTGCAGACCAGCCACATCAGAACATAGTGAGATGTCTGATGGGATAAATGTGGCTCCATTTCCTTGGATACAAGTAGGATGAAGTCATCTATTGGTGCAGAACCTTCAGTAGTAGGTTCAGACATAAACAGCAGACACACATGCATATGTGTGAATATATATATTTTCCAATTTTTATTTTCTCAACAAGTGAAAAAGAATAGGTATCTAACTTGCGAAGTGAAGGATTGAAACTTGTGAAATGAAGGATTAATGCACTGATGCTTTTTTTTTTTTTTTTTTTTTGTAAGAAAGTGTGTCAATACTTCTGTGACTAGACTAAGTTCCTGGAAGGTCTCTTTTTCGTTGTGTTTCCAGGAGCAGAATGTCAGTGCTTGACTGGGCGCAATTGTGTGGTAGCCAAAAACTCTGTATGCTGCCCATGCGTGAGTTATAGGGTTGGGTCTTAAATCCTGTGCCCTTGGGGAAGTTGGGTGTTTGAATTTAGTTGTCTTCCTGGGTAGTGTTTGAGTCTGTTAACAGTTCTTTTGAAGGGATATAACACTGTTTCCACCTCTGCTGTCCTGTTATGCAAAAGCCATCAGGCTACTCAGAAAGAAGGTTACGCTTCTGGTGTGAGAGTTTTAAACAGTTTCCTCCATCTAGGGTTAGCTCAGAGGCTCTTTATACAGCAACAATGCAGGAGTCACAGGATCAGACAGCAAACAAGCACAGTGGAGCAAGGCTTTTCCCTCTGCAGTTGGTGGGGGGGGGAGGAACAGGCTGAGCATCTAACTTGGTCTTGTTTTCTTGGGTCAAAAGATAAGGCATAGGAACTGGATTTTCAGTTTGCAACAACTATGTTTGTCCTAACAGGCCCTGTATAAATAAATTCACAGAAGTGTTTAATGTATTTGCTTTTCTACTCTTGGGTTGGGCAATCCCACATTCCTTAGCTGTGAGTGAATATGGTCCGTTATTTTCTAAACTGGCTTGAAATTCATGAATGCAGCAAACACCAAAAATAAAGTGGATTATCTCTTTCATTTTCCATGCCCGCTTTTCACCTTAGCAATCCTCTTTCCCTCTAACTCTCTTTATCATCTTTATGTAATTTCACACACATACAAAGGCTTCACCATATATAGCTTTCTTGTTATGCTCCAATGTTCAGAGGTTTCTGAGGCTGTTTCTGAAGATGTGGGTGTATAGGAACTTTGAAGGCTTGCACAAAATAAAAGGAGTTGCAGTGCCATTACCAGTGCTGATTTTTTTGATGGAATGATGCCTCTTCTGATCCAAATAGGCTATTCTGCAGTCTGTGAATCTGATATGTGAATTTATACTTCTGTTTATCCTTTTCTAAACCTCCTGTGTGACTGCATAAAAAGTCTTTAAAAATAGCTTTCTTTGAAACATTTCAGCCCGTGTCTATGTATTCTGAGTTGTGTAGTGTCAGTTGAAGGATGCTTTCTAAATCAGTACGTGCTGGATCATTATGTCTGATCTACACAGATGACCTTGGCCTGTTAATCTAACTGTGCATATCTATCTAAAGAGTTTTACAGTGCAAGGCTGAAGTATAATATTTAGAGCACTTTTCAGGTAACGGTGTATTATTCTTGAGTTGCTAACCACAGCTGCTACGTGGCTTCTCAATGATATTTAAATAATAAAAAATAAATAAATTATTGCTCAAAGACAATTTATCCAATCTTGAAAATTAGCTGCCAAGTCTTCAAGTCATACAGAATTACATTCTTCATATATTTCTTTTCACCTAGGTCATTTTTGGAGCTCATTTCTCAGTTCCTTCCCACACATTTTATCATTTTAGCAGAACACCCAAGCTGTAATTTTTATCTGTGCTCTTTCCTTTTTTTTTTTTTTTTTTTTTTTTCTCCTTTCCTCCCCTCCATCTGACAGTTATCACACCTACTGACATGTAATTTTACTGGCTTAATGGTTTTGTTTAATTTCAGGATTTCAGTCGACTCCCACTGAAATCACCTTAATCTTGACATCTTAAATGCAGCTTCCATGGCTGGCTTCTTGCTGCTAACTGGGTTGTTCCATGGCTTTTGGTGGCAACAAGGTGTTCCAGCTGTCTAGGAATGGAGAATTCATCATGGGAGAGGGTGGGGTGATGAGGATGTGTGTAGCTGAGGTCAGGCAGTTCTTGTGGTTAGGTGTAATATAAGGCAAACAGATTTCTATTTTATCCTTAAATTATGTTTGCTCTGTGTTTCCCAATGCAGCTTGGCATACCAGCAGTAGTTCAGGGCTCCCAGAGTAGTATCAGTACAGGGTCCTGCACAGCTGTACAACTCCCTCTTTCCCATCCTGAAATCCACAGTGATGGGAGTTGAGAGTTTTTGGTGTCTGAGGTAACTGTACTAAATGCAGCCCTTCAGCTGCGGCAGTTGCACCTTTGTACTGCAGAAATACACTGTCACATGAAATCATTCTCTTGGGAGGTAAAAGTAGTTTAAACTTATTCATATCTTATATTCTGCCTCAGCAGTTCTGTCTGAGAACCTGCATCTTAAAGCACATTCTTCCAGATCTAATCTTTCTCATTTTGTAACCATCTGTCACATTCTTTTCCCATAATCCAAGATTCTGTGGGAAGGTTCAAACAGATGTGCACCCCCACACCACCAACACATCCTCCAAAAAAGGGAAAAAATAAAAAAATAAAAAAATAAAAAAATGTGGGGTAGGCATGTGCAGGGTTCTTGTGCATCAGTCAGGCTGCAAATCTTTATTCACCAAAGGCCAAAAAACTTAACCAAGGGGTGTTGTATCTTGTGCTTCAGCTTATTTGCACTATTATACCAGAGAAAAATCTGGTGTTTTTTCACTGGAGAAAATTACATGAAAATCTGGTGATGCCAAATGAGCCATGGAAAATTGGCATGATATTTTTCCACTGTCCAGAGATGTAAAATGTGTGTTCTGATAATCCTGAAGCGATACTCTTAACACATTCCTCTTTAATATTTCCTGGATTGAAAGCTTAGGAAGTGTTGAAGCTAACAGTAACATTATTGCCAATAATTTTGGCTGCCAGCTCCAGTTCTCTAAATAGACAAGCCAATTAGTAGTGTTTCCCATCCTGCTTCTGAATGTAAGTAATTTCCAACAGAGAACAACTTACAGAGGTTCCTGCAGGATCAACCAATTACCAGCATCCCATTGGAAAGTCTGGAGGCACTACTTAGAGCTGTGCTAAGCTGGAAGCTGTTCTCACCTGCTACTACATGTCTGTTTTACGGGTTTGCACACATTTTGGAGATGCCAAAAGTCAAACTAGGAAAATAACATTATGATTGTGATTCAAAGTGCTGTTTCAGTAATGCATTATCTGTTAGATTGGTCACGGTACCCTGGTTGGTCAAGTAAGCATGGGCTGTGTCCAGCATATATACACATGTACTTTTTTTTGCTTTCCATCTTGTCTGCCCTGTTAAATTAAGCCTGCTAATAAATGTTTTGTGGATTCAATCTTGTATTGCTTACATGAGTAGTGTTTACTTTCAGAACTACTCAAGTGGTACGTCTTGTTTGTTTGCTTGGTCTTCTGAACTGCTTGCTTTAGTTCAAAGTTACTATAAATCATTTGTTGTTTACTCTTCCATCAGTTCTTTGTTGTGAGTCTTTATTGTGACTTCTTAACGGTCAACTGGGTTTTAGTGTGAAAAAGGACCAGTCCTGCAATGATTTGTTTGCATGCAGAGGCTGTGTAAGATCTATCGAGAGTATTGCAGTTCAAGAGGGCTAGGACCTGATAAGTGAATTAATAGTCATACAGGCCAGAGCATCTGTAGGTTTAGAAACAAAGAAAAATTGGCTGAAATGAACATCTGTGGTGGTTTTACTCAGGTGGGTAGCCGAGCTCCACTACAACCGCTCTCTCACTCCCCCTCTCCTCAAAGAGGAAGAGGGAGAAAATACAACACAGAGAACTCGAAGTTTGATATGAGAAAGGTTTAATTAAAGAGAAAGGGAATGGGGAGAAATAGAAACAAAAGAAACCATAAGTCTGCACAGAGAGGGGAAAAAAAATATTATTCTCTATTTCCCATCAATGAGTGATGTTTAGCCCCATCCTGGGAAGCAGGGCCTCAAAACGTGTAGTGGTTGTTCAGGAGGAACAGCCCCCTCCCCCACGAGAGCCCCCCCTTTTATTGCTGAGTGTGACATCAGGTATTATGGAATATCCCTTTGGTTGGTTTAGGTCAGCTGCCCCGGCAATGTCCCCTCCCCATCACTTGCCCACCCCCAGCCTGCTGGCTCTTGGGGGCTTGGAAGGAGTCCTGATGCTGTGCCAGCACTACGCAGCAATAGACACAACACTGGAGTGATATCAGTGCTGTTCCAGCTACGAGTGCAGAGTACAGCACTGTGTGGGCTGCTGCAGGGAAAAGGTGACTCCAGCTCAGGCAGACCCAACACAACATCTACATTTTATTGCTGTAAAATTGGAACTTCAGCTATTGTTGTGCAAATTAAGTGTGCCCCCACTGTCTGATATTGTAATAGGACACATGTTTCATGTTTCTCTATTGATATATCAAATACTTTTTTTTTCTGAATTATGCTCAGGCACAAATCTTGTTGCTTCTGTTTTTAATTCCATCCTAGGTTGTCCTAATAAATAAGTAACTACTAAATCAGGTAAAAATAGGTTCAGTACTTTTGTTTATTTTTTGTTTTACTTTGTCAAACTAGTCACTTGGAGAACTCCTTTCAAAACATTAGCTACTTTCTAGCATAACACTTAAGCCCCAGTGAAGTTAGAGATGCATGTGCTGCCTTAATTGAATCACTGTGGTCAAAGTTTTAATAGAAAGTTAAAGGAATATTTCTATCTTTGGAGACTATTGTTGCTTTTAACCATTTTTGGATGATTAAAGTATCTAAGTCAATATTGCTCAGAATTCTAACAAGTTCAGTGGTCTGGAAGCAGTATCTTTTTATTTATGTTTAGCTTATGCTCATATGTATATAAAATACTTACTGAACCTATATAGTAGTTTTTGGCAGTTAGAACATTATTGTTAATTAACTTCTCCGCTTAAATTCCTCCAAGCTAACCTGTAGTTGATGAGTTATCATGCTAAAAACAATAAATCCTGAAGCTATTTCAAAAACATAGTTATTTAACCTAAATTAAATTCTCCATCTATGGAGACAAATCAATTCTTTAATGACACATTATTGTGAATTTCAATAGCTTTGTTTTGTATTTAGAAATACCACAGGATTCATGTATATGCATCTGGGAAGGAAAGGATCAGAAATTGGGTGGGAAGCCCTGGTGCACAGGGTTCTTTACAGAAGTACAAGTGTCACCCGATCTAGCCCTGCAGGTACAGAACGGGGTCTGGTGTAGTGCCAGTATTCTGCATTAATCTTTTAGTATTTTTGAAGAAATAACAAATACTTAAATTTTCTCACTTTTAAAACGTGTTGTTTATATTGAACATGGAGCCGAGAACAGAATTTCTCAGTTCAGTGTGGCTTATTGGAGTTAATTGCAGGGGATTGCAATAGCATTATTGAACATATTTTCCCAAAAGAATAAGAACAGTACTTACCTGTTGTAAAGTTTAATTGAATGCTTAATTTATTCTTCGGAAAGATGTCTGTTCTCTGCAGAGAAGACAGTGGTTGAAGTTTTAAAAGGTACTTTCTGTTCTCTGATCTCAGAACAAACAGCCATGCAGTGGTTGCCCAGATGGGAGCAACTGTTCTCCCTTCTGAAGTCTGAACTGCACTGCTTTTCCTAGGATGGAAAAGGTAAAAAGGGATTCTGGTCATTCTATAGTATTTGCTGTAAGGGGAAATCATTGCAAGCATAGAAGTTCATGTTTAGGGAAAGAGGAGTGAAAGGTGCACTTTGTGGTTGTTGCAAGTATAGTTGCTTTGGTAGCATGGGCTTTGCGCACACAAACGCAAAGAAAAATATCTGAAAACCAGCTCCAGGGAGCACAGTTTTGTTCAGCTGATGCTGTTACTTCCAGACTGACAATGATCTCAAGTATGCCTGTTCAAATTCATCGAGCAGAATGGTATTTGGGGTTTTCTTGGAAATATGTGAAAGGAGTCACTGGAATCTCTGAATTTCTACTGCATCCTGTAAACTTGAAGTAACTGAGAACTTTTTTTTTCCTTTATTTTAGAAGTGATATAGTAATGATTTATTTTTAGCTGTTTTTCTTGAGTTAATATGGAAATGTGCAGCTTAAAATCCAAGCAGGACCTGAATATGAGGTTTGTAATTTTATTTGATGGGATCTACGGGAAATGATTCTACTAGAAGGCAAAAAACTGATCGTTATTTAATGTAACTTGGAATATTTTAGTCCCAAGTAAATAATACTCCTTTCTCTGTGTATATATTGATAAGATGAGTGTACTAAAAGGCAGTTTGAAGATGACCGTACTAGTGTTACATGACATCTGGAGAAAGTTTTGTCTCTCGCTATGATTTTGGACATACTAGACTGATTTGGGGGAGTTTTCAGTAAAATGCAAAACCTCACACTGTTTCATTGTCCTTCAGCTTTTCTTTGCAAATTTGTTTGTGTGAGATGCATTACGCAAGGGACAAAAAGCTTATCACTGCAATAAATTACTTTTTGCTGACGGACTGCTGCAGAGGTCTTTTTGCCTGGGGACACTGTTTCATTCATCAGTTGGCTGAGTTCCTAAGTTCTGCCTGTTCCATTTGAGCTTGTTTTATGAGGGCGGTTTACCTGCACTGTATTACAATATTGGAGCCACAACACTTTGTAATGTGAGAATTAACTGGAGTTCTAGCTGATCAGGCTAGGATGACTTGCTTGTTTCTGGTGAAGACCTGGTCTCTGTCCCAAGACTGCTGAAAACTGAGAGTGGGAGGCAAGGTAGAAAAAAATGAACAGTAATAGACAAGAACCATGGTCCCTGACATAGCCCAGTAACTCTTCAAAGCACTGCTTACTCCTTTGCTGTTGTTGCCCAGTGTCCAGAGGGAGCATTCCTTACCCAGTTTCTCCAAAGCTAGCATTTGAGATGTCTGCGGGGATGTTTTGAGGTTGTTTGGGATCAGGCTGCAGGACCAGTGTTTTTCTGTGTCTTTGCCATCAGCGTAGGTGTGCAGGAAAGGGTCTGACTGTGCTTAGTTTAAACAAAGAATGTGACCACTTTCTGTCTTTGACAGCAATATGGAGGAAACTTCTGGCATTACAAAACATTTGCAAATGCTTCTGATTATCATGTCTTGTCACTAATTTCAGTTGTTGCATGTTGCTGTAATTCTACAAACAAAGTCAAGAGAAGCAATTCTATATGTCAGAGTATTTAAATTGGTCATTATCAATGAATGGCTATAATTTTTATATGTAGATAATAAAATGTAAATAGCTTTGCATAAAAGGTAATTTGAAAGCTCTACCATGAGTTCTTATTTCTGTGGGGACTGGAAATTACTGTGAGGCTCTTTAATTGCACATTTTAAACAGCCTCCCTCCAGAGAGACAGTTCAGGAATTAACCAAATTCACCTATCTTCTGTTATATTGCCTTAATTATTTTTTTTTTTATCATTTACAAACATAAAATTCAGTTACAGCTGTTTAAAACAAAAGATTATAGTAATAGTCAGGAAAAATTGCAGCTCACTAAGTATGTAAATAATGGAAAAGTCAGTGACAAGATTATCTAACTCAAGAGACTATGCTATACAGCAAAGATACAGGCAGTTAAAAAAAATTGATCTCTGATTTGTTGTGGTTCTTCTCTTTCCAATTGCTCACCATATGCTGAGCAATTGGAAAAGTCTGATCTTGTCTTTCACTGATAGGGTGTGCAGGGTTGTATGGAGGTGGTAGAACTATTTGTGGACATGAATGCATCTAAATTGAGTTCCTTTTGTTTGTAAAGTATTTCTGAGCAGCTTGTGAGATTTTAAGTTTTTTCAATGAGTGATTGTTCAACACATGCTTTACAAAGCAATCTAGAGGAATTAGGTGCTGAACTCCCATTTAATTCTGTGAGATCTAGGCATCTTACTACAGTGTTCTTCAAAATTTTCAGCCTCTTGTGTATGCGTTTGAGAATCATGGTTTAGCATTTGAATAGTTTGTTTTCTGTTCACATTGGTGATCTTGGGAAGGCATGATGTGTTTATAATAACTAATAAGAGTATTTTCCTTTAAATTCTGAAAGATGTAAAGCAGGATCTTGTTTAACTTTTTTTTTAAGTTGGTCTAAGGAAATTAATGTGTGAGGAATATGATAACGTAATCTGATTTCTTGTTTCTAATTTCTTTCAAAGAGAAGTCATCTTCAAGTGGGGGATTTCAAATGATGCAGAAACTTATGCAGATCTATTTGGCTGTGTATGACTTATACTACTACTTGTGGTACAAGCAATTAAAAAATGTTCTTTAACTTGCATCTGTCTCCCTTGAACTTATGGCTCTTTCTGAGATGCTGATGGAGCTGAAAATGACCAAGAGCTGTGTAATGCTCTGGGATTTAGGGTTTGGAAGTAAGGATTTTCTATTAAAGAAAAAGAAATACGCATACACAGAAGGGGTGTGCGTGTATTTATAGCTAAGGTCGTGTATCTTGTTGGTAGTGCATATGGTTATTTCCAGCCTATGAACAGCAAAGCATTTGTAACGATTTCTAGACAAGATGACTTTGTTCATCTACTTCTGTTAATACAGGCATGACATAATGTCCTTAGCCACCTGCACTTGGCCACTGTTCTTTGCTTGTGGCTTGCCAAATGCTTGGTCATGCTGCCACGTCAGGGTGAAGGAACATGTGGGGCAGCTGTGTTGTACCCCGTATTCACAAGTGAAGATGGCAACTTAAAGGGATCCTTATACATCAGATTTGATGAAAAAAGTGGCAACTTTTTCTCAACTATGCAGTAGGTAACCAGATTTTCAATATCACAGGATTGTCGGGGCTGGAAGGGACCTCAAGAGATCATCAGTTCCAACCCCCCTGCCAAAGCAGGCTCCCTAGAACAGGTTGCCCAGGTAGGCATCCAGACGGGCCTTGAATATCTCCAGAAAAGGAGACTCCACGACCTTCCTGGACAGCCTGTTCCAGTGCTCTGTCACCCTCACTGTGAAGTTCTTTCAAGTTCTTTTGCATATTGTTGCAGAACCACCTGTGCTCCATTTTTTGGCCATTGCCCCTTGTCCTGTCCCCACAAAACACTGAAAAGAGGCTGAACATATCCCTTTGTCTCCCACATGTTCTGCCTGCAAGCCAAGAAACAGTTCAAGATATTCCTGTATAGAATAGCTTGTGCTTCTGGTTCTGTATGTAGTATATATCTACATAAGAGCTGGGCATATCTACATAGCTGGGCATTTGTTTCGTATGACTGAAATATTATGTGATATATTATCACACAAAGAAGTGAACGTGTATTACATTTAATTGGCTTTTATCTTTGGCATTTTTCTAGTCAAATTTCTACTAGTTACCAATCAAAATGCATGTTAACTGCTCCTGTCTAATACTACTTATTTTTTTTTCCTGTGTGTGTGTATTTGATGGTTTAATTGGGAATAGTAAGAAGGATTTTGAAGATTTCATATTTTCATCATCTCTTACTCATTTACTGGTTTTTTTTCTTTGTTTTTTTTTTTTTTTTTTTTTTTTTTTTTTCTTCTCAAAGAGAGACAGAAGGGAAAGTTTACTTAATATGGTACTTAGAAAACTTCTAAAGCACCATCCAAAAACTTGTGTTCCCCAGGCCCTGCTCTCTGCACTCTGAAGGAGGATACTGCAGATCAGCACATCCATCTGAAGTGGAAATGTCTTCCTAAAATATCTTCAGAAACCTGGTTTGCTAAGCAGCCTTCCAAATTTTTATATGTAGTTATGTATGGCTTTAAAAAGAAATATCCGTAATCCAAATATCTTTCTCTAACTTTTTTTTTTTTCCCCAGAATTTTGTACAGTTCTTAAATAACTGAAATTAACTACATATATACTTGGCCTGAAAGATGTATTGGAAAAACTGATGCAATACTGGTTCTGATGATTGGTATAGGGTGAGACACCATACAGACAAATTTTTTACTTACTATTTCTGTCACAAACTGCACTGTTAACTCTGTAATACTCTGTAGTTTTTTTTAAAAAAAGACTTCTCTTACGTATATGCTTTCCTGTAACCTGTCTGAGGAAGGAAAAATAAAATCATTATATTTTGTCCATGAAATACATGCTTAAGCCTGGTGGCATAGGTGGGTTCAAGAATGGAGTGCGAGGTCAATTTCTCTGATTTTGATCAACAATGATATAAATCCAGACTTGCAGTGTTTGAGGTACTTTAATTGATTTTTCACTTATTGCAAGTCTGAAGGGAATGGTTTCATTGCTTAACCTGTATGTTTCTTTAGGAGTCTCATTTGTTTTGTCAGAAGAACCATATGACAGATTTAAAGTAGTCATTGGGCATCTTTTTGTTGACTGAATTGCATTTTCTGCTGGTGTTCACTGGGATAACAGACTATAAACAGAGAAATGGCCCTGGAGACTTGGAGTGAAATATATGTGGCTGTATGCTACAAATATGTGCTACAACTGAACCCAAACTAGTTCTTTTAAGATTCATACATCTTTTTTTTTTTTTTTTTTTGTTGCTCTCTGAGTCTGTAAATGGTAGTGGCTGGTGACCACAGACATGTATCCTGATGGGGAGATGCTTGCTGCCTATTGCACAACCCTAGATTAAGGAGCCTCTGCTGTTGGTGTCCATGGAGCTTTGAAGCCTCTCACCCTCAGCATTTCTTGTTGAGTGTTGTGATAGAAGTGTTCTCCTTCTCCTGAGGAAGAGCTTTAGGGCAACACACAGAAGTGCTTCTGCTTTAGCACTTAAGGCATGCCTGTTGTTGCAGGAACTTCTTCATTAGAAATGTAATTTTAGTGAAGAGAAAGCTATGAACGTGTAAGGAATAACAAAATATGAAATGTTTTTATTCTGGAGCTCAATGTTGAGGAGGCAGGCCAAAAGAAAAGTGTGGTATCATATGCTGTTAAAGGGAATGCATTCAACTTGCACCTTCACTTTGTACTAGTGAAGATAAGCATTGTCAATGAATTAATGATCTAAACGTCAAATGGAATGGATACAAGTGTTTTAAAACTTTAAAAAAAAAATCTGGAAGAAGAAATCAGTCATGTTCAGTGTTTAAAGGCATACACAGTGGAAAATATTCTCAAATAATTTACCAGCTTGCTGTGCAAAAAATGTGTGGGCATAGTTGTTATTCATTGTGTAGCTTCATCAAAGGTGGCTATACACGATTCCTGTGCTGGCCATCACTGTTCATGTAAAAGTCTATTCAGGTAATTAGATGACTTCAGGTGGTAATCTGCTAGCTTCAGCTGCATAGGAGCAATCTCTGAAAGTGTTGTCTACAAATCCTCAAATTTACTAATTAGCGCAGATGGTAGTGACATCTATTCACCTATTGTTAACCTTGGAAACACCTTTTTGTTTCTTTGGGTATTTCTATCTACTTTTTTTTTTCTTGGCAGGATACATCCAGTTCCTACATTTAGCATTTCAGTAGCTGCTTTAGTAATGCCCTTTGTGTGCCATAAATTATCTATTTTTGTCCAGTGTAGCTGTCAGTAACACGTTTCTTTATTGAGTCAACTGCACATTTTTCTTCCTTCAGCCCTCTTTGCATTTATGTATCTTTTATTTCCAATTTAATCCATCCCCAATGTAATCCATCCCCATATCGTTACCTACACCTCAGAGCAGTAGACCTTCTCACTTTCTTACTTTGATTTCTTTAATATGTCTCTCCCTTTTCCCTTCAGGCTTTTTTAAATTTTATTTTTATTTATTTAGGTTGCCAGAATATTTACTTTCTGTGTTTTCTGTTCTGGGGCTTAATACTTAAACTATTCAATGGATGGGTTGGTTGGAATTTAGTGTGTGTTGCAAGTAAAGATAAAATATGAATTGGTAATAGTATAGTAAATCTGTGCAGGTCTGAGAACATGCGTTCTCCCACCGTGATGGCTATTTGCTATTTTAATAACAAAGATGTCTATGTTAGTTCATTACAAACTAGAGGATGGGAATACTGAAATGACTGAAGAAAGCTAATACCATGTGAATAGGTACATGCATAACATTAACTTCACATCTCTCTATTGTCTTCCTAGTTTCAGTGTTTAATAAGTGTACAATTTCATAAGCAGGAATAAAAAATAGAAACAATAATGCAAATAGGTTATTTTTCAATAAATGGGGATAGTCTCTTTGATTAAAGAGTAGTAATTGGCTGTTATATGTTAGCAATGTGGCCAAAGAAATTTTATAGTAACCTAAGTGCTTGCAAAAAAACCCCCCACAAACAGCAGCAACAACAAAATGCATACACGCATACACATGTCCCAACACTTCATTACTTTCAACAAATGCAGTTGCTGCTTTTCTTAATTCATTTTAGTGAGCTGTCAATAAATTTCACTCCATTAGATGCAGAATTTAATTAGCTGGGGTCATGATTTACGTGATTTCTGACTTACTTGCTATTTACAATTTCTAGTAAATGTTGCCCTTGGCAATATAAACATAATTTATAGCTGGTGGTGAGCAATTATTTTTCATTTTGGTGACACTAAATGTCACTAAAATGCTGTTTGTTTTAAGGTTACAAATACACAGTTCTCTTGCAAGAGCTTTCAAATGTGTTATACTTAAGGATCACGGATTCCATATTATCAAGGACATACTATAAAGCTAAAGCGATTTGTCTTAAGGAACTGAATGTGTCATCTTGCCAAGCATAACATTTGTGTTGGGCCTAGAGCTGGGAAAGGGGAACCTGTTTTTGTCTCCCAAGTTTTGCAAGATTGCAGTTCACAAGCAGGTTTGAGGTGCCTTGGCTGATGATAAGTGCCATGTTGTCTCACTTGCAGCCTGTGCACTGGATGCAAGCTGTGTGCTCCCCATGGTGAGAAATGCTGTTTTGTGAGGCGTGGGTTGTGTCTGTGCAGGGTGTAGCTTCAAATGTGCTTCTAGACCAGAGCCAGCAGGTCTAGCAAGGACCTGTGCTTGCAGAGGCTTTGGTGGACCACCTGCTCCTTACACGTTTCTGCCAGGTTTCTGTGTCATTCTTCATTGCATGAGTTAGATGTGGTGACAGTCACCTTACAGACTGATCTTTGAATGGGATTTGCACAAAGTGAACCTGTGCAAAGCCTGGTGACGTCGTCTGTTTAGGGTTTGCTGACCTATCAGATGTACCCATGTGGCGTTCCATGAAAGAACTGGATGATTTTGATATCAGGTGGCATGCAGGGAAGAAAGTCTAGCAGTTATGATAGGAGCAAAAGTGTATGATTATAGGCCTGTGTAAAGGTCAGTGGTCTGTGGTTTTTCTTCTAGACTATAATAATAAAATGTTTTTCTAAATTGCTTCAGGTCTACCAGCATTGCAAATAAAATTTTGAGCTAAGCTTAATGCAGGGTTAAAACTTGCAGGAAATGAAAATTACCAATTTTAATTTGTTGTTATAGAAGTAGTTGCTTTTTTATGAACTTGTTAAAAGTTTGCAGTGCTTTATTCCTGGAGGGTCACAGTCACTGAATTTGTCTACAGTACCATTTGTGAAGTGTGTTGAAGCACTGGTAAATTTATGTTCAAGGAATACAGTTAGCTAAGTCCAAGGGAAAAGTTTGAGAGATGGTCTTGTATTGAGATTCATGAAAATCTTCCCTATTTACACAAAACCATTTTGAGTCTGGAGCTATATATATTACCTTCTCTGATACTTTGGATACTCATTGAATTATTACTGTTAGTATGAAAGCATCTGTATTAATGCATGCAATGTAAAATGTAGCACACTTACGAACATGACCTCCATGTTAATGAAAATAAGTTTTACAAAGCACAGTGCATGTGAAATGAGATGGAACACAAGGTTTTCATGCTGGCCCTAGGACCAGTTCTTATTTTACATGGTGGAAAATACACATGGCATTTTTTGCCACTGAACTTCCAAGAAGTATTCCAGTGCATGCTTGGGTCTGGGTTTTGTTCCCTGTAAACTTCCATGATGCACAAAAACGTCTAGCACAGCAGGAAGCAGGGTGTGCCTAGCTGGCAGACAGGACAGTCCCTACTACCGGGCAGGGCTTTGAGGGGTCCGCTTTAGTCAAATCCCTGAAATCTGTAGCAGATGAAGCTTGAGAAAAATGAATAAGAAGTTAAAAATTGAAGGTAAAAATAAAGTATTTATCTTGCAGATAAATATGAATAAATCTCTGCAAATACTGGTTTTATTTTGTAAAACTGATATATAACCTAAAATAAGAAAAAGGTCCTGCATCACTGTAGAAAACTGTGGAAGAAAATAATTCGAAAGATTTTCGTAAATATTAAAGCAAGGCTTATGCATTTCTACAATAAAAAATAATTACAAAGCTCATCATAATTAGAGGACATGATATTTTTCTTTATTGTCCTTATTTTCAGTTCAGGGAAACTAGGAAAAGATTTGAAGGCTGCACTATTTTTAGTGGAAAAATCCTTGAGAGAGAGATGGAATGAGAGATAGGAAGAGGGGAGGGGAGAAAAAAAAAGGCTAGAGAGAGCTTTCTGATCTTACGCTGGGAGAACATATGGTACCGGTGTTTCAAGACCTGTCATAAACTGCACTGAGGAAGAAAGACCTAAGAAAGATTACAGTCTGTCTTGAAACAGAAAATATAAAATTGAGATTTTTTCCTTTTGAACACATGAAGATCAGCAGTACGTCATAAAGAAGAAAAAGGAAAGGATTCAATCATTGAAACTGAACTTAGTGGAAGAGAACCTGAAAAATTCAATTTTTTTTCCACATAGATAGTGAGATTGCACCAAGTGCAGGTTGCCAGTCTGCTAAACCCAAAGGGAAAATGATCCTCAAGTGAATGTGGGGAAAAAGGTAAGAAATATAATGAGATTAAAGTTGTTTAAGAAGACTTACGTTACTCCAAGCAGTAATATGCTAGGAAGAAAAAATGAAGTAATTATACTAACAGCAAGATATTTCATTTCCCACGATTGTTATCAAGAAGGAGGTAGGAAGGACATGTTCTGAAAGGAAGGAGAAGAGAGTGGATGGAAAGGGAGTAGAGATGGAAAACCGTGGGGTGGCATTGAGATAGGAAGTGGTGTGTGGGGGAGAGTCCTTTACATGCCTGCTTTGCGGGGTCATGCACAGGAGTTGGCTGGCTTTTCAAGTGGCAGCCAGCTCAGGATTCATGGAGCCAGAGGAATTAGCATTGTGCAGGGTGGAGGAGGTGAACTTAAACCTTTGGGGGAATGCAGAAACAGGTAAGAGGTATAACAACAGGATGTATTTATGGTTTCAGGTGATAAAATATGGGACTAGAACACTACCATATCCATGGTAATGCCCTATGGATCAAGCAGAGTTTTGTTAGCATCGTTTGACTTATTATCATAGAATTCCTTCATCTCAGATACAATGGCATATTGGTAGAGTGTCATTATAGGTGATTTTATTAGTGAAGTTTCCCCTCTTAAAAAATCTTAAAGATCTCAGTGTCTAATAGGCCTTTTCACTCCTGGAACTGAAATCTAAGCAAATAGATCCTCTGCCTCAAAGCTAGAGAGCTAGCGAATCTCTTTGGGAAATGATAAAACAGAACAAACTACAATATTCATCTGAAAAATTGTACGTTCAAACAGAAGTGTCTTAGATGTGGTTAAGTATGTAACGGAGAACTTATGTGCAAGTGTGGCATAAATGTGTAACGATATAGTTATTAAATGTATATAATAGTATTTATGTATTATAGTTATTTATACTATATAGTGAATATAGTTACAGCTACAGTGGGATGTGAGGGAAGCCTTAGAAATATTAAGAAAAAAGTATAAAACTTTTGGAAAGACAAGTAGTAATTACTTCACACAAGGTAACATGATTTTGTGTGTTTTTATTTTGAATTATGTGCTGTAGATAAATTAGAACAACACTTAACTATACTATCTAAAATATTTACTTCCTGTCATTTAGAAATGAAAAAAAATCTTCCATTATCAAGTACTGTGTGGATGTTTGTGAAAGGATCTTAGCTAAACAAGGTAACAGACTCTTGTATCTTTCTTTACAGGGCTATTTAAAAAAAAATAAGCAAAAACCAAAACAAACAAAAAACAACAACAGCAACAACGACAAAACAAGCACCACAACAGCATGCTATTGCATTGAGAGATTAATTTTTGATCTTTTAGGTAGGAGGCTTCTCTTGGAACAAAGTAAAAACTAGCAATAGCCAGAAAGGAGAGAGTTTGACTAACTGCTTACAGTACAGATCTATTTCATTAATAAATGCTGATGGAGAGATTTTTGTCAGCATGCTGGCAGGTAAATTAGGAAGTACTTTAGCTAGATACATGCACTTAGATCAGTTGGGAATTATTATAGGCAGACTATTTGCAGATACTATTATGAGAGCCCTGGGCCTGCTGTGTAAAAAGCATAAAACATGGTTATTTTGCTTTTTCTTGATGCAGAACATATATTTAATTTGGATACAATAGGAGTATATGGACGGTGCATTAGGCAAGCATAAACTTTAGAAATATATTTGACAAGAACTAATAAAAAGTACAAATGTAGAACCTTGAAGAAAAAAGGTTTTATTCCTTAAAATACATACAATTTTTTTTGCTGGAAGGTACGGCTAGGAAAAATGAGCAAAGGAAGACTCAAAGAGAGAGATGCTAAGGAAACTGAAGCAATTAAGAGAGGTAGAAATCAATATACTTAATAAAAAATGTGTTATAAACTGCATAACTGGAGATGACTGTTTCTGGCAAGGTGTGAACACAGACTGCTAAATACCTTGTTTAGAAGTTAAATACGTTTGAAGACCTATAAGAAGTCTGTAAGAAATTAATTGCAATAGTAACTCTTGAGCTGAATGAAAACAACCTGTTACATACTTCAAGCCCTATGCTATGAAGAAAGGCTGAGAGAGCTGGGGTTGTTCAGCCTGGAGAAGAGAAGGCTCCAGAGAGACCTCATAGCAGCCTTTTAATACTTAAAAGGGGTTTATAGAAAGAGATGGAGAGCAACTTTTTGCTTAGTCAAATATTGGTAGGTCAAGGGGGAATGGTTTTAAATTAAGATGGGAGGGTTAGATTAGACATTAGGAGGAAATTTTTCACTTGGAGCACAGGTTGACCAGAGAAGCTGTGTATGCCCCATCCCTGAAGGTATTCAAGGCCAGATTGGATGGGGCCTTGGGCAACTTGATCCAGTGGGTGGCATCCCTGCCCATGGCAGGGGGGTGCTCTTTGAGGTACCTTCCTGGGTGATCTTTGAGATACCTACCAACCCAAGCTGTTCTATGATTCTGTGATAGACTGTTTTATCTATAGGAACTTTCTTCAAGCCTGCACTCTGTCACATTACTCCAATTTGGTAGGAAACACTGTTTTTCATCCTTATTTAAAAATATGAAAAAAATGAAGCATTCTATTAAGAGAAACTATTTCATTATTCAGAATACTTGAAAAGAAACAAAAGAAAGATATTCAGAAATACTGATTTTCTTTATGCATTTAGTGAAGATGGAAGTTCATCAGTTCCTAGCCATGATTTCTTGTTTATAACTTTGATACTTCTGTTAGATTTTTTTCTTTTACTATATTTTTAGCAACTGGAACTTTTCCTTTGTAAGTCCTCTTACCTATTATTACGCAAGTTCCACAACCTGATTCTAATATATTCTGTATATATCTGGTTATGTTGAAATTCATAAGGCCAGATAGTTTGAAAAGAAATAGCAGCAAATCTCAGTCCTTCCATCTGTAAAGGTGTACCTGTTTATTTTGTAGTAAGATAAGTAATTTTAAACCATACTGTGCTCTTGGAATAGCTTTATTGCATCATGGTGGTTAAAGGCTGGAGAATGAGCTACATCTTAGATCTAAATTATCAAACTGCTTTTACAGCACTAATTAACTCTTAAGACTTCTGTGAGGAAATCAGGTGAATGTCATCAAAACTTGAAAGGTAAAGATGCTAGATTATGTGCAGAGGTGGATCTTCAGATGGGATTATCTTCCATTTCCTAGTCCAGTAGACCATAACACGTCTCATCAGCTTGCTTGGTATTTTCCTTTTCATTTTAGGGTAACAGATGGTTTTGTTAACCCAAGCGCATCATTGCAACCAAAAGTGTTGGGATATCTAGCCTTCTTACGCCTATAAGAGACGTGCAGGTCTCTGTATGCCTTTACAAGCCACACACAGTAACAAGCAGCATTCCTACGGCGCATCAGGTGATCCTTGCCTACTGCACTCTGAGCTTGTATACAAAAACTGAGTTCTCTTCAAAATGGGGAAGACAATAAACCACAGAAAGCTGGCATCCTTTGAGTGAAGTATACTGTAGAGAAATTAAAATGTAAAGTATCTCTAAAGAATATTTTCAGTTGGAGGGTGGATGAGCTGAGGCAGATGTCAAGAGAAGTGTGTTTTACACCTCAAAAGCTGTCACAGCAGAAGTGCTAGCCTGTGGTTCGGTGATGGAATATGAAGATAGCAGATGGTGTCAGAACACAGATATCTGTCAGAGCAGGGCTGAAGAAGCAGAAAGCTTCAAATAAGTAACAGTTTTGAGTGTGTAGGTTTTAGAAGTGAACCAGGGAAAGGCAAAATCAATATGCCACATTGTAGGCAGTCAGTAAAAAATGCACAGTGAGTTTAACATCATCCTAACAGATCAGTCAGCAAACACCCAGGTTAGCATACTGCTTGCAAGCCAAAGGAAGGAGCTGGTTGAAAATCTGTATAGAAAGGAATTTCAGCAGATCTGTCCTTGTGCTTTTGAGGGAAGGTGCTACTGCCACAAGGATGCTCAAGTTGAATCGGGTTAGAAATGGAAGCCTTTTGTATCATTCCCATGTCTTTGCTTTCTACAGAAGAGGATGACCTCCTCCTTCTCCAGTTCTTTGTGTTGCTATGGGCCTCTCAAATTCATAGCTATAACAATATGAGGAAAATTCCTAAACTGAACCAGAAATAAGGCTCTGTCATCCCACCACCCCAACCCTCCCAAGTGGAAGAGCAAAATATTTTTGGTGATTTATTTTCTTCAATGGCAAGTTGATCCTGATAACTTTGATCCCTGAGATTAAGTTACCAAGACTATGGTTGGCTGTGGTGAATAATTAGCATTCTCAAATTAAAGCTTGCTTTACAAGATGTTGTAACTTTTTTTTTTTTTTTTTTTTTTTTTTTTTTTAAATTTTAGCTGTTATAATTGTATTAGTATCATCAGAAAGGGTTGGGCAATGGATCTTGTGTTAGAGTTCCTCCAACTTTGTACATTGCTGCATAACAGCTTTTTGGTGTGATGCATTGTTGGTGGGACTTCCAGTTGAAAAGCAATCTCAGTCTTTCAGAAAAGATGCTGTAAGAGAGTGTGTTGAAATCTCTATGAATAAAACATGTTTCTAAAACCTATGACAAATGAATTACCACTGTGGTCAGTACAAGGTAAAGCTTAAAAAAATGTCACTACCCAAAATGCCATTCTCAGCTGAGCATCCCTAGAAAGGAAAAAAAAAATCACTAAATTCCACTCACATTCTCTGTTCCTGTGGGCATATGTAATCTTGAGCTTGTGGAAAATTTTCTGTGTGAGTTGTCCCATGATATTCATAATTTTCTTCCCTCCAATTTGTATCAATCTTTTGTCCTTCAACAGAACTTTCTGAGGAGATTTTGCATCCAACAAGACAAAGCCAACAATCATGCAATTATTTTAACCTTTAAGCTTAACATAATGTGAAGGTCAATGTATTTGTCAATGTAAATCTTAAATGCAAAAGCAGTAATTTAGTATCTTGACTGTTACAGGTTATAATTCTTTATTATGCTAATAAGACTTTAACATCTATTATAAATGCCATAAAATTAAGTGGATTGTACTAATAAATAGGACAAGGTTACCTTAAAATTTAGCATTTTTGTTTCCTTTTTTTATCATCTTATACTATGGTTTTATATAGGCAGGTGAAATTACTGTAAAACTTCCTTAATTATTGTATACATTTCTTCTAAAACCTTCTACAAAATGCTATTTAATGCACTTATGAAAAAGAATTGGTAGCTAAAATATTCCCAGAATGACATTTGTACTTTCCCCTGCAGTAGCAGTTTTTTTGCTAATCATGCAGTCCTGAAATTTTGGATGGTACTATTAACATTTAAAGTGAATGCAGGAGCAGTTCAGGATATACTTCAGGATATTACAGTCTGTTATGGCAGGGTCTTGGGGTCTTATTCCCTACAATGTGAAGTGTGACCACCACCCTTGCAAACTGCAAGCCTGGCACTGCAGCACCCTGGAGCAGAAATATACACTGGTGGTATTGATGTCTACCAGGTAAAAAGTGTTAGTACCTCCTCTGAGTAGATTCAATCTCCATTACTTGTACTGATTTTTAATACCAGCTTAATAACTAGGGGACTTATCTAAAAGTGTCTAGGAAATCTAAAAGCCCCAACCTGAAAATAGATGGCCTTTTAAATACGGAGCAATTTACATCAGCAAATGCTTCAGATGTATTATGAAAGTAATGTTTCAGACCAAGAAAGCCTCCCTTGCCAGTCAAAGCTCCTAGGCTAAACTCCTGATAAAATAATGATAATAAAATGTAGTTCTTGTAAGTCACTTCTTATTAGGAACAACAAATAAATCATCCATGGAGGTCAGTTCTGCATCATCTGGGTCTCAGCCCAACATTCAGACCTCTGGAGGTGCCGTTACTGATGGAGGGCTCTCCCTCAGGACTATTACCTCTGCTGCCACTTGGTGCATTCAGCCAGAACACACAACAAAACTGCGTTGGCAGTGAAAATAATATCCCAGACATGAAAGAGGAAACTGGCAGTTTTGCCAACTCTTCTGTGCTGTGTTTTTTATGAGTTCTTTTTTACTGTTCTTTCTAAAAGCTTCATCTACTGTTTTTCTCTTATTTAGCAATCTTATTTAGCAATCTCTTCCTCTGAAAAGGCATAGACTTTCCTATTTATGAAAAAAAATGATGACATGCTCTTGGAAAATCTGCTTTCAGAAGACGAGAATTAATTGCTTTGGTAATGTTATGACTTGGAGTATGACATTTCCACTGGAAATATTTTGTGTGCCTTCAGGGAAAAGGAAACAAGGAAGAGGGAGAAAGTGGATAAACAGAGCTTTATTTTTTCTGTTTCTCCACTGCTGTCTACAATATACAGCTGATTTATACCCGGCAGCTATGGGTGATGAAGCTGTAGCCAATTCACTGTGGTCATCTCTCCCTACTACTTGTGAGTGTGGTTAGATGCAGTGACAAATCAGAGCTAAAAGGTTTCCATTTCAAATACGTATCAGCTGAGAAATTCACTGGAAGGTTGTTGGAGAGAAAGAGTTGATGCTAAACCCAAGAAGTGTGAACCTACAATATAACAGTTCAAGGAAAATATCAGCTGCTTAAACTAACTTAATGGCAGGAAAGGGTCCAGCAGTGACATGAGGTCCAGTCAGGAAAGATTATTGTTGGGTACTGTTTATTACAAAGCTGGTAAGTTTGTTTGTGTGTATATTTGGACATTTTTTTAGCATTATCATTGTATTTCCATGTGGACTTTATTAGGGAGTTAGGGAGCTAAAGGTTAAAAGTTAAAACAGGCAGAGAACTTCTAGGACTTCTCAAAATGGTTTACATGCCTTTTATGCTAACCTTGGATCTCGGACTCTATCAGAAGAGGTAAGTGTTGTGTTTGTGTAAAGCATTCCTACACTACACATCTGCTGTGGTGATAAATGTTACAGGAAGGAGAAACTGAGTGACTACAGTACTTTCAGGAGAAACTGAGTGACTACAGTACTTTCATGTATCTACCTTTCTCTTTTCAGTTTGATTCCTCTGAAGCTCCCTCTAAGAATTTTAACATAAGGGTATTAACAATTCTTAGTCAGACTTCGTAATTTCTGATATGCCTACTTCTGATTGGCTGGTCCTAAATTAATCTTATGCAAGTTACTAGGATGCTAATGTTAACTGCATGGTATCTATGCAGGTTGGAAACTATGAAAAATTCAGGTTGGAAATTCTGAGAAACTTCTTCTCAGAGTGGTCAGGCACTGGAACAGGTTGCTCAGGGAAGTGGTGAAGTCACTGTGCCTGGGGGTGTTTAAGGAAAATTTGGATGTGGTGCTTAGGGACATGGTTTAGTGGGTGATATTGGTGCTGGGGGGATGGTTGGACCAGATGATCTTGGAGGTCTTTCCCAACCTTGATGATTCTGTGATTCTACTACTTGGGCTTCACTGACATTAGTCATCTTTAGAGCCAATGTAGAATGAAGCCATCTTAAGCTATGCAGTGCTGCCCATGCTTATAGTCTATGTTGGAAGAAAACCCACTCTTGTGATTTCAGTATGTCCAAGCATAACTTTTTAGACAGTTTTCAAATTTCCCTTTAAAAGCATTATTCTGAACTAATGCTGCTGTTCTGTGATTATTCAACAGCTTGAAAATATTAGCCTAAAAGTACAGTGCTCTGTTAAGATATCTAAGTATGTGTTGAGATCTATGTTTTTATTTAAGAGGGATTCAAACTGATCTCACACTAAGAATAACTCTCTGTGCAAGGGTGAGAGAAGCTGAAAATACTCTGTTTATTTATACTGAAGTTGTCATCCAGGCTGGCAGACTTAATCACCAAGAGGGATTGATAAGTGAAAACTTGGCAGGTAAACATGGAAAGACTTCACAGTTCTACAGAAAAATTCCTGATGCAAGAGGCTAAGTACATCCCACCCTATTTGTACAGTTTAGTGGATTTTTGAAAAGGTGGTGAAGATTTTGGTGACCTATTGCGAAGGTGCAGAAAATTTTCATCTTCATGCTTTAAATAGTAGACAGCAATACAGTACTGATAAAATTAATGTAAAGAAACCTTCGCTGTGTATACCAGTGTATGTTGCTACTACTTAATAAAAGCATTGGTGAAATGACTGGGGGCAATGTGAAGAAGCTTTATCAAATTGTAGTGTGTGTGGAATTCAACACAGGGACTTTAGCAGGCTGGAGAAATGGTCCAGCAAAAGGAAGTGCAGAGTCCTGTAGCTGGGGATGAATAACCTCCTGCAGCTTTTAAAGATAAGGCCCTAAACATCCTGGTGGATGCTATGTTGAACATCAGTCAGCAACGTGCCCTTGCAACAAAGAAGGCTACCAGCCTCATGGGCTGCATTAGGAAGAGTGTTCCAGTCAGGTTGAGACAGATGATCTTTCTCTATTCAGCACTTGTAAGACATATGGAGTGATGTCACCAGCGTTGGGTCTCACTAGTACAAGATAGAGACAGCAGAGGAAGTCCAGCAAAGGGCAATGAAGATATTTTGGGATGTTGGAGCATTGAATGTGTGAGGAGAGGCCAAGATATGGGATTGCTCACCCGGGGGAAAAGAAGGCTTGGGAGGAATCTCATCAGTATGTGTGAATATTAGATCAGTGGGAGTAAAGAAGATGGAGCAAGACTTGTCTCATTGTATCCAGTGATGTGGCAAGAGGCAATGGGGCACAGACTGAAGCACAGGAAATAATGACTTTGGAGACAGTCAAAACCTGACTGGACATGATCCTGGGAAACCTTACTGTAGCTGACTCTGCTTGAGGCAAGGGGTTGGACTAGGTGGTTTTCTAACCTCAAACAAACTGTGATTCTGTGAGTTCCAATTTTTAATGCTAGTGATTTGCTACTGCAAAATTCAACATTAAAAATTTAAGGCACGTTGAAATCTATTCATCTTTGTGTCATTGCCCAGTATAATTGTTTTCTGTTAAACAACCTGATTTTTATTTCACAAAGAACAAGACTTTGTTTTCTTGCAAATATTGGGAATGTTTGTACATCACAGAGTTACAGTTTGCTCGCGTCTTTCAGTTACGTGCCTCAAACACATTGCAACTGGGACAAAACGCTGACATCCAAGACTCTGTCGACTGAATCTTAAGAATTGAAATACAGATTTAAAATGTCTCTCACACACTCACACTTCATCAGACTTACAAACCCTTGTCCCTCATAGCTGAAAATATCTTGTCACCTCTACTTACTGTATTTTATTTTCCTGGGAAAAATAAAATCATAGCTATGATCTGTGTACCAGAAGTCTACAAAGCATGCTGGCAACCCTCTACTAGTCTTTTCATGTTATTGATTGTTTAACTTATTATTAACTTATATTATTGTTTAACTGTTTAGGGACAGTATTTTAATTTACTGTTCCTTTTAATCAACATTGCAGTGGATATTGCCAAGATTTTTTTTTTCATGGTCGGCTGATAGTCCCTCTGGTTTGCCCCATTGTTGCAGTGTCTGGTAGCATGGAACGTGATTTCCTCCTTAATCATCCAGACGTGATCTACACATCCTCCAAGTGTTTGCTGCATAATATTTTAGCCAGATACTGCCAAAACTTAAATATGTGTAAATGTTACAACTAAATTAATGATTGCTATTATAATCCAAACATAGGGCTAAGAATATTCTGCTCTTGGCTCTGTCATGAGATTCTTAAGATTAAACTGAGTAACTCAGTTGTATTCTCTGAGCTTTATTTATCTCCACATAAAAACGAGAAAAGTAACTGTCTGCCTTATCATTATGGTAAAGCTTTATTTCCTGATGCTCACCAGGCACCGAAGATCAGTGTACTTACCATGGAGAAGAATAATCAAATAACAGTATTTCTATAATTTGTTGGTAAAGAGAAGTAGGATTTGATATCAGAAGCTTTGCCTGTAGTATCTGATAAAATCCTGTGCAGCTTTAATGTTTTTGGAGGACCTAATTGTGTCCTATTCATCCCTAGGCAATTTATTTGTATCAGGTAAACGATTTCAAGCTTAACTTTGCTCAAGTTTTAAGATGCATTATTCTACCCATGTTTCTCCTGGTAGAGGAAAACAGTTCCTTCTGATGGAAACTTAGTCTTTAGCATTCACTTATTCTGATTGAGATGGGAAATGATAGGGCTGGCCAGGGTAGCCTGTGCCTTTTTATAATCCTTCTACACATTGCTCCAAAGAAGGCTTATACTGTTATGTTGAGGAGAGGAAAAAAAGGGCATAAAACTGTGTGGTTTAATTTAGTGCTTGCCTAAATGTAATCTAAACATGAGAAGGGAGGTGTGGGTGGTGGGAAGTGAAGATTAATAAATAAATAAATATGCAGGCAGCAGTCTGGGGTGGTTGAGAATAACCTTTCCTGGACATACTTGGTAGATTTTTTTTTTTTTAAAGTATATGCTAATGTATGGATATTTTTTTTTTTCCTCCAGATTGTTTAGAAATTTGCTACATAAGTCTAAACAATTTCAACAAGATTCAGTTCTATATACCTTGGTTGAGAGTAAATTATTGCATATCACATTTATTAGGTATTTTATTTCTTCATATTTGGCATTGGTCTTTCATCTGTTCACCAAACAAGAGAAAAATGTTTAGCACAAGCATTTTCACACTGAAAATCCTAAAGAGAATAGAGTAGTTTCCTTCCTTCTTTTTTTTTTTTTTATATATATTACTTTATATTTTTAAATAAATAGTCTAAATGAAGAGATTTGTTTTAAAAATTGAGTTAAGATTGTTAGCTGATGTAAATGCATGTTAAAATCAACGTTGTTTTATATTGAGTGGACTTTTTGATGGAAAGATGAGAGTTCAAAATCCTTTTATACATCTAGTATGACATAGAGATGTTTCCATCCAACTGAGTAGACTAGTTGAGCAGATTCTTGCATGGGACTGTTTTTAGTTTTACTTGCAGTTCAAAAAGCATACTTTATTTTAGTATGTAGAAAACCTTTTCCTGAGTGTTTGCATTCCTCTGTGGGAAAGGATCATAAATGCTCTTTTGTTTATCAAGCCAGGTCAGATTACTATTGTTGATGAAATATGTTTGTAAAGCTGGCCCATTCAGAACATCTGTTCAGAGGAATGGAATAATTGCTGCTGCTTTTTGAGCCACATTACACTATTACTTTTCTCTTGTTGTTCTTGAGAAATATAAAATGTCTTTCTGTGGGTAGACAGATGGAAATGCAATGTTACTGTTTGACTATTGGCACTTCTGGCCCTATGAATCTTTAAGATGTTAAACAGAAGGGCGCGGATAATACCAAGTCAAAACTTGGTTTGTACATCATAGAGTATTCACAAATAATGTTCCCTCTCTTTGCTCAGTCCTGATCCAGCTTCTCTCCCTATTGCATTGCTATTACCATTTCAAAGGAGAAAAGAACAGAGAGAATTTACAATATGCATTTCTTTTTCACTTTCTCTGTAATAAAATGCAAACAACTTCATTTTCCACAAGGCTACTGCTGGCTTGCTTTTAATCAAACAAATATCATACCCATTAATTATTGTTTGATTTAATTATTAATCAAATGATGGAGAAATAGTTCTTGGTCGTTCACAAAGATGCCTCTTGAGTTGTCCAAGTCAGTTATAAATAAAGAAGGGTGTGAGAAAGTAGTACTTCAAAAGTTCCCAGTTAATGTTAATATGGAAGAACTCACCATGGGTTATTTGCATTAACTAATGATGACCTGAGATCAAAGTCTGAGCCCACTGGAACTTGAGCTTCCAAGGTAGTCTAGTTCTGAGATGTCTAGTGAAATCTTCCAGAAATGAAATATAAACTACTGTAATGGGCTATCAAAACTGTCAAGCTGGCTCAGCAGAATGAGTGATGTGTTTAAGTCTGATCATTTTTCAAAAGCTCTATGAAACTAGAATAGTTCCATCCAAATGGCCACAAGCGACTTCTGTATCCAATTATCAAAAACAAGCTTAACAAAAGCTGTCAAGTGCTGAATTGTGTTTTTGGAATCATGCTGCAAAGTGATGAAATGATTACCCTTAAAGAGAACTTTGTACATAGATTAATAAACATTTCTCCTACTTAGTGATCCAAAGCAGTAATTAATGTCAAAAGGAAGTAATTCCAATTTTAGCTCACACACGTACTAAAAGTTTAAATGTTACTTTTGTCGACAAGTCTTCTACAATACCGTAAAGCATGCAAGCACAAAAGGTGAGGGTTTAACATTAAGCAAAGCCTGACAGACTGTAAGTACTCACAAAGCTGCTCTTGTAGAAAATCACTGAATATGTAAAATTAATTAGTATAATTCTGATCAGTGATTCTCTCTCAGTAATAGTTTTAACTAGAATTAATAATCAGCTACTCTTTGTATTTTTTTAATGTATGCTTCTGACTTTACTGTGTGCATTAAAAATAGAGCTGAAAGTTTTTTAGGGAGCCTTGCTGCAAGCTCTTATCTCTTTAAAAATAAAATAAAGGCAAGACAACCTTATGAGAAGAAATATAATTAAAGTCACTGACAAAATTAAAGATGGTGGGTGAAATGAGGACAGCAAGGACTTCTCTCCTCTCCTCTTTAGAATCCAAAGCAGTAGGGGTAATGAAACCAGAGAGCAGAGCAGAAAACCCCAAATGCTTTCTTTTTAGTTCATAGCAAGTTACCTCTAAAGTTTTTGATTCAACTGAAATTTCAGTTTCCTAGACCTTTTGGAGCAATGCTGAGATGAGAGGTCTCTATTTCTCCAGTTTTAGCAATGAGTAGTTTAAACATAAAAATACAAAGCTAAGAAAACATGGTAAACATGATTTCCTGGTATAGGTACTCTGGTCCTATGTCGTAGGGCTCCTCTGGACCCATTCTAACAACTATACATCTTCCTTGTGCTGGGATCCCCAGACCCGCATACAGCACTCCAAGTGAGGCTTCACAAAGGCAGAGTAGAGGGGTATGATCACCTCCCTTGACCTACTGGCCACTCCTCTGTTGATGCAGCCCTTTAGGTAGTTATTACTACCTCTGACTTATAGGAGGAGTTGAATTTTTGTGGTTTAATGTTTAGTTTGTTTCCAGAAAATAAAGAACCAAGCAGTGCTTTTGGGGCACTCTGAAATAGGTGATGATCGTTACTGAGAACAATTACAAAAATATAACTTTTGTGTTTCGATGACACATAAGAGACAAAGAAAGAATTTACAATATTTCTATAGCAAAAGCTACGTGGTTGTTTTATTTCATTTTCAATTGAAAATGGATCTTTTGGAAGATAGAATAAAATGATGTTTTTAGAAGTTGGCACCAAGAATTCAAAACTTTTTCACAAGCTTTTCTTCTACCATATTGAGTCTAGAATAGTCTACTGGGACTAGCATTTGAAGGTGAGCAGTATCGTCATGCTTCTCTATTGTTTTCTCAGATGAGACAAAATAAACAGATTCGGAACAGCTAATGCCTCCCTATATTTATTTTCCATTAATTGAGTTATTCTTTTTAATTTATTTGTTTGAAATCCATCAATGCTTGGAGAATTCCTTCTATATCAATTCCTTCTACATCTTGGAGAATTCCTTCTGCATCAAGGAATCTTTCTAAATCTTTCTCCCTTCTTTGGATGCTTCACTTAAATGACTCTAATCTAGTTCTGTCAGTCAAGTAGATTGTCCACGATCATCTCTGGTAAGGAAATTATATATTTTTTTTGTAAGTACATTTTATGAAATAGATTTTTTTATTGAGATGTACTCAGTATAGAAAGTAAACCTATGTTGTTATAGGATTTTTTTTTTTACATTGATTCTTGGTGTTACAATAGATAATAGCGTTTTGCATATCTTTTGTAATAGATAATACTGTTTCGTAGTGTTTTGTTTTTACCTGTGGCACAACAACCCCAAGCAGAGCTACAGGCTGGGAGATGAGTGGTTGGAAAGCTCCCTGGCAGAGAAGGACGTGGGAGTACTGGTCAGCTGAAAATGAGCCAGCAGTGTGCTCAGGTGGCCAAGAAGGCCAACAGCATCCTGGCTTGCATAAGAAGCAGTGTGGCCAGCAGGTCTAGGGAAGTGATTGTCCCCCTGTACTCGGCTCTGGTGAGGCCGCACCTTGAGTACTGTGTTCAGTTTTGGGCCCCTCGCTACAAGAAGGACATGGAGGTGCTTGAAAGAGTCCAGAGAAGGGTGATAAAGCTGGTAAGGGGTCTGGAGAACAAGTCCTACAAGGAGCGGCTTAGAGAGCTGGGATTGTTCAGCCTGGAGAAAAGGAGGCTCGGGGTGACCTTGTCGCTCTTTATAAGTATGTTAAAGGAGGCTGTAGAGAGGTGGGGGTTGGTCTGTTCTCCCATGTGCCTGGTGACAGGATGAGGGGGAACGGGCTAAAGTTGCGCTGGGGGTAGGGGGGTTAGGTTGGATCTTAGGAAGAACTTCTTTACTGAGAGGGCTGTGTGGCATTCGAACAGGCTGCCCAGGATAGTGGTGGAGTCACCATCCCTGGAGGTCTTTAAAAGACGTTTAAATGTAGAGCTTAGGGATATGGTTTAGTGGAGGACTTGTTAGTGTTAGGTCAGAGGTTGGACTAGGTGATCTTGGAGGTCTCTTGCGACCTAGACGATTCTGTGATTCTGCATTGTAAATGGTATGAAACGTTGAGTCTTATAAAGACTGTGAAAATCATAATGCAGATGATTCATAAGCTTATAGAAGTGTATTTTCTCAGATGCACAACAGTACCCTGAAGGAACATCATGGGCCTGCCTTGGGCTTTATGGGGAACTCTGAAGCTGGTGAAGCTTAATATGGGCATTGAGATACTTTTGTGGCGTACAAGATTAAAACATCCTTAGTGTTATGCATTGGATTCTGGTCAGCATACGTTTGGAACACTTCATTTCATATACATATGAAGGTGCTTTACATTGCTGAAGTAAGCCCTAAATATTTACTGTGAACTCTAACAAGATATTTTGCTGTGATTCTTGTCAAGTACCCAAGGGTCTGGCTGGAAACAAGGCTTTTATTCACTTTCTGCATACACTATTTCATGTTTTTATTAACTTCTTAAGCCTTGCTCAGACTTCTGGAGCAGAACTGTTATTAGACTGCATTTGCTGAAACTTGCAAATTTCTAGAGTATATACAATATTGGTAGCTTAGAACTTGGCTTAATGAATTTTATTTGCCATACCTCATGTCTCATATTTACTACTGACAATAATTTTGCTTTTAGGAGCTTCACTACTTCTTCAGTGGCTTTCAATAGATAACATTTTGTGTTTTATAGTGCAACATACATATCACATGGATAAATCACACTTTCAGACTTTGTTGGCTGAGAAGTCATGGATTAAGTCAGGCTAAAAGGTGGTTAACCTTTTCAAAAATTTCTAGTTTCCCTTTGTTATTTATGTAATTCTTATTTCACTTATTAAAGCAAACAGAACTAGGGTATTTTATGAAAAGTGTTTACTAGGCCATCTGTCTTGTGTTCTCTGTATGAATATGGAGTTACACGGCAAAGAATTTTTCCCTTGGAAAAGCTATTATCAGGAGATTTTTTTTATCAGATCATATGAAGAAAAATGCTACTTAAACATAGTTTGCTTTGTTGCAGTAAAGAAATATAAACAGAAAACACTCTGACAAATAAGAAAAAAAAAAAAGCTGCTTCCAGCAGCTTTATGTGACAACAGACCTTATTGAAATAGAAGAAATTAAAAGGAAAGATCTTGAAGAAATGTACTTTTGTAGTAAAAACAGAACAAAAGAAAAACATAAAATTTGAAATTGAATTTGAGAACTAGGTTTTCATATGTACCTCTAGCACGGGGAAAAAAGTAAGGTTTCAGAATATCTATTTTGTTTACTTCAGAATGAAATCAAATTTTAGGATTAGAAGTATTTCCAGTGACCACTATCTGACAGTTTTTCTTCATTTGTGAATCAACCATATTTTAAAATAGTGTAGTAACTAAGCAGTGTCTTAAGTTCTAAGTCATATTAATATTTTATATGCAAAGGTTCGAAACGACTAACTTTTTTGTATGGTTATCATTTATTCTTTAATGTTATATGTATGAAACAGTTCTATATTGCGCAGTGGAAAAACACATAGTTTCCTAGTAGGAAAAGGAAGTTGTATTACAGGACTTGTGTAAGAACTTGCAGTGTTGCCAGTGTTGGATGATTAGATCATCAATCTTGAAACCACCAGATTCACAGATACCTTTCATATTGTCTGTCTTCCTCTTAAATATGTAGGCTGTGCCAAAGCTTGGAGGCACATCTTCACTGAGAAAGGGAGGATGGTGGAGCAAGGTTCTTGTAGATCACAACAATCACAGTGAGCGCCTTGCTTGAAATGTCTATAGGGTGCTCTTGTTCCAACATATTTTAGGGTACAGCTTCAACACTTCAAGTATTTGTCATATTTTCGTGTGTAGATGTTTAAAGAAAAATCTGTTGCTTCTGTGGCATATCCAATGAAATGTTATTTCCTGTTCTTGTGCTGTATACAATATTGTTCTCTAGTAAATAGTTGAACCCATCCTTTAGGTCCAATGAGAGTAAACTTGGAAAAGATCTGTATGAAACACCACATGCTTGCAGTTACCTTGACTATTATTACTTCATGCTTTGTCATTTCAGTAGGCCTGCAAGAGACGTGGTGCTGAAGAATATGAGAAAGCAGTCAATGATGTGTTATAGCTGCTTATTTTTTCAGTGTCTTATTCCTTAATGAATTCTTTCTAGGCATGATCTTGGCTAGCCTGATGTAAGCCTGGGAGTCAGATTTTTCACTTAATTTGATCTGATCAGATGCCATGAGAGCATGTTTTACTATGTTCTGAGTAATTGCCCTTGAACAACAAATATGTGTCATAAGAAGTTCAAATGCCTTGAACAGTATGTACAGCATCTCTGAAAAGAGCAGGTAGTTTTGTTAAGTAGTTTTGTTAAGTGTTCAACTCCTGTAGATTCTCTACTTTTCTCTCCTGGAGAATCTTTTCTACACTTCAAAATAATGGTCGAGATGGCACTTTGAACAACTCAGGTTTGTTTCTATGATTGTAATTACTAGGTGAAAATCAGATAGGCAATAACAATTTCTGTCACTAAAAAAAAAAGTTCATGGTGAAAACAGAAGATTGGACAGCCGCTTTGAACCTAATGCCCAGAGTGCTTGTTATGACTTACCGTACTCCATATGTTCAGTGCTTTTAATTAAATAAAATCTTCCTTGGGGCTTTTGGATACTTCCTGACAAATTCTTTTATTTGCTTTTATTGCTCTCTATCTTCATCTTCTTTTCTTACATTTTGAGTTGAAACCCCTTAGAGTAGAGGCCTCTTATTCTAATCAGAA
The DNA here is from genome assembly GCF_047663525.1 of Anas platyrhynchos. Taxonomy (NCBI): domain Eukaryota; kingdom Metazoa; phylum Chordata; class Aves; order Anseriformes; family Anatidae; genus Anas; species Anas platyrhynchos. The sequence continues at coordinate 43,775,364 of NC_092590.1, read as the reverse complement.
TTGTGTAGGATAAAGTGCAATGGAGAATCCTGTTACTTGATTAGACCTATTGCAAAAATGACAATAAGTTACAGTATTAGGAAATGTTTTGACCTTCCATAGGACACATACAGCTGAAAACTGCAAAGATGAAGCATCTCCTTTAAAGCAACCAGTGATGGTAAAGAATTTATTTGAAGAAAAAAAGAAAAGAAATCTTTGCCAGTAGCACTGACAGGAATACTCATATGAACTTTTGCAAACATTATTCTGCAAATGCCATTCTAAACAGACGTACCTTTATGAACAGTAACCTGACATTTATAACCGTTCTAAATAATGCAACAAAAGAATTTTCAAGGTTCTTGTGAACCTTTCCACATGCAGACTTTGCAGTTTCTTCAATTATTTACTATGTTTAGAAACATCTCAGTAAATCAGATTTTTGAAACACAAAGCAAATATTAACTGTTGAGTTACATGAGCATTTTGAATTTGTGTCAGAAGGAATGTGATGAAAATTCTGTGTGACTTGTTTTTAACAAAACACGAAAGCAAACTGCTTTTCCATTTCTACTGGTAGAAACCAAAGCACTTAATATAATATTTGTAAGGTTTAAATATCGTTACAATGAACTGGAATATGACAGTAATATTTCAGGAACGAGAGAAACGAGAGGCTGATTCTTTGCTGTTGTGTACTACTGGCCATATATTTCATAAAATCAGGATAAAATTTCGTACTTGTTGGCAGAGTCTGTAAGCTTTTAATGCAAGTGTTCTTGCATTTTAATTGATGATTTTTATGAACAATTTTATTATGAAGTTAGTTACATTATGCTCATACATTAGAGGTCATCTAACTTGCTTCAGTCTGACCAAAATTAATGAGATACCTAAAATGAACTGTCATTACATGCAACTTCCATCTAGTTCTATTTTTTTTAATATCACTTTGTTTTGAGAAAGATGTATATGGGTGACTGTACGTATGTGAAGTGCATGACTGTAGGCTACAGAGATTTTTGTGGCACAGAAGCCATTCAGCTTTTGTTAGTGATATTGTAAATATCCTATGAAATGCTGAGAGTTGTTGGTCAAAGAATGACACACTTTTTTATTATTATTTTTTTTTTTTTTAGGAAGGAGTTGCAATAAGACATCCCTTTTCTTTTTAGCCTTTTATTTTGAGAACAGAGTTGGAAACTAAGAAAAATGCAAAGCTTTTCCACTTGAGAGAAGGATGGATCTCATGCCATGAACTATGGATTCAGCATTAATTACAATAAGGTTTTCTCAAAATAAATTCTACATTGCCATGATTAGAGTGCTAAGAGCAACTCAGCTCATCTAAATGGTACTAAAAAAAAGTGTGTGTATGCACAGTTCTGTGCCACTCAGGCATTATTTCAGAGGTTGCTAATGGAGGAAATGCATTTTTTTAAGGGCTGCGGAGTGGGGAGAAGCAGTCTTCTGTTCTTTCCAGAAAGCCTATATCACACCAATGACTAGGTCAAAGTAATTGTTTGAAGCAAGCTAGAGTATTCCCATGTTACACATCCTATTGAAGAATATTCTGTATCATAAGAGTGGGGGGTTCTGAAACTGCCTGAGGTTGTGATATTAGAAGTTGCTTTCTTTAAGCACCCAAAACTCTTCATACCTTCAGAACACTTTGCCCAGAAAAGGTTTTGTTGGACTGTTACTATTGCTGTAGTGTTGCTTCTAAATCAAGTAAATCTTGCCTGTTCCTTCAGAACTCAGGATATATACTGTCTTAACAAGTGTAGTAGTTTTGTTCATCATCATAGGAATCTTTAATAAATTTTCACTTATTTTGGGAATTACCAATATGACTTCTGCTTAATATAGCAAGTGTGTTAATGTCACATCCATTTACTATTTGTAGGAATTATTAAAAGGTAAAGGAAGTATTTATATAACTATCAAGGCACAATTTATATTTAAGAAAATTAATTTTAACTTTCAGCTTCAGAGACAAGAGTCTTTTGTCAGTCATAAATAAAGGTCTGTATTTTTTTTTTTATTTTTTTTATTTTCAATAATTAAGAAAGTCCAGAGACTGTCTTCTGAGAATTATTACCTTAAAGGCCACTGTTAGTAAGATTTGATGACTCATGCATAAGGAAGTGCTATATACTTACTAGAAATATGCGCTCATTTTCTATTAAATTTCAAAGGGACTTTAAAAGTATTTGAGGACACAGAAGTATCACCTTTTGGATAGCTTATTTTTAGAATGGTTTTGAAAACTCAAAGGAGCTGGAAGGGACTAGTTATCAGGGTGGTCCTCATTTTGAAGTAAAATAAAATACGCATATGGAAACGAACCAGTGTATGAGCTCAAACTGATCAAACAATTCTCTGTGGACCTCAACCAATGGGACAGGCTATGGCCAACACTTCTAGAACTTCTGAATTTCTCTGGAATGGTTTATAAATAGTGTTTCATTCATGATAACTTTTTAAAAGAAATTGGTTTTCTACTTGAACTTTTATTAATATCAAAGGAAGAACTTTATAAATACTCATTGGTACCCCCACCCCTCATCTCTCTGTGTAGCAGAATACATTAGAGCAAAACTTGGGAAACCATCCTTTCTAGAACATACTACAGTGTAACTGCCAATAATCCTATATCTTGGATACTGAAAAGGTTCTCAATAATTCTTGGAAAATCTTGCGGTAGCCCTGGGGAAGATGTAATTTGTAACAGAAAAACAGCAATATTTACTTCAGATCCTTGGTGTCTTGATAGATAGTCTTTATAATGGAAGTATTAACACATGTATGCTGAGGCTTAGTGTCAAGGATTAAAATTTAGTTGTGCAAACACTTCTTCATATTTCACGGTTTTGTAGGACAAGGCTGTTGTGCTTACAAATTTGTTCTTTAAATGAACCGTTCTGGAAATTCAACTAATGTAAGTTGTAACCAGGCTTTCAGCTGTTTTAATAGTATAATATAAAGTAACTTATTTAAATATGAAGCATAGAGTGGGCAAGAGTTCTGGAACTCTGGAGCTGACCACTGAATTAGGGTCCTTGTCTGTAAAAAAAATAAAATAAAATAATAAAAAATTAATGTACAAGAAAAACAACAGAACATAAAAATGGAGTGTGGAGATGAATATTTAGGCCATCCAAAATCTGTTTTTGTTGCAGTATGTTATCCTGGATCAATAAGAGAAATACTAATCCTTTTGGAAATGTTTTATTTAAAAGAAGTTGTGTGAACATCCTGTTCTACAGTGAGGAAGGAGTACAAAATAGTTTTGCTGATAACGGGTGAAAGTTAAGTAAGAAAAGAAATAAACAAGCCTGTTGCATTTCCCTTAACCAGTCTATTTCAAATCAGGATGAACTTGAACTTTCTTAACTAGTGAATATGATATGTCTTAAAAATGAAAGTTAGGTGGCTGAAATAGTTTATATCAGAACTGAAGGCATTCATTTTACTACAGATGATGCAAGACAGCACAATGACCTCCTGAGATTTCTTGTTTTATTTTTCAAGGAATTAATTTTCTTAAGCATTAGTTCAGATACTGCTGGAGGCTGTGTCACATTCTTTGTGTATATGCCTGATAGCTGTACTCACTCTAAATAGGCAAACAAAAAAATAAATAAATAGTAACATGACTATCAGTTTGTGAAATGTCAGTTTCAATTTCTTGATTGGCTCACCAATCTCTCCTCTCCCAAGAAAGGACAGGAAGGGAAAAGCAACAGTTATTTTTGACATGCCCCTAGGTAATTATATTCTTCTTCATCAGACAAGAATGTGTATGCTTGGCTGAACAATTCAGAAATTAAAAGCTGCTGCTCTTATTTGAAAGGCATGTTTTCTTTTGGGGTTTGTGCCACCATTTAAAATAATCTTTGTCTCATTTTAGCTATGATCCTCTCTTGTGGAATGAAATGATTTTTTTATTTTTTTTTTTTATCAATATTGATGAAGATATAGCTGATCAAAAATATAGCACATTTTTAATGGAAAACTGAAATAAATTTTTAGCCAGTTCTTCAAGGAAGAGGAGGAAGGAAGTACCCCAAATTTTTATTTCCTCTTTTGCGCTTCTCTCCATCATCAACTTTTGGGTGCCTTAAAGCTGGTGCCCACACACCTGAAGGATGTGTGGGGAGGTACTGCAAGCTCCTAAATCATCTTTGCATCTCCCTTACAGACTGCATTGTATCTCCCTTACAGACTGCAAAGGATGTTATTAACTGGTTCCTATATGATGTGTTGCTTTTTTGCTAGGAAATGAATGAGGACCAAATTTGTCGAATGAGTGCTGGACATAAAGCTCAAATTTAGGAATATGAATCAGAATTGTTTTGTTTTCGGGGGATTGGGCTCACACCTTTTATTGCAGCTGTACGCTTTGTGGGTACCTACCTGATTTGGAAATGAGGGTGCTATGCTTAAAGTGTTCAATGTACATCTCAGCAGCTAACTTAAGGACCAAAATTTGAAAATTCTGCCTGAGACTGTCTATGCAGTATTTTTTTCTGTTCATGTTGAGTTTTCACAGTTCTTTTAATTAGTCAAATAGCGAAAGAAATCATGATAATCAACTCCTCCACCTCAGATGTGTGGCACATAATTCCTGCTTTTCAGCTGGCTCATTTGTTTCCACTTATTGACGTAGACATTAGATAATGTTTCTGTGTAGTTGTTCCATTCTGAACTTGACAGAGAGGGTTAAATTTTGTGCTTGCTTGTTGACGGTTTTTATTTTTTTCATTTGAGTAAAATTAATTTGATCTTCTTTGTAGCTCACTAGCTTTCTAATCTCCACAGCCATATTATCACCAGCTTAAAATAAACTACGCACTGATTGATTGACTGACAGGGAAAAGTTTTTCTCATTTGACTAGAAATCCATCCTTTGCCAGAAGTGAGCCTTTTTTTTTTTTTTTTTTTTTTTCCCGGCCATTTCTTTTACTAACACTCAAATATTAAACAATTTGTTTCTATACCATCATGCAGGGAAATAGCTTACTGCTGCTTTCCCCATATTAAAATGCTGCATGTGCAGATCTGCTTGGAGTGAATGTTTATGAATATATGTTCAAAGTTGCATATTCAATATGAAATTTTAAGTCAGACCCAAACATATGAAGAATAAAGCTTTTTGCCTTTTCCTAGTTCGTGGTGTTACCATTTATCTGCCTCACCTCATAGCAAGCTTTGCAAACGAGGTAATTTTGCAGCAGTCTACAGCCAAATCTTAACAGCTGGCTTTCTGTTGTACTCAGATTCAGATCTGAGCTTTTAATGCAGCTCATTTATAGGATGCCCTTTATCACTAGGAGAAAGGGAGAGAGGAACTGCTTTGCATTTTTCAGATGCAGTGTGTTTTGGGGTTTTACCAGGAACAAAGTCTCTTGATAACAACTGAGCTTACAAGAAGGAGGAGGAGGAAGCTTAATATTAAATATGATAGATAAAACTACAGGTAACCTTTGGAAAGGAACAACTCTGTAACATGTGATGTGTTTAAATATATTAGTGCTTTTATTTTTGCTGTTAGTGAAATGAACCATTTTATGAACTTAAACCTGATGAGCTATGCTTTCTCAGCAGGGCTGAGAAAGTTTAATCACCTACAGGTAGAAAATTGATTTTTACTCAGTGTAAGGTGATGTGTAGTATTTCTTTAAATCTATAGTAGGAAGAAGAACACATCCCCTCATACTGTACAAAAATCAATTTACCAAAGTAGAAGGAAACTTAAGTATATTCTAGACTGTGAAACAGAGTGGAAACAAAGCAGTTCTGCAGATAGCACTTTGTACCTGCTATAATAAGGTTTATTTGACAATTGTAGAAGAAAGCGTTTATATCTATATCTATATCTATATCTATATTTATTTATTTTTGTGGTGTGAAGTTAAACAAAAAATTGAAAAATATTCCAAGTGGAAAACGTGCAGCAAAGAATAACAGGAAAAGAAAAGGAGTTATTTTCTTAGTTAGAAGTAGAAGGGATTGGAAAAGAAAATGTAGACCAGAAAAGGGAAAACAAATATCTGTACCCCTACAGATGCACTTTTCCATGCACCATAGAATATGCATATTAAAATTAGGAACAAAGTCATGTGAAGAGTTACTAGAGCTCCAAAATTCATCCCTCTGCACTAGTGGTGTGTGTATTGATGAGCTGATCCAGCTCCCGTCTGTTTTCTAATTTTACTTCTGGCTGCAAACAGTAGATATTGTTCAAACCAGAATTTCAGTGAACAGGAATGAAACTAGAAACTTGCATACTTGTTGATACTGGCAACATAAATGCTCTTACCATATGAGGAAAAAAATACTTTCTATCCAAGATAGCCACTGAGAAGTACCTCAGTCTACCAACATGAATAACATAATTCATTTTGTGTGTGCTGTCTAGACTTTTACTGAGCAATATGTAGCCGCTAGAAGCAGAAGTCACAGCTTGGTTGCATGTTGACACCTTGGTAACACCAACACTTGTCCTTGTTTTGTGAAAGATGATGGTCACCTTCTTGAGCTTCTGAAGGATAGCTGATGGCCTCCTGACTGAGGGCCAGTGTCTAGGAGGGAAGTACAGAGAGTAACCCTGATGTGGATGGTTATGTCTGCTACTGAGACAGTGAAGGAGACCTCTATGAATGCTGCCTCTGCCCATCCTGTTCACAGGAGCCACTTTGAAGTGTTTGGGTGACACTTAGATCTGCGTGGTCAGAGCAGCCGCAAGAGGCAAAGCTGCCTGGTATTTTGTGGGGCTGGTGTGTGTTTACTTTATATTTGAGTTTGTCCGTATGGCTCTGGAGGTCTGCTTTTGGGGTGTATGGCAGCTTGTGGATTTGTGCATGCTCCTGTCAACATAACGTAGCTCTGAAAATATGCTGATGTTTCCATGATATAGGTGAAAGCTTGTCTGTGGTTCCTGGTGTGGGGCTATGGAGCCTACTGCTAGCATAACTGCCAAATATAGCATAGAGGTTTCTTTTTTCTTCTTTTTTTTTTTATTTTTTTTATTTATTTTTTTATATTTCTTTCAGCTTTAGCTAATGTCAAGAAGAAAATCAGACAGGATGCGCTATGTTTGTTAATATACTTAAAGCATACCAGCCATGAAATACTTGATAGTTTAAACATACTAGCATTGTGTGGTAGACTCACTCCCTTAAATATTGCTTTTCATTTTAAAGGAACCCATCAGATTGATCCTAATCATATTACAGGATATGGTATCACTGTTCATCATACAAATTGACTTCGTGTAAGTTTTACTGGAACAATTTGGTTGGCTTTCTGTGCATGTGTGTACAGATAGCCTTCCAGGTTGTAATCTGTCCTGGTTCACTGTGAGCTCCAGAGTATCCCTTTCTGACAGCTCAGTCAGGTGGACTGTTATATCTCTGAAGCAGAAAAAAAACATGTTTTGAGGGAGATTGAAAAATGTTACATTTAATCCTTTGAGAAAGAAGTCATTGTGGATTGCCTTTGGGGAGACACTGAGAAAATTTCAGAGTAACAGGACTTTATTTACATTTGATAGCCTAAATTTCACAGAATTTCACAGAATTTCTAGGTTGGAAGAGACCTCAAGATCATCGAGTCCAACCTCTAACCTAACACTAACAGTCCTCACTAAACCATATCCCTAAGCTCTACATCTAAATGTCTTTTGAAGACTTCCAGGGATGGTGACTCCACCACCTCCCTGGGCAGCCCGTTCCAGTGCCTAACAACCCTTTCAGTAAAGAAATTCTTCCTAACATCTAACCTAAAACTCCCCTGGCATAACTTTAGCCCATTCCCCCTCGTCCTGTCACCAGGCACATGGGAGAACAGGCCAACCCCCACCTCTCTACAGCCTCCTTTAATGTACTTATACAGAGCAATAAGGTCACCCCTGAGCCTCCTCTTCTCCAGGCTGAACAAGCCCAGCTCCTTCAGCCGCTCCTCATAGGACTTGCTCTCCAGGCCCCTCACCAGCTTCGTCGCCCTTCTTTGGACCCGCTCAAGCACCTCGATGTCCTTCTTGTAGCGAGGGGCCCAAAACTGAACACAGTACTCGAGGTGCGGCCTCACCAGAGCCGAGTACAGGGGGACGATCACCTCCCTAGCCCTGCTGGTCACAGTGTTTCTGATACAAGCCAGGATGCCGTTGGCCTTCTTGGCCACCTGAGCACACTGCTGGCTCATATTCAGCCGACTGTCCACCATCACTCTCAGGTCCTTCTCTGCCTGGCAGCTCTCCAACCATTCCTCTCCCAGCCTGTAGTTCTGCTTGGAGTTATTGCGCCCCAGGTGCAGGACCCGGCACTTGGCCTTGTTGAACTTCATGCAGTTGACCTCAGCCCATCGGTGCAGCCTATCCAGATCCTCCTGCAGAGCCTTCCTACCCTCGAGCAGATTGACACACGCACCTAGCTTGGTGTCATCTGCAAACTTACTGAGGGTGCACTCAATGCCATCATCCAGATCATTGATGAAGATGTTAAAGAGGACCGGCCCCAGCACCGAGCCCTGGGGGACGCCACTAGTGACTGGCCTCCAACTGGACTTGGCTCCATTCACCACAACTCTTTGGGCCCGGCTATCCAGCCAGTTTCTCACCCAACGAAGCGTGCGCCAGTCCAAGCCAAGAGCAGCCAGTTTCTTGAGGAGAATGCTGTGGGAGACGGTGTCAAAAGCCTTGCTGAAGTCAAGGTAGACCACATCCACAGCCTTTCCCTCATCCACCCAGCGCGTCACTTTGTCGTAGAAGGAGATCAGGTTCGTCAAGCAGGACCTGCCTTCCATAAACCCATGCTGGCTGGGCCTGATCGCCTGCTTGCCCTTCAAGTGCCGCATGATGACTCCCAAGAGGATCTGCTCCATGAGCTTCCCTGGTACTGAGGTCAAACTGACTGGCCTGTAGTTCCCCGGGTCTGCCCTCCGGCCCTTCTTGTAGATGGGCGTCACATTTGCTAGTCGCCAGTCAGCTGGGACCTCCCCCGATAGCCAGGACTGCTGATAAATGATGGATAGGGGCTTGGCCAGCACCTCTGCCAGTTCTCTCAGTACCCTTGGGTGGATCCCATCCGGCCCCATCGATTTGTGGACATCCAAGTGCTGTAGCAGGTCACCAACCAGTTCTTCGTGGATGGTGAGGGCCACATCCTGCTCCCCGTCCCCTTCCACCAGTTCTGGGTACTGGGTATCCAGAGAGCAACCGGTTTTGCCGCTAAAGACTGAGGCAAAGAAGGAATTAAGCACCTCCGCCTTTTCCTCATCTCTTGTAACTAAGTTTCCCCCCGCATCCAGTAAAGGATGGAGATTCTCCCTAGTCCTCCTTTTTGTGTTGATGTATTTATAAAAGCGTTTTTTGTTATCTTTAACAGCAGTAGCCAGATTGAGCTCCAGATGAGCTTTGGCCTTCCTAATCTTGTCCCTGCACAGCCTCGCTACATCCTTATAGTCCTCCTTAGTGGCCTGCCCAATTTTCCAAAGATTATAAACCCTCTTTTTTCTCCTAAGCTCAAGCCACAATTCTCTGTTGAGCCAGGCTGGTCTTCTTCCCCGCTGGCTCATCTTTGGGCACATGGGGACAGACCGCTCCTGCGCCATTAGGATTTGCCTCTTAAAGAGCGCCCAGCCTTTCTGGACCCCTCTGCCCTTCAGAACCGCCTCCCATGGGACTCCACCAACTAGTGTCCTGAGCAGCCCAAAGTCAGCCCTCCGAAAGTCCAATACAGTGGTTTTACTGGTTCCCTTCCTGGCCCCGCCAAGAATAGTGAACTCCTATCTAACAACACAAAAAATTGGCCATTGTAATGGTGAAACTCACTCCGCAGTTGCATGATCTGCAAAAACAATACCTTCTAAAAGGATTGAAGGCTGAGCAAAGAATCTGTAGATACATCATTCAGCCACTCTTTGTTACAAATTAAAGTCTTAATGTAAAATTTAAACCTACCTTTTTAGCAAGCCTAGTTATAGACCAGTTGCATATAATACCCCAAACCTAATTCATGGCACTAGAATTACAGAATGACCTGTTGTCTTGGTCAGCTGGCTACAATTACCAAGTCTCTTTGCACCAGGATTTCAGATCCTGAGTGCTTTTTAAAATGAGAAGCAGGTGGTATGTATGTGTATAATGTTTCTATGCATATATCTATTTGTAAAAACAGAGCAGGCCAAACAAATTATTGTCAATAGACCATCAAAAGTTTAGAAGACTCATTGTACCAGTACAAGACATCTGCTTTGCCTGAATTTTTACCCCTTTAATGTTGTATTAAACTGTTTTTCCTGACAGTTTCACTGACTAGGCTTATTTTAAGCATGCGTACATTTGGAACTTATATATTGATTTCTGTGTTAACTACTGCTGAAAGTGAAATCTAGACTATATGATACCTGTGATGGAGGACTTAAATTGGTATGATTTTATATTAGAATGGTGAAATTGTAGAAAAACATGGCTATCTGGTGCTCTGGTAGGAATTACTATTAAAATAGTAACAGAACCAGCTGAAGCGAACAGTTTGGCGTTAAATTACTCTATTCTTGATCTACAGTATTTTTTTTTTTTTAATGACAACAGTAATTGTGTTGCATGGGCACAAATATTGGTACCTTTTAGAGTAAGCTACATGTATGTGGGCATATAACAAACTGTTTCTGCACTTGTGCTTCCACTAACAAGACTTGTCCACTAGTTTGCCTTGGTGTAGCTGCCTCCTTATGGTTCATCCCTCTCTCTATCAGCCAGGAAGTCCCCCCAGTGCATGGTTTGCCAGCATCACCACCAGACTTGGAGGCTCTCCTGCTCTGAGAACATCTACCTTGCCATGTAGGCACTTGTGCTTCTGCTCATGCTGACTTTGAAACTGGAAGTGCTGAGGTTTGCAGATAGGAAAACTCTGGGCTGAGTAAAGGCCATTTCAGGTCGGGATCTCTGTCTTTGTTAGCATGCGGCCAGGTGGTAGGGCTATTGTTACAGGCTGCTGTTCAGTGTTGTAAGAACAACAATAGTGTTTTTTGGGCTGGAAAGTGCAGAATGACTTGTTCAGGTCTTAGTCAGTTCAGGGATCTTTGTGCTGCATGCCTTTGTGCTGCTGTGCAGATGTGACCTTATGAAGCTTTTTGGGAAAATACACTTTGAATCTTTGCAAAGTTCAGTCTGTAGTGAGTTTCTTCCATTCAACCAGGCATAAGTATTACTATATTTTTGTGCTATTATTTAAAAAAAGGTGAATACAAATATGCAGTCTTATACTTGCGTGGTGGTTTTAGAATTGTGGAGGCTTATTCATTTATGTTTTATATCTTTCCTTGTCTTTCAAAATTATTATTAACATGTAATTAATATTGTTTTCTACATTATGCAGTGGACTAAATTTGCTGTTTAGATTTGGAAGATACCAGCTGGCACAATGTCTCTTAATTTGTAGGTAACCTGAATGCATATTAGCAAATGCTTCAAAAATTTCTCAGCCTGGTTTATAGACTTGACCTGCATCTTTTTCTCTGAAACATTTCTGATTATCTAGTGTTTTGCGTATCTTTATTTGAATAAAGCTTTTAAAATTTTTTAACATCACTTTTCCTTTTGAAAGCTAGTCTTTGAATACCGATGAACAAAGTCATGTTTTGATTGACAGCTGTAATTAAAAAAAATATCCTTTGAGGGAATTGTTTGTAATGGCTCAGAATACTTGCTTTCTTAACATTCAGCACCATTTCTCACAAATGATACAAAATTTCTTAAGAGGTTTACCTTGTCAAACATTGTTAAAATGTAAATAAAATAAACAAAATGGATTTGAAGCCACAGGGTACCTTTAATAGCTTTTTGTCTTAGATGTGAAACAAATATGAACTTTATCTAAACTGTAGGTTTCTTTGAGATTACAGAAAATGACAGTTATATTCCTGTGCTGTTCACTACAGCTTTGTCTGGCTTTAATTTTTGGAGTCAAGGGGCAGCAAGTGATACCTATGGATTTTGTGTTAAGAAGAGGTTCATAAATTATGGATGAAGCGGGACAGTTATTGGTATTTAAAGACATCATTCTTGAAGATGAATATTAATAGGGGTAAAAACCTGAAGGAATTCCATGTAACTTTCTGAAATAGGGCAACTGAACAAAGTTTGCACGATTCAATAAACAATGCTGGGTAGTGTTGTGGATCCAGCCAGTCCACCCATGGGTTATTGATGTATGCACACATGAGCCATATTCTGCCTGTTATTTATACAGAGAAATGATTCCTCATAGCACAACTGCTTGACTTCTTATTCAGTCTTCATAGTTAATTTTCATTTTAAAGACGGTGAAAGCAATCAGTTTGATTGAAACATTTGCAGCATTAATTTGTCTTGTCTGCTGTAACCTTTGTCGGAGGTAGGCTTATGTATGAGATTGAGATTGCCCTTCAACAGGGTTGGCCAACAAACATACAAAACCAGATGAGTGGAGATTGTTGGCAACTCAGTTGTTAGAGCTGTTCACCAGCAGGAGAGATCAGTGTAATGTCCATTCACAAAAGACTTAGAGAAGTTATTTGCATTTCACAGATGATTAAAAATAATAAATAACAAAATAATAAAATCTTTACTTTTTAGGATTTTATTTTATTGTCAAGGAGTAGCATAATGAAAATGTTCCTGATGAATAGGCAAACTGTAAAGCATGGGTAGGCTGACAACAACAGTGGGGAGTAAGTGGGAATGTAGAATTAACGTACCAGATGGCAGTGAAAATCAAAAGAGAAAACCAAATACAGAAGCGATTTATGGACTTGAGGTACGCAGGTCTAGTTGGACCTGCTATCTGTTTCTGCTGTTTGTCCCCCCACTGTTGTGAAATAACTGACAGTGCTGCCTGCTTGTCCAGCCCAAATTGAAGCTTTGGACAGAAGCTTTCTCCTGTCTTGAAGTGTGTATATTTTGCACACTGAAGTGTTCTGGTTTCATGCAGAATACTAGAGAGAAGACTATTCTCTTATGCTCTATTGCTCCTTTTTAGGTTATTTTATTGTGTTGTTGTAGCTTTCTAGAAGAAGAAGTGGTAGCAATCTGCTCTACTGGATAAGGATTTAGTGAGTTTTTAAATAAATTGCTGAGTTTACCCATTATTTCTAAACCTTAGTGAAAGAAGTGTAACTGATCGTTTTAGAATAATTCTGGTTTTGTGAGTTCTCAAAGATTATTTGTTTCAGATAATTTATTCCTACTTACATCAGCTAATTCTTCCTTTTTTATTTTTGGTGAATCGAGCACAGTATGCTAGAGATCTGATATGCAGAGCCTGAAACAGTAATTACAGAGTCACTGTGTGGAGCCTTGTGAGATGATGCCCTTACTGTGAAGCATTCTGTTTTGTCAATAAGCTTACATCAATACTTGGCAGGTCATTTCTGCAGTTTTAATGTTTCAGAATATAAACTAGACAAAGTCAGTAATATCAAATTGGAGCTGCTTTGCATCTGAAATTGACAAATCCTATTTTGAAAGCATGCATGAACATGAGGATCAAATTTAGCTTTTAACATTTACATTTTTTTCCAATGGGGAAGTATCTGATCCACTTCTAATTTACCTGTTGTTGATTTCCTGAATCTTTCCTAATCCCTTGCAGCTGAGATGTCCTCACCATTGGAGAAGCAATTAACAAAATCCCTGACTGGAGTGTATGAAGCATCTGTTATGGAAGTATAAAAGGTTAGCCTAAATCCCAGCACACAGATGTCAGACTAGAACAAATCAGCATGGAGAATTACCTGGAGGCGCCACAAGGTTAAGGTGGAGCATATGTATGGTTAAAAGGTTGTTTATGACTAGCAGAATTAATTTTTCAGGATGAGAAGGTCAGACATGCAGAAGTGAAGAGTGTCTGTTAGCAGAGATTGTTTTAGGCTCTGGATTTCACCTGGCAAACACCACGGCAGATTTCATTCGTATGTCCAAACTGAAAAACTTAAGTAAAGCCTTGTGATTATAGAGATGCTACTAAATGTCCTCTCTGGAAGGACTTATGCTTACCAGTCAGCTATATTTTAAAGTACATTTTATTCTAAATCTGTTCTGTACCAGGTTCAGTGGATTGAACCTAGAAGAAAGCTATTTCCTCTTTCCCTAACTAACGGTATAGGCGGTTTTAATCCTTCAAAATTAAGTCCTTCACCTTGTGTCACATCAATGTAAGATGCTTTTGTATCAACGTGCAATATACTTATTGTCTAATTTACAAATATGGATACTGTAGTCTCTTATATCAGACACTGTCTTTGTTAAATTAATAAAGTGTATAGATATATGAGAATTATAAAATGTTGGAAATGTTCAGATTGGATCTTTGTACAATGTAAACAGGCATTGTTCTGCTGCCGCTGTTGATTCAGGGAGGTATATATTACCACATACTAATTTCCAGCTGTTTCCTAGGATAAAGTTTAATTCCAGGACACTTGGGTGCTCTCCAGAGGATGTGTGCTAGTGTGTGACTGACTTTGTCCAGAATCTGTTCTAAATTCATTCTATTTTGTACTCATCTTTTGCATGTATGTTTTTCCAAGTGTAAACACTCATGTATTAGCCTACATATGTTAGCACTGTTGGAGCTGGCACAACAAAAATGTGAATATGCTGGAAGGAATTCAGAAAGAAAAGCTACCAAAGAGGTTGGAGATTGAAGGGACCAATTAGTGGGAAAAGATTAAATGGTTTGATTGTGCCCTTTTCACGCAGGCAAAATTCAACAGATTATTTATTTGATTTTGGAGGCAGTGAGGGACAACAGCCAAAAAAGGGGAGATGTAGTAGTCAGGAAAATAGTAACTGAAGGGATGTGATAACCATCTCAAATGCTTGAATAAACAAGAAATTTAAAATGTGGTTCAGAGCAACATAATGAAAATAAAAAGGTTAAATTAACTACAGAAAAATTAACAATAAAGATGATTAATAGCAAAAAAAAAAAAAAAAAAAAAATCCATGACAATGACGTTCCTTAGAATGTAGAATGCTGGTCTCAGAAAAGCTACAGAGAACCCATTGCTGGGTTAATTAAAAACGTAACTGTATCAAGCATTAGAAGATGTTAAGCAGAAAAAAGACAGGCATTTGGAAAGAATGGAGCAATGGACCAAAAGAACAGTGGATGTTCTTACCTCTGATCTGCACATGTGCATGTGTGAGGAAGGTAATGCTTGAAAAGGATAGGTCTTGCTCATGGAGTTGTTGCCTAGAAAATGAACTGAACGTCAGAATGCCCAGAGGTGGAAGTATAAGGGTTTTATCCTCATCCTAATTTTGTAACTCTATTTTGTTCATATTGCCAGGTACTTAATGCAGGTTGAGTGTGCTTTTCAGTAAGAATTGTGCTTTGGGTTGGGAGGGACATGAAAGATACCTAATTTTAACCCCGCTGCCAAGGGCAGGGACACCTTCCAGAACCCATGTTCTATTTGGATGCACATCTACAAGCACAAGACCTATCCAGACACCTTTGGTCATTTCCTCCTAAATAATTGGGTAAAGGGATTGATTTGCTCCAACCTGTTTTGCAAATGAATTTTGTTTTTACATTTAAAATTTAAACAATTAATTTATTAATTTAAAATTTCAACAATTGGAAGTTGATATTGCTTGCGAACCTGCTATATGCTCTGAATGGGTAAGATCGTTCATATGCAAGCGGAGAACGTTTCAAGTGTTCTTGCTGTTTAAGTGCCTGTTTGATAAGCATCCCTCATCAGAAGACACGTGCATATATATTGTATATCATCCCTATATCTCATTCCTGCCCCAGCTACTTTTCAATTTACATGGAGGAAACAAACTAACAGAAGCTGCCTGTTATTTTTCGAAGTTGGTTCAGATTCCATTGGCATCACTGTTGTAGCACACAAGGGCCTTAGCAAAGCTTTAGAAAAGCCTTAATCCATACTGGAGAAAAGTATTGAGCCCCTGGAAACATTACTTTTGGTTAGTACTGTGTATGTAGTCTAGTGGGCTTCTAGATTAAGATTGCTTTTTTTTTCTTACATAGAATTACAGGTATTCCAGATTGAAATATTTCAAGTGAGAAGTTTGGCTGTGATTTTTCTTGTGGTATGGTGTGTATGTTTTTTTACTAGTCATCTGGAAATAATTTCTTTGTTCTAGTATATCACTTTCTGCCCTTGTTTTGAATGAATATAAAAAAATCAGTATGTCTTATGACCTTGATTATGAAAGCTGAGTTGTTTACTTTCATTACTTTATGCTGCGTTTAGTTCATTATATAAGCCTTTGATAATTGCATGGATTTTTCTGGATGCTTCACTTCTTATATACTGCCCATAGATAGCTCTTTTACCACAAAATGCAAATTCCCCTCTTGAAGCAACAAAAGGAATGTCAGCATCAATAATGAAGCAACTGGTTATTAGATTTGCATACCAACTGATGTGTTTGGAGGGTTTAGATTATTTTATTACTTCTTTCTCCTGAAGGTTAATGCTCTGGTTAGACAACCTTGTTTATCACTGCTAATATGTCTCATGGTTGATTGAGTCACCTTATCAACATTTCAGATTTCCTTTTTCCTCTTTCTTTAGGCTACCTTTTAGAAACGGGTTGTAGAGGGAAAAAAAAAAAAAAAAAGCAAAACTCTAAGTATTTCTTCCTTTATAAGATGGGTTAAAGTCACCCTATTTGCATTTTGTCACCGTTTCTGAGAGTAGTTCAGATTTTCAGTCCATGACTTGTGCTATTAGTCTTTGAACCCTCACTTTTTCTTTGTCTGAATGTCAGATGTTTGCCATGCATATCAAGTTGCCACGTGCTAGAGAAGAAATGGTGTTTTGGCAGAATTAGTGTTGACTTTTTAAGAGTTTGCCCTAAAATTTGCTAGCAAAGAAGAGGAAATAATCAAGTTTAAATACTCTGTCACTTTGTATAAGATTGCATTTCATTTACTTCCTGTTTTCATCTTCTACAGATAAAATTTCTACCTCTTCTTCACATGATCTCAGTGTGTGCTGTTTATGCCTTTATATCATAGAAGGGCACAAAAAAATCACTTTGCAAAATGCTTGTCATCTCTAGAGAGAGCATTATGATGGTAGATGAGTCTTGCAAGGAATGACTTCTTATTTTATATAGATTTACTCAAAAATGTCAACAATAGTTTTGAAATACCCATATTTTCTATCTGTCCAATGCATGTTATGCATCTTCATGCCCATTTATTTTATATTGCTCTAGGCTGCTCACTAGCACTAAATTTCAATGAGTGTTTTCAGTGAGAGCTGTACGTAAGAAGTAGTGTTTAAAGTGAGCTGTGATTTCCCCAAGTTGCAGAACCTCCTTGACATCAAAATCATCATTTCCTATGTATTTCAGTGCACCCAATCCCTGTGTTAATGTTCTAAGGGACATGGTAAAGTTGGAGTAGGTGGATTGTGGGATCTGTTGCTCTCATAGAATGGTTTGGTTGGAAGGGACACTAAAGATGACCCAGTTCTAACCTCCCTGCCATGGGCAGGGATTCCACCTAATTCCAACTAAATCAGGTTCCTCAGGGCCTTGTCCAACCTGGTCTTGGATACCACCAGAAATGGGGGCATTCACCATCTCTTCTATTCACACAGCAATCAACAAAAAGTTTTAAAAAAAATAACTGCTAATTTTATGGAAGTTTTGTGGTGTCATTTTGAAGGAGGCAAAACAAACCACCACCAACAGAAAAACAACCTCCAAAACCCCTGCAAATAAAAATATGCAAATTCTCCTAACGGGGGAGAGAATTTATTGAAGAAGAACTGTAATCAACTGGTTTGAAATATAACTGGATTGTGGCTAAGCAACTTAAATGGAAATGTTTTGTTAATTCTTTTTTTTCAAAATTTTGCATAATCATTGTTCGTTAATGTTAACCATATAAAAAAAAAAAGCAAACAATATACGGCTAAGTTTCTGGGTTTCTGTGTTCTGTTGGCTCTTTTCAACTGCTGACTTAACATTTGTTTTTTTTTTTTTTTATGATTAGAGTCTCCTCCATATTTTCATAACAGTATTAAAACTCACTAAGTGTTAAGCACCTATGAGGAACAGATGTACCTACTTTTCATAATCTTGGTCTCTTAGCTAGTGTTCCTAGTGATGTCAGAATGTATAGCATAGTAGTTGATTGTATTTTTGTTTACACTTACTGCCACGCTAAGAACATCTGTTATAAACAGTAGTCTGACAAAGGAGGTGTCAAGAAGTGAAATACTGTAAGAATCAAAATTGACGCTGTCTTTCATCAGTGTTGAAACTGTCAGAACTTGTACAAGCCAGCCCTAACTATCCACAGCAGGCAATCTGGTGCCAGCCTGCTGTTAAATAACCAACATTTAACAAGAAATAGCGTGTAGATGTACTGTGTAGTTTAAAACATCGTGTTAAGCATCATTAAAACTGAGTCTCCTTAGAGCCTTATATTAAAAAAAAAGTTCTTTGTCTCTCCTCTATAATAAGACATTTCTCTCTGACTGTTTCAATTAAGGCTCTAACAATACAAACAAAATGCCTCCTAATTCAGTACCACACTGGAGAACCATTGTTACTGTGAAGTTGCAAAGGCAGGTGGAAAAAACTATCTTTATAAACCCCTATCTAAGCAGTAATGAGAAGCATTGGATGGTTGTATTTTGTTGGATTTCTGAAGTCCATCACCCCTGTTAAAATTTATATTCGTAAATGTTTTAGTATCTGTGGTTCACTGATTGTGGTTCAGCTGCACTCCCCTTTAACTCATTGGCACCAAGGTTTTAGGATTCACAGAAGTCAACGTGCTGAGCAAGTTTCTGCCTAAGCTGATTGATTATGGGTGATGTTCAATTGCAAACTGATGGTGAGGTAGTTCTTAATTGGGGGTGGTGGTGGTGTGTGCACACATGCTTGGACAGTGTTAGCAGCAACCTTATTCTGTTTGAGATGAAACAACTCTTTCCAATCCCATTTTTAAATACATTCCTATAGCACATTATCTGTGTCTGTGTGGAGTCCCACAGATTTTCTTCTGTTTGATGAAACTTGCAGCACTGAAGCCTTCATAATTTGATAGAGAGGCCAAAATGAACTTGTCCAGTTACATTCTGGGAAGTACCAGGGATTAATTATAAAAACAAAAGTGAAATTGTATGCTAAAAATGTAGGAACTCTCAGACACAACCCCAACATGCTCTTGAAATACAATGACAGAGTCCTAACAATGGTGATAAAAATACTAGGTACAACATGCAAAACATCTGTAACCTTGACTTGGCGTGATTGAAAGGATGGATGTCCTGGCCATAAGCAAAGAGTTGTTTTCTTATGCTGTAAATCAAAAATAAAAGTTGTGAATGAGATTATACACTGCCAACAGTGGGTACCAAGTGCATGGAGGAGAAGGTTGTAGTATCACCCTCAATCAATGAAATCATAGTCACAGAAATTATGATTGCTCTTTAAGATTTTTATTTTGAATTACATTCATTACAAATGAATTCTTTTTTTTTCTAAGCTAGGTGAACCTGGTTACTACTGATATATTTAAGTTTGCATCTTTTAAAATGTAATACCCCCAAAAGACAGCTTTACATATGAACTCCTAACGATTCATCCATGATGTTTCTGTGAGTTCCAGCCCAGCTATTGTGAGAATAATGATGAATAACAAGACTCTTGAATAAAATTAAATGTAAATTACTTTTTTAAAGCTTTTAGCATTGCTGGCCAGGAATAGTGATGTGCACTGAAGTTACTGAATCCCATTTTTTCTGACCTTAGGGAGTGCTTCCTTTCCTGCTGATGGAGGCATGATGCTTCTGAAGCAATTCCCCTGAGTGAGTCAGTGGTGCCTCTTTCATTTTGAAGGTCCAGGATAAACTGTCTGTCTCCTGAGATATTACTTGTTATGCTTTGGTTGGGAGACTTATGGCTTAATATCATAATCAAGCTCCTAAGTCATGCAATTTCGTATTTGCAGCCTATTAATATTCATATAAAATGTTAATAAGTAACAGCAAATCTCCTCAAAGTGGGGTGTAAAATGCTCCAATAAATATAAATGGCATTTGATTCAGCATGGGTTTACATATGTGATGTTTTTTACATTTTTTACAGTGTAAGTGTAGTCAATGACACCTTGTTAATACTATATTTGGTGCTGTTGTGAGTTAGTGATTGTACTACACATACATTTTGGTGACTATTTGTCTCTATTATGAAAATAAAGATGCTAAAATAACTTTTTAGGCTTTTTAAAATGCACATAATTTTCATTTTAGGCAGTGTAGCATAAGTTTAATTATTGCTTCAGTAAAGTCTTCGCTTGTGTCTGTTAAAATGCAAATAATATTGTGGAGAAGAATGAATGGCATCATACACCCACAACAGATTTCACTGCAGACTATAGCAAGTGTTTTAGATCATGTTATTAAAAGCTGAAAATGTATTGATTTCTTGTGGTCTCAGAAGGGCAATGCATTTTCTCCTGCTCTAAGTAAAAATAAACCAATAAATGGCTGCATTAATGGCACTATTACCGGGTAGCAGCAGTATGTTTCTTAATGTCTCAGGCCTCAATCATGCAATCACTTACTCATATGTTTTACTCCAGGCAGCTTCACAGACTCATTATACTCCATTGGGTTATTTGTCTCAGAAATGAATTCACTGAAATCAGCCTTGGTTCAAGTCACCCATTCACTTCTAAGTGAATGTGAATTTGCTGTGCATTATGTAAGCCTAACCCGGAGGAAGGTATTTTACACCATTGCGAGTAGTGGAAATTACTATACAGTGCCTTATTTCCAGTGGATGTTAGACTGTCTTCATGATTAAGCAGATTTATATTTTATCTTTTACAGCAAGATAAGTAACATATGACAACACTGCAAAATCAGAGCATAGCTAAGAGTTGGTAGTTTCTTCTACTAGTTATCTAGTCTGTCATAGCCATATATTTCACTCTTTCCACCTCTCATTCCTTCCATATGTGACCTTGTCTAGTTTTCCTAGTGAAAAGCTAGAGAATCATGTCTCCTTTGGGATTTTATAACCGAGCAGATAACATGTCCTTGGCACTAAAGATACGTTGTGAAATGACTCTAAGAGAAACTGGAGACAATTGAGACTGTTTTTTATTTATTTTAATGCAATCTAAAGTCTCTTGATATCTGTGGAAATAAAATAGATCTACAAATTTATATTAACTTCTAGGACACTTTAGTAAACTGTAGAAATAAGAACTGACAATTTTTGCATGTACTGAAACAGAAACATTGTGGTATAGGTAATAATGGTTATGGAGGAAGGCTGGAACTTCATTTATACCATTGTATCCAAGTGGGATGTATGCTCCAAATACCTGGCAGGAGTGCATCAGAGATGTTTTAATATTTCTTGATTTACTAGGAAGTTTTGTTAAGTGTGAAGGCCAAACCCCCATCTTCAGGTCTGCCTGGGGAACTTGACTAGAAGCCCCATAATCAGGAATTACAGAACAGACAGGAGCAATAACAGGAGCTGCATAAGATGCGTTCTTTCCCACTTCAGCCTCTGACCAGGCAATTTATTGACTTACAAGGGTTTGTTTGACTCTTTCTAACGTACCAGACTTACTGGAACTCTCCCACTGTGCAAGAATTGGAACCTAAATCCCAGACCAGACCTCTGGATGCCAGGTGGCACTTTGCCAGTCTTATTACATGAGGAAAAAAAAACCCGTCGCCTTTAGATTCCAGAGCTGTCAGAAAAAGCAGTGCCTCCCAGCATGGGAGTCAGCTTGTGAGACAGAGTTGTATTCCCCGTTCGGAAGTCTTGAATGCAATAAACGTATGTGCGGGCAACAGCAAGGAAATGACCTTCTCTGCTTGGATACAGAAAGGAAAAGGCATGGAGAGGGAAGAAGGGAAAGAGTTTGTCATGCTTAACATTCCCTTACCTGTTCCCAGCCAAGAGGTCATCGTGGCTCTGCTGCTGCCCCTGTAGTTCCAACACCACCAAAGTTGCACCTCGGCTAGTGAACTGACCACAGAGGAAATGAACTTTTTACAAGCTGACTTGTATTTGGAGTGATAGCGTATGAGTAAATGTGCTTTAGAGACATAAACAGTCTCAGCACAGGTGTGCTGGGCATTTGATTGTCTACATAAGCAGCAATTAAGGTATAGCTTAATTTTTGCAGATAGAGCAGAGATGAACTGAAATAATATTAGTCCTGGATATCCACTTATTCTTACTGAGTTTCCTCCATCCATAAAGGGAGGAATAATAAGAGTAAGCATCATGTGAACTCTTAAAGTGACACCTTTGGCTGAGCTTTTGAATGTATTTGTTCTTTAATGGATCTAAGCACTGCCATAGACTGCTTGTTCAACAATCAGATAAGGATTGCACCTGTTACTTTTCTAGACCCTGGTGGGGGGTGATTAAAAAAACGTAGGAGTGTACACGTCTCACATTATTTCACCTTTCTTGCATGCAAGACGTACAGTCAGATTTGTTAACAATGGGTTAATGCAGAAGTGACATTCAGGGCCTTTATTTACTGAATTTTGTTTTCAGACATCCTTAGTCCTGAATTTACAGTATTATCAAGCTGATGATCAGAATGTTCACAATTAAAATGCCTTAAAATAGAACTACGCTATGGTCAATAGAAAAAATTGAACCTGAAGGTGCATATCTTTAAAGTTCCTAGATGACTAGAAGATGTTTTAGACTGAAAGTCAAAATCTATTTTAAATCTCATGTATTAAATTCATGTTGGGCCATTTAGGAATGCTAGAGATTAGAAAGCTAAAAGATCTTTTAGGAAACATGTTTTTAAGGGGTTATTTGCATTGATGATCATTAGAAAAATAGCATTCTTCACTTAATAAGTCTAATGCCATGATTTCTCAAACTGGTTTGTATATTTGGACTCCTATGTCCTGTTAACATTAATAGTATTTGTGCATGGATATAAACTTCATATATATTCTTTGAAATATGTAATTTGGAATAGTTGTATAGAATAGCTGGTATTTTAGCATCAGATCCACTATAAAGATTTCTGAATCAATATACAGAAGAATGTGATCATAATATAGAAGGACTTGCAAGGATCTCAGTACGTTGAATTTCCAATAAGTTTTTCTAGCCTTTTTATAAATTATTACCATAGGCAATGAGTATATCAATAACATACCCATGCATGCTGCCATGGAGGATTTGAAGTATGGTATTAATGTCCACAATGGGTCTTCTGAAAAAATGTGGAACAAAGTAACAAACAATCTGACAAACCTAATATGATATATAGGTGCTAGAGTGACAGCACACTAATGGGCTGTAGGGAAATGAATAATACTAGTTAATTAGCAGATTGATTTCATTACCAGGTTTGCAGAAGAGCTGCAGAGCGATCTTAAATATTCCACTTATGTGGCTTATATCTTCTGTTTAGAGTCTAACAATATTAATCAAAGTGGGGTTATAGTGAATGTTAAATAGTGACAGCTCCAGGTCAACACTCGAAATAGGACAGACAAATCCTTCTTAGATGTTCTCTGTAGATGATCACGTGTATTGATTGACTGAGGACATTTTCAGAAGTGTTTCTCTTCAGCTGTATCTGCCAGATGTTCAACAAAAAGCCAAGCTAAATTAAGTCTTGATAGAAGGTGACTTACTAGCTCCTTACCATTATATTAGTTGATGTTCATATCCAATGCAAAAAAAAAAAAGAAATCCATACTTTAATTACTTTGTGCATAAATCTACATTTTTTTCAAATAAATATAATGTTTCTTTTTAGGTCATCATGAGCATGTCTATTTAAGTGCTTTAATGTGGATAAGGAACACATTTGTGAAGGGAATCCCTTAGTTGTCTCCACTGCCTGTGCTTTGGTTTGTGCTATGTTGCAGGGTGTCAAAACTGTCCTTTTGGATAATCCTAAACTGGAGGATGCACTCAGGAGAGCATCTAGTGTGCCCTAATGGCTAACAGACACTCACTTCATGGGACCAGATTAGAGTTAGACTCAAAATAAAATAAACTTTTTTCTTCTTCAGTACATGCTAACTTGCTCTTGATATTTGCTTTTTCTGGACTGTACCGTTTACTGATATAGAGATAGCCACTGATGACTGTAGGATTAGCTATATTAGCTCTAAGATCAGAGTTGAATTTTAGCCAAAAATGAATGGCAGATGAGAGTTTCAGCCTGAACTGGAGCTTCTGGCATGAACTAGTAGACTTCAGGTATTTGTCAGGTATGGCAAATGAACCAGAAAAGGCATGTGGGTGAAACTAGTACAAAACTTTCCACTTCACCTTCTTGCCTGCATCAAACCTAGTGTCTGTAAAATCTGTAACGGTTCCACAGTAGCATTTATGTTTGTTTACCTGCTATACCTTGTGGAAATGAAGGAATTATGAATGGAACAATGTGATTTCCAGTGCTACTTTATAGGAGAAAAGTAGTTCTTGGTAGAGGAGGTTGTATCCATCAACAGAAGTACTTTTCCGGCAGATAATATTTTATAAATCTAGTCTTATACAAATTTTCTTTTGTTGCAGGAAAAAGTCTGGAAAAAACATTCTCTGAAAAAAAAGATCTGTCCTAGGGCAAAATGGTATGTATCTGATTACATGTTTTAATTTTAATGAATAATGTAAAGTGTTACATTTATGAAAGAATTTTAAAATCTATGGTTCATATCAGCTTGGTATTACTATACTTAGCTATACTTGTATGGCCACATTTTCTGTAAAGTGCATCATTCACCATCTGAAACAAATCCATGAGAATTACCATAGATTCATTTCAATAACAATTTGGTTAAATCCAAAGCAAAATGAAATGTTAAAAATATACGCTTATTTTGAAAATGTCTCTGAAGACAAGAAAAATAACTGATAATTTGATGAACGTAACATTTAAGGAAAGATAAAATTTCTGGAAAAATATCATGCAAATATGGGGGAAGCTAAAATCAAGTATATCATTTAAGCGTGTTCCTCTTCCCTCGCTCTCGCTAACACCCTGCCCATCATGACTCCCTTTTTTCTGGGACATGAAACTGGGAGTAGAAATAGTGCCTTTATATCTTCCTAGGACTAGGCATGCGTGTTATCAAACACACTCATCCACTTGGTAGAAGGGCTTGCCACTAAACTTTGCTTAGGTTTATTGTCTTTTATAGAGGTGTGGTTCTGTAGCTTAAGTAGTGGAACAACTGAGTTACCTGACAATACCTGACAATTTTGAATCTGTTTTTAGAATGTAATATTTTAGTACAGGTTTGTGGGACACTAAATTTCAGGCAAAAAGTAAAAAACCTGACCAATAAAGTAGAACTTGCTAGAATTAGTGATTGAAACAAATTCTCACCAAATGTGATGAATCCATGCAAAGCATAGTTGCATTGTTGTCTTCCCTGGGGAGAGAAAATTATGGTATTTTCTGTTTGGTTTTTTTTTTTTTTTTTTTTTTTTTTTTTAACATACCCAAAACTCCAGACTTTTACAGCAATTAGTGATGATGCATGGAGTGAACTGCTAAGTATTCATGACTAATCTGGATAGACAGGGTTGTCCCTTGCTAATCACAATGAATATTGGCCTGTCCATAAAGAGCAAGGAGTGATGATATCAAAGAGAACAGTCAGCTATTACCAGGGCAAACTCTTGGCCATGAGCTTTTCCAGATGATAATATGAAATGACAGAGATGAAATTAAAAGCAGTGTTAACTACCCAGGAGGCAGAAAAACACACAATTGTTTCTCTGCAGTTATTTGTGTACTGTACTACATTGAGACGATCTTTTCCAGTTTTATTATATGCGTTTTGAATGTACAAAATACTTGAAGTGTTTTTATATGGTGGTGACTGTATCAAGTTTCTGGCTCTAGCAACACAGAGAATCACTACACAGAGTGTTGGTATTTATTGCACTGGACAGTATTGTATTTAGTATGGGGGGTAGGAGGAGAAACCAGACTTTTTTTTTTGGTTGCTGAGGTGTGGCTTAGGTGTGATTATGCTTTCCAAATAAACTATTTAAATCCATTGGCTTTTTTTTCTTTTTCATTTTTTTTTTTTTTCTGGTTAAGTCAGTAAAATCTCTCTAGTCCTTGATCCCCTCAGCAGAATTATCAGAAATGCCCAGCGTAAGAGAGAATGGGTGTCCACTGGTAAGGGTTAATGTTTCTGCCATCTCCAATCTGTCCTTTTTTCAGAGAATTACTAGTGGGAGTGTCTGCACTGGGGGAGTAGAGCAGTTGGTTTCTACAACGTTACTCCTCTGAAGTCTGCAGTAATCTTACTGGCTTGCTAATGATCATATTTTGGGAAAGGTTTTTACAAACTCTTAATTTCTGTGACACGCAAACCCCTTCTGAAATTATGGATGCTGTTGAGAACTTCTTGATGTTATCAGGCTGTGGATAGCATAAAACTAAAGGAAACTTCTTGACCTTTGCACACATCCTCAGGGATCCATTTTGATTTAGGGAATTAATTGCCTGTTTTCTCTGAAGAGAATTCTTTGCAGGTATGAATTCTTGGAGCAGGTCTGCATTTGCAGTCCCTACTGTGACTCGTTCATGCAGATGTGCATTGGAAAAAGGAGCTTGCCTTGGAAAAAGGAGTAGCTTGGGGGCTTTTGCCACTGCAGATAGCTAAGTCTGACCCTGTGCTGTGTTTTGTACTAGCACAGCCACACAGCTAGCAGAGCCCCAGCTGAATAGCTGTTTCAGGTATGTTTGTAAGGCGATGACTGCAGTGTGGATAAATCTTAAGAAGCATCCTATCTCCTAGTGGCAAATAGGTGATGACTGAGTCCAAGAAAGAGCTTACTGATAAGTGACTGCATTTTAGATTGATTAGAAGGATGCAATATATCATTAGATGTTGTTCTCTCAAGAAGTAAGATCTTTCATAAACATTAGGCCAACAAATTCAAGTTCAGGGAGATTTAGTTTCAGGCCCTTTGAAATGCTTGATATTTTTGGGTCAGGTGGAGAGATGGAAGAAGTCTGTAGAATATGGAGGTGTGGCAGGAAGAAAGGATCTGATGAGTCAGAGGACAAAAACATCATACTCTGCTGTTTCTGAGTGTTTCACTTTCATTTAAATGCTTTTAATAGCTTATCTATTGCAAATGTCTTATTTCCATGTTTGCCTCTCATGTGCAAGGCAAATGTGATATTTCCCAATTGTTTTCTGTGTGTATTTAGCTCTCCCATTAGCTTAGGAAAGTGGTGACATTTTCAAATAATCCTTTATCTCCTTGATTTTTTTTTTTTTAAAATTGCTATTGCTTGTCTAGCATATTAACCAGTGACTGTAAAATCGCAGTCAGAAGTTCACTTCCTCCTCACAACTTTTCTGTAAAATAATGGATAACCGTCAGTAACCTCGGTCCTTGGTATCTTGTATAATGTTATTCATTTAAAATGCTGGAGCACTTCCCCATGTTGTAGAACACAAAGGTCATTATTTTTTAACAATGTAGCATTTCCTTTTGTAAATACTGAATTCTACTGCTGTGAGGAAATCCCATGTGTTTAAAATAGCACAAATGTGGCTCTCTTATTAGTGTGAATATAGGAAAAATTGAGGGGCAGAAGGCTGGTGAAATAGTCAAGGATTTACGATAAAAGAATTGAGTCATGTGGCTTGAATGCCGTCAGACTGAATAATTACTAATGCCATCCTGCCATCCTTTACATATATCCATCAAAAAGAATTTTTTTTTTTTTTTAATTGGTTGTTAATGGTGGCTTGGACTTCCAACCCTTTTTTTCTTGGTCACATTGTACACTGAACAGAATGGAGCACTCCTGCATGGTCCTCTCCACCAGCTGCAGGGCAATCTCTGTCCTGCTCTCTCTTCTCTGGCCCTGGTGCTCACAAGGCTGTTCCTCACACGTTTTCCTCACTGCCACTTGGTGTTTTTGTCCTTTTTAAGCACTTTCTCTCACAGCTGCCGCCATCTTGCCTCCTGGGCGCATGGCTATCCCCGCTGTGGGGCCGCTGGAGCCAGCCGTGTCCAGCATGGGGCCTCTCTGCATGGATGCCACCCCTGCAGTTCCCCACCAAAACCCTGACACCTGAACCCCCTACAGATATGACTGGTGAGCTTGAAATGATATTCTGTAGCTTTTTAGATAAGGAGTCTGATATATTGGAATTTGACTACCATTTGCTTTCGTCTTTCTTTCACTGCCACTGGTAAGATACAGGACAGGCAAAACAGGTGCGTTTTGATTCTTCAGTTTTAGTGAAGACAAACCAATTCATTGCTGAGTCAGTCTTCTTACAAAACGCATGCTTCTGTTGTAAGGAATGTGTGAAATTCCCTTTTATTGTTTTATTGTAAATATAGTTTATGGATCTGTAACTAGGTCTTGCATCTGTGTTTTTTAAAACATGCAAACAAAATCTGGTGCTTAAATCTGACCTCTCATGGGACACTTTTCATTAACATACCTCCACTGAATCTGGTTAGCCTTGGGCCAGTCTTTGTTTTCCTATGCTTCATCTTTTTTTCCTGTGAAAGGAGAATAATACATGTCTTTAAACTCCCTGCCTCTAGTGCTGAAAAGAGTTATTATGCTGAAGGTTGTGATGTTGTAATAATGAGGGGAAAAATAGAAGGAAAATAGGTAAGAATCCAAAATGGCATTCCTTTTATCCTGAAAATGCTGCGATAAGTAAAGATGAAAATGAGGCCTGTGCTCACCAGCAGAATACTTAGGCATGCAGGAACTCAGGATCTGGCCCACATGTGCAGAGCACTGTCACTGTCTTTACAAAAAAATAAAATTCTTTCTATGAAGCCATGAATTCATGTGACTTCTGTGAACACTAAAATAATAATGTGAACAGACAACCCATTTTTTGGGCACGTTTCTGGAGAACAGTTGTTTTCTTAAATGAAGTTCATTAAAAGTGAGTGGTTTGCCAGGAGTTGTCTTCCTCTGGCAAGCACGAGCCATACGCATGGAAAGCCAGCAGCACGTCTGTAACCTCTTTGACCCTCACCAGTTACTAAACTAGTGTAGCTCCTTCAGGCTATCTTATCCTTTCATTTTGATTTAAGCCTGTAATGTCACTGACATATGTCCACATATCATCTTATATAAAAGAAAATGTTTTAGAAGAAAAAATGTTTGGCTGTGGTTAAGAGACTGTGCCCATGTTTCAGCAGAATGTTTATTCCTCTCTAACTCATACATTTGACTGGAACATAAATGATACTATTGGCTTGGTCCTCAGATCTTTAATATTCCCCTCCCAAACTACCCACCCCCAAAAAACACAAAACACCGCCACCTTGCTGGAACATCTATAGTGAGCAGTCCCAAAGCATTTTCGTTTAATTGTTCAG
The DNA here is from genome assembly GCF_047663525.1 of Anas platyrhynchos. Lineage (NCBI taxonomy): Eukaryota > Metazoa > Chordata > Aves > Anseriformes > Anatidae > Anas > Anas platyrhynchos. The sequence continues at coordinate 43,745,981 of NC_092590.1, read as the reverse complement.
AAAATGATGAAAAGCGTATGTTTCACAAGCTATAAGCTTCCAAAAGCTGGGACTGAGGACAGGAAACAAGCATTAGTACTGGAGGGAGACAACGTGGTTGCTGCATATTCCTGTTTTGTTGGTCTCCCTCATGAAAATGCTACTGTCTCCTGCTAGATGGAAACTTGTCCATATCGATGCTAGCTTGCTAGATGAGAGGTTCCAGCAGGATGGCTCATCCTTTATCAGACTGCCAACTGCACAGGTTGCACAGGGATGGAGCAAACCTGTTACCTCCTTGTGGGAGGAATAGATGTAGAAGGAACAATGAGAGAGGAAGATGTGCACCTGGCAAGTCTTAAGTAGATAAGAGACAAAAATCTGCATTCAGGTTAAGGCACAAAGAGAGTTAGTCAAATCTCTTGGTGCTTTTTGTTCCCTTCACTTGCCTTTCAAACTTGATAACTCTGCTTAGGTATCTACAAGGAATGAGGTGGCCTCTGAGAGAGATGCAGCTGGGGCAACCAATTAAGGACCTGGGAAATGAAAGTCTGCCAGTATGCAGTCAGCTTGAACTGCCTGAGAGTGGTGAGGAATGAGTGAACAAGTGCCCTTTCTGTTCCACTTTTCTTTCTACCCTTCCTTATCAGGCTGTAGGACCATAAAGATGGGACAGCCTCAGAAAGGGAAAGTGTTCATGTTTCTGTCATTGCAAATCTGATGTAAGCCAGTTGAAGTAGAATAGAATAAATGCAAGAGCTGACAGTCTTTCTGGAGACTGCTGTTTTAAATGCTGGACTGGCATACCTGCTTATTTTGGATTGTAAATTTTCACTGTCCTAATTGAAAACAATATAAAATACAACAAAATAAAACCCAGTTATGATTTCACGGTAGAAATGACTTTAGAGCTGTTTTAAGATAGTAGCTATCATTTTGTCTCAAATGCAGCACACAGAAGAGCTGAATATAAACAGTGCTGCACCCAGCCAACATTTTACAAGAGCAGGCATTCCGAAACATCAATGCATGATCCTTTTTTTTTTTTTTTTTTTTTGCTAGACAGCTGGCTCCAATCTGAGCAGCAATTTGTTACCTATTAGTGAAGTCATCTTGCTCTTGGCTGTACTATAAAGAGAGCTTATTTGACTCTTCTTCAGAAATAACAGTTATTGCTAGCCCCTTTTATTGATAGTACAATATATGGTGGTAATAGCCATGTACCAGTTGAAGAACAGCTCTTTGTGACACTTTTGATCCATTGTCCTAATTGTGGCTATAAGGAGAAAACCAAACAAACTAAATACTGATGTGGAATAGAAATTAGGGCTAAGAAATGAAGTAACACCAATGTTATGCTGTGTCTGAATTTATTTTCAGTAATGTTGTAGTGCTAGTATAAGCAAAATGCTATCAAGATGAACACAATGAAAATATTTTTTTCCTGGTGTTTTCAAAATAGTCAAATAGGAAATCTTGACTGGGAAGAATGACTAATGGACCACCTGAGATTTGAAAAGTATCTTACAGGAGCATGTAATCCCCATTCACAGCAACGGACATGACTGTTCAGCTCACTGCTTAAGGCTCTTTTTTTTTTTTTTTTTTTTTTTTCCTCCATGGGTACTGCACCTGGGATTTTTGAAGGAATAACTCACTTTACTCAGCTCTTAGGAAACACTGAAGTAGTGCAGGTATAGCTAACATGACTGTGTATGAGGTAAAAATAGAGAAAACAGCTCTGCATGTGTGGTAGGTTCATGAAGAATTTCAAAACCAAAAAGGAGTGATAAAACGATTGGTAAAATTTGGACTTGGCATCCTAAATTACTGTGGTATTGAAAACACAGCAGTATTTTTGCTGTGTGAGCATACAAGAAAGTTATATATAGTCTCTTTTTCCAAACTTAGTTGTTTTTGTGAAGTGTAACCTATAGCCTCTTTTTGATTTTATGACAGAGGAAACAACAGAGGCTGATTAAAAATCTGTAGTAAATGTGTGGTGAGGACTTATTTTCAGGTTTTATTTAAAGATTTTCTTCCTCAGACAAGTTTTAAAAGCAAGTTCAACACAGCATCAAGCTTTTTCTAGAGTCAAGATCTCATCTCTACTGTTATGGTTGAAGTGCATCATAATTTATACCTGAAACCACTTGTGAGAGCATGATTTATTTTTTTATTATGTTTCCTGTGTATTGCTGTCTTATCAGTTGATGTATTGTCTGTCTTGCTTGGTAAAGGATACTATCCTCATGTTTGGTTTGATGAAGACTGCAAGCACCTAAGAGGAGCATCAGATCCTGCTAAGGTTGCTCTTTCTCATCCCACCATTGAAGTAGGAGATGTCAAAGACAGCAGAGTCTTGTTCTAAAACACCCACCACAAAAATCCACACATCAATCAATCTTTGTGTCACAACTAATTTTGATAAACTGATGATATCACTAATTTGAAATGAGACTATTTGTATCAGATTATATGCTCCAATCCTTAAACTGATTGCAAAATCCTTTCTCCTTTTCATTAAAATGAAGGCTGAATTGAAGTTAAATTTGTTATAAATTTGTTTTGTATTTCTCTAAACACATTTATTTCCAGTGCAGAATTTTCTTTACCTGTATTGTCTCCTGCAGTGACAGAAAGAGATGCTACCGAAGGGAAAGCATGTAAGCCGACTTACTTTCTGCAGTTAATGCCTTAGTGCTGGGAGTTGTATCAGGGACATCAGAGGCTACATCCCTGCCTTTTAGTATTCATTTATATCCTTTTAGTACTTTGAGTCTTGATCTATGCACCTGCTGTCCCTGAATGTCTCGTTCCTTTGTGAACTTCCTCATAGTATCTTCCTACAGCCTCCTGTAAAAGCAAGTCCTAGAAATTTAATATCCACTGTGTAAAGTAGTATTTTCTTTTATCTTTTTAAAATTAATCCCCTTTTAGTTTCACCAAGTGCCTCCTAGCTGTGGTGTTGCAAAGATGTAAGGAAATACAGTTCTTCATATTGCTTGCATTTTATAAATCTTTATTCTCTTTCCCTTCAACTTTCGTCTCTCCAGCCTTTTTACTCTCTCCTCTTGTCAGCTGCTCCAACCCTTTAAACATTGCCTCCTTTATACTTTTCCACTTCCACTGCATGCTACTGAACTGACCTTGACCAGCATTGCACACTTTATTCATTTATATGTGGAAACATATGAATCCTTTTGTCTTTTCCTTAGAACTCTTAGTGCCCAATACTCTAAGCCCAATGTCTTTTTTTTGTTGTTGTTGTTGTTGTTTTGGCTGCTTCTGTGCAGTGAGCCAGCTTCTCCAGAAAGAACAATTTGGCAAGGGTGACTCCAAGATGTTTGAGTTCTAATTTCCACTTCTGAGGTGAGCATTACGTAAGTGTGGATTAGACTATTTTCCCTGAATATGGTCTTTGATAATGAGTTGGCTTCCTACTTATTTGCCCACTTATGGTTGCAGTGTCCTGCTGATGTTTCTTGCCATTGGCAGGCTGACCAGCTGAGAGCTTAGTCTTATTCTTAACACCCTTTCACTGGTCACTAATAAATTGGAACTGATTGTTTAGTTGATGTTGAATTTATTGACTGTACTTGAATAGAAATGGCCCTAGAAAAGATCCTTGGGTATCCCACTGCTGCCTTTTTTTTCCATTCAGAAAAACTGTTCATAAAATAAACTTGACTCCAATGTCATTTAAGTTTCTTTAATAAAAAAAAAATAAAAATTAAAAATTCTACTACTGTGAATATCTGCAGTATTCTCAGGTGAATTCTGTTAGGTCTTCTAGACTTCCTGACATCTGGTTTAGAGCTTTGTTCTCCTAGCCGATTTAGCTCCTTAGAGCTTTCTGCTACAAGAAATAATTTGATTTTGAGAACCTCCCCAACACCTTCAGCAAGGATCACCAGTGCAAATCAGTGACTGAATTCTCTGCCTTGGCAATTTCAGGTGCTTCTTTCACACTTCTGTTGTCGAACTGTCTCTCTGAGTCCCTTGTTGGCTTCTTCTTCTGATGTACCTTCAAACTTTTTACCCTGAAAACTCTTTGCAAGGTGCTCTTCAAATCTCTCTTTATTCTCCTCTTTTCCAGTCCAGGTTTGTCCTCCCGTGTTTTATAGGCTTTCATGTTTTTCTCAGTTGAGCAGGCTTTATGTTCCTTAGATACTGACTTTCTGTAGGTTGGTGTCTGTAACATTCTTTCCTGTTGAGGCTTGCTTGGGTTTTAGTCCATCTGCAAGATTTATTTATTTTATATTTATTCCATTTACAAATATTTTTAAGAGTGCTCTGTAATCTATGCAACAGAACTTGAATTGTTATATAATTGTGATTTTTTTTTTTAAATGCACATTCTTCTTGCTCAGTTGAGCTATTTTTGAAGTCATCAACAGATTAGAATGGTTTTTGCTGCTCAGTTTGAATCTGATATCTTCAACTTTAGATGTTTGGGTCCCATTAGTTACATGGTTATGAAGTATTTCTCAAGAACTCTATACTGAATTCTGTCCAGTCACTTCCAAGATTTTACTGCGCTGAAAATTTTACTTGTGTGATTAGCACTAGCCTTTCCCATTTGCAGAATCAAATTAGGACTTCTGTTTTTTCCATGTGGCTTGTCACTTATTTAATAATAACTTAAAATGTGTTTTGTCGTTCATGCATGGTATGACTTCAAGTTCATTTAATCGTTGCAGGGAAAAAAAAAGTTGGAATAGATTACTTTTGTTCAAATGTCAGTGATAAGTGATAAAGTTTAAGCTTGTTCTGTCACTGTATCACTGAGTCCATGTATTTCAATTATTGCAAAAGTTTTCTTTCATGCACAAAATCCTACACCTAGTAAGTCGATGAGAATTTTGCTGCTAGGGGGATGAATTTTAGCCTGTTGCCTTCCTGTAACTTTTCTTTAGAATGATGCTATCACCTTTTTGTAGCTCATTTTCATACTGCATATGACAAACATTCCTCTGTGTATGTTTATCTCATTTAGGGACTTCAGCGTTGCTCTCTGGTAATAATTTCAAGTGTGTGTTCCTCTGTGTGTTTTACATATATACTATTATATTTAGTTGTATATTTCTAAAACTATGATTTTCTACTGTAGAATAAATGCCAGCTTCCATTCTGTCTGAACTCCATAATTTTTCCATTTACCTAGTTTCTATTACTTTATGCTCTCTGCTCTTTTCCCAGATGCTAACTAATATACCCTTTGTTCCTGAATTGGGATGAGATTGCTTATTGGAAAATGTAGCAGAAAATTGTCATTGCTCTTAGGACATATTGTTTGTTTACAGTAGCATCTTCTATCATCACAAAGCTCTCATTTTGCTATGTTCCAGCAACTTACGTTTTTCTACCGAGCCCTCTGAATACAAAGGCAGAAAATACAACATTCAAATACCAGTGCATAAAATTACAAGGTTTAGCAAACAATCCACTGGAGAGGCATCAGGTTATATATTTACCTTAGCTCTACCTCCATTATTTCTGCACTTCCCTCCAAGAGTAATAAAATGTGTTCACTAGGCTTTTTGTATGCAATAAGAATTTTAATTTACTCTGGAGGAAGAGCTAGTTCATAACTCAATAGAACTGACTGGGCTCATAAGTTATTTAGTTTTGCTCCTTGTGATAAAATCAGGACACGAAGCCATTTATTATGTTTTGTCTGCCCTCTCAGCCCTGTAAGTTGACTCAGAGCTAAACAATTAAAGTGGCAAATTGATTTGTTTACAATGCAAATCTGAGCTCGATTGGAAATAATGCAAAAGGCATAACCAATTACATGTTTCATAGGGTAGGTTAGCATGAAATGAAATAGATTTAGCTGATCTGTGCTTAGGGATGCCGTACAGTTACTGATTCACAACCACCTTGCAGTTCTTAGTGGCTGTAAAGGATCTGATGCTGCTGTCCTCAGACTGCTTGGGCACATACTGTGAGAAAACAGGCCTGCTTCACCTCTGCTTTTACCAGGATGGGTAACACAAAGAATTTTCCACACACATTTTTGGAAGAGCCAAAAAAAAAAAAAAAAAAAAGACAGTATCTGAGAATAATTTATGTATTTGTGTATAAATTGGGATTTTAGTTGGAGGAAGATGTGGGGGAAACAGAAGTAATTAAGATGGAGATAGTGCCAAGTAAATATATTATTATAAAACATTAAATGAAGTATTTAATTTTTCCTTGCGTAGTCTTCATGCAAAATTTGAACAAAAGTTTTATGAAAGCAAAATTATAGACAGTCATTCGTTAATCCATTTTTGTCTCCCTCTGAGTCCAAGCTTCAGAAACGCAGTAAAGTCAATACTTCAGTACAGCATGGAATGTCACAGATTTTCTCCCTGCAACACTGTTCTGGAAGCCTTGAGATGAAGTTGATTCTCTCATATAAACTTATTTCGTGCATGTCTTTGCAATTAAGTCCATCCCCTCCCCAGCCAGGCATGTTCTGCAGGTGATTTGTACCCAATCTGACTTCAGTTTCATCCTTTAATGCAACTGTATGGTATTTGGATTTTTTTTCCTTCTTGTTACATCCATATTATCATCATATAGAATAAACTTATAATGAAAAGGACAGTAATTCACTAGCTGTTTTTATGCAGGAGAATTGTTCTTACACAAGAACACAGTTGCTTTTTGTGCTGACTGGGTATCATGTCTAGGTTTACAACTAAACACAGTGCAGAGCTATGGAAAGCAAGGTCCGTTTTGTTGGAAGACAGATAGCTAGTTGGCTATTTAACATGTGCATCACCTGTTTGAAATGTTGCAGTCCTGGTTGGAGACCACGCTTGCTTGTCAGCTTTTTCGAAACAGTGGTTGAAATTCTAGGGATATAGCTCCTTCAACATGATAGCTTTTGGAAAAACAGCCACAAAGATGGAAGTAATTTTGCAGTTGGTGTTGAGCACGAGAGGAAAAACTGAACTGATGCTTAGATTTGTGTTTGGTACATGAAAATGACTCAAAATTAAATTATTAGTTTGTAATGCTTAAAGTATTTGCTCTTCTACCACTATTGCCACTCGAATCATCTTTTAAAATAATTTTGGAACCACAATGAATTGTCAGACATAATGCATTATATAACAGGAAAAACTCAATGCCGCCTAAGGGACTCTAAAACATTTGATTGCTATCACTTTGTGTGAAAGTGAATCAATTTAAAACAATTGTCTCCCTTTGTATTAGAGTGACATATCTTTTGATAGTAGTTCTGGATCTCTGATGCAAATAATGGTACTTGAGCATATGCTAGAAACTTCTTTTTCTGAACCATCTTCAAAGTAAAGGGGGATCAAAGTGTCAAGAGTGTAGATCAAAACCATCAAAACCCTACATATATAAATATATATATATATATGTGTATGTATTTTAATCAACAGTTCAAAGGAAGATTAGAAACATCCTCCTCCTGATTTCATTACTGGCAAAGCAAACATTTTAAATCAGTGTTCAAGTGTCATGATGATAAGAACGGTTGACTGTAAGAACTGAAAGATGCTTTGCTTTGTTAAAATAATAACTCCCCTCCCTAGGATGGTGAAAATATTAAAATAACTCAAACTGGAAAAGCTCTAAATATGGGATCATTACCAAATCTGTTGACTGGAAGAATTGCTATTACAGCTGAAATGATGTTTCCTCTGCTGATATTTTTATTCTCCCGTGTATAAGCTAATGTTGAAGATGAAATAGGTTACATATTTCCATAGCTTCATTGTTTTTCCAGACTATGCACATTATGGACTTTTTTTTTTTTTTTTTTAACTGGGACTTTTGAAGTATTTTTCCATCAGGAAGAGAAGATGTGTGAAAAGTTTTAGGTAATAAATTCTACCACTCATTTGCTCCATACTTGACTGTGATGAGGTATTTAGAAACTACATGTTCTGTTGTGAGTGCCCAAATATGGTATACCAAAAAGATTTCAGTGTTTCCATATATTGACGGTGCATGTCACTGAATTGCTGTCTATACTTGCAGAGCAATTCATATTTGTGTAGCTGTCTGTATTTCCTTCTAAGTTTATGTACCTAATTCATCACGGATGGCTTTCAGCAAATGCATAAAAGTTCAGCTTTGGGTGACAACTCATCTATTTTCTTGGAAATTTTTATTCTTAATAGTAGGATGCAATTAAAAATATGCTTTTTCAGATAAATAGATAAATAGTTGTTAATTAGAAAACTGACTTCCTCATCTCAATGTTTTTGTTTTCCAATTTTTACAAAATACGTTGTTACTATAGGAAAGTCTCTAAATATAATTGACAGTTTCATTATGAAAAGTGGTTAATGATAGCATGCATTTGTATTACTTACCCTTCTATTAATGATTTTTCTCAATATTCATTCTAGCTAGTTTTGTTGATTTTTCTAATGTGACATTTGTTTATACTTATTTCATTACTTGCCATATTTAATGTACCAGTGTATCTCATCCAGTCTAAATTTCAACATAATTGGAATGGGAATAGTTTTCACCATGAACAGAAACATTTCCTATTTTTTTTTTCATATAAAATGACCAAGGGTTTGTGTAGTCTTCATCAAACTCTGATATGACAACATTGTTTTCCAGGTATTATTTAAAAACTTTACTTCAATATAAATGTCTGTCAAAGTGTATTTGATTTACAACAACCCCCAAAATGTTTTAGGCAGCTAGGGTGATCATTAAAGCAGTCATTAAATGCTAATCTGTAGCTGTTAGTAGGAAAATAATCCAAACCAGCTGTTAACTGAGGCTTAAGAAAATCAGTTTTGCCCAGTTTGGCTTTACAAACTGGGAGCTGGGGCAATGGAATAATACTGGTGATGTTCAAAGACTGCTGAAGACCTCCATGCTGAGCAGTGGCAGAGTAGAGAAGGAGCATCCCTCTCCTCCTCTTCCTCTGTTGCTTGTGCTTCTACTCACTTGCTCACTACTGAATACCATTATAAGGGTTCTAAGGGTGTGTTTGTCATGTCTTTGATTGGTAATGATTTGGAAGACCAAAACTTTCCATGCAAAAAACAGAGAGGTGGGACACAGCTTCAAAGCATGTAGGTAGGTAGTATTGAGAAAAGTTAATTTGAGGCTGCTTGGTGATCTAGGTACTTGGTCCTGCTGCTTATCTTGTGCCAGCATTAGTATCAAATTGATCATTTCATCAGCTGTACCAGTTTGCCATTTTCTTTGTGGAGCTGATTTTCTGTTGGGCTTTTCAAGTATTTTGAGTTATGGAGGAACCTAATGAGTGCTGGAGCTGTGCAATGTGATGTTGGGAAGGAGAGGGACTGACGACTGCAGGAACAGCTCCTCTCCCAGCAGTCACTCAGTTGGCTTATGCCTGTCTTCAAAATGTAAATGGAAGGATTTGGTGAGGGATTAAGAAAATATTAAACATCAAACAAAAAAGCAGGAGGCAGTGGATAGGTGCAGGCAAGGAAGTGCAAGACGAGAGTGGCTCAAGGCTGCCTGCTCTCAGATGCAGGTTTTAGGAAGAGTGAGGCAATGTTGCTCATGAACTATTGCCACAGTGAATGAGTACAAGAAAGAAGCAGTGGAAGCAAAAGGTTAGTTTTAGCTATGTAATAGTTAGAAATTAACTGATCCATTTTATAAGTATAAAGTTTATAAATGCGATGGTAAGTAGCTATCATGTTGAAATGCTCAGATACCCACTGAGATGTGTTTTATTTTCCTACAGTGGGGAGGGCTGTGCATATACATATATTTTTTAGTGAGTTTACCATAAAATTATGTGTAGAGGCAATGCAAGTCCAAATCGTAAAATCATGAAAATAGTAATGATACCCCTCCCTCCAAGCCCAACAAATCAAAATGAACTCATCCTAGTGTTAGTCCTAAGCCTGTATTTTTCCACTATCTCACTATATTTAATGTCAGCTTTATATTCAAATTTATGGCAGTCTCATGGTCCTTGCATATTAAAAATGATCCTAAGACATTTATAGCACTTTGGGTCTGAAATTCAGCAAGAACTAACAGGTCTTTTACCACTGGAGGACATTGCTCACTAGAGTAGTTGTCATTGGAGGAAGGCTTACAGGTTGTTAATATGAAATTTAAGAGCTGTTGCTCTATGTAACATTACTGTCCACCTAACATTGGGCCATAATCTCTCTGCATTTTCAAACTCTAAAGAAAGAGCAAAAGTCTGAATCAGATATTTATTTAATATTATGGAACTATTGTTTTAGATTTTGTCCTGTATTTCCAAAGCCTCATCCCTTTTTAGCATCATCAGTTTGGTCTTTCTAGTTTTCCTTTTCCAAATAGGGCAGCATCACTTTCTGATCATTTGTGAATGGCCTCAGAGCACTCCACCAATGCAATGTACTTATTCTTAGCATTCATCCCTCAGTCAATTAAAGTAGTGAATTTGGCAAGAAGTGTTTGTTGAGATGGTGATGTTCCTGTAAGTCTGACAACAGCTGTTAAAATGTGGCTGTTTTCCTCTGTTTAGTATGTGAGCAAGTGGCACTCAACCCAATGCAGTTCATTATTCAGATCAATCTCACATTGCCTGTTGAAATTGGCAGTTAAGATGTGCTTTGATGACTTCTGCTCTCTGCTGCATAAGTTAAGTACTCACTAAAGGAAAGTACCATTCGTTGTGTCCTTTCAGATCAGGTTGACTGCTCTTCACCTCCTGTCAGAACTGTGTGAAGGAAATATGTCAGTGAAAACAGGCAACTTTTTTTGAACTTTGGTTTCATTTTGATGGTTGGATATTGTGTTGCTTGCATGTCTTGCTCCTTGATAATGATTTGTATTTGTAGAGCAACCTTCGTCATGTCTTATGGATGTGTCATTGATTTATTTTGACGCTGTCATATTTTATTTTTTTTGACATATTTATACAACAATTGTTTTTTGGGGGGTTCAGAATAGATCATCTTTGTCAGCCGAGAAATTCAGTAATGAGCCAATAAGTTGGACTTCTCTTTAAAATGCCATTTTCTGGTAAAACAAAAAAAAATAATTTGAAAAGGAAATGTTGTCCCTTTGTTGTCCCTTTATAGCTGGACATACAAGTCCAGAGAGATAACATATCGAGTAGGGAAGAAAATTCTGAAAGGTCTACCATCCATGAAACGAACTCTTTTCCATTCCAAGTCCTTTGTCTGATAATTATTACTCAATGCTGCTTTTCTTTACCTGAACTTAAAAGACCACAAGCTGAGGGCTGCCTCTGTAGTGGATCTTGTCATCTAGTGGCCATTGCTTCTGGATTTTACCATCTGCACATGTGTTTAGACATCAAAAATATTTGTTTGTATTTTTCTGTGATATGAGTTCTTACCTGTATTTTACTATCCACCGTCTGTGTATGTTCAGGGATGTTCAGTTTTTCCTGTTGTAGTTTTTGTACTATCATTTGCTTAGCTGAATAGTATGTAGAAAAGTCTGTAATTGCACTAAATCTAGGAAGCTGTCAGACTCAATTTCACCCAAGTTTGTAGAATTTTTTAAGCTCAGCATGGTTTGTGTTTCAGTAGCTTCCAAAAAAAAAAAAAAAAAATGGTCTACAAGCTGCTGTTTCCCCCAACTCATTTTTTCTTTGCCGGTACTACTTTGGCATCTAAAACTGCTTTGCTGTGACAAGCTTCTTTCAGTGTGTCAGCAGTGTCTAGTTATTTTTCTCTCCACTCCCAACTTCCAATAGAAATGTTCATGTATAACATTTTATAAGTGAGTACTGAATCTACTTACAGTGGAATTTACTTTTCTGTAATGTTTTTAATATTTAGGGAAGGAAGAGTTGCCCTTCAGTACTCTTACCTGTTTACACTTTCGTGTGGAAATAAAAATGTTTTAAAAGCAATTTAAATAAGCGTAATGCATTTGTGACGACCCCTGGCAGCCAAGAGCTTTGGGTCACACCTATTTATTCCTTTACTATATAGTGAGTACCCAAAGAAGATGATAAAGCTTTCAAGCTGAAAGCCATGTTTATTAGAATATTAATTAGAATAATTAATGCTTTGAACAGGGAAATTTTGAAGTGATGTGAAAGAGAGACTAGGAGTAAAAGGGATTTACAAACAGCTCTTTCCCTGCCAGTGGTCTCCTTGCAGGCATTCTTTGCTTCCCAGCTTGGTTTCAGACTGGTGGCTTTCTGGGTGCAGCAGGTTTTCTGCTTTCTGCCCCACTGGGGTTGTAATTGGTGAGTGAAACATTGAAGGTATAAATGCTCATTCAGAAGAATACCAGGTAGCTATTGCTAGTGTAGTGGCAGAGTGGCCAAAGTCTCTTGGGCTTGTCCGGTCTTACCCTGAGATGCGCTGGATGGGGTGATTGAGCTCTGGCACAGGCTCATACCAAGAGCCCTGCTTGTTCTTGCCACAGAGAGTTTTCTTTCCTCGCATCAGAAGTTAGCAGCCTGGGCATGATGCCGCCACCACCTCTGCCCTTACAGGTTCTGGACAAGAGCAGTGGAGGAGGACTTCAAAGGGCCTGCAGATGCCTTGCTGCCATTAGCTTTGATCTGCATCCCTCCCTTCTTCGCTGCCACTTCCCAGCTTTAACCTGGCAGCAAAGGTTATTTATCACTGGGAACTACTGTCAGAAGAGGGAAACTGGAATCTTTGATGTTAGTAATTTGGTTTTATTCTGCACTTCCTTAGTTTTATAATGTATGCTTGAGCTCAGCCTCTCAGTAAATGCTTGCAGATATCCTTTTCATTTAAAAGAAAGTTCTAAAGCTTCTGTAGACAGCTAAAGATGCACTCAGAAGGGGGCCTGTTTTAAAGCACTTAGCAGTGGAAGGCTGTAAAGGCTTCACAATGTAACAAGCCGCAAAAAACTCCTTGGAAGAGGAGCACCCTGAGCCATAGTGTCATAAAGGCCGTGGCTGAACTTGAAAGTTGTTTGTAGCAATTACACTTTCCATTGTGCTTTCCAAAACAGTAAAAGCAGATAACTTTTTGAAGGCAGACTTCGGGAAACAAACACGAATTGTGAAAAGCTAAAATACACAAGGTCAGTATGTCAAACACTTAGTGGAAAGAGAATTCCATCCCCTCCCCACCCCCCCTTTTTTTGTAATGTTAAATTTGTTCCAAAATTGCATACTTTTGTCTCTTACTCACTCTTTAAAGGATACCATGCTTGAACTCTCTTTGCTCTTTTCTCCTATACATACCTTATTTTTTTTCTGTGCTGCCTATTATGCCTTGAAATCCTTATGTGAACTCCATACAGTAATACTTTATTTTGCTTCAAGCCCTACCTCAGAAAGTGTGGTAAGATATCTAGATTTTATTTTAAACAAATGTTTTTAAAAGAAATAAAGCTATCAGTCTGTGAACCACTGGTATTCTATCTGGCTGTGTGATCATGTTGTCTTCATACTTGACCTGTTCCATTTTGCCTTCATATTTGCTGTATGTGTATTATATGTGTGATTTTTGCCATTAATAGGAAGAGACTTTAGACTTTGTACCGACCTGACAAATGTGGGGTGTCAGGACTTGCCTGGGCTTTTCTTGGCCTAAGCTAGTTTTAGCTTGTTTTAAGATCTGCCTGCCTGGGCAAATACCTGTTACCTCAAATTAGTGCTGGAGGTACTGTGGGTGGGAAAGGTGCCTGGCAGCTCTGGGTAGACCATCCATACAAAATAGCAGATAGCTCGTTAAGCTTTAATGGTCTGCTTATACACAGATCTGATTATATTTAGTCCTAATTTCACAAAGACTTTGGATATTAAATGCTACATAAAGTTAATAGGATATAAAGACAGGATTAGATCATCTTTAAGATATATTTTCAAAAGCATTCGGAGAAGAGTAAGACAGAAAGGCAAGGGTCTCAGCAGTGTGGTCTATCTAGACATTTTTCCACAATGAGTGCAGGAAACAAAAACTCTTTAGTAAGTGACAATGCAGTTCTTAGGGGAAAAAACAATGGCAAGACAACTCAGTCCTTAGTGGTATGGACCAAACCATATAAATTGGATGGTTCAGAGACAAGCTTCAGCTTTCCCTCAGAAGTTAGTACTACTTGGGGCCTTTGAAAATGAGTGGTGTTTTTTTTCTTTTTCTTTTTTTTTTTTTTCTGAGTGAAAATTTGAGTATTTTCCTTATAAAGGCTCAAGCCTTTGTAGAGTATTGCTCACCTCAATATTTGATGTGTCCACATGACAGTGGATTCCATCAGTTTAATTCCATTCTTACCTCTCACTTTTGAACCCAGACTAAGTTGCAATATAGCCTACTCACTGGATAGTTTTATGGATTGGTGATTGAGTTTCTATCGCAATTGATTGGTATGAACCAAATCCTTATATCATTATTATTATGTGGAACCGTGTTATACAGACAGAGTGGAGCTTGGCAAAAGTTATATTTCAAGAGGATGGGGCAAGTAGGGAGGGGAAATAAATCAGAGATTTAATAGTGGCCATAAGAATATTTCTGATTGAAATGTGATACCCTTAAATCTCACATTTGTGATGCAGAGGATTTAGGGCTGTCACCAGCCCCAAGATTGTTTTGGAACAATCACAGAATGGCTCGGGTTGAAAGGGCTCTTACCGGTCTTCTAGTTCCACCCCACCCCTGCCATGGGCAGGGACATCTCCCACTAGACCAGGTTGCTCAAAGCCCCATCCAGCTTGGCCTTGAGCACTTCCAGGGACGGGGCAGCCACAGCTTCTCTGTGCAGCCTGTACCAGTGCCTCACCACCCACTAGGTGAAGAATTTCTTCCTAACCTCTGATCAGTAAAAAGTCACTCTTCATCTTTTCTATAAGCCCTCTTTAAGTACTGAAAGGCTGCAGCGAGGTCTGTCTGGAGTCTTCTCTTCTACTGGCCTCATGTCCTGTGACAGTAGAATTTCCTCTGGATAGGTGGAAAGGGGACAGAGCTGGCAACCTAAAATAAAGCAGGACGTGAAAACAGACCACTTTCTCTCCCAGTTCTCTAGATGTCTAACTTGAGTTTGTTAAAGGCTACTGCAGCTCCATGCTTGCTCCAAAATCACCCTTGTGTAGATTAGGCCCAGTTAAGGTACAGTCCTGAACCACTAAACTTCAACTTCTCTGCTAGTTTGGTTTATTTTGGAGAGTCAGCTCAACCCATGAGACTGACATTGCCCATCACATACAATTTGTGCGATTTTAAATAACTTTGGGATCTTTTGCTTCTGTTAGCCAGTTATAGATTGCTTTTAATATATCTGAGTCATTTCAAGGAATAAATGTTTATATGTTTTCACCGCAGAGAAAGCTGCAATTTTTACTTATTTATTTTGATGAGGAAAGGGATCATTTGTCAATTAGGCTAATATAAAATGTATTGAAAACAATGAACATTAATTTTACCACTACCTTCTTTAGTTGAATATAGTAGTATAAGTTGAGTTAATGCAGGAAAAGCTGGAGGATCTAATTATCATCCTATACTTTATGATACCTATGAGACAGCTAAGTGCATTTTAAACCAAAATGAAGGCAGCTAGCTAGAAATCCAGATGTTCTTCTGTGTGAAGAGAGTTTGGCTGACTACTGATATCAAAGGAGCATGTTTGTGTGGTTGGAATATCTCATGTAGGGAACAGAGACAGAACTTGAAAATGGAGAAGGAATATTTTATGCAACTTGAACATACGCAAGTAGTATTCTTCCAAGGCAAATTTCTGAGACACGATAAATGGAGGAGTTCTGACGCTGTGAGAGATGTAACCAACTCAGTTCTCCTACATTTAAGGAAGCAGAATTTGATACATCCTTGTAAAGCAGTATTTTTGTACCAGAGCTGTGATTCAAACATCAGTCTCGGCTTCTGACTGATATAAACCACAAGACTCTTAATTTCAGATTTGAGTACACAGGAGTTATATATGTACATAGAATTAACTTTGGAGAAGTGAATTGCTTGCTCTTCTCAGTGTTTTACTCTATGATAATTACTGTGGGATTTTCTTAAGTCCCATCTTGTCAGACTGGTACAACTCTACCTCCTCTTCAGTCTTCTGAAGCTTTGCCGCTGTGACAGAAGTCACTGACAGCCTAGAAAGATGCTTGGCTGGTTCTTTTAAAACGCTTCAGTTATCTGGACCTGCTGATTTTTAAAATGTCAGACTTCAGAAGCTGCTAGCTAACATTTTCCTGACTTAATACAGTGTTTCATCACTTCCTCAGACATACAGCTTTGTCTCTGAAGTACAAAGCAGAAATATTTATTGAACACCTATCCATTATGAATTACAGTTAAACATAATGTTGCTAGCATATTTGAACAGAATGCTGTTGTCATTTGGGTTCATTTTACACCTAAACACTTATAAGCTCTTCTGTTTATAACAGTGTGGTTGCTTTTTAAATTGGAAATAGCCAGTAACTACTTCTAAAACATGCCTTCCAAATAAAAAGTGTTGTTTCTACATTATGGCTTGTGGAGGAGTAAGGAAAAGAACTTTTCAGAAGTTTAGAGGTAGGGCTTTTAGAGAGGAGGAGGTGGTTTGGCATGTAAAACTGAGACATCTGGAAGCATAAGAGGCAGAGGGTAAACATGTCTGTGGTTCATATTTGTTGTGTATCATGTTTCTTGGCATGGCTTGGAGTACAGTACAAATCAAAGCTGTTTGCAATTTTGTAGAAATAAATGGGGAGCAAACACTTTCTGCTCAAGATATATATTTGTTGGGTGATCATTTGATATCTTTACACTGAATTTATCCACAACCCATCATTTTTAGTTCCTCTGCACAAAGAATGGCCTGGTCAATGCTCAGCTGCATTGGTTTCAGGACCGGATCTCAAATAAGCATGTTATGTTGTCAGCCTTTTAAGACTGTGCCCCTGCAGTTCTGGGATGCAGTATTTTGAAGGATGATTAGATATGTGTCAATCGTGTCAATGTGTTCTTTTTTTTTTTTTTTTTTTTTTTTCCCTTCTTCCAGTTCCCCCGACAAGTGTAGCATTCTTTCATTAAAAACATGTCATAAGGACTATTACTGCTTCTAAGAACTCAGGCTGTATGATGCATGATTTCTGAGTTGGCAGATGGCTTACATGTTAGATTTGCACTGGCTGTATTATGTAGCTGAGAAAGTGCTGCAATACAGAGAATATTAATAATAAACCTTGTCTAATAATTAGATTAGTGGTTCTGAAGTGGGGGCTAAGATTTGTACAGGGTTCATTTACACTTGTGATACTTTCTACACTGTTGAAGGACATATCAATACTGTCACATTTTCATATTTTCTAATAAACAGCAATTGATACAGCCTGGTTACCAAACTGAACAAAGGATGGTGAATTATGTGCATTTATGATTTTTTCCCCCCTTTATAACTTAGGTGCTGTAGCTGGTGCTGATGCAGTAAACAAATGATTGTGAATTTTGTTCCATTTTTCATTTATTACTCCCTTTCCCACCCCTTTGTTAGCATGACCTTATCTGCTCTGTCTTGGAACAAATAAGCAATGAATGATTTTAGTATCTTTGGTCATGCAGTCTCACCTTTTCTCTAAATTTTGCATAAAATGTTTATAAAAACATGATATATCTCATGTAGATTCTTTTGGGGCTTACGTGCAGCGAAATGTGAGGTGAAAAGGTTTTAGTACATTTTCATTCATCAACTAGCCAGCACAGTGCAGTGATGGCAGTGGGACCTTAATTGCACTGACTGTAGTTGCTTTCTTTGGGCCTGGGTCAAACTTGTGATTGCAGAATTGTAACACTGGGTCACATAATGAACAATGTAAACTGTTGCAGATGGCTGTGGTTTCTAGCAGAGTTTATTAGTATGAATGGTGCATTCTCAAAACAAGACAGTAGGTATGTCGTGGTTGCAGGGTGTTTCATGCTCACTGAATATGGAAAGTCATGCCCACTGTGCCAGACGCATAAGAAGGTTACTAAAGGATAGTATTGCAAACATTAGCTATTTAGCCTCACTCTGGGCTTTAGGAGTATCTACATATTTGAAACATTTGAAGCTGAGTTTCTGAATGCGTCTACAGTAATTTAATTAAATATTTCAGCATGGAACTACTTTATTAAGCACTTGAGCACAAGCTTAAAATTAGGTATTTGCTGGATTAAAGTTATTAGTGGAAAATAAGACTAATTTTTTCACTAAATAATGGTGACATAATTAAAAATATTATATGCAATATAATATGCAATATACATATATAAAAATATGATTGGACTACAAAGTTGAGAAGGTTTTCTAAAACTAGAACTTCTTTAGCTACTCAATATTCAAGGCCTTCATTGTAACAAAGACATTGGAGCATATTTTGAACTGAGTTCTTTTGGCAGTCCAGCATCCTTCTTTTCTACAGAGCTTTATATTTAACTAGCCATTCAAAAGGTAAAATCACCCTGTAACAGTTAATGCTAATCTGTACTAATGGATCCTTAATAAAATGCTAATACCTTGACCTTACAAACAAACAAAATAGTCTGATTTACTCAATGACAATATATAAAAGAATCAACGTCCTTTGATTTTTCTCTCTTAAAATATCTTGTTCCCCCCTGCAGCCTTCAGAAATGTGCCCTGGCCACTGGTGCTGTAAGACATTGAGGATGACAGTTACACTGCTACGTCCTGTCGCTTGTACCTTCAGTTCACTGCCAAAGGTGTTTCATGCTGTGGTATGGGTAAGTCTGAAAACTGAGTTATATTTTTGTCTGTGAACAACTTATAAGTTATTTGACTCTTCTGGATTTTTTTCATCTGAATATGCAGATCCAGGTGATAAGGGGCACAATGAAACCTTCACTTGCTTTGAAAAGTTTTATAACATCTTTGTTCATAACGTCTTTGGAGAAATGTTATTTAAGGCTTAATTTTGCAATGTTTTGCAATATTTTTAATTTTAAGCACAGGAGATGATCATGTGATTTCTTGAAAAGCAGAAACGCAAGTCCCTTGGGGTTGTACCAATCCTAAATGCTTTCCAAACTTGTATTTTCCACGGTTGGTGGTTTTGAAACCTTGAGACTTTCAAATTAGCTTTTAATGAGCTAGCTATATGTACTAAAAGACCGATCTCTTAACTCAGAGGCTCTCCCAGGATGCTGCACTGAATGACGTGACCTTCTGCACTGCAGAAGCGACAATTCTGACACCATAGAATTTGCTGGTTGTTTTTTAAGTATATGGAGATTATTCTAAAATTAAATAGCTGAAAAAGGTTGTCTCATATCAGTCAAAAAGATAGATGTCCACCATCATTAACTGTTTCATTCCCTCATTCATTCATACTTTGTATGTATGCATATTTGTATATATTCATGTACTACAAATATAAAAGTGGGAAACAAAAATTCCAGCTTGTCTTCTGAGCTGGATTTTTTTGTGTTTATCCTATCTTAAAAACAAACAAACAACAACAAATCAAAACAACCTGCATGCTTCCTGTGTGCACGCACAAAAAACGCCAACCATGTGATTCTCTGAGAATATTTTTTTTTATATAGCTCCGCTATAGCTGTGTACTGTCCTACATGGGTCCTGATTACCTTGCTTTTCTGTGTGAGTGATGTAGATCAAAGGCCGTATCTTAGCTCTGAAGGTTGTGTGCAACAGATGCTGTTACAATGTTAAAGCAGTAATTTATCACTGTTGTGTGTTCTCTGCATTACAAAGAAAGTAATTTCACTTCTGAACTGTATTAATTGATTGTTTACATTCTTTGCATGCTTCTTGGCCATTCCCATTTATCGTATGGAGAGCAGAGCCTGAGTAGCTAAATTTCAGGTTATTCTGCTTAGAAAATACAGCCAACAAGTAGTGTTGTCTTTGACTAACAGCTTTCCACCACTTGATCTGTGTTTTTACTTTTTTTTTTTTTTCTCCTGTGAGAGCTATCATCACATACTGTTTAAAAAAAAGGCAAAACAGAAAAAAAACACTTTAACACCTGTTCTGAAGTCCATATTTGAGCTCTCTAAGGGAAGAAATATTATGTGTATCCTATGTTTTCATATCTTACTGTGTTTCTCCATCACAATCCAACTAAAGTAAATGATTCAAGTTTTCCCTTTAGGATTATACAATTTTTGCTCCAAAATATGCTTACATTTAAATTCGCAAGTTGCATTTTTTTTTTTGTTTTGTTTCAGCAATGGAAAATATTTCTCTTCATGGCTCCTTTCAAGGAAAGCTTGTGAATGTTCATTGGTTCCTAAAGACCTGATTTCCATTCAGGCTTCATTGAAGCTGTCTTCTAAATTATTACAATGGGCAATTTTATGAACTTGGTATAATATATTTGTAGTTTGTTAGAAAACCTGGTGTTTACAGGAAGAGACAAGTATGACTTTAACAGTTTGTTCTGCCATCATTGAATTGCAAGAGCTTTGTTTCAGGGTGATTTCAGGGTGGTGATATTGGCAGTTACCGATGGATGAAAAGACAAAATAGGAAGTTGCAGAGTGATAAACCTGGCAGTTGGTTTATTTATCTGTAAACAAAATGAATTCCAGCCAAACATGGTATTACCTTGCAGCAGCCTGCCTTCCTCTTCACACCTTGTGCATACTAATTATTCTATCTGGACATTTAGTTATTCTAGTTATTACAGATATATCAGTGAGCGATGATTAGATATGGCTCAGTAGCTCTAAAAAGATTTAAGCAGTTGCTTGATTCCAGAAAAAGAGGCAAAATAAAATGTTTGGAAATACTGGGATATGTGTGATAAACATGTATTATTAGCTCTATGTAATCCATTCTGGATGTCCTTTCAAGATACTGTGATGTTTGAGGATAGTTTACACAAGGTGAAATAGGGCATAAGTATGCAAGAGAGCTCCTGATAGGTATTTCTGTTGGTAGTCTTAGCTTAATTTTCATAGGTTGTGTGTTCAAGGGGTTAATGTTCAGGAACTGTGTTCTGTGAACTCTCACTCTGGATTGTTGTACACCTCTGTCTGCTTATTATTCTCCTTATAAGTAAACTAACTTGGATATATTTCAGATAGTCCTCTGTTTTATTTGTACTTTTAAGGTGTCTTCAAAAATACTTCTTTTGTTTACCAATTGTGTAACAGTGTGAGGACTGTGACAGCAGTTGGATTAATTCCCTGATCCTGACCTACTGTGCTACACGGAGGTAGGCTTCCATGCTACCTTGGCTTTGACTGGGGTAAGGAGAAAGTACTTAGAAGGCACTTTCAAGATTACCACTAGTGCAAAGTTTCTAAATAGTGTCTTGTAATGCCCAATGTTCAACAGTGTGTCATCTTCTCTGGGCCATTCACAAAAGGTGAAATGATAGTGTGTTCAAATAGGTTTAAGAAATAACCAAAGTGCTAAAGAGGATTTAGAATTCAAATGAAACTTCTGTAAATGGCAAATTTAGCACTCAGAAAAAATGGATGCAAATCATGTGGGTTATATGGTACCTGGTAGATTACTCGTCCTTTTTGCCTTCTTTCAAACGTGAGCTTACAATTAGGCGGCAAGGGTGAAGAAAAATCACCATATGCCATGGACCAGAGAGCACACAGAAGTTCTTTGCAGGGAATTAAGCAGGTAGAAGCTGAGGATGGCCTTCAGTTTGTGCCGAGGATTAATTCTGCTGGTTGGATAGCAGTGAGGAAACCTGAACTTTGTATATTTGCTTTCATGAGAGAGTTTTGCATCAGTTTGTTTACAGGATGATTTTAGGCTTCACTGAATGATGTAAGGTAGAACTGATATGAGGGCTAGATTCAGTCTGAAGGTGCAAGTACATGTAGCTGTTGTAATAACAAAGTCATTAAGGCAGAGGCCAAAATATATTTTCATATAAAGATGAGATAAAAGCTTTTTGAATACACAGCTGCATCAGTGACACCTCTGTTTTAATCCATACGATGTGTCCTTAACATGAAATCCTATTTTTTGCATAATAACAATACTGTGCTTGCCAGTGATTGGTATTATAAAATGTGCAGATAAATGCTGTTATTATGGAAATCCTATTAGGAAGTCCCTATGTACTGTGCATATAGCACAGATTTATTAACATACTCTTCTGTAGTTACTTTCTTGAAAACTGTTTTACGTCCTATGAAATATTGTGCAATAATGCCATTAATAAACGTATCTAATTGCAGTATATAACTGTGAAAGCCTGAATGGCTTGAAATAGTTTTGAAGAGAAGTGGGATTATTTCAGTGGGATGTATTGAACAACATATATTGTATGTCCCTAATTTTTTGTACTACTTTACGTTAAGAGAGAGAACATTAAGTATATAGTCAGGCAGTTAATGAAAAGAGCAAGTCTTTTTATAAAGAGCTGTCAGTAGATGGCAATGTGACTATTTTATACAGACTTTTTATTCCATATAAAGCTGAAGACTTGTAATCATCTGCATTTGCTGCTTAAATTACTATAATTTTTTTAAAAAGCTCTAAGAGCCCTTTAAAACTATACTTTAAATAATTGATAGTTACAAATGGAAATCTTAGCCCAGAATCTCCAAAAGTGATCAAAGTTGTTTTAATTTTCTAATGGTCAGGGCTGAATAAAAATAATGTCACATAATGTGCCATCAGTAAACAGGAGATTACTGTGCTTATGCCTCATGTTGCTACAGATTCTGTAAACCCATGTTTTATTGATAGCTAGACACTTCGGCCATAACTCATCCAAAAGTGTGGTGCTTATAATGAGCACCAGAAGGAATAACAAAAATAAACATGTTCTTGTGCTGTCAACAATACATCCAGTGTAAGGCTTACCAGCATTTCTTTTTTCCTCTCTTCCCTCTTAGTGAATCCAACCAGGGAGATATAAAGTTTTGGAACATAAAGTTCATCATCTGGCATTAGATTAGATACTACTTTCATATCAAGTATGAACAACTACAATACAAACGTGTGTGTTCAGTTGCTGGTTGCTGTGGCTGTTAATATAGTATCTTAGAGCAGTATGGAGAAACATAATATGTTAGGTGGATTGCAAATGCCTTTGAAAAAATGTGGTAGTGTATTCCTGTTTAGACCCATTGGTTGTAAATGACTTGAAAAGCCCCAGTTGCTCTGAAGTATTGGGCCCATACTGGTGTTTATAAAACACCTCAGAAGGTTGATGTCCACTTACTGAAAATCTTATAAATCTGTCTGCAAATACCTAAGTCATGTATAGAAAACTTTACCTTTGGTCACTGCCTTCAGTAGGACTTGATTTAGGAACAATCCATCTTCATTACAAAGTTCTCATTTATAAACTGTGGTGCGGGGCAGCAGCCTGTCTTTCTGTTCACAGCATGCACATCCCTGAGCCAAGAGGCTGTTTGTTGAATGTAATCAGTCTGTAATGGGTCTCTACCACTCTGTGCCTGTATTCTCAAACATATGTTGGAGGCTTAGAAAGATGCAGAATTAATTTTATGTGCTATGCCCATTCAGGTACGTTGCTGTAGTGGCTCTGGTGAATGCCTAGGTCCCTCAGGAAGTTACAAAAAAACCTGGCTACCAAGCTGTCCATATTTTCTGTTAGGTTATCTAAGCCTATATGTAAATGAGACCTCTGTTTTCACTCGAATTACCTCTACTGTACTTGTACTGCTCTAAATACTACTCCCTGGGTCTCATGCCCAGCTTGACCTCTGCTTTTGAAATGAGAAGAGGTGGAACTGCTCACGGTCGGTACCTGGGCCTGGTTACCAGCTGCACTGGTGGTGGCAATTCTCCAAAAGCTAAAGAGAGCTACTTAGGGACTGAGGTGAGAGAGGGAGAGAGACCACAGAGCTCAAGAAAGATGCATGCTTGTGTGATACAGACCATTGCTGGTCTATATAGGGTGGTGCTGTATAGAGACAGTTGTGAGGAGTCCTTAAAATTTCCTCTTAGCTGCTGGTACCACGGATGTGACCGGCAGTGGCGTGCAGGAACCTGCCTGCCCTGAGCTGCCTCTGCTACTGGCTGCTCCAGGGAGAACCATAGAGTCATTTAGGTTGGAAAAGACCCTTAAGATCACCAGGTACCAGGAGCAAGTTACTCCAAGGACCAACTACCAAGAACCAAGTGTTTTCAGCTCTTGAAAGCAAGCAGTTCTGACTGCTGTTCAACTGGAAATTGAACCGTCCTTTGATCTCTTAAAGGAATTTATCCATTCATTGTATGCTGAACACTGTGAGCTGTTGTTTTCAGCTCCTTGCTTCTGCTAGCTAGGCTTTAGTAGTTTGCTTCTGGGGGAGGAGGAACTGCTTACATTTATCAGGCATTTGAGCGTCCTTCATTCATTTTCAGTGAATGTATCCTCTTTTCCTAAATGCAGCAGAATGATTAATAATGGGCAGTTTTCTTAGTTTAGACTTAATTTCCTTTCAATCCTGCACCCAAGGAAGTCTGTTTCTGTTCTCAAGGCCAGGCCTACAGCTGTTTTTCTGGCTTCCTGGTGGTTTTCTGCCTACATGTACCAACACATCAACCTCCTCTCAATACAGGACCCTACGTTTTCAATCAATCCCCTGGGCCTTCCCACATGGCTTTCTGTTGTTTCAGCTGTTTTACTCCAATAAAGAACTTAGTTCCTCTGAACAAAGGGCTGCTAGCATGCACGTCAGCTTGCAGAGCCTGTGATTTCCCATGGATCGGAGGCACACTTGCTGGCAACCATTAACACCTTCCAGCACAACAATGCTCTGCAGCAGCATGGGGCATGGAAACCCACTGCTCAGATTTCAGAGTCCTTCTGTGGTGAAAGCATCTGCAGTGGTGACTGCCCAACTTCCCTGTTCTGGCTGGCTGTGCATGGGGTAGCCTTAAAGGACCTCTGAGTGGCTAAAAGATTATTTGTTCATTTTTTTTTTTTTTTTTTTTTTTTTTCCATGCTGCATGTTAGGTAAATATCATTCAATCCTCCGTTTGCCCAAATGTCTGTAATGTGGACGGAGAGATGCTTCTGACTTTCTGTAAATAGGTTTGAAAATCTAAAATCTTCTTTCCTATTTGCATGCGTGTCTGCATGTGTGTAAATGTTTTCATAACCAGAACACCCCTGACTGTGTTCCTAAGTCTATGTCTAAAGAATGGTTGTCTGGCAAAGTCACTTAAAATGAGAAATTTTGTCCTACAGAATGATATCTACTTCTGATCATTCTTAAATGTAGATATTAGGAAGAGCTGTGCATTATCATCCTTTAGAAGGCAAACACTGCTTGCTGATTAAATCACAGAAAATATTCCAATACTATACCAGTGTTTTCATACATTCATATACAAAGGAAATAGATGGTTTCTTGCTGTGCTTAACAAAACAGATGTTAAAATATGACAATTCATTAGACCCCATTATGTTTCATCATATTCAGTCATGCCAGTTATTATATTTTACTATGAATATCCCTACTGTAACATTAAAAAAAAAAAGGACCTAATGACCCTTCTTCCTTACCAGTCTCCTTAGAGCAATCATTGAGAGATTCATGAGAAAGATGAAATTTAACAGAATTACATAGAATTTGGATTTTCTGAATGGTTGAACACGAACTCCTCCTAGATTGTTAGGAGCTGAAGGCTGTGTCTTATGTCATTCCACTGCTAATTTTTCATAGGTATGTAATAGGATTTTCGATTTAACCTGTATGCTTACTGTCACAAAGCATTAATTCTTATTCATACTTTTGGAAAGCCAGTGGTATATAAAAGAAAAATAAAAAACACCACAAACAAACCAATTTTAAAAGAAAAACTTTTGCTCGGAACTTGCCCTGATCATTCACTGGAGTTGGGTAAAACCTAGGAGTATTTTTGTTCTTATTTGTGTAGGAATTCCATCCGTACCTTTAGCCTGAGAATAACTATTTCCATTATCAATCTCTGTCTTAGGCTCAGTACGTTGCAGTCATTAATGGTCATAGTATGCTCATGGAAAAATTCAAAACATGGGAAATATTGTCTTAATGTAGCTCCTTGGCTGTTGTTTTTGAGCTGGTAAGTATTGACCTTTACTCTTCCTTGAAGACAGTCCCACATTGCTAAGTCCTTGTTTTAGGTGTTTTCTTTTCTTAGTTGGGAATACGTAATATCACAACTAAACAAACAAATAAAACTGGTTGGATTCTCTGTTGTAAGAATTTTACTTTCTGTTTGTGGTGGTTTACTTTTCAGAGGCAGGTGTAAAATGCTTTATTGTGGGTGCTTTTTCTGAGGGCCTTCAGTGAGGAGAAATGGGCATTACTTTGAGTGGTGTGTATGATTGTTCCAACAGGTGAAAAGTAACTGACCAAGTGTAATGTTTGACGGTCTAAAAGCTTGATTTAAATCAATAAAATCTTATTTTAATTCTGTAACCTCCTTTTGGGAAGATTTTCAATATTAGACTCAAATTGGTAATAATAGATTATTATGTGGACCCAAACTGAATATTTTTGACTCTACTTTTCAGCATTCATGGTAATTTTTCTGTTCTTGACACTCTCTTATGTTTGCAATAGTTCTGACTGTCTTGAGGTGTTCACCTGATTGATCGTTAGACCAATACACCTCAGTTTCTGCTGAATAGGACTGAGTTTTTTGTTTTCTGCATGAAAACCAGGTTGGGCAGAGAAGTGGGGTTGCTGATGTTTGCTAGTGCAGCCTCAGCAGGGACTCAAAAAATGCTGGACCGTACGTTCAGATCTGGGAACACTTTATTTTTGTAATGTGGAGGTAGGCAACAGATACAGCATGCGCAAAGCCACTTGCATTCGTTAATGGTTGCAGGACAGATTCTGGGTTTGTTTCACTCTTAAGCAACAGAAAAATGTAAACATCTCAATAAAAGGAGGAGTGGGTTCATTATGGGGCCACAATACTATAAAGAATAAGCCCATCTTGGATATTAGAAAGCACGTTATAATGAGACAGCTCTAAGCTTTTGAATATCATTTATGCCGACAAAATAACTCCTTTGCTTTGTCTGTGATATGTAGAGTTTTAAAAAAATTGGATGCTTGTGACATATTTAATTCAATATTCTCATTAATTCCTTGCACTGAATGTTTTAATGCCAATCATGCAGAAAATATTTAAATATGACAAGTTATTTTTAATTATCATAAAATTGTATTACAATAAAAGCAAAATACTTGGTTAAAAAATTCAAACAACATAAGCGAATTCATAGTTATACAAACAAACACTGTAAAAATTGCATGCAGAAAAATGTGAGAATAACAAAAAGGCTTTCATTAGGAAACCACACTACTTTACTCTCATGTTTCACCTGGAAGATTAAAGATGTGCCTTTTCCAGAAAATGTCTGATTTTTATTTTGTCACAGGAAGGAATCAAATGATTCCCATTAATTTCAATATGCATTTTAGTTGTCTGAAGTGGAGGGGTTTTTGTTGCTTTTAAACTAGAGACTTCAGTATTATCCAGTGTTTGAAGCTGGGGAGTGAGAGAGATGCAAATAGAAGGAAAGAAATTTACTGCAAAGCCATATGCAAATATTAATTCGTTTTCTTTGATCTTATATGAAAAATATTGTAGAGTTCTGAGGGCTGGAAATGTCACAGATAAAATCAGCATCCTTTCTAATGGTTAACACTTCTTTCATCACTTTCTTGATTTACCAGTACTCTGACTTAGGGTCTTCCAGTTCTGAGACTCGATTTCATAATTTACGTATTTAGTCCAACAGGCGTTAGATCTTGCCACTTCTTCAGTTCCTGTTTAGTCTTTAGATCTATCTCTTAATGGGAGGAGAAGAGAGAGACATCTAAAGATGTGCTTAGAAGAAGAGTGGGAAAGCTTCACTTTTTATTACCAACTTGCCTACTGTCAAGAGCTATTTCTCTAAATCAGACCAAAGAGTAAATAGATCATATAGACGTCTTGTTACTTTTGTTGTCTTAGAGAAGTCTGGAATATTTTCCATACTGTTATGATTTCAAAGGATGGAGCTGGATGTTCTCCAAAGTGGCAATTCTCAAACTACAATCTAGAGGGTTGCTGTGTCTTTCCACTGGGATTGTCCTGATACTGTTCTGGCTCCTTTCATCCTGTTTATTATAGCATTACATGTAGCTGACAGATTCTCCAGATTCTCCCATACTACTCTCCCAAGAAATAACATTTGCAGATACATATTGATGTTTTATGCCAAGGAGTGTGAATGGAAAATGAGTCACTGAATAAAAAGGTGACTTTTCAGAAAGTGTTACTATTTCTCAAAGGAAATTGTCCAACCGTTTTTATGAAAAAATGCTTTATTGGAATTCACCAACTTGTGAAAATCAAAACAGGAAAAGGACTCAGTTTCAAGAAAAAAAATCTGCCTGAATGGCATGACTTCAACATTTCATGTTGAAAATATGGCTGATTTCCTGCTGATTTTTCATTTAAAATCCTTGGATTACTAACCCGCAACCAATTAAGGACATTTTCTCCCAGTTCCAGCTTGTGAGCACCTTTAAAATGTTTCAGATCCAAACCTCCCTCCCTACCCCAAAACAAACAAACCCTGCCCCTAAAATACCAAATTTCACTATTGTATCAAATCAGCTTTCTGTGCATGTCTTTGCAGTTATACCTGTACAGGAAATTTTTGTGAGTATGAGAGCATAAGCATGGACATGCAGCTGATGTGTCAGTGACTTGGCCACATTTCAGAGATACAGAAACCTCAGCTACCAATTCTGCTTGTGCCTAATGCATTATTGTAGTAGTATAGGAACTGCTTTGTTGATTTTGACCAGAAATTTCACCTTGATTTTTTTTATCAGTGACACCTTTGTAGGAACAATGATATTTTTCTGTAAGTAGTAGTGTTTTTTTCCTATTTTCCAGGATAAAATCAATTAATAAGAAAATTTGTGTTCTCATGTTAAAATGAAAGGCATGTCAGTGCTATCAGAGAGCAGCAGAAGCGGGGCTGACTGCAATGGAAGTTAAGATATAGTTATGGATGACCCCTGCATATGTAGGGAGGGCAGCAGCCATAGATTGGTCTCCTGGGACTCCATTATGGCAAGTGACCAAGACACAGGATTCCCCAGCAGCTCAGGGAGCACCCAACAAGGTGAGGTGATGGGTCAGGTCCAGCATCAGTGTGGAAAGCCCAGCCAGGATTGAGAGGGGACGAGGGTGGGGGTGTGAGGGTCACAGATAGAGCTGGGCAGGGTCACTAGAGCCTCTTAGTGCCCTGAAGACCTTGAAAGCTGTGTGAAGAAAATTGTTTTAAACAGCCCCGCCCCCCGATGTGCCTGATCTATCTTCTTCTGTCAGGAAACTGCAGATTTACTCAAATATTTAAAGCAAGAAAGAGATACTTTGAAAAATGTGCATTATGTGAACCAGCAATCTAAAGCAATGTTATCATCTAAGATGTTTCTCCTAAATGAGGCTGACGGGGGCTGCGGGAAGCAGCGAGCAGAGTATGGTGGATGCATGATTGCCTGTACAAGCCTCTGAATGATATTCATCATAAATTCATTCAACGTGTGAGCCGGTCTTCTGCTGCACTATTGATGCATGCTTTCCTTTACAGCCTTTTTTCTGCCCAAAGACATGCCATTGCTGTTCAAAAAGTCCTTCTGAATGTCACAGCAGCCTACTTCCAGTTCAGATCATATGTAACCTAATGTAGCAGAGGGCATGAATTTTAATGGAAAATAATTTAGATGATAGGAGGATAACCAAAGCAGTAAAACAAATGCAGTAACAATACTGAGCAGTCAAGTTCCTGTTACAAGATTTGTTATGTTGTTCTCAACAACAGCTGTAAAATTAGCAATCTTACATTTTAAAAAGGCAGGAATCAATCTTGCTGTGTTTGGTTCCCAACTGATCTAACAGAGCTAGCAGGGAAACATCCGTAACACTCTGTCCAGAATAGACAGAAATACAGGGGAGGCCTGCTCTAAAGCTGACTGTATTAGTTTGCCTGTCAAGACATATCACATCAGTTGGGCAGAGCTGAGCAAACAAAATGAGTGTGCTTTCATGAAGTGCATCTTCCTATTATGCATATTGTTATATAGATATATGACTTGATGATTTCTGTCTAGCGCATTGTAAAGCAATATGCATTTTTTCTCCTCCGAAGGGTTGTGTTGTAGCATCCCTGTAAGAGGGAGTATCATGCTGTGTGTAGTTGTAAAGAAGCCTTGATTCCTAAACTCAGAGGACTTAATCTGCTAGTAATGTTGATTTAAAAGGGTAATATAAATGCTTAGTGGCCACAGGTTTGTGGGGATTTTGTTTTTCAAGAATGCAGTTTATCTTCCAAAATTCCCAGGAAATGTATTCTTTTTTTTCTTGGTCCTTCATTACTTCAATGAAAAAAAAAAAAGAGACATTTTTTGAGAAGATAGTTTAGGACTTCTGTGTATGTGTTTTTTTTTTCAACCTGAAACTGAGCTTTTGAAATAAAATACATTTAAATAAGGCTGTTGTGCTTAAAAACTTAATGGAGGTCATGGCTGGATTTGGTATGAAGTGTAGAAATAGATTCAAATGATGGTATTAGATCCTCTTACCATCCTACTTCACAATGGAAAATGTAAGATACAATAGTGACTGGTGAAATGGAAAAATTCTTCTGTCACTTCTCTTTAGATTCCTGCAGTCAAACAGCCCTCTGTGCGTTCCTCTAGAGTTATCTAGTTTGATTTTTTAACACAAACTAAGGCCTTTCAATGATCAGAAAATTTATCAGATCACCAGTAATGGTGTTCCTTGAAAGGTTTCTATTTTGAGCAGTTTTGGGTAATTTGAATAATTCTTATATCATTGTACTACCAAAGTTCTCATTTTAATTTCTTACATGAGTTTGTGTCGAGCTTGATGAGCTGGGTCACACGGTATTGTGACGCCTCACTAAAACAAAAGTTTTAAATTTAAATATGAAAATAATTGATGATAAATAACTGATGCTCATTTATGGATAAAAAAATTAGATTTAAAAATTTCAACATTTGGGAAATATTCTTAAAAGCTGTAAAATTTCTGCAACTACATTGGTATTAACATTAAATCCTTGGGAATATCAATTAATCTTTTCAAATTAGGTCTTATTGTTTTAATTAACGAAAATGCAATTTCTGAATCAGATTGCTTTTATCTATTTATTACTTTAATTTCTTATATCGTCCCTCTCAGGGTTTGTGCAGCTCCTTTATTTGCAGTCCATTTTGCTTTCTCATAAGGGACCTCCCAAACTTCAGGTATGCATCCTGTCTTCTAAGTATTAGTTGAAGTAAACTTGATACTTCAGCTGTTGGCTCATCACAGATTTGGTTTCCCATTCAAAAGTAATCTATAGCACTAAAATATTTGATTTCTCTGTTAAGGTGCATGCTTGAGTTTGAATTATTAAGACAGCTCATGTGAGCTAGGGTATGTGAGAGCAACCCTGCTCATGTTTCTGTGGGAGCTGATTGATATTTATATGAAGAACAGGTGGAGTTTTGGATTTAATGTAATGGCTAAAGCAAGAATAATCTTTTCCAATGATTAGAATGATTAGTATTTTTTTTTTCCTGCTTAAGGAACGAGCAAAAAGTAGGGGCTAATTGTGGTGCTGTTGCAATCTGAAGGGAGCCCACTTACATGCTCTTCATTCCAAGGCTACTTCAGTAGTTACATGGATAAGTTTTAACCTGCTGGATGGCAGACTGGCTAGTTTTCTTAAAAACAAAAGTAGTGGATCGTAGTTGAAAAATGTTTCTTCGAGGAGGAAAAAATAACGTTTTGTTTATTTTGTTTGTTTGTTCTGGTTGTGTGCTAAGAGCTGTTCATCTGGATAATGGAAAATGTTGGGGGCCAAATGCTGTTCACTGCATTCGTCCTCTGAATTGTGCTTCTAATGGCACTGAGTACAATAAGAAGGCAACCTATTGGTGTTCAGTAGTATTTTTGAGACTCTTGAATTAATGTCATGCAAAACCAAAGCCTGTCCCATAATTTCCATTAAACATCTCAGGACAGTGAACTTTCTGTGGCAGATTTGTCTGAGAAAGCCCAGATTGTTAATGGTACTAAGAAAAACACTTCAACCCCTCCCCGCCTCCCCCATCTTAAAGACATTGTAAAATATTCATTAGCAATATCCTTTTTTTTTTTTTTTTTTTTTTAAATGGAATGGAGTGTGTATTCAGTATTAGTCATCAATTTCAGATGCCTTGTAAAAACTGCACAGAAAAAGACATGCTGCTCAGTTATTTCAGTTGTGAATTGCCTTATGCTAAGAGTTTAAATCATACCCTTTTGTCACTTTAATGCAAAGTGGATTTTTTTGTATGAAGAAATGTAGACAAAGATGTGATTTAAGATGAATCCTGTCAAGGTGTAATTCCACGTTAAATTTTTTGAGAACTTGGCTGAAGACCAATGTTAATGTGAGAAATATTAAGAGTAGGAAGCTTCATGTCAGTAATACAGGCTTTGTGAGTTCTCGCAGCCTCCAGAAGTGCACTTCTTTGTCAGTTCTCCCACAACTAAGGCGTTGCTGTCAGGTTGTAACTACTTAAACACCTCTCCACTTGTGGTATACAGAAATTCTGATTTTCTAAAGAAAGTTGCAGAAATAGATTTTTAGCCTGGAGGAATAGAAGTTGTCTGACTATCAAAGGAATCCTCCTCTAAGAGGAGAAACCATCAGAAAGTATAGCAGTTTGAATATAAAGCTGTACAAACCTTCAAACTCTAAGGATGAAGGAGTGTCAAATAGTTGGTAGTTTTTCTTTCTTTCCCCCAGTTTTGATAGAAGGATCCTTCAGCTGATCAAATGTAAAGAGATGACAGGATGTAATTTATATGGGATCGTATTCACTATGTAAATGATTGCAATGAAAAAAGGAAAGCTCATTTCTCCTGTGTGCTTGCATGTACAGCAGTTACTCATCACATAATACTTATGGATGGATTCTGGGATTCTGACAGCGCATTAGGTACTGAGGTAAAAGCACAAGGGAAATGAATGAAAGAAATAGCATGCGTCTAAGATGTTGGTGCAGCTGAAGTATAACAGATTTGTCACTCAAGATAAAACAGCGTTATTCAAATGCATTGCATGTAGAAGGCTCCACCAAGATGAAAAAAGGGCCCTCTCTTCCTCCTTCACCCCCCTTTCTTTGGGGGGGAAGCAACAAGGGGGGGAAGGGCATAGTTGATTTAAATGAATAATGTGAGGTTGGTCATTGTGGGTGTGCTGGGCACCTTCTGTGATTAAATATCACTGGGGCTGAGGCTTCTCTACTGGATTAGCTCTGAAGCTTGAGGTTTCATGCTGTTGCTTTGTAAAAGGCAAACCAGCGTGGTTTCATTGTGGAAGAGGCACAAAATATTCTGTTGAAACTATTTTCTTTATTAGAATTATTTTCTGTGTGAGAAATGCATGCTCTTTACAGAAAGTTCTGACTTCTTAGCCAAAAAATGAAACGCCTGAAAACAAACTTTCAGCAGCAAGATAGAAACCTTTGATTTGAAAATGCTGCTGTGCTGGTTCACAAGTGTTGTGTTCTACTAAAGAGCCTGGTTTTCAGAAGCAGATGTAATTGAATTCTAGCTCTCATGAGGATAAATTTATAACCTGTCTGGGGGATTTTTAAGTCTGCTACTTCAGTATGTTGAAACATAGTGAAAAGTTGTGGGATGGGGGTGGGCGGGGGGAATGGGGGTGGAGTAAGACTCTCATGTTTTGACAACTTTTAATTATGGTACAGCAATTTATGGGCATGCATATGCAGTATAATAAACCCTTATTTTAGAATATACAGAGACGATTTTTTTTTCACTTGAATTACACTTAACTGTCTTCCTTCTCTCATACTGTTAGAGCAGTGCTTGATGTATAAGGGACAGGTTGTCAGCAGATGAACTCCTTTTCATCATCACAAATAACTGTAGACATGAAATATTACTCAATTTTCTTGAGCCAGGAAGGGAGCTTTATTTTAAGGGAAGGCTTTAAAAAATTGTTTCAACATTTCAATCTTCTGTCAGAATTTACTGTGCTGTTACATATCTTAACTCAAGTGCTTTTGGATAACCTTCTGGTAGGTTGAAATTTAGCATGCGCCCTCCTTACAATCATCTATTTTAGATGAGATACACTTAGTACCTCATTATAAGGTATCAAGGCATTGTGAAACTTCATGGCTTTGTCTAAATGGCTAAGAGGAAACACCTGGGGTTGTTGCAGGCTATAGGAGAGCCCATGAGTCCTCAACCCATGTTGGGTGCATACACGTTGCTTATGTGGAGTGGTCCCCAAATGTTCTTACTTTGCTGCTGTGGCCAGGAATTGCCTGGGAGAGTAATACCTGAGAGGGGCAGAAACTGTGTTGAGATCCTGCTAAAGTTTAATAGTGCCTGGCACCTGGAAATATTACCAGAAATTGTAAAATTTGCTAGTATAGACATAAATGCTGTTCCTGACAGTGCCATAATGCAAGTAAAATCTACCCATGTGTTTGCAAAAGCAAAAATTTTAACCCTGGCATCCTGTTCAGTTGCCACCTTAGGTAATTGAACAGTATCCTGCAGCCCCAGCTGGATGGGTAATTTGATTGTTATCTCAGTTGAGCTAGAGTAATTGAGACTAACTGTAGTGAAATAAACAGTCACAGCTGTGTGAAGTCAGTGTAAAAGAAGGGCAATCAGGACTACCCACTTTTAGGGCTGGGCAGAAAGTGTGCGTCTTTTTTGTTGTCCTTTATTGGTACAAAGTGTTTCAAAACTGCCAAAAGTTCTCTAAGGTTGAGTGTAAATTTTAGGACCTACTGGTATTGAAGCTTAAAAAGTAAAAAGAAGAAAATATTTACCAAGTGTCATTCATTTCCCCAAAGGCTTTGCTAAAGCAAAAGGCTTTGCCTACCATGGAGTGTTTTTTTTTTTAGCAGCTTTGCAAGCTTGTCAAAGCAACCTTGGAAAAGGTATTTTGAGGCTGAGGTGATTATGAACAGTGAATGGAGAATCTATGATTAATTACAGAGAATGTGTTTATTCTTTAGATTATACCTTCATGTAAACATGGACATTTTTGTAATATACTTGAGCTAAACGTGTAGATTTTGGTGAGGAAAAACTAGCATTTTTCACACTAGTACGTGTTACAGGCCATAAACAATGACTCAGTTTCTCAGACAACACAGCAATGATAAAGGTGGGAGACATTTATAGTCATCTACTTATCTACTTCTTTGTTTCATTTACTGTCTGCTACTTAAATTGTGTTTTGCATTCCCCTGTTGCTGGAATTTTAAGATAGAGAGTAAGACAAATGTACGAATACAGTTCTTGACTTATTAATGTCTACTGTGACTCCTCTGACTTAAACTATCAGAGCAAAGGTTTTACTTTCATTCTGAATTAGTCATCTACTTGAACTGTCCAAAAGTGTCATCTTACCTCTTTGAAATAGGATCGGTGCATTAATGCATTAACATGCTTGGCTACTTCTTACCTTACATTTGCTTGTCACATTAATATTTTGTCCAGGTCTTTAAAGAAGTACAAATATGCAAATCACATGGTGTGCACGATTGAAGGCTCATTGCTTGTACTTCACTTGAAAAAATGCTGGTAGGTTGCAGCAGTGTTAATTTATAATAAGGGAAAAATAAATTCAAAACGAAGATATATTATTGTTGTTTTTTTTCTAGGTGATTTTGTTTTTCATGTTAGTGGATATGATTACAAGAAGAAAAGAGGCAATCATCTCCATAGCAGAGCAGCATTAACAGCTCTGTCAGGATAGTTGCCCACAGGTGCACTCTGAGTGACTGATGGCAGAAAACAACACTCAGAGAGTGCTGTGTGTGCAATTTGAAAGAACAATTAAGTTGACTAATAAAGGCCTCTTTCCTATTTGTGAATAATCCATGGCAAATTCCTTTCTTTTTTTTTTTTTTTTTTTATTGCTATTTTAAATTGTCCCTTAAATTTTCATGAAGGAATTTCAGCTGGTGAGGTGCTTGTAAACTACGTGTTATTAGTATTCCCTGGAAGCATCCAGTCTTTCTAAGCATACGTGGTTTGTTCAGTCACAATATTTTGTCTTGTACTTTTCCTAGTTGCCTAAATTGGAAATTTCCAATTTTGAGGCAGTGATTTGAATTACACACAGATCTGGAAGGTAGACTCAGTTGAGATAATGAAAATCACCGAACCTCATTTTTAGGAATATCCCAAGTTTTTTATTTGAAAATTTAAATCAAGTACCTTCATTTTTCCTGTGCATTAGAAAGAGAAATTAAGATGTGCCAGAAGCATTGGAGAACCTGGAAACCCTCCTTCCTGCTTTGCTTTTTTTTTTTTTTTTTTTTTTCCCCAGCTATCGTGGTTGGTCAGCATCTTCATATTGCAGGATGCTACCTTGTACCATTGTTTGCAGCGCATGTATGCCATTTACTTATGAAAAAGGCATAAAATACTGTTGAGTATTACAATTAGCTGTTAACTATTCAATCTTTTTTTTTGTAGTTTTATTGTATATAAAACAAACAACAACAACAACCAACCAAACAAACAAACAAAAAACACCATCCTGTGATTATGCTTTTGCTGGGTACTATCTATCTATTTATGCCTATTGAAGTCCAGACATAGTGTCCTTTTATGATGTTCCTGGGTGGTCTCAGTTTCTTCCCCGGAAAAGAGCTAATCTGTTACATTGACGGCTCTGGTAGCTCACATGACTGAAATACATTTATTTTCTTTGGATTTTAGCTTCTTGCTGCCCTAGATGATATAACAGTGGAATCCATCATAGTGGATACGTCCATTTTAAAGAGTTATTCCTGCCACATACATAAACACAGACACACACCCTTTTTTAAAGAAAAAAAAAATGGATTTTGCTCTACTTGCATTTCTCTGTACACATGAGAGCATGAGAGAGATGAACAAGCACAATTTTGTGATTTTTTTTTTTTTTAGGTGGTATCTAACTACGCCTAATTATAACTACATGAGTGCTATTAGGCACGGACAAGGGAAAAGTAATCCTACAGACTTGAAACAACAACAACAAATTCCACTGTGTAGTTTAGATTTGAAGGGGATGTGGAGAAAGTTGGAGTATTATTAAAAACACTCCTGCTACAATGAGATTTTCCTGGTGAGTTACACTTCTACTTTGTGACGGTGACACCAACACACCAATGTGCTGGCTTCTCCGGCTGATGTCTGAGTCGTGATTAATACTGTAGCTTTTTTTTATTAGCAGAAAGTTCAGCCCACTGGCTTTGCTGCTAAAGCTCAGAGGGCCATTTTGATTATACAGAAGAAAATCTATTTCCCACTGTGTCTTTAACTTGGCATTATTGAGATGTTTTTATAGAGGGAGAAAATGCTTGTGGACATGTATAGACAGGTTAATCTTATCTCTCTAACCTCCCTAAAGACATGCTTCTGCTTCTGAAGTGCAGCTGTAGTTCTCCTTTGATTGCTATGAAATTACAATATTTTACTGCATATCATATGTACATGTTCTTTATTATATGGGATCAGCAAAGTATGTCAGGTATTGGCTGCAGTCAGTTATCTGAAGCAAGGGTATCTAGTGATGCCAAGACTTTTCTTGGGATCTGGTTCTAGATCCCAGGTTCTTTCCTGGGTTAAATTAGAAGATTTAACCACTTGTGATGCACCCCTTACCAACCAGGATGGTCCGGCTGTAGTGGGATGTGTTACGTGTCTGGGAACAGACTTCTTTTCTTTTGAGATGGCTTTATTTCACACTGTGCTTTTTTAGTGATTGAATAGTCATAGTCTGTGTCCTGTGGCCTATCAATACGTCTAGTATCCATCTTATTCTGCTCCTTGTCTGTAAACTATGTGGACTAAACACACTTACGACACAGCCTAGGGTTGATCCCATGCCATACACAAGCACTGGGTCTGGTATTCCCAGCCTCATGTTGTGCTGAAGTAAATGTCAGAAGAGAGAATGATGTTGACCCAGATGGTTCAGCTTTGTTCCTCTCCATGTATCCCCAAAAGACCCAGGCAGGAGTGCTCTCTTATTCTACATTGAGGGGAAAAAAAAAAAAAAAAAAGAACAGTGAAACTTTATAAAACTTTCACTGGCTTCATGATTCATACAGACTAGAACAGCTCAGGGAATCTCAGAAATAGCTCTAAAGCACTCGTGTAGGTGGTTTTAAATCACAGAAGAGATGAGCTCTAATACATGATGGACTCTCAGTCGCAGTGCAATGAATTATTACTGTGATCTTCCATAAATTCCAAGAGGTGGAGAGAGAAGCTAGGCAACTATCGATATACCACTTTTCTGGATAAAATACCTTACTGCTAGATTATTTTGCATGCAGTCACAAGACAGTAGTAGATGTGTCAGTTAAGTACTGTTGGCTGTCCCAGCAAAGTGCCAAGCAGCACACAAGATACTCAGTTCTTAGGGATATGTAGATTAACTGAACATAAGTGAAAATGATGTGTTGTGATTTTTTTTGAGAGAGCAAATAAATACTGTTAATGCCAGTGCTATTAGTGCTATGTCTAGCTGAGATGACCTTTCCTTAATGCAGCTTAAGAAAAGCACTGGAGTTTGTGACTGCTATTCCTAAGACACTAAACTGTGTCTTCTCATAAATCTAAGTGCTTAGAAGCAGACTCATTTTTCAAAAACAAAACAAAAGCCCACCAAAACAGATAACCCACTTTAAAGTATTTTATTCTTCTGAATCTGGAGCATGCAAACAAACACAGAAATCTGTACCACATTTCCAATTTCATTTATTCATACGTAGACAGAAATATGGATTTTAAAACATTTATGTATTTATAGACAAGCTTTATGTGCTAAGCAGATAGTACATCATGAGTTATAGTCAATTAGAGCTTGTGCCACAAAAATGGCTTAAGGGCTTAAGTCCCACCTAACACTTGCTTTTAGTGTCTTACGTCTGGAATTATGACCTTAAGAAGGAATTGAAAAGCCTTGCTCAGATCATGCCTAGTTGCATACAGCGGTTTTTGATTACAAGTTTTCCAGATACCTACAGTTTTTATTTGGGGTATACTGAAGAAACCCGTAGTCTTCATGGGTTGAGGTAGCTCTGTGTGCACAAATAAAGTAACCTTCGGCCACCTCACCTGACTAGGCTGATCCAGCAAATTTGCAGAGAACCTGCCTAGCAGACCCTGTTCTTACACCAGCAGAGCCACCAAAGTAGGCAAGTGCTTCATGAGTGCCTTTCACCACCCCTTCCTCCCACCTCCTTGAGCCTACTCCTCAAGTGGGGATAAGACAGTTCAGTTAAAGGCTGTGGGTTCATTCCTTTAACTTGCCTTTCCTGAAAACAAAACAAAACAAATAAACAAACAAAACACAACTTAGCTTTATAAGTAAAGCTAAGTCTTATAGTCTTTACCTATAAGTCTTATAGGTAAAGCTGTAGGAAAGAAGTTAGGCTTTTCCCTCTGCCATTCTTATAAAAGAAGAAAGCAAATGTAAAAAAATAAAGTGTTTTTTTCCTTCCCTCTGGCATTTCTGAACATAGATCTGAAGTACCTCTTTGTGAATGGTACCTCTTGGAAATCCCATTCTGAAATGACTAAGATGTACAATAATAGAAATCTTCATCCCTAACTCATCATGTAGCATCCAGAAGTTCAAGGCTCTAATTTTGAGTACTCTGGTCTGGTTTGTAAGTCTAGTCTCATAAAGACTAAGTCTAGTCTAGTAAAGTTTTTCTGCTTTTAATAAAAAGTTTGGAAACAGCTGAGTTAAAAATTCAATAGTTTTAGTTATTTTTCCTTATTACATTTTATAGCGTTGCAAATTTTCTAATCACTCCAGTAAGCTTTTATTGTGTGATCAGAATAGTCTCCTGTACATGTAATTGTGAATCCACAGACATGATGTTACAATGTCAGCTAAAATGCTCTTCCAAGTCTTCAGAGCACTGGGTGTTGCAAAGCCATCATGGTTACATCATGTCAAGATGTTGGCAAATAATGTCACTGGGAATCTGTGGAGCACTTGTCACAGTACAGAAATGAAACAAAAAGATGTCAGAGCAATTCCAGAAACAGAGCATTGATTATCAAGGAGATTATGAAAGACAAATTGTAGATACTTGTAACTTTGTCCATATTACCATTTTAACCTATTAAAAAAAAAAAGAAAAAAAGCCCATTTAATTGAAATGTCAGGTGTGCTGTGTCTTTCGATATGTGGTAGCAAACAGAGAACAGCGTGATGTTGTCTGATTGACAATGATGTTAGTAAAAAAAAAAAAAAATATTTTGTTTGAAATGCTTTAAAGTTTGATAATCTTATTTTGAATGACGGGATCAATGTTGGGAAAAAAATGTAGTTCAGTCATTCTTTGCTGTCCAGTCTTTTAGCAGAAGAAGAGACCCAAGGAGTTTTGAGAGTAAACTAACTGTAATAGCTATGTTTTGCGTTAAGCAACTTGGACAAGAAAAAGCAGCAGCTATAGAAGTTGGAATTAGGAAGATTTGGAAGAAGTTGAAGCAACGAAGGCTAGAAATCTAAAAGCTGGGCATGCCAGAAGTTTCTGATTAAGATTGAATTCTTAGTGTGCTTTCTACAATACACACCAGAGAAGAGACAGTCCTTGTCAGCGGTTCTCTGGAAGGGAGGAAGGGAAGAATGAGGAAAGAAAGGGAGGGGAGGTCGTTTTACCTGCTGAGAACTAAATGTACTTTCAACTCGTTTGATGAGTTCTTTGTGTATATATATGTCAAACTAAGAATTAGCTGGAAGTTTTCTTCTGCAAGTTAGACAGAGAAAAAGAAAAGAGTGTTTGTGATACAGACATGATCCATTTGAAACTCAGCTAAAATTTTGCAGGATGTGTGGATTTTTCTCATTAATTCTCAGTATTTAATAACTTTCTCTTTGATTTGTGGACAGTTCAGTTTTTGAGGCACAATTTGGTATGACACTTTTTCTGCCCCAGTGCTTTACTATTTGCAGCATTGTAATTCAAATACAAGAAGATAACAAGAAAATGTTAGTCAATTAGAGGATAGCATGAGAACTTCAGGGTAAAGTTGCAGTTAGATGGGGAATGAAAAGAACAACAAATGTGTACTCCAGTGAGATAATTAACCCTTACAATGATGCTGTCCTATGTATTTTGCACAGATGCAAAATAAACCACCCCATTCAAATAGGTGTTGAGGATTTTGACACCTGCTGTAGGAGATGGATACAATTTTCATGCAAGGAATTACTTTGTTTTTGGAGTAGTTTTAGGTGCTGTGGCAGAACACAAGCATGAAGGTTGTGTCACAACATTTGGCTATGGTATCAGACTTCAATAGAAATGTATTTGAAACAGTAAAGGCCAAATAAATCCGTTATATAT
The DNA here is from genome assembly GCF_047663525.1 of Anas platyrhynchos. Lineage (NCBI taxonomy): Eukaryota > Metazoa > Chordata > Aves > Anseriformes > Anatidae > Anas > Anas platyrhynchos. The sequence continues at coordinate 43,704,708 of NC_092590.1, read as the reverse complement.
GAGATAAGGCTTGGATTACCAGGTCAGAAATATTTACTGTTGCATCATACTTTCAGTGATCGTAGCACAGATCAGAATTACAATATATAAGTCTGAAACTTTGGTAATACCTTAAAATGGCAGAACACATGGATAAAACTGCATGGTAATCTCACTGCATGTTGCTTGAAGTGAAGCTGCTGATTCTTCATGTAATGGCAGGTGTACTGTTTTATGAATATTGGTGCTTCTTGGAGGAGGGGCATTCCCCTTTTATCTGCTCCTTGATCTTGATAGGCTGGAGACAAGGTTGGAAAGTGTGATGGTCAGATGTGCTGGGCTGCTAAAGGACTTGGTCTAAAATATTGGATGTCACTGGAGAAAGTTCTACATCAGTGAATATTGAGAATGTTGAGATGTTATATTGCACTGAGCTCTCAAAAGTTCACAGATAAGAAGAATATGAACAAAATTCAAAATTCTTTCTTCACTTCTTCCCATATTTCCCTTCAAACTTTTTTGTTTGTTTGTTTGTTTGTTTTTTTGTTTTATTTTGGTGAAAGTTCTTTTAATATAAGCCTATCTGCTGCAAATTCTGTCTGACTTACCAGTTCTCAGCTTCTGTATTGTATTTTAAGATGCACTAAATGGAAATGGAGGGTTTTGAAAAATTAACTTCTTTCCAAAAATATAAATTTTGTCCTTACAGATTCCTTTGCCAAACGTTTATCTGGTTAGATAAGAATATACACTATCCAATATAGGACATTGAATTTTAATGGATATAGTCATTATATTACCTTGAAAAAGATTATGTAATGCCATATGTGATATTAAGGTGAATGTGTTTGCCTGTCTGGAAGAAGCAGAATAACAGAGACTTACACCTACAACCAACACTTTGAATTTTGAATCTGTATTTTACAAATGCATGTAGTTATGATTATCATAAAACTAAGGTAGAGAAGTTTTTCAAAAATAACTATTTTTCTTATGTAGCAGATGTTGGGAAAAGTTAGGAAAGAAGGAAGAAAAATAAAGAAATTAGAGTCTATTTCAGACAGTGTATTTTCACACCGAGTAGCACTGAATGGTTGTTTTCCACTTGTGTGATTCTTAAAGAATCATTAATAAAATTTATTATTTATAATAAAGATCAAAGTAAGAGTTGAGCAAACAATGCAATAAATAAATGCAATCATTCACCCATGGTTATTCATTTGTAGATGAATTAGCTTCACCCAGGCGCAAACTTGCATTTAGACTATTCCAGAAAAGTTGTAAGAGGCTCAGTTTTCCTGATGCAATCTTCTTGGTCAGTAAACTCCAAATTGTAATTTGATTTTCAGGATACAGTTTCAATGTTCATGGAAATAGAAGGTCAAAGTTATAAAGTTAATAATCTGGAATAAATTGCAGTGAAGCTAAATCTTGACTTCATTAGAAAATACATTATACAAAATAATAATATACTCCATTGGGGAAAAAAAATCTAACAAATTATTTGCATAGTTCCCATAATAATCTTTTCTCCTTCCTCTAAGCAGTAACAATTAATCAGGCTGGGCTATCAAACATTAATCTATCTTTTTATAAAGATAATTACATTTCCAAATAGAAAACAACTTATATAAAAGAAAGTGTCTTCTTGGATGAAAGGTATATGGGAAAACACTAACATTTTTCATGAAGTGAATTAATTGATTCTAAAAATAAAACAAATAGCTAATTATGTATATATTGAACCAAAGACAAATTTTAGTCTCTTAGAGACATAGTTAACAGGTTTTTTAAATTGGAAAAAATAATTTACTAGGGATTAATTTGATACAAGATGATTTGAAACCCAAAATCTTTGTCAGCAATACCTGTTGCTCTTTACAACATTTTTACATTAAGACTCCATCCTGTTTATTTCAATATAATTGTCAAATTTAATTGATTCCAGTGTGAAGAGGTTTGAGCTTCTAGTGTTTTTTTTTTTTTTTTTTTTTTTTTTTTTTCTGAGCTGCAAGATAGTGCAGACAAAAAATAAAATATTTGAAATATTTGTGATGGAGATGATAATTGTCAGGTGTGTTGACCATTTAAAAAAAAAAAAAGTCCTCTTGTGAAGCACATAACTATCAGATGTTAGTGAAGTTTACAAAAAATAATTCTTCTTGGAAAGCACCATCAAAACAAATATTGAAACTCATTAAAAATTAGATACATTTTATGAATATACTCAGAGATGGCAGAAAATGAAAACCTTCCTACTACTATTCCTTGCTTTATTTGAAATGCCAAGCTTATCCTAATAGCTCCTGCATGTTCATTGATGATTTGTCAAAAGACTTCTTTTATTGAAAAGCAACTGCTATTGCAGTTTTCTATAGGTAAATGACACTTCAAAAATTTATATTAAAAGCTACCCAAAGATTTGTTCTCAGATTTTTTTTTTGGTTCTCTAAAAAATCAATGTCCTCCGTAGCCCTGTTATCTCTGAAAGAAATTTAGTTCTTAATACCCCCTAGGAAGCTGCTCTAGCTTGTTAAACATGGTTTGTAGCCAGTTTAACTATCATTATGTACTGTAGTCTAGTCCCAAAGGTGACCTGCTTGGTATTTCCTGAAAATCCAGACTTCTACCTCTGCGTGTTCTATCAGGTCTTGCACAGATATTTAGCAGGATAAATTGGAGACTTGCAAAGAGCATCAGTGGTAAGGAGTTACAGGTGAGCTGCTTAACTCTGAGTGGGCTCAGTTAGGTATCTGGGACTCCCCAGCAGTTTCTGGGTAAATTTACACTGACACCCTGGGTAGGTAATGAAGCCAAGCCAAGGGACACCTCTTTCTTTCCATTTGCCTGGCCCTCTTTTCTATAGAAATGAGAAATTATGGGCCAGGCAGGAGCTGTCATTTCTTCCAGTGTAGGTCAGACCTGGGAACCATGAATTTGAAGTCTACATCCCAGCAAAGAAATTTGGTTGCCTGAGCCCTTGAGGACCTGGTCTGGTTGCCCCCTCTCTTTGTAATGCACTGGGCTAAGGCTGGTGTCTAGGTGTCTCTGAAGTCTAACATCTCAAGCTATCTTGTGTTGGTTGTAGCAGCCTCTGACTACACGAAAGAGGACAATGAAGATTTTTTTATGATACTCTTTTAAAATACAGTGGGGGGGTGAATGCTCTGACAGCTTCTAGCATCTGAATCCTTTCTGAACTGCTCCATGAAGCAATTACCCTTCAGGTAATTTGGGACTACTGGCTTACAAGGGGTTCTTCACAGCCAAGAACAGGTTTCTGGTGGAGAGCTCAAAGAGGTGCTAGGTCTCTAGAGCTGCTAATTTCCCCACCCTTAAAGTTCATGGTTAACATATAACCTATACTGGAGAAGGTCCAAGGTCATGATTAAGTTTCTTCCAAGTTACTTCTTGAAGGACAACTTCCAAATAATTTTAAAGAATGGAATAGACATTTGAAATTCAGGAGGACCTTAAAAAGTCATATTTGGACTTCTTTTAATTTATTCACTGCAAATATATTAACTCGAACACAATGTTGCAAGCAAACCTCTTAAGAGATTATTTGCATTTTGCCTGGAAGAAAATAAATCAACAATTGACTGCTGCAAACATTAAAAATACCTCTTGAATTGTGACACTGCTGTGAAATTAAATATAAATGCTTCAGAGATCCACATAACATTAAAGCTTTCAAGAAAGTAGAATTTTAATTCTTGATTTTTGGCAAGAGAATGCATCTGTAATAAACAATTAGGAAATAATCCAACTCTTTAGGAAAATTATTTCCTTGCATTAGCTCCTTTCTGCCCAATATTTACATTCAAAATAACACAGCTGAAAGGTTGTGTGAAATATTTGTTGCTAAATGTAATGTTATAACAGGGCATGAGAATAAAACAATGAGAGCCTGATAAAAAGATTAAACTGTTTTCAAAATATGGCTTAATGGACAAGATGAGTAACCACTTGGTTTCAAAGTTAAGTTCTGTTGCTTTCATGGAGAGATTTGAGCATTAGCACAAGGCTCTATTTATGAATTACGCCATTCTTTTTTTATATTTTAGATTAAAATACAGGTAATAACACTGATTTATGGCTGTATTAATAAAGGGCAGTCCAACATAGGAATGAATGTATGAAGGAACTAGAAAATCATCTCTGTCAAAAAGAACTGCTGTGCCAGATCTTATGGTCACTGATGATACGCACTCTATATAGGGTCTTTAAAAGCAAGCTAATATGGCAACTTCAGCCATGAAAGATGTTTGGCTGTTTATTGTTTCTGTCTGGGATCTTCCTTCTAATATTTGGAAAGAAATGCAATATTTCTTTTTTTCATTCTGTCAGCAAATAGAAAGTTAGATTTTTAATCCAAATACAACTTCTGCTGCAGAGTGGGAAGACATTTGACCTAAAAGCCTTTGTAATTTTTGAAATACAGAAGACCATGAGGACTGCTACAAAGTTCACAGACTATCTAAAGGGATTCAAACTTCTTGTTCTATTTAACATTTATTAATTTATAAATGTCATCAGCTATAACTTCTGTCACCATCATTCAGGATTTAGATTCTGGAATATCCTTAGCGTTGTTCATAAGAATGACCTACCCTAGTTATAACTCATATATAGCTTTGATGTGAATGGAGCAGCTCTTTTCTGGTGTGTTTTGTTGCCAAATTTCTTTTTAAAATTTTAAATGTGAGTGATTTGCTACTTATATAGCACTACTAGCATTTCCAATGAAGTAACTTTGATAAACCCTGTGGTCACTAATGTGGTTAAGGACACTGATAGAATCAAAGACAAATGGGAGTAGATGGGGAGAGGAAAAGCTGGAGACGTGAGGCTTACTAGCAAAAATCCATAAATCCAAGAATCCATAAATCCAAAAATCCATAAACAATTGCTAATTATTTTAGGTCAATATAGAATATCATTTCAAATATAACTCATAGTATTTTTATACATACAGAATTAGGACCTCATAAGGTAAGTTAAAGCAGATATGCAATTAATTTCATTAACAAACTACAGTAAAAAAGAAGCAATGATTAACAAAGTAAGTGAATTATGTTGACCACAACTCCAAAAGAGTTAAATAGAGTTAAATTACGTGATCAGCAATTCATTTCTTAATTCTGAGAAGAATTCAGAGGTGATGGGTAATAACTTGCATGTAAACTGAGCAGTTCTACTAAATGTGTGATTTTGCAATATCTAAATGGTGACTACTGAAGTCAAATTCTCTTTTCTTTTCTCATAATCTTGAGCCTGATTTAGTTTTAAAATTCCCATCTTACATGTTGGCAAACTTTTACCACTTGCTGAGATAATGACTCCAGTAAGTGATGAATTTTGTCTGTTCTTGTTTGCTGGTAATCACACACAAAAAAATTTGTCTTTTAGACCTTTATATAATAGGGAACAAACATTGATACATTCTTTTCAGAACTTTTTCTTCAGGCTATCTAAGCATGGGGTACTCTTGTCTGTATGTCTTTGTTGCAAGAACTGAATCCTCACATACATGCATATTTTTACACCCTCACACTACAAAACTTGGAATACTTACATTTTTCTTGTAGAAGATGAAGACAAAAATCAGATAGCTGAACTGAAAATTATTCTGGAAATGTATCAGATCTAGGAGTTTTCTGGACTTCAGCAGTACAGAAAGTAGTATCTTCACCGATGAGCTCAGAGATCGATATTCTTTACACACAATGCTTTTTTTTACTGGATGGCTTTTAAGTACTGGTATAAATTAGTCAGTGTCTCTCATTCTCTCATAGTTTTTAACTAAGAAGGCAAATCATTTTGGTGCTGGCTTAGGGTATTGCAATTGGAAAGCAATTTTATCTTACAGACTCTTCCTCTCTTGACTAAACATGCCAGCCATTTGCCTTGCAGCACAATTCAAATGTTGTCATTTGTAGCCGGCATACATTTAGTCCTTTTTTACATACAACAGACTGAAAGGCATGGCTGGCTTATCTGGTGCAGTGTAAAGATACTGTGTAGGTCCAGGAGTTAGAACAGGTATATTCCTTTTTAGGTGGAAGATCTGATACATGATGCAACCATTTTTGGAAATATTAAATCTTAAAACCAAAACAAAACAGCAACAACAAAAAACACCTGTAATAATGACTGGAAAAACTGCCAACAACACTAAGTGAGGAAACCAGTCACTCAGGCTATCACATTCCAAGTAACAAAATTAAAAATAAAATTGCTCTCAAAGAAGAGAATTTACAATGATAATGGAATTGCATATAGGTCAAATAGTCTATCTTCTCTAAATTTTCAACTTGATCGAAAAAGTTACTTTTAAGCTTCTCTAGATGAAACTCATTTAAAATACAATTTTGTATAGCGTCTGTATTCTTGTGCAGCCTACTTTGCTCACAGTTCTGTGCAACAGCTCCTAGCAATGGAATGTGTTATCTATTGTACTGATTCTTTTTATTATTCTCATCCTGGAGTTGAAATACTTCTCTCTGGTATGTTCAGCTTGGTATTCATTTAGACCATTGTTTTAATGTGGATATGCAATAAAGGTATTTTTACTGCCTTCTTTGTAATTGTAAAATTTTGCCAGGGTTGAAAGTAGTCAGTTCTGAGAAAAAACTAAATTACCTGTAGACAATGACAGCCAGTGTGCCTTCCAAATTATGATGGATATCTTGAGAATAATTACCCTCTATGCAGTGTTTTGTCCTTAATGCACATTTCTTAACTTCCTCTTTGTCGAATGGATGGTAGGCAGGGACAATGGATATAGTCTCTGCTAATGCCAAATCCCAGACTCTCATATCTAGTGAGCTATGGCAAAATTTGTAATGGAAATAGGCTTGAACAGCAAAGTAGTAGGGGGGAAAAAAAAGGCCTATTTATTTCAGGCACCAAGCAAAGCTATGAAATGAAAAGGGGGTAATGGCAGTTTCACTAAGAATAAAATATTCATGTTGCTAACTTACATAAAACAAAAGATGGAGTGTTTTCTGCAGGGAAATTACTTTCTCTGATGAGCTCCATTTATGCATGATAGAGTTTTAAATTTTTGAAAACCCCCTTGGTTATTTTTTTCTTTTTTCAATTCTAGCGGTTTTAATTTTAGGCTTATAAACAGATAGATGTAAAATTTCTTGCTGAAAGGGCCTTATTCTGTTTAAAGCCATATTTATTACATTCAGCAAAAGCAGAATTGCTTCTGTCAATGCCAATGAATACAAAATCAATATTTAAGACTGCAGTCTCATAGACTTCATGTTACGAAGTGGGTACTTCGTTTTTAAAATGCCCTGTAATAAAATGGGTCTTCATTTACTACCAGTACATTTTTAATATTCTTCACATATTGAACTGTGCTCCAGAGATCCTGGTTTTGCACCAGGTAACTGAAAAGCAGACAGCTGCAGTTCCAGCTGACATTCCTCTGCCCTGTCACAGGGTTGTGCATGTTGCCCAAGCCTATGGTTTTCTGAAAGTTTGATCGTATAGCCCAGGCAAAAGCATTGCACTGGCTGGTGCAACTTGGTAAGAATTTTCTCATCTTGATTTCTCCTAGTCCCTGTTGCTAGGAAAGAGTGGTGATTGGAAATTTCATGATTTCTGACTGTATTTTATTTACTTATTTATTCTTTCCTGTATATCTACCTGAAATATCCAACTTCTGGATATCAAAGTGTATCACCAGAATTATGTGCTCTGATGGGCCTTCCTCCATGCTCATGATGAAGGATCAAAATACGTGGCTTCCTGGTCTCAAAGGCAAACCCTGAAGATACCAATATAGGCATCTTATAGTTCCCTGTATAGTGGAGGCCTGATGTGGAGTTGAAGCTGGTATGAAGAAAGTAGGTCTGCTGAGGAAGTCTGGAGATTTGTTCTCAAGCTAGGCCTAGCTTCCCTGAAACATTCATGCACCTGTGCTATTTCTCTATTGTTGTTACAAACAGGTATTTAATGTCCCTGGTAATCACTGAGCATCTTGAATTTTGGCCAAGATACCAAACTCAAAACCCTCCAAATGGCTGCTTCTTCCAAGCTTTACACGTTATGGCGTTTCAGGTAATACTATGTTTCAGCAGCTTAGGGTAAGTTATTTAGTGAGTTTAGTGTCCGAGAAGAAAAAACAAAACATATAATTCCATTCAAGTCCATGAAAAATTTTATTCTTGGAAGGTGTTGGATACTGCCATGGCATAATAAAATATGAAACTACAGTAAAACTCTATTCAAAATGAATACCATAACCTGATTTTCTCATTCCTTTGCTTATAAATAATGCAATGGATTTAGTAGGTGTATTTATTTAGATAGCAAAATATAGACAAGTATGACATCCCATAGAGGAAAACTTTGTAAATAAGCAACAAATACTATGGTTCTAATTTGTTTGAAATGATGGTGTTTTAACTAAGTAGGCTATATATATATATGTGAGTTTGTTGCTTGTACATAAGTTGTGTAGTATAGAAGGAATGTGCACTATAGGGAATAAGTAGGGGATTAAACATATTGGACTAAGAGTCATATTCTTGTTTTGTTTATTTTAAAAACAACAACAACAAAACACAAAAACATCTACTGCAGTTTAGTGACTCTTGCAGGAGTCTTTGCTCTATTAGGGCTGCAAATAGCATCTTTGCCTTTGACTCTAAAATAGCAAATAAATGCTGTCAGTTAAGAAGAGAACTCCACTTTCCCTAAAGGAACTTCTTATTAAGAGATCATAATGGTGACAGAAGCACAACTGTTGAGAAATTCAAGATGAGCTAAGAAATGGCATAGATTTGTGTTGTATATCAACAGTGAGAAACTGGATACTTTCACTATTATGCTCTACTTACCTTTTAAACTGATACAGAATCCAATTTTACTATAGAGCTCTTCTATTTTAGTTACTACCATAATACCAGGAAAATAGGTAGGTACTAGCATCAGTATTTCTCGGAGGTGGACTACGACTCCTTCTGCACAGAGCTGGTTCTGTGCAGGCTGCTGGGAGTGCAGTGTGGCTGTCTGGGCTGTTCAGGCTGTCAGGTCCTGTACCTATGGGAATTAACCAGCTTCAATATCCCGTTGTAGGCTATGCTGTGTAATACAGGCTGCTGTAGTTAACCGAGCTGAGCAAGGTCAAGTAGGAAACTGGAAGTAGAGTGGGAAGTCTTATCTAAGGCTCTGAGCATTGTGGCCTGTAACTAAACACTGGATCATCTTTTCCCTCGCCGACTCTTCCAACCTAGAAATTCTGTGATTCTGTGACTGTACTTTTGTTTGGATTATGGATGTAGTTTGCAAGCCATAGCTAAATTCAGTTCTTCCCTAGGTATACAAATGCACATCTTTCTTCACCTTTCTTCACAGCTAACCTGCCCTTCTTTTTTTTTTTTCCCATAGCCTTTGGAGAAAAGGACTATAGAGCTGAATAGCAATAATAGGCAGTTCTAATATTGTGCTTTTCCACTGTAACTCTCACAAGGTCTTTAAAAAAAAAAAAGGTTAGTATAATTAGAACTGGTCAGAAATTTTCAGATGGGACAAAGCTCTGCTGGAGAGTATGGTTTCAGTAATACCAACCATTTTGGCTCTGGCTTATGTTGTCTAATGAGTTTTGATAACAGCGGATGACATGTTTATATTCTGTAATACGGAACACTAGTTCTATAAATGAGTTCTTTCTTCAGGGAAATATTTTTCTATTGATTTACATGATGGTTGGGAGAAGCCCTTAACATAGTGAGGTTAAGTCTGTGCTTGGGAATTGGCTGACAGCTGCATGAAGAATTTGTACTTAATATATATTTTTTGAGTATCTTATGTAATGCCTGTACAAAATGGTTAACCAGAGTGGCAAAAACCACAGGCAGATGTGCTGATTCCCTTGGCTCTGTGTTTCAGATTTAAGTCTATTCTATTTATAACTATCACTGTTGCTATCAAGTTGTGGGTACAGAAAGTGGTGTGTAGTAGGTGACACTTTACCCTCTGTGCGAATAGATTATGCAGTGAATTTAATAGGAGAGCTTGTCATGAGAACTCTTATTTTAAAAATGAAATAATATTGACTTTGATATGAGAAAAACAGGCTATTTGATTTGATCTCAGTATAGTGATGATAATTACATTTAGCTCTTCTGCTGTCAACTGCAGATGGAAAAACATCTTATGATGATAAATGGGAATGTGTACACTTCTGTACACAATGGAGGCATCCATTGTGATGTAACAGCAGTCCATACAAACCTGATGAAGTCTTCATTAGAAATATAGAAGAAATACTAATCTGCAATATGATTCCAAAATAGGAGTTGGCAAAGGTCATATATGTACTTATATATAAAATAAATAAAAATAATAAAAGAAATCAACATAACATTTTGTTTCTTCCAAGTTGTTTTAAGGAATTCTATGTTAGCAGTAATGTCTTTAACTCTGATGTGGGGAGACTTTGCTCAGCTGTTATGTACACTAATTGGGGAGGTTAGCTATGAAATCATATTGCATATTTGGTAAAGGGTCAGCTTTCCTACTGTCTTAGATCTATTGAAGGCAACAGTGCAGCTGTTGAAAAACAGTGATTCTTTGGTTCCATACTGGATTCGGCATTTGCCATCATGCAGTACACTTTGACAATTTTTGCCATAATATAATGCAATAGTCCTTGCTTTCTAGAAATTATTCTGAATTATTACGTTGGTGGGATTTATAGCATACTTTGATGCATTACAGGGGTCTTTCTTATGAATGAAGTATTATAATGGGTGAGGAAAATTAAATATATATATATGTTTTTATTCCAAGAAATACAGGAATAGATCCACAGAATATTTTTTTATCATTAACATAAAGATATTGCCACTTTCCAGAGGAGAAGACATTTTGTAGGAGATGTTTAGCCTTGAGGCAGTTCATTCTTTACACAGAGGCATAAGAAATACAGCTCCTGGCAGTTTTTATCATTACTAATAAATGAATAAGCATGGTTTCTAAAAAATGTGTTTCATCAGAAGGACAAGTTACACTGTTCTTATCAATAATTCTATGCAAGTATAATTCAAGCCTGCGGGATTGTATTGTTACAAGTTTTTTATACAATCACTTTTCATAAAAGAAAAACAGACTGAGATGATGATGAATGATGGATGAAATTTTAGACATAATTAAAAGAAAAAAAATGTTAAATTCCCTAGTTCCTTCAACAAAGGGAATAAAAAATACTATACAGCTATGGTTTGATAGATAATATTGCATTAAAATGAACTGCATGCAGCAAAATTAGGCAGGTTTATGAGCAAAAGATTGACAAACTTTAAATAGTCATGAATATGTGAATAGATGACCTATTTTTTCCTACAGTTTTAATTTTGGAGATGAGCAGATTAAGAATTTGTGCTGGAGAGTACAACTCAAGCTTCTATGGAACGAGAAACTAAGAAACTAAGAAATAGCAATCATTCAGAGATACCGCAAGAAAGCAGATTGGATAACTATCAGCTATAGAGAGATCTCATTGCTGCCATTAAGAATACAAGCATCACCAAACAGATTTTTCTCAGACAGCTGAGGAGCAGAAGGAAGAGGATTCAGTATTGAAGTTAGTTTAAATTAGTGTCAAATTGTTTCAGAACTAGCAAAAAATAATTCAAAGGCAAGACCATTGTTTGGTCAGAAAATATACTGTCTTGTAAATGACTTTTACACTTTTCAGTCATGTTAGCTGAGAAGTTTTGTAGTAGTGTAGTTTTAGCTTCTTGGATTTCAAATCTTAATCCTTCAGAAGGAAGGTCATCAGAACTCTGGGGGCGAGTGGCATCTCCGAAGTTATTTCCTGTTGATAATACATAATCTAATCCAAACCAGCAAATTTATTTTGTAGTAAGATCATAGTGGAATCCTTCTCAGTCCACTTACAGGTACCTTGTAGTGAACACTCAGTGCTTAACAATGTCCATGAGCTTCAAATTCTTTAAATACTCAGGGAAAAGCTAGTTAGTGATTCCATGGTTTGATTCAATAATAGCAAAACCCCTTGAGCTTGTTTTGCTTCTTTAATGTTGCTACTTGAAAAAAAAAAAAAAAGAAAAAAAAAAGTTTTCTGTGTGTTTTACCTTTTTCAAAAGACAGACCAGCCTAAACATCTAGGTCTGTATTGAAGTACAAGCAATGAAAAATGCAAGAGCAGAAGCTGACCTACAAACACAATGGATTTTGGTTGCTTGTAGATACAAATGTTAGTGCTGAATACTCCTGTGCCATGGTTTCTTTGCCTGTGTTGGTAATAATTGTCTTATTTGTTATAAGACCTAGATAACAGTAGTAATTTCTAGTGGGAATCAAAGAGAATGACCTATAGAAGGAATAGATCTTCTCAATCTTTCCCATAGGCCCCATTTAGGTACTGGAAGTCTGCTGTAAGATCTGCCTAGAGCCCTCTGATCATCCTCCTGGCCCTCCTCTGGTCCAGTAGGTCTGTGTTCATCTTGGGGGCCCTGGGGCTGAGGTGGGGTCTCACAAGGGTGGCTTGAATGGAGACAATCACCTCCCTTGGCCTGCTGGTCACACTTTTCATGCAGCCCAGGATAAGATTGGATTTGCAAACACTGTTGTACTCATGTACTTGCAAAATCTGACTCTGCCTTTGGGACACTGCATCCTTCATTGGCTTAGAGAAGAGGAATCTTCTTCACTCCCTCCTCTCCTCCATAATTAATGTGTCTGCTTTGCAACATGTTCTGCTAGGAAGGCACAGTACTTACAAACTCCTGTTGAAACTTGTGGGAAGTGAGATGTTCCCATACCAAGTTTTTCTCTACTCATTGTAAGAGACATGGTTTAACCAGAGCAGAAAGCAGAGTGGAAAAACTGTAATAATGGCACTATTCAGGCATTTTATTTATTTTCACTTCAGTAGAAAGGCCACAGCAAAAACATGAAGGGTAGATGGGTATTCTTTCAGTTAATTCTTTGACTGCATTCATCCTTTGGCCTACTAATTTACTTCATTTTTCATATTCGTATTTACTTTTTCATTTTCTTATTTACATCTTTCATATTCACGTTTACTTCATTTTTCATATTCTTACCTTCTAGATTTAGTTTTCTCTCTGCTTTTTTTCTCTGATAGTACTGTCTGAGACATCTTGATCATACATTATTTGAGAAGGATCAATTCAAAATGAAGGACAACATATTTGTTCATTTCCTGCCATGGTGAGATTTGAGTCTGACCAACATGAAGAGAAAACACTGTGCTGATTAGTGGCTACAGGAGTGAAGCAGAGCACAAGGGTGACAACAGAGATGTTTGTACTCCTATGCAGGGATGTAAATGTTACCTTTTCACTACTCTGTAGCCTTTCTCTATTCTGTTCTGTTTATTCTTATATCTTTTATTTGGTAACTAGTTGTCCAGTGAAGCAATGCAAGATGAAGAGTATTATATTGCTTTCATTGTGACAGAGTTTCATGGTGAGAGAACAAAAAATCTGAAGAACCAAGAAAATTGTCAGGCGTGGACAGGGTGCTGATTGTAGAAGCCTGTAATTTGGTTGGGAAAAAATGAGATCTGTGCTATGTGATGGCTGAGAATAAGCCATATGGTAAAAGGCTAGCTTGCTATTTCAGTCTAGCTGAGTATAGGAAAATTGCTCATATCTCCCATAAATTACACTGTTTCTCCAGTTAGTGTACAATTTCACAGCACTTGCATATTAAGTAACATTTACAAAAAATGCATAGAGAGTCCAAAGCATTCAAAATCCAATACCAGGCAGTCTAATGCTGAAGTCTTGCACAAAAAATTGAACCCTGCTTGCATTCATCCGAGAGCTTGCAGGCACTTAACACGGCAGTTGTAGAGTTCACGCCTAATAGCCTGCTGCCATGCTCATTGGCTGCAGTATAGATTATATGAGTTCAATGAGCAGTTCTTTATGTGGGTTATCTCAGAGTCTCTTTTGTCTGGATTTATGATGTCTGGCAGTAGCGTGCATAAGCCCAAGCTGTAAAAGATGACTGCCGTACTTCTGAGATATACGTCTCTCTCTGGCTCCTGGCACATCTTCAGTGTGGCTGAAGGGTTCAGAACAGCAGTGTTTGGCTGGGTGCGGTCTGGGGTCTGTGCTGCCTTCTGTGGCTTTGAAAGCTGGAAAAGGAACACACAAATGTCAACTCTCGTAGAAAGTAATGTGTTCACTGAGCTGATACCAGGGTATCATTAAAATGGTGTCTCTTTTGTCTTCCATAGTGATGGGTTGTTTGTATTTTGCTCTACTCCTTGATTTTCAAGGATTTTGAATTTATCGTTAGAACCTGATTCTGGGCTGCAAATGGAAAACCACAGTGGTCTGATGCTAGTAGATATATGTATTTACTCCCCACCCCCCACCCCTTCCTCGTTTATTTTTAAGAAGAACTCAAATCAATTTGATTTCTGTCCTGTGTTGAATTGAAAATTCAGATATAGGCCACAATTTTATGTACGTAAGCTTTCCAGTATTTTCTTCCTTTTAAATGCAGCAAATGGATTGATGACATTTGGGGTTCTTTAGAGCCATAGTGTTTTAGTTTATTGGTCTCTTGTGAGAATGCTAGCAAATATTAAATAGGTTACAAAGTCATGGTCAGCAGCAGAGGATATTGAAAACAAGCAGAAAGTGCCTGCCTTTGATATTTTTATTTTAGTTATCTTTTAATATACCAATTAGAGTGATATGCACTTAGGTGTGAGAGCTTTGCTCAGCTAGATGGTATACATATAAACACTAGATGATATCTGAATAGAAGACTACAGCGTTAACACTTACAGATTCTTAAAACAAAATGAGGCTAATTGATTTGGCAAGACTGAATGGTATTTTGTCTGGCAGAGTAAGATGGTCTTAAGGTAACAGAAACAAAATTTGAAAGCATTACCACAAATTCCCTGCATTAAAAATCTCAGAGGTTCCGACAGGTATGCATTAATTTGATTTGGACAACTACAATCAATATGCAAAGACTGCTGAAAACAGTGCAGTGTAGGCTTCACAGCAGTTTCCAGTCTAATGTTCATAAGAAATTGTTGTGCTTACTCTATTTATTGTACTAGCAGAGAAATGCTAGCTGAATAACGATGGATGTAATATTATGCATCATTATAATTATGCTTTGCAAGTAGATATTACATTCTTCCAAACCAAAGAATAATATTTAATATTTACATTTCATAGATAATACACAGGACTAACTGGCAGATTTTAAGAGGCATCCATTATGACCTTCTACATTATTTGACCTTCTTCATAGTCCAATCTCTGCATAATTCCATTCTGTTGCAATTTAAACAGTTGTTTCTGTAGCAAATTTATACCTCATGGTGTGAATTTGTGACATTCAAAATCAATTCAGAGTCTATGAAGTGCAGAGAATGAGGTACATTCCTGAAAAAGTCATTCTAGTATTACCCCTCGCTATTAAAAATGCCCGCTTTTGTGAACTTATCTAGCTGTCAGTTTCTAGCCATTGGATTTTGTTATAACTACCTGTTAGAAAAAGTGCCTTCTGCTATCAGAAATCTGAGCTTGCAGGTATTCATTGCTTGTGATGAAATTATAGCATGAGCCTGCACTGTAAGAAGTGATTACGGATTGAGGTAAGTATGTGTTAGGTAGAGGCAGATCTTGAGTCATTCCTCTGGTTCCTTCCTGCATCTCTTTCATATTTTCAACATCCTTTTTGAATTTGGGGTTTTCAAACTGGGCCCAATGTTTGGTGGTGTCACTGGAATTGCACTGTATGTACCCACTGCAGAGGCAACACTGCCTCTCCTTCCAGATAGTCCCTTTTGTATTCAGTGAATGTTTTGGCTATGGTATTGAGCTGGGACATAATGTGCCATCTCATATTTCTTTGTCAAGGTAACTGCTTTCTAGGCTTAATAAATGTAATAGCACCTAATCTTTCCAAGCGTTTCTAAATATTTTCTATATGACACCTGTTTGTAATCGGTTTACAATAAAGTGATACAGAAGTGTATTTAATATGGTGTTTCCTTAGTCATTTCTTTATTTCTAGTTTTAGAGTGATATTTGTTGTCTAAATCTTGTGTTTTGTTTAGTGAGGAAAAGAAGAGAAAATGGAGAATGTGGGGTATACTGTATACTGTGCTTTTCTCAGTACAGCTCGTTAGCAAGACATTCTGCATACAACATACCTGTAAAGCCAAGGCAGAGAAAACAGCAGTGCTTAATTTTTGTAATGAGAATTCCATGCATGAATTAGGTTGTTATCATTATATTCTTAAATAATATATAAAAGTATATTATATGCATATATATTATATCCGTATATGCATTCATGCAGAATACAGCCCAGATTCTTGGAAGATCTCAGGATGTCATTCTTCAGGCCTGAAACCTGGGTGTGGCTGGAGGGGTTGTTATGGACTTGTCATTCATGTAATTTCCTTTTTTTTTTTTTTGTAAATATATAAACAGCAAAAATTTTTGCATGTATTCTCAAGCAAGTGGAATATCAGAAACAAATGCCATGTGTGACGATTGTTACCAATAACAATCTATAGCTGAACTATAATTAAGGCATTGCTTACAGAATTTAAGCCAATGAACCTGAAAATACTTGTCCTGAAATTCTTCTTTTCTGTCAATGTCTGTTTCTTTTTTTTTTTTTGAAAACTGAAGAATTGTGATAACGTATAACTCTGTCCAAAAAGTTGTCACACATATGGTCTAAGATACACACTTAAAACAATATTATCACAGTGAGTGCACATTTATTTCCAAGGCAAATTTATATCAATTAGTCACGATACGCAAACCTGTCAAGAAAGAGTGCTATAAATATTTTTATCTAAGTGCTCTTGAAAGAGAAAAAAAAAAAAAAAGAAAAGATATGAGCATAATTTACTGCCATTGAAGGCAAAGATTATGGTTGTTAATGTATGCTATCAGAGGGTGAGTAAAGCTTGCTGGAGATATGTCTTCAAACCTGGGTGTAAGTTGAATTTAAGAACTTTTTAAAAATCTGGTTATAATACCTTAGAATTTTCATCTTCTTTTCACCTATCTTCCATTTCTTTAAAGCTTTCTGAATCTAATTTTGAATTCACTTACTGCAGTTGCCGCTGCAGCATGTGGTTTGCTGGCCTCCAACTGTGCTGAATCTGCACCAGCTCCTTGTTAATCACTGACAGTTGTTGTTACTCCTGGAAGGAACAACTCAGCAGAATGTAGAAAGTGCTCTGTTCCTGCAGCCCAGGCTGCACTTTGTGGACAGTTTGTCACCATACTCAATAACAAGATCACCAAAGTCCTATGCTGAAACAATAACTTTTATTGGTTTCACATTAGAAGACCTAAATTGTTTACAATGGGGAGGAAATTGCATCTCCTGCAAATAGCGTGTCCCTACTAGATTGGCAAATACGTTCTGTCATGTAAATAAACAGGCCTAGACTAGATGTGCTATTATGTTCACCGGAATGTGCTGGAGAAAAATTAGATGCAACCTTGAGAGGCTGCTGACATCCTGCACATGAATTTAGGTGTGAGTTACATTTCTCAAGGAAAGGATGAGAAGAGCTTAAGGGAAAGGCAGAGAATAAAACTGTAGGTCATTTAGGGTTTTTGACAGCAGTTAAGCAGAAGTAAGAAGAATAGAGAAGATGAGTTCAATAACTGAAAAATGGGGATAAGGTGTGGAAGATGAGAAATGAAAATTTAAGTACAGCGAAGGGAAAACAGTATATGACGTGAAAAAGGAAAGGGTTGGAGAAATCTGGTCATGAGCACCACTTTGACAGTTTTATATAGTCAACAATCGATAAACAGGGTGAGCTTCTTCCTTTCTCCATGTTGGGTTTAATTACACCCACATGCTGAAAGAAGATCTACTTACTGATACTCTTTTTAGCAATGCTTTTCTCACCCTTCTCTCATGGCAGCCAGATAGATACAGTACTTAGTACACACCTACAGGTTGTTTCCATCAGAAAGGCACTATTTCAAGGCCAGGTATGCGTTGACTGAGTGTACGTTTTATGGACCAGAATGTGGTTTACTTCTGTAATTAAAAAATAAAGTACTTATCACTGCGTTATACAAGTACCTCTTGATGGATGCTTGTATCATCCTGGTGGTTATTTATGGGAGGTATGTGCTATTATCCTTTATAGTGGGGGAAAACCAGAGCAGAAGGATTTCAGGCTAGATGTTCAAAACCAAGCCTTTGATCTTTTTCTGTCACAAGACATCCTGTTTCTAATACTCCATGGCAAGTATTCAGGTACTGACTTCACTTGAGGTTGGTGGCACAAGTTGATTCTTAATGTGGGTAAAGACTTCCTTGAATTTTTCATCTGTTTTTCTAATTTAGACTGGTTTTGCCTGGAGCAGAATGTGGTTATCCAAAGGGCAGATCTATAAATTGGAAATTTAGTGAAAAATCAAGTTTGTAGGTAATATAAGATCAGCTAACAATATGCCTCCCATTTCTCACTGATGGGTCATTTCGAATAAACTGATGTGTCAGTTATCTCTTCAGTTTAGTGTCTTTTTAGTCTGTAGTCTAGTTAGTATTTTGATCCTTAAGAAAAATAAAATAAAATAAAATTCCTTTCCTTAATCATACTCCCAATCTTTGTGGGAAGAGAATTGAACAGCTATTTCTCTCTGAAAACACATTTCTCTGATATTTGTCCCTTTGGAGTAACCAAGATCTGGTGTGTGTCAGCAACAGAAGAAAGGCAGTGTTGCAAATTATTACATAGAACCTCTCTTGGAAGTAGTTTTTGGCTATTTTTCTAGTATGGCAATAGAAGGTTTCTACATTCATATTTTGCTCCTAAGAACTGCTTTCCCATTGAAATGGTGTGAGAAAAAAAATGGAGCCAATTTCTGAGTTCTCAAAATATATCAGGTTTTGCATACAAAGATGAAAATCTGCTAATTTCCTTTTTCTTTAGCAATTCAGCTTTCCATGTCCTATGGTAAGGAATGTTTAAGTGCACAGGAATTTATCCGCTGTCAGATAGTGTTTCAGAATACTGGCTTCATAGCTTTTGACCTCTAGCCTGTTGGCAGAAACATTAGCAGGGCATCATAATAATATATAAAAGACATATACAGGTTTTCTCATGTGGTGGTTTTCACTCCACGCTAATTTGTAGGAAAAAAAGAAGTGCTTCAGCACTGTGATTGTATTAATTTAGTCTTTTGGGCTTGGTTCTCACCATTTCCCTTCAAAATAACAAATTAATTACTACCAGTGAAATCTGTTGTGATTTTACTTTCTGCTTTCGATGGTGTAACCAGAGTTAAACGCTCAGCAAATAAATCTTGCACAGCTTTCAGTTGCAGTTTAACAAAATTTATGCTATTGGTTGAGGGAACTGCTGGAAGTCTTGTACTCCAGGCTCTCCAAAATGTAATTGAGAGTGTCAGGAGAAATTACAAAATGCATGATTGCCCAGATTTATCTGTTACACTAGACAGCTTTAAAGTGTGCGATATGTACAAAAGGTGGAGAGCTGCAGAGCTATTCAGGTACAGTAGCACAGCTATGGAACATGGCCAAGTGAGTCATACATTTGTTCTAGCTACATATATTTTAAATATAAAGGAATGATTACCAGTGTCAGGTACTTTATATGACTCACATTAATTTTGAGAAGAGAAGAGGATAAAATCCGAGAACTCCTCAGTGTGTTGGATTTAAAGACAGATGCAGAAGACTCAGTGAAATAAGCAGGCAAGGCACGCAGTTCCTCACCTTGAATTTTAAAAGGAGCTGTTTTGTTACTTATGGATGAAAAACATGAATTCCCATGACAAATCTCGAGGCAATGTATATCCAATATTCTGATCAATGTCTTTTAAAAAATGTTATTGATAACTGTATTTATTTTACTGCTGTTCTATGCTGTTGTCAAATTTTATGGAATAATCTTGTGATCTGAGTGATGATTATGATTGCTCTCTGCAGTTTACTTATTAAACAGAAAACATGCATCTTTTATACTTTTCAGAAATAAGTCTGCTGCTGTTGAAGTGTAATAAAGAAAAATGGCTGAATAGTGAAGAAAAACGATATGGAACTAAAATAAGTATCACAACTATGTACCAGAGATAGAGTTACTAATGGTATGCAGAAACTGCTACAGCTAGATGTATTGAACCTGAAATTGTAAAGCATGCATGTACATTTGAGAATAATTAAAAAAAAAGGCTTGGATTTCACATGTCCATACTTGATAAAATTTACTTTTGATATAATAAAACTCTCATGATGCTAAAACTACAAGGCAATGCTTTACACACTTCATGCATTATTTATAAGAAAGGTGTCGATCTAATTTTAGAGTTTGGGCCAGTTTTCTACTTAAAAGCTAACACAAATCTGTCTATTGACAGATTTGGAGAAAGATAAGAAATGTAATGAAGTGTGTAGCCAGGTAAAAAAAAAAAATTAAAAAAAATTGGGGCTTATGCAGAAAGCAAAAAGAAAGTATAGAAAGGTTTGATTGAATTCAACATGAACAGAATGTTGTAGTGGCAAAAGTGAAGAGTGGTTTAAAACAAAACAAAACAAACAAACAACAAACGTTTAAGAGAGCACGGGTAGAGAAATTATTGAAATTCAACCTTCCTCTTCCTCCTCCCACCTCCACCCTTTATTCCGTATTTCAAGTTAGAAATATGCCCCAGTGAAACTGCTTTATATTACCGGATGGAATACACAGGGATTTAAGCTAATTTTTTAAAAAAGAATGTATCTCATGTAGTTAGAGGCTACTGCTTATCACAGTAATGTATGTTGCCGTAAGTACAAATAAGGAGCAGTGGAGTTTTCACTTTTTAAGTTAATTATTATTATTATTTTTATTTTAACTTGAGCTTTTCTAATTTAGTAGAGTCTTACAGATAAGAAGAGCACTATGGGTGAAATGCTATTACAGTCTGTGTGCAGAGCTTTCTTTATCATTTTCTTCTGGTGTGAAAACCTAGTTAATGAGGAACGACACTAAGCAGTTGAGAAAGAAAAGCTGTATAAAGATTGTAAATGCAATATATCTTTATGCTTTGTCTACATACTGTTCTCTGATCAGGAACACCTCTATAAATAGAGATTAACTGAACAGAGTGATTCAGTTGTGCTAAGGTGATATATAGACTTAGCATCATACTTGTTTTGGCTTGCTGAGGTTCTGCTAATAGGTACGGCTGCTGATTGTACTATTGCCTGATTTGCTTCTGAGTCTTTGTGAGGTAAGAACTAGAAGTGGACAGTTTACTTTGCTGTCCTAGGTGACAGAGATCGCCATTCTGTCAGTAAAGTTATTTCTAATAAACACTGGAATAAAAGAACAGATGGAGCTGAACGCCATCACATATACCATATCAGCTTACATACTCATGGTTTTCCTCTCTTAAGCACTTGTGCTGATGTTAAACATTGGTCCTTCCATTTTGTAGCTCAATTCTGGTCATCTTAAGGATAATCATTTCAGTTAGTGTCAGTGCAAAGGGACATTGCAAAGCTATCATTCTGAGGGATGGTCATCGAGGGAGGAATATGACATTTCTGGGAGGCTGTCAGGACCCTCATGAAGTGTTAAGATTATTTAGGTGGCTGTGCTGCAGAGAGACGTACATTAACTTGAAATATGGGAGATATCTATAATAAAGAGTTCCAGTTTATTTGATCAGGGAGAAAACCGAGATAAAGAAAACCCCTGGGTGTTTTTAAAATGTTCCTTAATGCTTTTTATACTCTTCAAGATGCAGTGAAGGTCAATGCAGTAGGAAGTGTCTCCATTGATTTAGATAAACGGTACCTCTTTGCAATGCATTCCATTTTCTCTTTTATCCACTTGAAGAGCTACCATAAGACTTTACCTTAGGCTGTCAGGCAATGTGCAAATTTTTCATAACCCCTGGTGAGGTTATTAGGTTGGCATATCTCTTACCCTTTAGGGCAAGTACTTCCACTAAGAAGTTGTTATCGTGGTGTTTGCATTATAAATATTTATTTCCGTTAGTAATTAATTTCTCTTGTATTTTATTAACCTATAAACCAGAATGATATTCAAGTAAATTTGACTTTAATATAAAAATGAAAAGAAAAATATTTGTTCTTTCACATTTTATTTGTATGTTGCCATGGTTGCTCCGTAACCATTTCTGACTAATACTGCAGGGTTTATAATGCACAGCAGAATGCTAAGACTGAATAATAAGACAATGTACATATGTAGTCAGCAGATTTAATGGTATCTACTGACAGCAAAATGCATTTTAGGAAGTCCCAGTGGCGAAACCATGGCCCTGTGAAGTCAACAGGAGTTTTGAAACTTGCATCATTTAAATCAGCATTTTCAATCCAAATACAGAAATTACCACTACAGAAAGCCAGTCTTGTTTAAAAGCAGGTTAATATATATATATATATAATTGCCACACATTCTCAGAGGTAAAGACATGCAAACGTATTATGGCTGCCACTTTTTCTTCACAAGAATACTGCAGGAGTGTTTTATCCAATTGAACAGTAAAACACTAGCTGTAGTGCTGGGGATTGCCAGAACTTTCACATAGACTTGCAAACATTTTTGTTTGTAGTAGACTAAAGAAGACTTGTGAAGTTCCATGCTGTCAGTCTAATACTTCTGTTTGACACCTTTTTTTCTAGCTGCAGAGTTGTCTTACTCGTTTGTAGCTGCTCCTGTGCTTTCATCCGTGCTTTGTGCAGGCAGACCATGGCCTGGAGGAAAGCCATGGTACGGCATGCCATTGAGCACTTGGCCTCCCAAGGGTTGTGTGCTTTAAGGATGACCAGACAACAGTTTACTGCCACAGTCCTTGCTGTTGAAACTGACTATATATAAATTAACTTATGAAAGAATTAAGGATTGCTGTAATGGGAATATTTGAAAGAGAGAGATGAGTAGAGCTTCAAACCTCAGTCTGACTCTTTACTAGATTGGCAGTACGTGTTATTTCTTATAATGTTTATTTCTTAATGCCTATCAGTAATTATCCTCATGTTTACAAAACAATCAGTCCTTAATAAACTTATCCTAATTCAGCTGCAAGTATTGCAATACCGTGGAACGGGTATTTTTATTTGCCCTGCTGGCTCTCTTCCTAGGAAACTCTCCGTTGCTGATCCAAATAGCCAGAACAGGAACCTGAATTTGTGTCTGTTGCAACATAACAGAATGGTATGCATTCTTGATGCTCATATGCGCATATGGAGAGCATTTTTTTTTAATTTGCTTGAAAATTCTTGGTGTTGCCTTAATAGGACAACATATTTCTAATTCATATATTTTTGTGAGGTAGGAAACATATTTTGTGGACCCAGCTTGGGAGGTAATGTTGAGAGCCTGGAAGAGTTTTTTATTGAAATGGTTGGAGCTTCAAAACATCCTAAAACCTGCAGTCATTATTTGTATTCTTTATCTTTGCCTTTGATGACCACTGAGAGCACCCAAGAGAATTCATGGCTTTCATTGACTCTGAAACTGAATGGCTATCTTTTGTCAGTCTCTGGTGGCCATTTGTAGGCTATGTATGCCCTTTTCCTTTCTTCTGTTCAGCTAGATTTTCCCCAATCGCTCCTGACAAAGTGTACTTAAGTTGTTAGGTTGTATAGTTCCCTGCAGCAAATATTTTGTAAACGCAAGCTCATAAATGAAACATATATAATAAATAAAGATCTTACCTTTAGGCTAATTCTTCAGAATACTTCTAATGGTAATAGAGATTTTGCTTCTCTCAAATCATATTGTATTACATTTTAACTTTAGATTAGTCTACAGATCATCTAGAAAGTAAAACTAGATGAATTTACAACTAGCCCACCATCACTAAATTTAGCTGTGGGGATGTATTAAACCAATACTTAAAGGCAATCAATTCAAAACTGTCCAAAAACAGCTGTAATGTAGAAAATCATAGATAAAAATTGGGTTGAAAGTAAATGAGAATAGGTAGAAATTCTCAGTGCACTACCATCACTTCTGAGAAGAATGAAACTATTTTGTCACCTTGTTGACATGATGTGGTCTTTCTTCTGTTTCAAATTAGTTGTGTGGAACTATTCCTGAAGATTACATTTCCAAGGTATAATTTAGATGCCAGTAATAGAGAGTTAGGAAAGAACTTCGTGATTTATTTATTTAGTTAGTTAGTTTTCTTGAGAGAATAATTATTTCTATTTGAATTTGTGTGGCTGGAAGGTATTACTATTAGTATCTTAAAAATGGATATTGTAATGTTGGTGCTTATGAATTCTCAAATTAATCATCTGTCCTTTAAGAATTCCAGGAAACTAAACAATAAAATATCAGGGAAGCTGTAAAAATGTAATGATACTAATAAAAAAGTTACCATATAGATTTTATATCCTGAAATAGAAAAGAAACAACACTTAAAAAGCATAAACTTGTCAGGCTACTGTATGCTTGCCAGCAGCTTTTCAGAGCCTAATGTTCATTTAATATTTTCAGGGAGTGCTGAAGGATTACATATACAGTCATTTTCTTTATAAACTATGTTTTCTTCTACTGTTTGTACATACTGGCTTATTTCACACTTATTCATGAGTTCTGGACTTCTGGCTTTTGTTCCTCATTGATTATTTAGCATTTTTAAAGGGCCGTGTTGATAAATGTGCAAGATGATAGATATTTTGTCAGCTGAATTTTCAGTGTTTTCTCAGCAACAGATGAAGGGAAAGAATGGATTTGTAACTTGTCTCAGGCTTCTTTTGATATTTTGATGCATCAGTCACCTTTGTAATTGTTCCCAGTTTTAGAGAAATGAAGAGTCATTTTTAAGTCATTAAAAGAATCTGAGAAAGTGAATGAACTTTTCAAACAGATGGAATTACGGTGCCAACCCTGAAAGTGTGCCTTTAAATAATGTAATGAGATTCCAGTGGCTATTTGTGCCCTTTGTGATTTTCCTTTAAAAACATAGCAGGTTGCAGCCTATTTGTAAACGCATTAACTGCATTTCCTTCTGTCTTCAAAGGTTACAGATTTGGAAGAGAAGATGAAAGCTATTGTAAGAGAGTGCTTGAGACTTTCAGTCCCATCTTTGCCCTTGTTTTTTACACTCCACAGGCAGCACGGTGGTAGAATACACAGTGGGATACCTGCTTTAAAGGCCTCATTTTACCCTTAAAAGCTATGCTGCTGACAGTGCATTTTTAAAAAGGTCTTAAACTTGAACTAGCAAAAAGGTCTATATACCAAATACAAAGACTTTGATGTTTTTTGTTTTCTTTCCCTCTGAAATTTTCAATGGGGTTGAAAAGGTCCTGTGAATTGAATGACCTACCCAGCAATTGCTTTTGTCAATACGTTATGGGGATTTGAAAGAGTCTTGCTCCCAGTAGATTATTAGAACTGGTCATTTAGTTTGGCTGCAGTTTTACATATTTGTCTGAGATATGGCTTTAAGAAACAGCAGAGTTAGAGACAAAACTCTTACTTTCCTTTTTTCTCCTTCTTCTGGAAATATTGAGAATGCAGCTGTAGGTGTTGGAACATAACTACTTACAATAAGCAAGGGTAAATCAAACGTACATAGAAAAATCTATGGACTTTGAAACAGTTAGATGTTTTTGGTATTACTCAATATTCCTTTTTCTTTTTTTGCCTTACTAGATGACTCTTACCTATATATCTTGACTGAATTTTGGTGATACAGGTTTGTTTTCTTTAACAAAAATATCTAGGATTTATAATAATAGTAGTTCTATTTATTCTCTATTTTTTCTTCGTTGAAGTGTTGCCCAATGCACCTTTGACAAATACCAGTTTGATGGTTCTATGCTAATGTTAAATATCTATCTATATCAGATACGCAATATAAAATGTATCTTTTCATATCAAATAGTTCTTATCTGCTGATACTGCTTTCACTAGCTTGTGATGGTGTGTTGATAAAAATGTAATAAAAATATCCCAATAGAGAATGCTGTTAGTGAATTCAACTGTTTTATATTCTTCAGAACTGATTTCTGTGCTGTTCATATCAAAGTAGTGCAGGCTGTTATCTCTGACAAAAAGCTGATATATTTATGTTTGTTCCTTAGATATTATATAACTTACTGATAGGCTACAGGGATTTTCTAGGTCTCAAAAGTCTGAGGTCTGAATTTAGAAGGGTGAGAGGTCTCAGCTCCTAATGAAATCTTTGAGAATTGAACTATTATTGACCCAGCTGTTTTCAATTATTTATTTATTTATTTTGTGAAGCGATAGAGAGGGTTTTTCCCTTCTGCATTTTCATTTTTTCTTTTTGCCTTTGTCCCCATAGATCTCACCAACAGGTGAGATTGGCAGCCTCATGAGTGTGGGAGGTCTTGAGAAAAGCAGTTTTTAGAGGGGAACCTAACAAACAGCCAAGGCATTTCCAGTGTTTGTGAAGTCATTGAAAGGAATAGTGAAGATTTTGTTTGGATGTGTAGTTAGGGTTGCATTCATTTTGTCTACCTGAGGTGCCTAATCTGGTATGGCTTAGGCTTGTCTTGAGAGAGACTAGCTAGAATTTGAAATGATATTAGGTCTCTCTGACTCCCTTTGTCTCTTTCCTTTGCTCTTTCTCTCTCTTGTGCTTTCTCTATCTGTTTATTACTTTGGGAGTTCAGCATAAGTACTTGACGTTCAATAACAAGATGCAAGCCTTTGTGCTGCAATCAGAAAGACCCTAGGCTATTTTGCCAAGAGCTCCAGGTCTGTAGGTGGCATGCACTTGTTTAAATACAGTCCTACTTAGTATTGCAAACAATACACAATTCCTACAAGCCTTTTGTCTTTAATGGGCAGGTTTTCATAATGAACACTGACTAGATTTTCTCATGCAAGTTGCGCAGCACCTAGAGACTATACTGGGCAGCTTTCTTTTTTGTGTAAGGCTAGATTTGCATTTCAGAAAAATTCGCATGAGCTTTTGGAACTATCATGAAAGATGTATTTTATGTGCATTAGGAGCTGAAGAATAGGTAGATTAAAATAATTAAATACATAAATTGTTTTCTTTGTGAACTTCAGGCAGAACAATTAGATTTTCAAATATTTATCATGGTATCTGATTTTATTGACAGTATTACAAAAATGCTATGTAAGTATCTGTGTTAGTCATTTTGATGTACTCTGAAGGGAATATGTTCAAACTTATTATAAATTCCCTGTATCTTCCTTTGCATTTGTTGTGCACGGTGAAAAATATGATCTTGAAAGAATAGCTCCATATACAGCTGCTGCCACTTAAAAAATACTTGATGAAAGCTAAAGAATGCTAAAAAGCACGGTCCCCTCAATTTTAGTAACCTTAAAGTAGAAAATCATTTTGTTCAGAAATGAAAATATGTGATACAAGTATGAAATGGTTTATTTCATTATGGGGCAAAAATAATTGTTACAAGTCAATTTTTAATTATTTACTTTTTAAAAAAGAGAGAATGATTAGAACGGCAGATAAAGCAAATATTAAAATATTAAACATAGCTGCCTTTTTTTTTTTTTTTTTTTTTTTTTTAGGCTGGCTACAGTTTCTGTGAAAGAATTCACCATATGTTGATTTAAATTCACCGTTGGCCAGTGAGCAGATACTAGTTTTTAACTTCCAGATTTCACATGTTCCCTAACCATTCACACTGTTTCATGCAACATTGGTCAGCTCTTTTCATTTCTGCTTCCTTAACTGATTTTAAATAGACAAATATATTTTAACTATGAATGAAAAGCAAATAAGAAATCTTGTGTTATTTTGGGGCAAACTCTTACTTACTCAAAAAAAAAAAAAAAAAGAGTTTAAATATCGATAGTACTTACATCCTCGTTTAATGAAGCATAAATGAGATGTCCATACTTAGCTGTAAAGCACCATCGCTAAGTAAATGGCTGCATAATTTATGTGCTACTTCACCTGGCCTTTGACCAGCATCAGGTAAGAGGTGCTTGGCAAGAGGTGTATCAGTCAGGAAAAAAAGGGCACCCAAATCTTCCATTCAGAAAATACTCTCTCTGCTCTATTTCCTGCTCTCTAAATCCTCAGGTTGAATTTGAGATGTTTGACACAGACCAGTAGTAAAATAATGGCCTCCTGAAAGTTTCTTATCCAGATCGTGCTTCAGATTCCAACCTTTGTGTTCAAGGCTGTGCAAATCTGGGATGGTGTTAGGGCCATCTCTAGTGATAAGTTTTGTTTCCCACATCTGACATTGCTCCAGTGTTGTTGTCAGCCGTGGACATCATACAAGGAGGATTAGGTATCGGATGTTCCTGACCACTTGTATTTTCACTTTAATTTGGGGGAGAAAAACAAACAAACCAAAATAAAAGCACCACGAAAAAAGTAGGAAAGGTTAGGGGGGATAAGAGAGAGGTGTTAGAGCACGCTGGAGGCTGAAAATCAGATAGTAGTCTCATTACCTGCCTTCTGTGCTCCAGGTTCACACTTCTGTACCCAGGTCTCCGAGGTGATAGACTAATAATTATTTTGATTCACTGTCCATTCTTTTGAAAGCTCCAGAGGTTAAGACTGTTGAGGCAATCTCTCTTGATGATGGCAATCTCTTCTAATATTTGAGCTGCTATTTGAATTAGATTCTAGGGCTGACAGTTGAAACCAATACAGATATGTGCCTTTATCACCTCAGAGCTGCCTACCCAAAGCACTGAAAAGCCTTCTTTCAGTAAGCAGCTGTAAACAGAGTTGGTTTTCTGTTTGTTTATTTGTGCTCTGGTTATTTATTTATTTTTAAATGGGAAGACTTTGGGAATTCTTGATTTATTTTACTTATTTATTTTGTACACAGGACTGTGTATTGAACTCACTCACTGCAGCTGACTTGCTGTGATGCTGTACCTTTCTTTTCTATTTTGAGCTTCCAGCACAGTCTGCTAGTGCAGGTTGGACATCTCAAGGGATGTGAACTGCTCATGTCCCCTTGCAAGCTCTATTAGGTCTAGCCACAGTATTCTCATCTGCTTGAGGTGAGCTTAGGATGTGAATTTAGATTGCACATATGGCAACATATTGGACTTAGTATTGACTTCAATTAGACTTCTATTAGCCTAGGGAACTTGGGCAAAGTATTCCTTAATTAAAATGAAGCAAGTGTTATCCCCAAGCAGGGAGTCCAACCTTGTTCTGCTCTCATAAACACGTACTCAGTATTTGATACTGTCTTCAAATCAGAGAGGACTGAAGATTAAAGTGGTTTCTGATCCCAGTTTTATGGATGGAAAATCACAGATTCTAGTGCTAGAGGTTTTTGCCTAAAACTTTTGATGAAGATTTTTTATTGATGTGTGTGTCTATGTGATTTTTTTCTGTTTTCATGTCCCTTAATATCATCTTATAAAAGAATGTAGCGTTATCTAGCTGTCTTTATCACCAGGCTGAGCATACTGGTTGCAAATTAGTACCACACACTTAATGCTCCCTACAGATTGTATGGCTTAGAGGTATAGTTCATAAAGTTCCAGACATGTCATTTTGTAGGCTCAGGTTTCAGTATCAAGGTGAAGATTTGCTTCAATGTGGCATGAGAGATTCACAGAGATAGACTGTTTTAGTTAAAAAGGTTAAATGAAATGTCAGTTGTTACAGTGAGATTTCAGTCACCAGCTAGCTTTGAGAGATCTGACACCGTAAGTAGCGTAGGGACTGAGCACTCTGAATAACAGTTCCTTCAGTTCATAAATTAGATCATCTTAATGGGACACAAAGTGCATAGAAAATACTGCTTGCAAAGATGTGAGTAACTGTTTCTAAGCAGCTGTGACACTTGTTCACTGGTAAGAAAATGTATTTTTTTTTTCCTTTTTAGTGTTGAAAAGAAGGAATACATTGAAATAAAATTAATTCAACACTTACGATTGTTAGATTGTACTTTTCAACCTTATATTTATCTTTAAAGTGAACTTATTATGCAGTCAAGCAGTGAGAAATAACATCAGATTGATGAATCCCCAAAGAAAATAAAGTAGATCAGTGTCGGGGAAGAGAAGTTAAGCTCTTATTTTGCTAGAGGTCTAGGTCACCTGTTTCCTAGGATAAGGAGATGCAAAGACATCTTCAGGATTAAAGGGAGTGGGAGAATTTCATTTCTGTTGCTGTTTTTATGAGAAATAAGACACCTGAAAATGATTTGTATAACAAATTGCTTGGCTTTCGTTTTATCTAAAACTAAGAGTTACTAAAACATTTTGTTTCTTTAAAAATGGTATAAAAATGTTGAAATAAGGATTTTAGTAGCATGACTGTTTTAAAACAGTGAGAAAGGAGAAAGCAATACATTAGCAATGAGGTTCAGTACCAAATCCTGCATGTTTTAATCCTGCAGGCTTCCTATTGACTGATGATAGGAGATTCTTCTGAGTAGGGTTTTGTGTAGAGCTAGAAATTTTACTTAAGCTACAAGTTTGTAGATCCAGAATCAAGGATCAGTTTTAAAGTCTTCCTTTTAAAAATAAAAAGAAGGTAGACATCCTCTATAGGGCAAATCTGACCTGGGATCTCTTCTTCCAAATTTCTTTTAACAGGTGATACTGAAATGATGTTACAGTTTCTCTTTTTATGGCTTTACAGACAGATACTTTACCTTACAGTGACTAGACTAGGGTCTCTTTTGGATAACTTCTGATGAGTTTGTATGCTGCCCATTACTTTGAGACTTTTGGGAGATGCTGCAAGTGTAATGAGTTACAGAGTGTAAGTGAAAGCAAAGTATTTCCTATAGTCTGAACTGGATTCATGGGGTACTGTGTTTTTGAGGAGCCCAGGCTGAAGGGACCTTGAAAGTTCAGCAGGTCCAACCATACACGGAAAAGGGAGCACAGATGAGATTATCTGGCAAACTGTCTAATCCCACCTTGAATATGGGGATTCTACCACATTCCTGGGAAGGCAGGGCAGTTTCAGGGCATTTTTAAGTGATTCTCACTTAAAAAACAAACAAGCAAACAAAAACCCAGAACATATATCAACACAAAATTTCTCCCTGTTGTTCTACAATCAACAGTTTGTACCTCTTGCTCTTTATCCCTATGTGGCTCCTTTCGGCAAACCTCTGTTCTCTTTGTAGCCAGCCTTTAAACTGTGAAGAGGTTTCTGAGCCATCTCTTTCATGATATGTGGTGGAACCTGGGAACCTGACGATTTTTTTTAAATAAAACACAGTTTGTCCAAAATATTTTGGTAAAAATTCCAGTTTTGAGAATTTCATTTGTACTGTTTATCAACAGCCAAGTAGTTCATAATATCATGATTTCCATGCTAAACACAAGAGGCTGGTAGCTAGGCAGAGAGAGTTCTCTATGCAGGTTGTGTATGGATTACAGATAAAGTTGTCAATCTCTTTGTAATTACAGATAGATCGATCATATCTTCTCTGCTGTAAAGATGCTATTTAAGTCCTTGCTGGTGAGAGTATGAGTTTTCTTGTTCATTCAGCAGAGGTAGCTTGTCTTTCAGAAATGTTTGTTTCCCCTGTAACATCCTTTTGATTTGTCCTAGTTAAAATTGACAGGAAGAAGGGAAAATAGCACCTAAGTTGTCATGTATATTTTTACAAATTTCCAATATAGAAGATACTTTAAAATATTGCCTGTGATTATACGACAAATAGAAAACAATCTGTGCTTTTCTTAGTGGTTAAAAGGCTAGGCCTGTGACTTGAAATGTTGTGAATCCAGGTTCTGATTCTTTATAATATTCAGCGGTCATCTATAGATTTACCTTGCTCATACTAAGATGTTACCTTAGTTGTAAGTGGTGGAAGCTGTGATTCAGAATAGTATCAGTAGCCTTTGTAGTGGCGAAAGTGTATCATGGAAAAAAGAGATGTCTTTTGTTTAGGATCATTCTATTTACTTTAATTCAAGAAAGACGTGGAGAGTTTTAGGGCAAGCTGGACACAAATCCTTGGTGATTAATCATTGTGCCGAAAAAAGAAAAAAAAAAAAGGAAAGAAAATAATGGATCTAAATATGATTGTCACCCTGAATATCGATAACGAAAATAAAGCTTTTTCTAAAATTGTTCAATCTGAGTTACATCAGGAATGCCTATAACAAAAGCTCTCTCTGTGTAATCTTGTATGATTAAGATTCAAACAAGGACAACTGATGAGGACAGTTTCTTCTAATAATCTTGCAAGTATAATAATGCCAAAGAAGTTTCACATTCAGAAGCTTTTCAATGGACAATATAAACCAGTTTATAAAGCTACTTTTACTCCAAACAACCCTAACGAGTCTTCTAAATATCTTCTTATATTTCAGTACATTATCATGTTTCATTATATGCCACAAATGGCATAGTGCAGTTACTATTTATACTTTTTGAATAATACTAATTTTGAGAGACTAACATTCTTGTGCTATTTTCCCCCTGGTAAAAGCTATATTTGCATTAGGTTTTATCATCTGCTACATCAATTATTTGCTCTGACATATATTCTGCATTCTTTTTACTGTCACATTGTTTGCTTCACTGGACTCCCTTGAAATACTGTGTCAGCATGATATTCTTATACATTTGGTAAAATATTGTTACAAAAATATCTGCTTGTATACTACTGAGAATAAACAAAGTTCCACTCTGACATTTGATTTATGAAGTTCTATACATAATCTTAAAAAGATAGCATATGCCCAATCTTTCAGGCAGTGTCATAAAATGCTGCTCTGACATGTTAGGTGTAGCAAGTTTTTTCCTGCATAGTGCACTTAAAAGTACATAATCATCTGATCTTGGTGAAGTTTTAAGGTGTAATATGTCTATTCCAAAATCTATAGCCACTAAAATATCTGAATGACATCAGCAGTGATTTGGGGTGAAAATAAGCAGCAAGGGGAATACAGAATGCAAGTCTTGACTATCTAATTGCCATTGGCCTGAGTTAGGTCAGTGGTAACTCTTCTCAAGCTCGGACTGAAATCAGCATATTAACTCAGAAATAGCACTACTTTTAAATACCTGTATAGAAATGCACACAAAACTCTAACTCAGTTGATGTCATGACAGGCAGGATCAGAACATGTCAGGGGACACACAGTAATCTGTGAGTTTTCTGCACAAGGCAGTACAAGTTGCAGATTTTTTTTTTTTTCTGATTGATTGAGGATATTTGTAGATGTTATTTTTATTAACCTAAACGTTCTGCTGAATATTAATTATTCCTTCCCCCCTCCTCCCCCAAGTCTAGTCTTGTGCATTTTTCTGACAGTTTCATCTTGAAGAATGCTTGTGGTAAAACTTCTATATAAAAAAATAAATAATTATCCAATAACTGATTTGTTTCTCTTGAAGTCTATTTGATATTATTTGAAATTCTTTCTTGCATGCCTTCTCTTCTTCTCAGTGGATGTTGTCGTTTTTTGCTTTTCTTCTTGAAAGACAAATTAATGGAAGATTCTCATAGCATCCTTCATGGAAGTGTGCAGAAAACATTCCAGCAATCAGTTCCTGGATTTGTAAGTTTGGAGCCATTTTGAGGATGGTAATGCTAAACAGCTTTGATTTAGGAAGAGAATACTCCTCTCTATTGTATGTTTTCTTTGCATCTGCTTGGGAGATAACTAAATCTGTCTGCATAAAATGGAGTAATACTTCTGTTCACTGGTGTCAGACTTGATTTAAATACTTAGTTCTCTCATTTACAGGAAGCCAAATTAAAAAGCAAACAAACAAAAAAGGAAATTATTGATTTTTTTAATAAAGAAAGCTGCTATTAGCAAGCAGAAATTCCCAAGTACTGCAGAGCATATCTCTGAATGCTTGATCTTTTATCATCTATTTAGAACAAGAGCTTTTCATTCTTTCTCAACCTGAAAACAGTTTATAGTTTCTCATTGAGCCGCGAGCCAAGTCATAAACTGAATCAGATATTGAGGAATCTTTCAGTGGTCTCTGGGAGACTTCTGCTCTAGCTTCTTTTGTTTCCAAGCTTTATCATTGCACTCAAACTTTCAGCTCTGGGAAAAGTCTTTTGGAAAGAAACAAGTAATCAAAAGAGCTGTTCAAAAAAAGACATTTGGAAATATATGTATACATGGGCATATTAAAATGAGTGCAGAGGAGGGCCATGAAGATGATCAGGGGGCTGGAGCACCTCTCCTGTGAAGACAGGCTGAGGGAGTTGGGGTCATTCCACCTGGAGAAGAGAAGAATGTGGGGAGGCCTCATTGCAGTCTTCCTGTACATAAAGGGGACCTACAGAAAAGCTGGGGAAGGTCTCTGACAGGAATTGTAGTGACAGAAAAGGAGTTATGGCTTTAAATGAAAAAAGGGTAGGTTTATATTAGATATAAGGAGGAAAATCTTTATTGTGAGGGTGGTGAGGCAGAGGTTTCCGAGAGAAGCTGTGGATGCCACATCCCTGGAAGTGTTCAAGGCCAGGCTGGATGGGGCTTTGAGCAACCTGGTCTGCTGGGAGGTGTACCTGCCCATGGCAGGGGTTGGTACTGGGTAGTCCTTAAGGTACCTTCCAGCCCAAAAAATTCAATGAAGAGTTAACAACACAATCTGGTATCTGCCACTTTTCAAAATGTTCTTTATGAAAGTCAGAATTTAAACCAGTTCTACCATAATGATTTCTGAGCCCTTCAAGATGTGTAATGTATTGTACAGCTTTCTGTTAAATTGAAGCAGCTGGATATCTCTAAACTGTTGTGTTGTATTACCAAGGTAAAAGTTAACAAGCCTGGCTTGTTCACTTGTCATTTGATTTTTCTTTGTTTTGTTTTGTTTTTGTCACAACTGCAAGTCTTAAGTAGCAAAGCCCATGAATACAAACTTGTTTGTCTGTATAAAAATTAGCAAAAGTTTGTTTTTATAGCATAGCATATATATGATATTAAAATGGGGCAAAGTTTAAAGACCATATTAGCGTATCCAGAATCTGCATGTTGCTGGATTATCATTACAATTACAGTCATTATGATAGTCATATCTTTACCCATACAGAGATCATGAAGTTTTCTGATATTTATTATCTCAAGCAGAACATAATTTTATTTGTATATTCACAGAATTTCTGTCCTGGCTGCTTTAGACACAGAGAAACTGCAGTATTTCTCCTGGAACTGCAGGTTCCAGTCTGTATGTATTTGCACATCTCTCTGCACTTTTTAATGTGTTAATAAAGGAGAGATTTAAATACAAAAACAAACAAACACACAAAAAACCCTGCATTTTTTTTTTCCAGTGACTTTACAGTGTAAATTATGTATGTCAGTCTCAAATATTTCACAGTAACTAATGTATCATTAGTAGAATATTTTTCAAACTGATGTCCCAGAACAGGTAAATTTTGAGACAAATTTTTGAATATTCAGTATTTTTCCATGAAATGTCAAAAGACGCTGACATTTTATAAGAAATAAAGGTGCCTTCAAGCAAAGTGGTTACCTTATGTTTTTCTCTGAAGTCATCAGTTTGATATTTACATAAAAAATTGACAGCTTCATTTTTTTTGCTTTTGAGTTTCTTGAAAACAGAAGAAGCTTTAAGTCCTTGATGACATCTAATGCCATAATATAACCTTTATTTAAAAGCAAAAGCATGAAATATTCTTCTTATGAAATCAGCGTTACCACGATCTTTTTTTTTCAAGTTTCCTTTTTGTCTCAATCTAACCATAAAATCCCCATGTTTGTTACCTTTCCAGAGACAGAATTGACCAACTTTTCCCCTGTTGTGTCTGTATCTATTATCCACAGATAGGATAAGATTATTTATTTTTTGTTTTGGAAGAAAGTGCTCCTTAGAAATTTAGACTTTATTTTTAGTCACAAGGAACCTACCCACCTCTCACAACAAAAAAAGCCAAAATGGTAGGCAAATTATTTATAAAAAATGTTTTAATTGTACTGTGCTCAAATATTTGTTACAATGAATATTAATTATTTCTTTATTGAACAAGGGGATATATATATATTTTGTCTCAATCTCTGGAGTCTGTGTCATTCTGTTAAAAAAAATAAATCATAGTGCTTTCTGGAATAATTATGGTACATTAGTAACATTTAGTAGACAGTGAATCCTCAAAGAGATGGAGAAAACTAGCTGTCTGGTAAAAAGCAAAATAGCAAAACACAGGCTGGCATAACAATGCATGACACAATTATATAAAAATTGCAAATCAGTTGAAGAACAAATTTTAAAATATAAATTTTGGTAATTTAAAAACAAAACACAAAAACAAACTAATGAAGGACTATATTCTTCAGCCATGATTTGTGTCCTCCCATTCCATAGTCACTATGTTGCTTCACAGCTAGAGCCACTGGAAACATTGACATATCACGTTTAAGCTCTGTGCTTGTTTTATTAAGAGTAAATGACACAGTCCAGGAATGAAATCCATTTGCAGCTGAAACCTGAAGATTTTACTCCTTCTTAGTTTTGATTTGGCTTGCTTTGGAGATTAGGAGTCATGTCTTCAGCTTTGCCGAGATCTGGGGAACTAAGCTGATTTTCCCCAGCTGTTGATTTGGAACGGGGAGGCAGGCTGTATGTGGAACTATTCACTGGGAAAAATAAGGGTTTTATGCACCCATATCTGGATACTTGGAGGTCCAGCTGCCTGATGGAGAGGACCTGACTGTTGGCAGGGTAGATCATACCCTCAGCCAAGTCACTGGAATTGTGGTGCTTGAATTGACTAGGGATTTGGCACTAGGCAGCTGTTAATAAAAGGAATGACTTCCTAGGTATGAACTGAAGTGTGGAATAAAAAGAATGAAGTAAACAAACAAATATTTGACAATGAACAGACCAGTGGATAGAAAAATATTGAGAAGGGCTTAAATATCAGACTGAATATAACTCCAGTAATAGACATGGCATGGTTTGGTGCACAAGACCTTCACATATGACTTGGAATGAGGTTTGAGGTTGTAAACTGACAAGGGAGAGAAAATGGTAGCAACTCCGTAGCACATAAGTCAAAATATACTCCAGATTAAACAGGCTTGCAACACCAGAATGCACCAAGTGATTAAAATAATTAAAGGAGAGCAATTGAGATATAAAGACGGAGATGAATGCTCTTAGTGAGAGCAGTGTAGCATTTGCTCTCCTAGATGCGTAGCAGGCTTTGTCCTGAGAGATAAGAGAATAGTGCCAAACCTCCAGTGAGAGCTGCCTAGCAACTAACCCATCTAGTGAGGGCAATGCAGAAGTTAATCTCCTTAGTAAGCAAATGTAGCTATTAATTTAATTAGTAAAGGCAGCGTACCATGCATCAGTGTGGTAAAACAGTAAATTTTTTTAATGAAGATTTTGAATTTCTAACCTTGACTGGGCACATCAGAGATTGCCTCCATACTACAGTGGGATAGTCTAAACATTAAAAGTAAAGTCCAGAATACCAGGCCCTAGAATGGGTTCCTATGAGAGCCTGTGCTGAAAGAGAAACCAGCTTTTCTAACAGCAACAATAAGGATGAATTTCTTCTTATGGGAGAGGGGCTTAGAAGATGAGGTCCCAACAGGCCCTCTGTGCATTTCTCACCACTTTCATCTTCTCTGACTTGTGTTCTAGCTATTAAACAGGTGATGAAAACTCCTGAGAGTAGTGGTAGTTGTAGCCACCAGTTCTGGTTGTAGTCTGGAATGGGGAACATCTATCATAAGTTTTCTGTGGTAAATGGAAAACTCCATGTACTAGTCAGACATACTACCACTTCAAGGGAAAGTAGAAGGTGTTTTCAGGAAATTCACTTATTTGAGCTTTTTTCATCAAAATGAAGACTTTTTCTCCCAAATCCAAGATGACATTTTGCAAAAATAAAACTACTATTTAGACTTAAAATATTAAAATATTAAATATTTACAGTTTTACTCCCTGTAAATTATTCTGTTGGAATTTAGGTAATGCAACAGTATTTAATTTCCATTATTTGAACTAAAACTTAGAGATTTGAAGATTTTTGCCAAATATCTTGAAGGTGTCTTTCCTCTGAAAAATCGTAAGAGATAATGTTTGGTGCAAAATTGTGTATGTTAAAAGCAAAAACATTTGTTATTCATAAACAGGTTCTGTAAGTTCCTCTGTCTGTCTTGGAGAAGTTGAGAGGTTGATGTTCTGATGGTTACTGTGAAATCTCAGCTGTCACTTTGGTTGGTCGACAGAAATTTAAAATTGTAACTTATGTGTAAAAGAGTTTAACCTGTGCATGTTGCGTTCTTTTCAGGTATCTAATTTGTTTATTCTATGGAAATATCCTTTAATAATGCATTAAAAAAAAAAAGTAAATTTTCAAGTTAATTCTTCTGAGGATTGAAACAAAGGAAAATCCATTCATAAAAACTCTACTACAGAATGCTTTCCAAATGGAAAAATGAAATCATTTCATGGTACCCGTTTGTAACTAAAATCTGTCTTCTACCTTTCCTTAACAAGAACAGTAAAGACTATTCACTGGAGGATTTCAGAGAGCACTTGAGACTGTAAATTAGACTTGTAAGGTACCTGTGATTTGAATTTGACTAGAATCAGCGATGAATGTTATTAGTGTGATGGGATTAAAGGAAAAGAATTAAACAGTGTTACCTATGCATGCCATATGCACACACATGAACTTCTGAGAGTAAGCGTGCATTTTCTAGCATTTTTTTATTAGTTAGCATTATCTATATCAGCAGGTAGTGAATATTGGTGGAACAACAATATTTGTGTGCTTGGCTCTGTGGCAGTAGTAGTTAATGCTCACCAAACCAGCACTAAGTTCCTCTGAGACTGAAATGAAATATGTGCAAAGAGGTTTTTAGTTTTCATGTTGTCCAGCTGTCTGTTAGTGATGTTGGTCTTTCTCCCTCTCTCCTGTTTGTGTATACTGGATCAAATAGCAATTAAATCTTCTAAATATTGAGCAAAATGAGCTCAGTGATAGTTATGATGGTGGTTAGAGAAGATGTTTTTATTTCTCTCTTCTTTTTTTCCCCCTGTACTGGGAGTGTGAATTACTAGAATGAATGTGCTGTGAATTCTTACCACTGTGAATGAGCAGACATGAGGTTTGCAGAACAGCTGAATTTAAATGGCATCTTGAATGAACAGAGGATTATATTTCACTTCGCCGTATGTATTTCAGTTGATGAAGTTTCAGTAGATGTTGGTAGCTGTTACTACAGGTACTGTATATTGTTACAGACTTTGTTTTATTTTTGACAAATATGTTTTTGGGTTATTATAATGCCTTTATGTATATGTTAAATCAAACCTTTATGAAAGGTAAGAATCCTTTTTGTTATCAACTTCAAAGCAGACCACAAAATACTTTTGATAACTGTCTGTAGTAACTTAAACATTGAAAAAATCCTTAATGTTGGCATAAAGAATAAATTAGTACTTAACATAAGTTTCTCAGCTAACACCACTCATGCTTAGTATGAACAGGTGTTAAAATTAATATACCAACTTTGTGAAGGAACATTAGTCCAGCTTCCTTTGTTATGCTATAAGCATAATTAATATAAGGGCTTTAAAATTCTTCCAAGTTTCGAGGACTTCTGACACCTAAAGTGAAATACAAACCTTCCCCTTTAATCCTTTTTTCCTTCTTTGTATCCCTTTAAAATCCTTTCTTTAATATCTCATGATCAGATGCTACTCCATGTGTTTGTACATGCGAACATGTTGGTCCTAGTATAACTACTGCATTGTAATTATTAGTGATAATGTTTTGCATTACATTTGGACGTACTGTTTCTGTCAGTGTTTTTTTTTTTTTTTTTTTTTTTGACTACAGCTATACTGTTATGTGATATTTAGTGGTGCAGCTGGATATTTTGCCATCTTTGTAAACATGTCTTGTAAACATCTTTGTAACCGCCTTTAAAGTTTGTAGATAGATTGATGATAACTCCCTGTTCAAACCTAAACCCATTGCAATCATGCCTGATAGCACTGCTGCAGTTTAGCAGTTTGTTACTATTTTCATTACAATCCCCTGTTCCTAGTAGTGTTTGCTCTGGGGTGAAACGTCATAAAAGACACATCAAGGGAGCAGTTTTGATTTCAAGTTTAGAAACACAAAGCCCAAATATCTTGCAATTGAAGGAAGGTAAGGAAAGGAAGTTTTCAACTTTCAGCTACTTCTATGTGATTCTGAAACTTACAGCTCTCTTCTATAATGGGGCTCAGGGTGTGGGGGAGAATGGAAGAGAAGTGTGACAGCAAGAGGTATAGAACAATCATTTCACAATGTTTTCTACTAAGACTTCTGGGAAATGTTAAAAATCTGTATTGTCAGACAACAAATCTCCACAGGAGATGTCTAAACAATATCTGTGCTATCATACAGGGAGTTCCCTAGTTACTAAAAGATAGTTACTAGTGCATGTATAAAAACACAAGTGCACCATTTTATTTATTCACGTTTTTAGGATGCTTTTGCAAATGTGCCTCTTGCTGATGCTTATCTTGATTAAGAACTGCAGGAAGCCTGAAGAAATGTCTTCTGTAACAGCTGCAAATTCAGGAATTTATTAATCAATCCAGATTGCCTTTGCTCTGCCTTTGTATCACCAGCTTCCACCATTTTATTACAAGTCTCAGGCCACTTGGTGTTGACTTTTTTTGTCCCCAGATCTTGAAATCATGTATTGACAATAACTCAAAGCTTACCCACATGAATAGCTTTTTTATGTGAGTAGCTTGAAATCTAAAGAATTACCCAGAGGAGCAACAGAACGCTCACCCAAATGTGTTGGCAAAACATATCTTATCACTATTCTTGTTTTATGTCCACTAAACAAGAAAATATTTGATTTCAATAAAAAAATAGAAATGGAAAATGTAGTTGTATAAGCACATATTATATGACATTTCAGTATGAAAGTCAAATGAATCTTTGTCCATCAACCTCTGGAAATAGGAGCCACTATTCATTGCATGCATTTTACTAATATATATATATATATATATATAAATTACTGGATATAACCTCAAACTAAGCCTTACCCTTAAATTCCTCCTGTAAAAATCAGTCAGAAGGTTCTTCCTTGGTGATAACTGAAAGAAGAGACAGATGCTGCTATCAATTTCTGACCTTGAGATTTACCTCAGCATAGTTGCAGACCAACTGGGAGAAGTCAGTGTTACAAAATGATATTAGAGCTGCTGTAGAGCGTTTATATATTGATATAATTTATGCCATCAACTTCACAGTAAAAAGGTTTAACCTACTGCTTTAAAGAATGATCATCAAATTATCTCTCATATCCTTGAAAGAAGTTATTTTATTATTGCAAAGAATGTCTTCAATTTTTAAGGTATGCTGAGGTGGAAAAGTCAAACTTCATAAGAGTGAGAAATTAAATGTGAAATTGGCCTAACTATATTGTCTGAAGGAGAAGATTTAAGAGTTTGAGGATATTTAATGCAGCTGTGATAATCAAGGCCCTATAAAACCTCTGAGGTCATTTGAATATGGAAGACCTTACCTGATGAACTGCAAGATTATACAGGCTAGCCTTTCTTCTGAACTTAATGATATGTATATGTGTGTTTATCTGTTTATGTTAATGAAATAAGGCTGGTTGTAAGGAGCATGTTGATTAATGGAATCATAAAATCACTTTTCTTTTTTTTTTTTTTTTCCCCCTCGTATTTCTCATTGACATTGAGTTCATAGCTGTGTGTAGCATTTAGCACTTGTAAAGCACGGCTGCTTTTATCAGGATCGGAGAGCCTAGTATTTTTAAGTCTTTCTGCTTGGGTCTTTCAGAATTTGAAACCATATATAAAGCCATATCAAGGCAATGCACTACTACTTTGGGCTTGCAGAAAGAATTAATTTTGTAATGATTTGTACTTTTATACTTTTTTTTTTTCCCCCCCTCCCCCTAAACCAAGCATAGTGTTTAA
Organism: Anas platyrhynchos; assembly: GCF_047663525.1. Classification (NCBI taxonomy): domain Eukaryota; kingdom Metazoa; phylum Chordata; class Aves; order Anseriformes; family Anatidae; genus Anas; species Anas platyrhynchos. The sequence continues at coordinate 43,662,817 of NC_092590.1, read as the reverse complement.
CGTTTGGAGAAACGTTTTATTTCTGAAGCTCAATAGCCCCATCCTGCTCCATTTAGAGCTGTCCCATGGAGGGGTGCTGTGACCTGTATCTGGCTTTGCCTTTTCTGCCAGCAAACCAGTACCGCAGAGGTGCGGGGCAGCAGACAGGCTGCTCACATCTGCATGGTGTCTGCAGGCAGCCAGCCCCCTGTGGCTCCTGTTTGCAAGGAGCGATCCGATCTGATACTGACACTGAACAACAAAGACCTTCTTGTCGTGGTGTTTCCTCTTGCTGCAAGTTGATTGTTTACATGAGGTCTCTTGAAACTTCAGGAAAGTGTCACTTGATCAACGCTTAGCTAAATAGGAATTAGGTCTTTTGCTTTTGCTTTTATCTATGCTAAAATTGTCTTTGTTACCTTCTGTGAGGGAAGTTGCCAGCTCTGAGAGATTGATTTAAGACTCATATTAAAGAAGGGGGTTGGGGCCTGATCAATGAAACACCTGAGCTAAGACTTCAGTGAGGAATGTGAATCATTTTGACAGGTTGTAAATATTAAAATTGATATGAAGTCAGAGACATCATTTTTTTGTTAACTGGAGCAAAAGAGTCAATGTAGAAACAGATTAGAAATTGAGTTAGAAGTAGAAAATGTTGTCAAGTTTACTTTCCTACAACTTATCAGATGCATCTATCACTGCCTTGAAAAAAGGAACTGGAAGTATCATGAAGGAAAGACTATGTAACTAAATGACACAATAGTTATTATAAATGGAGAGAGGGAGGGAAGGATGCATCCCAGGCTGAATGGACATTTTTGGAATAAAAATAGCTCTGTAAATTTTCCGGTGAAAACAGCAAAATTTGTGATAAAACGTGGTATAAAAACCATGCAAAGATCCCCCAAGTCAATGGCAGTGGTTGCTGCTTTCTAAAAGTGTTCCAGATTTCCTGTGTGACTTCTCTGCAGCATAAAAGATTAAGGAAGAACTGGAAGTGCACCCCATTTTGATTAATCCACCCCCCCCCCCCCTCCCCAAATAAAAAATTATTTGAGCTAGCAAAAATACTTAAACAGGATTTTGTTCACTAAACAAAATAAAAGTTCTCTAAAGTTAGATCAAGACTGGTTGGGAAATGTTACTTGTGGAATTTAATGAGTGATGCATTGCCACACTGGAGGTGTCTGGGGCAGGATCTATCCTACGTCCAGTTCTCTGAAGTGTTTAATGAATCCTCTGTTGGCATTGAAATCACTCTTCTGTTTGGGCATGGTGTCAAGCCTGGTAGGGTTGCAATTATTTCTGAGGTCTAGAAGTCCTTTATTCTTAAAAACTGGCTCAATTTTTCTTGGTTTGTTTGATTTCCGTTTTGAAGTTGCATCCTGCTGATAAATGCTGTGCTTCAATAAGAATGAATGGGCATTAATTCCTCAGAATATAGGGTTTACAGTAAATTACAAACTGAATCTGCATCACCAATGCCATGTTTGGGGTAGAAAACCTCCTACTTGCATATACAAACTAAAATGTCCAGAGTAAGCTGCTTTCTTCACTCGCTGCTGGGAAAGTCATCCCGTTATGTGTTTTGTCCACCTTTTGGCATGCACACATACTTCTGAAAACAAATTTAAGCTTTCTACTGGTAAAAATACTTATGCATTAGTGTAGATTTTCCAGTGAAATGGAATCAGTGATTCTAGAACTTTTAAAACAGGTATTAGACAAATATCTGTCCTAAACATACAAGGAAAGTTGTCTAAGTTGTCTGCCCTCAGGCAAAGTGTGCACCTTGTGACTTCTGTAGCTCTTTCCAAACATCATCTCTGGCATTTACATGGAGTTAGATTCTTCTCAACAAAATACAAAGTCTCTCTACTGGACTTTTCCCTACAAAACTCCTTTCTATACCTTTTACTCTCTGCCTCTAATAATTATTGTGCTTTTGTCCTAGTGCCTGTGGTAATTATTCTTATATTTCTATTGTTTTGATATGATTGAAATTAAGATTGTGAGCCATCTGCTATTCTGTTCACAGCTCCCAGGTAGGATTTACCACTATGGGACTTGTTTGACTCTTACTGTAGGTTACATGCTCTGATGTAGTCATCTCAGTCTATTGCAGGAAGAAATAAGACAAATTTTGAGTTCTTCTAGGAAATATCAAATACTTGTCTGTTCTGTCTCATTTTGCACTAAGATCAGGACTGTGTAACAAATCTATTTCTGGTTAAAAAAAAAAAAGATTGCTGTCAATAAGGTTGTATTTGTATATGCTTGCTAGAGTTTTCACAAGGGAAAATTCATAGCCTTTTGAGTAACCTAACAGGAAAGGTCTCTCTTGAGGGGAGATGCTCACTAGTCTCAATCAAGAAAAGTATCGCTGGCGATATTCCTTATTTCTGGTGAAGGCATTTATTTTCTGACAGGGGGAGATAGGCAGGGCAATTACAACATCCATCACTTCCCCTTCCCTCTACAGATGATATTTACCTTCCTGAGTATGAAACTAATAAAGAAATTCTCTGTTCCAGTTAGAAGGGAAGGGTGGCAGTTATTAAGTGAGCAAGCCAGCTGACGATGCTCAGCTATTCAGAGGAGGAACAGCTCTTGAAAGGACGGTGAATTAGGCCTGGCTACAGCTCAACAGTTTTGAGAAGAACAGATTTAGCCAAGAGGAAGGAAAGGATGAGTGCTCTTGATGATTTAATGAGGCAGATGGTTTATTGTTTTGAAACTGAGCTACTACAGACTGCCATGTTTTAACTTTACTTTAAAACTAATTTATTGTTTTTTGAAGAGTGGACTCTAGCTCATGTTTGTCTGTTGCTGTAACAATATTTATGTTTATGTCAAACGACCGACAGCACTTTAAAATATACAATATCATTTAATTGGGATAAGATTGGTTTAGTCCATCAAAATTTAAAAGTGCTCCATAAAAGCTAGTTTGTTCTAGCCTCTGTTTAATTTGGCAGTATTCTCTTCTGTGGTTAATGTTATGGGTATTAATGGGCCCACACAGAAATACTACAGTAGGAGAATTTCTGTCCTTTAACAGACTTCAACAAACTTCATGTTTTGGCCTTTGTGCAGAACACTTAGTCTGTAGCTCAGATAAAAATCAATATTAAAATAATCGTGCATGATTATGTACCATAATCTAGGTATTAGTCTTTCTCTACAGGAAATATTTCTGAGGTGGCTTATTAGCTGTTAAATACTTGGAAGAAAAGAAGACCCTAGTCTCATTTTCAACTTGCTTGGTAAAATCCTATTTATGATGAAGCAGTATATTAATGTATTAATGACTGATTTCATGTGCTGAATACTGCAGTTTTAGCTCAGATCCTACTATAAGGAGAGATTCTTTTTTTTTTCCTTAATGGAAACAGTAGAATATAAAGGATGGACTGAATAGATTTTGGTATGAGTTAAAAATTGCATGAAGAAAACATTTGTACACTAAGCTTTAGATGCTCTGTGTACTAGCTATTTTAATGCTTTAATTGTTACCTACAGGTATGATTTCATGATTTGCATAGATATTTTTAGTGAATGATTTAGAGTCTGCATTTAAAAATTGATCATGTGCTGTTAAATGAGGGAGGATAAGGCTCATTTTTTTTGTTTATGAGCAGCAGAATTTATATTTTTCTGTGATAGTTAGATTTCCTGATGGACAGCTCCACTGTGCTGAATAGGGAATTTATTGTGGCTGAACTTTCAGTTTTGAATTTAAACTTCAAAATAAAACCAACAAAACAAACAAACAAACAAACAAACAAACAAAAACCAGTATCTGGTACAAGGATTGGCAATGCTGAGTGGTTCTCTACTTTGGCCTTTTAATGTTATTTTGACAGCAGTCACAATGTGCAACTTAGTACCCATCGTGTCACTTCTGAAATACTATACCTCAAACTGTCCCAAGATGCACAGTAATAGTCATAATGAGATTGCATCTACCTTAAGCCAGATTTCATGTGCTCATGTACAAAAATGAATTCTTTTATTACGGATCTAAAGAATAAATTTGTCTTAAAAATAAAAACCAAACACTTTAACCTCTTCAGAAAAAAAAAAAAATCTTTGGATATTATTCAGATGTAATTGAATCCTATAACTGACACACACACACACACAGGTAATTGTGACAAAATCATATAATTACATTTTAGTGAGTGGCCAGACGAGGTCATATCAAAGCCTACATAGCTCTGCAAAGACCATCTATAGCTAATGATGCTGTGCACATAATGTGCACATAAAGTTCTAAATATATTGGTTAATCCATTATTTGATTATGGGGTCCAGCTTTGTTGATGCATAGTATTTTACTGTGGCTTGCAGAAGGTTTACCTGCTTTTAATACAGAACATCAAGGCCTTTCTGGATTTTGCTAATTTAACCAAGGTGAATCATACTCTTTATTTATTAAATAGGTTTCTTTGCTTGTATGTCCTAAAGGCAAAATGAAATCTCTAAAATTAGCAGGCTAATTCTGTTACAGTATTTTCTTAATTTGAACTGCATGTCTCTTGAGAAGAAAAAAAGTCAGCAAGCATGTCTGTAAAATGTTTTTTGGTCTATTTAGTCTACTTGTATAGGCCCTATTTGCAGGGCCTATAATTTAAAGTGTGCCTATGATATTTTAATTGTCTTTTAAAACTGAATAAATTGATATATCATCCCCCCCCCCAAAAAAAAAAAGCAAAAAACAAAACACTTGAGCTAGATTTACTCTTTCAATTAGCACCCTGCAATCACAGAAGATAATCGATTTTTTTTTTAGGTTATTATCTAAAACTTGTTGGTTTTTTTTTTCTTGAAATAGAAAACTTACTTTCTATAAATAAGAACACCTAAAAATAAATAATAAAATAAATAAATAGTGGAAATTGAGAAGCAGTGAGTTTTGTATGAATGATCCATAAAGACTTCGGTAGTTGGTTTCTGCCTGCTCTATTCAATTTACAAGAATTGAATTCCAGGCACTAAAGTGGTGAATTAGTGCTGCTCTCTGTTTGTACCCAGATGTCTGTTATGACTTGCTTCCTTGGATGACGGTATAATTCAAGTCTTCCTCCTCTGCTCTGCTGTTCTTGGAATTCCTGCATAACCTTCACGTTTGTCATGCTTGATCTTATGGCTTTCTTGATCTTGTTTCTTGCCACAACCATATTCCTTCCATGTAATGTGTAATGAGTGACAGAGTTCAGTTTTAATTATTGAGACCAATCACTTGAAAGAGGAAGAGGACGATATAAAAAATGTAGTCTGCTCAGGAGAGCAAAGAGGCCAGAAATATATATAATACTGTAAGGAAATAGAAAGGGATTTTATCAACTGGAATTGTACGCTGGTACTCACCATTTTTAAGAGCAAGCTTGGGCCCATGCAAAATAGAGTTCTGTTTGGACTATCAATGTTGTATGGATTGGTTCTTTTGCTTTTCCACATAAATGAAACTTTATGCTGGATGAAAATTAGGAGAAATTAGAAACTTGATCCTCCATGAAGCCTTGCTTAATATACAACAGTCCCAGTAAGAAGTTTTTGCAGCTTTTACTTTCTGTTGCATTGCTAATGTTGGTAAAGTCAATAACAGTTCTCTATGCACTGCATTAGCTTTGTTTTTTTCCTTTGCTTGCTTTCTTCTTTGCAGTTCAGTCACAACCTATTATTCAAATATAACACGTTATCAAAGACTTTCAAAAAGTTTCTCTGAAAAATCATTAAATGAAGGTAAGAAAAGGGAATAAGCACAGGAATGTATGGGATAAACTCAGTAGAGCTAGATGAGTTTCTGGAGGAGGAATTCATGAAATGTCATGTACGAGTCAAGTCACAATTTTATTCTGCAGTAGTAAGAAAGGTGGAAAGATATAGTAATAATTGATTTTAGACATATGGAAAGATGATCAATTGAGGATGCATGTGGTGATATAATCGGTGAATGGAAAATGTGATTGCTTTGTGGAATGTAGAAGCCCCATTGAGTTAGATTCTCAGAAAATGTTGGAGATAAACTGAGAAAAGGATCATGTTGGATATCTTCACTGGGGTCATAGCTCGGTCAATTAGAAGAAACGGTAGCCAGAGACAGTGAAGCTTATCAGATGAATTTGGAGGGAGCAGGAGGGGCCTGGATGCCAAGCAATGGATTTCTGAAATGCAGAAGATTGGTTATGGGACTGTGCAAGGTTAAGGGATGATTGTGTAGAGAGAGGTGACAGAGATTAACAAGGAATATTTTTCTACCCAATATGTAATAAGCCTATGGAAATTATTGCCATGAGTTATCAAGAAGATGAAGAGCTTATTGGGATTAGATGTCTATATGGGTAATGAGAACCATGTGCGGTTCCATTAGATAGGACAAAATTAATTAGGGCTAAAATCCCTCATACTTGAATGCATAAATCAAGCAGTAATGGTGGAGGTTAGGAACAAAAACTTCTCTAGGTATTCTCTATAGAGATGTTTTTGGCAGACTGCAAGCTAAAATCTTTCATTAGCAGGTTCTTCACAGAATCACAGATGGTTGAGGTTGGAAAGGACCTCTGGAGGTCACTCAGTCCAACCCCTCTGCTCAAGCAGGGTTACTTGAAGGACTTTGCATAGGATTGTGCTTTGGATCTCTCCAGAGAAGACTCTGCAGCCTCTCGGGGTAACCTGTTCCAGTGCTTTGTCACCCTCACAGTAAAGATTTTTTTTCCTCATTATCAGCTGGGACTTTATGTGTTTCAGTTTGTTCCTGTGCCCCTCATCCTGTTGCTGGGCACCACTGAAAAAAATCTATCCCTATCCTCTTGAGACCTTCCCTTAAGATATTTATATACATTGATAAGATCTCATTGATAAGAGCATGGTGACAGGCCTTTAAACTAAAAAAGGGTAGATTTAGATTAGACAGTAGGAAGAAATTCTTTACTCTGAGTGTGGTTAGAGACTGGAACAGGCTACCCAGAGGAGTTGTGGATGCCCCATACCTGGAGATGTTCGAGGCCAGGTTGGATGGGGCGTTGAGCAACATGGTCTGGTGGGAGGTGTCCCTGCCCATGGTGGGGTGGGGGTTTGGAACTGGATGGTGTTTAAGGTCCCTTCTAGCCAGAACATTTCTATGAATCCATGATCATCTTCATAGTCCTCCACTGAATTATTAATTAAATAATGTAAATCCTAAATCCTAGGCAGACCAAGCAGATTAATGCTCCAGTGATCATCTCTAGTGTTGGACTTTCTGAGGTCATCAGGAGTGGTAATAATGATGTTCTGAAATTGATTACATTGCATTGTTGATCAATTTTCCACTTTTCTGGTTGAACTAACAACTCTCCAATTTGTCTAAAAGCAATAAATGTTATTTACAGACTGTTAATTTCAAGAGGAACTAAACAAAAATCATGAGAGAGGAGAAAAAACAAGCTTATTTGGATTTATCACATGAAAAATCTGATCTTCAAGGAAGAGTACATAAAATAAAAGAATGCTTTTTATATATTTAGGCATATTGCAGCTGTGTTAATAACATTGGACATAGTATTATTCAGTCACTTTCACTTAAACAGTTCAAACAATTTAAAGAAACCTAGGTAGTCCAGTTTGCTTATCATTTATTCTCTATTTATGCCATTAAACTTAATGCCATTGTTTCTTTCATCTGACAGCACTTCAAAGTTTTTTAATAAGGTTTAGCTTCATTCTTTCAGGCTGTGTACATGCAACTCATTTACCTCCTGTGAGTAGCACTCTTGCTCTTGAGTGCAATTTACTGTGGTCCCTAGCTTGTCCTTAAAGAGGCAATACAGTGTTGGCTGGATGGCTTAGTACATTGGATATTGGCTTGTTGCCAGAAACATTTAGTAATCCATTGGCTAAAATATTCAAATATTATTTTCTCTTATTAAACAGTATTCACTTTACAAAACAATAAGCATAATCATTTTTCAATAACTTAAATACCAGTGTTCTATTATATACTTTAGCCCTAAACCTTAGAAACAGTATTTTTTCTTTTCTTTTTCATTCTGGAAGAAGTTTCTTCTTTCACTGGTGTGGGTTCATACCAGAATCACAAGACTATACTGTTTATTGAAAATTGCTGTTATGAAGCGAATTTCCCCAAAGATTCAAGCCCCCCAAATAGAATATTGTGGAGTATAACTGATATTTTGCACAAAAAGCATGGAAACTCCCATAGTAGTACTTGGAATTTTCTTACATAAAAAGATATTTTTTTTCAGAGGCTGGTTACAGAAATGTATCCATCTTTCTAACTGGCCTCTTACAAATAAATAATGATACTAATAGGTAGCATATGTGATATAATACACGTGTTTTTATTTTTTAAACCTTGTCTCGGTGAAATAAGACAGTTAGGACAATCTGACAAACTAATGTAAATAATTCATACCCTACTGATGTAACAGGGACAACAGAATGTATGCCAAACACATGCATTTATGTATGCATACACATATATGATATGCATGTTCATTGCAGACTATTTTTCTTTGTACTATGTGAAAAGAACACCTGTTTAAACCTGAACATGAGAAATTTGTGGTTTGTGTCACAATATTTAAGTGTGGTAGTTCCCAATGTTTTCCTCTATAAACCTGCCATCTTTGATGTGGTACACTGTAACTAGAAGTGCTGCCTTCGGAAAGGACTGTTTGTGACAGTCACATTTCACTGTCAGAAAATCATCACTTCTGACTGCTGCTTGAGGAAGAGGTTATAAAATTTCACTTCAGAGAAAAATGTAATCCAGAAATGCATGACCTGAGCTATTTGTGATGCAGCACAAGCACCAGGGCATCTCCTGTGTGCATTCCTGTATTTCTGAATGCCTGACCTCAGGCATATTCATGGTCTTGGCAATAAACTTGCTGTTTTTCTGGTAGTGTTCATATTTCCTTTGAATTCCTTGTTGGGTTTGGTTTCAAGTATTGAAACTGTACACATTTGTTACTGAAAATAACAAGATTATTTCCAGAAAATTCACTGAGCTTCAGATCAGTTATTTCCTTGTTACTCCAAAGAATGCTCCAAAGGGTATTTGTTTAGTTAAGCTGGAGGGGAATTAAATCCAGTTTTTAATCCTTTGTAGTATTTAAAAGCTCTCAAACAATTTTTTTTTTCTTTATTTTTTTTTTTTTGAATCATCACTGCAGAAGGCCCCATTTTTCCAGCCAGTTTTCTTGAAGACACTGATGGATTTTCAACTTTAATATCTTGAGGTGTGGTGAAAGATAGATGTCTGAATTGCTGTTCCTGCTCAGCCTTCACAAATTTGATTAAGATTAAAAAGTTTTATTCGTACAGAAGAGCTCAGAATCTCCTAGAAAGGAGCAAGGGTTCTTCTTGTACTTCACAAAACTTCATTGCTCTGTCTGAAGAGGAAAAAGAATCAGTTTTACCAAATGTTTTCTGAAAAGGCTTGTCAATATGGTAGTGAGAAGAAGATGGGATTTTAAAAAAGATCATAACCTTTGAAAAGAAAATTTGCATTAAGACTGAAGTTTTGCTAAAACTTGAAGAGATTCTATAGCAGGATTTTTATGATTTTCTGTGACAGTTTTAGTAACAAAATTATATCAGAAGATTCAGTTGTCTTTCATTGCTAGTTTATAAATGATTGCATTGAATTTATCGTATTTTGATTTACAAATACAGATTTATATGTATTTCAAATTGAATATAAATATATTATCAAATCGAGTCACAACTAGCTTGTTTTTTTGACTTGTTTCATAATTTTGGGTAATATGTGTACTCTTTTTACTCTTTTTTTTTTTTTTTTAACCTGGAAAACATCTTATGCAAAGAAAAGCTTTTATTTCTGTTGAAAAGGATTCACTGCTGGAACTAAGTTTGTATGCACAAACTGTACATGCTCTGTATGTTTTTGTTTTTTTCACTTGGAAACTGTGGTTTTGAAAGAGCATGGACATCTTAGCTCTTTTTGGATTGTGTGGTGAAGATATTAATTTAGGTATTAGATTAATTCAATTATTTCTTTCACTTCAATTTATTAAAGACTTTTCCACACACACACACACACAAACACACAAATCTAAATGCTTCCTATAAATTTTTAAATTTGATTGAGGTTTCCTATATGCTACAGGAATTTTGCCATTTGGGGAAATAGAATAATTCTTAAAAAATAGTATACATGAAACTGGAAGGAAAAAAAATCAACATCAGGTCATCTCTTCTGTATCCAGACTCCACATGTATGTATTCACAAATATTTTTATTAAATGTGTTTGTCACCTCAGTTGTGTACATCCCAAAAAATTAATGGATCATAGGAGATTATATAAAACCCAATCTTAACAGAGTATTCTTTAGGTTTACTGATTACTTTCACTGGGGCACCATGTAAGCAGAAATGCCAGCCTGCTCTCTTCAGGATCTGCTTCTAAGAAGAATGAATTAAATATAGGGTAGGGAGTAATTCGTATAAACGTGTTATAAAAATGACCGCGACAACATGGAATTCAGCAAAGCAGAAGCCACCAGAAAGGTGGGTCTGCATTTGAGTTAATTAGAAATCAGTTTCATATTTGTTGTGTATTTAAATGACTTGGTTGCATTTCCTGTGTCTCAAAGGAAGTCATTGTGCTCTTAAGATGACTTTGTTTGATTACTAACTTTCAAAATCAGATTTAAGTCTTTCATGCAAATGAAGTTCTCTTCATAATTATATGAAGTTATTTGGATAGGTTTTAGATTACACTGGAAGATATTTTCCCCTGATGCTGAATTCAGTTTGTAGTATTTTGTTTGATTATTCCACTTGAAGTTCTTTTTCACCTGACTATATATTCTGTTACATGAAAGTTTAAATAAACAACAATTTCCATAAGCAAAGATCACAAATACTTGTACTATTTTTAGTACAAACACTTTACAGAAATTCTGTTTTCAGTTTACAATACAAATTCATCCACACAGATACACACAGCCATGGAGGAAACCTTTCACAGGTAACACCAACCTAGTCTGATGGAACTGTGGCCACTTCCTTCCTTTGTGCCACTTGCATTAACCAAACCATTAACACCTGCTGAACCTTCTCCCCATCAATCATGAGCAATCAGTAAGGTACTTGATAAGAGAGGTAGGAAAACACTTCACAAGGCTAAATTATTATTATTTTTTTTTTACCATGGTTTCATGCATAAACTCAAGTAACAACAGGGTAAAGGTTTAGTAGCAACTTCAGTGCTTCCATGCCTGTAAAACAAACCTATCAAAGTAGAACCCAGTAGTATGTTTAACAGAGAGATCTTCCACATAGTCGTGCCCTTCACTTGAATTGCAACCCAAGGATTGTGGCATGGAAGAACAACTAAAATTAGTTTACAGGGTTAAAGTGAAGAAAGTGAAAAAGATGCTAGAGGCCTTCTTTGAAGCCTGCTATTGTTCAGTATTTCTGTTCTCCTTGTATCAATATTCTTGTGTGAAGGCTATATTGCTGAAGCCCTAGGTTTCCACTTTCCTTGAGTATCTGGAGATTTACTTGATTGTATACTTGATTCTTGCACTGAAAATGCAAGACACGTATTTATAGCAATGCACAGGCCTCAGAAATCAAGTTGAGGGCTCCAGAAAAGGTTTTACCAACTTTTCAGTTTACTGAACTTGCTTTGATAAAAATGGAATTTGAATTAGCTGAATTGCATTTTGAGTTGTTGGGATATTTTCATGGATATAATGGTTTTAAATATAGATAATTTGTTAATTCATAAAAATGGAGAAAATTAAGTTAGAATGTACTATAGATGTGATGAGCTACTGGAAATCTACTATAAGCATATTTATTTTCTTTATCCAAGGTGAATATCTTGGTTATTTCAAGATAAGTTCTGTATTTGATGTACTGTGGTATTTCCAAGGGTAAGTATATGAAAATTTACTCTTTCTGCATTGCTGGTGTGTTAGATGTGAAAAGGACTGCAGAATCTTGACTCTTCCCCCAAAATCTCACAGTATCTAGGGACACTTGTTTGAATGCCTCTTACTCTTTTTATGATTTTACTCGTTTTATTCATTGACACTGGGTTGCAGGTATTGTGTTAAATGCAAAATAATCTTCTCAGATATGAAGAAACATCTTTCCTGGCAACTAACTGTCATTTCCCATCCAGAAGTTTCTATGATGATTTTGTCACCTTGACTTTTGAATGGAACTTCAGTGTAAGACACTCAGAGTCCTTCTTTTCTAGTAAATCTCTGCTTTTTATTTCTTTTGTGTTTCTTGGCAATGCAAAATAGCATTAATAAGGAGAATAATATTTAAACGTCTGCAGCAGGTTTAAAGTTGGTATTCAGGCATTAATTTGACTATGCCTTCACTAAGTAGGTGAGACTAAACATTTTGCTTCCCAGATTCCCTGAAAAATAGAGTAACCAGAAGGCTATACTGCAAAGTAACAGGACCCCTGTTGCAAAAGCAGATGAAGCACACAAACCTTTCTCCTTCTTGCTTTCTCACTCTACGTTTTCCTTTCCCCTTTCAGCATGCATATTGCATATGAAAACAGCAGAGCTGGAGCCTGGAAAATATACTGATCTATTATTCATGCATATTTTATGAATTTGCCTAATTTCCTGCAGTTATGACTTAATTAGGTAATTATTCCACTCTGTCATTGAATGTGATTTCTTAGTTATTCCTCTTGTGACCAGTGAATATGCTTTCCATTACTATGTAAATACAACAAAATCAATGACGTTGTCAATGAAAATGGGCCATATAGAAAGTTTTTTATGGTGGTCATTTTGGGGTGAAAATGGGTTACTCTTCTTTGGATGGGTGTAGTATATCAGGGACACCCAGTACATTCTAATCATTTGGTTTCAGATGGGAGAGAGTATCCTTTTCACACATCAGCTTTCTGTTACTCTGTTGCTTCCCAGGCTGAATCATGCCAATCTCCTTTCTGGAATATATATATACATATATATATAAAATTATTTTATTATTATTTTTAATTTAGTTGTGATTTTCAAATACAGTCTGAATTCTGAAGCCTGACATGACCAAACTCTACTGATTACTGCTGATCTTCTCTGTTCCTTGCTCATGCAGCTTTTGACAAGAGTCAGAGATATTAAATCCAAAAGTTTCAAAAAATCCTATCGGGTTGGAAAAGAAAATTCCTGTTGGTGGGAGGTGGGATGGGGTAAAAATGGGGTACAACTTCTTAAAGAAGGTCATGTGACAAAAGTGAAATTCTGTGAAGAGCCAGAGCTCAGCTCTGCCTTTTAATAGGAAACTGAAGGTCCTGTGATGACACAGATCATGAAAAAATATTGGAGGGACTTGCACTTATTGTCAGGAGAATGCACAGCAACTAATGCTTGATTTGTTTTCTGAGCATCTTATTTTGTAGAAAGACATTATGTGATAACAAAGTAAGTGCTGTGGGAAAGCTGTCATGACATAGCTTACTTTTCAGTTTGCTAAACCATATGTAGTAGATTCTTAGAGATGTGACATCCTATCCTGCAACCTTATGTTGCAGAGTTAATTTTCTTTGGAGCGTGGGGGAGAATGTGGGAACAACACCATATAAATTGTTGGAATTTTCCTAGAAACTCTATAATGGACTATTTTCTCAGCTTTAGTGTAGACAGATCATAAAAGAAAGACTTTCACAGCATTGAAAATGTTTTCAGTGGACTTGAAAGAAAACTTAACAGTATTGTGCAGATTTCTCTGCATTTAAAAAGAACAGAACTTTAAAGAACTTTTAATTGCAGCCTGTGTTTTGGTGCTTTTTCAGATAGCAGTTAGTATCCATGAATAGCTAAAGGTGTCAAAACTATTTTTGTGATTTCAAATGGGTAACTTTAATTAGGAACAAGCTCTTAAAGGTCAATACCTTTTATTCTAGGGTCTAGCTGTGGTACACACAGTGCAATGATTTCTCTCTAAATATCAAGGGGAAAAAGCACGGGGTCATATCCTGCTTACCTGACTCACAAAGGTAGTTCTATTGACTTCCGCAGAAGTGTTTGCATGAGTCAGGCAAGCAGACTTTGCCTTTTGCTTATGTCTCTTTCCATCAGCCTCTTCTGTGCTTCATCCTGCATAGATGCTCTGTTTGCAGGTGTGAAATAAGAATGAGCAGTAGCATGGCAATAATTTAATGTCGGACTTTACCTACTGAAGTAAATGTCCAGTTTGAATGACCAAACTATTTTGATGGTATTATGTACACCAATTACTTCTTTATTCCATGACTAAAAAATTAACAAGGATTTAGTAGGGGAGGATTTAATTAGAAGAAAAAAGTCTCCTGGAGTCTTGGTGTTAAGGAATCTAGTTTGGTGCAGCTGGCAGGTGGTTCTGAGAGAGTTGTTTTCAATGGGAGCCTAGCTGAGAGATGAAGGGCTTTCTGTTCCCATGTATCTACCAATTCCAGTAGTGAATTCATTAGTTTTGAATGGTACAACTGAAGGGATCTTATCTCATGTTATCAGTTCAGAAAAAGCATAAAGCCCCTAGATCATCATTTTACACATTGCTTCAATCGTCTGATGCCTTGTACAGAAAGCATATCTCATTTCAAGCCCTGATGAAATTATGCATCTTCTCCTGAGGAAGAAAAAAAATTAAAAAAAAAAAAAAGATTCAAAGCTACATGCTATCTATTTGGCACACCATCACAGCCTGGAAGCTGTTCAAAAATGGCCAGTTCTCAGTTATCTTCTGTCCACCAATATGCAAAGACTATTAATTCACTATCCTTACCCATTTTCTCCCTTTGCAAGTTTCCTCCACAGGTCTGAGCTCTGCATAATGGCTTCCATTTTGATCTGATTTTGCTCAGCCTTTCATTCCATGAATCAATCAAGTAATGTTCTTGTTTTGGAATGCTGATGTTGAACTCTCCATGGTAGTGACTTGAAACACTGTGATAATTTTGTTTAGCTTATGGTAAATATCTCAGCAAGGAAAAAAAAAAATAAAATCTCTTGCCTTGCAGCTTAATAAACTGCCACAACAGATGCAGCTTTGTAAAATGGATTTGAAATCCTCTTTACTTCATTTTGCATATTTTCATTTCTGGCTTTTCATTGTTCCCTGGTTGTTTAAAACCTTTTTTTTTTTTTTTTTTTTTTTTTTTTGTATTTCTAACTCCTCTCTTAAATATTAGGAAATCCTGGTCACAAAATTAAACAACACTGTGTAGGTGGCCTTGGTTTTCTTTTTGATGCTAAAACAGAGCTTGAAGTGGCCAGTGGGACCTCCCA
The DNA here is from genome assembly GCF_047663525.1 of Anas platyrhynchos. Taxonomy (NCBI): domain Eukaryota; kingdom Metazoa; phylum Chordata; class Aves; order Anseriformes; family Anatidae; genus Anas; species Anas platyrhynchos. The sequence continues at coordinate 43,647,556 of NC_092590.1, read as the reverse complement.
AATCCTGCTTAATCACACGGTCCCTTAAGTGGATCTATATAAAGCCCTAGGGAAAAATCTGTGGAAGAGTCACAGAGTATCCTTGAAAGGGAACTACTAAAATGTTAATTATCTGATCATCAACATTTTTACTTGGGGTCATTTTTCGGTTTTATCTTCCCACTGCAGATACAATTTGAGCAGTGACAGTTATGGTGCTCACTGGCAAACTGAATCTCATTGCAACTTTATTAATGCAATAATACATTTTTTTTGGATACAGCACTACATACAGCAAACTAAGGTGCAAATTGAAATGGCTCCCACATGCATGAGACATTGCAATGCTCTACTCTTTCATGCTTTTCTAAGAAACATTCCTCAAGATACTGATTAAAGAGAGGAGTAGTATGCTAGGAGATACTGTCCGGAATGCAACTACTGGTAACATTGAAGTAACATGGAAGGAGTAAGTAAAAGATTAAGAGAGTGTAGCGAAGTATTCTTCGCTTTTAAAAGTATAATAACAGGTTTGAGTAGGGGAAAATGGGAATTTTGTGTCCATTTCTAAATGAGGTAGGAATTTTCTGAGGAAGACTGACAGCAACTGTGAAACCAATATTATAGAAAAAAATATATAGAAATATATAGAAAAAATGAAACTGGCTTTTGCAGTAGAGAATGAAAGCCATAGGTAGGCTCCATCTATGAATAACAGGTAAGATAAATACTAACTACTCATGAGGAAAAGCACAGAGCCTCAATATATTTGTTGTGTAAATGTCTTTGAGTGTCCCAATCAAGGTTTATCATGGAAATGTAGTACAGTCTTTCTGAAAGAGATTTTGATGATAACTGACTTAAGTGTTTTATTGAGAGTTGTCAGAAATTCTGGTTCTTGTTGTCCTTTCTGAGTTGTTTGAAAATTGGAAATTCATACTTATCTCTTTATGTTTTCATTTGAAACTGTCAGGGACTTACTGTTGTTTTGAATGACAAATACATTGAAAAAAAGAGGAGAGTTCAGGGGAAAAAAGGGGTTGATATGACATCAGATTTTTAAAATGACAGAGTTCAAAATTGAAATAACTATGGGAATCCACTGTGTGCAATTGACAGTTGAACCAGAAAATTTCAGAGTGATGATTTTTGTTCTAGCATTTTTGCCTTATGTCCATATGTCCACTGTCTGGAATAAGATTAAATGTGCAATATTAGAACTTTGAAAAGTCCTTCATATGGCAAGAAGCAAAGATAAAGAGTCCCTCTCCATCTTTTCTGTAGGCCCCCTTTGAGTACTAGAAGGCTTCTGTAAGGTATCGCTGGATCTTTCTCTTCTCTAGGCTGAACAACCCCAACTCTCTCGGCCTTTTTTCATAGAAGAGGTGCTCCTACCCTCTGATCACCCTTGTGGCTCTCCTGGACCTGCTCCAACAGGTCCATGTCCTTCTTGTACTGGGGGCCCCAGGGCTGAATACAGTACTCCAGGTGGGGTCTTACAAGGATGGAGTAGAGGGGGAGAATCACTTCCCTTGACCTGCAGGTCATGCAATTGGTTTTATGGGCTACAAGCATGCACTGCTGGTTTATATGCAACTTTTCTTTCAGCAGTACCCCCAAGTCCTTCTCCACAGGACTGCTCTCAATCATAGAATTATAAAGGTTGCAAAAGACCTCCAAGATCATCGGATCCAACCATCCTCTTACTACCAGTGTCACCCACTATCTGTTGGGTGTCACACCACTAATCTGTTCATTCCTGAGTCTGTAGTGATGTTTGGGATTGCCCTGAATCAGGTGCAGCACCTTATACTTCTCATTGCTGAACTTCATGAGGTTCATTTGAGCCCGCCTCTTAGAGTCCCTCTGGATGTCCCTCTAGAGTCCCTTCCTTCTACCATATCAGCTATGGCACTCAGGTAGCTTGGTGTCATCTGCAACTTGCTGAGAGTGCATTCATTCCCACTGTCTATATGTCATCGATAAAGAGATTAAACAATACTTGTTCTAGTACAGACCGCTGAGGGACATCATTCAGTATTATTTTTCCACCTGGACACTGAGCCATTGACTGCTACTCTCTGGATGCGTCAGTTCAGGCAATTGCTTATCCACCAAACAGCCTACCCTTCAAATACACCTCTCTCCAATTTAGAGACAAGAATGTCTTACAGAAGTCCAGATAGATGATGATAGTTGCCTTGTCCATTAATGTAGTCACTCCATCGTAGAAAGCCAGTAGATTGGTCAGGCACAATTTGCACCTGGTCAATCCATGTTGGCTGTCTTGAATCACCTCCCTGTCTTCCATATGCCTTAATATAGCTTCAAGAAAAACACATACCAAAATCTTCCCAGGCACAGATGTGAGGCTGACTGGTCTCTAGTTCCCTGGGACTTCCTTTCTACAATTTTAAAAGTGGGAGTGATGTTTCCCTTTTTCCATTCACTGGGGACTGCACCTGACTGCCAAGACTTCTCAAATATGATGGGTAGTTAATCCCACCAGGTAGGTCCCACATAGGCAGATACTTGCATACCCACTTTTTTTTTCAGAGATTCCTGTTTTGGAGAGGCAATGATCTTTTCTTCTAATGAGCATATGTGAGTAAGAGTGTTACTCAAATTGCTTTGATATTATGCTTTGATTTTTAGCTTCTGTCAGATACTCAACTGAGATCAGCAGCTGTCTCAAACATTTTCAAACACAGTGATAGATGGGAAAATATTGTGTAAAGTAAATTACTGGAAGTTTTCCATAGAAAATACTGAAGGATTGCTGAGGCTCCCTTGAGAGTTCTTTTTCTTCCCTGAAAACCTACAGATTAACTTGGATATGCATAGTTACATGTCAATAACATGTTTTGCTTTGTATAGTTTCTGGAAATTTAAATTCATGTGTTAGAATGTCAGTGTGGATCCAAAAGAGTTGTTAACCTGAGGTAAATGTATATTATGGTGCTTCCAAATATATTAGTTCAGAAACAGTTGAGATTTAAACAATGTTAACTTTTTCAAGGGGATTATATCAGTTTATTGTTGCTGGGCATCAAGATTACTGGTAACATAAACATATATATTTTTTTTTCAGATTATAAATAGTTGTTTTGATAAGTACATTTAAACAGGAATTCTTCCAATGTGAAAACAGTAAGTAATCGGTTGAATTGTCAAGGATGATGCCCTGTGCTGTCACTGTCTTCAGGTATATGTCATTACTTACGATGTTAGACAGGAAAAAAAGATACAACTTTCATCTTGTATTGAATAAGTCAAAAATGATAATTCTGAACTGACAGTTCTAGGTTTGCAGAGTATCTGTAACTTTTCTGATTTCTCTGATATTAAGCTGCAATTTCAATCATTTTGGGACACGTACTGTTACGATCAGATGTATAAAACTCTGAAAGAGCCAAGTTTTGACAGGAATATTGAGTAGCAGGTGTATAATAGTGTCTGACTAATTGATAGGAGCTCCTGTAGTGGTGCTGCATTTGTGTGACCGACCTAATGCTGTATCTAAGAGTGCAAAATCACCATTTTCCTATTTACTAGGGACATGATACAGCCTGAAGTTCAAAACCTTCATTTTTTCATTGGATTTTTGTGTATTTTCACAGGAGAGCAAGGTGAATTTTTATTACTATACAATGCCTGTACTCAGGAAATGCTAAATGTAAATGAAACAGGCTGTAAATATTTGAGCGTCCTGAGAGGAAGTAGAATAAACTCCTCTCCGTGTCAACAATGAGACACGTTATCACCACTGGTGAAAAATATGTGACTGCACAGCCGCATCACATCTAGCCAAATGGCTCACATTTTCCATGAATGGATAAGTTATACATGATGCCTATCTAAATCCAGAATTCCCATCATATTGATATGATGGGAATTCTGGATTTATGATATGAATTTACTTAGTTCTTGTAAACATCCTGATACAACATTAGTGCCATGCAACCAAAAAACACTTCAAAGATATACTTGATGAAGGTAATGCAAGTTAAACCAGATTATGTTAGTGCACCCTACTGCAGAGCTATAGTAATTGATTTGGCTACAACTGGACATCTGTGGTTGAATGTAAAATATTGGTGATTTTTGAGTATCAGTTCTGCACCCCTTCTTTTGGTGTTTTAACAGGAAAAAGAGAGAAAGAAAGAATCCTATATGAATGTGTTTTAGATTTTCCATACCGCTGGACCACAAGACCTGTTTGTGTGCAGTTCAGTTAGTGGTCTCCCTTTCAAACGTGTGTTATAAATTATATTATTCCAAACTGTTTTAAATTGCTTCAGCTTGCATTGATTGTACTTATTCTTCGGTCAGTCCAGGATCCCTTTAAAACTGAATGTGTATGATAATGGTATCACATACAATGAACTTATTTTCATTTTGCATGTTGTACTATCTTAAAATCTGTGACTTAAAAACATCAAAATGTATGCTAAAATCTCCACATCACATCCACATACATTTTATTGTATTTCAGCTTATAGTTAAAGTCTGTAATCTTTTATTAAAGCATTTAATTTTTCATATAACATCCTAAAGGACATTTTAAGATTAAAAATGGGTCAGATGTAAGTGACCTTGATAAGGATTTGATCAAAACCCTATTCATCATTTGCACTATTGGCTTTTTCTTCATCTTTCAGCCAGAGCAAAGGCAGTCACTTACATTTGTTATAAGTGACTAGCTTATTTCAGTTTTGGTTTCTAATGCACTATGATGTTGCAATATTTCCATTCCAAAACAGCAGATGTCCATTTATTGAAATAATAATAATAATCCACTGGCAGTGTTAAAAATATGTATAATGAAATACAGAAAGGTAACTAAATGTCCACTTCTACATTTGGTTATAGGATTTTTTGAAGACTTAAGGCTTTTTTTTTTTTTTTTTTTAGTACATATTTTGCAGGATGTAAGTCCAGAGGCACAGCTTGTTCTGGCATTATCCATACAAATGAAATTTCAGTTGTATACTAGCAAAATACTTGAGCATGAAGTTAACAGAGCAGGCACATACGTGAGTAAGACTGTTCATGCTTCAAGTCTGAAATGCCTTGCTGATTTATGTTGCTGGATTTAAAACCTCTTTGATTCCAGGTAGTTGTCCAAATAGGTTCAAATATAATAATACATAGAAGAAGCTGTAAAATAATAGTAACAACAAGCTGTGAAATATGTTGCTGTGAAGAACTCTGGATGCTAAAACTTTATGTTGGTTCAAGAGGAGAGTAGAAAAGTTCATGGAAAAGAAATCCTTACAACAGTACAACATCCATTGAAGGCTTTGATTTCAGTACTCAAGGAAGTAGCATATGTATTTTTCTTGTTTTATTATTATTTTTTTAATGCTTTTGTATTTCTTTTTGGCTCTTTGCCATTGTTGAATACAAGTTCCTGTCTCTGAAGGCTTTCAGGGTTACTCTCTGCAGCCATTCATATATCTGAAATGCTAGTCATATTTTCAATATTAAGTGATTTTAATAGTCTGTCCTAATTAAAATGCATTTATTAAATATAATGGACAGCAGTAATGTATGAGTAGTTTGGAATTATGTGTATGTAATCACTTGTGGCGACATGAAAACCATAATACCTTCAGCCTGTAGCTAGATTCTGCAGTCTGAGGACATGCGATCCACTACAAGGTGCAAGACAGTATGCCAGTGTGCTCACAGCTGATTAATAAATATTGAAATGTAGTGGAGACAAGAGTACTTGCTTTTATCAGTATATGTAACAGTTTGCACATTTAATATCAAAAATATGCTTTTTGTTCATTTCCTTTTGGAATCCAATTGAAATTCTGACTCCAAATACAACATTTGGGAAGTAAACAGTTTTGTCTTCTTGTCCCAGCATAACTAATATCCATTCTCCACCACGAAACTACTGATAAACTTACTGTTGAGCTGGGGCTAGCAAGAGAACTGGGAACATTAGCTTCAAGTGTGGCTATAGATACTCTGTTTTGATTGGAGAGTCTTCTCAGTTTTGAAATGTGTATCTGTTTCTCACCTCCTTTCTTTGAAAGTTAGCCTTTGATTTATTACAGAAGCACTGTGTGCACTTGTCTAGATTTGCAAAGCTAAGTGCTGGAAAATTACAGTCTAATTCTTCCACCCTGGATCAGAATGCTGTACTTGCAGTGGTAAATGGTAGTGCCTTAAGCACTTGAGACATCAGTAGAATCAGAAAGAGCATTTTGTAAGTAAGGTGCCACTCGCTACAAGGAGCTGCTCAGTGCATGCAAAATCAGACTTTTGAGATTTTTTTTTTTTTTTCCTCCTTAATGTATGAAAAATGTGATTCTCCATTATTCTCGTTGTGGTAGACATACCTACTTTCCATACACTTGCATGCATTGAACCTTGCTGGGGTGCATGCTGGCTTTGATCGTTTCATGCAATGCAAATTTAATTTAGGAAGGAAAAGCACTCAGGTAATGCAGCAGGACTTTAATCAATGGGTGGATCATGCCTAGAATTCATGAAAGCATTGGAAAGGTGACCTCTCAGGTACTGTACTGTTTCCTGTACTCGTCCTCAATGCAGGAGGCAAGAAGGAGGGACATGTCAGTGTGCTTTGGATGTGCTTATTTGATATATGGTCCTTTAGGGACTGTAGCCAGCTGATCCATGGTAGTGTCCTTCAGTCTCATCTAAATAATGTCAGGGTTGGCATGGTGCAGTGAGTCTGGGAATGGGTATTGTGCTTTGATAACTTTCCCTATAGCCCTTACTGTGCCATGAGAATCTCTGTATAGCTGAGACCTCTGTTTGTTTGTTTGTTTTTAATCTATTTTTCCTTTTTTTCTGAAAATGAAGTAGTTTACTTAACTCTTTTAAGATGGATGGCAAGGTGACAGGGGTCCCTCTTGCAGAATTTTGGGGTTATGTTGAAAGAATTTATCGAAACCATTTCAAGATCTTGTGCCTGCAATGTTTTCACTCCATTTGGCATATCCAGCAGATTCAGGTATGCAGCTGAGACTGCATGCTTTACCAAGATCAAACTCTGAGCTTTCTAGAGATCATGTGCTGTTACTTTTAATAATGATTCATTCCTGTATAAAATTCTTCACTGAATATGCTATTCTAACTTTGCCACTGATTGGAATTTTAATCCAAAATAAGTGTGGACAATTACAACACTTATTACCAGTTGTATCACTTATATAATCTTGTATCACTCACTGTAGGTCAAAAAAGAGAATGCTTTTGATTTAGATGGATTTCATATTGCATGAATTCATAGCACAGGAAGCATTACTCAGTATGGCCTGACAGAGCCCTACAAATTGTTTCCTACAGCATCATTTTCTTTTGGATCAGATATCTGTTTTTAATTTGCATAGAGGATACGTCATCTAAATTTATTGCACTGGAGACAAGCAAGTCAGACATTATCAAGACTATACTGGCTGCTAATGTCTCTGCCTACTGGTTTAGAGGGAGCATAAATTAATTTGCCATTATTAATCCTATCTTGAGAGGCTACAGATAATTCCATTCTAGTAAAAATGTTTTAAGCAGTTTGTTGTATCAGGTCTACTTACAACCTTGTGGATATAGTATGGTATGAATATACAGTACGGTGCATATAACACATACCAACCTACTTTGCTCATCTTTAGTCTGATTTAGAATTGAAAGTATTGCTTTCATGTTAAAAAAGATAGAGAAAAAAATAAAAAAGCAATTACATATCCTTAACCATATTCCCAGGCACTGGAGCTCAGAGCTTTGTTTTGTCTCCTGTTCTACCTACTCCTTTTCCCCCAAAATTCTGGATAGTGCCAAATCTTGATGAGTTCTCTTCTGCAGTATCCCTTTGTTCTCCTCATCCCCTGGTTAAAGCTGTGCTGTATTCAACTTCCAGCATATCTATCTTCTTGCTACACACCTTTTGTATAATGTACTTTCCCTTTAAACTAAGAACTTTTATTTTCCTATCATTTTACCTGGCATATCTACACCTCCTTCAACACTATCTGTTAAGTTCTTCCCTTCTTCATCTGCACAACTGAGCCATGTTTCTTTTTGTCTTCACCCTCCTCTTTCAGCAACTCCAAGACCTACTGGTAATGGATGCCTCTTAGATCATGTTCTGTTAACAGTTGTGTTTCAAACGTCTTTGTCATGAAAACCATGTCTTAAAAATGTTCTTCCCAGGAGGTCTCCTAATCCAACAGTAATCCAATAGACAGAAGAGCCAAAACAATACCCTGCACTTGGAACATTTTCATTCCTCAGGTAACCCAGAGCTTTATTTGTATAAATGGCATTGTTTGACTTTTAATTAAATGCTGATTATTGTTAGACTGTCATACAATATAATTTGCTCAATGTCAAGCACGTTTGCAACACACAGTGGTTAAGTGAGAACAAAAAGGTTCAGAGATGAAAGTCAAACACTCAAAGCTCATAAACTTAGAAGTCTGCTTTTACAGGGTCAATGTATAAACTGTTTCTACATAACAAAATTAATACAAAATGTTTTCCAACAAAATTAACACAAAATGCTCTCCGTCTAAATTCACACAGACGACTGAGGCACATTTTTTTCCCCTCCCTACTCTGAATTTGCATTGATATTGCGCTAATAACATTAAATTTTGCTATCTGGTATATCATTTTGTCTTTCAAATGAGATGACTAAAGTTCTGCGTAATATTCTAAAAAGCACTTAACAATTATTTTAACTTAAGTTCAGCAAGTGTTTTAAAAATTCTATTCCTTCTTATACTGTAGCTTGTGTGTTCAGTTATTGCATTTTGATTGGAATTCTTTTTAGTGCTTCTCTTCCAAAATTACTTGAAATAATTTTGCATGATAAACATGGATTCATTTTTTCTGTATTTCTTTGATTTGGAGAACTGCTTTCACAGACATTTAAGATGCAACTTTAATTGTGGACAAATTCAATAACTGTTTGACAGAAAGCCCACAAACCTTATGCATATTCTGGCAGACAGATAGTACGAGGTGATTATCAATGTTTTTGAGGTAGACTCTGGAAGATTTTTCAAGTTGAGCTTTTTTGAGAAACTGAGTAACAATTTAAGTAGTTGAGTATGTTGTTCAATTAACAGAGCTTTCATCAAATCTCAATGGCTGTATTACACAAAAATGGTAGACGTATAGGCAGAGGTAATGGTATTTTTGCTCTAACAACAAAGATCTTCAGGACACAAGCAGAACAGATTTAGAAATAGTATTATTACATTTTCGTTAGGTCAGCCAGTATAGTTCCAAATTTATACCATCCTACATTACTAAGAGAAGGAATTACGTGCAAGAGTCCTTGATGATTTTATCCATGATAGCATTTAGTCTAGTGAAATATATTTTATTATACCTGCAAATATTTTTCTCAGTAGATAACACGATATGGTGGTATATAGGTATGCTGTAAATACATACCAATGTTTCTCATTTTATATGTTAGTGTTTTAGCTGGTTCTTGGTACAGAGGTGGAACTGCATATATTTCTTATATATACATTGATCAGTGGTTGCACAGATATGCTCTGGCATATTAAGAGAAAGGTACCTGAGGTTTTTTTTGTCTTTTTTTTTTTTTTTATTATTTTCTGTAGTATGAAACAATTTTTTTTTTTTGCCCTTTTTTCTTTATCTTTTAGTTGGTAGTCAGACGTGAGGCAGGTAGATTGTCCACCAGTGATTTTAAGCACTTTGAGCATATTTTGTTCTTTTTCACATCTTGGATTTATATATTCAGCTTTGATCTGCATTACATACTTATACATTTGCCTAAGGAATGTTTGAGATTTAATATAGTCTGTCCCTGTTTTGGGATCTTGCAGTTTGCTTTTGTAAGAAGAAAGCGGCAGCAATTTCATTCAGTATTGAAAAGCTCATGTATTGAAATTCTGGCTACTTTAAGGTACAACTTGCATTTATCATAAGTGCAGAACCTTGGATAGTAAGGTGGGGAGTAAATATTTTACTGACGTTTCTTTGGATAGACGCTTCAAAGATTCATAAGCAGCAAAGCTATGAATGAGTTATGTAGGTCATCCAAGTGACTGCCTTTGTAACAACGTAGTTGCGTTTTTGGTGGGTGCCACAAATAATATGAGAGAAAATAAACTTATTAACAATGGATTAAGGTTTTTTTTTCTTCTTTCTATTTTCTTATCTATGCGCTTGCACAGACAGGTTTCCTTAGTAACGTGAATCTATTTGTTCTAGTCTCAGAGGATGAAAGCAATTTTAATTTGCTAAACTCAAGAGACCCTTTAAAAAAAGTTTTCTGAGAGCATTTTATGAACAACAATGTAACGGTTAATAGGATCTGATATCCTGGGCTTGTCTATGCTTGGACATCAATGTTTTGTGGCCTACTGAGAGTCTATGAAACCTGTACTGCTGTCTGGAATAACAAACCATCTACTGCCAAACAATTGTTGGACTGCAAATACACACTGCCCAGAAATGAACATTATTTCATCTGACTTTTGGCTTTCTCATGCTGAAAAGTGAAAATTCTCTGTGTCTTTTACTTCAGAGTTAAGAAAAAACAACAATGAAAGGTAACGTGGATTATAGTATCTGAGCTTCAGCATAGACTTGACTGGGCCGTATAACCTAGGCTATCACTCCAGGTTAGCATTTGTGAGAAGTCCCAGCTGCAGTTTGACAACTTTCCCTGGCACTGAGCTTGGGGAGGTGCAGAGCAGCAGCCAACTACTTCCGAGAGCAGTCTGATTTTCCTGAGATCCTTAGTCTTGAATGCTTTCTCATCCTTGCTCTTTAGCAAAGAGGTGGATTTCTTACATTTGAAGATGTACTGACAACAACCTAAGTGATCATATCACATACATGGAAAAGAGTAATCCAGTGTATTTTTCAGACTGGAATTTCAGTTTTGGGGAAGGAAGATTGAGTCTGGTCTCTGAGACATTTTCAAGTGCTTGCCTTTTGAAGATCTTCATGTATCGATCTGAGACTGATATTTCACTGTGTGATGTTTTACATCTTCTGGTGAAATACTGACTAGCAACTTGAGTTAAATATATGGTGATGGCCTAGTGAAATCAATGTTTTACTTGGATTGGCTCAGGACCAACTTTAAAATTCCAAGACATGAAAGTGGGTTAAAGTCATTGACGTCTGCTTTCCTGCCTTGGCCAGCAACCCCTCTCCCTGCACACAAACTCTTAAACTTGGTCACCAGGCAGGATTTCCAAGTCTTCAAGCTTTAATTTGTTATTGCAAAATGGTATTTATTTAAATTATCTATGGGACGCTTTTGGACTGAAAGCTTTTTTGTTACCTACAGGTTGTAAATATGCCAGACATCTATTATTCTACCAAGAAAGTCACAATTTAAATTACTTTACACACAGTGTAATGCTTTCCTGAATTGTTCCTAATGAAGATTGGGTTTATGAGATAATATGCTATTATTGGATCGTTTCTAGATGCTTTGTAGGCTTTATACATTTGACAGTTCAAGAAGAAGCAATTCATTTACACAGAAAATGCTTCCCTCTAAGCAAACCAGAGAATGTCCACAGCCATCTATAGAAGATAATGATTCTGTAGTAATGTTTTCGAAATGTGCATGTTCTTAATCGTTGATTACTAGGTATAACAACGAGCATTCTATGGATAGAAGGGGACTTTTATTTCTTAAAAGCCATCCTGTTTTCTTCATGTGGTGATCAGGGCTAGTTTTGACATCAAATAGGGCAAAGGATGGAGAGGTGATGTCTTAGTTGAAACACAATTGTGGCATTACATGAACAGAAGGAAAGCCTCTAATGCCCCTTGCACACTGAACACCATTTTGCTTGACAAGATGCACCATTTATTTCATTGGGACTTCATTGAGTCAAGATAAATTACATTTCAGCAGAATAAATTAGCCTGCGAGAGCTTCATGTTGCTGAGACTTGGATGCCCAGGCTAGATCATTTAAAGTTGGGTTCAGTGTTATCTGTAAATTGTTCTGCATTCTCTGGCATAGATACCTGTTAGGAATATGTACGTGCTTATTTTGTAAGGTCCTTTTTGGCCACTGCAACATTGTGCTATCATTTAGATGCAGTCTACCAAAGAGCTGTAGTTCAGTCTTTTAATCAGTGCTTTTCAGGTGAAACCAAATGAAAAAGCTCATAGATTTCATTATAGCCAAAGTTTTTCAGTGGGCTTATTTATTTATTTATGTATTTTGATACTGACATTTTGGTGCTTTTAAAAATTCTTACACTGGGAGGTTAAAGCAGGTAGAAGTATGGTATGACACATGCAGCAGCTTTCTACATTAGCCTATTAGAATGAGTATCTATATTCACAGTAACATGGAAAGGTCAGCTGAGTTGATCGTACCTTTAGACATAGCTTTCAAATGTATATCCTTGGAAACACTGCTTGGTGACATTTTAGTAGCAACCTGAGTTTTCACTTGACCATAGCACGGCAATAAAACAAATATTTACTAAGTGCTAGAAGCTGTATCAGAATGAGAGTCACAGAGATGGTGCTGCGTAGCTTCTTCATGTACCGAAGACTAGTTTTCATATTTCTTTCTGTGTTGCTGCTGGTTGGGAAGATGCTGCTGCCTTGTATAGCTATTTCTGACTTACTGTATTCCCTGGGAGTGAAACTTGGACAACTTACAGGAACAAATCTGGAATCAGAATGCACCCAGCAGCTTCCTAATGACTAGGGTTTCTTATAACCTTTTTTTTTCTTTTTTTTTTTTTGTTTTTCCTCCTAAACAGTCTAAATAATAGTTTTAAAAGTTTGCAATATGCTGTTATGAGCTTTTGTTGTAGCTCCTGAGGGGTGAAGCAAGACTTCAGAGAAGACAAACGTGTCAAGTAAAACCTGGGAAAACACTCTCCTGTGATTTAGGAAATGGGAAGTGTATACATAAACACATTCAAAGACAGAAATTTCAAAATATCTGTAAATAAAATAAGGATTCAATATTCTTCATATAAAATTGTTTTGAGAGCTATCTTTCTGTTTGTCATTGCTCTCAGCAATGTTTCATTTCTTCTTGGACTGAAATTCATCTTAGATCTTCTTTGGGAATTTGGTGACTTGTATGACTTGTATTGTTATTTGCCTTGACACCAAGGCAACTTTCTATAAACTGATCTTGCATGTAGCATGTTCCACAGAGGCTAAGCAGTGCAGGGTCTGACATAACACTTAAGTATACTTCAGTAGTCTGGAGGCTTCTGTATGCCTTTTAAAGTGTTATTAAGGAATTAAACAGTATGCTGAAATGACCTATCAGAGAAAAAAGGAGAATATCTTCCCAATAACTTTTTTTTTTTTTTTTTTTTTTTTTTTTTTTGTGGAAAACAGGTGTCATTTGCTTAGTATTCTAACACTTTAGCTCTTCAGATACTTAAATTCTGAGCTTCACTGAGTAAATTTAATTGTTCTCTGGAAGCCACTAGATAGTGTTGTGCTTATCTATTGCGATTTGTTTCTGAATCATTGTAGGAAAAGGAATGCCTAGTTTTATATTGTCATAATATATTATTTTACTGGGTTTATTAAAAAGTCTTGGAACCTAAATGGAAGATGATAAAGTCAACCTGAGTACATGGGGGGGAGGGAAAACAACAACAACAAAAAAGAAAACAAAACAAAACAAAATGAAGAGAAACACATTAACAAAAAGTGCAAAAAAATAGAATATCACATTTTGGAATGCCAGCATGCAGGACAATATCTACAGAGTCTTTATTTAGCTGTTCAGTTAAAGTACAGTTGGAAAGGTTTTAATTGCCAGATCTTGTGGAGTTTTATTCTTCTTGCAGGACCCCTGCCTTTTACATTCTGTATACGTGTGTGTATATATATATATATCTATATATATTTTTTTTTTTTAATATATATATATGGTTTATATATGCATTTATACACAGTTGTACAGTGTTCACCATGGGGTTAGTTCTTATTTTTTTTTTTTTTATACTGGACTATATGGTACATGGCTCTAAGCATTATTTACTTTGCCATCCAAACCCTACAGAGTACAAAATTACTAGTTTCCTTGTGTGCTCATTTGTTACATTCTTTAGTGGTTGTATTGAACTGCTTCACAAACCCTAATGAATTTATCATCACAGTGATCTTATGTGTTTTTTTGCTTCATGTATCTTATCCATGTTTAGTGCAGAACAGAAGAACAAAATTTAAAATAGGAAGTTTTTACTAATTCGGTTCTTGGTCCAGTTTTCCATTGGGCTTGATAGAGTCTCAGTTCCTCCTGATTTGAATGCCCAGGGTACATCAGTCACCATTTCTGGTTTTAGAAGCCTTTGAGATGCAAGTCACTTATCTCTGAGGTGAGGTATGTTTTTTTTTTTTGTTTTGTTTTTTCTCTCCCCACTATATGCTCACTTTGTTCTTACACTGTAACTGTATATCCACTGTTGGTCAGTACCAAGGTCACTGGGGAGATGGTACCGGAGTAGATAGATCTGTTTTGATACTACCATTCTTACTTGCTGTAGGAGAAAACTGATTCAGTCACAGAGTTTGGCTTTTTTCATATGAAAGAAAGTGGGTCTTTTTGGCTGGGGAGCAACAACAAATGAGAAGGAAAGGAAAGGAAAAAGATCAGTGTATATGCATGTCATGCAAGGCAGCATTCAAAGATCCATTTGTGCCTAAGGGACCCGAACTGAATTGCAACATACACCTTTGTTTTATTGCATACCCTTTGGAGTGCTTTGCCTCTCAGTCTTGACCTCTAACAGAATTATTAAGTCTGGATATTTATTTTTTGTTTTTTGAAGTAAGCAGGAAAAAAAAATCTGTCACATGGAACCACACTGGTCTTGACATAGGGCCTTGAATTACATAGCAATCTAACTTAGCAAGCTGATAAACTGCCAATTTTTATTATTATTATTTTCAGGTAAACTAGCTACTACAGATAAAGGCCTTAGGATTTCAAACTGTACTTGCAGACAGCAGAAGAATATTGAGACTCATGTGCATGTCCATAGACATGAAGGGTTTTTGTCATGTACCTATAAACAGCAGGTATCCCAATTAATAAAGCAGCGTTATAAAATATCAATGTTGTAATTATCATTTTTGTTAGAATGAGTGTATCTCAATGCTATCAGTTCTAATATTCAGAGGAAATTTCTTTTTCGGCAATTTTCGTTTGTGAAACACTTAGCCCCTTATTATTCAGTGTTTCTGAAAGAAAATCTAAAATAATCATGGTATTATTTACAAGTGAAACTAAGATTAGTAAATAAACTAAGAAACTAAGAATAGTAAACCATAAGGTACATAACTATCACTGAGCAAATGCAAAACTGTGCATTGAGGAACAAAGAATTAAAGTAATTTGCAAATAATGTGGCATTACATTTTGGAAAACAATGAATTCAACTTACGCAACTTTAAATCAGGGTGAATTTACATAGCTTGTATGACTTATGTGATCTAAACTGCTACTTAGTGAAATGAAAGAAAAAATTTCCAGTCACTGGGATTGTGTATGCATGCTCAACACTAAGCCAGCCCTAAATCATTGTGTTTCTGTAGAGGCAGAATCACTCAATTTGTTATGATACAGTTCCATTAAATATATATATAGAGAGAGACATCTTATATGAAAAATAATGTGCAAAGGCAGGCAGGTGCCTGACTGTGGCTTCTATGTCTTAAGGAGTATCCAGATTGCAGACAAGATGATACTGGTGTTAGTAAATGTAGCACAGCATGAGCATTGAATTTGTGCTGTATGGCTCTGAAGTACAGCATTTATAAGCTTCATTGGCATCATGTTTCTAGGACTGTTTTCTGGAAATTTCTGTTACCTATTCCAAGTCTTTCCATGCTACCTTAAGAATATTAGCAGAACTATGAAGAATGAAGCCCAAATCCTCTAGCCCTCAGGGAACGTATTTTGCTTTCTGGGCAGCTACGCTGAGCCCATTAAAAATACCACTATTGCCAGTAACTGGATGATTATCTACTTATTGCTGTTATTGCACCTCTGACCTCTACCTGTGACAGTGAATTTAATTACTGGACAATGATACACATACAATTTTGCTCAAATTAAATTTAACCCAGAAGAGCAGTTACCATGGCTGTTATTTGGGGGAAATTTGGTTTGGGTGAATTTATAGCAATGGGACATGTATAGCAATGCGACAGCACAAATATTATATAAGGTAAATCCATGGAAGCTGGAAGATCACTGGAAAATTATGATGAAAATATTGCACAGTTGCTGAATGTTTAGGAGTGTCTAACACACCTATGTCATGTCACCTCCAGCACAGTCACAGAATCAAGAGGGTTGGAATGGACTACTAGAAGTCATCTAATCCAACCTCAGCTAAAAGCATGTGCAGTTGGACCAGGTTGCCCAGGGCCATGTCAAGTTGGGTGTTGAATAACTCCAAGGATGGAGATGCCACAACCTCTCTGGGCGGCCTGTTCTGTGTTTCTTCCTCACTCCATTTTTCCTTAAGAAAAATAATGGTTGATTGAACCTTGTGGAAGCCAGTATTTACTAACTGGCTTTTGTATGAAAAATATGCATTAAACAATGAATACTAGAACTTTAAAGTATCTACAGTCCAGTGTCCTGAGGGGAGTAAAAGAGTGAACTGAAATAAAAGGTCTCCAAAAAGCACCAGCAGTCTGGTTACTGGAGATCGCTTGCCTGATGAGCTTGTAACTGGGATACTAGTCTTGTTTGGACCTTTTGGACCTCATCCCATGAATGGATGAGCATCCGTGGATTGTTTCAAAGAAATTGCTAAAGGCAATTAGGGAAAGCAAAGCAAAGTCAATGTATGTTTACATTGTTAGGAGATCTGCATCTTCACTGGAAAAATTCAAGACCTGCAGGTTTACAAAGTTGAAAAACCTTGAATTACAAAGAAATGACCAGGAAAGTCATCTTGTTGAAGTTGTTATAGGCCCTTTCATGACTCTGGATAGTTTACATTACCTGAAGATCTTCCCTAAATAAATGTGTATAATGACCTTAATCTTTTCCTTCCTTCCTGAATCATGGAACATCTATTTAAAAAGATAAAGGTCTCTCATATCTCTGTTTCTATTTTTTTTTTTTTAGAAGAAATGCTTTGTCAACGATCTTCAAAAAAGAGGAAGAGGTATGCAGCCAACAAGAAGGTAAACTTTGACGATAAAAAATACTTTTAATATATGTATAAGGTTTGATTATACTGCTTGAGATACTAAACAGTCCTTAGTTTCATGCATTTAAATAGATTCATGATTTATCCATGTGCCTTTCCCATAGAAAAGCGAGTCTATGGAATACCATGTAAAATATTGTTTATTTTTTTCCAGTTTCAAGTGTCATGGTAGTTAAGTGCAGCATAGCGATTACATTATTGTTTTTCTGGGGACTAAAACTGACCTTACTTTGCCATCAGGGGAGAATTTTTACATGGATAATTCTTACTGTTACTTCATTACAGCTATATTGAATTGAGCAGTGCTTAGCCTGACTTGAGGATTATTCATCTGACTACTGAATTCAAATAGTATTTCTATAGTATGTGAAATATTATCATCTTTAATAAGAGACATTTAATCATCTCTGTTTATTGATGGTGACATCTTATGTTCTATTATTTTTATTTCCAAGTGAAAGCAAAACAAAGCGAACCACTCACAGAGGATTCAGCTTTCTTTAAACTTATGCTAGTACATTGTTAGATGCTCTAATTAACTTCTATGTGATGGTCTTTCAGTGCAAGATGCATGACTGTTTTGCTTTCATGCCTTCATATTATGCTTCCAGTTAATAATACTCACCAGTAGGAAACAATGATAAAATACATTAAAGACTACTTTGATCTTTGTCCTCTCTATTGAATAGTATTTTTTGGTTTTGATGTTGTCCTGCTGCTTATTTGCTAGCTCACGTAGTCTAGGAAGATAAAAGGTAATATCAGTACTTCAGAATCTCCTATCAGCTCGTGCTGAAGCATTTAGCATTGGTTCTTGCTCTTTTCTCAGTTGGCATGTTCTGTTTAAAACCACCGGTCCTCCCTTTTGGTACTGATCAGTGTATTTCTACTTCAGAAATAGTGTGTTCCATTTATCTTTCTGCAAGGTTCTTGCTCCTCATTGTTTGACATAAAAACATAAGATTTCTGGATTAAAATTAGAACAACTGCTGCTGCTGTTACTGCTGCTTCTGTAATCTGTTGTTACTGCCTGTTCCCTGCTGCAATCTGTTATGTCACGACTGACTGTTTTAAAAAGCAGTCCAGGGCAGAAATTTCTTGTTAGTCTCAGAAGATTTGCTTATAGATTTAGTTGCAAATAAAGTTGAGGTGAATATGTTTGCATGGATTTAACCCTATGATTACATATGTTATCTGAACTCTTGAATGTTTGAGAACCACTCTCACAGTTGGTGTAATTCAGCTGAGCACAGGGCCTTAGTTAGACAGTGTCTCTCTTTTGCCTCTAGAGCACTATTTCCTACATGTTTCTATCATATTTTTTAAAGTGACAAAATGTATAGGCATCACGTAAGATGCAGAAAGTATATTCTAACGGTGTTTCAATAACTATATGGCACACAAAATACATAAAATACAGATAGAAGTCACTCTGAAAAGGAGAGGATACATTTTATCATGCACTCCTTTAGTGTTGCATTCTGTACCTTAATCAGATACTGGAAAACAGTTCCACCTGTGCTGGGTTTTAACTGTACTTACCAAGAACTTAAGTGTACATTACCTTCTCTTTATCATATGGTCCAAGTTCAACTCTACGTTTTACATGTCAACCAGAATGTGGTTGATTTTTGTTTGTTTGTTTTTAGCAAACAAAACCTACCATTTTAAAGATGCTCAGTGGAGTACAAAATGTGAAATAAATTAAAGTGTAGTGAAAATGATGAAGCTGAATGAGGCTCATTTGGCAACATCAAAAAAAACATTCAAAGTATCTTGGTCTCCTTTGACTACATACCTCACATGAGTGATTATCTTAACTCTGCCTTTCCAGTGAGTTGACTGCCAAAGCAAAAACAACAAATAGCATCTCATGCATTCAAGACAGAAGTCCATACCTATATTTGCAGTGTCGTTTTTGAAACTAAATTGTCATCCTTGCAGGTGAAAGCAGCCATGAAAACAATCGTGTTTCATTGACAAATGGATAGCATAGTACTACTGGTTCATTTCTAATAAGGTAAGGTAATCATTTTTTAAATGGTTTAAACTTACTACCCTGCTGCAACCTATCACTGTTTCATGCCAGCCACTTCTAAGAAATAGACCTGAACATCATTCACCACACTCTATCCAAACAATGAGCCTGAATCCAATTTATTAGAACAGAATGAATATAGCCTTTAACTTCTCTACAGAGATACTATTGTTAATTAAATCAAAGGCCCTTCCATACACAGTGCTAACAGTTCTAGCCCTGCATCCATTCTCCAAACAGTGTATGACATTGATGGATAAACTCAATTAAAGCTTGAGCATTAGAGAAGTAATGTGGAGAGCTGAAGTGATCTTTACCAATCCACCTTTAAAAATTGCAATAAATATTTCAAAATGAAATGTTCATAAATTATGGTGCGGATACCCGTTAGTGAGATTGGATGGAAATTCAATTCAATTATTCTAACTTAGTTTGCTTTTGGTTAGGCAATGGCATTTGCTTTCTCTCCAATTATGTTATAGTATCTTACAAATGGATTAAAAACTTAATGTAAACAGGGCAAAAAACGCTTCCACTTTTTCCATAGCTAACAATGAAATGGGATCCTGTCTGTGGTTCAACATTTTCTCTCAGTTTGTCTTTTACAAGGTAACTAATACATGTATTTTTATGTTATACATGGACAGTATCTAAGTATATATACTAATTGCTGTTACAATGTGCTAACTCCTAAAGGAAAACACACCAGGAGTTAAAAACAAAACAAAGAAACAACAGCAAAACAAAAAAACAACCAACCTAACCAAAACAAAATAAGCAAACAAACAAACAAATGCATGTACACAACACTGATAAGCTGAATTACTTTCCCTAGAATGTTAAAACTGTGCTTGGGGATTGACCTATTGATTGACACAAAATGATTGATTTAGAGGAAAAAAAGAAAAGCAAAAAGAAGAGGAGGGCTGTTTGGTTAAACCCTCCTGCATTTATTGTGAGTGAGATGTCAGTGTCCTTGTCATGTCTGCCTGTACAGAGGGCACTGCTTTTCAGTGTCTTTCACTAACTTCCCTTCACAGAAGGCCTTTAAAGCTGGTTTAACTGCTGAGGCAAGATTTTTCTCTGTATAGAGGAAACTGTCAGATGAAAGGCTTATCATAAAGGATATTTGCATTCCATCAGTCTCCTGTAGCTAGACCTGCTTTTCCAGACTACAGGCAGCTAGGCACAATTTAGTGCAGACCTCAGGCTGTTTCTACAGTGTAATGCTGGTAACTGGAAAGTCAAGGAACTAGAAATGAAGTGTAAAGCCATGTCTTTGTGGTTTTTCCCCCACCTTCTTCGGTCAAGTACCTTCAGCTTGTGTCCTCATTATTTGGTTTATAGTTTGTTCCTTTACGGTTGTTGAGTTTTAATAACATTTACAAGAAAAATCTACAAAGTCAAGAATGAAGTTTTAGGAGATTTTCTCATTATTAAAACTTCAAAACTGAATTTTGCTGAAACATCCATCTTTAATGCGTTTTAATCAGTGCTGTTCCTAGGCTGAAATGCTGATTTTGTCAGGGAAATATTTCAATAGCCATGATCTGAATTTTTTAGATATATCTTATTAGGCTTTCCACAAGCTTTATTTTGGACGTGTGTTTGTATTTTAACAACTCTGATGGCTTCAAAATTTTATAATCCTGCTTATTTTGCCAGGGAGGAATTGAACTAAAAATACCCAATTTTTAAGTACCTGTATTCAAAGATGGCTGTTTAACTAATTTTAACTAATTATAGTGGAAATAATTAAATTACTTCAGACCTCATGAGATAACTTTATTGGGATTGAAACCTGCTAATGTATTAACAGCTAAAGTGCCTAAATATAAATGAAGGTGGGAAAACCTTTAATAGTACATTGAAATCAAAGATACTGAAAACAGATCCTCAGCCAATGCTTTTCTAGACTCTCAGAAAAGCGGTTTTAATGTGAACACACGCTTTCCTATCCTCCACCTATCCTCCATTTGTTAAAGTCTACTAAAATGGTAATGGAAAAGATGTCTGTATATATGATGAGGTAATACATTTAAATCACTCTTCTCTGAAGATTAGTGACACACAATATTTAAACCTGCTAATCTCACTGATGGGTGCATAAGGAAGACTTGCACATCTAATAGCTTTTATTTAATTAATATGCAATTATTTTTGCAGCTGGGAGGATGGTCCCAGTGGCTAAGGTACTGGATTTGAATTTAATAATCTAGGGTCAGTTTTTGTTTAAGGCTCAGCTATCCTTTGTGGCATAGGATAGTTCATCTCCATTTCCCTGTGCCCCTGTTCTCCATCTGTAATATAAAGATGATATTTCCCTCTGAGAGCTTTACAAGTCTAAAAAAAACTTTGTAGTTGTGACAGTTTCAGATGCTGTGGTGAAGTGGCTGACTTCTGCCTCCACAGAGAGACATTAAATTCAGGCAATTTGAGAAAGAATCCACCAGACATTAGCCATGTCTCTTACAGGAGTCACTGATGCACCTTATCATCACGCAATAAACTGGTGACCTTTACAGAAATATCTGCTTCAAATACAATAGGGGCAAAATCAGAACAGTCTCTGTGTAACCAAATTATGCTTGTCAGTTGGCATGGTTGTGTGTGACCCAATTAAGTGAATATTGGACAGTAATGTTGGTACTAACTTTAAAGGTACAAATAGCCTTTTTTGATCTGTCTGTTGAATAGACAGAATTAGGCCAGATTCAGGTAAGAAATATTTCCTACTGTAGGTGGCTTACTCTATGTATTTTTTTTTAAGTGGAAGGATTTTTTTAAGGAAGGACAGGAATGATTTTTCAGTCACATAAATACCGTAAATGCACTTAGGAGCATGAAACAAGATGCTGCTGCAAAACACTTGCCCCTTGAACCCTACTGCTTCAGCCTGTGAGCATGCTCTTAAGCAAGTGTGATGATGGTGTTTCACTGCTTATGACCTGTCTGGAGCCCTTTTTTGGCCAAATATTTAGCTGCATTTCACTCTACTAATCTAGATGATCACCTAGTCTCCTGGTGACCTTTCTTATCTTTGTAAGTTTGGTAATGATACATTTGCAGAATTTAGACACCCTAAACCGAATCGCATTCCTATGGATGAGAGGGAACCTAGGAATTAAAAAGTGGGACAGCTGTTACAGTATCACTCGATTTCTTATACATGTCCAGGTTTTAGTCCAGTTTTAAAGGAATGTTTAGTTTGCAATGCAAGATGCATAACGGTCTATTAAAAAAAATCACCTTTAAATAGCCATATTAATAATTATATTAATTTCAGGAGAAGAAATGGATAAAAATTTGTTTATTCACATTTAAAAGTTGGTTCATATCAACCAATGACTGAGCCTTCAGCTAAGTATTCTTCTCAGCAAACAGTCCCGGAAATCCTTTCAGTCTCTTAAGCTGCATCCAGGCAGTGTGGTTTTTCTCTTCCTACATTATATTTGAGAAATTGGCTGTGGAAGATGTCCTGGATGATCCAAGCTTCAAATAGATCTTTGACTTTATCCCTTTCAGTCAGCCATCTCTGCAGTGAGGTATGACTTGGCATCAGCTTATCAGACTTGTTTTCCTTTGACCCCTGGAAGGTGCTGTTCTGGGAACAAAAGAGCGGCGTATTCTGTGGCCATGCCTTTTGTGAGTTCCTTGTGTTGGCAGTGCAGGGTCTGGAACAGATGAGCTCCACAGTGATTTTCTCAGGAATATGAACAGTAAAAAAACAGCTCTTCAAGTCACAAATCACACCAGTGTCCTTCAGGAGCACAGTTTGCAAGGTGGATGGTGATTTGTCTGACATTTCGGTTCTAAGAGACTGACCTTATCTTTGTGAGCTGTTTTTGCACTAGGAAAAAAAAAAAAAAAAAAGTTCTAAAACTATGGTCACTCTAACAGAATTGACTGCCGGACAAATCACCATTCCTCTAGCAAATGGTTAGGAAGCCTCTGATGTATTTGTCTATGCTATCATCTAGCATCTATCGGTAATAGACTACAGGATAATGAATACGATGGAGTTGTGATGTTTGGACTAGTGTTAATAGTTCATTTTATCTGGACTGTAGATTATGCTTCTTCCCTCAGCACTAAAGATTTTTATATATTCAGGAGCGCTCAAAGTTTTGGGTCAACAGACACTTTCCTAGAGGACAATTTTCTGAATTTTGTTCATATGTAAGCATACTCTACTGGTGTTCTTGGAGTCATTAATTTGGATTTTTGGATTAAATATAAGTTAGAATTTTTCCACCATAAAATACAGAACTAAGGAAATGTCAGAAAAAAATTGACTCTTTTTAAAGTTCACACTCACCTATTTTCTTCCATTTTCATTCATATTAGAGCTTTCTTGGTTACCGTTCAGATCATTTTACTTTTTTGTTGTGTTGTAAGGTCAGTCCAAAGTCTGATAGTTTTTGCTGTGTAATGGTAACCTTCTCTATATTTATTTTAGTCAGGCCACGCACTGGAGCAAGTCAAGGAGTGAAAGCATCGTTCTGTTCTGTCTGTCCTCCATAAGCAGCAGGACAGAGCTTGATGCAATAACACTTTTTTTTTTTTGTTCTGCTTCACAGTTAATCATCTCTATTAGAAAGTGTACTAAGTGATAATGTATTAGTTAGATGTCAAAGAAAGCTATAGAGATAGTAAACCTTTGGCAAGTGTAGAAATTCAACCGTGTTTTTGATCTGCTGGGAACTGGTGAAGGAGCGATCCTCGGGGACCACCTCACCCCGCCTAGCAGTGGGTGTTCTGTCTCGGGGTCTCCCTGTGGCCACCTCCTGCTCAGATGCTTGTCAGTCTGCAGGGTGACATGCTGTGGCTATTCCTGTCATGCAAGCACTTACGAGGCATTCAGTAACCCACCAAAAGCTATTTCAGGTAGTGTTGTCTTTTAGGGCCTAGCACTAAGAGAAACTACCACAAAATTACCACTTCAAGTGTTGTCCACCTTAATGGATCCTCTTCTGTCAGAAGAGTGCTCTTTGAAGTGTCAGATAGTGCTAGGCGTTCCTGAGTCTATCATACCTAAGAAAAGACTTGAGTGGTACATCGAGATGGCAATCATCAAACCTCCTACCAGACATCTGCAGCGTTATGGCCTTAATGAGCATGGTCATAGATACTATTGCAGTTGTCAGCAGAGAGAAGTAGAAATGTGTTTTAGGGGATATCCAGCATTATGATGATATAAATAATTCTGTAGAAGCACCTATTTCTCTAGTTACAATAAAGAAGAAATAATTGGCTGGATTAGAGATGCATGTCTATAATGAAAGGTGTTAAATCCCATTTCTGCTGTTTTTACTGAGGTTTTTCAGATACTCAAGCATCCATTTGTACTGTTAGAGCATCCTAGAGTCCAGCACTTAGCAATTATTTATTTCAAATATATTACATAGTAACTACTGATACAACAGTGTTAATATGAAAAGCTGGAAAAATACCACAAATTGTATTGTAAATAGCCTGTAGATAATATATAACGATCTGATTCTTCGATGAACTCTTTTTTTATACATGGGACCTGTGAGATTATTAACATCCTGTTATCTCAGAGCATATTCATATGGCCTTGAATAAGAAACTAGGTTTCTTCAAGATGCAGCAAAGCACATAAGTGCTTGCCTAGATTTCAACTTTCAAGTAGGCACATTTATGCCACAGACAGCCTTAAATGCAGGTGTTTGAAGTACCTCTACTGAATCACGGCCTGTATGTGTTTGCATCAGAGTTTCATGATTTGGGTGTGAGCAGCAAATGAGCCAAGGAAAATATCGAAAGCCTTGCAGCCAGAAAACATGAAAATCAAATTTTGGTCTGCAGAAAATTCTAAAACAATCAAAAGGGTGAACCAGATTATTAGTGATATTCTATATAGCCATTGTATGTAAAGAGGATTATGTAATGAATAAAAGATAAATACTTTCAGGTTTAAAAAAAAAAAAAGATTTACATGAAGTGGGAAACGTATTACCATATGAAAGTTATCAGTTCATATATTCTGTGCCAAATGTGCTTGAAGCATGATTGTCTAAAAGACTTCAAAATACATGATCACACTGAAGAAAAAGCATTTATAATTTAAATTAACATAATCAGTTCTTGTACCTATAAGTAGTCTATTTTGCGTTTAACTAATTTTAATTATTAAGGAGCATTAAGCTTACATTGCAAAGAGATTTCTATAAAAACAATGGATACAAATCAGATTATATGGTATATTAGAGTTAAGAAAGATTAAGTGTCATTTACTGACTAGGTGTCTTTAGACCTAACAGCCTTCAAATAAAGTATGTAAGCCTTCTCTTTTTAAGTGACCGTCTTTATCATGAGCTTTCTGATTTGCAGTTTCTCTCATTTTCAGATTTGCTCTGGATATGTTACTCTAATATCACAAAGATTTGAACCAATAATAAAATGAAATGAGCAAACACAGCAGTGAGGATTTTAAATGAGAAAGAAATAAGACTTTATAGCAGATAGTGTAATAGAAGTTCCACTGAAATCAATAGGAGTACTCACATAGAGTAACTCTACTGGAACAGGACTCTAAATTACCTGAAAATAATTTATTTGGCTAGAGATTCAAAACAGCACCTGTAAACTACTATCCTGAATAATTCCAATAAAAATATAGAACATCATTGGTTTTGTATTCCATAGCTTATTCAAGAAAAGATTAGAAGCAAATTTTAATGGAACCTATAAAGGATTTTCAGAATTTGGCTTACGAATCACTGTAATTGCAGATTTTTCTGCAGAAGCTTGCTAACTTAACATATTTTTCTTGCTCTAATCTATGGAATACTTGGAATAATATATGCAAAAATCTATGAAGGGTCGGGAACAAGCCAATATACTTGACTTCTGCAAGACTCATGTACTGAATAGAGCAGGTCAAACCATTCATTGTATATAACTGCTGTGGGATTTAATCAGTTTTTCTACCTGTGAATTATCCATGACCTGCTAATGATTTTTTTAAAATGAATGTGTGTTTTATGTAGTTCATCAAATAATCTTACAATCACATTAGGTTTGTAGAATTTTGCACCTGAGTACAATATGCAGAATGTGATATTCATGTTGGTAACCCAAGTCTCAAGAAACCCTATATATCCTGTTATTTTTTTGACCTAATGTCTACAAATAAGAACACTGGACTAATAAACAGGGTACTAGTTAAAAGGAAAAAAAAAAAAAAAAAAAAAAAAAGGCAAGCATAATAAATGTCAAAGCCTTTACAGTCTGTTCTTGTCCTATTTTATGCTGAAAGAGCATCACATGCAGAATAATACTTACCTGAGAAAGAAGGCATAGATTAGTCCAGGCAGCCTTCTCAATGCCAAGCCCCGATATGCAATAGTTTCTTTGGAATCCTTCCTCTCTGGATATAGTGAAGGTGCTTTGGAGGCAAAATGGTCAGTCAGATTCAAATAGAATGTTCTTACATTTAGTGTTGTTATTCCTAAACTGTTTTTAGAAGTCCTTTCTTCATCTAAATATAGAATTCAAATATATTGTATCTTCAAAAGACAGGAGTTATATCTCGCTTTTAAGGTCCCAGTGTGCATGCATTCACATTTTGAACTCTCATCTTCATATCTATAAATGTTTTTTTAGTAGGTTTTCTTATGGAAGTGATGTTTTAAGACCTCTCTTTCTGTGCCTCAGACTCTCCAATAACTTTTGAACCCAGCCAGGCAGTTTCAATCAGGTTGCAAGGAAAGGTCCAAGTCTCAACAGGAATGCAAAGAGAAGAGATGTTACCATCACTAGTGAAGGAAAGGTTGTGGTAGCACTGATGTGCTATACCTCCTGTGTAGCAGCAGCTGGCTTGCTGCCTTATGTGTGGTTTTGTGTGTGATGATCGTTAAGAGTCAAGATTTATTGTGTTGTTCTGAGAAGGTCACAAGGGTGTAGAGTTGCATCAGACTAGATGTCATTAGTTCCACAGTTGATGAAGGTTTTGTTTTTATTTTGTTTTTAAATAAAAGTCAGTATTCTCAAGTGTTCATTTCAAAACAGGAACAAAGAAAAATCTTATTCTATTGTGTGTTTCATGATAAAAACTAATTTCAAGTTGTAATTTCAAGCAAGATGGGTGAGATAAATATGTTGGCTAATGGAATATGACTCTAGAGGCCAAGAAAGACACAAGATACCTGGGATGTAGCGCTCAGATGTCTAGATACATGCTCCCTGCTGGTGTTCACCTCTACTATTCCGCTCTTCACACAGTGATTTAATGTGGGATCATTAAAGGGGGCATCCATTCCTACTTGTGCTACCAGAAGAGCATTAATGAAGTTCAGTAAATGACTTTTCAGTTCTATTTAAGAAAGGACAAGATAGATAGAAACCAACCTATGTGTTTATTCACATAGAACAAACTATCACTTCAAGCAGATTTTTGTTTAAGTTATATACATAAGATTGGATAACCATCGTTTAGACAATATGAGTCCTCTGCAGAGATGAGAGAGCAGTGAGGAGTGAAGGCCATGCACTGAAATTCAGTTTGTGCACTTGTGAAAAATGGTCACTTTTGGCTTCTCTCCCCTTGCCTTTCTATTTGAATTCTGCTGGCTTAAATTTGTGTGTCAGTCACCCCAATCATGTAAATCCAGTCTTCACTGTGAGGGAGGGCAGTTAATTCCTAAAGAACAAAACATTTCTGCAGCAACAGTTCCTAACCTGCAAGTAGAAGAGCATGAATGAAATCCTATACAATACAGTGCATGTGGACCCCTTCTAACAATAGTAGCTGGTACAGCTTCAATTTCGTTTTCTGCATAGAAAGAGAACATACTATACGAGGAAAGGTTATGAAAAAATGTGACTCAACTATTTAAAAAACATGTAGAAGTTTATAATGGCTTTTAAAAGTAGGTGATAGATAAGGAATATAGGGAAATATTAACTACTCAAAAATATCTTATGGAAAAGAAACAGTAATAACAGGCTTTTGTGGAACTTTTATTTCTAGTAGATTAATTTTTCAGGACCAAAGATTGTTATAGAAAAGACGTATTAAATCCTTATTGTTGTGTTACATTTAAGGTGATGACATGTCCTTAAACCCTTCTGTGATGCAGGCATTAGGAAAAAGAATGACAGATGATTATATCAACGGGTTTCAATGATTTAGTAGAAATAGTAATGGGGAACTGTTGATTTATTTGTGAGTTTGACTTTTAAAAGATAGAGTAGTAGTTTTACTAAGGTGAGATTGCATGAGGTTTGGTGCTATCCCACCTGCATCATGAAACAAAGGTAAGCAGGCAATTTATTTATTTATTTATTTATTTTCAGCAGAATAGGAAAGCTAAGCAAAAGACATGTGTAAAGCATTCTTCCCTCACTACACTGAAGGATGGGCTATAATTCTGCAATGTCCTTTGAGGTATGAAAACTTGTAAAGCAAGTTTATGTGATGCCAGAGTTCTGTTCTTGATCCCTGAGTCTAGAGGAAATCAAAGGTTACATGAAATATGATCTTTATCTGAATGCTAGAAAGCCACATGCTTTCCAAAGTGTTTATGGAATTCTAAGTTTTATAGTTTACTTAGACCTTGTGATCCAAGGAAGAGGGTAATCAACAAACAGCTTTTTCAGTTTAATCCTGTGTGGGTCTCTCCCTTGCTCTTTCTCTCTTGATACTTGGTTACTTTATCATACGCTGGCTTAGAGAATGCATGATATTGCTACCATGTGAAATGAATGGAAATTATTCTGCTGTTTCTCTTGACCACCTGGGATTAACAAATCCATATCCTCTTCAAAGAATATATGCTTCAGGATAACTTGGCAATCTTTAGCAGCCCTCTTCTTCGCCTCTATTGTTTTGCCAAAACAGCTTTCTCACTCTTACCCATGTTTTAGCTCTCGTATAGTCATCTACTTCTTGACAGCATGATTACTGGCTGTGACTGTTTCCACTGTGGGTAGCTATGATAAAGAATATAAATATCTGCAAGGTACTTGCTGCACAAAGATCCCTGGGTAACTAATCTGTGATCCCGTGTATTGTGTGTGGAGAGTTAAATTGCTCAAATGTCATCCAAAAATTACACAATGAACACAGCAAAATGCTACGGTAATCAGAAGAAAATAAATGATGTGCATGAAATCCCACACTCTTACCCTTTACTATGCTATGCAGACCTGTAAGCAGGTGCAATCTCTATTTGCACCAGCTCCACTCTAGGGAAATATATCCTAATGGTAAGTGCTTCTAACCAACTTTTCTAAGAAGTGATTGTGTGTCAGTGTATTTCTAAAAGCAGAACTAGGCAGGGGTGATAGTCATATTGCTGTTTTTCTTCATACATAGTCTCTTCAGCACCAGGAAAGTAAAGTGAATCATAAAGTAATCTGAGTAGGGCTGCCATCTCAACAGCAATCTTAACTTTGCTCTTGAAGCTGATCAACAATATGTAAAAGGATTCAATAGTCACGAGAAAAGAGATAGTATAAGACAGACCATGACTCACATAGCTTGAGCACGTCTGAAGAAGGAGTGTTATCTTCTTACTGCAGTATTTGTATAACATTCAGTAGTCAGTGGCTACAAGATATGAACAGCCCGGAGAAGAGGGTCTGTGTTACTGAATGAAAGGTTATTGAATGCTATTTTCACTGTTTCTTTGCATTCTCAGACAAAGGGAAAGTGTTCATACCACTTGGCATTAGCACCTCACTATACGCTTTTAATTTACTGAAAAAAATTATCTAGTTAGGCTTCCACGGTTGTCAGAAGGAATACAGTCTAAATGAAGTTAAGTCTACCTTTTGCTTTTAAATGCCCTTTTCACTGACTACTAGGAGAGCTTTGCCCTGTAATTTGTTTGCCAAAGCGGGTATCTACAGAAGCCCTCAACAAGTATCCAAGTTGTTGTGTTTTGATTGTACAGTGAAAGACAGTGTTGGATTTGGCCCCTTGTAGGCACAGATGAAGATCTGCTGCATGCTAGTTTGCTTTAAAAGTATCAGTTCCTCCTAAGTGAGGCAGTTCTGGTCATAGTAAGCATCTGTCAGATTAAAAAAAAAAAAAAAAACAAAAACAGTAGAAACTTGTAAAATAACAAATATTTCCAGATTTCAGGTACCTTCAAGTTAGGCAGGTGATGAGCTAGGGCTTTCAGGACTGTAGCTTTGGTTTTGGTGTCTCCATCACAATTCTGTAATGGATGCCATAGTTTACTGGAGCTAAGTTTGCATGCTCTGATGTTTTGGGCTTGCAATCTAAATTTTAATTTCAGAATGCCTGGACCCAAGTTATCCCCAAACAGTATCTTTTTATTTCATTATTCAGTGTTTCATTGTTACTGTTTTAAATGTACCTCATCATGGGATAGATCCTTCATCTCCTGATGATGCCCTTGGAAGTTAAAAGCTGAAGTTGCTGAGCTCCTTCCTATGATATGCTGTTTGCTTTAAGATATTTCATCTCCTGCATATGGAGCAAACCACACTTCGCAAACAAGGACAGGAGAAGAAAAGAAACAGATTTTAATTTGAGCCTTGCTAAGAAACTCAGATAAATGAGTGTGTCAAACAGAAAAGGACAAAATTAATGGGGAAAGACATTGGATTTTCAAGGTTCTCAGAGGGCATTAAAACAGTAGAAGTGAAAAATAATAAAATCATAAGAAGTGCTTGAGAATGTCTTTAAAATATTAATTGGGTACTAAACATGAATGGCAGATGCACAATACTTCCTTTCAATAGCAGTAACCTGAAACGACCACCTTCTGTCTCTGGAAGCCTTTAGAGTGCTCTTCCCCTTTGCCCCTCCTTTCCTTTGATGCACTTTGACAGAAGAATCAACGCCTGCAGCTACTCACAGTGTGGCTTGGTTGCTGTAGACTCCCTATCAGGCTATGATCTATTTTTTAAGAAACGGCATTTGTTCCTCTGAATGGCATCCTGCTGGTGTTTGCTCAAACCTCTTGGCTGGCTGCTGGTTATTCTGTAAGTCTAGAGCTCTCCTGTTGGTTTGGTGGAGACTGAGGTTGGTAACAACTGTGCTTTTACTCCCTTTTCATTCACCTACAGCTCTTAGGATCATAATTTCATGAATGGAGAAATGGAGTCTGGTTGTAATGTCACTCTGCAGGTTATATCCACATGGCACTGAATTCATATTTGAAAAAGGTCAAGAGATTGGGTTCGTGTGCATCACAGCAATGTATGCTAATGTCAATAATAACTGCCTGCCTCTCATTGCTGGCTTGCTGAAGTTGAATGCTCCATCATAAACGCTCTGCTCTATGATACAGAGAGGTGACAAACTCACCAGGGCAATGAAAATAGCACTACTTCCTTTCCAGACAATATTCTGCGTATATGTGGCACAGGATAAATGGTGCTTAACATAAAGTTGAAAAACTAAAAAGCAAAGAAAGTGGATACAGAGTACCCAAGAAAGCACAGTGAATCATCAGTTCTTTGTGCACAAGAAGTCCTGCTCCAATTGTTTGGGACTGCAGGAGGAACAGTTGTCAGATCAATGAGTTTTAAAACAGGTATTTTATTTACTGAAGGTATGGTTTAATTGGAAAGGGGAATAAAACAGGAATTTTATTTACTGAAGGTATGGTTTAATTGGAAATGCTTAGAGTTAAAACTGAACATTGGTACACTTTGTAGTGCATGGGACAAATCCTTAAATTATTCCTCATACAAGACTTCAAATGAAGAATTTGGCCTCAAGTGACACTGAGGAGGTTTAGGTTGAAATTAGAAGACATTTCTTCTCAGAAAGAACAGTCAAGGATTGGAATGGGTTGCCCAGGGAGGTGGTGGAATCCACTGGGGGTGTTCAAGTAAAGGTTGGACTTGGTGCTTAGGGACATGGTTTAGTGGCTGATAGTGGTGGCAGGGAGATAGTTGGACCAGGTAATCTTGAAGGTATTTTCCAACCTTAATGACTATGATTTCAAAAGTTGCACCACAGGGAGGTTTGTTATTTGAAGAAGGCATCTGGTAAGTTATTTGTGAAATATGGAAGGCTAATTTAAGATTTTGCTGTAGCCTAGTTTTGGAGTGACAGAGAGTGGGCATTTAGTAGGGAGGAACAAGTCATATGATAGCTTTTCTATATTTTTTTTCCTGGAGTTGGGCATTATTTGCTGAAGATACAGCTTTTACGCAGAGAGGTTGTAGGTAAATTGCTTTATCTAAGAGATTGCTGCTCTTTTTCAATAGAGGTCAAAACAACACCGAGTTATCTTGAGTAATTAGAATAAAAATGTTATTTCACTTGGTGGGACTTCTGGTATAAAAGTTCACTTATAATGCGCGTGGTATTGCGTCAGCACATTTGTTGTGCAAAAGTGTTTAGTGTTGGAAGTAGGTAACTTACACAAAGCTGAGCTTGGCCTGCTTTCTGATCCTTTCAAAATACCATAAGATTGTGAAATTAGCATGCTTACATGCAAAAGTTAATCAGTTTGGAGGGGAGAAGAAAATGAAGAAAGAGGACGATCCTTGGTACTACCAAGGGCTGGCCTGGACAGTTATACCTAGTGCACTCTCAGTCACAGGATGCAGCAGACTGTGCACAGACCTGAAGCTCCTCTCTCAGGTTTATTGCTGCTTCTGGCCATGCTTTACGACCAGTGATTTATGGATTAACTTCAGTTTCAATAAACTCTTTTGAACAACTTGACATACATGGCTTTGGAAAGCAGTTCATCATTGGCGCTGATGAGTCGCTATAAACCTGTTTTACCTGAGGACCATGGAAAGAGATGGCTGCTCCCTGGGGGTCTGGTGGCAAGGGCTGCCCCTGGGGTGGGCAGCCAGGGCCCTCCCACCACCTCCAGCCCAGGGAAGCCCAAGCCCCAGCTGAGCCCCAGGTGAGCTCCTTGGTGGTGGCCTCAGGGCAGGATGGAGACCAGCTGTGAGGTTGGCCTGGGCAGGGCATGGATGTGGCTGAGCTGGAAATGGGTGCACCTGCAAGAGCTCAGGCTGAAGGCACAGGGCTGAACTAAAATGGCTCCTGGAGGTGGAGGGGAAGCCCCAGGTCTGGTTGCACAGAGCGTGCTGGTGCCGTGGGGACCCTGACAGCAACAGGGCACAGGTTTAGTCATTGGAGGTTGGGGAGGATGGTATGTGGGTACAGGTGAGAGTAGCTACTTGCTCTGGCATCCCTGCTTACCTGCATTTGTTAGTGAGTGATAAGGATCCATGCTCTGTATTCATAAGAACGTAATTACTTCCTGACAACAAATATCAGTCTTCGTGTGAGAACCATGTTGGCTTGCAGTTCTGCTATCTGTTACAGCATCTAAACTATTTATTGACCAGGTAAGATCCAGCATGGTGCAGATTTGCTCAAAATAAACTGCATCTCCTTTTCTCCCTTTTTTTGCGAGAGCATAAAGGTATTTCTGTACATAGGCCAAACAAAATGTCATTAATTTAGGATTACTGTGAAACACCTAGTAAAGCAATTTATAAATATCTCCCCACACCCATCCTCTTCCCCTACACTTCTACTGTCCCAGAAAAAAACTTTTTGATTCAGTATTTAGCAGGACAAGAAATGAATTTTTCATCAATAATATATTTAACAAAGAAAGGTGCTTGACACTGGATTTATATTTTCCAAAGAGGAGTGTGCCTACAAGTTGAGGATTAGTCATTTAAACTGTCTGAATACAATTTAAATTGCAAATGTAAACTATCAGAAAGAAACACCTGTAAGTGTTAAATCGGGCAACTACTGATTTTCAACCAAATCAATAATTTGTAACAGGACAATGAATTTGTGCCATCCAGTCAAACAAATAAGAACTATCTTCTTATTATCATAAAAGCAATAAAAAGACTTGCACAGCATTTTTCCCCTAATTTGTCTTTCATTCTGCACCATAAAGATAACAAAGTATGGTGTTCTCTTAGAACATATTGTTTTACTCCGTATGTTTTTCATCACTATAGTCTGGAGTATATTGTTTTTTAATTTGCTGATGGAAACCATCAATTAGAATTAGCTTGAGTACTGTGGGAGGATAATGGCAACAGATATGAAGAGAACAGAATCTAGCATAAATTAATGATGCATTATTGTGCATCTCATTGACTTGGTGGCAGGGCTTATTGTATGAGTAAATAACTTACAGTTGCATCAAAAACTGGGAGAGTAGGAGGGTTTGGTTAGTGAACCATCTAATTATAGTCACTCATCTTAAAATGAAGGACTCTGATAAAAATCTGATTAAAAGAAAGTATTTTTCCACGTTAACACTTCATGTATGGTTATAACCCATGCAAATATTCTGACACCAATATAATTTACTGTGTGTCGAAGGCTAATAAAACTTTTTTTTTTTTTTTTTTTTTTAAGAAATCTTAAAAAATAATTAAAAAATAATCTGCCTTATACATTCTGTAACTTTTAAAAATGATTTCCATTTTGGAATTTTATAAGCCTATGCACTTGTAACAGTTTCCATTTAAGAAAAAATAAATCTCCCTCATTATGCACCCAAACCTTCCGTACAATAAATATATATAAGTAAAATTTACTATGCCATGATCATGCTCGATCATGCTGCTCTTCTGTTTCTTACATCAAAAGAGTTATAAAAGTTGTGGTATGTTCAGCCACAGCTAGCAATTATCATCAGGGTAAAGAAGGAGCCAGTCTTTGAGCTACTTTCACTGTCAATAGTGAAAACTTGTTGCTTATCAAAGCCTGAAAATATCCACATGCCCAAGTAGGTGTATGTTCAAAGGCTTTTTTTTTTTTTTTCGGTGAACAGATGGAGATATCCTGAATACTTAGCTCAGCGGGATGTTTAGGAATGAATGTGAATTCTTCCACAAGGATGAGAGCAAACAGATAACTTTATTTTCATGCACAACTGTGATTAAAATGTACGTATAAATATATAGGTATATTAGTGATTTTTGTGTTTCTATTAAGTGACCTTAAATAGTAGGGTTTTTGAAATTTGAATTTTGTTGAAATGCAGGAACCCAGAAAAGAATAATGAAATTGATATCCCCCCTCCCCTCCCTCCGAAATAGTGGACTTATCAAATAGAAGAGGTATTAACCAATTATGATGTCTTTTCTTTGGTTCTCTAATACTGTGCCTTTCTGAATTCGCTACTGTATAGTGATTTTTTTTAAAAATCATTTAACAGGCAAAATTTTGGAAGACTTACCATCCAGCTGCAAAAAAGAAAAATTATTTTAAGTTATGTAATTAAGTCAGCCAGAATGAATTAAAATAGTCAGACCAACAGAGAGCCCTTTTTGTCATCCGCTGTACAGTAGATATGTAATATCTAATTAATGTTTAAAATGCAGTTCACTTGTACTTGATATTTAATTTATAGCTATAAGCAAAGCATATAGTCTAATAGTAATATGAATGATTTCTCCATGAAAGAATCTGCATCGTAAAAATCAGGGGAAGGAGGAAATAAAAACACAGTGGTTGCTTTGTTCTTTTTTGTATAATAGCAATAAATATTTCAATATCTTTTTGTTTCACCTTTAACTAAATTAAAATTTTATAGGAAATGAAAGCAGCAGAGTAATTGAGGCAGTAATATTCTTTAAATCTAACTTGCAAAACATAAAATCTGAAATATGTGAGAATTTTATACAGGTTGACAATTTCTGAGCCTTACCTTTGAAATCTGAGCGTCTAACTGGTTATGCCAGTACTCTGACTCAGTGATGAAGAAAATGATCTCCTCATGGTTGAGAGTAATTTAATCAGGACTGTAAAATTTGGGTTTGACTTACTCAAAAGAGGTCTGCTCTTTGTAAAACCAGGTAACAAATTCCACGACTAAAATTACATTTATTTATTCGAGTATCAAATGAATAAATTAATCAATTTATTAATTCAATCAATATCATTATCTGAGATTAATAATAATAAAAATCAATTAGGGCTATTTGGGTACATATACAATGTAATTAATTTAATAAAAGCAACAGAACAGAACCAATTTAGCAGTGGAAACAATATCATTCTTGTAGGGAGGAAAAGATAGAATACTTCTGAAATATCACATCTGGTCATTTAGAGGGAACAAAGTACAGGTTTGTATTACTTAAAAATTAAATTTGAGCATGTAGCATTTTCTCCCTTAACAGGAGACATCTTTGGCAACACTGACTTTGGGGTAGGAAGGGTCTTGAAGGACTGTATGGATTTTTATTAAGACTTCATTTCAGAGTTTATATCTCACAAGCGATGTACAGTATATATCTGAATTAAGAGTTCTATTGCTACTGTTTTTTTTTTTTTTTTTTTTTAATTATTGTTTTGGTGGTGCAAAGGGATATACTTCTGTGCTTTTTGTGCTTACTGTGCCCTGATAGTGGGGGAACGCTGAAGATCATACCAAGAAAAAAAAAAAGTTAAAAGAGCTGTAAGCTTTTTTTTTTTTTTTTTTTTTTTTTTTACTTCTTGTGGCTGCTCTGAGTGTCTGTCTTGTCACTTTTTAGAGTCTGATTGATCATATGGCCAGGTATTAAGTATGGACTTGGTTCTTAATGACCTGTATATAGGGTCCTCAGTAAATTGTAGGGTATAGCCTTGGGAAGGCACTGCAAAAATGTAGGAACTAAAATTTTAGCAATATGATCCAGTCTTGCAATTTTTTTTTTTGTCTTTTTCTTTTCATTTTTTTTTTCTTTTTTTTTTTTTTTTTTATTTTTTTCCCCAGGAAGTCTAATTAGGGGGGAAAAAAAGCCTGTAAATGTCGAGTTTTAAACTTTTAAAAACTGAAATATGAAAGGGAGTCTATTTTGATAACAGGCTCTGTAGAAGAAAGAGAATAAATAATGAGAGTAGTGCTTAAAGTGGCAGACTTGGATACAGTGTCTTTCAAGGAATGACAAGCAGCACTGACTTCTTGTTATTTATTGACATAGAAGACTGGTGACCATTAGAGAAGCCTTTTCATAAATTGAAGAAACCTTGTTTTAATGATTAATAAACTAGGGCTAAATGTCTACCAGTGCAAGATGATGGCTTCAATTTTGAGCTTGGACACAAGCTAATTGAGCAAATGGCTACATGTTGAAAGAAAATAAATAATAATAAAAAAAAGAAAGCAGCAAAAATGTTATCATATTCCATGAATAGGCACAGACAATTGCCTGCAGATATTTGGAGTACTTCTCCACTGAGCTCTGACGGCAGTAGAAAAAAATAACTAATTCCATACAACCATATACCTGTCACTGAAGAACGATACAATTTGTTCCCTCTTGAGATCTGAGAAATGTCATCATGCATGAAAATCTCCTGTGCATGGGCAAATCACAGTACTCTAAAGAGAAGAAAATGCAACTGGATGAAGGAAGTACATAATTCTTCCTGGTTGGGTTATGTGAATCTGACTTTTGAGATGTCATTATTGATGTGACATTATTTTATCTTGGATTAAGTGTTCATACACGTTTCTTTGAAATATGGTCAAAAATAAGAGTCTTCGACTAATAGGGATTTATTTATTTATTTGTTTTTCCAGTTCTGTACACAATATATTGTTGAGAGAGAAAATACTGCCATGTCTAGTGCACAAAATGTGTTGGTCACACTCTCATCCAGGCACCACTACATGTTTTTGGGTGCCACCTGCTGGCTTTTTGTCTCTTAAGCATTTACAGATACAACCATTTTTCTGAAGGTGTACTGTCGTGTCAGGTGCCAAGTCCTGAGCATAGCCTTAGAGAATACAGTTCTCTCATGGATGTCTTAGGGAGTTGCAAACCAAAAGACAACAACTGCCTATGCATTCCAAGGCTTTCCTGGTATCTGCATTTCACTTAATAAAACTCTGGGCATTGCTGCTCATGTTTGGTCTTCTATTGTCTTGTTAGAAAGGTACAGTAGGGAGAACAACAAAAACAAAAAAACAAGAGACTCACCATCAAACAACAAAGACAAAAACCAAAAAAGAAACAGAGGGATCATGACAAATACACAATAGAGTGCATTCTGCTGAATAGGAACAGTTCATATGAAAGCATGCTTCCTGCACTGATGTAAGGGCGTGCTCTTGGCAAATTATCTGCTCAGTGTGCAGTTGACACTTAGTAAAATAAGAAGCCATGCTCGTATTATTGCTTCTCTAAAGGACTTTTTCTTTGTGAATCTGTCCACCATTTTGTGTATAGCATGTATGGTCTGTTTGAAAGAGGAGAGGTACATCATAAAAATGTATTTTGTGGAAATCTAGGTCTGTGATACATATTTGACCATAAGTGCAGTCATAACAACACGATTGGGATGTTGATTTAAAAAAAAAAAAAGAGAGAGAGATTAGCCTTTGTAATGGTCTGTTTTGCATAGACACTGTCTTCCACTGTGGATGGAAAGTGCTGTGATGAAAAGTACTTGTTTATTCTCTTGATTCCCGTAGAGAGCAGTCAGGAATAAAGTGACTGGTAACTCGCATCCATGTAACTCCCACTGGGTTTCTATTTACAAACTGCCAGAAGACAAGCTGTCTCTCCCAGTGGCATTCTCTGAGGAGGCTTTTGTGTTGTCTGTGACATTCATTACACATGTGACTGCACAGCACCTGTCAGTCACTCTCACCCGGAGAGACACCCATAGCTGCCTGAGACAGTGGATGAGTTAGATGAGCAAATTTAAAAATACAATATGTTGAAAGTGAGTGAGTGATGGATAACTAAGTAAACAGTGGTAATATAGACAAGCATGTACTAAGATCTAGACTACTTTCATTGTGATTTTGTAATTTTATGGTCACAACTGAGGTGTGTCTGTTTTGAAAGACTTTGAGAGATAAATTCTTTTTCTTTTTCCTTTTCATGTTGTTTCCACCAACTATCAGCCTGGCCTGTTTTTCCACCTTCCCTGCCACGTTCCTGGGTGCTTGCAGTATGGTCCTCCACCCCAAATTCTGCCTGCTAGGAACCCCCCTGCAAAAACACAGAACAGTTGTAGCTGTTTTGAAGCTGCTTTGGCTTCCTGGCTCACCAGGAAATTGGAGAGGCTTTTGGAATGAGGAAGAAGCGGTAGGATGGAGAGGGATTAGAAAGAAAGCATTAGGATCATGACAGGATAAAGTTGTACCAGCTTTAACAGTTGTGAAATAGCAGACTGCAGTGTGTTATGTGTTAGACTTTTGTTCTGATAGGAAAAAAGGAGTCAGTGTAAAACAGTTTTAAAATCTTTCTGGATACTTTGGTGCAGTCAGATGAAGAATGGCT
Source organism: Anas platyrhynchos (assembly GCF_047663525.1). Taxonomy (NCBI): domain Eukaryota; kingdom Metazoa; phylum Chordata; class Aves; order Anseriformes; family Anatidae; genus Anas; species Anas platyrhynchos. The sequence goes on along the minus strand of NC_092590.1, from coordinate 43,608,094 downwards.
GTTATTTTGCTGCGTAAGTAAGTAGGCTGCAGTAAAAAGCAGTAATATGAGTTTGAGCATTATAAGGTTTATAGCTGGAATGGCTAGGAGTCAGAAGACAAAAAAATGTGAATACTGAATTACTTAATATTTATTATCAGAAATTATCAAAATTAATCAAAAATATCAAAATTAATATTACTTATCATCAGAAGTATACAGTCTCATAATGCCAAAAACATTTGAGGTGGAGGGGTGGGTGCAGGTAAAGAGAAATGGAGAAGACTTTCCAATTTGTGACGGTTTCAATTGATCAAAATCTGTTTTGTTTGTTTGCTTTTATTTTTCAGTTTTGGTAACTAGAAAATTTTGTTCTTTGCTGTTGCATCCAGTGGATCTTTTCCTCAGCCAGGAGCCCAGGCAGGGTGCATGCCATGCAGCAGTACCAAGGCATTCAAGCTGAGTTCTTTCTGACTCCTGCACTGGTTTTGACAAAAGTTTTATCAAGCTAGGGATGTCTTGAGTGAAATGTTTCAGGGTCAGTTCATTGGCATTTTTTAATGAAAAATTTTCAACAGCTAAAATCTAGCCTGGCTTACAGCGGAAGAGAAAGCAGCTGTAATATATAATGAAACAAATGGAAAAAAAAAAAAAAAGGAAGTTGATAGCAATGAATAAATGAATATAAATGAGAAGTTAGGAATTGAAGACATTTGTAAAGGAAGCAGAAGGACACAAGGAGAAAACTGTGGTCATTGGAATTAAGAATTTTAAGAAGTTTTTTTAAGAGGAATAATTTATAAAGATGGTATTAGTTTGTTGCTGGAAAAGACAGAAAGTGGGTAATAATGCAGGAAAAATAGCAGTAGTCAATCAACATTTTTGCTACATATTTAACCAACCTTTCTGAATTCTGTGCTAACTTGTATACATTTCTCAGCTAAGATAACTAATTCCAAGTTAAATGGTATTCAGTGATCTTATCCACATAGATTGAAGAGGCAGAGAAGAGAGTGCTGCTAGGGAAACTGTTGATTAAGCAGAAGTAGATAAGCATTAACAGTAACAAAGGAGTTGTAAGGTGGTCAATAATTAGATAGAGATAGGATAAGAAACAAATAATTAGGCTAGATGAAGAAGTTGGATTTGCAAGGATTCATTTTGAACAGGTCTGGCTTAAGATTTTCATTTGTGTTGGCAGATTTTTCTCCTTAAGCTGCTAAAATGCTGCTCTCCCTTAAAACCCTTAGCATTCCTCAGTAGTCCTCACCCTGGGTAGGAAACAATTTCCTTTGCCTTCTCTGTGTTTTCTGAGACCAGTATTCTTCTCTCTCTGTAGTCTACTTCATTGCCTGGACAGCAGTCTACTTCCATCCATTTCTCCCATGTTGTCTCACTTGCCTCCTTTCCTAGGTGGGGCATGTTACAGGTTCATGTGTAAAAGACAAAGTTAGGAGTGAAACAGAATCCTGATTCTCCAATGAAGGTATTACAGCCATATGATGCTGCTGAAGATGAAATAATTTGTTTTGACAATTAATGAAGATGATGTGCACAGGTTGCTAAAAGTTGGCATTTTCATATCAGCTTTTCGATATTTTAAGTGTTCAAATGCTACAGAAAAACTGTAGGATCCAAGTAGACTATCACCATTGCTTTTCAATACAACTGGAACTGGAAAATTCCAGAAGATGAAAAGAATCTGTTGCTGAGCCAACATTTTGAAATGGTGAAGGAGGCTTCAATGCTAATTATAGGCCTGTCACTTTGACATACATCTTGGCCACAATAATGGCATGGTTGATATAGGACTCAATTATAAAGAATGAAATAACGGTAATGATAATAGTTAGATTTATGGAAATGATATTGTAAAACTGAATAACACTCTTTTGTTGAGATTACATTTTGGATTGATAGTTATAAGAGTTGTTGATGTAGGAAGGTTTTTTTTTTATGGCAAAGGGAGACTTGAGTTGGCAAAGAATTTTGATTAAATAACTAGAACTATAAAATCATCACAGTACATGCTGCATGAATGAAGAGCGGCTAAATGAGTGCTAAGTAGCCATTAGGCAGGCATAGGTCCAGTGGTCTTGATCAGGGATGGCTGTACAGTTTGAAGGGCTCATCAGTGGCCTGGAATAAACAACATTGTTAGTTGTTCGTTAGTGTGCAGATAATGGAAAGATTGAGAGAGCTGAACGTAAAGAACGTAGGTCACTGACAGAGCAACACAGATTGTCGGTAAACATGGTAGAATTGAGACAAGCACTTTTGGATATAAAACAAAGCAAAGACATGGGGAATGCTTACAGCATAACAGACTGCATGAACTATGAAGGTGGGATTACTGGCTTCTAATATGACAATGTGACTTGTATAGTCCTTAAGTGCTTAAAGGAAATAGAACATATATTTTTTTTTGTCAGTATGTGTTTGTGGGTTTTGTTGTCGTAGGAGTACTAATTTTTGGTGACCACAAAGGCTTCTTCTGGTTTTACAATCTGGTGTTGCTATTATGTAAACCTGGTTATTCTTGTTGCTATTCTTTTAGTGCTCATAGTCAAGTTTTGTGGGTTTAATTGTGCTGCTTTCTTGGTAGTTAGAACAAGTCTCAAGGGTAATATGAAATATGATGGAAAATTGTGATGCACTTTGCCCAGACAAATTTTACATGAACAGGTGTTGACAGACATACTGTACTAGATGTAGTTTTCACTGAGAAAAATGTGTAGTTTTGCTTATTCTACTTTTCTTGAATCACAGACAAGTTTGTATTTGCATGTGGCAAGGTCAGAAAGTTCTTTGTTCTCCAGGTTCTCAAATTTACTTTGAGGATATTTTGCATCAAATAGATGTATGTAGGTCTACAGTTCCACCAGTCTTTGTGGTAATTCTGTTAAGTAGTATCAACCTCATTGTGTTAACTTACAAATACAACTTTGTAAAAGGCGAATTTAAATTTGCAACTAATACCCTTGCAATATTAAAATACTAGATAATTTGAAGCAACCTGTTTGATTCTTCTCCCTCATTTTCTATATCTAAAATGGAGAAGTTCCTCCTTTGTAAAATGCTTTTGAGATCTTCTGATGAAATAGACATATTTTACGTGATATGGTAGTATCAATCTTTAAAGGATTTGCATTATAGACAACCTTCAATGAGATTTTTCTTTGTAATAAAAGTGCTTTTTCTATATTTGATGGAGATAGGATCCTGAGAATACAAGGGGTGTAAATGAGAACTTCTGAAAGCTAAAAACCCCAATAAGTACATCAAACAACTTCCATCAATTTAATGGTCTTGTTGCTGGGTACTACTCCGCAGTGAAACTGGATTCTTCTCAGTGAAACTGATTTCTCTTCCTTATTTTAATAAGACAGGTAGATTATAAAATTAATAAAGCTAGCAGTGTCTTACTGGACCTCATTACTCATCTGTCTTTTTCAAATATTTAATGGATATACCAGATGTCTATATTGTATTAATTCTGCCAACGGATGTAAGGAAAGTAGTCAAACATAATAAATTTAAGTTTTAATGTGGCTGGTTTGGTGTTTCCTCTTTTTAACAGGATTTTCTTGCATTCTGCACTTATCTGTGAGCATCTTAAAATTTCTCTATGATCAACAATTGTTTATTTTCTATTGTTATTAATTGCTTGGCAGTTCAGTTTAGAGGTACTACACTGTAGACCGGCACATCTCTTTCTTTTCTCTTCTACTCATTAGCAGGGAGTCTTTAATCTCTTCTTTCTCTGCTTTTCTTAATAATCACAATATCTCACTTTCCCAGTGGGATTCAGCCTAAGATTGAGTAGAAAATTAGACTCACATCAGGCAGGCTGAGCTTATAATAATGCTGAAGAAGTAATATAACATAAAAAATGAGACATTTCTGCTCTGCATATGGTTTTAATTATTGTAGCTTTTGGAGTGTAATTGCAAAAATACACTAATGAATTGAACTGAGGTCGAAAATTCTCCTTTATCTTTTAAAATAAAAACATTCCAGCCCATATGTGAAATCTACAATGTTTTAAAGTGTAATAGAAACTGTTTATTGAATAAGAGTTTATGAAACTCTTTATTAATGTGCATTTTTAAATTTCCTATGCATCTTTATAATTGTATATAGACCACATTGGCAAAACAGAAAAATATTTTGAACTTTGCTGAATACTGTACATATTTATTTGATCACCAAGATAATCACCAGAGGAATTTGTGTCCATTGAAGAAATATATTTGTTTGTTTCTTGTTTCTCATATTGTCTTGGTTTAGTTGATTTTGTGAATATAGACACAAATCTAAAATCTCATATTAAGTATTCTCTCTGAAGTATAATCAACTGTATTTTCATACATATATGACTAGTTTCTAGAATATCATATTTTTTTGTCACCTGACTGAGTATATCTTTGGAATTAAAACATCCGTAATGAAATATCAATGTGATTTACTCATGTTGTCTCGTTGAAGTATTTGCACAGATTTGTGTTTCATTTGAAAATGGTCAAAATACAATCAAAAAAAGTCAATTACAAGAAGATTAAACATTAGTTTTTTATATTAAAATTCTTTTATTTATAGCTGTAAAATAATCTTTCTACTACAGAATCTTAAGTTGTGTTTTTTTTTTTTTCTTCCCTATAACAGTCTTTGACAGTAGGTTGTCAAAAGTAAGATAATTAATAATATTTTACAGCCAATTCAATTAATATTGGCTAATGACCAGTGTAGTCTTGCAAGGTGTTGCCCTACATGTCTGACAGGAAAGGCCCTATGGCTTGCACTTCAGAGCTGTGGCCTTGCTGTACATTCAATACAAAGTTGGTCTATATGTCCCTGTTTTAGCATCAGGACTAAAGATGTATGTACAGTTCACTGGCCAGTGCTAATGACTGATAAAGTTCAGATTTAGTTAAAGTCAGTTAAAAATGTTATTTTTCTTCATTAAGAATTTCATCAGGCCCATTGATGTCAATATGGTTAGAAGATGTTTGTACTTGGCTCTTTATTGTAGCTTTTTTTATTTTGTCCTTACTTGCAATTGATTTGCAAAGTTGCCTATAACTCAAAAATCCAGTGTGTACCTGGGCTAAATGAAGGAGAATTTTCTTTGAATATAAATTGCATAATCAAACCCTAGAAGCAACCTATAATATGATCTTGAGGAGTTAATTCCTTTTACTGGTTGAGGATTTTGCTGAAATATGATTGTGCTTTGCATACATAGATTTTTTTTTTCTAATTTATTTTTCTTTAAACCTCTGCATGGCAGGCAAACAGTATTTTCTATTTTTTAAGGAGGCACAAAATGTTTAAAGGCTGGATCAACAAAAACATTTAAAGTGTACTGTTATTCAAGTACTGTTTGTTTATCTCTGAGCTGTTCCTGATGAAGTGGAATAAATGTTCTGGTGGCCCCATGTCACAGTGGTTTACCTTCACGCATAAAAGAAACCTGCAGAAAACCACTAGCTGAGCTTTGCTGTCCTGGTGTCCTAGGTCAGTCTCCTAACAACCCTGTCGTTTCCACTATTGGTCTGGACCTTATCTCTGTATCAGATAAGTGATTTTTTCTTTTTATTTTTTCATATGCTGGCTGGCTCATTTTAACATGTCTAGACTTAAATCTCTCTCTGTTGTTCCGATTAGAAGTCAAACACAAAACCATGCCTGGTGATTAGATGTGCCCTTTCATTTTGTGATTACTTTGTAATTGGGAATAGATGTCCTAACAGAACGAGATCCATATTAAACGTATGCAGACTTAAAACTTACAAGTGTAGCTGGCTTGAAATGATAATATTTTAGTACTGAAGAGTTACTACTAGCTTCCTGCTAATACATTTTTTGCAATATTTACTGTTGGGATTAGGTGATCTCTGGTCTTTGAAAAAGATAATTCTGAGTATAATCATCCAGATAAAAAAGTTTTCGTCATTTAAAATAGCAGTGGAATTCTTCTGGTTTCCTCTGCTAGAAAGGTGCTACTCAATTGTTGCCTTTACTTGCTGGTGAACTTTTGAATGCTCACTCTCCTCATTTTTCTTTTTTGAGGGCAGGCATGAAGCAGTATGATTGCTTATCTGCTTTTCTGCTAATCCGTTCTCTGTAGCTTTTAAACCAGGTTCACCCAAATTTGAAGGAAGGCAAGTCTTGAAGTTGCAAGAATTTTTTGAGTTCTGTCTTGTTAGACAAAAGAGGGAAAACTAAAATATTTGTCCTCCTTGTACTCTGAGAGAAAGTCAGGAACAACTCAGCTGTTATGTATTCTGTTTGGTTCCAGGCAGCTGGCCAGTTAGCACATTAATAACTTTTTAGGCATCACATATGCTTTCTGTTGGGCAGTAGAAAAGTCACAGGGATGCTTAGAAGATGGGGTGGGGAGCAGAGTGGGGTGAGGGAAGAGACAGGAAATGATCTTAAATATAGGTTACTATAAGCATAGGAGGCAGTAAAGGTGTAGGGAAAAAAAAAAAAAAGAAAATCTGCTTAATTAATCTTTCCAATTTCAGAATAAATTATATGTGACTATATTATAGTTCTGTGAACAGGTCTTAATACGTGAAGGAGGAATACTGTTCTAAACTTTGCCATTTTAAAAGCCATAGATACAAAATTTAGCAAAGTTAACTTAAAGAAAGATGACTGCTAGGTTTTGAGGGTGAGACTTGTGAGTAAGTATACCCCAGGTACAGTAATATTCACTCTGAACTTCAGGCTGCTGTAATATTCAGACCTCTCTTTTAAAAACCTCTTTCTTGCTAATGGAGCTCTTCGAATCTTTCTGCTGCAGTTTGTGATTTTCTATAGAACAGTTTTTCTATACAACATTTTCTTTCCTCTATTTTTTTTTTTTTTTGAAAAAAAAAAAAAAAAGAAAAAAAAGGAAGATTTCTACATAAAAAATAGAGCAGAAATACATTTTATATTTACCATTTACCAAATCTGGTAGGACAGCTGACTAGAAGTTTTTTCCTCAGTGATAATATGTTGTCTCCTTGGTGTCTGAGGTTGTATAGTGTGTCTTTGGATGGCTGGTTCATGAGCAAATGCCAAGAACATAATGAATAGGTGAAAAGATCCATTATTATTGGCAACTAATCTGACATTTTTCAATAAATTTTCATAAATTTTCATAAATTTTTCAAAATTTAACATTAAATTTCCATGTTTTCCTTGCAATGCCAAAACAGTTGTACAGATTTGTTCCAAAATTTTTTTGAAGTTAGTAGCATCTTTAGTAAAACACCATTTAGGTTGTCTCCCTAATATAAAAAGCTTTTTGGTGTATCATCATTTTCCTAATAAATCTGATTAAAATATGTCCTCTGGAATTAACTGAGTTTAAAAAAAAAAACCATGGTTATAAAATGGCTCTGGATGGTTACATCTGGGAAAGGAAAGGAGAAGTAAGTGATTTCAATGAAAAAGTAGTGGCCTTTTAATAATCGTAATTAATTCGTCCCCCTGTACTCGGCTCTGGTGAGGCTGCACCTCGAGTACTATGTTCAGTTTTGGGCCCCTCGCTACAAGAAGGACATCGAGGTGCTTGAGCGGGTCCAGAGAAGGGCGACGAAGCTGGTGAGGGGCCTGGAGAACAAGTCCTATGAGGAGCGGCTGAAGGAGCTGGGCTTGTTCAGCCTGGAGAAGAGGAGGCTCAGGGGTGACCTTATTGCTCCCTACAGATACCTTAAAGGAGGCTGTAGTGAGGTGGGGGTTGGCCTGTTCTCCCACGTGACTGGTGACAGGACGAGGGGGAATGGGCTTAAGTTGCGCCAGGGGAGTTTTAGGTTGGATGTTAGGAAGAACTTCTTTACTGAGAGGGTTGTTAGACATTGGAACAGGCTGCCCAGGGAAGTGGTGGAGTCACCATCCCTGGAAGTCTTTAAAAGACGTTTAGATGTAGAGCTTAGGGATATGGTTTAGTGGGGACTGTTAGTGTTAGGTCAGAGGTTGGACTTGATGATCTTGAGGTCTCTTCCAACCTAGAAATTCTGTGATTCTGTGATAATTATACAATATAATATAGGCATAGAATTTTGTTGGGTCACTCAGAGATGTTGTCTGGGTGTAACCTCGTGTGGGAGGCGCTGTAAATTTTCTCCTTGTTAAAGCTGACACTTTCAGTATAATATTTTAGTATTTGAAATATTTTGCATTCCAAGCCAATTGTAAACAGTGATAAGTGGTAAGAATTGCTGTGATAAAGTTAATTGCTACTGTCTATGAGGAACAGCACGCTTTTATTGGTGACTGCAGTTGACATAGCAGGAAGAAAGTTTTCAATTCATACATACAGAGGCGAACAAAGAACTACATCAGATTGGAAGTGAACTGGGGTGGATTAATTAGGTCCCTGAGCAGCCAGTCAGGGACTCCTGAGCTCTCCGGTGTGCTTACGCTTTCACACTGTCTTCTGAGTCTGGAGTTTGCAGCTGCACTACGCGGTGGCCCAAATCTGGTCCCAGTACACTACGTGATAAAACTTCCAGTTGAAGCAAAGTCAGACCAATACTGAATATATACAAAACATCCACCCAAGGTGTACATCAGTGGTTACTCTGGAATGTGAATAATGAAAAATATTTGTCGCTAAGGGTATAAAACGTATTTCTCAAGGCATTTCTAGTTGTTGTTCTCCACCAGTTCAGCATATAAATATACTGATTTTAATACAAAATCTTGTCAAGTACTTTAAATTCAACACGGTAAAATGGGATATATATTTTTCTGCCTGCATTTGCTAGTAAAAGTGCACGCACATCATAGATAAAAAATAAAATATTAATTATTTTTAAATACATGCCATTTTCTACCTGGGGACAGAAAGACAGAAAAATGCTAGTCATGTAGCTTAATGGACTAATAGAAAGGCACTCCAGTGCAACACTGACAGAGGAGGTATAAAAGCCTGATTAGAATATTTATAACTGGTAGCTTGTAAGCAATCTGGACAAAGGAATGTGTCTCTAGATTTTTGTAATGTATTGCATACATTTACAGTACTCTATAAATGGCTATTACTTAGAATATATTCCTTAAAATATGGTCATACTTGTTAATTTACAATCTATGGCATAGCTATGGATCAATTGTTTTCTGTGTTCCTGTCCCTCCCCCCTCCCCTGCCTGCATAGCTGGCTCCATGGCTATCTATTATTAAAGATGTAAGAGAGGAATATTTTAATTTTCTTACAAAACCACAGCAGCCCTAGTAGGGATATATCCTTATATTTATCCTCTGAATTTAATCTAGCATTAGAAGACTGTTTATTCCTTATGCTGTTGCATAGAATAATGTGATAATAATGACAGTATACCTAGAAATGGAACAGCAATCTTTCAGTAAATCTGCTGGCATGGTGAGACATTGTCATTTAATTTCAAGCAAATGTACCTGGTAGCATTCAGTTCCAGTTTTTAAAGACATTGTTCCACAGATTTGAGGTCTGGGGGTGTGGTGGTTTTACTGTACTGGGCAGCTAAACACCACAACCACTCTCTCACTCCACATAGCCAGGTCGGGTGATTTGACGATCACCATTTCATGATTAAAGTCTGCCTTTTTAAAGGGACAAAGTAAAACATAGGACTGTTTCCAAATCATTCTGATTTTGTATTATGTTTGGTGTAAATCCTAAAAACCTCCACATATTCATGAGAACTGAGGCTCTCATTACTTGCGGGAAATACAGTAGTAGCTGGGCTGTATTTGTGGAGATGGTTACTTTTTAAAAATTTAAAGTGGTACCTCTCAGTCACAAAGGGGTTATTCCCCCTTTGTGTTGGGAAGCAGTCATCTGGGGAAAAATCCAGCAAGAAAATTCAGAGATAACTATGTTTGCGGGCCAGAATCTTTGTCACCAGATGAACATCATGCTGCTATCAGATAGCAGGTAGTTCATTCTAGTTTTGTGTGCGTTTCCTGTTTAGTGGGGCTGGACACTAGTAGAAAGTGTAATCAGATATAGCAAGCAGCCTGTTAACGCTTGCTGCGGTGCTCTAAGAGAGAGTTGTCCTGACTGCCTGAGGTCCATCAGCATTCAGATTATACCACAGTATCTTAAAATGATGACTGTGTTAATTTTCATGATTTGTCCTGCAGAATCCAACTGGTGTGATTTTCTGTAAGAGCAAACTACTTGAGAGCTGTATTCTCATCCCACGTCTGTTGGCCTCTGAACACCAGTAAATGTCTCATCATATCTAGTGGTGTTCAAAGTTATCAGGAGGCCTACTGCTAGACATCAGGCACTCTTCCTTCTTGTAGTGTGGAAGGAAACTGTCTATTGAGCAATGGACAACTTACTTTCCTAACAGGTAAGGGGACTAGGCAGTTTTGTGGCTGCCTTACTCAGTAAAGTTCATTTAGAGATTTCATGGTGGGTATTTAAGTGTTTACCAACAAAAAATATTTTCTTCATAGATCACAGCTTGTATACATAGAGTTGGCATTTTTCGCTTCCAGAAGAAGGCCATGACATTAACAAGATTAAAAATCTAATAAACAGTAAAAAGTAGGTATGGAGTCAGTGCAGACAAGACAATGTGTCACACCTTTAGGCCTTGTCAACATACAAAAGCTTCACCCATTTAATTGAACTTACTTTTAAATAAATCAATTTAACTACAGTCTTGAAGCCCTCATATAGCTACTTCTGCATCGTTTTACAAAAGGCTTACATTGATTTGCCTTAAGTAGATTTCTTACTGACTTAAGCTAAATCGCAAGAAACCTGTTGCAGGCCAGTTTAGGAGTGTTCATGTGGGTCTGTAATTAAACTGATCTGCCAAATAATTTTAGTGACAACAATGCAATTTTTGTGTTTGGAATTGCTGAAAGTAACTGCCAAATTGCAAGTACATTTACTGGCTTTTAGCCTTTAACATCAAAGATTTCTTCTCATAATTGCAATGTGATGCATTTGAAAATGTTTGTCATCTTACGTTCTACACCTACACACCTTCTAATGTTTAACCTTTTTGCTATTAATCTGTAAGTGTTTTGGTGTGTACTAGTCATAAAATCAATGATTTGCAGTATCATTAAACATCCCCACCCCCGCCAATCTAAATGTTTTTTGGTGGTTAGACTAACACATGATGATCCTAAGATGAGCCCATCTCCATTATATGATAGTTTGACTCTAAAACACACAGTAGCAAAACAAGGGAAACACAGGAAGAAGAATAGGCTGCAAGACTTGAAGTTGCAACTTTTCTTCCTCATTCCTTCATTATTATTGTTCAAGGTTGTGTCCTCTAAAGTTTACTCTCTTTAGGACATCCACAAGAAATTAGTACTTCTGAATAGCTCTCGGGTTAATTTTCCACCTTGGTAAATACTTGCTTGGAATTTCTTGTGATGGATTTTATTTAGTGCAGTAAGGTAAAGAGACTGTCACGCAAGGCCCCACCGCATACGTGTTCTCTCCTTCAAACCCCCTCTTTCTAGCAGTCTGACCCAGAGTTGACTCCCAGAAATAGGGAGAAGTAGTCATTGCAGGGAATATGCTAAAAAGGTGAGGGAATTCTGTATCTTGCCTGTTTGATTTGTGATACCAAGTGTCCTGTATGGTCATGAATTTTAGTTCTGAGGCTTCTCTTTGAAAGTGTCTTTCAGGTATCTTTTGAGAATCAGGGCTGTGAACCATAACATTTTCTCAGTAGAAGAATAAAGGGGAAAAGTATACAAGTTTGGTGAATTACATGTTTTCTTTTAGATTTTCAGAATGGACGGGCCATTCACATTGGACCAATAGAAATTACCTAATTCATTCACATGAAGATGCATAGAAACGACGTTTCAGAGGCTATTGTTGGAGCATTGGGTGGTGTACTGGTTATTTCTCTGTTAATTTCTCAGCCATGAAGGAATGCTTTGTTCTTAATTGAAAGCAAACGGCTACAGTTTGCTGCAATATAAATAACAGAACCTGTAGAAATTTCACTTTAGTAATGGACAGCTCTGTTAATGTTTTGCATCTAACTGATTCTTCATATCGAGTGAATAGAACCAGCCGTTTATAAACACAGAGTTAAGATACAGCTTTTATTCCAAATAGGCACCCAGACAATAAGGAAACATAAGGAAAACTGTTTCTTTCACATAATGAAACTAAACAAACTAAACAAAGGAATACAATGTCAACAAAATTTCAAAATGCACCATAATTTTTAGGTTGAGTAAACTTATTTGACTGAGCTATCAGCAGAAATTAAAAGGAAACACACCACAACAGCTACAACTAAAGCAAAAACTCTACGTTTTAAGTGTGTACGCGGCTTTGTTTTGCAAGAAAAGATGCAGTATCTACCTGTACTGGCAACAGACCTTGTTAACATGGTTACTGTAGATAGCTAGAAAGTGGATAGAAAACATTTTGCCTATACCAGAAAGGATTTTAAAATTCGTATCTATTCAATTTATTGTATGAATATTTATAGGAGATCTTTTTTTTTTTTTTAAACCCTAGTGAATCATAACCTTGTTATGCCGTTGTACTCAGAAGTCCACTAATCTTCTAAGAGACAACTGCTCCACAAAAAAAAAAAAAAAAGTTTCAAAAATACTCCTGCTTTACTTACTTTTTTGAAATAGATACTTGAATTACAGGTCTTGTAGGTATTTGCTATAACCACCAAACCATATAGTGTTCATGTCTCTCTTATCCAAATTACACATTTACTTTTGTGAAGATCCAAAATAAGAGATTGACAAAGGGATGGCAGAGACTAATATCCAGAAAGATGACTTGGGATATGGAAGACCCAGAGTCATGTCCCTTCTTCAGACTTGTAAAACTTCAACAGCAGACAGTGAAGAAGAACCATCCCACTATTTCTAAGATACTCTCTAGACTACATGCATTCAAGACTGAAAACAAAGAGGATAATTGGTACCCAGTTTTTCTGCTGAGCAGTGAATGCTGTTGCTGCAGCACGGTAGAGCCAGTGCTGTTATCTTGTTCTTGTTTACAACATTGGAATTATTGTAAACAAATACTCACTAGACAATAGGCAGACTATTCCTGTAATGTATAGTTAGGATAATCTCCTGGAGATGGGTGGATTTGGACTATACCTGGGCAGAAGTACTTTCTTTCTCTCTGATCTTTTTTTGCTTTTTGCTTTGAGCACCAATTACATTGTGGACCTGAGGAGTTCTAGAGAAAATGTTTTGTGGAAGCTGGCATGCTTTGGTTTTGGTTTCGGTGAATGAAGAGGGGGAAAAAATCCCATATGCCAATGTTATTTTCTTTTTTGATTAAATGGGCTGCACAATAACTAGAAGGTTATCTGGATTATTTTTATTATTTTTTATTACTTATTATTTATTATTTTATTTTTAAATTAGGATTTTGATGGTACTTGTGGTGTGAGCTTATGGTAGATGATTCTGAATTCTGAAATTCAAAGGTGGCATATCTGGGAGGATGATGGAGACTACATTATTTGCAGTCATTGCTACTTCTCAAAGGACAGCACAAAATGGTGGGAAAATCTGCAGCGGCTCATTCATGTTTTTAAATCCCTGCTTTGTGAAATGTGTTCTTGTAAAGAAGAAAAGGATGTTAAACCAGATTATTAAGTTCAGGCCCTGGGAAATATAATGGTGATATGCTTTTTTTATTATTATTATTCAGTTCCTTACATAAATACAAGAGAAGCTATACTAAAAAAAAAACCTCATGTGACATACAGTTCATAGAAAAATTAAAGAAGTGAGTATAAATCATTATTCTGTGATGTTAAAGTAGCATATGAAATAGTAGGTGGCAAGAGGAACAGCAATGATCAATTCATTTTGCTGCTGAAGCGAACAAAATAGCAAAGAGACAGCAGGGCCACTGAAAGGATAAAACTTTGACATAATAGAGGGCCAAAATGGATTCTTCACCCTAATGATTATGAACTGTGGAGGTGGTAATATTCCAGGAACAAAGAGTGATTTTGCTCACGTTTTTTCCTTCTTTCATAGCACATGAAACATTGAAAGTCTTTATCACTATATGAGAGCAGATGATAATAAGGCAATTAGAACGATCAAAAGCTGACAAAGAAGCAGGCTTAGAAGAATCATATATCAGAATTCAGGAATTATTAGCAATAGAAAATGGAAGGTCTTCTGCCAAGAGGGCTAATAGATGTGATCAGTAGTAGGGGAGAGGAAGATGTTTTTGTAGAGTAGTGGGAGCTAAGGGAATGCACTAAATATCCTTGTGAAGACGTAGAAAATATTGGCAAAATTACAGGATATTCAGGCACAAAACTTGACAAATACTGAGAGGTCTGTTGGCATTGATTCATAAAGAGGACACAAAGACTGATAAATGTGTTTAGTTCAAACATTGCTAAATTAGTGGATAACTGTGAAACAGCTACATGGCAGAATTTATTGAGGTTTTAGGAAAACACTTGATATTTAGATGGATTTAAAAAGTCATAAAATATCATATCAGCCAAACCTGTCAAAGAGTAGTGTGGGCTGTGCAAGTATTCAGTAATCCAGAACAGCATGACATAGAAAATGCTAATGATTTACTTAAGCTCTTTGTAGTTAAATTCATGGGATTACCGTTAACTATGTATCTTAGATTTTGAAAAAGAAATACTGCCTTCATGGAGAATTAACAATTATGCATCATTGGCTATCTGATTTTTCTGTGTGTTAGTGGTACATACACTTGCTGACATTTCCTGCACATCTTGCAGCATCTCATGAACCTCTTAGAAACTACCAATCAAGGTGAATGGGAGAAGCAGCAAAGGAAGTGTCTGCTGGAATCTAGAACAGTTAGGCACAGCTAAACAGATACAGACTGAATCACCTACTTATTCCAGCTCTCTCTTTTTATATACTGCAGCCTCAAGGTAAATCATGTGCTCCTGGTACAGTCTTATTACTTCATTAAAGTCTTTCCAGTTTGTCAAAAGCTATACAGAATGGCATCACATACAAAAAGTATTATCATCTTGTTGGAGGGAAGTGAAGGTAACATTACTGTGATTCATTTTTAGTGCTGGGTAATACTTGGAGATGCATCATGAATACATTTATTTTTGTAGTGGAATAAACCACACTGTGCAAAGACTTCCTTGAAGAATAGTGTTACATGTAGAGTATAGTACAGTACATTACAGCTCTGCTGCTATACTTAAGACTCAGTTGACACTTCCATTATCCTCTCCTGATTTATTGCTAGCATTCATACTACAGAAGCATCCAGAAGTCCCAACTGAGATCATGTCTGAATTGCTCTGCAGAGCTTTCAGTTGGAGTGGGTAAAAAGTGGGAGGGGAAACAAAATGATGAGATGACTTTTCTAAGACTGAGAACCAATTCACTTAGGAGGTGAGAGATGAGAGGGGTCCAGTCTGAAAGCTGAATAACCACAGAAGCTGAGATCTGAACTTGCAGGAATTTGCTTTTAGCTTCAGCTCAGCTCTCTGGTAATACAATCACATTGCTTTCAGCTGAGGACAACTCTGCCAGCAAATAAAATGAGTTTGCACCTACCTATTTTATTATAAATGGACATATTCACACTGACAGCACCTGGTTTAGAACCTATATTTCCTGATTCTCATTCCAGCCAGCTCCTCACTCTATTACACTCCCCATCCAGACAGGCCTTTAGGTATTGTTGCCAATTTATTCCAACTAGATACTTGCCTAAAAATGTGTCTTTTTGTTTTAAAATATTTATGTAGATTAGGTGGTTATTTCCAAATAAACAAATATTGTTCACTTGATCTCTTTATGTCTATCACTGGTTACAACTGGATTGGATTGCTATGGGGAAATGTACTAAACACACTGCTCAGTAAAAGGACAGGGTTCTGCAAATGCCTACTGTAATTTTTCTTTGGCTGTTTGCAAGACATGTTAGCAAGTACTATTTACTTTAGTTTTTATTTTAATCAAAGGTATAAGTATCTATTTTAATCTCTATGCCTAGAGAAGGCCTTTATCCTTATATGAATGATTAATGCATAAAAATGCTCTGTAGTCTTTTCAGAGGTGCAAGGGGCAATCAGTCGTAGAGCTTGCAATGAATGCAAGTATTGATTTGCTAATATGAAGTAATTTGTGTGATCTGAATATAGTGCATACAATGTGTGCAAATTGATTCCAGTTAATCATCTTTGACTGTTCTCCTAAATCTTGGTAAGTGAAAGCCCTGGCTTTCCCTACTCAGGTTTCTTGGTGGCTTTCAAAGGATTGATTTCCCTTTAAATCTTTGGTCCCTGATCCAGTGTACCACTTGATAGCTGGCTTAAATTTAGCCACGTGGGCATCCATAGTAACTTCAGTAGAAAATAGTTGCGTACTCAAATTCAAATGCATGCTGACATATTTTGTGGGATAAAGGTCTAAGCTTGTATCTTATGTTATTTTTATTAAATAGCAATTACTAGACAAAGATAATGTCAGCTTAATGTCTGACAGAACTGGATTGATTTAAGAAAACAGAGCAAAATGGAGTTAAATTAAATACATCCATTTTACAGCATATATTTGCTACACTATTAATGAAAAGTTTAACATCATTAATTAATCTGAACAACTCATAAAATGGTTGTTAAATAGTTCTGATGGGAAATCCATGTCTTGTAATTTCAAACTTACCAACCTGAATGCATAAAAAAATATATACATTTTTAGGGAATGCTAACAGTTAATACATCCTTTGACTGCAGTTTCTATTAAATATATTTATTAAGCAATTTTAAATAGAATGGTAATATCTGAAACATGTGGATAGTATGATATTAAAAGACAAACCTGTAGATGGAATAAATTCAGATATTGAAATAAATGTTAGAAATCATTATTAGCTGTAGTATCCTGACCACATTACAAATTGACTTTGCAAATTATAGTTTGGCTACATAAAGTCTCCACCACAACTGAATTTGAGTAATAGCACACTTATCTTTTATCTGTTGCAAGCTATTTTTTTGTTGTTGTTCAGTTGGCTTTGAAGCTAATCAGTTCTTGGGGCTGTCTGAATTTCAGTAATATATTGAATAAATAACATTTTATCTCTACTGTGATCAGATGAACCATAATGGCACAAAAAGCTTTCAAAATGCACAAAAACACATTTAACATATGGACTTAGGCAGCTGTATGGCCATATGATTATTCACATCATTTTCTCTCTCTCTGTCTTTTTTTTTTTTTTTTTTTTTTTTACATATTTGTGTGAACATAAGTGTTTTCCATTGAATGTTTGTAGAAAGCGATAGAAATAAGTCCCAAATGCATCCTGATGCATCTATAACTGAATGCATATCTGCAAATCCTTTTGCTATTGCTTAGTGGTACAAGTGCTGTTCAATTTGTGATGCTATAGTAAGAAATGGTTTCTAGGTACCTCTTCAGTCTTTAATATAGCCACCAGTAAAATATACTTTTTCTGGATTTTTTTTCAACTCTAAATAATACCAATAAGACTATGATATTTTAAGGCCTTGTATAAAGTTAATATGGAAATTACAAAAAAAAAAAAAAAAAAAAAAAAAAAAGAAACTAATTAACGGGAGCCTTAACTTCAGTGGAAACCTGGTGGTCTTAGTTGTAATGCTGGTACATTGATGATTCAGGACAAGCAAATGCATGCAAGAGAATAAGACAAGAGGAAACAAAACACTGAGCATAAGCATCTGTCATCTCATACCTCTCAGGAGATGACCATGATGACCATCTGAAAACAGTTGCAGAGGCTAATATGTTGGCAAGAATGGCTTATTTTCAAAATGAGAAGCATTAATAGCACCAAAAATTCTGAAAGCACATGATTTAATTAGCACATGGAGAGGGAGAGAAATTAATGTATTTTTAATAATTGATCATCACTACATAGTAACTTCCATATTAAATGTGCTAATTACATTAGATGCAGAGAACTAAGGGTTTCCTTTCTCATATTGCTATGTGCATGTGGTATTGTGAGAAAGATTTTGTCCCTTCCAAAAGCAGACATAGGACCAGGATACAAAACAAATTTACCATGTGTATAGTTCAGTGGGACAATGCATCTAATACAGTTTGACAGCTACTTCCTACAAGAGCTTGCGTGCTCTTTGTCATATCCTAAGCACAGGTTGATTCTATTCTCCTCTAACTCCTCATATAACGTGGCTTCTTTAGACTTGTGTGAGGCCAACAAAGGCAATGCTGTTGATACAGACATGCAATGCAACTATTCATGCACTTGCTATTTCTTGCACACTGTTAAACAGATATCATATTTCTGTCATCTGACATGTCTGCTGCCAAAAAAAAATAGTTATTTTTTTAAGCCATAGTAATTTACTAGTTTGGTAGAAAAAAATGGTATCTCCATGAGGAGTGTTTGTTGATACATTGTTGTTGGGAAACCCTGTTAGTGCAAAGGTGGCCTCAAGTCAAGGTAGCTGTCAGAGCTACAATGCCCATTCCTGTATATGGTACAAGAATACCACATTATTTACAAATCCATATGAAATGTTAGTAAAGATAATAATAATAAAGATAGAATTTACAAGTCCAGATTCTTCCTGAACTTTCCGAGCCTGCAGATTTGGGACAGATTTTCTCTCAGCACTTCTTAATCCGAGTTGTCAGAAGATACATTTGTTTCCATGATTTTGGAAGGTAAATAGGTAAGTGTGTGTGCAGGGGGGAAGGAGGAAAAGAATGAAAAAATTGAACAAGACATTTAGTAAAGTGTCACTGAACTTTAATTCCTGATAGCTACTTCTGGTTTAGGATTGCAGTGAGTTTTGGTTAAACGTGCTTTGGCAGCAATGGGAATATCTTTAATATACGAGTTCATGCATTTCAACATCCTTCTTTGTCTCATTTTTAAAAACACTGCATTTTTGAACTTCATAAAATGAATAAATGGAGTTAATTAATGCCTAACTGTGCTTGATCTACTGTTTTTAAAAAGCCTAAACTAATCCTAAAGAGAATTATATGAGGATATGATGGGATTAAACTCATCTTCGATTATGCTTAACATTTCTTCTGTACAACTACTTAGAAACCCTGCTCATATAATAGTGTGATGGACACCTGGATTATTTAAAGGAAAGCCTGGCTATTTTTCTTGCTGGAGGACAAACCCTCCATTGCTCTTCAAACATAGAATGTATTTTCTTGCTAGTACTAGCTGCTAAAGTGGGAAAACCTACACATCTCTAAAACATGATTGTAGTCTATAAATGATAAGCAGACATGTAAAAGCAATTGTGTGTGTGTAGATTGTGAACACTATGGGTTAAATTAAAGATGTGAGGTGCAAGATCAGGGTGTGGGCCTGGCTGAGGTCCATGGCTGTGGGATGGGGCTTCATCATCATGCTATCATCAGAGAGCTATGAGGGCCCCTTTCTACCTGTTCTAGGCTTTGCTGCCAGCACACCAAGAAGCTCTATTTCCACCCATGCCCTTCAGAAGCAGGCCTTGTCTGTGTGTCCTCCCGCACGTGCTGTTACCTTCAGACCCACTGAATTCCTCTGGCTGCTGTTATGTCCTCTGGCATAAGAAGCCTTTAGGTTCAGCTGAAGAACCTAGAAGACTGATGCTACTGAAGTAATGTAATCTTCATACATATGGCACAGCCCAAAATATCTGTTGTCTTTCTCGTGATAAGATCAAAGAAAAGGCCCAACTTACCTAGAAGAAATTCTGGCAAGCTTTCTGGATACTCACCTGATTCCTTCAATAATAATAGAACAGTTTTAAGGTTGAGGAATGACACATAAAGAGCTTGTCCTATGGTCTTTGGCACTCTGTGGCTCTTTTAGTACTCTGTTTTCCAAAACGTACTCATGCCTTGTAACTCACACAAGTTTCCTAGGGTTGCATTAGTGCATTTAAGATGGCAGATGGGTCATCCTAGACTGGTTCATAAAAGCAAAATAAACTCAATATTCTTCCACAATTAACCATGTGGAAGAAACCTTATTTAACCTCATCATGTTTGGAAGAAACCTTATTTAACCTCATCATGTTGTGGGTTCTGAAATATTTATCTTTGTTTCAGAGGGTGAGAAATATATCTTCAGAGTCTATGTCTCTCATGTCTCCTTTATCTTGTTTGAATACTGTGGCCTTTTTTTTTTTTTAATTTTTAGTCTGAGAGATGTTTTAGTTTGCATCATTTTTAAATTCTTCTTCACCTGGCAGAAACATCAGCCAGGAGTGTAGTAATTCATGTGGCAAGTAAACAGAGGCGTAGCTTCCTTTCCCTTAGTAAAGCATTCTGTGGCTATACTTCTGCAGCAACTCTGGAGTCCTGTGCTGTGAGCTGTGAGACCTTTGCAGAATGCCTGCCTAATGGGTCACATGCAGCTTCATGGAGCTGTAGGAGAAAGGAACTTGGAAATGAAGTGGCTCACTTGAAAAGAAATCTGAAATTATTTAAGTCAGTCATAAAAAATTTGAGTGTTCTGTGCCTAACCTCGCACCAACACTTACTCAAATAAGAGCCAGATAAACTTTGTTACAGATAAACATAGCTGTAAATCTTAAAAACCAGGTCTGGTTGTTGACTCTATACAATAATTAGGATTAGTCGAACTCAAATCCAACTGTTCTATCACTTAGTTGAAGGATTTAGTAGATATCTGAGGATCACTGATCTGAGATTCAGCAGCAGTGCTCCTTAGATGACTGTGTAAGATCCACTGTTGTAAAACAGGCCAAAGTACTTTGAAAGCATAATTAATACATAAAATTCTTGTATGCTGTGACTTCATCTCTGCCTGAGAAAAACAAAACAAAACAAAAAACAAACAACTTTACAACATAGCAATCAGTAACAACAAAAGCGTATTTCCTTAAACTGTGAAGGTTTAAGCTAGCCACCTTTACTTGAAGACATTGATTTAACAAATCTATTTTTATGTTGGCTGAGCCACAACAAAGGTGGAATTTAGCTGGGAGCCCCAAGACATCCCTAATAAATGCAGCTGAAACATCACTTCCTTGATGAGGTATACCTGGCAGGACAAAGAAACCTTGATGGATGTGGAACAAAGAAGCCATGGTAATGAATTGACCTTCCAGGAAAATGGGAGTAACCAACAGCTGTCCTGGGAACTAATGTCCTACACCCTCTTACGCATCTGCATCAAAAAGATATAAGAAATATATTGCTATCTATCCAAAATAAGCTTCTTTACTTTGGAGAGTTGTGTCTTTATTTTGCTCATTGAGTTGCCCTGTTATCATTCGGACGTCCTGTCATTCATCACCAGGAAGCTGGACAGTACTGCGTCAGGATTGAGTTTACTTCCATATCTGTTAGGAAGCGGCACTGGGGCTCTGCAAGGTTGCATCTCCACTTGAAAGCAGGAGGTTTATTCTGTTAGCCTGTATAACAGTGCATCTGCTGTATGTTAATGAAGCTTGCTCATCAAGCAAATTCTTGTGTTCACTGCAAACAATACAAGTTCTGGTTTTGCATTGCAATGTGCCAGGATTTTGCTTATTCTTGCTTGTTATAGGAGCGGTTCTGTTACATGCCACCCGGTCAGAACATTTACTTCTGAGGTTCTGGCCTTTGGTCTTTGTTTTTCCAGTGCTGAAAACAGCAACTTGCTAAACCGAATGCATCCTCCGAACATAGTAACAGCAGAAAAGAATATATATTGTTTTTCTTGGAAGTTGTTCATATGCCAGAGAATCTTCATGATTTTCCCATGGAATTTTTTTCAGCCCTTCATTGATTCTCATATTCACTATAGTCTCTTTCCAAAAAGGGGTAATTTATTTTTCCTACTATGGGCTCAGCTGAACATCGTAGGCTTGAAGGTTCAGCTCAAATACTGATAGTTTTTTTCCATACCAAGGAAAAGGACATCCAGAGAGTCAGTTTGGAAGGAAGGAAATTTAAAAGAGGAAAGACAAAATGCAGTGGAACTACATACAGAAAGAGTTTCAGTATTTTCAGTTCACAGTAGCAATTCAAAATGCTTTTGGTGCTTTTGGATTAACCAGTGCATAAATAGCTGTTTTGTTATAAAATATCAAGCCTTTACAGTTCTGCTTAGATGCCTCTCCTGGAGAAAATCTTTGTTAACATAGAAACATATCATAACTGACTTTGGCCAAGTATAGTGATGACATGGCCAGCTGAGGACTGAACCCAACACAGCAGCTACAGAAAGCATAGAGGGGAAGCTTAGTCTTGCAAAATTTTGTTTCTGGTGTTCTTCTGCTATGTATTTGTCTTGTCAGATGATTTTTTGTGAAGACGAGATGAAAACATATAATTAGTTACACTCGCTTTATTGCCTGAAGGGCTTCAGTAGAGATACCTTGAATATCTGCCGTTCCTGATGGAAACAGCTCCATTAGCACAGTGGGTATAAGGAATTTAAGGAATAGGTGAAGTACAACTTATTTGTTAGTGCAACATAATATGCCTTACAAAACTTATCATGTGGGTTTGCTGCTGGAAGGAGAATGTTTTAAGGGTTTCTAGTGGGAAGAAAATGCTGCCTTTCTGCCAAGACGGTAAAAAAAATAAATTCCACCGCTGTATAGTGGAGACAAAAGCTCTGAGTTTATTTGAACTAAGATGATGCACAAGATCTTAATTTTAGGTGAAAAATAGAGTAGAATTTCTAAAAGAATTTCTCAGAACTATTCTTGTGGTAAGTCAGAAATAACAGGAGACATTTCATGTGAAAATGTCTGGGGACTTAAGATTTCTGAAGAATTATCGTAAAATATTTTTGTCTTTTAAAAGAAACAACTCTCTTCTAGGGTCCAAACACATAAACCCTTTGGTGCCATGATCATATTATGGCTTTAAAAAGGCAGAATAGAGAGACACAAATTTAGAAGCTGTTTTGTATGGTACTTGAAATGTGGAGTACTGCTAGGCCTGAAGGCAGAGGAGACGGAGAGATAGTCAGGATGTCTGCTTTTCTTTTTTTTTTTTTTTCTTTTTCACCACTTATTAACTAAGTGAATCTCACCACTTCTGTAGCTGCAGCAGGTCCTGTCTATTACAGGCTCTAAATAAATAAATAAATAATCTGCTCCTTAGAAAATGCAATTAAGCTCTGTTGTTTGTTTTGGACTTATTTTGATGGTAATGTAGGAAGGGCATATGTTTCTTCGAGCTTGTGCTCACAACTTCAGTCTTCTGAGACACCTTTTGACACACACTGAATTGGAGATTTTTTTTTACCCCAGGGTGCTTTCAGATGACATGCAGCTCTGTGATTTTCAAAAGCAGCAGCAGCTCCAATTGCTCTGTGCTCTAATGTTATCAAACAACTGTATGTACGAGGACGGCGATTCTCTTGCCTATATGTCTGTAACACTCTTTGCATATAAAATTAAGGAGAAGAGCACAGGACATGCCCACTTACTATCTACCATATCTTAAATCCTAGATAAACAGTTTTCAGTTTAGCTACAATTTACAGATAGCACATCTGACATACATTTATTCTGGACTTCTGTCCTCCCTATTTCACTGTTAGGTAAGTTTATTTCTTTGCATTCTGATTTTTTTTTTTTGTTGTTGCTATTTCTGACAATTTGTTTAATGAGCAATTGGTAGTGAATATGTCTACTAGGAAGGGGAGTAGCTGTTCTCAACTTGTGAATTGATTTGCAAATTCAGCTGTCAAAAAGACCCCGAGAGGAAACCGCAGTAAAACTTTGTTTTCAATTAAGCTTGTATCTCCCCAGCAGTGCTCTGGGCTGTTGTGAGAGGCTCCTTCACATCTAGACTGTTGGAGATCAGACACTTCACAGAGGTAATGCCTTTGGCCCTTAAGGGAAGGGAAGAAGTGAACCACAAAGTACCTCTTTTGGGTGAGACAGTCAGCGTATCATTAGCTGAGATGACTGCAGGTCTTGCTCTTCCTCAGCCGGGATTCAAAGGTGTGACAATGGAGATCTGGGAATGAGAGAGAGAGAAAAAGAAAAAGCAGGGGCTTTTGCATAGTCTCTCCCATGTGTTTGGCACAGTATTTTGCTTTTATTGTGTTACGGAAAAAAAAAAAAAAGAAAAGAGGAAAAGAAACAATAGGCCTTCCAAGCTACCAGCGTTAAAAATTATCTGAACTTCGTATACATGAAGTTTTAATTACACCATTTTATTTTGTGTGCATGCTTTGGTCAACAGCATTCAACGTTTTGTGTGAAAGCAAGGATTTCTTACTTTTAGCAGCAGCTCCTGATGGGAAAAGACGTCTTGACAGTAGGTGGCAGTGCAGCTCTTTCTTTCCAGAATTGGACACAGCAGCATAAATCTAGCATTTACAAAGTACAGCCTTTTCCAGATGCAGGCCTCAGGGCCATATTCAGTCCTGCAATTCACTTCTCATTGCTGGGGATGTCTCATTAGGAGATTAACTGTTTAAAATGCAGTGCTAATGTGAAAGTTTTAATTGGGAAATCCTGTGCATGTTAAATTAATCTTAAGTACTTTTATCTAGAATGCCTGCTTCCTTTCCATGGCACTTTGTTTTTTTAACCACCTCACATTCTTTTACATCACATTAAAAAACTTGAAATAGGCCGACAATGCTTTTTACATTAGACTTGGTTGAAGGCGATTTGCAAAGCTGGTTTCTGAAGCCTCTGAAATGCTCAACTAGAGGGGTTCCTACATGCAGTGTGAGCTGAACGGTGCCAGTGCTATTGTGTATTGGCAGACAGTTTCTATCTGTGGAGAGATTGCAGGGCAAAGGTTTCATCCTATCCACAGCTTATGTTTCATGGATAAGTGTGTTATGCATTAGGAAATTCTGAGAACAACTGGGATTTGCAGTTTGAAAGAAAAGTGGTTGGTAACTCAGCTAAACATTTAGGCTGAGATTTTCAAAGTGGCCCTGGGGATTTTAGAGACTAGAATCTCAGGCTGCTGATAAAATCCTCAGCCCTTAGGCCTATTTTCTTTTCTTTCTAGTGCTTGTACTATAGTTTTTAATTTGACCATATCACACACACAGATGTCTTGGTATCTGATAGAAGAGGGCAGGAAAGGAAAAAGTTGCCGCTCTGCCAAGATATTAATTATATTCCAATTATTACCTTATATGCACAGTGCAGGTTTTGTCTGCTTACTTTTCTAGTTGCCGTTGCTTTTAAAGTCTTGATCTTCCTCAGGGGCACTGTGTGTACCATTTGGCTGTCCTTTTGTCCTCTTTCCAGAGAACATTTTTTTTAGAGAGAGTACTTTGGACATAGCACTGTTGTGAATACCTTTTCCATATTTACCAGGCTGGCTGAACTCAAACAGAAGAGTTCTTTCACTTGTACTACATTGCCTAGTGCTGAGATTCCTGAAAGGGAGTAGTCTGCAAAGTGGTTAAAGGTAAACAGCTTACCGTCTGTTTAACACACGTATTTTAGACTTTGTGATTAAATGGGATTATTTTTTGGCAAATAACCTTCTTTTTTTTTTTTTCTTTTCTTTTTTTTCTGAGCATCTGGAATGAAATGCGGCCAAAGAAGTCAAATGATAAGGATCAGTCCCTTAGCAATGGCCATGAAAAAATGGAATTTGACCCATCATGATTTAGAGTTTTTCTCTGTGTTTGTAGGTAACGTCACTTCTGCAGATGCTGAAATACCATTAAAAGGACTCAGAGAGATGGTTTTGGAATAGTGCATATAATTACTTGCATTTTGGGCTACTGAATATTCTCTTTAGATCATATATAAACAATGTAGCATAGAAATTACTATGGTTTTATCAGCATTAAATTAAACGACAGTAATGCATTTTGGGATATGTGTCTCAGCTATGAAAGCTAAATTTCACATTCATCTCTTCCGTGGAATGCTTTCAGGATAAAGAATATGAAGCCCACCCTTTGGCAGAGGAGTTGGAGCAAATCTGCCAGTGCCGAGGTTTTCATGGGGCTTTAGCAGTTAATACTTAAAATGCAGATGCTCATGTTTGTTGTTTGCATGATTTCAAGGATTCTGATGAAATGTTCCATCTGATCTAGTTTCAGAAAACCCAGGGAAATGTGTTAAAGGGCATGATTCATGTCTTGCATTTGTATTTGCAGAGAATAAGAAAAACATAAATATTATTCCAAACTATAGATACTTAAAAAAAAATTGAATCTTATCTTGCAGTGTTACCCATCTTTTTTATAAATGTTATATAAGGCAAACATCATGCTATATTATTGAGGGTGGTCTAATTTTATTTTCCTAGAACACAAAATTATCATGTGTGATTAAACAGTGAAATAAAATATTACTGAGACATTTGCCTCCAGTCAGGGAGAACATGGCTGAAGGGATTGCAGTAAATCTTGCATCAGATAAGGCCCAGTAAACCTATATATACATACATATATGTATGTGTGTGTGTGTGTGTGGAGGGAGTGGGATATAAGGCTGAAGTAATTTTAAAAGGAGACTTAGTATGATAAGGTATTTGGAAAGAAGACGCATGGAAATGCTAATCCTTGGCAAAAAGGACTATTTCCAATGTTTTGGTAATATTATGGTACATTGAGAGCTAGGTCAGCCAGCGTTTTCAAAATTAAGTCGTCTGGGGACATTTGTAGTCAAGTGCTGTCTTTTGATAAGGGGAAAGGTTCGGAAGTTTGAAAGGAAGCTAGTAAATGACAAATTGTCTTGCATGTGGGAAAGGGAAAACAATGGGAAAGAATTCTCTGCTAGCATATTGATCCCCCAAAAGATGCCAGTAGCTTCATGGTTAGCCTGCAATGAAGTCATTAGATAACTGACAAGTTAAGTTGAACTTTAAGCCTTGGTAATAAATTGTGAGTGTCCACAGTTTAGGGTAAATTAACCAATTGGATATTAGAACCAATGTGATGATTTTCAAATGATAACTGTAGCAGAGCCTGCATAGAATAGATTGATATATTAGAACCGTTAACATCTGTTGACGTGCAACTCATATTTTAAAGAGGGAAGTTGAATTTTAATTCATATTCTGAGCCAGGTTTTTCTGCTTCTCCAAATGTATGTTGCTATCAAAGAAGATGTACATATTTAGCTTAACAAAGATAGTCTCTTTCTTTGCGTATGCTTTAATATAATATTCCTGAGAAGTGCCAAAGCTCTGGAAATAGAAGCCTTCCTTTTTTCAACTCGACAAGTGCAGCATATTCTGCTGCAATGAGTCTGTCTACATAGGCACAGCTCTGTAATGGGGAGAGCATTTACAAAGGTCACTGCAGGTCAGTCCCCAAATAACTCAGTACAGAGACTTTTTACTGAACTGTCAATGAAGATATCCACACTGTATTGCTGTTGCCCACACTGTAGGCATGCAGAACATGACACAGATCCAACTCAAAAGGCATGTGACAGTGTTTTTTTTTTTTTTTTTTTTTTTTTTTTTCTTTTTTTCTTTCTGTTTGTTTATTTGTCTTTGCTCACCTCTGTTCAGGACCTGAGCAAAAATAGATGATGGCTTTGAGCACCATATTGTGGAAATGTACTTAGCAAAAGATGCCACTTGGTGATGGGTTTCATGCTGGGGACACCAGAACTAACCTCTTATCGGTAATCTCATTTCACATAACACATGCAATATAAGTAATTCAGCATCCTTAGATTACATTAATTTTAGCTACTGTTAATCTATACTGAGCAGTTAATCTAAAAATGAAAGGCTCTGTATTCTGTTATTATTACTAATTCCCTGACCCATGCAGTCCCCTTGCTTGTATCACTGACAGAACATTAATAACTAGTCACAGTAAAGTATTATTTAGTTTCATTTGTGAGTCAGTTGAACAGCCGCAGTGTATTGACACTTTTAGTCCACTTAATTAAACCCAAAAGTACAAAACAAAAGCAATTAATTACAGCAATCAATAAATATTAAATGTGAAGTACTGAACACAAAATCAGGGTTCCATGGTGCATTGTAACAAAACAGATTTTTGAAAAAAGATAAAACCTGGGCTATACACTGTTTCTTGGAGGGCAGAATTTGCTGAGAATTTAAGAGCACAAATGGGATAGAATTTCCTATCTGGGACTACTGTTAGAGCTTTATCTGAAGTGGTTCATAAAACATACATGGGTTTTACAGTGATAAGTAAAATAAGCATATTATACATACAACAGCCAAGAAATGGTGTAAGGTAAAAATCCATTGACACCTATTGAAATCAATATGTTATACAAACAGTGCACTCTGTTTGCAAAGGAACCTTCAAGAAGGCATTCCTTAAAGAAACAGAATGGGTACAATTGCATAAAATGGAAAATGTCTTTAGATTTATTTACTTTTTATTCAAATGTTAAACTTATCTCTTGCCCATATGCTGTTTTGGGAATATCACATTGAAAAAATAGTTTAGTGTCTCAAATTAATGTACTAGCTAATTTGTGAAACTTACTCTCCTAAATTTACTCTTCCCTGGACATCAAGTTGGACTTTCAGTTGTCTCCGTATCCTTTATTTAAGGTTATATAGTTATTTTAATATTGTATATTAAACTGAATACTAAAATAATGTGGTCCTTCTTTCACTATTACTTTGTCATGAGTCAAATTAATCACACTTGAACAACTTTTAAAAACTATTCCTCAAGAGTTTTCAAACTATTAAATATTTTTCTATTATAAGGACTCAGAACTGTTCACTGCAGAGAATAAAGTACCACTTTTGCATACATTACACAAACATTTCATGCTTCGTGAATCCACAATAAATTTTCTTGCTGATTACTCATGTAATCTAAGGATCTCCTGCTGTTTTATGGAGAGTCTTATTAATTTCATTCAAGTAGTAAAATTAGCACCTGTAGAGAACCCTTTATGATTTTTAAACTTTTATCATATTTGTCATAACCTACTTCATCTATCATGTAACAGCTAGTTTATTTTACTTCCAAATCTATTAATTCGCAAAGATTTTTACTGAGGAAAAAACAATATTAAAAAAAATAAATAAATCATGTCAGCAGTGTTTAATATTGGTGGTAGTTTCAAGTCACCAGATCTGGAAGCTAGATTATTTTGGGTCAAGTACTGAAATTCCAATTTTCCTTTCCAAGTCAGGAGTGCTGAGACATATGCGTGGAACTTCCGAGTCCGCACATGTCAGTAGAAATTGAGTAAAGTACTTAACTCATTTGTTAGTGTATACGTAGAGATTTTGTTCTTGGATGGCCTGACCTCTAACTGGTGGATTCAGTTATAGAAATAACATAACTGGATTGTAGAATACAAAAGGTTAATGGTGAGTCTTCGGAGGGGGAACATCAGGACCGTTGGCCTTCCAGCTGAGGCAGAGCGGAACAGGAGCCATGTCTTGAATTCAGCTTTGATAAACACAGTTTATGAAAAGTTTTGGCAGGGTTCTGCATATGTGTTGTCTTTTTCTTCTTTGCATGGCTGATTCTCAGTAATGCAAGTCTTCAGCAAACCTATACATACATAGCCTTAGATGGACCAAATATTAAGGTAAACATTAACATTATAAAGAGGATTGTTAAGGCTAATGTACATAATTGAACATAGAAATTATGTTAGTGTGAAAGTATTGTATTGCTTATTATGTTTGGAGGCTTTTTTTTTTTTTTTAATGATATTCTGAGTCATTTCACTTGCACTGCCTGAAAGGAGAAAGATATCTTTTGTTATCCTAACTGGGATATTAACCTGTGATTGCTGCAACAAGAGGGTCAGGCTGCATGTAATTTGGCCTGCTCTGAAGTGGGGGATAGTGAAGATAGGATGTGTGTTTTCCGATATGAGTTTAAAGCTCAGGTATGGCACTCTCCATATCTCTCCACTGTAACTCTCACAGGCCCTTGGGTAGATCACAGCCTTGTAGAAATAATCTGAAAGGTTTATTGTGATGCCTTGATTCTGTGGTGTTTTGGGATGTTCTTAATTGCTTTTGATGATAATCAGTGGCCTGTATACCCTGATAATTATGGTGAAAATAATCATTTAGCAGAGTTTAGACTCTTGCAGATAATTAATACTCCTTTTTGTTATTATTGAATTAATTGCTGCTTCAGTTTCAAATCAATCTGTACAGCATAATGGCCACAGGTTTTTGTAGCTGTCTACAAAAAAGTGAAGTTAGGAAAAATATGTGCAATTAAACATTTTATCTTTTAAAATCATTATGTCCTAAATTTACAATAAAAGACATTGATTAATGCAATTAGCTTGTTCTAGAAGGAAGCACTGTTCCAAGAAACGGGAGTTACAAAGGAGAATTTATTTTGCATATTTCACCTATCCCCTTCTCTATTACTAAAGAGAACCTGACTATGTATGTATGCTTTGTACCCTAGGTACACCATTGTCTTCTGCAAAAGCAATGGGCTGAAGCTTATAATTGTGTCACACTTAATATTTTCAAGTTGAAAAACTATTTTACATTGTACTCATTTGAAATTACATTTTTATAAAGCATTGTCCTCGTACATATTTTTTTCAGAAATTTTCCCTCTTCTAAGGCATAGTTGTACCCTTGTAATACATGGATAGTGAAGGGCCAAAGGACTCGAATAATGCTTGTTTTTCTTCAGTTACTTTTCCATCAATACAATTTCTCTTAATGTATGTAGCCAGAGGAGGGCAGCAAAGCTGGTAGGAGAGCTGGAAGGCTCTTTGAAGAGAGACTGAGGACGCTTGGGTTGCATAGTTTGGAGAAGAGCAGGCTGAGAGGCGGCCTCCCTGATCTCTGCAACAACTCCTGAGGGGGAGAAAAGGAGAGGGAGGCGCCTGTCACTTCACCTCAGTAACTGACAGGATGGGCAGGAGTGGCACAGAGCTGCACCAAGGCAGGTCTGAACTGGACATTAGGAAACATTTCTTTATTGTGAGGGTGGTGAAACACTGGAACAGGCTTCCTAGAGAAGGTGGTTGATGCCCCAGGCCTGTCAGTGTTCAAAAGACATTTGGACAATGCCTTAATGTGCTTCAACTTCTGTTTAGTCCTGCAGTGGTCATTTGAAATTGACTATTTTTTAGGTTCCTTCCAAGTGAACTATTCTAATTCTACCATGTATATTCTAGACAGACCATTTGTTCTAAATCTGGATAAATCTGGATGCTGTGAAAAGTTTTTTGTTTGTTTGTTGTTACTTTAAAATATAAAACCATGGAAGAGTTCACTGGTTTCACTTGTAGAGATTTTTGCAAGAAAGGGACCTAACAGATTTTGGATGCAAATTAGGTGTGTTGACACTGGTAATCTAATTTTTTAAAAAGAGAATTATTTAATATATATATAAATATTTTTTCCATCACCAAAATACTCACACTTTAACTCAGAAGAACATTTAAAAATTCTGTATTTAGCAATGTCTAACTTCAGGGAAACAGAGGAAAAAAAGCTACCCCAAACCCAGTTCTCTTAGTCTTGATTTCCTTCAGGGCATTTGCTAGCATGTGGGAAGGGTGGGATAAATTCATCACTGGCTGAGTGTTATTTCATAGAACTAAAATTTTCTTTGGCCACTGTCTTGCAGTTATGCCTCTGCCTCATTTGCTATGGGCTGCATTTTCATGAATTGTCAAGTTGTATGCTCTTCTGCTTGTGTTTGTCAGAGTTACAGAAGCATCCCTTGAAAGGAGATGATATTTTGTAAATAGATCTTGGGATGCCCTTATTGTGTTATCACGAGAGATAATAAAACTGGCTAGCAGGCGGAGTTCAGGCTCTAACTATGGCCTCCTAGAGTCTCTGAATTCTTGGGTTTTGTCTCTTGCATTGGGCTTCACCTATCTGCCGGGACCATGGAATGAAAACGTCTGTTCTCCAAGCTCCTGTAGGGGGTGTCTGCTTAGGATGCTGTTACAGCACTGCGGTAGTTCATGGAAGAGATAACTGCATAACTCTGGCAATGTTGATAAAAACACAAATGATAACATGATCTTGCCTGTCACCAAAAAGACAGCAAACAAACTTTAAAATGCATTCAAAAAATTGTCCATCTCTTTATCTTCCTCTGATTTCATTTGACACCTTGCTCTGCTCTTTCTGCAATAGAGACAGAACATTCAATACTTGTATTACTTTTTGCCTATTAGATACAGAGTCTATCAAACTAATTTCTATATCTCATTATACACGTAGTATAGTATGTCATTCTCACATTAGCATCTTTCTAGCATTAGAAGTTTCAGTTTGTCCTTAGCATCATGTGGGGAATACACAGAAAATTAATTTGACAATGTGAGTTTATTTGGGTTGGTCTTCTCTTTTATGTATGCAGATGGTCTTATATACAATTAATTTAAAAAAATAAAGCTGCATCAGCCTGTTATATTTTACTATGTTATTCAAATTTCAGCATCTTTGCAAGTTAAAATAAGAACTCTAGCCCTTACTAGCAATTTCTGAGTTCTTAAATGGAGACTAGAGTTATGACTTCTGTGCAATTCCAGAGGTGGAATGATTTCTGTATGTAGTATTTAATTAGTGCTGCATATATTGAAGAAATATTGCATTCTTATTGTATTGATTTACCATATCCAAGAAGTGATGCTTTTAAAAAATCATTCATTCAATTCAGCAGTTACTGCAGAGTATTTGGGAAGACATTTACTCAAGTATTAAAAACACAGTAGAAATTGTGCTTGTTTTCACATTGAAAAAGTGAGATTCCTCTTTCTGAAGGACTAAGAAAGTAGAAGTGTTTCTGTATTCAGTTTTTGAGGAAGCCATTTTCAAAGCTAGTGAATCCCCAAATCATGAAGTGTCAGGGATGCTAATAAGCTGTTTTTCATTTGCAGCAAGTCTTTTCCATATGCTGTGACATCATACAAACTCTTTGTGTATATTATCTTTAGAAAAGTGACAATGTATGTGACTTCCTATGCAATAAGGACACTGAGAGTTCTGTTGTGTAATTTACTACCATCTACAACTGGTAGTAAAATGCAGGTAGTATGGGAATTGATTTATACTTATAGTGCTCTAACGAAATGTTTATTGAAAACCATGACTGAAACCACTCTGACTTTTTTTTTTTTTTTTTTAGCTTTCTCAAGATCAGTCAGAAATAGCAATATATGTCATCAGACAAAAATAGATCTTAAGGCAATGCATGAAATTCACTGTTTAAATTGTATCAAATTGCAAATTCTGGCACAAGTTCTTTAAAGGTGGAATAGAGGATTAAATCTCTCTGTGGAATCTCTTTTGATCATGCAGTGAAATGAAAGAATTGCAGTTTGATGGCAAAACACCTTTGGTAGTGAAGAAAGATTTCAGAACGACACCTATGAATTTAAGTCACAAAAGCTGTATGTACCGATATTAGCCTCTGCACTCTTCTCCCTCCTTCCTCCTCAGTTCCACTGCATATGTATATTTTGACATTCAGTTGTAGATAATCCAGTCCTGTGAAGCAGAAATGAAATGGTCATGTGGCTGAACTGATTTGGTTCTTTTACCTTTTGAAAGTAAATGTTTAGAGCTGTTGACCATCTTTGATTTAAAATATATTAAAGTATTACAGTAAGAAGTTAAATGGCAGCAGTTACGTAATTCCTACAGTCTGAATCTTTTTTTTTTTTTCCTTGAGAATTAACTTATTAATTACAGCAGTTAAGTGTAATTATTCTGCCTCTTAAGGTACTTTTATTATTGCTTTTTAACAATAAGACAAATTCTGCCAAAGGTAATTATCATAACAATAATTTAGTGCACACTTTTGATCTTGTTAGAAATACAATATAATCTTTATGAAATGATCTTTTCCATGTTAATCAGTCATTCACAGAGCAATCTTTCATGTTTCTTACTCCTCTGAGAATTAGATTGAAGCTTGGTAATTGGATAGGCAGTGAATGACAGTAGAGAATTTATTGCTCTGTTTCAGGGTCTGGTTTTGACCGAACACTGAAATGCTTGCAAAATGTGAATTAAATTTCTTCACAGTAATAAAAATGTTGCAAATTTTAATAATTCACTAAAAAAAAAAATCCATTTTATGCAAATCCAAACTTCTCATAAGTATAAATTCCTTACTGAATTGGTATGTCTACCAGACAAGCAGATACTTCAGATTTTTCCATTCTGTGCTTTCTGTTTAGAATCAGTGTGAGTTGTATTTATTTCTTTTATTGCATATGGGCATAATTTCATAACATTAGCAACCTTGTATCTGTTAAAAAAAAAATAAAAAATAATCAAACTTTTGGTAAAGTACACGTAGCAAACATGTTTTTTATTAGTAATTTAAACTTGGCTCTGATTGTATTTTCTTTGTAAGAGTTTCCTAGTGATATTAGTAAAATATTTGCCTTTACCTTGCATCTGTATTCAGGTGAGATAAAAATGAAGGGAGCCTGTTTGTGAAAGAGATACTGTAAATCAAGTGGGGGTAGATATCACCAAACCCTTAAGGATAAATTATTCAAGTTAGTTTTTGTTTATTGGTTATGGCCTCAGAGAAGATTCTCTGTAAGTGTAAGATTGCCAATGAAGAAAGATGTAAACTTTTTCTTCTAATATGTATTAGTGGAGCAAAACATTTAAAACTATTGCAGAGCTCCTGAATAATTGCTCAATTGTCTGTAAAATTGTCTGTAACGTATCTATAGTATGATACATGGTGCCTAAAATTATTAATCTCTCTCTCTCTCTCTTTTTTTTAATTCTTAAAAGGTCTTGAGGGATTTTGAAATCGAGGGTTTTATCTATAGTAATTTCTGCATGTTAAAAAAAAAGAGGATGAAAAATAGTGTGGCACATTAGAGGAAGGAGGACTCTTTAAGTATGCCTGCTTCCTGTAGCACAGTAAATGTTATGTGTATTTTCATACGCAGTGAATATCTGCTGAGCATGTAATACAGAATGGTGACATACAATATATCTTTTTGACATTGCTGTATTTCAATTCATGCCTTAACAAAATTATTTGAAAGGGCCACCTTCTTGCTGAAGTTTAGTTAATTCAGAGACTTAACACATTGTTCAAATGCTCACATTGCTTACAAAGCACTACAGAATGCCAATTTTGACTCTAAGAGACTAGTAGTAATTAAATCAATTCCTTTATGTATTTCTCAAAATATATAAAGTGACTTTGCTCGCTGGAACACCATTGTATTTCTAATTCAAGGTGTGATGTATTCTTTCCTATGTTCTGAACTTTTTTTGCTAGAATTTTTTTTTTTTTTTGGTGTGGGGGGAGGAAGCAGGTTTGAGGTGTGGGTTAGTGGGGCTTTTTGTTTGGTTTTGCTTTACTCTAGAGGTTTTTACTTATGTATGATGTGGATGAATACCTTTTTCAGAATATTTGAGGATTTTTGCCATGCAGCTTGTTTAGATTATTACACAGTAAGTGACCACGGTTCTGTATTGTATTACTTAAAAATACAAAATATGAATTTAAAAATGGAGATTGACATTTAGATAACATTGCCATTTTTTGGCATCCAGGTAACATTGCCATTTTTTATAGTTGCTTCTATAATTTGAAAAATGTTCTCCATAGTTTTTTTTTGTTTTGTTTTGTTTTTCATAATTATCTGTGCAAAAATAGGTGATAGCAAGGATGCTGAGTAATACGCAGAAAATATAGAACAGTTAAAAATATTCAACAATACTGAAATTTTCTTTCCAGTGAGACTTTAATGCAACATATTTAATCAATTTGCCTACAGAGACAATGGGAAACATTTTTTTAAGATGTCAGACATTTAGAAGCACCTTCTGTAAATGAAGTCTATATGCTAAGTATCTGAAATGTTGCCTGTGTGCCTCTGAAAACATTTTTATTATGGTAGTCATTACAGGAAAATTATTATTATTATTATTTTCATCAATAATAAAATGAAACTTATATGCAGAAAAATAGAAGACAATTCAACACATACATGTAAATAACGGATCTTGTCAGTTTCCATCTTAACATCTATACTTCATTTTTTTATTTGATATTAATATAAAATATTTTATATTCAGTAGAAATCAAAATTTCTATTTCTGTGTTGTAGTGTAGTTTACAGCTGCCATCATATTGGATATTGCCCACCATCTTTTCAAGGATTCTCCAAATCAGATGGCATTCTCTCTTTGGAAGTAATGTTTTAGGAAAGCCAATAAATGTCTTCGAGCTAATGCATAAACACTGCATGTTGCCTCCACTTGCACTCCCTTGTTTTTAAATCATTCCCTCTCTTTGGTGGTGCTAGACTATGGGGTGTAGCATCACCAAAGGTCTCTGACTGCTCTGGTTAGCAGTCCAGCTAGAGCAAGCTCTTGCCCTTTTCAGTGAGAGTAGAGAGGAAGATGTGATGCATGCCCTTATCTTAGCAGGTAATAGGATACTGTAGGATGCATACATTGATTCCTCAGCTCAGACTATGAGATGAAGGATTGTCTTCAGTACTGTGTAGCACTGACTGTATTTTGAACACAACTGTAATACTAAAAAGCTAAACAAACTGATTTTCATGTTTTTTTCTTTCTTTTTTTTTTAATAAAAAAATACATTCAAGAGCTTAACAGCCTATCTGCTTTTGAAGGTAGGCAAAGGCAGAAAAGTCATTACTATGTGGAAGTGCAAATCTGAATAGCTTTATTCAAAGCATGAGTAGGAGTGAGCTATATTATGCCAGTGATTCAGTCATGTCTTCCCATTCGAACTGATGGCACAACAAGGCATAATATCAGAAAGCTAACATGAAATGACAAAAAAAAAAAGAAAAAGAAAATCTTACTGAAACAAACAAACTTCATTTGTAATTTGTTTAAGTCTGGGATTTCATCCCTTTGGTTGAAAGGTATTTGACGAACACATAGCACAGACAACACTGCTCGACTAGAAAGATCAGAACTGTGATTGGGTTAAAAGCAGGGTTAAAATTCTGCGTTTTCTTGTATTTTTAAGAGAAGATACTAAATAGCTCTCTTGGCTGAGGAAAAGGTGACTGGCTGCCAATCACTTTAAGATATTCTGTGTATATTTTCATATTATTAAGACGAGTCCCTGAGCAAGATAAAATATATCCTGAACAGTTCTAGGAACTGCAATTGTATTCAGTGGCATGGGATTGTCAGCAGATTCAGGGGAAGGAATGGAGGAAAGTTCAAAAGAGATGGATGAAGAATTAGAACATGATTAGCATGCCACGCTTGAAGAGTTTAATGTCTCCTAATAGTAAAATCTGAGAAAATTCTGCATTGTTACCACAGCAAGGATTAACATAGCTCTGTTGCTCTACATGGTAAGTAATGTGCTAGGAATTGAGTTGAAACACCATTACAGTTTTAGATAAAAAAAAAAAAAATCAATATTATTCAGGACAAATATATTGAAATTGACAGACCTCTGTGGAATAAGTGAGAAAAGAATCTGTGTTCTAACTTAAGATGGTCAGACACTTCTAGAAATAGAGATGTGATAATGCTGCACTAATTGCCTTTTATTTTTGAGAGTTGTTTCTCAAATGAGAAAAAGTCATTGCTGAATTAAAACAGAAATTATGAAGAACATTGGTGTGTATTTGCTGGATGATCAACAAAATAGAAAATGTGTTTGTATCATTGTTTGTATCATCCTTACATCTTTTATTCCTAAAAGTAAAACTTTTGCTTTAATACATGGTGATACCTGAGAGTCTGACATCATCTCTGAAATATATACAGTCTGTACCTAGGACACACTAAGGCTAGATAAATAGCAGACTATTCACTCTGGTGAGTCTTTTACAAATCCTTGAAAGAGCTGTCTGTGTAATGTGGAATAAGGAACTGTTTGAAATCCAGGAAGTTAATGGGACAGTAATATTTCCTGTCCATTTTTATTTCTGAATATCTAACACAGTGCTGATTTTCATTTACCTGTATAGTTTGTCTGTGCCTATAAACAGTATACAGAAAATTGGTGTTTTGATGACTCATTTAATAATAAGTACACAGTAATAAAAAATAGTAGTAGTTAAAAACGTAAATAATTACAAACGGAAAGAAGAATTATGAGAGCCCTTCATGTTTGATTGAGAGGGAAAAACAGATAAAAGGTTATTAACTACTTTAAGTACATAACGATAAAGGAAGAAATAATCCACGAAATTTTCTTGGCTACAGGTTGACTATTTCAATTGTGCTTTAGTTTCAGTAACACATTCCGAGTAACATGAATGAACTGTGTCTTTTTCATAACATGACTCACAAACCTACATAAAAGTCATGTTACTGTTGCTACTGAGGTAGTTTTATTGCCTGTGTAGTACTGTAGTTGAGTCGTTGTTTTTAAGGGATATCTCATAAGCCTTTTGTAACTCTAGCTTGACACTTAATTAGACTTGGCTGGTCTTATAAGGTTGCAGCTGCAATTATGTCTGCATATCCTTTTTCATATGAAATATTTAGTTATTAACAATTGTCAGCTACTTTGGCCTTATGAGAACAGGGATCCAGCTAATGATGCTAATGACTATTTCAAATATCTAATTACCTAACGTATATCTAATTCAAACATGGATGTGGACATTGGTAAAACCCTTAGACATTTTGAGAAAAATCTTCTGAAATAATTGAGGTCTAGTCAATTTATACGTCTGCCATTGTGCAAGTCTAAGTTTCAGTTGTTATTCTAAGTGTAGTTTTGCATTTGTAACTATATCTTGCACAATGCTAAATGTAGACCTGTGCGGTGTCAAGAGTTGGACTTGACGATCCTTAAGGGTCCCTTCCAACTCAGGATATTCTATGATTCTATGAAATGACAGAAATGGCACAGAATGGCTTGTCCACAAATACTAAATACTATACATTATGTCAAGTACTGTGCTTGAACATCATGGAATTATTTCCATACAGCATAGTACAGAACAGTACATATCTTTAAACTATGTAGTCAATATTGATTAAATAGACAAAAAATAATACTATCTACTCCCTGGCAATCAGCCAATATTTTTAATACCATAAATTGCCTATGTATTTCTTGGTTGTTGTTTTTACTTACTTCAAAATGACTTTAGAATTCCAGAAATGTTTTTTCTTGATCAGTGGACTTATTATGGACTTATTACTATGCAGTATTATTACTGCAGCCATTGTTAGTTAAATCTCTCAGAGGTTGGTTACCAAATGTTAGCAACCATTATCTACCAAAATGGATACTCCCATTTTGTTCTGATCAAAAGATTGAATCTGTACATTTAAAAATGTAACATATACCTTGTCTATTCTTCACATGTTAAAAAAAAACTTAGCATGGTAGCATGGTATTACTAAAGGAAAAACTGAATTCTTAACACAAGTTGTTGTGACAGGTTTTGATTTTTATGTTTGTGAATTCTTAACACACTGGCTCCTCCTGCATGTCTGACTCATATAAAAATTATTCAGAAGAGCCAGTTTACATGGTCACATCATTCCTGGTTGGCATTGCCAAATACTCAAAAGTGAGTTTACATGTATTAAGTCACCTCACCAAGCACGTACCATTTCTTGCTTGAGTATAGAGACAAATGACATGATTGCTTGTAGAGATGACTTTAGTCAAACACAATATCTGAATGACTCAAACTTAGAGAAATTTTAATAAAAGTTTCTGAGATGTATCTAGAATTTATATTTTGAAAGAACAGATTTATCGATCTTCCAGTTCGTTCAGTGTTGTTTATGTTATCATGCAAGGAAACTGCAAATAGAATGTAAAGTCTAAAGTGTATTCCTATAAATTGTAATCTGTATTGTAGCTATATATATGCCTGCATTTTTTTGCTGTGTTTGGTAGCAAACATGAAGAGCATGATGAATGTTTCTGGATCTTCATACTACATGTCAGTAAGTTTTGGATAGAAAAAGCAGACCTGTATTTGGAGTGGTGTGTGTGGTGTGTGTGGAGTGCGGTGTTTTAAGAGAGTTGGTGCTCAGCCATCTTGATTTATATAGTATCAGGTGTTAGACAAATTTATGTTACACTGAGCTAAACATTAATCATGGTTTAATTGAGTTGATTTACTGATATGAGGCAGAGAAAGAGTGTCTGACTTTTACCCTGCAACACAGGTATCTTACAATTCTATGTGTGTTGCAAAGAAGAAATGATTTTTTCTTTTTAGGAAAATAATGAAAGATACCATAATAAACAAACGTATCATCTATAGCACAGAATGAAAGCTAAAGGTCCAGTAACTCAGTAAAGGCTTAATATAACCACTATATGCTAGAAACTTCTGTGCAGCGAAGGAGAGAGCCGTAGCACAAACCTAATTTCTTATGAATTTCTTCGTATCAGGAGGTTTATTCATTGTCTCTCACAAGCCCATTTGGCTTGTGAGACAGAGAATTACTCAAGTTCTTTTTGAAATTCAGTGGTTTGAGCAGCTCTCTGACCAAAATAAGGAACTCAAAAAATAAATTTTACAACAGAAAGTTAGAGGGTAACAAAACATTATTATCAAAGTTATTTAAAGTATTATAATTAATTTTTCATTAATTAATTTTTCATTAATTAATTAGCGAGTCCAGAGAAGGGCGACGAAGCTGGTGAGGGGTCTGGAGAACAAGTCCTACGAGGAGCGGCTGAGGGAGCTGGGCTTGTTCAGCCTGGAGAAAAGGAGGCTCAGGGGCGACCTTATTGCTCTCTACAGGTACCTTAAAAAAGGCTGTAGAGAGGTGGGGGTTGGTCTGTTCTCCCACGTGCCTGGTGACAGGACGAGGGGGAATGGACTAAAGTTGCGCCAGGAGGGTTTTAGGTTGGATGTTAGGAAGAACTTCTTTACCAAAAGGGTTGTTAGACATTGGAACAGGCTGCCCAGGGAGGTGGTGGAGTCACCATCCCTGGAAGTCTTTAAAAGACGTTTAGATGTAGATCTTAGGGATATGGTTTAGTGGGGACTGTTAGTGTTAGGCTCAGAGGTTGGACTCGATGATCTTGAGGTCTCTTCCAACCTAGAAATTCTGTGATTCTGTGATTCATTAATTTATACCTTCTTCCTGTATAAATAATTTCTGATTGGTCAGTTTGTGCCGTTCAAGTGAATTATAAAATATTGTTTTTATAGCTGACATTTAAATTATATGTTTTTTTTTTTCAGTTATGATATTTCTTAAATACAATTTCAAATATAAATAGTTAAATTTGTTGACAGTGACCACAAATTTGAGCAGGCTTAGCTGAGCCATATTCTGATTGATTTATTTATTTTTTTGTTCATAGGCATGGATAGAGAACACATTTAAAATAATAATTGCAAGTGTTTTAAACTTGCAGTGCTGAAACACACTTGCAAACAAATACAGATTGTAGGTTAATTATTTAAATAGATAAAATTAATCCAGAATGCCTTCAAAAAATGGAAACCTAAGGTTTGTGTTTTTATTATTATTTTTTTAAACTTGTATTGTCAATATTGTAACTTGAAGTTCTTTTCATTTTTAAACTCCATTTTCCAGCATTTTTTTTTTCTCTCTCTCACACACAAGCAGCAACAAAAAGAAACCCCTCTTCTTAGTGTCTGTGTCAGTGGTGAAACTGACTGTAGGCAGTTATTTTGACTAAATTCACAGTAAAAAGATAATTTTTATTTATTTATTTTTAAAATCATAAAATTCCTCAAATATTTGTGAAATTGAGAACAGTTTTACATGGCTTTGTTTTGGAAACAATGTTCAATGGAGAGGCTGCACATTCTTGGGTCTTTCATATGCTTTTGAAATCCCAAAATGATTTCTTAACAGTTTAGAAAATAATAAGTATAAATCCAGTAAAAGAGACGGTGCAGAACAAAGTGTGATCCAAAAAACTCATTTTGAGTTTATAATCTGGAAATTTGGATGACACCTGGATGTTTAAGAGCACATATTGAAACTATGCAAATGAAGGGTGAGCAAGTTGAATAAAACCAAAAGAACTTACCAAGGATTTGTTGATTCAAAACCACTGTACTGCTGTAAGTGGGTGCCAATTTGAAATGGAAATGTGTAGCACATAAATCTTAGGTAAGCTACTGCTGTTTAGTTCTTCAGTTTCCAAATCCTCAGTTAATATTTGTATTCTCCATCCATGGGACTTCTTTGAACAGTACACATTGTGTGAGGACTATTTAAGGTTTGAAACCTGTAAGGAATTGGCAGGAGGCATTTGACACTGGCAAGAAATGGTCATTGACATTAAAGCACTTGTCAAAACCTGACACTTAACAAGTCAATAGGAAAAATTAGTTTTCTTGAGCAAAAAGTTATGGCTTTCCTCCCCCCAGGCTCTTTCTTTACTTCAAAAGAACAGTTGAGTATACAATCATTCATAGCAAATCAATTTTTTTCTTGCTATTGAAATGTCTTTTAGTGGGTAAGAATTTAAGCAATTTGAAGCAGATGTTGAGTTTAGAGATGTTTCCTTGAATGACGTTAATACTACCTGACTTTAAACACATTTGGGGGCTTTGTATGGAAGGCCTGTCTAGCACTTCAGTGAGCTGGTCACACACTAAGGTGGTAGAGTGGGCTGCTGAGGTGATGAATAGGTGCCGGACGCGAGCTCTGGGGAGCAGGAAGGAGCTGGAGGAGTTGTCTGGCCAAGGCCACAGGAACCTTTATCCCAGTATGTTTCAGGTAGTTGTGGTTAGGCAGTGCTGGTTGTGGCAACAAAGGACCTGGGGAAGGGGATGTCATAGTGCTGGTATCAAGGGTAGCCCTGACAGGTAGACCAATGGCTGACTGAAAGGTTAGTCGTCATTCTGTAAAATGTCTTCTCCAGCGCTACAGAGCTACTAGGCTGATTGTCTAGTGTATTTTCTATCTCGGTTGCTTTCCTACCTACAGTATGATGTTAAGAGGAGAAGTGTGAGATAACTGTTTATGGCTGGGAAGTGGGAGACATGGGGAGCTGTTATGCCCTGCTGCTGGTGTGCTCCATCTTCCCTCACGAAAAAGGACATCCATTAAGAAGTATAGGTGACACTTATATTTGCCATTACAGATAGCTAGCTAGATGCAAAGAACAAAGGATGATAAATAGTTGCAGCATTGTGTGAAATTACTTCGTGCTCAGCCAGGCTGACAGATTCTGAAGAGGCACAGATAACGTCCTCTTCAGCTGCAGGAGTCATATGGGTCTGAGGAACAGAGCTGCAGTAGTTTAAGATAACTGCCCACAGCGTGCAGCATTCCTAGAATCATTCAATTCCTGGCAAGAATAGCACTGGCTCAGATTTCTGAGTAGTAATGTCAGATACTTTAGTTATACTCTTTGTGATTTTAAGGAGGGAACTGTTCTTCTTATTTGGATTGTGTGTTTCCATAAAGTAGGAATTGGCCAGTGCAAGTGTCCCAAGTAACTTGAGCCTAGAGCTGTTTATCAACACAGTAATATAATTTACTTATAAAAGGCAAGGGATAGTCTGTTTTCCCTGAGGTTAACCCTAAGCATTGGATTGTAGGAAACTTTAAAAATTAATTTCAACATCTTTTGGACTCCTGTGCAGATACACACACACAAATTCGTCATCTGGTGCTATGACTATACTGAGGCAAAGGAAGTTCACTCAGCTAGGCAGAGTATTTTCCTATTTTGCTTTCACAGTAATTTAACTGCACAGGCCGAAATTTAAATAAATGGATGTGAGCCAGCTGGGTAGCCAGGTGTAATATCTACTAAATGGGAATGAAGCTTCTTGATTTGAAGTAAGAGGAGCAAAATAAAAATAAAGAACAAAGTTTGAAGGCACAGTGGA
The DNA here is from genome assembly GCF_047663525.1 of Anas platyrhynchos. Classification (NCBI taxonomy): domain Eukaryota; kingdom Metazoa; phylum Chordata; class Aves; order Anseriformes; family Anatidae; genus Anas; species Anas platyrhynchos. Next base: position 43,564,453 of record NC_092590.1, on the reverse strand, counting down.
ACAGTTTCTAGTTACTCCTGTGTTTTCTTGACTCTTGTTCCTTTAGGATAGCTGAAGCAATTGAGTTTCATTGTTCCCTGAGTATCTCATGAATATTTCAGTTCCAAATGGTTGAATGTTGTTTTTATTAGTCCATTTAGATTGCAGCACAAATATATTTTCCTGCATGTGGCTGAGATTTGGAATTAGGGAATATTCGTGGCATGAGGCAGTAAACAAAAAGAAATGCACAGTATACAGTTCAATACAGTTGTAACAATTGAGTGCTTTTTAAAGTTCATGCTCCCAGTGCTTCACAGATCTGGGACTTGACCTACCATACCTTTTGTTTTATATTTTAATATTCATTTCTTGCCAATAGCACTTTCTACTTCCCTCACCCTGAAAAGTCATTAGACTGTGAGAAAGACAGTTCTTATACTTCATTTCTTTTTATATTTCCAATGCAGTTTTCTTGTTTCTTTTTTTTTTTTTCATCTGTCCGTAATGTACAAGTGGACATCCTTGAAAAGAGCAGTTCTACAGAGCCACCAGGAAGAATAGTTTGTAAAGCATACTCCTCATGCATGAGTTTCATTACTTTTTTTTGGTAATTGATACCGTGCACAAGTGGGGTAGTTGTTTATGGCCTGTATGCTATGGCCAGCACACAGATCAGACTCCTGTCCAAAAGAGAACCTAGAGTGTTAATATAACAGTCAAAAAAATAAAAAATTAAAAAAAAAAAGAGAGAGAGAGAGAGATCTGTTATATATCTGATATCTGAGACTTGTCAGTTTGTCTATGCACAGTTATTTTTTATCATTTGATTTTTTATTTTATCCTTCCTTATTTGTTCAGCTGGTGAGGTTTGGTTCTGTTATAACTAAGCAGACAAATCCTCCATTTTTCCTTTTGGCTTAGTTTTCCCAAAATGCTTGCAAATGCGTAGGTAACTATCAGTGTGATTTCCAAAGAAGGCCTATTATAATATATATTTTACATTGTTAATAAGAGGCAGGATATTACAAGGAACAAACTCCTTTTTATGATGCAGCCTGCTAGAATTTAGCCCAGAGCAGTTTATGTTAGGTACTGGCATTCAGTCTAAATAACCAGATTATAGAAATGAGAAGATTCCTAAGGAGTAGTTTTAGCAGTGGAGATGTCAGGTAATGACAAGACCCAGAGGCCAGGAATTGATAGATACTGTTCCAGCATCTAGAGGTATCTGCATTGCTTCTGGAATTCCTTCTGGGTCAATAGAATGTAATTAGGTTGTTGATGGATTGCCTAGTTTGCTTTGTTGACCTTGATCCCCTTCGGAGTCTGTATCTGATTCCAGGAAATTAGAGCACCTTTGTCTGGCACTAGGATAAGATATTTAGTGAGTCTCCCATGAGATTTATGCATGGAATTCTTTTTTGGTAAACAATCTTCACCCATCCTTCTAATCTTTTTTTTTCAACACAATGCACTTGGTCCTAGGGACACATCATACTTATCCAGCAAACATCAGCTGTTGGAATATCAGAACTAAAATTCACAACATCTCTGTCACTAAGAAAAAAAAAATCATGCAGGTTTTAATATGTGCATGCATAAAACAATTCTTTAGGAAAAGGGCCTTAAGCCATAGAAATGAAAAAGAACATCAATGGAATATTGTTACTAGCAATCAAATCAGATGTCTCTGAAGGGTATCCAGCCATGTGCATTGGAAAGAACACTATTCTTTCCTCATTTCCTTTGCTGGCACAAGCAGTAGTCGACTGATTTTCAGATAATTAAGGATTGCATGATGAAGGCAACAGGCATATTATTTGATTGAAGGGCTGAGATGAAGGTGCCAGCTAAGTCTGGAAGATTCTGTAATTTGATGTGACTGCTGTCAGGAACACAAACTTGCTGAAATTAGATCTACTGGCTACCACCAGAGTAGCTGGTGAAGTGAAAAATGTACATGCAGGGCTTAGATGGGTTTCCTGAAGTCACTGATTGTAAATTTTCATACATCACTCCAGGGCTAAGAAATACAGTATTAACCTTCTGTGTACCAGAGCTGACAATTTGCATTTGATGAATTTCTAAAGCTCTAGTGGCTTTAGCTGCTTTGGGTCCCAACTGCCAAGACAAATTCCAAACCTTACACCCTTCAAAAAGCTTGGCTCTTTACATTTTTCAGTTATCTCTCAGCACTGTAAGCAGAGCAGCACGCCTAACTGATAGCTAAGCAGAGATCAAAAGAATATGACTGCGCAGGTTATTTGCAATCACTTGGAATGTGTTATGAAACTAATTATTCCCAGAGGAGATGTAGAGAGAAGGTACCTGATGAGGTAGGATATCTAATAATTGCTTGTGAGTAAAAATGTTTGCCTGCTTCCTGCCCCATTCTCCTGTTCTGTCACACACACACCTGAAAGCAGTGGAGCAAGAGCCTGAAGGCCTGTCTGACCCAGTCCCCTGCGTTTAGTTGTACAGATCCAGCCCAGACAAAAAGGACATTCTTTTAGCATTGCTTCATGTCCTTTGGTTTCAGGCTAGTAGGATAACCTCGAGGATGGACAAGGTCAGTCAATGCATATCATATTTGCTGGGGATGCAGCTTAAGACAGCAATATGTTTTATTGGTGCTGGCTTTTTCCTGTAGGTATCTTTATTTTGATGGCTAGACTAGGATGTGTTCAAGGGACTGAGGTGACTGCAGAATAGCCATTGTGTTCTGGTAGCTGTTGATTGCTTCAGGTTTGGCCTGGGTTCAGCCTACTGCTTTTAAGTCTAATGCTTTTAAGAAGTAAAGGGCTTCTTCTAACTTTATCAGCATTCAGTTCTGTAGCAGGTAGTTTCTTGGTTCAAGAGTTCATTGGCATCGTATTTAAAGAGTAGACCCTCTGAATGGCTGAAAGCAGCAAACTGAAACTCAGTCTGAGAAAAGTGAATGTTTCAGTATTTTAACAGGCTATCTATTCTAAATGACTGCCATGTTCCTTGTATACTAGATTAAAGTTGTTTGTGTGGATAATCTAACATAGCTAACGGACTTTTTAAAGCCATTTACAGTAACTGTTATGTATGGATTTTTAGATATATATATATAAGATACTTCATTTAAATATAAGGAGAGACTTTAAAACCTCCAAGCTTTGCTTTACTTTGCAGTTTAGTACACAGTAAATACTATTAATACGTTGTTCTGACATGGTCTTTCTTTGTTTGAAAGTGCTGCATTTTGTGTTTTCTTTGATGGGCAAGAACACATTCAAGGTGCTGAATGTATGGGTAGATTTCCCATAAACCAATAACTTTCTTATGTGCTTTGGAGAGATTTTTGCCTTCTTTGCACTTCTCAATAAATACTAATTTTAATTGTCTTTAAAAGAAGCTTTGAAATAGTAGGAAAAACCTGGATTTGATCATCAGTGTGTGAAGTAGAAACCTGCCATCTATCTGAATCTCATTATGCGATATGATTTACTAGAGCGATAATGAATTTTAGTATGTTCCTCCTAAAAGGCTTGAATGGCTTATAAGCAAATTTGAAACAGGATTGAGATACAGTTTTTGAAGTTGCATTCCAGTGCCAAGAAAGTTAGTTTTCCCTGCTTAGGATAGTAAAAGTATAAAATATCCCTCATTACTGGCTCTGTAAATGACACTGCAGACCACAGCGAGAGAGATGGTGCTGTTAAATAATGACAGAAAGCCTCCATGGAGCTGCTGTCACTTTTCTGAGGCAAAAGAAGCAGGGACATTGCTGCCATATTTTGTAGCATTGGCCATCTTGCATAACTAGCATCTACACAGCACCGAGTGATGGAAAGCAAAAGGCTAGGCAGATTATGGCTCCCTGGTCTGAGGGAAGAGTACAAGTGGAATTTACAGTTTCCTCTCTTGCCTATTTCTGGCTTCCTGCAAATATGTGACATCCCTTTCTCGCAACTACTCATATACTCAATGGCTTACTGAGTCTATTTATTTAATGCACAAATACTTTTATGTTAATATTACAGAAAATAAAAATGTTCTCTTACTTCATTAATTGTTGATAGCCACATAGTGATTTCACAGTTTTCACAGATGTTCACAGTTTTCATTGCTACATACAGCAACATTTAATTAGAAAGAAAGCTTTTAAATGAAGTAATCTAATTTCTGTGTGATTCAGTAGTGATTTCTAAGACTATGGGTTTTGTTTCTGAAATTTCATGCAGCTCATTCCTTCAGCCAAGGAGAAAGGGATATGTCAGCATGCAAAGACTACAACTACTCCATGAAGATATGAAGTGATGGCATAAAACAATTCAAAGGTAGACTTTGCAGTAAACTACCCATGAACTGCCTAATTACTAGTTCTCTGAAACACACATGGCTACAGACTTAATGAAGGTGATGAAATGTATGCAATTTGTATCTGAGGTAGTTACAGGGGTACTGTAATTTTCCAAATATATTAATTGTGTTAATCTTATTATGCTAATGCACACAAAATTCCTAAAACAAAAGCAGTGACGAACAAGATCAATAGAAATACATTAATACCTAATTTCAATTACTGCAATTAGTTGTTTCAGGAAGATCCATTTTTCAACCTAAAATTCATTTGCAAGAGATTTACTGAAGCTAAAACTGGTTAATGGGCATGTACATGTGTAAAACCGAAACTATGGACCTTAAATGTTTAAAAGATATCTGTTTTACTTGTAGTTGGAACTTGATTCAAGACAACATTCTTGATTCAAGAATTCAGTCTTATTTGCAGTTGCATAGATCAGCTACCTACCACTGAAGCTTAGTAATTATAAAAATAATTACTGTTCAGTATCACTGCTGCTATTGTAAATGGCATGCTTTATGAAAATAGGTCATTACAGTGCACTTTTACTTTCTTTTTCTGTTGCTTTTTTTTTCTCTCTTTAAAAAAACTTTTTTTCCCCCTTTATATCAACGTATACTTAGACCACAGTTTTGTGTGTACTCTTCTTATATAATCTAGGGATCTCTCCAAATTATTAGGCATATACATTTATGAAGTATGTTTATTTTGCCACACTGTACACTTCTAACATAGCTTTCATTGCAACAAGTGCCGAATTTCTTGTTTGGGATGGTAAGATGCAAAATCCTCCTCCCCTCAGGCTTCTAAATGTAGAAGAACACAATGTAATATGGATATTATGCTATATTTTTGAAAAAGTTTTGGGGTTTAGAGATGATGCAGGTTTCCAAAAAGGAGGGCAATGCCACTGACTTCATGGGGTGTACCTTTGCTCTAACTCTGTGTGGGCCATTCCTGTTCTTTGGCCACATATATTTATAAATCTTGAGAGAACAATAATCAGATCCAGACCACTCTATGCTCCAGCTATTACTACATAAAAATAAATGTCATCCTTGATATAAAAATAATAGAGGAAAAAATCCAAAGAGAAAGCTAATAACCATAGAAAACCTGAAAAAAAATATATGTTTTCTAAGCATTCTGATTAGGTAAATAGTCTATTAACCCCAAAGACTGGGCTTCATGGTTCATTAAACTGTTTTTTTTTTTTTTTTTTTTTTTTTTAATTGCTTTTGTTAGGTATTCCACTGAGGCAGATGAATTTAAACATGGCCACAGGCGTAAGAAGATTTGGAACGCATGTCCATTAAACTCACAAATAGCTTGCCAGATGGAGCAAATGGAAAAAACTCTCTTCCTGACAACTATAAATGTTGCACAAAGATTAATATAATGAGATTGAGCTGCTACATTGACTGTAGCAGGGTTCTGAGTTCCCATTTTTCCATTCATCTGTTTGTGCCAACACATGCCTATCACTGTCTGAGGAACTTTACAGTGAAAGAAATTAAAAGTGGATAACCTGGGTTATGAAGTTAAAATAGCTAGGTCAGTAGTAAATATTACAAATTAAGATATGTTATTTAGCCATATCTTTGCTTATGCTGTTGCGGACTTTCACTAGACAAAAAAAAAATGATGCTGAAAAGCATATCTTGGTGTATATTATTTTATACAGGTAAAAGTGATGAAAAACATAAAACTTAATATTTCATTTAAATAATATTTCATTTAAAATTTTTCATTTGTTCATTCTTTAGAAGTAAGCTGCACATTTTTTTTTCTTTTCTTTACTTTTTTTTTTTTTTCCCCCCAGGGTGGGATCACTTCATCTTTTCCCTTTCATTCTTAGTAGTGACCTCAGAGTAGAGGTAGCTGAAATTTTACTTGTCAAAGTTTTCCTGTTGGAAGTCAGTTTTCATTGAATTTAGCCAAAACGTGTTAATTCTGTCTCTAAAGCGGTTATGTTTTAATTGCTCGTATTTCAAGCATAACCATAAAGGGCTTTTTCTCCTGATTTATTTCTAAATTTACTCTTTATTTTTTTCTACTGTTTATATATGATAGGTAAATTATAATCCTAATCATTCTGTTTTTATAGATAGGCTACATAATACCAGAGCTGGAGGAAAAAATCTTTGTCTGTATTTTTCATTAGAAATTATATAGATATTTGAATTTCATTGTCACACTCACAGAATAGGTAGCACTGAAGCATGCAATTATGATCTGTGTTTGAAATATAGGCTATGGACAGTCGTGTAAATCATAATACCTCCATTAAGTCTATGTAGTTAAATTAGTATACAGTCAATGAAATTGAAATCAGAATTAGGTTCAGCCTACATATTACTTATTTAAATCCAGTCATCATTATTTTTAATTTCTTATCTAGACCCATCTAAAGTCAGTTATGTGACTGCTTATTCAAAGTAATGACTGGGGTTTTCTGGGCACTGATATAATAAAATTGGTAATTGAATACACCAAAAATATGAACAGTTACAAATGTTGTGCATTAGGGCTTAAAGTGAAGAACTGAATCAAGCCTTCCACTATTAGAACAGTTTTTATAATGTAATACTGTCATAAATGGGCTTAAATTCTCCTTGCAGAGGTCTTGCATAGTGTATGAGTACTGTGTATGTTGTAATAAAACTGTAATTTTAACTGTATATGGTTTAGTGGAGCTTCAATATAGGCAAAGTGCTTTGTGTCACACTACCAGCTATGGTAACTATACTCCTAGGTACAACATACACTATCTGAAGTGGTCCCATATGGAAAAAAATGTGGTATTTATTGTCTAGATTCCTGAATTTGGATTTATAATGAGCTGTTATCAAAGATATTTTAACAAATGCATTTAGGTTGCATTTTTGAGTCTGTTTTGGTGGTTCTGGAGGAGAGTGCCTATTACACTTAATTTAAAAGTGAAGACTGGAACTAGTAGCTATTACACTCTTTGCAATGATAACTCCTCTCTTATTTATGCAGACTCCATCTACTGTCACTCAGGTAATGAACTTGGCTCTGAATTCAGAAGCTCAGATAACTGAGCCAGAACTCTAATCACTGAACCTTTAACAGGGAGACTCAGAAAGCAGGAATTTAAAAATCATATATACATTTAAATATAGGGGGCTAATTTCTTTGCTATGTCCCCTGTGGCTTTATATAACAGTGAGTGTGAAGTCTAACAATAATATATATATTATTTTTATTTATTCAGAACCTTCTTCCCCACTCTGCACCCTTTCATATAAGACTTGATCCCTGAAGCAAGCTTCCATTGGCTTCCCAAGTTCCTGTGATGATATACAGAGGGTCCTTGAAGATAATTCTGATGGTAATTAGGATTAGCAGTTTTGAGAGAAAAATACAGTTTTTAATGGTTGTCCTGCACATTTTCTAATCCTGCATGTTTGTTGTTATTTCCTTATCAATTATTTATGACCTTCTTACTTTTTAAATAGAGAGGGGTTTCTGACCATCGTAACCACATCTGTTGTATTCTTAAGACCCTTACTCAAATCACCAATTAAATTTTCATCCTTTTTAGAGAAAGCAGCTAAAATTTCCCTCTTTGTGATTCATGGAACTGGTGACCCCCATAATATATCCAGAACTCTTTTCTCAACTAAAAACAAGAATAAATGATCAAGTTCCACATCTGTTATGTTTTATATCATATAATACTTGGGCATTCCCAGACAGAATGCCATACTGAGACCGAGATTTTCCTATATCTGCAATGGAGCTTTTTGATGCTCTGTATAGTATCTGTAACAAAACAAAATATTGAGATGAAGAATGGGATCAGTTATTCTTTTGGCAGTACTTTTAGATTTCAGAACTGTGGAAGTCAGTACAAAGCATTTAAGAACTGCCCAGCAAGCAAAAGTGAAATTAGCTAAAGAATGTTTTAAATACATTAAAGAGGAGAAAAATACCATTTTAAGTATAGCAATCTGATGCATTCAAAATTTTCTAGGTCTGAGTGAGTCCTTTGTTAGTAGTGGTGGCCTACAAGAATCTTCGATCTCTTCTCCCAGTAAGTGTGAATGCTTCTGATAAATTTTCTGTCACACCTGTTAATATATTAATAATAATTTTTAAAACTACCCTCTTTATTAAAAGCTACCCTCTTTATTAATCTGTCCTGGGCAACCTGATGAAAGTATCCCTGCATGGAAGAGTGGTGACCAGCTGACCTCCAGGTTGGAACCTTCACTATTCTGTGATTAAAAATACTCATATTTATTAATTTTGTTTGTTTTGTTTTTACTTATTGGTTTATTGGTAAGCATAGCATTTACATATATGAATTAATACTTGTGTTGTGTGAAAACATGGGTTGGTCTGGAAATTTTTTAATGAGTGATTTCTAACTCTGCAGTTGGATATTCGGTGTATTATTCTGGTGTGATTTTCAGTGAACCCTTTTATCTCCCACTGCTTGAATATTTAGTGGAAACAACTGTTAACCCATTTCCTGCACAGAACAGCCTGTATGAACATAGGTTGTCCAGTATTTCTGTCAGTCTTTCCTGTATTAGGTGAATTTTCTATGGATATTAATAATATTTTAATTTTATTCATGAGTATTTGTAACTGTTTGACTCTCTCCTTTAAATGATGATGTGTTGGGCTTTTATTTTATTATTTTTAATGTCCATAAAACATTTTCACAGTGAGTACTTTTCCACTTACATTTGTGAGAATTTTGTATATAAGAAAGCTTCTTACAAAAAAACACTGACTCACCTGAGTAAGCAAGTGAAGAAGTCCGTACTGAAGGGAAGGAAATGAACAAATTTTATTTGCAGTAATATTTGCATTCTCCCTTTGGCCTAAAATCTACCTGGATTCAAAGTACTACTGTATCCTGTATAGCCGACATATTCTACTTCCCAGTACTTTGTTCAATAGTTAGTGTCAATTATCTATTTGATCAAGGACAAAATCAGAGAAAGCAACTGTGATATTTGTTAATGACAAACTTTACATTATGTAAATGAAAGCAGTGTTGTCTACCTTGGATACCTCTTTTTAAGCTTCTTTTTGAGATACTTTTAAATAAAAATACACTGAATTTCAAGTGTGAGGTCAATCTGAGATGCAATTAAACAGCAGAGTGAAAAATCAACGTAGATAGTGAAAATTTATAAACATGCATTTAGGCATTCAAGTGTTGGGCATGAGATATGTGGAAATGCTGGAAAGTGTTGCATTAAAACTGCTTATAAAAGTGATAACTTAGTGACCTAATTTTCCAAAAAGCCCATTGGAAGTTAAAGAAATATATGCACCGAAGTACCCAGTTTTCTTTTAGAATAAACTTTCTTTTAGTTAAGAAGTTCCTAATTTCTCTGGAAAATAGTATGTCACATTTTGGGTTTAATCCAACTTCAGTGGTATATGTTGGTTTCATTAACACAAAATCAAAATGTATATGTCTTTTTTTTTTTTTTTTCAAATTCACAGGCTAAAGAGTATTGTATTTATTTCTACTTGCTGAACTATAAACTGAGTATGTACATACTTAAAAAAAAGTTTTTAATAACATGATGTTAAAATTAAATGGTGCCACTCATTTACTATGTGTCAATCTATAATTTAATGAAACTGTAAATTGTTGATGCAACACTGTTTCATTACAATTACATGAAATTCTTGGAAACTTTTCACTCAGTGTGATTTTGTTAGAACCGATAAATCAATAAAAATGAATAAACAGCTTCTACTGATCTTATTTTGATCTGTTCAAGTCTGAAATGTAAGTCATATGGATCAGAAATCCCATACTTGCTAGATGGTGAAAGATCAGTAAAAAAAAAAAAAAAAAAAAGAAAGAAAATGAAAACTAATGAACAATATCAAAAACTGAAAAATGTGTAGATAACCTCTTAAACTCAGATGATAAATATTCCTGACAAGTTCAGTATGACTTCTGAAGGTTAACATAAAGCATTATGCCTGACTTGAACAGACAAGCAAGAAACCTTGCATGCTGTCTTGTAAAATGAATAACATAATAAATTACAGCATAGCGAATGAATGGTTAATGACTAAGAAAATGTGACTGACAAACACATAGAGCATGAATAAGAGAGAAATAAATCTCCAAACCATTGCATTAAGCTAGGTAAAAGAACAAGGACAGTGACTTTTTCACTGTTAGACTTCTCTGCAACCTACCTGACATCAGAAAACTCCTTTGAAATACAGAAGTTTCTGTTACTGTTCTATTTTCAATTCAGCTTCCAAATGAGGTGTTGATCAGGCTTTCTGAATGCATCCTTGATATTCATGGATAAACCTGTTAGAACAGAGAAGAAGCAAGGCTGAAATCCCAGCTCCACTGAATGATCCCTCTAATTTCAGTAGTACCCAGAATTTCTCCTTGTGATGGGCAGCTGTGCAAGCAAATTAGCATTTTGATTTCAGAATTGTAAGTGTAAATGGCCAAAGTTATGAATGCAAGAAGGATCTTGTATGTACTCATTTGTAGATTCAGGCAGATGGTGATCTATTTAAGAAAAAGATTTTTAAAAGGCCACGTGACAACTCGTCATATCCAATACAGTATTAAATTGTGTTCTTTGAACTTATTGGAAATACTTCCAGTATTTTATCCTTTTAAGTTTTATTTATGCATGTGTACACGTGATGTCATTCACGTGATGTCATTCACAGGAGAAATGAAGGCAACATATATTCAGCTTGTTAGGTCTGCAATTGGTAGAAAAAGGAAAGAAAAGGCAATAAAGAAAAGAAGACACAGAAAGCAACTCTGGGTGCCTGACTTCACCAATGACCACTAAATATCAGCCTCACCTGGCTTCCCCCTCAACAAGCTCAGCTCAGTCCTTGCCTGAGACAAGTTGTAGCTGTGCTGGCCCCTCTCTACGGAGTGGACCTTTGACCTACACTATGAATGACTGCCTCCTGGACAGTCCCTTAGCACATACACTGCAGCTCATCTCCGGTCCTGTCTCCTGCATGGACTTTGGACCAGGTGGTAGCCGTGTCTCCAGCCTTGTCTCTGGCCCAATTGCCTGCTGCTCCTGACATGATTCTCCATCTAGAGCCTGGACTTATTTCATGGCTGTGTCTGAGGCTGGGCCCTGTTCAAGGGTCCCCCTTGGTCCTGGCTCCCCATCCCTGGGGGAGCAGCCAGCCCTTGATGCACTCTGGCTGCAATGGTTTTCAGCACCATCTTCCATGATGAGCTCACCCCGTTGCAGGCCCACCAGCTTTCCCTTTGATTGCTTCCTCTAACTGAAGGCATCTACCAAGTTTGCAAAATTGACACACAGCTATCAGATTCATAAGCCTGAAAGAAAAAGAAATAGCTCTTTTATGAAACCGAGGATGAAAACTAGAACAGTCTGACATAGTGAGTTTATTTTAAGTACAATAATAGACCTGCTGCAGAACAGAGGAAAATAAAATATATGCCATTTTCATAAGTTAATTTAATATTTGGATATTCTTTACATTACTGTATTACTGTAATAGTAGTCATAAAAAACATGGACTTCAGTGGAGCCATAATTTCACTCCAAATTATTACATTTCAGAGGTATATATTGGAGGGACCATATGCCAATGACTGACATCAGTACGGAAGTTTCTACGTGGCTTGTTACTGTGCTCCCAGGTAGGTCTTATTTCTGCTACAATATTTATTGGTTATATTAGTTACCTGGAGACTTTCAAGCTAATTGAGGATATGCTACACAAGTATAGCATAGTTTCCACTCCACTGAGTTTATAAACAAAATGTTGAGACAGAGTGACTGAGGAGACAGACGATAAAGTTATCAGTAATAGCAGAGTGGTTTAATTCTGGTAAGTTAAATTTACTAGATGAATCATATTTCTTTTCAGCTCGAAAAATTGTAAAGGTATTGTAGCAGACAAAGAATTCCAAGTAGGAGGGTCATAAAGAGGTAGTTCCGAGGACTTTAATAAAGGTTCTCCCATATAGGAGGAATAGACTAGGAGAAAACATGTGGGTGCTAATAAGAAAAGTCTTTCTGAGGCTGTTAAGATATACAGTGAATGTTGAAAAATAAAAAGAAAATTAGCAATTTAATTTATATGATAGTTGAAGAATGTGAAAAATATTGGATGTAACAAGACAAAGCAGGCATCGCTTTGGTGACAGAAAGAAAATCCCTTCAAAAAACAATGACTCATAAAATTATCTAAATAGAATAATTTAAAGGGATTTGGAAAGACCCCAGTAGCAGAAGTAAGGATTGTATTTGTACAAAGTGAAATGTTGGCTTGGAGAAGATTGCATGTTAGAGAGAAGCACTAAGTTATTGATGGGTAAGCTGTTTGGATGAAAACAGAGTGCTAGGTCAAAGATGAAGCTCAGGCTGTGGCTCAGAAAGATTTGAGTACATCTATACAGACACATGGCAGAGTGTCTGTATAGAAAAAAGGACTTGGGAGGACTTGGGAGGGGAAAAAATAGGAGCTTGGTTTTGACTATGTTGCATTTCAATTAATGAATGTCCAAAAGATGTGTAAGATTGGCAGACCAGTAAAAAAAGTTAGAATAGTGTGAGGACAGGCCAGAAAGATCTGATTTTAGCAGATTTGGGCCTGAGGATGATAAATAATTTACAGGAATTACCTGAACAAAGTGGATCTTTTTTGATGCATACTAAATCTGTGGCAGCTTGAGTTTTTTTTTTTTTCTTGAAGAGAAAGGCAGGTGGCACCTGACACCTGCTATCTTTGACTAAACTGTACTTTCTCAAAGACAATAGCTCACAGTCTCTAGGTAGTAGAATTTTTGTATGAGATCTTCAGAATTTGTCTTAGAATTCTCTGTTTATACCCCTTTCATTCAGCATGCTATTTTCAAATAGTGTATTTATTTATTGTTCTGTGAAGTTCAGCCATTTTAGTATGCAGAGTTGTATTATGCCAGCACATCAATTTGACACACACACATACATTCAAAAAAAAGTTGCAGAACTGTGAACATCCAAAGTATATGGCTTCATTTTAGTACTTTAGTACATCACTTGTGTTTGTGATGTTGTTAAATACTCATGGGTCACAAAAGTAAAGAATATTTCTGTTCTGTTACAAAATGAGTGGAAGCCCATTCATGTTAATTGCTATGACTCTGTTAAAATAACTATCCTCATTGATTTATGCAAGCCAAATCATTTTTAAGCAGGCTTCTCACAGAATTGTAGAGAACAATGTAGACAACATTTGATCAGTTCAGTTCATGATTTTTGTAAAACTGTCCAGGCATGCATGGATATAGTTTGAATTACTTTTTGCCCAAGAACATCTTTTTTGTAAGACACAGAGAAACATAAGATCCTAATAGATCCAGGGTTATTGCACAACAAAGAATGCTCAAAAGCTCTTATTTTGTATTACGTTGAAATTTTCTGGATTTCTGCACTCAAGTTTACTCTGACTTGATTCTTCAATACCAGTAGTCCCAGAATGTGAGAAGGGAGTAAAAAACACACATGCTGCTCTTTAGAATTCTAATTTACTTTATAAGAATATATTAAATATATTAATTTAACTAAGATTGCTGAGTCTGCAATAGCAGCATTGTGAATGGCAAATCAAAAAGCAATCCTCTTTCTTTCCAAAGAGAAGGGAAGACTTATCACATACAGGCAGTTGTCTTGATCAAGTGTGGGGATCTTAACTGAGAGGAATGCTAGAGGAATGCTCTCTCTTCTTTCTTTGTAGGGGCTTGTGACTGCTTTTTATCACTTCTCAAAATTTTAGTTGCAAAGTATGTATTTTAAAGATTAACTATAGTATATATAAAGAAAATTGTATTGAATCCAAAAGAAGACTGAAATCATGCATTTAGGATACTTTTAAAAGTGTAATTATGTATCTTTTTTTAAAAAAACTAAATGTATTCATCCAGGTATAACGAATGTATACTGTCTGTGTTGGCAGGAGTTGGATGACAATGTGTTTGCTATTGAAGAGAGTTATATTAATTATTGTTAAATAATTGTCATACTTAGTTATTACTATAGTAAGTTTACAAAAGAATAATAATGAATCCAAAGGTGAAGCCCGTAAGTATTTCATAATTTCTAGGCATATTTGACAATCAAACAAAAACAAAAACAAAAACAAAAACAAACAAACAAAAAACAACAAAACAAAAAAAAACATGACTCAATATTGCCAAAATTTAAAGAGGCATATGCTTTAGATACAAGGCTTGTCAGGCAGAAAATAAACAAAATGCACATGGTTAAAAAGAATTTCAAAGAACGCAAGAAGTAAATAAATTTTGAATATTGACTGTGTAAGCAGTACATAGTACCAGTGTCTAATCAAAATACATATCCAGACATAACTTTTGGAAGTGCCTGATTTGGGTTATGGAAAATGTGTTTTTCAGTTAATCAGTTGTGTATTAAACTGTGATCCATTCCTTTCCATTTCCTAATAGCACAGAGTTAGACTTTGCAATGTAAATAAAGACTTCAAATGTTTTTATCTGCAAATGATTTAGTTCACAGGTCAATTATTATAGTTGTGCTTGATACCTCACAAAATGTCCTTATGCCTTTTAAACTACAGATATAATTCTGCCAACCAGAGAATTTGTAATGCTTACTTCAGAGAGATCTCTTGGTTGACTTAGCAAGCATCAGCACAACTGTATTCTGTAATACATGTAGTGATATAATGGGAAGAATAGGAAAGGGAAAGAGAGATTTTTCTGGATTATATAAAATTCCTCTACAACCTAGAAGGCTTCTGTTTATATTGTGGTAAGTGAAACAAGTGATGCAGTGATTTTATACTTGTCTATGATAGGAAAGAGGGAAGATTGAATGTATGTTTTCTTTATATTCTCTTACTCACTGCATATATTATCTGTATAAAATATGAATATGTTATAACAAGCATATTGATATAATTTCATTATAAATGTAACTACATTGAGTTACTTTTATAATATAAATGTATATAACATAAAAAATCGAGTTACATTATAACATAATTATGCTATAATAAATATAAGAAATTGTTTCTTATATATTTTATTTCATATATAATAAATATATGATATATATTTATAACCATATAGATATGTATCAATCATAACTACCTATACAAGAGTATAAAGTATATGCTAATGCCATTTTCCCCCACAGAATACAAGTTGGAGTTCTCTATTACTGTTACTACAACTGCTTGGGCAACAATAGCATTTTTGGATTTAGAGTTTTATGACTCTTTTCTTTAGATTTCTGTGAGACTAATTTTGCTGATGACTGGGTGATTAAGACTTCTACTTGGAATTTCCTGATGCTGTTCTACCAATTTGGCATAGAAACGAGGTAGCCCTTCTCGTGTCACTTCAAAGTCATTCTTTCCAGATACAGCAACATGTAAAATGGGCATGCCATAGATGCATGATATTTAAGGCACAGCTGTTCATATTCTCTCTGGTGTCTAATTCACTAGAAAATTGTTGACAATAGATAAAAATATTTTAATTCTAGACCTATATCTTTAATTGATGACAAAATAGGTTATAAGTTAATTTTCAGAATAGGTTTGGTAATGATAAAGTCATGTCATTTCCAGGGAAACGGAGGTAGTGAATTGAAGCATCAATAAGCTTTAATTATCCATGTGTACATTAAAAGATCCATTAGTTGTGCGCTCTATATTCCATACATATCAGATATGGCATTCTAGACCAGTGATTTTTTTTCTTCGGTTTGGATAACATGTAGACAGTGTTTGATACTGTAGCAGTATTTCTGGAGTACAGGGTAATTAACAAAAAACTGAATAATATGTTGAAGAATGTTGCAAGGACTTTGGCTGTGTACAGGGCCTTAATTTTCAAAAAATGTCTACAATGGAGAACTGAATTGTTTGTAAATATAATCTATGCATGTACTTAATTACTCTTGCTTACTTTGGAACCAACAATTCAGAAGTGTATTTCCAGGGGTGGTGCAGAGTGAGAAAGCAGTTCAATAAGATCATATGGAAAGTAAGTGCCTGACTCATCACCAAATTTATTCCAGCTCTAAACTTTTCATCTACAAATTATGCTGGATGTCTAATTTAATGTTAAATTTACACTTTCTAGGAAACAACAGTTTCTGGCTGAATGGACTTCTGTAAAAGTACTCTATGCTCTTAGTTTCTTCAGTTTTAAACTCTGCCCTCATGTATAATTGAAAAGTGTCTCCCTCTGGTACATGGTAAGAATAAGAAAGAAAATGGAAAAAAAAACACACCAACATACTTTAATTTTTTTCTTTTTCCACCCTTAAACTTTGCAATAATCTTTCAATTAAAAAGGAATAACCACCTTACTGTTCCTTCTATATTGTTTACATTCCCACCAAAATCTAAATCAGTCATTGATTGAATTATACCACATGAAATCCTTTTAGATTTCATATTTATAATGTTCTGTTATTTTTTTATTTACCCATACCACAGTCTGTGACAACTCCATAAACCTATGATTAATCCCCTACATATAGTTTATACAGAGTTTTTGTTTTAGTCTTATTGAAATTGATGTATATTCTACAGTATAATAAAACAATATGGAGATTTATTTTAAATCGATGGTGCCTTAGGCCAATTTAATTGACCCAGTAATAACATTTAAATTGACCCAGATAATCTGATCTACATGCGGTAATGCTGTGCTCTTTGCAGTGGAATTATCGTTACGTTTTACACAGTAGTAGCAAAGATGATGACATTAGGAAACTGACCATTAAATAGAGCCCATCTGCAACAGACTGGAAATAGGTTTTATTGGTCATGATAAAAATTACATGTATAATGTCTGATAGCTGCATAAGGTGAAATGGCCATTAAACTTTCCCAGTGCTGTATACTGGGTTCATCTGTACAAAGAGCTTCCTTCCATCAATGTCATGGTCATGCATGACATGGTCTATAAAATTCCTAATTTCTGGCGAGAAACTGTTTCTGTCAGAAACATTTTGTGTAGTTGTCCATGTCTCATATCACCGAAGTAAAAAGAATTAGCTACTGAGCTGCTTAGCTAGTAACATTTTAAACATACAGAATCTGAGTCCTGAGAATCATTTTGCTGTTGGCAGGTGTCCCTTACGGGTCATAAAACAAATTCATAACTCTTTTAAAAATAAAACAAAAATATATATATACATATACACAGTTTAAAATGTGAAGAATTTAACTTGTAAAGACCTTTTTTCTCAGCACAATTAGTGAAATTTTCCTGTCAGCTACTTTCAAAAAAACAAGCAAACAAACAAAAGAAACCCCACAAACCACCCTCTAATTCAATTCTCTAGAAGGAAATAATGCTTTCAACTTTCAGGAGAGAGACAAAGGAAAAAGTACTCTCCTGAAAATTAAAGGATAAAAGAACAAGTCTGTTCAAGTTCTGCCCAATTAATACATTCATGGAAGAACTTATTTTTTACCTTTTATTGTTTTCCAACTCTATACATGAGTAGAACATTCATTTGAATATTTTCATTATTCTAATATAGCTGAAAGCACAGAAATCCTGTCTGTTGACCACCTGCTGCAATGCTGGAGACAGTAAAGCCAGACAAGACATTGAAGCCTATGTTTCTATGTGGAAAACCAGTTGCTCTTTTACATGTCTTTTTGAAGTTACAGTCACAGTGTCAGTCCATGTCTTGCTTGTATTTGGCTCTAGAAGTATACTATGAATCTAGGTTTTTGTTAACTAGTAATATAGTTAACAAAGAATACAGATAGCCCAGAGTACAGGTAGCCCAGAACAGGGTGTGAAGCTGTAAGAGTTCAGTTAAGACACAGTCACTCTATTAGTGGAAATAGCTATATTAGTGAAAACTGCAGTATCTGGAGGATTAGATTTGGATTTGTGATGTGTGGGCCTTAGGAAGGTTGAGAATGCCAGTGGTATACACACAAGTTCAAATCTGTCTGTGCATAGCAAAAAAGTATTTTTTTTAATCATCATTCTTCAGATGATGATTGCCAGAAGTAGCTTCCTTTTGATGAGGATTGCTATTCATATAAATATTGAATTTCACACTTCCACACTTTCACATCTTTAAGATCTGTTTTCTTCATGTGATCAGAAGCGTCCATTCCCCTTTGAAGGTTTCAGCTGTGCACTCACTAATTGCTGTATCATACCAGTTCCTGTATTTTGACTCAAAGTGAGGCAGTTTTGCTTCATCATTTTCTGGTGTGTAAGAACGAACAAACCTTAGCTCTGAGAGCTGGAGAATTTTTCTAATCCCATCTCTGCCAATCTTACTCCATGACTTCAAGCAGGTTCTGTAACTCCTCAATAGCACAATTTCTCCATCTGTAAAATCAGGGAAATTGGATAACTGATGACCTGAGAGGAGTGTTCTGAGAATTGGTAATGTTTTCATAGTGCTCTGAAATTGACTTGCTTCAGATTGTATATTCAGATAAAACTATGTAAATCTTTCTCACAAGTAAGAAAAAAAAATTGGCTTAAAAGGGTTTTAATCAGCATTTTTAGTTGAATACTGGAAGCCTCAGAGTGCTCGGGTCATAGAACACTATTACAAATAGTCTTGGACCTCTTCAAGTTTTGTGTGGAACTAACTCCACTTGATTTAGAGCAAGTGTTCCAAGACCTTTGATAACATAACTGAATTGCTGAAAATTCACAACGAACTTTTAATAAAAAATACAGCTGGGAAACTGGGAGCAGAATTACATCAGACTCAAGATTTTCTGGTTTTCTAGAGGAGTTCAACCTCAGAGTTCAAAACAAAAAACATACTTTTGATAGCAATGTCCCTCTTACCCCGCTTATGGCAAAGCTGCTGGCAAAATGTACCTTTGGTTCTTCCTGGATGCCTTCATAAGATAATGCAAGAGAAGTCATTACATTGTGTTAATTTTGTATTGTAGATTTCAATCCTTCAGTTTCAGGGTAGTAGGTACTTTGGGAAGTTGTTTTTAAATTGTACCAATTTGTTTTTGAGTTGGTTGGTTGGGCTTTATTTATTTATTTATTTTTTTGGCATTTTCATTTTCCATTTAGTAGAATGCAGATAAGAAACTATTATACAAGATAGTGTAATTCTTGCCTGCTTGCCTCTGACTTTATTCATAGAAACTATCATTTTAAAATACACAGAGCCATGTGCTGTGGAAGTGAAGTATCTACTCCATCAAAAATCACATTAAGCTCTTGTTGTCATTAATACTGCCAAAGTTTGGTCAAAATGCTTCTCAACAGTAATGAAAATGCAATAAACAAACTTCACATGTTAAATAATACAGGGCTAGGTTTCTGTTTACTTCAGTGGTTTTCATATAGGTGTATGAGGAACACCTTTAAATCAGAGGGATAACAGGGAGCAAATGCTTGACAGCATTCTTCCTACTTCAAACTTGCCCTTCAGAGGAAAGTTCTGCTTGAACTAGCCCCACTTTGGTAATTTCTTTACAGGGAAAATCATAACTTATTGTATGCCAACTAGTATTTTAATGTTGTGCTGCTGCTCTTAATGGTTCTCTCCGCCTGAGACAGGAGGAATATCATCTTGCTGTCAGACATAGGAAATATTAATCTGGAAGAGATTCCTCTCAAATTATGAACTATAGGTTTTCTAAGAGCAATGCTTTCATAATCACTTCCAGATTTGATGTGCATTCAGAAAATTTTGGGTTTTATTTTTCCTTTTTCATTTGCACCACTCCCCTCAACCTTGAGAAATAAAAGTCTCAGTAAATGATGCTAAAGACCAGAGAATGAAGCAAATATTTCATTTTATCCACAAATAATCTTCATTTAGATTAGATATACTCTCAAATTAGTTTTAACAAGCTTGTCTGATAAAGCCATGCATTTTTTATTAATGTTATGCCACGGTTATATGTATAAGGCTGAAGCAAAGGAAGGACAGAATATGACTGATATAATTTCAATAATTTCTGCTTTCAGTGTTTTTAAACATTATATTTTCATAGTCCTTGAAATTTCTGTTAACTTTAAGGATTTAAATTTTTAGAGCATACTTATTTCTCAAAGAGATTTTATAATTTATTTGGAAAATATAATTGTATGAAGTGCTCATGAGAAACACTTCTGTGTTGGGTTTATTCTTTGCTGAAGGGTGCTCTCATGCTATGCAAACACAATGTATAGAATAATAACGTATAATTTACTACCATCTTTCGTATTCCTCAGTTTTCTTAGGGCTCTCAATAGTCTGCTAGGTAATTAGGACTTTCCCTGCAGTTCTTTTACTGCTCTTCAAGATGTTACTCATCTCCTCACTTCTCATGTTTTTCTTTCTGATCTTTAGTTCCTGTTTGCTTATTATCACTGATGAGCTTGTTGCCTGACTAACAGATAAGCGCAGTTGCAAATCACATCTTTTCTGTAGTTTGTTCTTTTTGGAATACCAGCTTCTTAACATGGAAAAGAATTAAAGCGGGTTTCCTAATTGAAACAGATCATTCCAGCAACACCATTCATTTGCACAAGATCCTGTTGAGAAGGCATCTGAGACTCTGAAACACAAGGCATATATAGAATACTCGTCTTGTAACTAGGATTTGGGGAACTCTGTGTATCTAAAGCTAAAGTTTACTTGCATATTATATGTTTTGGTGTTGAGCTTAATTAGTGCCTTGAGTAATTTGGGAAACAGAAGATAAACATTATCACTACCACTGGGACCTACAGATCATTTCTTTAGCCAAGCCAGGTAATCATTGAAAGAGGTACTCTTCTCTTAAACTTGGAAAATTCACGCCATTGCAGTCCTGTTTTCTGCTATGTCTTCAACACCCAAATGCTACTCTGGAGAAACCTGGCTGTTTTACATTGCATTTTATATTTCTAACAGTAGCATCGTAGCTGTGCTAGTTTAAGCATAGATAAGGCAGAGCTTGTGTGGAGGACTGATGTATTTCATTGTGCCAAGTGATATAGCTGAGTAAAAAGGGAGTGCTGCAGGGGTTTATAATCCCTTTCAGTTACAGAAGAACAGAGTGCTAAAGAATGGCAAAAAATGTACTGAGCTTTTCTTTTTCCGGAGGTGATGGTGAGGGAAGTCTTATATCTCCTTTTGTGGAATAGGATGGTACAGAGGCTAAACAGCTGGGTCTCCTGCCCACTGGAAATTTTGAATGGCTGACTGTGAACAGCTTGCCCACTGGCTTTTCCAAGAGAATTTTTCCACCTGGAAAGAATGACTTTGTAGAAATACTGAGAAAAGTATATCCTCACCCAGACAGGTAAAAATCCTCAGCATAAAGGACTGTTGTGTGTATTCTATTATGAGGGAAAGAAAAAGACAAGGACTGAGAAAGGAGGGGTAAGGGATATTAAAGGGTCCTAGGTCTTTTTGGAGGAGAAGTATATTCTACGGCTGGGTGGATCTGGATGGGGCTTTGAGCAACCTGGTCTAGTGGAAGGTGTCGCTGCCCATGGCAGGGGTTTGAAACTAAATGATCTTTAAGATCCCTTCCAACCCAAATCACTCTATTATTCTATGAAATAGGTAGAAATCCTTCCCATTTTCTCACTGGCCTGAATATATTACACAGTTGGCTAGGTAATTATGAAACGTGTGAGTTACACTGAATCTGTTTGACTTCTCAAATCTTTTAGCTGCATTTCACTGCTGGGTGGGTTTGGTCTTTTGATATTACAATATCAAAAACCCCTTTCGAACTGCAAAGGGTTATTTGTAAAGCCTGGCTGATGAAACACTTTATCAAAGTGTATGGAATGACAAAACTAAGAGAAATTTAAATTTTACTTTTCCTATAGAGAGAAAGCAAACTGCCAAAAGGAATAGAAAACAGACATGAGTACCTTCAGTATATTCTGTACAAGAATAATATAAAAGGTCTGATATTTTGATAGGCCTTTCTTGTGATCTTTGCCTTGATCTCAAATAATAGATCAATCTACTAAAAGTAACAGAGACCCTAAATTTACACATCTGAATATTCATGTGACATGCATTTAAGAAGCATTGAACTCCAAAGGCTCCGCTATGTGTCTCTGTAAATGCTAGCTAATACTTTGCATCTCTGTGAATATGTTTCTGAATAAAGCAGACAGCACCTACTTCTAGCTTTCTATTTTTTCATGGTAGGAACTGTAAGAAATGTTAAAAAAAAAAAAACAAAACAACACAACCAACCAAAACAAACAAACAACAAAAAAACAACCACCTAATCCAACAAAAAATAAGCAAAAAGCCACAGCTACCCACATAGCCTGAAACTGTTTTATAAAGCCTCCAAATCTAAACACTCTGCTAAGATTAATCCTCTAAAGGAATTAAGAATTAGGTATTTTTTTTTTATTCAATCTCAATTTTTATTTTTTATTCAATCTCAGTTGTTTCCGTGTCACTCCATTTATAGTCTATTCCACATTTTCTCTAAACAAGAGAAAAATCATGTCTTTTGTCTTGTTGAGACTTTCAAACAAGGCTATGGTATTGAAAGCAAGCTGCTACAGTTCAAACTCAGTAAAGCTAACATTGCAGAACTAAGATGAAATTGGGTAGCCGTGTCACAGAATATAGGTTATAGATATACACCAGTGTTGACTGCTATTTGTAAAGCTTTAATTTTGCATAATTTTTAAATACTTTTGTAGAGTTTAAGGCCAGAAAGGAGTATTTTATCTAATCTGGCCTCTTTTGTATCACAAGTCATTATGGTTAACCCTATATAAAGCCCAGAAATCCGAGACTAAAACTCTTAATTCCTCAGGACACTAGAGACAGCAGACCCCAGAGATTTGGTGCCATCGTGTCATCTCTTTTGGCAGAAAATTAGTTAGGTGAGATATACTGAGATGATTTCAGCAAGGAATTAAAGCCTGTACTACAGAGGAAATTCTAAACCTCCATTTTTTTTTCCACTTTGGGAACACTTTGTCTGAGAAATTTCTTCCTGACATCAAACCTGATGGTGATTATATGTAGATTGAGGATAATCCCCTGATTGTCCACACAGTGAGATCTGTTGGTGATCTGCTTGACTTACATGTTCACGTTTTCTTTCTGTGGAAATCAGACTGTAGGAGAGGGTGCTTATAGCCCTACCTTGCAGGTGTTTGGAATATGTGTAAGGAATATTCCCTCAATTTAGGAGACTGGAATTTATTTTTTGCACAGAAATATGGCCATAGAGACTGTAACCATTTGAAAAGGCCAGATTAGATAGAAGAACTGGAGAAAACAACAACAACAATGAAACAACCTCACAGCCCTGGTTCATCCCTTTCAATAACCTGTTTCCAGCTTTGACCAATTTATTGTGCATCAGGCAAAATAAATCCTATCCCACTTAGATAAAATGTAGCATTCAGATATAAAAGCTTAACTGAAGAAGATGACAGTGTTAAACAGTGATGCAGAGAACTGTCAATAATTGCTGTTAATATTTTAGCAATATTGTTGTTGGCAAATTGAAGTCACATGTTTGGCAACCTTCTTTTTATTAAAGTCCATGGGTGAAAAGGATGAACATAGGACTCATCAGCTTGCAGACCACAAGGCCAGAACCAGCCCACTCTTTCTAAGCATAGAAAGTAGAGTATTTCCAGAAATAGGAATAAAGCTCTCTCTCTCTCTCTCCCCCAATCTCTCTCTGTCCCCCCTTTAAATGTTCCACATGATAGCCAATCCTGAAAACCTCCCAGCAAGGTTTGTTGTCCAACTGAAGCAAACAAATTTCAGTCAAGCAGCTGTGTGCTGCAGATCCATGGTGATGCAGGGAGCCAGAGGCATCAAACACTAGGAGAAAGATGGGGGTGCTTGAGATGAATTCTAAGCCCCAAAAATATATAAGCAGGTTGTGAATTTCCTTGTAAACTTGATCTATATCAGTTTCCCTCTTAGCTAAGAAATTGGCACTTATTAATTGTCTAATTTCAAATGCTTGGTTTGTCTTCATTAGCAAGTATGTGAAGTTCCTCATAACCTGATGCCTTTATATATACAGGTTTGTCTCCACTGCCATCTATTATCATTGTCTTCAGTACATTGAATAATGTTGCGTTTCTGAAAGTGTCATATCATAAGTCCTGTTTCCCAGCTCTGCAAACAGTTAGGTGATCTTCCTTCAAGCCTTTTCTAATATTTTCACAGCCTTATGGAAGTATGAATGTAGAACCTGTATTCTTTAACATAGTTGTCTTTCCAAGAATGTATATTATGTTCTTTCTCTTTTTTCTTCTTTATATTATACACATGAACAAAGGCATTTTTCATTTTTCACCTGTGCTAAACATTCTTTTATGAAAACTTCTGAATAGTTACACTGCCTTCTGTGTAGTCTGTCATCTTTGAAGTATTATGTGTAATCTGTATTTTTCAGGCTTTTGTTGTATTACAACCATTTCAGTAGGTGATTGATTGCTAGAGAATGACAAGAAAGGCCATATCAAAGATCCCCCCCAATTCAGTAACCCGTGTCTGGGACAAAATCAAATATCTTATGCTTAAGGGATGAGTATAAGAAGGCAAATAACAATTTTTTTTTTTTTTGGATACTCTCTACATTTTCAACAATTTGGAGATTAGAGAGCTGAAAATACCACTTCCATGAATAGTTCTATGAATACCATTTCTATGATACCACTTCTGAGCTTCTTGGGTTTTTCTTCTCTGAATTTGTTTACTTTTTTTGGGACCCTTTTAAGCTTACCACCCATAAAATCATGTGTTGAGGAGTTATTTTACTTAACTACAGGTTTTGTTAATAACTTTTTTTTTTGTGTGTCAGTCTCCCTCTTGCTAGTTTCATTTGATGCCTCTAGTTCTTGACCTGGAAAACATAAGCAATAGTTGATCTTGCTTTACCTTCTCTTTTATTGTTTTATACACCTTAACTGCATTCCATCCAGTCATCTGGTTAATTAACTCATACAGACTTTAGCCTCTAATATTTTAGTATATACCAGTTCCTCTAATTTATAGTGGATAGTCATCAGGATGATCTATCTGTAATTCCCTAGAGCAATCTCTTTTGTAAGGTGAATATATTAGGATGATGTTGACAGGAGTCTTCGGCATACTTTTTAATATTCCAAGGTTTTTTTAAAGAGTATCATTAATGATTTATCAGTCTCTTAAGCTACTTCATTTAATAGTCTTGGCTAAAAGTTTTTTCAAGCTATTTGAAGATACTTCCTTTTTAGCTACAACTAGATTCTCCTTTACTTTTCTTCAACATTACCAGGATGGAAGTTTGCTCTTCTGCTGTTCCAGTTGTAGAACAGAAGTATCTATTGAACGTATTCCTCCTTCAGAAACTCTAGCAGCTGCATCAAATAGTTGATCTATACAAGCCTGGGAATTTTCTTTGTTTCTGTTGCTACAAAACTTCTTTTCAGTGAAAAGGCAGTTTGTAAAAATCAGACCTTTTCAGTTCAGTTCTAAAATTCAGGCATCTGAATTCCCAAGTCAACTTTAAAAAAGTGGGTTATGAAGCAGACACTTAAATTATCTCATGGACAGGACATGTGGTTTAAATTAGAGTAGAAATAGACATGTTCTTTTATTCTCACGTAATCTGAAACTTTTTTTTTCTCTTATATGCTGCAGAACTTTTCTGTAGTGTAGGTGACCTGGTGCTTGGGACCTATTAGATGAAAACTTATCCTCAAGTACAGATTATAGCTAAAGAGAAAGAGAGAAACAGCTATTTTATTTTTTTTTTTTTTTCTGGAGAAGTGCCATAGAAATATGCTACTTCCATTTACTCTCCTAAAAAATACACACGAGTTTTTGAACACCTGATATAATTGCTCTACATTCTACTGTAAAAAAAAAAAAATAAAAACCCTTCTTCCATCCACGAGATTCCTTAACTGGCCTAGGAGTCCTGGATGAAGTGATTGATCTTGCACAGCTGTTTGTAGCAATGCATGGCAAGTATGTTTACAATTGACAGAGACAGATGACACAGTAATTGACAGCTTACTTTTCTTATATATTTTTTTTTAAGTTAGAGATCAATTGGACATCTCCGAAGTTTGGAAGGGAAAAATAGGTCTGTTTCTACTTCCAATTATTTTTATTCTGCATGGCATGCTGAAACCTGTCACAGCTGACTAGATTGTCCAGTTTTAATTTGGTTCACTCTCTTTCATCAAAATAACTTCTATTACACTTTGTCAAAATAAGTGACATAGCTAAAGTGATTGGAGGTATCTCAGCTTATTACAAGCCTGGAAAACAGCATAGAGAAAAACCCAAGTAACTTATTTACCTCAAATTAATTATACAAATACATTCTATAAAAGAGAGGAAGCTTTTATGGGCAAACAAATGTCTTCTTTTCATAGAAGTCTGTCTAAAAATGGTAACAGTATTGGCAATTCCAGAACAAAAACTGGCAGTCACCTCCATCATTGCAATTACTGGTCTTCTAGGCAACAGTCTCAATCATTGAATGGCAGCCTGTCTACACTTTATATAGAAGTGCTGATCTTAATTGTGGATGGGGCCCATGGCAGTAGGATGCTGGAGTGCAAACATGCATGAACTCAGGAAGTAAGATATGAAAACATTTGCTGAAGTGGCAGCTGCTGCTGTTTCTTTCACTTAGTCCTAGTGTTTTCTAAAATGTCTTCACTTTACTTGTTCCCCATGAATAGACAATTATACATAGTCTGACAATGTGCCTCTTCTCCCTAATTATCTAATTGTGGCTAACGTGTATGCCCCTGGTCCAACACCAACCAGCACACGAAACTGAAAAGCAGAGTTAATGATTTTGCCTCTTCAGAGAAAGAATGAATAATCTCTGATTTTTCTCTCTACACACCCTTTCTATACTTCTGGGAAGGAAAAGCACACAGGATGGAGAATCTGTGTGGTGAACGTAAATTGTTTCGTAGACATAAATGGTTATTGTGTCTTTCTGCTTCGAAGGAATCCCTGTGTTTGTGTATAATCTTGTGTGCATGTGTGTGCAAATGTGTGGCAAGTAGAGGTGAGCCTCAGAGCGCTGGGTGGGGGATGCGTGGAGGTTGTGCATTTAAGTCTGCAGGGTCCTGACAGGAATTGGCAAAAGTACAGAAGGGAGAAGGTGATTGATGCAGAAGACTAAAAGGAGCAGAAAAGAGTGAAAGGAAGCTGTACAGGAAATGAGAACAAAACAGAGAAGTGGATTATATGGATAAAGATGGTGATATAAATATTATAGAAATGTAAGTTCGAAGAGGAAATAGAATGATTTGAAGATACATTGAAAGAAAAAGACAAAATGGGAAAAAAAAAAAAAGCATGCAAAGAAAAATTGTGAGAGCTCAGAATATGGCTCCTTAATGAAAGCAAATATGTTTTCTCTGTTTTAGAATGTTAACAAGGAACAGATCAGTAAAATGGAGATAAGAAGACTCATCTTGTAGCTTGCCTGAGGCAGTAAAGAGCCCAAGGCTTAAATTGTGAATGAACATTATTTAGCAGAAATTGATGTTCAAAAAGGAGTGGGTTTGTTTGTTTGTTTTTGCATTGTGAAGGAAACCAATTGTCAGGAAAAAAAAGATTTTTTTTTTTTCTGAGGTGGAAGATACTGCAAATTAGGTAAATGTTTTCAGTACTGCTCTTTGATTTCATCTGCAGGATCTCATGTTAAATCAAGACATGTTTTTCCAGGATGTGTGGCTGTAAAGCAGAGAGCTGGAAACAGCTGCAGTAGTTATGAATGACTGATGAAGGTCACAGTACGAAGGAGATAATATTTTTTTTCAATGCTTTTGATATAATTCATTATTCTTTCCCAAGTGTGTCCTTGCAGCTTTCCAGGTTTAGGTTATAAAGATAAGGACACCCTTGCAGATGTAGGACTAACTTCAGGGTTGTAAGGTCTTGTATTTCTGAGCTAGTCATGGAGATCCACTGTCCATGTGAATTTGGAATTCTCCTCCTAGCTATGAATCATTGCATAAACTGCATAGCATAGTGCTATGGAATGCAAGTGTCTTTCAACCACTATCTGAGAGGCTGTTAGGAAAGTTACAAATGTACATCTGTAAAAATGTGAAAAAATTGCAGGTCTTTAAGGTTAAAAAGAGAGAGAGAGAGAAAGGATAGGTATAGTGTTGCTTTTCCTTGACCTTTGAGGAGAAGGGTGTGCTTTACTTTCATAAACACTCTTCCAGGCTATCAATCATCAGCATATTCAATACCAGCAGAAACCAAATTCAAATCTGGTGTGGTCCAATGAATTTTATTCTTACTGTCAGAGTTACTCCTTTCAACAGCTGTGTTTTGGATCCGGTAGCAAAGAATGCAAAATGAGAACTGTCCTTTGCTTTAGCCTCACCAGATTTTTTTAATGTTCAATAATTTCCTTAGACATTTTAGCACATCAAGTGTATACTCTCTTTCTATGCCCATTCCCTATTTGTTTATTTTCAATGGAAGCAGATGCACATTAGAACCACAGTTTTGGGTAATACGCTAGCACATGCCAAATTACAGTGATATCCTCAATGCTTTGTACAACACTCCAGCAGTGCAAAAAATGGTTAATTGCTACCTGTTGTATTACTGAACACTGGAGTAATTATTACAGTAATGCATATTGCTACCTTGAAATTGTTTGGAACAGATTTTACATGTAAGTATTCTTCACCTAATAGCAAAGTAAGCTAGATAGCTGTAAACTGCAGTCCTGAATAAATACTGTATCTAGCAACAGAGTGCAAAAAATAAATAGAAGAAAATGCATGCCATATACTGACAAATGGCAATGAATATGTTGAACAAAAAGGAAAAGAATAAATTAGCACTTCTCTTTCTCTGCCTCAGTGTCCCAGAAAACTGTATATAGATTATAGCATTACATAGTACTGATTTGTTGCAGCTGCTTCTCTGTTTTCTGTCAGCAGAGCTAGTCCCATTTTATGCTCTATTTTCATTTCTCTTTTTACAGTTCCAAAACCCAACATTACACTTTTTATTAACATTTCCATCAAATGTCTACACTTTTCAAAAAAATTATTGTAATTCCAAATTTATAATTCATCTTTAAAAAAGGAAAAGGAGTGTGCTATGGCAGTAGAAAATTGCCTTTTTCTTATTAAGCCATTCAGGTGTCAGCACAGTTCTTATCACTAGGGCTGCAGTCATCACAGATCATGGTTGATATGTAAATGGATGTTATAAATGTGAATATGGTTACAGGATTTTATTCATTTTCAGAGTAAAAGCACATTAATAGTTCCTCTCAGTTTCAGATTTCTTTTTAAAGCAATAATCTTTAGCAGAGATTCCTTGGAGGCTTGGAGATTTAGATATGTCTAGGTCAGTGGGCACTCATAAGTTCTGAGGCTTACCTCTGTGTTTAAAAAACCCTCTGTATTTAAAACCTCTGTGTTTGAAACAAGGTAGGAGGTTTTCACCTTTTCATAGGCCCATAACGAAAAACAAAAAGAGATTTTCCCACTGGAAAGCTGTATTTCAGATACATTGAAATAATGTTATACTGCATTTTGTTTAACAGCTTGAATTAGCTTTTATTTGGTGTAAGACTGAGATAAGTTTTTCACATATGCAGATGTATTCAGGCAATATTAGTATTAGGTCCCATGAAAAGGGACCTATTAATCCATCATTTGTGTTAAAAACTCTCTCAGGAGTTTCAGGGTTTTGAGGTGCTCTCTCCCCTCCACCCTGCTGCTAGCAGGCAGCTTTTCTGGAAAAAAAAAAAAAAAGGTTAGTGGAATCCACTTTTACGTAGATCTTGATGTCACACAGTCTTCTGTGAATCCAGGCAGTTAATGGTAGCTTTAGCTCTCAATTGGGATGCTGGACATCACTGGTGTGTTTTATTACTGTATTCTAGGGATCATGCCATTGGTATGCTTTGATGTTTGATAGCCTAACTCAAATGGCCATTAGGAAAAAATCCAGGTTAAAGAAAGCACATAGAAATGTTTGGTTTTAATGCATGAGAATAGACAACTCAGTTACCAATATTTATCCAGGGTTAGGTGCAAGGAGCATGAGCAGACCCCTTTTCACCTTGGTGTTTAAAACTAAGATGAATACAGTACAGACTGTTCCACTTCCTACCAGTGATCACAGGTGGCAGTCACAGAACAGAGCCTTAGGAAGGTACTAGTTTTTGTATGGTACCATATCATGAAGATTGTCTTCAAGATTTCATTTGGATTTAATTTTTCTTCAACTGTTTTCTCTTAGTACTCCCCCACTACTGATGTTTCTGAACAGCAAAGAAGTTTGAAATCTACAGGTATATGAACAGGGAAGTAAAAGTGAAGATAAAGAGATGATGGAGTCTTGGCAGCACTTGCTGAAGAAGGCAAAGAGAGAGTGGAGGAAAAGGATAGGTTTTTGTAACTGTGTTTTTTTTTTGTTTATACTTGGGTGAGAAGGTAGCAGAAATATGATTCTTGTCATCATTAACCTTAATTACTGGAAATGCTGCTCTTTGGAGGCTGTCCTGTTTTAGAACAGGGAGATCATTCAGTGGTTTGAGATGTATGATGCTGATTGGATTCAATATTGACATGCAATTTGTAAGGATTAACATCAGTGGTAGAAAATCAGAAAAAAATTAGAACTCAAACTTCAAATCTTTGTTTGAATATTAATCATATATCAGTTTATTAAGTGGTTGGATACTACTAATAATCTAGGACTACCATCATAAAATCTGATGTCCACAGCACTCTGTCTATTCTGGAGCTTGTTCTTGTGATATGGATAAACTCTCAATTTCCAATATATATATATAATAATATAATTCATCTGTAGCAATTTTCTACTTTTATCTTTTTAATTATTTATGCTGAGCATAGTTTGTAACTGGTTCTGTATTCCTTTTCTCCCCATTCTTTTTCTTCTTCATGCCTCTATCTTTACTTCCTGAACATTTACATTATTACACTTTATTCTTATTTCTAAATTTGTGTTTATAAGGAGGCTCAGCAGACCAAACTCTTCTAAAATTCACAAGAACCACTTATAAACTTTACATGGTTGAGAGTTTTTTATGAGTAGACTTTGATATATATTAATACTTGTTTCAAATATATAATGCAAGTCAGCTATTAGGAAGACAATGGTAATATGTATCTTCTGCATCATGGTACTTTGTATTTTTTCCAAACCTTCTAAAAATACGTCAATGCAAAAATCATATTAATTCCATTCTTTAAATGTCCTTCATGAAATGCAAAACAATGCTATTAAACTTCACAATCTCATTGCAAGACTGACCCCATGAATTTACGTGCATTATGAGGTAGGACTATTCAGCTTTCTCTCTTCTTGATGCCAAAATATAGAGCCAATTAATAATTAAAAACTCATGTTTCATTTCATTGTTTCATGGAAACTTTAGCCTCACTCCATGGTGGATGCACTGATTTATCTTTTAGTTTCTTCAAACGTAAAGAGTGCATATTCAGACAGAAATAATTCCTATTTTCTGTGTTGAAATCTTCAACAGTTCTAAATGTGAAATTTTGGCTTATGTGTATTTAAAATGTATTTTTTTTCCTCTCAATATTGGTAGCTATTATTTTAGTCGTATAAACACGTTCATCTTCAAAAATGTTAATCTTAGATATTCATCTACATATTACTCTATAAAAATATACTTAAACAGTTGCTGCATAGCTAAAAATGATCAAATGCATCCATGCTTCCTCATCTTCATGCTTTTCCCTGCCTTTTAGAAAATCACATTTGTGTGTGTGTGTGTGTAACTCAAAATGTCAAAACAAAATATCAAATACTACAATGTATTGGGGAAAACAGGAATCATTTTTGGACATTTTAAAATGTAACTAATGAATTTCACTAACTGTATAGCTAGAATTGCTTTATAGATTGAAGAGAGATATAATTGCCTTTGGTCTGTCCTCTTTACTCAAAACCAGAAGTAGATTATCAAAGCTCTCTGCTATGTATTTAATCAACAAAGCAGTGGTGTGTGATATCCTCATTTACTCTTACTGGTGTTTTTTAAAGTATATAGAAAAATATAAACACAGAGAAGGACATTCTGCAAGTAGAATGGGGAGAACATCAAGGAGGAGCTGTGCTTGTTTCAGAATGTGCTTTTTGGAATTTAGACCCCTATGCTAGGAAGAGTAGAAAAGTGTGCAGAAGTATTTTGAATCATTATGGAAGATTCATTTTCTGTGTTTTTATCTCTGTTAGAGCCCTGATATTAGATGACTTGCATAAATACTAACCAGTCTCTTTACAGCATTGTGGAGCACTCTCAATCCCTAACATGTCTGGAGAACAGAATCTGAGATACCAGCAGAAGCACAAAAAGCTTTAAAATGATTTGCACAAGGGATAAAATCCCTTATCTTAAATAAGAAACAACCATGGAGTGCCTAACTAACATCCCTTCACAGCAGAATTATGGCAAACCTGCTTTATCTCTATTCTTAAAACATAGAGTCAGCTTTTAAGTGGTTCCTCAAGTACTGCTTCTTCAGCAGACTGGTTACATCTGTATTGGATCAATCTTTTCATTAGGTGTGTCCTAAATGTTGGGGCCAGGGTTGTGGGAACGCACATGAGTTAGAGTTCAGGGGAATAATGATCAGACATTTATGGTAACTGCTGCAAGAATCTCTGTGGTTTCCCAGAAAGAACTGCAATTCTGCATGGGATTGTTACCTCATGAGCAGCACACAGGATCATAATTGTGATTATAGTGACAGGAAAGGGGACAGAAAGAGACTGCCAATGAAGAAGTCCCCTTCTCCACTGAAACAGCCTGAAGTGTAATATTTTTTTCTATTTACAGTTGTCCCTGTGGTCCGTACTAATGACATTATCTCCCAGGAGATCATTATCTAATGATTGCATCCCATCATGGATTGTTCTCGGTGACCTAAGTGCTGTTTGAAAATATGATTTTTGTAACACCTGTTACATCCCTGTCTCATGTTGGACATTTAGTTCCTCCTTTGGCTTGATGCCTTGCTACATTTTCCACAGTCTGTTCTCTGTTACAGTTTGTTTTCCTGTGTTACAGCTGTACAGGGCTACTGCTCGTATCAATATTGTCTCATCTTTTCTATATCAGTGTTATCTTGTGTGGTGTCTTCTCTGTTGCTAGCATATAAATTACATTGTTGATTCTTTATGGTTTCTTGCACTTTGAATTGAGTTATAGCTTTTATAAGCATGTGATCTGGCTGTAACAGAGAAATCTGACAACTTGTCATTCCTGGAGTCTGTGACTGTCTTGTCTTGCATTAATTCATCTTATAAGGCCCACTCTTTCTGTGTTCAGCAAGAGTATGAGCTACCATATTAACATCCTCTACTGATACTTGATTACATATGTCAATATTTTGCCAACGGGACTTGCTCTTAGGCATTTCTTCCCGACCATTTTTTTTTTTTACTTCTCCTTTTTCCTTTGTTGTTTTCTGTCATTGCAAATTTTACTCTGTTAGGCAAATTATTTTATTTCTTTTAAAATATTGCTGAGATGAAAATTGTAGTTATATACAGGTTTTTAAATTCTTTTAAAATCTTTATGTTTATTATAAATATGTCATATACTTATAACAAAGTCATAGGGCTCCATTTGCATGTGACTTCTGTTATGCTTTCAGTACCTCCTGGAGGCTTTCCCAGTATTTTATTAAAATCACACACATTATTTTTTCATAATTGGAAAGATATTTGAAATGTATTAAAATATTTAAATTGTGTAAAATAAGATAGGATATGGTTAATTTGACAGACTCATTGTTGCTGTTCCTCAGTTTTCTTTATCCATATTCT
The DNA here is from genome assembly GCF_047663525.1 of Anas platyrhynchos. NCBI lineage: Eukaryota > Metazoa > Chordata > Aves > Anseriformes > Anatidae > Anas > Anas platyrhynchos. Next base: position 43,530,310 of record NC_092590.1, on the reverse strand, counting down.
TGAAGGATTAACCATTCTTATCCACAGAGGTGAGTTACTTTTCTAACGTTTCATATTAAAAATGTGGAAAATGATACAGTTAGATGCTATTATTTTTGTCCAAAAAGCTACATAAAGAAGACCCTATTTTAAAAGACGTTCAGGCTTCTGAAATGTAAGAAGAAACAGAATTTTAAAAAGAGAAAACATCTAAAGGCTAATTTTTGTCTGAGTCTTAAAGCAAAAAGTAGTCTTAAGAAAAGCATCTTAGATGAACAGTGCACCTTAAATTGCAAATTGAAAACTCATGTTACAAAGCCCTTTCCTTTTCAGAACTGTATGCAGAAATTACTGTGAAGCTTTACGTAGGTTTCCCTTTTTCATGGCTTTTTGAAGTTCCCCTTTAACTGGGTGCTCTGCATCCTGATTGAGGTTCAGCACATTTATATCCAAAGGAAATCACATCATGGCTAAAAGTAAATGACATTGCTTCAGAAGACTACTACTTCTTACAGAAATCATTTTTCCAATCTACTTTTGATCTTCAAAAAAAGTCTTTAAACTAGAAGAAAACCTTTACACTTTCAGCCATTACCATAGTCTATAAAAATAGCCCTTTGTAATAAATTAATTACCTTTTCAGTTCATGTATTCATTAAAAACTGTAGATGCAGAATCACAGTGTTACCTATAAGTGGTATCTTGAACAAGGATAGGTTAATTTTTGCTTCTGAACATTTTAAATAAAATTACTGTTTCTCAGTGACCCTGGAGTGGAGAGGTATGAACTACTTGACCCAGCTATCAAGAGCAATGACATATAACTCCATCTGAATCTGTCTGAGAAACCAGAGGATTAGTTCTCTCCAAAATTAATTTGCTGGTAAGCTACAGTTAACAGCTTGGGAAAGGGAATTTAGGTAGGATCATTACTCTTCTTTTTTCTTTTTCATTTTCTTTTCTCTCTCTCTCTCTCTTTTTTTTTTTTTTTTTGTTAGCAAATAGACTCATTTTTTCCCCCTTCCTTTCTATTTTTTTTTCCTTGGGAAATGTGCTAATTTTCATGGCAAATTGAAATTCTGGCCTGTGAAGATCGGTCAGTCTGTATATGCAATGGAAGTTGCGTATATTTTCTTCTTGATGGTCTAATTAGCAAAATCTCATAATAACCCTCAAAAGAGTTCCATGTGCGTGCTTTTTTTTTTTTTTTTTTACAAAAGCTTTACTACTGCAACATTGGAATTAGGGGAAGGAAACATTAGTAGCTGGAAACTTAACTGTGTCCCTAGAATTTTCTCCAAGGTAAGTCAATATGAGATGACTTCTGCTCTTCCTATTTCTCAGAAAATGAAAAATCATTCTTTGAGGCCAAGCTTTCACACAAATATTTTTGAACACCATACTCACCATACTTTTAAATGAAATGACACTACACATGAAACCTTTTTCCTGATAGTATCTTTCTTATGTTACTCCACTGAGAAGGCTGTTAGATACTTCGCTGATGAGTATCCATCTAAAAACAAGGATAAATTGTTAGGGTCAGCTGAGGTTGGAAGAAGTTATTTTAAGCTGGTGTCTCATTTGAGAGGTTGTATTTCATTTGAATGGTCCAATTCAGTCAAATGGGGGCCTACAGACAACATGAAAATACAAAAACACAAAACAAACATTTCTTTAAGAACACTTTGTTCATCTGCCTATGGCTAGCAGTGCCTCAGGTTCATTTGTTATGTTCAGCAGTTATCTTTGAAAAGTGTCTTTTGTATTCAGATGCAGTTATTTGGCCTGAGATTAGTATCTCCCACATGTACAGTCAGAAGTTTCAGTTTCATCAAGATCATTCTTTTTGTGGGCAGAAGTCTGTCTATCCTTTACTAAGTACTATCCTTTCCATGACAAGGAAATGTCTTTTCAACAAATTTTTAAAGACTTTTTTTTTCCCCTGACAGTTTTTTTTGTTTGTTTGTTTGTTTCTTTTTTAATGAAAACATTTTTTTAGCAACAGGATTTTCATACCAAAATTCTAGTTATTGCAGTGCATAAGATTTGTTTCATTTTGGTTTTCCAACAAGAATAAAATGAAAGCACAGAACAAAGTTGCATTTTCTTACCTGAGATTTAGCTTTGAAAGCCAATAGGAATTTTCTGCTTCTTCTGGAAATCCCAAGAAGTGAAATTCCTTCTGATTTGGCAGAAAGTAATTTTTTTTTTTTTTTGCCACCAAACCTCACACTATTCATTGTTTCTCTATTTTAATACTTTCTGTAGTCCTTCTTTCATTTGTTGTATATAATGGATAAAGATTTTTTTTTTAAGTAACAACACTACCATATTTTATATCTCCTTTAAAAATTTTGTGAGACAGGTGGACAAACAAAAGGCATTTTTCTTGTTATTTTACCAGCAGGCTTCTTCAGCAGTCTTAGAATGTGCATATTAGAAGTCATAATGACATAAATTAGCATATTTATGAATGCCATTGTGGCTCTTCAGGATTATTGATTGTTGAGAATTTCCTGGATTTTTATGTTGTTGGATTTTTGTTGTGCTTTCTGAGAAACAGTAAGTTTGGAGAAATAGTGGTGTATTTAAAATAATTAAAATTAAATGTTATGATAATAAGCCATTAATAATGCTGCACAAGAGAACTGTATGTGATAATATAAATAACTACACTGTAGGCTGGAACATCAATGGCACTGCAGCATAAAAGAGAATTCCCTGTAATGCATTATGAAGTAAAGCAGAGAGCCTTCCACCATAACCTTTGCTCAGTGCTATTAACATTGAAAGGGGTTGAAAAATGTCAGCTCATTAGCTGCAGCCAGATGTTTTCTGCTCCAGACCACTGTTATTAAGTATAAGGTATTGCCTGCTACAATTTACATCTACACAGATCTATGACATACAAAATGCATATACTTACAATACCACGTTTTAAACAATGCCTCTCTCCCTGGTAGCATTTTCAGTTCATGTCTTCAGTGAAAAATGATGGGTGGGGAGGGTGGAGGGTATTAATTCCCTTTTCTGATTACAATTAATCAAAACCTTGTTAACATGGCTATGTATTATATGGGAATAGAATAGAATATCTAATAGGATAAGACTTTTTTTTTTTTTTTTTTACAACTATCAATACTAATTACTGGAGTTAAATTCTTGATCTGAAATACTAACACTGGTAAATTTTGAGTTCATTTAGAGATAAAATTTACCTTAGCTTTGCTGTGGTCTAAATCTCACTTCTTAGAGGTCAAATCTTTAGAACAATTTGATTCCAAGTCACTTTTTCAGCACTGAGTCCCTTTGATTTGGTCTTTATATGGCACTGGGATACATCATTGTTGTTTCCATGGTCTATAGAGCCTGTAGGGCATTCCTGTTCAAGGCTTGCAGGAGAAGCTGTTAGAGAACATTTAAGCAAAGGCCATGCAGAAAACTCCTTTAGGTCCTTCAAAGATATGATTAGCTTCTGCAACTGCGCCTATGTCATATTAAAGAATGTTGTGCAATCTGGCCAAATGAATTTTGCGTTAACCTCACTACAACACGTCCATGTGAGACAATTTAGCATGGGAAAGAATGTGAATGCCGCAGAGAACAGTAACAAACTTTTCAAGTTTCTAATGTGAGGAAAACAAAAGGTTCTGTTGTTCCAGTCAGCTGCCAATAGTTCACCATATGATTCTTAGGCAAGAGAAGATGTAGAAATTTCCCATGGGTTAACAAATATCACATCACCCCGTCCAATTTTCCAACAGCTGTTAACATTCAACAGCAGAGATCCTGACTTTTGGCCTACTACAGAAGATTAAGTTGGCTAAATCTGAAATCTCTTTTAAATTAAGGCTCTTTTTCCAAAGGTGTAGTCTGAATCAAAAGTCCCCAGGTTGTGGACCTCTTGACACTCTGGAAGCTTTTTCCTCTTGGGTGTGATCTCCCTAGGTGAGAATAACCTCCCTCTCCTTTTGGGGGGCTCTTTGTCATCCACACAAGAGGAATATGGTATAAAACTTAATATTAATGAGACTAGATTGTCCCATATTTTGATTTGTTACAAAAGAGAAGAAATATCAACCAAGAAATGCTTAACTGTAGTTTTCTTGAATGTTTTGAAATGGAAAAGATAATAGCTTCCACACCAAAGGCATACATTTTAAACAAAGCATAACATTTAAAATAGTATATACACATTTAATTATTTAAAATTTCATTTCTCAATCTTTTCCAAATTAGTTTTAGAATCTTTTCTAATCTAGATGTGCATTTATTAATGGAAATGCTAGGGCAAGAGTAATTTCATGAAGCATGTTTATTTTTTAATAATCGTTAGTCCTCTGGATTTTAAAAACTTAATCTTCTATAGAGAATTGCAGATATAGTTGGTGCCTGTATTTATATGCTAATAGCACTAAGGGAAGAAAGCAGAATTAACATATAATGCTTAATTAAGAGAAAAAATGGCAATAATCCTATAACTTGGAAGTAAAGCACAAACCGTTTCTGGTGCATAATAGAGGCTTTAATTATGTACTTTCAATGTAGCGATTCTTAAATAATGGTTCTGGCACTGGCAATAACATAGAGGGGAAAAAAGTCCATTGAGAACTATTGAAATAAATTAATCCTGTTCAGTTATAATTTTTAAAAGTTCATTCCTTATGGTATGTTTTTTTCATTTCCTTCATTGAATAGCAGTTTTTATCATTAAGTATTCATCGGGGAGTATTTAATTCCACAAGGTGCCTTATATTACATTGTCTCTAAAAAGGACGGTATCAGGCCTCTGGAATCAAGGAGGGTTTCAGTACTTGGTTTAGGGGAGGTAGGATTAGATTTAAGGTGATTTCCTTGTATATGTAATTGTTTCCATTTGCAGTATTTTAGTGGTCCAGAAAAAAAGAAAAGTCTTTGATAAATTCTTGTCTGGTACTGCCAGGAGTCATATCAATTTTTAGCTATGGAGGAAGATATGAGAATAACACTGTTGCATCGTGCTGTTACTGGTGGTTTCTTTTCAGTCAAATGGTCTTTGTAAGGCATTTACCAAACAACTGTAATGCAACATCAAAAAACAAGTCAATTTATTCCTACACTCATCAGTTATTAGCTGTGGTCTATGTGGTTGATCCACAAGAATTATGTCTTTTCCAACTCAGATGGAAATTAATCTTAGAAAAACTGCACTCTGCTATTACTTTGCAGAAATTTTAAGTACAGGGCTTGCTATGCTTCTTACTTTCAGGTTTAGAAAACCTAATGAGAACAAGCTTGATCCTCTGAAGAATCAAATATTCTTTGTGATTTTTTATTGTTTGCTGATTTCTCAGGGAAAAAAAAATAGTGCTTTTTTTTTTTTTTTAATGTTTATTTCACAGAAGGGTGTTTTCTCACCTCTGTGACAAATCAGTATATGAGGTAAAGAAATAATGAAATGCAAAATGGTTTGCACCCATGTCCCTTTGAACTATTTGTAAAAAAGCCTGACTATTGAGTTTTCCTGAGGATCACTCTAAATAGTGCACAAACACATTGATATTAGGATTAAGAAAGAAAAACTTTTTAAAATTAAACAGTCATGTTCCACAGGTTCAGGACTGATATCTGATACCAGGAAGCAATTCAAAAGAAAGTGAAGCAGTAGCTGACTCCCTGTGTGTGTGTGTGTGTGTGTGTATGTTCAACTTTTGCTCTGTAAATTGTATACTTGAGCTTGAAGATAATTTCACATGCAGAGAGGTATGTTCTGGTGAATTGCAGCTCTCTGCTGGTTGTCAGCACTCAGTGCTGTGAAATATTTTTATATTTTTTCATGCTTTTCTAGTCCACTGTTACGATGTATGTATCCAGGAATTAGTATGCTTTTCAGTAAAATCTTGCCCTCTCATAAAAGCTAATGATCTTAATCTCTGCCTTTTCTGGAATATGTGCGTAAACCTACTCTACTTGCTGAGAGTAAAATCTACCCTCAAAGGATACCACCTTCTAAACTCCATGTTGAAAATGCAAGTGGGATGCCAACTGAGGCATATGAAAAATGCATGTTATGTAGTAAAAGTAAAAAGCTGAAGCCTTTTCTGACCTGTGAAGTGTTCAATGACATAACAGCAGAACCCAAAGTTGTGAAATATGTTAATGTGTTTTTTTATGTTGTTGTTGTTAAAACAAAAATGTCATTGGTAGTAGTGTGGTTACAAAGCAGAATGCTTGCTTTCTTTTGAAAATACTGCTTCTGTCACTGCTCTCCACAGTCTCTTGTCCCATTTGTGTGTTCCCCACAGTTGCTTCTCACCTACTGTGCTGGTGATGGATTTTCATATGAGGCCTACCTACCCATAATGCTCATGATTTTCTACCTATGTTAACTTCATTCCAATTTTTTTCTTACAAAGATTGTGAACTTAATGTGAATGGAAACTTTTGTGCTAAGTGACCTTCAACTATGTAAGTCTTTAACACAAACATTAGGAGCAATTCTGATGTTCATTGTATGCATTTTAATATTACATTGCAATTTTTTATTGCTGCTTTTACAGGGCCAAATTCAAAGAGCTCCTGAAAGCTTTCAGTTGCTATCAGGTCAAGTTAAGTATATAAATCCTGCCTGAGGTACATAATGATTCTTTCTTTCTAAGTATGGCAGACACTGCCAATAAACATCTTTTTTTAATACTTGGCTTTGAATTCTAATTTACTGATACTTGAGTACCTGTACTAAAAAAAAAAAAAAAAAAAAAAAAAGGCAAGATGAAACACATTAAATACCAGGTTCATAAGAAGAAGATTATCAGAAAGACTGAAGTTGTATCACCTGAAAAGGAATACGGGCCTCGAAAACAGCTAATGAAGGATTCTGATTATTATTTACTTTCAGATTAAAAAAAAATCTCCAATAACCAAAGGAAGGAGAAACTTTTAGTATACTTGCAGTATACTAAAAGTGAATTGTTATTGTGGGAAATATGTGAAGTAATCTGTATTTGGATCTAAATGTAAATTAACATTTCTTTTTGGTAGAAGTTCTATGCAGCTACTTTCCATTCAGGTTCCCCATTGATATAGGAAGTTCCCTGCCATTCAGAGCACTAATACCAGTTTTGCATTGAAGCGCTGATTAAATTTCAGAAAGTAGTAATACAGCTGCAAACCTTTAAAGGCTAATTTTTCTATATGAATAATAGCATTTACAGTTATACCAACTGTGATGAAAATTATGAATCTTAGGACTCCTTGCAGTTCAGGACTCATACTGAGTACTAATTGTGATCAGCTAAAGCTGTAACATTGAGTAGTGAGCAACTTTCTGGGTAAGGGGTTTATGCATTCTATTACAGGAACCAAAAGTAGTTATTAGTGGAAATTAGATGGAAGATTATGTGATAAATTGCTTAAACAACAGCAAAAAAAAAACAATAACAAATAACAGGAGAAGGTATTTCTGTATTTAACTAAACTTAGCAACCAAGACCGTTAATGAAGGTTGCGCAAGACAAGCTAACATCTTTATCAGGTCATTACAAACTAGGACTAACAGCAGGAGTCCTAAAAGCACCTAAAAGTTCAGTCCTTTATAATATCATTTTCTTCTACACAGTGCTTGATGTGATCTGCTCCTAAACTTAAAAAATCTGCAGATGTTGATAATTTCAATGGGTGATGCAGTCAATTGAAATGTTGATGTCTACAGCTAAGGTAGTCACTCTATAGTCTCTTCAAATGTAGTCCAGTAAAAACAGTTTTTGCCACTACCTAGTATGTCGCAACAGGATTTGAATCAATGTGATAGTACCAGCTCTCATGGCTGTCTTGGCTTGCCATGGCTCCATTTAAGCTTACATGTAGATGGGTTTTGGCTGGCGTACCAATTGTCAAGGGGGCAATTGATCATTCATTGCTTTCTCTGCTGTCTCTGGCTCTGGGGATGGCCTGGCAGACCTTGGTGGTCCCTGCATAACAAGCAACCAAACCCTTTGTGTTCACTGGGGAGATGAAAAATCTTTTGCAGGTTTCATGTTTTAGCTGGGCATTGCTAAGACGGAAGCAGACTGTGACAAGAAAAACATACACAAATAAACCTAAGTGAGCCCAGAAGGAGCCCAGGGAGCTAAGAAGCCCCCACCAGGGACATCAAAATCTTCCCAACAAAGACCTCAGGATGCTTTGTAACCTTCCTCCTCTCTTTTGGAAACTACCTGAAACTATCAACCTTAGGACCCAGAAGAGCACTGTAAAGGGAATATTCTAGGCATATAACAGTGCACTAAGTGCATGGCAATTTAAACTATATTGTCAGTAAAGCTTCTTAATTAATGTGGAGTTTTATTCTGTTAAAATATTATCTGGGCTAAAAAATAGTCTTCACCCTACATGCATGTTGCTTTCCATTTTTTAAATAACATGATTATATATGTAGCAATAATAACGGTGAAAAACAGGCGTTTTCTGGAGGCTTATTCTGGAGATTCATCTCATCTAGAAGATCAGATAAGTTCACCAAGAACTTTTATTATTAACTAGAAAAGGACTCAATTCACTGGTTGAACCCACAGGGACATTTAACGAGTGTGGCTATAGCAGAATTTTGCAGATGGACCAGAACTTTCCCTCCCTGTGCTGAACAGACTAGACACAAGCTGTCCCCCCCTGCTGTACCAGAGAGGGAGCAATATAAATCTGGAGCTGTCTTCAGACAGTTCATAATCTTCCAGCTCAACATCAAATGATGCCAGATCATATTTTTAGGAAACAAAAGGAGAAATCTAGGTTTATTTTAAACATTTAAAATATGAGAGAAACCAGACCCCCTCCCACCCCCCCATTAAATTTCCCAACCAGTTAGTAATTCTTACTGCTTAAAACATACCTTGTTTCTGATTTGCATTTGTTGAGCTTTGACTTCCAGCCAAAGCATACAGTTGTATCTTAGCCTACTATGTGGAAAAGCCCTCTGGTGTACGATATCCTCTTTCCATGTCTCTTCTTATAGAACCCTTAAGCTTGACTTTGATGAGCTAAATAGATTGAACCTCTTAAATCTTTCTGTAAGGCAGATTTTCCAGCCTTTAAATCATTCTTGCAGTTTGTTCTTCTTGCAGTGCTCTCTTAAATTTTGTTACATCATTTTAAATGTGTGGAGAGTAGATTTGAGTATCTTATTCCAGTAAACATCTCAAATAATACCATCACTTTACATTTTTTTCCAAATATCCACTTGTTTATACCTCTAAAGAATATATTAAATCCTACAGTTAGACAGTCTTCCAAGTCAGTCTGAAATGCTATTCTAGTAGTCAGACTGCTATTGTTTTTTTCCAGAATTGCTCCTAGGACAGTAATGTAATCATGACCTATAATCTTTGTTTTAGGAGTATGACATTAAGGTCAGAACAATTTTGAATGCATGGTGCTTACTGAGTTCTGCAATATAATGGCATTTCACTCCATTACTGTGCATTACTGATTTCTATTTTTTTTTTCATTATTTACCATAATGCCTTTAATCCAAAAAGCTTAGCAGCAGTTCACACTTTCCAAAAATCAGTGGCAGAAAGGCTGAACATGACTGGCACAATAAAGATTGTTGCTCGGGCTGCTGTTTGGATGTGGCCATTGTACAGTACCTGATCATTGTCTGCTGTAAAAATCCTCACAGCCTATTTCAAGCATTACCACCACATTTTGCAGATAGAATGAGAACTATTCATCTCCCTACCCTTTACAGAATTCATAAACAAACCTTTCATCACCGTTTTCCTTTTGTAATAGTTTATATATATATATATATATATATATATATATATTCAAGCTCATTTGGGATTGTTGCAAGTTCAATCTGTATGAGCTTGTGCAATACCACAAAACTTAGTGGGTTGCTTTATACTAGTCAGTATTTCTATGGGTGGAAAAGCAAATATCCTTGACCCTCTAGTAAATCACTTCCAGTTACGTGAAACTTAAAAAATTGGCCATGCCTATTTAGTTGTTTTTGTGTTCTATTGACGTGACAAGAGTATGTCATCTTGTATACATTATGATCAGATTTTTTTTCCATAAAATATCTCAGAAATAACTACTAGGAAATGTCAAATTTGAGTTGTACTAGCCCTTATTAATGTAGCTATCTATGAACACATTGTCTCATGGTTTTTAAAATGCCTGCATAAATTTGTCTGACAACATGCAAGGATTTTCATGTTTATGATGCATTTTACTTGTGTTTGTTAAGAAGAGCTTAGTGAAGGGTCTTTCTTATTAAAAAGGTGCCTCAATTAGACCGCATGGATTCCAGCAAGCTGGCTTAGGTAAAGGATGATTTAACTTTAACTTCAGTCAAACTACTGCTAGAGTTGACAGACGAATTAAGGATGTCTGAGTCAACAGCAATTCTTTTAAGGTCAGATGGGTCCAGAGGGCTTGGTCCATGAGGCACAAAACCAAATAGTTCCAGATCAAATAACTTAAAAGCTCCGCTGGGTGAGACCCAGACACAATAGCTTAGGTTCAAAGAACTTATGTACGAATAGAGATTATGAAGGAACAGCTCAAATATTTTCTTTGAACTTTTTTTTTTTTTCTTATAGAAGAAAAGTGGAAAGTGATCATTTAAATGTAAAAAAAATATTTTCTCTGCGAAGTATGATCAAATCCTCAGAAGTCTAGGTCTCTGAAAATTAGCATTGTTTCTCTTATACTAAAAGGATTTAATCAGTTTAAAAATCACAATATAGACTTTGATATGCCATACCTCCAGTTCTTAGTAATCACACATACAAGTATTCTAAAATCGATAAAATATCAGCTTGCTTTACTTTTCTGTATATTTATATATGAACCACTTGAAAATACTCTCTATTTAACTTCTATTGAAATTATATGTGATACAAATGATATTTAAATATTGACCTGGAAATGTTACAATTCTTTACAATTTTGTCACTTTACTCATTTAAAATTGAGCTTTCCAAATGACAGACAGACCTGGCAAAACAATAAAAGTTATTCTCAGAGAACCTTCCCCCCCTCAAAAAAAAATAAAAAAAAAATTCCCTTTTAAAACCTTCAGAAAGCTTTTTAAGTCTTAAGGCAAAGATAAGATATTATGCCAAGATTTTCCAAAAATTCATCAAACTTTTGAAAAAAATTGAAGAACTCATCTGAACAACAGCTGTGCACAGAGCCAAAGATTCTGTTTTCATTAAGGGTGTTCAAGGTTTTTTTTCTTAGCAGTACTACAACAACCAACAAATGCTGTCCCCTGTCTTCCTTTTTACTCCCCTTTTTCACTGGGCAAGGATTTTAGTATTCGCTTCTCTCTAGTGAGACCATTATTTGGATTACTGCCTAAATAATAATTATTTATTAGTGGGATGGAACATCTCAAGGAGGAGAGCCTGACTGCAATTTATTTAAGAATAATTCATGTTCCTTTGCTTAGGGAATTCATGAGGGTTATGAGAAGATTAGGTTATAGTTCGTATTGAAATGGAATAGCAGAACCCTGGAACTAGCATTTCCCTATACAACTGTCTGCCCTAATTACTGGGCTTTTAATTGTTCTGGTAAAATCAGACATGATTATGGGGTTAGGTTTTTGGATTTTCAAACTTTGAACCAATGCAAACCAAGGTCAGCTCAAATTACCTTAAAGAAGTTATTTTGTGAAGTTCTGATGAAGTGGCTGGAAAAGAAAATCAGTCAAATTAATTTCTTTTGTTTGTGCTAATTGCTAAAATGTAGGTCTCATCCTCCTTGCAGTTTAACTTAGACATGATTTTAAGACCTGCAGTGACTGAATCATGAAATTCAAATTTCTCTATTTGTATTATCTCCAGTCCTTCACCCCTAAAACCTTACTGCTCTCTACAACTACCTGAAAGGAAGTTGTGGGGAGCTGCGGGTTGGCCTCTTCTCATGGGTAACTAGCAAAAGGACTAGAGCGAATGGCCTCAAGTTGCAGCAGAGGAGGTTTAGGTTGGAAATTAGGAGCCTTTTCTTCTCAGAAGGAGTAGTCATGCATTGGAGCGGGTTGCTCAGGGATGTAGTGAAGTCACTGTCTCTGGGGGTGTTCAAGGAAAGGTTGGACATGGTGCTTGGGGACATGGTTTAGAGGGTGACATTGGTAGTAGGGTGATGGTTTGACCAGGTAATCCTAGAGTCTTTTCCAACCTTAATGATTCTGGGATTCTATGTGTTTTCAGATTTGCTAACAATATTTAAAGTTACCGTCTTCTTACTGTGTGGCTGAATCTAGCAGATTAGCAGGTTCTGAAGAAGAACCAGAACCCTGGGTTATTTTGTTATGTTTTGCTTCTACACAAATGTTTTTACTATTAAACATAGGTTATTATGGGCTACATCATTCTCCCTGTTAGTGTTCCACTCCTGTGTTAGCCAGTCATGGTCAAGCCAAACCTGTGCCAGGACTAGTGGATATCTCTCTCTTAATTTGGTGTTTGCACCAAAAACTGTAGGCATTTTAAAATGAGTTTATCGTAGTCCTTTTCTCTTTCCTAGATAAAAAAAAACTTTGTCACAGCTCAGCAATCACAGAAACACTACTTTGCCTGCCTGCTTGATTTGTTTCCCATTTATAAATAGATTTATCCCTCCAAAAAGGTTCGTTTAGGAGGGAGATCAACTCTAACCAATAGTAGAAACTGAACAGATTGGAGAAACAAAGCTTTGGAGATAGGCTGAAATGAATCAAATTAACTGTGCTGTTTTCATTTTGTTTTCATTATTCCAAAATAAGACAGCATTCTGTATATTTTTTAAAAAGGAAAAAAGCACCAACAACCAGTCAACCAAACAACAACAAAAACAACTACCACCACCACCAAAACAAAAACAAACAAACAAAGAAAAAACAACAACAACCAGTGGAATCCCAATTATCCATCCACTACCAGAGTCACTGTTTCTGATGAACTTTTAGCACCCTTACTCCCTGACTGTTGACTTGTTATTACTCATATCCCAAAATATTTTTGTGAACCTAACAGATCACATAATTGGCATCTTAAGAGTAAGAGGATGCTCAGCAAGAATAGTACGATTTTTGCCTTATTTTGAGTATTCCCCTTTGAGCAGCAGATATTTTGGAACTTGAGGTTGGGAAGATATCATCCCATGGGCAGGATTTCACCTGATACAGTTTCTAGAAGTGTCTGCATTTAATTTCCGATTCTCATCTACAATCTCTCTCTGATAATTCTTTTCCTTCAGAGAAGGAGATAACATATCAATGTGTCTAGAGATACTGGTACATATCTGACCTTTATGTCTTCTAGTAAATGTTTAGAATTTAAATGGCTTGGCTGGTAGAATGTTTCAGCTTTTCCTCATAAGGGCTGATTTCTCTGTTTGTGAGGCCTGTTATAAGTAACACATGGTCATACCCTAGCAGAAAAACTAATTTTGTTTTATTTGAACCATTGCTTAAAGCATCATGACCTGTGCCTACTAATTTCCAAAGCTCCACTGGTTACATAACAGTAAAAAATAGCATCCTTCTCAATATAAGATAGGATAAATCTACCCAAACAATATATAACTCTTTTCTATGGCGCTTTCTAGAAAAAGGCAAATCAACCTCCTGTATCCAAATTTCATCATTTTATGGATACTTTTATAGCAGAACCACAGGAGGTAAATACATATCATGTAGAGTTTAGAGCACAAATTCAGTTTCCTTACAGCAAGGTGCTTGTAATCTCTAGTAAAAGAATGCTTGTATATTTTTGGTGTTTGTGACCCTTCATCTCACTCCTCAGTTTTGTCTTAAATCTCGTGTTTCTTTCTCCCATAATGCTTCTTGGCATAGCATACATCAAATATCTGAATAAAGTTGACTTCATAGTTTTAGTGCTATCTGTGTGTATGTATATAATATCGGCACATACATATATATACACACACACAAACGTTTAACAAATCAGAACTTTGTTAGAGGATGAGAAAATGGAATTTGCTGTACCTGGTTGTATCATTCATTGGTAAAGTCATGTGGTCTGTTCTGACAGAGGCTATAGTGATAACTGACAAGATGTGAAAAGCCTGGCAACATGTATCACTACATGAATGTACAGCCATGTATGTATACATTCCAGCAAAATATTGTTATTCCTTGATCTCTGTAGTGATATATGAAATGCCAAATCATAATGATCTATTTTTGTAGGCCAAGGAAAGGTATCAATCATAATGTTCTTTCTTTATTTTTTTTTGGAAGATCAGCTGGTATAGGCTTCTTCAAGCCATCACTGTGGCCACTATTGTCAGGATGCTTATATGTATGCTGGATATTAATTTAAAAAAGAAAATTATTAATGAAATTGTCTTCACTAGTCAGCATAATGACTGCTTTTTTTTTTTTTTTTTCCTCCAAGCAAATTTTTGTGAAAAAATAGTTCTGAGGAATATCCTGTAAGCAAATGTTTTACCAAAAATTAAGTAAATCTAAATAGGAGTCTATAAAAAGAATAAGAGAATCTTGTAGAATTAAATGCTTAAATGCATTGAGGTTATTCTTTCTTTCCCTGTGTCTGTTCTTCCTCACAAGTAAAACAACAGATATTTAAACATTGACAAACTTTATCCTTAGTTTTTAATCTGTTGCCTATAAAGAATACCTGTGCAGCACTGTTTCCCAAGAAGCCAAGAAAAACTAGTTAGAAAATGAAGCTATGAACAGTTTACTCCAGCTTTTTAAGAACATCATAATGTAAATCAGCAGAGCATTGTGAGTATTCTTGAAGAAAATAACAGCTTGTCTAATAATTTCAGTATGTTTTTCCATTCATCTAACAAAAATAAAAATGAAATAATTTGGTAGCATACTTGACAGAAAACAATTCTGATATTGTTTTCAAATTAAAGGTCTCAGTCCAGAAATGGTTAAGTGGATTTTTTATTTTATTTTATTTTTTTCTGTAGCCATCAGGGCTGCTAGATGATCTTTGACTTAAGACAGAAGGGCACACAAAACCATATTTATGAGTAATGACATTTAAATCACTAATGCTAGCTATATGTTGAAAATTAAGCACATGACATGTCTAGCCTTGTGTAGTCTTCAGTAATTTGCAAAATCAAGTTTTAATATGAACAAAAATAACAGGGCCAGTCTCTGAAACCAGATCATTTTTAGAAAACATAAATTAGAGAAATAATTTTTAAATAAGAGGCACTTCATCTCTAATACGCGAGATGTTCAAATGATCAACCTTAATCTTGGGTCACATGATTCAATACTTTTCACTCTTTTCCAAACATGTTGGTTGCTTCAGGTATAGCTCAAGGAGGCTGAATTTGGTAGCAAACAAAGATTTATTTTCCCTCTAGATAGTAAGGAAGAGAAAAAAAAAGGTTTCCTGAACCTGAAAAGATCTGTTGCATTTCTATTGCAGCCTTTTTTTGGCCAAGCAGAGGAAACTGGGAAATCTTGGGCTTGCCTACAGTAGGGTTTGAGGCCAAGGTGCTGCTATTGCTCTTTGTGTGGTTCAAGGGCATAGTGTTCAGTCAGGGTGGAGCACCAAGTCCTAGCCCTTTTTGGTCTTGCTCAGAGTAAAGAAAGTTAACATTGGTCTCCTGATTCATGAAAGTAAACATAGTTTCTAGCATGTGTGTGTAAACACATAGATATATATAAAATTTCGTTGTAAAATGGTATGTTTCAAAAATGACAAGATTTTTTTTTCTTTTTTTTTTTTTTCTTTTCCTTTTTTTTCTTGGCAAATATCATTTGATTGGAAGTCATCAGTAAGTTTGTCTCCTAAAACTGGTACATTTCAGTGATTAATCTTCAGCTGTTTTCTTTCTCTAGATATGCCTGTCTATCTATGAAAAACCTTAAAATTATGGCCACTTTTTCAACTGCAGATAGAGATATCCCCAAAATCACAGGTGACTTCAAAGAAGGCCACCAGATTGGTCAGGGGCACGGTTTGCCCTTGGTGAAACTGTACGGTCTGTCTCAGATCACATCCTTCTGCCTTAAGGCACATACGAGGCATGTTGCTTCTAATGTTGCTTCTAAGAGGATTTGTTCCACGGTCTTTCCAGGCACAAAGGTGAGGCTCACCAGACAGTAGTTCCCTGAATCTTCCTTTCTACCCTTTTTACAAATGGGAGTGATGTTTCCCTTTTTCCAGTCACCAGGTACTTCACCTGACTGCCATGACTTTTCAAATATGATGCAGAGAGACTTGGCAACTCCATCAGCCAGTTCCCTCAGGACCCTGGGATGCATGGCATCGGGCCCCATAAACTTCAGGTGGTCTCCAACCTGCTCTTTGCTTATAGCGGGAGGGGCTTTGCTCCCCCAGCCCCAGCCTTGAGGTTCAGGGAAACGAGAAACATGGGAAGCTTGACTGGCAGTGAAGGCTGAGGCAAAGAGCTTATCTCCACCTTCTCCATGTCTGTTTTTACTATTTTTCCCTTCTCATCTGTCAGAGGAGGTATACCTACTCTCAGCCTTTCTTTTCTGACTAATGTACCTATAAAATCCCTTCTTGTTGTTCTTTCCATCCTTTGCCAAATTCAGTTCCACCTGTGCCTTGGCTTTCCGGATCCCCTCCCTGCACATCTGAATGGCATCCCTGTACTCTTTCCAGACCACTTGTCAAAGACTTGGGCATATATAACTGAAAGAGCATACTTGTTATACAGCAAGCTTTTTATTCATGCTTCTTGCAAGAGAGGCCTTAACTGGCATTTCAAAACCTAAAAGAGAGGAGGATAGTCAATTGGTAATGTAAGAACTACCATGCACGCAATGCAATAATGTTATTGAAAAATTAACCTTCTTTGGGAATTTTTATTTTTTTCTATTTTATTTTGGCAAGAATAATTTGTTCTAGTTTTCTGAATAGCAAGCTTTCCTGGTGTCACACACGAACTGAAGTTATGAAAATTGCTTTTAAATTTTTAGTTTTGTTTTTACTAGTAATCAACATGATACTCTATAATGATGCATTATTCTAAGTGCCATGCTTTGCTACTTTCTTAATCTCTTTCTACCTATATACATAGTTGAATATGTAACTCATATAGTGAGAATTAATACCTGTCAAGTTTAGGTGGCTAGTTTCCTTTCATAAATCAGTGCCCTGTTCCTTGAAAGGTTTAGTAGGAGATGGTTACTTGAACACTGAACAGTTTAGTAGTGTTGGCACTTCAGTCAGATAATGCAGGATAAGGCAATACTATCACCACAGAGCAATGAGATACTTGCTTTGTAGATAGTGGTAGTATTAGGAAGAATAAGTCCTTAGGGAATATACACCAGATTTTTTTTTTTTTCACTGATGAAACTGTGGTCTCTTACCATACCTGTGACTACAGCCAATACGTTTCATTGTTCAGAATTAATACAAACTTGCAGTGCCATGCTAGTCACAATAAACATGCATATATAACAACAATTTTAATTTACTTGATTATTTTGAGACTTTCTGATCCTATCCTGAGATGTGAAGTGTACTGTTTCATTTGATTTCAATCAAATCAACATTTCATGTTGATTTTAAAAGGAATAAGCCCTTCATTGTGTTTACTATTTGAGTTATAATTCCAACAGGTCTTATGTGACTTAGACACTGGATTTCTACCTGAGATTATCTCTGTAGTTAATATAACTGGGAGTTAAGGCTAATCTGACAGCTCCATGGTGAGTTACACAACATCTTTCTCATATTGGAACCATACTTAATGTTTTTGCTAGCCATATATAGCATAGACTTAGAGGCTATCACAGTGACTTTTTTATCCTGGGTTTTCTTTTTTATTTTTTTTGGGTAGGGCATGTATGATTAGGCACTCTGAAAGAAACAGGATGTCGGAGAAGATGGACATGCGTCTGATGTAGGGCAGTAATTCTTAGTTACAACAACTAGTTTCTATGGGAAATAATAGCTGTAATGTAATCCAATACAATTACTGGCAGGAGACAATCCAAGAATTGGAATTTGAAAGTTTTGTTTAAAACAAAAAGCAAGCGTTAAAAGCCATATTGATTATTTTAATCCAGTCTCCCATAGCAATATTGTTAAGCAGTATGATTCCTTTTTGTCTATAGTTTGCCTGGCAGGAGAGGAACAAAGCCATTGATCTGCTATTAACTAAATATACTTGAGAATACTTTGTACTAACTGTTTGAATAGGAAATAGAAGAATGCTTTAAAATAACATTTTCTACCATGCTTCATGATATCACCATAGTAACTAAGAGTTCAGTTTGAATGCTGTGCTTTTGTGCTTATATTTTCACACAGAAAAGAGACATTAGCTACTGGTCTTTAAATAACAAATCTGATCATTAATTTTTCACTTTGTAAAGTCCCATTAACCAAAGCATATTTGCAAAATGATATGCATCAAACGAAGAAAGTAGCAATTTTAAATTAAAGAAAATCATGATTCAATACACCATAAAAAATGATTAATTTGCACCGATGTTTTCAAAAATATTGCACAGTTTTTAAAAGCCCAAGTGAAAAAAAAAAGTGGCTAGATAGCTTAGAGGCTTTGTAGAGGACATTGAAGCACACGTGTATTTATGTCCTTTCAAATACAGCTCTGGTTGGTGGTAAAAAGGAAGCTGTTTCAAGATCACAAGTTGGTTGCACTCATGATCTTCAGGGGGCTGTAGATATTTAGATACTATGACATTTATTTCTAGGTGGCAATGAATTGGTTGCTTTAGTAATGGTGACAGAAAGTTGCTAGCCATCAAGATAATAAAAATGGAACTGAAAGGCCCTGAACAAGACTCTCTTTCATAGATCAACCTGAAGATGTATGTATGCTGTGGTTCAGTGTTGGCAGAAGGATTCAGCTTCCTGTTCTCTAATCTCAATATGTTTCATGTTCTAATCCCCATTAAATGTGTGAAATGCAACCTACTTGCAATTATCATTCCCAAAGTCACAGGCACTTAAGTAATTAATGTTGGTGATAAAACTGATGGTAAACTTAAATTGTAACAATTTCTGTAAATTAAATTAGGATAGTATTTTTCCCTATCCTATGAAGGTCTTAAGTACTGTAGTGTGAGAGAACTAAGGCCTTTAGCTATATTCCACTGCTTGTGAAGCAATACAATGCAAAAGTCTCATGTAGGCTTGCTTCTGTCTTAGGTATGGAACTCAACTCTACTGGATATGTGACAAAGCAGTGTTTTATTAGGATCAAAGGAAGGGTGAATTCGTTGGATTCATATGTTGCTCCTCAGTGAAGAAGAAAGTAAACGTTTCCAAGGGGATATTTTGACTGAGTTAGAGGTAAGTAAAAATTAAGTAACTGTCCCAAATTCACAGAGAACTTTGTATTTCCCCAGGAAGGAGGTGTTTCATCATAATAATCCAGTCTCTTGATGCATAAAGTTAGAGCGATTAGATACACTACGCTAAGTACAAAACTATAATAGCCTCTGTGATGCTCACTGAACTATTATGGCTGGTATACTGCAGCAGCAACTTAAATATTATCAGAGAAAGGATTTTTTGTACAACTTGTCACAGCTAAAATATTAAAGTTCTTGGTTTTTACATAAAAACTAATTTTAAAAATTTACTCATCATTCCTGTGCATTTCTTTTTTAAGCATATGTTTCATTAAATTCATGAGTGATGATTACCACTCAGTCAAAATGAAGCTTTTCATAATGAAATGCATGGAATTGTATTTTTAACACCCATATTGCTTGATTTGGTATCTGACATGAGGCACATTTAAAAATACCTATATAGAATGCAATATATTTAGCACAAATGTTGTCATTAGTGTTATAGACTGTAATAGCCCTAATAACTGGTATTTTAGATTAGCAGAAAAAAATATAATAGCAACTGGGTTATAACAGTTAACAATTTTGATAAACTGTCTGCTTTAGGTAAAAATCTGGTAATACTACCATTCAAAGTACTGTTGAGTATTAAGTGTAGCCACATATGCATCCCTTTAGGAGTCTTCAGTAGTACAACAATACACTATGGAATAATAATGAAAAAATAATGTCATTTCAAAAAATGATGTTGATAATATTCATTCATTACTGTTCAAACTTTTCTGGGTATTAGAGAAGTGAATTAACTATAAGTGCTTGTTTCAAACCAGATTTCACACTGGAAATAAGAAAAGACATTTGCCTTCCAGGTACTTACCGATTCCATTAGACATGATGGATTTTTTGTATTATAGAGATTCTTAGAAGATGAAAAATACTGATTGCCTCCCTTCTCTAATACAGCAATAGTTCATGTCTTGGAACTAGTTTTATTGTCAAAGTGAATAATATTTTAATATGTTTAGAGATGGCCTCATTCTTCTTGATGGAAAAATGAAATGACTTTTGACATTAGAGTGTTTTGTTATCTGTTACTTCAGTAGCATTAATATAAAAAAAAAAAAAAAATTGATGGTGTGTTTCAGGTGTGATTTCTGGAAATAAAATGCGAAAGAAAAAATGTCCTTAACATATTATAGTTTGATCCCTTCTTTGTAAATAGTAATTGTGTGTTAATGCAAAAGCATTTGGGCTTCCTACAGATTGAATGCTAAGCTAAATTAAAGGTCTATATCAGAATGTTCTTTAGAATAGTTTTTGAATGCATCCTTTGGCACCAAAATGTTTGCTGCCTTAACACACTACAATATTTTTGATTTCTAAGCCCCCTGGAAGACACAGTATGCAATAATTCTTAAAGGAAATTCCTGAGTGGGAATAAGTCTCTGTCCACTTTAAAGGTAAGTCACATATAGTTTGATTTATCTTACCTGTAAGTGGCTGGTAAATTTGTTGAAAATTGTAATTAAAAATAAATCAATTTAATGCTTAATGATGTATTTAATCCATGCACATAAATGCAACATTTTTCCTCCTCTTGTCTTAATATTCATTATTGTTACCAGTGCTAACCAATGTAGTGCTCCCAGTAAAATTACAATATTTGCATTCTCTGTTTTTTCATCATGACATTTAAGATTTAAAAAATTATTCAGAAGACATTCCTAGTCTCAAAGCATTTCAATGATTACAGGATTAAATGCCAGTGAGTACTTTACATTTCCTGTGCTCATTTACAACACTGTTTAACTGTTTACAGCACTTTTGTGTTCTATTTTTCCTTTACCGTATGAGCTGATGAAACTATTCATTGTTTTATGGATATTTGTAGTGCTTATATATACATGCAGTTTATAACTTCTGCTGAAAAATCTGAAATCAAAGCACACGTGAAGTTACTGTTAGTTCCATTTTACAGATCTGGTCTTCTAGGCCCCAAAGGACCTGAACGTTGGACTCCATCTGCTTCTATATTTGAACTGAATAGGAAAAAAATAATCAGAGTTCTGTTAAAGTAAAAACACTTGGGGTCAAGTCTCTACCTTTTCTTTGCAAAGGCAAACTATCATGTGGAATTAAAAAGGGGATAATCAAGAAGGTCTGTTTCATGAATTTAGAGATTTTAGCAGAGATACTATGGTGTTAGTTGTTGAGGAAGGTGGTTTCTTTTTGTGTAAGTGTCTGTGTATTGCCAGGCTTTCAGACTCAGTACTGATCTTAATGATAAGAGAGGCAATATGAACAAAGAAGAAGATATATATTGTGAAATACATACTAGAGATTTGGTCTGAAGAGCTGGATAGCATTGCTTCTTCCCAATAACTTGTTCATCTCTCTGTTTGCTGGCTGAGGAAGCAATAGGTTGTGTGTGGTATAGACTTTGCTTCTGCCCAGGACTTGAAATTGCAATCTCCCTCAGAAGCGCAAAAAATTATCAGAAAAAGGCTGAAGAATCCATTGCCTTTCTGGCTTTCCTTTACTGTAGCAGTTCGTGTTAATATTTACATCACTTAAAGCGTTGGCAGCTGAAATGATAAAAAAGCTGGGCACTGACTTCAAAGTTAGAGAAATTATCTTGCTGACAAATCCAGAATGCAGTTGTGTAAAATAATATTAAATGATAAAGTCTCAAAAGGTCATTAGTGCAACAGTATGCAGTGTCATTGTGTCCCTCAGTTAGGGGTTTGGTCTGTAAGGAGACTGTCATGCTGACTCTATGCAGTGCAAGAAAGATGAGTGACTAACACATCCATGCAAGACACATCCAGCTGAAAAGCTGTGTAACCAGACTGTAGGAAGTGGTGAGGACAGGAATGTGTCTGCCTCTCTTTGGGATTTACGCATCTGATACAGTGCTTCCTGGAGATTCCTTCTTTTAATTGGGATTTTTAGCACTGAGCCTACTGTTTTCTTTTAAAAGCAAGCATGTACCTTCTGAGGTATGTCAAGAAGACAAGGCAAGCAGGCAGGGTTCTGTCTTCCTTCTATCTTTTCTTTTTCACTTTAAAAACTTTAGGTATCATGTTATGTGAAACAACAACAACAAAATACTGAAAGATCCGGTGGAATACTTAGTTTGTAAATTACTGTAATAGAAGTCACACCACTCTTAAGTGAGGTTTTGTTTGTTTGTGTAGGTTTTTGCTGGTTTGTTTTATGTCAACTTCTGTGTCAGTTGATCAACATTTAGACAGATCTTCAAACACTTTGGTTGAAAGACACTTCATAGGCATCATTTAAAAAAAACATATATTGTAACTCAGGGGGTTGTCCAGTTCAATGCAGGAAGGTAATAAATAACTTGGATTTCTGTAAGCAGCAGATCCAGCAGACACGTCAATGAAAGCAATTTTGAAATATGTATTCAGTGCTATAGCAAAGAAAAACAGTTGAGCTGGCAAAAAGAAAAAGATGAAAAAACATCCAAGGAAATCTGTGTTGTAATAAAAAGAAGGAATAAGAGGTAGAAAAAAAGTATTCCCCAGAAAATCGATATGGAAGAACTGCTTGTCTGCAGATGAGACATAGTCACCAAATCTGTATACTGACTAGCAAAAACATTGTATTAAGTTACCCTGGTGTAAATCTGAGGTTATCATACTGAATTAGTATTTTAAAGAGAAACCAATTTAGAAAGACAGTGCTCTTGAAGGAATTAATACAGTGAGAAAATGTACAGCTATTTAAGGCAAAAAAAGAATCCAAGCAATTGTACTGAGAACAGTCTGCATGTTTGAAACTGCATGAAACACTGTGCCATATCCCTCCACCTCTGTGTAGTCGGGATTACACACTGGCTTCACTGAAATGGTGCTGAGGAGTGGAGGGTGAGAGAGTTCCATGTATCTGTATAGACAGGCATGATGGATAACAATGTTTGCCCTTCTTCCTGGGGAAACCTTGCATGGTACACAACAGCTGTCATGTCAGCCTGAACCTGTGGACTGAAGCCTGACCATTCCCTTAGTGCCTTTAGGCTGATGGCATCAGAGCATTTACTTTACATGACTTCAGTGTGCCATCCACAGCAGCTTGGGCAAAAGAAAGCCTTTTCAGTTATACGAGATAGTAATCATCCCATGATAGAATCACTTCTCTAGTAATAAGTACAAAAAGTGCCATTATATTGCACTTACAATTTAGGAAAAGAACAATTGAAATTATGTTTCTGTGATGTCCCAAACCATAATCAGCATACCATTTTCTGTGTTATATTTAAATTTTACCTCAGAAGTGGAAAGAATAAAGGCTTGAAAGTATTAATCATAGTTTACACACAAGGCAGGGCATGTACAGAGCCTCTCTGAAATCTGAATTTTCAGCAATGCTTACACAGGTCTGAACCAAAGCTCTTATTTAGAATAGGAGAATGTTTACCGTGATCTGGGGAAAGCAAAGACTAGAATGCTAAAGGCAACTTGCTGGAATAAAGGAAGGTATTTCTACATGGCAATTGCTGGAAAGGAAAACAAGTCTGATCATAAAGTAGATGGAGTAGCCTCTCAGGTAATGATTGCAAATGGAAGAGAAGAAAATAAAAGAAGTTGAGTCTAAATAGTTGACAATAAAATAATTGGCTAGCAGAAAATTGGATTTTAAGAGTGTATTTGACCATCTGTATCTAATTAAAATAATTTGTTTATTTATATTTTTGAGAATGTTTTAACAGGTTTACTTTTATAATAGCACTTGATAAAAGGGGACATTTATTAGAGATTTAGAAGTAGTAAAGTTGATGTTAATTGAGTAGTTACAGTCATCTTATTTGTATTTTTCTAGTACCTGTGAGCTGCAGCCAAAGAGAAGGGTCCCACTCTATCAAGGTTTTTACAAACAAATAATATAAAAGCAGAAGCTGTCTTAGAGAATTCATTGTCTCATTTTATGTTGGTACCATTAGTAGCGGGATGAACTGAGAGAGAGAGGACATGTGCAGATAGGGACAGTGAGGTAAGAGCAAAACAGTCACATTTACTGTTTCTGCTTAATATTCTTGGTTTTACCCATTCTCACCTAACAATTTACAATCCTTTCTATTCTAGTTCCATCAGAATTTTTAGATCCTTGCAAAATTTTACCTTAGGGGTAAAATTCTTAATGCTGGAATCAAAGGCATCATTGCTGTTGACTTTAGTGGGGCCAGGCTGACTATGCTTTAAGATTCCATTAATTCCGATACAACTGATGAGCTGCCATGAATAAAATGTCATGAATAAAATACTAAATTCTAGTGGTTACTTAAAATGATAAATATTATTCAAAACAAATAAGAATGCAGGATTGTTCAATAGAGTTTCATTCTCATTTTTTTTTTCATTTTATTCTGCTTTTTATTATTATTATTATTATTAAGTAATGTTTGTTTTTTGCCTGTTCCTTTTTCTTCTTAGCTTTCTAAATGTGGATATGAAGATTCTTGACTGGATAAAGTTAAAGAAAACAGAATGTTCTTAACATGTTGCCTGTACATTAGTCAGTTAATATACTCTCAGAGGTTTTAGAGTTATTTCCATACATGTCAGCCATAGGTAGGGAAGTGGATAATTTCCTACTCAGCCAATGGTGCTGTCACTAGGTTCTTGGTTTGCAGATACATATAGAATAGATACATTTACTACATAGTAAAAACATATTTAAAAATCATTTTTAGATTGGTTTAACTATAATCCTTTGGTTTGTGGAAGAGTTGAAATTTGTAGTTATGTGTGTATTATCAGATTATATTGGTATGTCGTGACACCAATTGTGAGCAACTAATAGGAATCATTTACAATGTGACTCTCTCCCTCCCCAGGAGTGTGTATTTATCTGTAAATTAAAATCAAGTATTTGTGGTTGAGACCAACATTGTGAACTTTATCCAAGAAAACTTGAAGCTGTAAGGCAATCAGGTAAATATATGTACAAAACAAGAACTAAATCATCTGACTTGTATGTCATGACTTGTTATGGCCCACAACCTCATCACATATAATGCAAAATAAAATATTTATTTTTCTTTTCTGGGTGGATCTTAATTGTATATTCACAGCTTTATAGGTATATTTTGGTTAAGAATGAAACTTATATGAGCTGTATGAAAAACATTTCTCAAGATTCAAGCTTTTTTGTGCTGATTATTGTGACAAGGAAGCTTTTCTTATAAAAACTAAACAATATAACACATTCATTTCTTATGCATTTTTTTCAGGTGGGTACATATTTAGAAATGTTTTCAATAGTCAAATTATTTCATATTATATAAATAGCACTTCACAGTTTTCAGTTTTATACAGATTCATTAGACTCATTAGACTCACAAACTGGAATAGGCACTTATTCGTGTGAATAGAAAAGAAACCTCGTGTTCTTCATAGTACATGCAGTCTTGGAAATATGCCTACATTTTAATTAAGACCAAGGAAAAATCAGAAGTGCAATGTCTTCTTTTCCTCACAATGGCACAGTGGCATCTTAGCCAATATCATACACTCTGAAAACAGAAAATAGAGTCATTAGGAAAAAAATAAAAATAAAAATCTGTTATAAGGAAAATACCTCCACAAATGATGTTGTTGCTTAGCAATAAATATTTAAATGTTCCAACTTTTCTGTTCCTGAAGGATACATGTTAATGTCAGATTTTGTTTATCTTAGAAAAAAATCTCAACAATATTGCAATTTTTATTACCTGCAATACTCCATACTACTTAGGAAAATATTTCAGGTTGCTTTGGAGAGATAAGTCTTTTTTTTTGAGAATGGGAAACTTCAGAGCTGTAACAAACTTTGGATGCTAGAGCTGGGATTATATATTAATTTTCAATCGATTCTTACAACACAAGACTGTTCAAGACATCACAGTGTCTAGTATTTTGCCCGTTCCAATGTGCAAGGCTGCTGTCATTTTGTGAGACATTTGCAATGCTTACAATAATTCCTTTCCCTTCATTTTCAGCAAAAATGTAATTACATTCCCATAGACTAAGCTGAATAATTTATGTGCAAAATTGTTTATACCTTCAGATATTTATAGATAATTGACATTAAATTCTGTGACATTATATATGAAATTTTTCTTGCTTATCTACTTGTTTTTCATATATAGCAGAGAAAAAAAAGGACTTACACTGTAGTTTCCCAGTTTTTGGTTTTGTAACATTTCAATCCACTGAAAGAGTGTAATTAATTGTTAAATAAACTTTTTTTTTTTTTTTTCATAGTGAATTTTACTCAGTTCTATTTCTCATTGTTGTTGTATATGTTTCTTTCTTTTTGGAGCTAGAGTTACAGTCCATGTTGATTTGGTTACTGCTTACTCAATTTTTGTTTTCTATTTAACTAGAAGACTTTGTAATGAAATTCACATTAGCTATGGGAGTGCTGAATTCTTTGAAATTAAGCCCAAATATTTGATTTTATTTTTAATACTCTTTTCTTGATGGATAGATACAGTGAATGATAATTAAAAAGCTTACTTCTTCTTTTTATTTTTAGGTACCACTATTACCAACTGGTATTATTTTTTCTCGAATCTCCTATTACCTCTTCCCATTTCTATGACTTTTCAGAAATTTTGAGTAGTACTGGGAGCTCATTAACTTATTGCTTTGATGTATTAGAATACATAGGTGGGATAGCTACTTTGTATAGGTTCATAAAGTATTGTCTGCTACATTATTCAATTATAGTTTTCAAATATTTAAGGTATATTTAAAAGACTCAATTACTTAATACTCAACTTTTTAATGTAGCTTCACTGCAGCCAGACACTCGGGAACACGGAGCAAGAGAACAAGTAAAACATGCATTAACAAGTTTATTCTGTACAGTTTATAATATTATTTCAGTCTGAGAGCTTCTTTAACTATATTCCACATTATTTTGAGAGCACATCCAGTGGTCACCATAATATGCAGCAGAGAAAATTAGAAATCATCAAGTTAGTTTTTTTTTTAAAAAAAAAAAAGTTGAAAAATGCTCCAAAAGTACATAGGTAACACACGTTTCAAAAATAATGTTAAATCTGACAAAAAGGCAATCAAGTCTGGTAGGATGTTGATACAGTTCATTTCCATTGAGAATTGGAGTTGTTATAATCTGTGCATGTTGAAACTCGTGAACAGCAAACCACTGTATCAAAGAGGCCTACAAACAGGGTATTACAATAATCCGGACTTGATGTTATAAGAAACATGAATCAAGAGCTCAGCACCCTGTGGAGACAGTAAGCTTTAATCTTTACCCACTACTAAATTCCTGAGATGGTATTAGGTGCTTATGACTCTCGAAGTCTTATCATGTGTACTGAGCTGAAAACAGTAACTTTTCTGTTGACATTATTTAAACCATGTAAGATTCTACTTACTCTACTTCAATTAAATGATCTTTAAAGCTCTCTTTTTATATCGATTTGGATTTCTCAAACTGTCGTTCATAGCTCACTCATATTTCCAGCACCAAGATCAATACAATTAGTTTTTTTTCCTCACCTTTCTAGAAATGATATTTTAAAATAGAAGTGACAGTGGTGTTCTAAGAATGATTTTTTCAAAACAAGGTAAAAGGCCCTTTGGTGAATTTCAATGCTCCTTTTTGTGTTAAGATTATGGCAGAAGAAAAGGTCCCAACACTTTAACTCCTTCCATGATGCAACCTCGATTACAGACCTGGAGGAGCAACCAGAACTTAACGTAGTTAGGTCAATATTAAAGAGGAAGTAGCTACAGACCTTAAAAGAATCTATTTTCTTCCCTGAAATCATATCATCTGTTGAAGTGGGAATCTTAAATGGCACGTGTGCTTGTTTGTTTGTTTTGTTGTTGTTGTTGCATTACCAATATTATTTTACAGGGGAAAAAGAAAAAAATCAAAAACATACACATAGGACATTTTCTCTTCTCTGAGACATGCTGTATTTATAAGAGACATGCATGACTGTGCAATTGCCCAGTTCCAGACATGGAAATTTAACTTTTCCTGATCATGAGCTAAAGGTTAATTCCTATTTTATTTAAGGGAGAATATCATGGAAAATATGTCAGAGAGAAAAGAAGGAGAGGAGAGGAGAGGAGAGGAGAGGAGAGGAGAGGAGAGGAGAGGAGAGGAGAGGAGAGGAGAGGAGAGGAGAGGAAAATAGTCATAGACACACAGGTGATCCTAATACTGGTGGAAGAACATCCACGTGTTCTGTTGTTAGAGTTAAGGACTTCCATATCTTTCTAAACACGGATAGCGTACAGTTCTCTTCAGTTAAGTGAAAATTAATTTCCTGTGATACTCAGTACCTTATCAGAGTGTGAGAAAAGTGCACACAGATAATCTTTTATGCAGTCTTATTATGTAAACACTTTTCATGTTGGAAAATGGGGGGGGGGGGGTGTTCTTGTTTGTTTATTTTTTTTACTACTAGGAGGTGGATGCCATTTTCACAGCATTTCAGGCATTTCAGGATAATTTTGGCTTTTTTTTTTTTTTTTAATAGCTATGAAATTAGGATGTTGCCTCATTGCTTATTTTGCAATTATTTTAAAAAATGGAGTGTTTTGATCAGAATGACAATTTATTTATTTATTTATTTTAACTGCAACAATATTATTCTGCCTTCAAAAAATACTGAAAACTCTTTGATCAGTTCTCAAGTCAGCTTTAAAGAATACACTTAATAATCTTCTGTTATGCACCCCAAATTATATATGCTATAACTTTGGAGACTTACATTAGATGAGATAATGACAGTAGAGGGCAATAAAACCTCTCAGAAGTTGAGCTGAATGATATTTTGCTTTTACATTATTTGTTCCTCAAAAATGCACTTTCAAAATGCTGCAGTGAGAATGCAGTGCAGAAACAGTATTTTGAAATATTGAGAAATGTTTCAACAATTGCAATAAAAGTCAAGGAACTGAAGGACTAGATTCACAAAACTGCCAGAGTGAAAATGATAATTTATCCTCATTTTCCTCAATACCTCATAGCTTAAGGTATTCTCCTATGAAATAGAAGACCACGTTTCAGATCTCAGCAGTTTTTACCCATCGTATGCCTTCTACCAGGAAAAATTCTTAGGCTCCTGACTATAGCATTTTCATTTTGGGGATCCAATAGAAGCAGCTCATACAAAGTAACATCTGTCAGTGCATTTGTGAATGATTCAGTCTAGCATAAAGTCTAGTTAGAAAGCCCATCCTTCATCACTATGGTAGGTCATCTCACACAGAGGAGGGATATGAATCTAAGTTTTTTGTATTTTTAAACCTTGGATTAAAAGGAGAGAGAGAAAATAGAGGGCCCTATTCCCCTATTCATCTTCCTTCTAGCAGCTTCATTTTTTGTGATTTTTTTTTTTTTTTTTACTTTTTTATTTTTAACATGCTCAAAGATTAAATGTGCAATTTCAGGAGAAGTGAAATTAGACCCACAAATATTCCTGGTAGCCTTAATTAACAAATGCATGAGCTGTTGGTAGGAGGAAAGGACTTTTCGTACTCTATTTTAGCATTTTGCAATGGCCTGAAACCCAGGTCTACTAGGGGTACTAGGTCTTCTAGTTGTTACTACATGTAAAAGTTTGATGAGCAAGGGAACACTGCAGATGTTCCCATATGTAGGGGAAAACGTCAGCTAAGTTTTTCCTTTATGTGGTGAAGGAAGGTATGGATTCCAGTCAGAGGTGGGTAGGAAGACATTACTGTCCTTTATCCAGTGCATATTTACAATTCAATATTCAATTATTATTATTATTTTTAATCAAAGGGAAAGTCAGTTCAGCTAAATGAAAGCCAATGACTAGTTCTGGCAACAATGGCATACACTGTTCTATGACCTCTATGGAGATGTTCCAGGGATATGGGAACAGTTTTCTGACAGTAGTCCCAATGTACCTGAATGTGTGTGTCTGAACCAATAATAGAAAACCAAACCAAACCACCACCACCAACAAAAAAACAGCCAACCAAAAAATAAACAAACAACAACAAAAAAAACCCACCAAATCCCAAACCTAACATTTCTGAATTGTTGGAGTTGTTTTTTCAGCTGAACATACCATTATGCATAATAGATATTTTATAACAATAATGCAAATAAAAATGGAAACCAAACAAACTGCATCTTTCTAAAATACTTTTGTGCACAAGTAAAGATCATAATTACATATCGTATTTGACATTAAGCCAAGTAGGAAGTACAGAGACATCCTTAGATATAAAAAGATACCACACATCTGTTTTCTAATCTCTGATATTTGCAGGTGTAGGGAAGTGCTTATAAAATCTGACATTCTTACAGGATCCAGGAAGAAGGTGCCATAATGCATACAAAAACTGTACAAAGAATACACAAATATTGAGCAGACTAGCTATAGTTCTCAGCTAATTTTCAGAGAACTTATTTAATTTAAAACAGATTTTAACTGTACTTTTCTCTTAAAAGCAGAGTCTACAGGAAGTCATAATTATAATATTAGTAAGTGATAATGGTTTTAATCTGTTATTTCCAATTTGACTCTACATAATGTGAGAATAACCAGCAAGGGTGTCTTTTTATTGATGGTCCTAGAGGGATATTGAGCCCCGTAAGTTATGATACCTTCACACAGTTCTGGTACTCAGTTATAGTCCACATGTCTTTCATTCACTCCAGTGAAAGCTGAGGGACTAGAGGACTGCATCTTGCTTTGAAAATGTCTGAATGTACTTCTCATGTTATGCACTAGAAGAATTGGCTTTCAACTAAATATGTAGCTCTGTTACATTAAGTATTGTCTCTCCATGATTTAATTGTGTTGTAGGAATTAGGCTGTACAAAGATGGTTTCTTAGTTTACAGCAGAGCTGAAGGGCATTATTATCTGTTGTCAGTGATGTGAGCTACTAATGGTCTGTGGTGAAAAAATGGAATTGGTAATATCTATTTACTGCAAGAAATGATTAGATTAATGCTGTAACCGCTTCTATTCATTTTCCTTTGTTGCAAATGTATGCTGAATAAGAGAAAGAGAGCATAAAAGCCCCCAGAACATTAAATGCTAGGTGTTTATAATGACTGTCACTACGTAGAAGCAACCAGTAGGTTCTGCTGCAGCCACTCCCAGTTTCTCTGTGTTCAGGGCCTGCCCCTCTACATTTCCTCCAGAGAAGGGGGCTCAGAAACCTACACCCAGGCTTTGCCACTGGCTGAGGTGGTCTGGATTGTGGGTTCATTAAAAGCACATAGAGACATGATAGGGGAGCTGATGCCTCAGGACCCACTGGAATGTGGGTAGCTTAATGCTAGGCACACCTGAGGAAAAGTACACAGGTTGTCCTTTTGGGGGAGGAAGAGTTCAGTTTCATTTCTTCCCCTAGACTCAGATTCTTGAAGGGAAGCTCATTTCTGATCGAGAGCAATTTCCACATCTTCTCTCTAATGAACAGCCAATTTTTTTGTGTGTCCAGAGTAGATCCAAACAATAGATTTGATATTCAACAATTATGTACTTTTATATTTGTCATCTTCCAATTGGGAGTGCTGAGGTCAAAATTCAAACGGTATATATTTAAATATAGTTCAACCCTGCAAGACCTACTGTTCCTGTAATACTTGAATTGCATGGAGTTTAATTATTCTCCTGGAGAATTTGTCTTTAAAATGAAATGATGGCCTGCAAAAATGCTACAATACATACACATTTATTCCATGCGGTTACTGGTTTTGCTGCATAGCTGTCAAATAAATAAATACATAAACAATTCACTGAGTTAGGAAGGGCTATCCTTAAATAAGGGAAATGATTGTAGATTGTTATTTCCAACCAGATCATTATTGTGCGTTTATTCTTAACTGCCCTCTGTTATAGGTTTCATTATGCTGTCTGTTAGAAATGACAGCCTGACAGCTCTGTTGTTTCTCTGGGTCAGTTTTATCTGTTATTGAATACTCAAACCTCATTAACTTGCTGCGAGGCCTCCAGAACTGCATGGATTGCTGTCTGCAAATATAAGTGTTTAGTAACAAGTACTTTTGCATGAATTTCATCATTCTGGTGGGTCTTAGGGAATAAAAAAGTGTTTTAGCATAGAAAAAAAGGGCATGTTAGTCCCGTTAATACAGTGACTACTTGATATATGTGTGATATTTGTGAGTGATTTTTGACATATAACACAGGTTTTGATCCACTAAAGGAACTAAATACCTTTTCAAAACATCTCCAAAATTTGGGCCTGCAGCTAGTCTACTCTTTTTTTTTGTTGCTTTACTTTAGGGCAGCTGGATTATTAGAGCACTAATCACATCTACTGTTACTTAACTGTATGTGTCAGTAAAAATGATCTAACCTGGCAACAAATGTTCTGCAGTGCAATACACCTCATTCCAGAGTGTATCATGTACCCAGACTGGTCTGCGTTTATATGCTCAAGGGGATCCCAATCACTATTCTATACTCTTCTGCAATTGCTCCTAATAGTCAGCTCAACTCAAGTTTGAGATTATTTTTGACCAATCAAAAATGTCAAGCCAAAAAGCAGTTTGCTTATTTTTGCACACTGATTTCAGGTTATGAAGAGAAATGTATGTATGCAAGGGCTGCTAGCAGTCTAGCTGTTCACAGAAGTTTCAATAAATATTCCTGTATTAGTATTATTTTTTTAAAAAACTGGAAATGCTACTGATGGCACTGTTTAAACACTGAAGACTTTATATGTCCTCCATTGTATTAAATATTTATGAAGGCAATATACTCTGTTGTGAGGTGAGTATTTAAAAGACATCTCAGTGATCTATATGCAAAAGGTTTTTTCTTAGTTAATCTTTGTGCTTCTTTTAGCCTCTTACTATTTCTATAAGGGCTGATATAGCACTCCATTTAAAACTTAAGGCTGTTTTATGTTTCAGATTTTTCACTGCAAGTAACTGAATATGTGTCCAAGTCTGGCAAAGGATGAATCTGACAGTGCCTTGTTTTCATTGCTGCATCAACAGAAGGAAGAAGTGAAAAATCTCCATTAAAAGCTCTGAGGTGAGACTTCCCTGGCTATTTAGCAAGCCCTTAGGTTCAGCCTATCCAGTTGCACAGCACAAAATCTTGTGGGATGACTCCTCCCCTTTCTGCATGTCTGTATTTACTCTCCTGCTATATACTGTAAAGAAGGTATAGAAGCAAACCTTGCAGACACCTCTCTGTTAAATAATATTAGCCATTAAAATGATTTCAAAATAAAATGCTTGAGTTTTGGGAACTGAATATATCTTAAAATGTGGTTGTCAGTCTGAATCTAATGATGATGTGCATAATTACCAGATATTTTTTTTCCTGTTACCATCATATTTGATGGTGAAAGCAGAGCCATATATGAAATTTTGATATGCCAGCATTAGATTTATTCTAGAACATTTAATTTATAGCAAATCTAATAGAGAGTCTTTATAGCAGAACTGTTAAACTTACATTTTGACCAATTACTTTAACAAGTATGAACTAGTGGTCTTACCTACGTCACAAAAACTACAATAAAAGAACACAGATAGTATCACTCTCCTTGGGAAGAAATTATGGTGTGTGTGGGAAGATCTGTGTGGCACTGTCTGTAATTTCTTTCCAGATCAGGAGTGAGGTGTCTTGTCAGAACAGAAAAAGAAAGCTCCAGGATTTTACTGCTGAACTGTACATGTCAATGACTGTGAATGGCGTGTCAGCCTTCAAGGCTATAAATCCAGCACTTCTCCCATTTTATAGGGAACAACCCCCCATTCACATTTTGTTTCCAAGGTGATAGATATAAAAATAGTATCAAAGCTTTCAGCTAAACAAATCAAGGTATCATTGTGTGATGCTACGTAAGTGGCTCAGGTAAGTAACACTAAATCTTCTAGTGACGTTCAAAAGATTTTCAGATAACAGATTTTCAGAGGCAAACCTGTAGTCTCAAGAGTTCAGGTTTCTGTATTGCTTGAGTTTCACAGGTTAAAATGATCCAATTCATTGCTTGAAGTAGTCCAGATGCAGCACTAAGGAGACATTGAGGGTGACCACGGAGGGTGCTTGCTGCATGTATGGCAGCACAAACTTGATGTCCGTCTCCTTTCACGTTTTGGCCTTGTGAATGAAATGGAATGTTTCATAGATAAAGAAGTCTTTGCCTATGGCTTGGTCTTGTTTCATGCCGTTAGGTAAAATTAGGACTAAGTAGTGTAAACACATGATGTGGTCAGATATTTCCAGCTGCTACGTCTGATAAAGGTGTAATCATTCCAAATTATAACAGCTACTACTTTATTTATATTAGTCATTGGCTCTTTAAATAGCACTGCTGTCATATAGAAATATCTTCAATATTTTAGGGCAATTATAGATGTAACATTACAGGTGAAGTAGAAAAGTTTTCTCTACCCCATTATGCACCCAAATAAACTGAAGCACAAACCTGTTGAAACCACTGTTTTCAAATACAACACCCTTATATTAGTCATCGTAGTGTCAGATTTTTCAGATCAGAAGACCATCTACAGCTTTTGTTGAATAATAAGTGCCTTTATTTGACTGAGACTATCCAGTAAAAACATTCATTTTGAAATACTTCATTTATTCAAGAGCACACACATTTTTAGAGTACTTTTTTTGTGACACTTAGGAATGTATGCCAGCTTTCTGATAAGAGGACACCTCTATGTAAGTAGAATGTTAATTAAGTACCTAAACATGTCCTAACATTCATTTTATACATATGTCTCAAGAAATGGAATAAAGACTGAAATGCCTTGATAAAAATATATGTAGTAAAAGACAGACACAGCAGGACAGAAAGACATATGGCAATATGTCTTGACTTACTTGACTGAAACTTACTTGACTAAAAGAAATAAATGGCATATGTAGTTTAGACACCTGAGTAGGGACAGTTTAGATGGAGATGAAAGATAGGCAAATTAAAACCTAAAAATCACTGAAAATTGGTATAGGCCTCCTAGGCAAGACTTAGAAAGAAGAAGAAGATAAGGAAAGCCTATAAAAAGGATAGATCATTAATCATTGGAAATTCAATTAGTTAATATTGACTGGGCTGGCAATTATGGAATTGATAAGAAAGGGTATCGCTTCCTGGAGGTAAGACAACAACTCTGTTCTTATACATTTTGTGGACTATCCAGTAAAAGTACAGGCTATTTAATACTTACTCCTAATATTGCTGGGAAATAAGACAAGGATGATAAATAAGAGAAAAGTTGAGAGTCATCTAAAGTCTAGTGATCACAATGTCATCAGAACTTCAAATGCCCTTGAGGTTATAAATGTGAAAGGCAATATCTCAAAACCACTGGACTTTAAAATATAAATAAATAAAAATAGAGAGTGAGTGAATGTGGAATGAGTTGAAAAAAAAGTTGATTAAAATCAATTTCAGTTTCAGGAATTTAGTATGAAAAACTAGCTAGACAGCAGAGAGGCAGCCCTGAGAGCTGGCCCTCAAGAGACCTTGTTTCATGAGAAACTGCTAGATTTTTATTCTCCTTGATGGTGGATACCGGGTGTATTTTAGAAATAATTTGTGTGGTCTCTTGGGAAATATACCAGCCATACAATTCTTTCTCATGAAAAACCTTGTCTGTTGCTTCAGAAGATCCTGTTTACTTACACAGATGCCTGAAAATGAGATGTTTTAATAATAGTTCAGAGGGAGCAGATTACAATAAATAATTTTACTTCTAGAAAAGGAGCAAAAAGAAAGATGTATTTGCTGAAAACGCTAATGACTTTGCATACATTCCTGTTAGAATATGTTTAATTTCATGGTCACAAAAACAGCACTGCAACCATCTTGAGTTACATGACGTGAATGGGTTGATAAGAGGAAATCAGTAAGCTAAGCATATCACTGAAGGCAAGAGGGGGTTCTATTAAAAAAAAAAAAAAAAAGTATAATTTCAGAATTTCATAGGACAAGGAAGGCAGGTATTTGCAAGGACTAAATAAAAAACAATGTTTGTTGCCATTTTTTCTTGTACGTAGTAGCTTTCATCTCTCTGGTCTTGCTAATAGCTACTACTCAGGAATGTGAAATCTGCTAGAGTGCAGGTGGTAGAGTCAAAATTCTCTTTTTTTCTTTCAGAAGGACAAAACAACTGTAACGAGCAAAGACATTTGGTCTGCCCACCTTTTAAGACAATAATTCCCAGTGTTACAATCTGCATATGATCAGTAGATTGGTGGCTTACGTACTGTCATGAAACACAGGAAAATTGGGCTCCAATTCACTATCGTGGATGAAGGAATTGAACTCTAAAGCCCCTTGTTCTGAGTGAATGAATTCTTGGATCACTGGGCTATTGAACAGAAATAGCAAGGATTCATTTTCAGAGATTCAAGAAATTCTATGAAAGGAGCTTTATCTTTCTTACTAAGTAAAATGAAAGTTAATTTTTATATAACATGATTATTTTCCCCCATTTATGTTTGGTACTTATATTTAGAAAATGGTAAATACACAGCATTTCATTAAAATCTTCTCTGCACCATTTGTTAAAAATTTATTTATTTATTTATTTATTTTTGCTTGGGTTTATTGTTTTCTGACTCAGCAGTTGAAAGGAAGAATCCATTAATCCTCTAAACTGAGGAGTGACAAAAATTGGAATGCCGAGCCACTGCTGTGGAGAATGTGGAATGGAATGAAAGTGTGACAAAGTTTTTAGTTGTGGCTTTATATTCCAAGTATTTTAAACATTCTTTACCAGTAAGACAGCTCTAAGTTTTAGTTAGATGGTTTCGCAGACTAATAACTCTCGTTCAACTTGTTTATATACCAAAGCTTCCTGCTATGAGCCCCATTTGTATTTCATAATGGCTGGAACTGGAACATTGGCCGTTTAATCTACAGTGATTTTGCAAATTACATCAACTTCAGATCCTGTGTTTGACAGGGCTTTAACATACACATTTTTTAAAAAGTTTGCTTTTACAACATTCTTTACAGAAGTCTGTGCATGCTAATGAAATAAAAAGTTATTGAGGAAGAGTAATTCAGGTATAAAGCTCAAGGAGCAAACAGCTAATCACGTTTCTTTAGGGTAGACTGAAGTTTAAAGCAACATCAATTGTAATAAGACATTGTCAAAACAGCCAAGATATTCTTAATAGCATTAAAAATATTTTAGGCTTTATGTCTAATGAACAATACCATTAAACTCTTTGTCTCAAGCTTGTAACAAAAAATCTGAAAATAATTTTGCATTTCTTGAGTGGCTTGGGTAATAAATTACCCAGGATTATTTGTTAAAAATTGTGTACTTTTTTTTTTTTCTTCCAGAATGATAGCTTGTTTTTGTTTGTTTGTTTGTTTGTTTTGTTGTTTTTTTTTTTTTTTTAATGTTTCTGCAGTTTCAATTAAATTGCAAAATGCTGCAAAAGCCATGAAGTAGGCAGTTCCACCCAGAAAACATTGATTTTTACCAACAGCTATTTTAACAGTTGTATATATAATACCTCAGTAATGTTATATGCAAATACTGTTTATGAAACACTGTGTAAT
The DNA here is from genome assembly GCF_047663525.1 of Anas platyrhynchos. Taxonomy (NCBI): domain Eukaryota; kingdom Metazoa; phylum Chordata; class Aves; order Anseriformes; family Anatidae; genus Anas; species Anas platyrhynchos. The sequence continues at coordinate 43,492,496 of NC_092590.1, read as the reverse complement.
AACATAAGGATGACTAAAGTAGTGAGTGAAATTGTTACAGCAAGAAGAGACAAGCAGCTGGGAACTTTTTAAGGTTAAGCAGTACTGAAGCCTTTAAAAGACTGCTGTAAGCAAAGGAGAGTACTCCTATAAGAATATAAACACGAGCACAAGGGGAATTATTGCTAGACAAGTCACTGCTTTAAAACCGTTTGCCATGCTGCTGCAATTATTCTTGAGGGGCTTTCTGTAAGAAGAGAATTTGCAGTCAGTCAAGCTGACAGTCAAGCTGTGGGCTGAAAGAGCTACCTCTTTGAGCTACCTGCTCTCAACAATTTAATTTATGAAAATAAGATAAATACATTGGGCCTGTCATTATGGGGATGCAGATGTGTGGTAATAGTTAGAGGTGTGCTCAGCAATGGCTTGGCTGGAGACCTGTGTCTCCTTCTCATCATTGATCTGTGATGAGACCACAGATAAGGGAGGAGTAGCCATGTCAGCAGGTTAGTGAATCTGTTGCTCTGAGGTAGAGGTAGAGTTTTGAGTCAGATTAAACTGTTTTAGAAACAGAAAGAGTTGAGCCAAACTCTTGTGTTTGTGTTTTGATGTGTCACTATCCTATTCATGTTATGCTATTTTACCAAATTGTGTTCAAAAGTAGATGTAAGCATATGTTTATGGAATACTGTAAGGGAACAGTGGTACTGTGGCTTCTGAGGTTTGCAGTATTCAGCACAGCCTACCAACTTCTGATGCATTTCACTGCTGATGTTTGGATTTGGCTTAATCTGAGACTCTTTTTCTGGAGGTCATCTGGAGGTAATTATCTGTCCTGGCAGGGAATATGATAATTTGCATGATTGAATTTTTGTCAGGAGAAGCAGAAGTATACAGAATACAATGACTAAATGAAAGCAGTAAAATTAGAATGGGACAGCAGACTGGGAAAAATTTATCAAATGTCAGAACTCCACTAAATTCTTAGATTTAGCATAGGACTTCTACAGGCAACACCATCAGTGCTTATGTTGAACCTTGTGCTGATTCTTGAGTCAAGGTCCATGACCCAATATTCAGTGAAAGATGATGTGCCTGACACAAGTGGCCATGCTGGAATTAGTATAGCTAAACCAGCTTGTGGCCAGGATAATGATGTCCTTTTCCTAATGTTACCACTGAAGGATTTGGTAACAAAATCTATATAGTTTTCAATCACCTAGTCTGAAAAAAAAGTATAGACAGAAAGAAGGAAGAAAAATAATAAATTGAATGGTTATAGCAGAGAAACTTCTCAGTGATTTTGGCTTTGAATAGTTGCCTTACAACTTTATACCCATTTATCACATCAAATTAATTTTGCAAATTAACCTGTGGTACTACAGAATATGGATTATCTCAATTATGGAAATGTGGTTTCCATTAGTATTCCATTATTATACTATCCCACTTATGACTTTGTAGTAATAAGTGCAGGGCATAACTTTCACTGATATTATCAAACCCAAAATCACTCATTCTGCTCCACATCATTTTATAGAAGCTGTTAGGTTCACCTACTTAGAACTTATACTAAAGTTAAATAATATTTCACAGAGAGAGACTTTATTTCTGGAAAAAAAATATGAATGTGTAGAAATTATGAATTGATGGCATCTAGATGCTATGGTGATAGGTGTCTCATAAAGATTTATTTAATTGTAACAGTGAGCTTAAGTGTAAGAAATGGTAATAGTATTATTTGCCTCTGCATGACATGGTATGTTAACTATTTACTTTGGATAATCTGACTCTGTTTGTTTTCAAGTATTCACTCCTCACTAGGACCTTCCTTGACGCTTTCAGTTTCTTCTTGCAAAACTTAATCACAAGGCTATGCCATTTTTTCTAGCCAGGGAATGCCGACACAGGTGAATGCAACACCATGCAGCTATACTGATGAGTGCATATTGGAAACAGTACAAAACAAAAAGGCATATTGTCCTTGCTAAGTGAGATGAGATGATATTACTATTCTGCTTTCAGTCCCTGGGCTATCTAGCATTGTACAGCATTGTGCTATGTACACAAATTATGGTTTCTGGGAGGGAAGACTGAAAAAGAGAGGGAACAGAGAGATCTTTTATTTTAGACCAACTGACTGTGGTCATGAAATAGAGAGTCAAGAGTCATAACTGTTGCAATATCAGCAAGTGTGTGTGGATTTATCAAAGGTTTGAGTGTTTCTAGCAGATTCCATGTTTACCCAATTCACCTCAATATTACTTGTTCTTTCATACTCTTCAATATTCACTGAAGCTTCCTCGCTCTGACTTTTTTTGCTGTGGGATTGTTTGTGCCAGGTGCACAAATGTTGACTATAACAGATCAAAATATTTACAGGCAGTTGAACACCCATTATGAGTGCTTATTGAAAGAGTTCATATGGCTTTTCAAAAAAAAAAAAATGTGCATAGAGACAGCCAGAACTGTATTTTTAACTATGGACAGGGCATGATAGTCATTTTAAGAACCTAAATTTGAGAAAGTAGTCACTGGCAACAGAGGAATAGCAGTCATCTTTACAGCAGGCAATTAACATGTGTGACTCTGGAATCCTCTCTGGGTTTATGTGATAAAACACTGAGAGGCTGATTGCACTGCTTTTCCCCCACAAAATGTAGCTTCCCTTTGATTCTGAGGAAATTCCTAACTCCCTGTTTGATTATAAGGTCCTGCACAAATCCTCAAGAGAGGTAAGCAGAGGTCCCTGTACGTTGGGTCTGTCACAATTTTCTTATAACAGCTCTATTATGGATAATTCCCTGGAAGTCAGCTGTAAAGCTCAGCAGGTCCCCTCCTGATATCCTTCACATTTGGATAATTAACTGAGCTGTTTGAACAACAGAAACTTTATAATGTTCAGCAGTGGGAGTCTTGCAGCTGATCAGCTTTACCTTCATCAGCACTTGTCATTTTAACACTTGAAGGGTAATGTTTCAGGATGAATATAATCTTCAGGCGGGAGAAGAAAAGATTTAAATGTACAGGAAAATAAAGGCCTCAATAAATTTATTATGCAGACTGTAATACTCCTTGTGCTGTGTTGCTCATGTACTCTGTGTTGCTGTCTAAGAGGGATTTAGTCAACCTTGTATCTGTACAAAATAGGCTTTGCTTGGTTGCAAGGAAAAAACAAGTAACAATGAATCCTCATGGAAACCCATCCTCGACATCCTGAGAAATAGCAAGCATAAAACCTTCGTGCTGATCACAGCAGTCTTTTCCAGACAAAACTTAATTTGTTTAGAGACAGTAAAATGAAATATGCCCTAGCTTCTTATTTTTTGTTCAATTTGTCTGATAGTTAAAAATGATTCAAGTACCAAGCCTTTCAGTGGAGCTTAAAGGAGCAGTCTGGTCAGGACCTACTGAAATGGGGTAATGGTACAACTAGCTTCCTGGGTAGAGGGAGATCTTCCAGCAAACCAAAAGTAATGCCTGAGAATGTTCTAGAAAAAAAAATCTTACAGGGAAAGGTCCCCTTGTTCCTTTCCATACATGATCTCACGCCTCTCATTCCCATTCACAAAGTATTCTCTCTCTCACTTTTTTTTTTTTTTTTTTAAAGTCTGATGTATGGTTAGGATTCAAATCAACCTCCAACAGTATGATTAGTAACTATTTTCCATTTCAAAATTCTTTCTCCTTGAAAATTAGCAGAGCTTGAGAAACTTCTTGGGAATTATCTCCTCCTTCCTTAAAGAAAAAAAAACAAAAACAAAAACAAAACAAAAACCTTTCTTACTTGCGAGTGTAAAGAGTGAATGCATTTCTACAAGAGAAAAAGGTGGTATGCTGCAGCAAATGAAATTTAATGTACTTTTTCAGCGCCTTTCTACTATAAAGGCAACAGAGTAGCTATTGTTTCACATAATCTGTCACCAGGAAGATCGTCCTAGGCAAAAATGCTAAACTGTTATAAGGAATTCAGAGAATTCAAAACCTTAAAGAGTTCAAAACTCAAAAAGTTCTAGCCAAGAGGCTACTGAATCTAACAGATAAAGAACACTATTGCATTATTCAAATAGAGTCCAATGATCATAGTAAAGTTTGACCCCATATTTTTGGACTGAATTTGGTCCATAATAATTGTTTTTTTTAATCCTTCCCCACACTTTCAATTTTTTGTTTTTTGGTCTAACCTCTACAAATTAAAGAAATCTACATTTTATAAATATTTAAGACAGTGTGACGTTTATTTATTAACCAACTGCCATAAAGACTATTTGAAATTAAGAGGGGTTTGTAAATCATGATGTTATTTAATGTCCTGAATGATAGTTGAGATAATTATTAACTATAGTTAGGTATTATTGTTTTGATGGCTAAACATGACTGGAATAAGAAATGTGGTTTAAAATTCAGCAAAAACTACATACGCATAGTGGTTAGAAATACCAATATTTCTTAAAGTAGTTTTACTTAATTTTAATGAACTACAAAGCAAATCTTCAAAGATTTATTCATTATTCTTAAATTTCTGGATGCATACAGCCCTAAAGAACATAAATATAATCTGACAGAATACTGCAAATAAAAAAAAAAAAAAAGAATTTTCTCTATGCCATGATCTCTTATCATAATGTAGTTATGAACTTTTCTATGAATGAATATGTAAGTAGGTGCATTGGTTCCCATAAGAGTCATACTGATGAGGTTAAGATGCACTGTTCTCAGGTCAGGTTAATGTTTGTCTTCTGAAAAGAATTGTTCAGTGCCTTTTTTTTTTTTTTTTCCCCCTCAGTTAACAGCAAGCACAATAAATATTGTGTTATATGAGAATGACTGATAACAGAGAGGCTGTTTGTTGTTATAAGCCATTCTTCTTAGTACAAAATAAACTGCTTTCTATAAGATAAGTAGAATGTTTTTTTCAGTTAAAAAGGTTCCAGTTTCTCTAGGTCTTTACACTCCTCTGAGATGTAAACCTGTTCTTTAACAATACAAGCAATGTCTAGGCTTGTTAGCGTAGTCTCCCATGATAATATTTCTTTATCCTAATAAAGTGAAAGAATATGTAGTATAATAACTCACTCTGCAACCAGGTTAACTTAAATATTTTATTAAGACAGGGGCCATTAGACTGTAGCTGCAGTTAGATAAAGCAGAATTCAGTGTTAACCATATCAGGATTTTCTCTGACACCTTTCCCATATTGCTTTACATATTTTTTCGTAATACTTAAGAAATATTTCTCCCAAGTGTCACTGTGATCTCTTTCTTATGTCTTGAGCTAGAATTGCCCCTGCAATGTACAACTCTGCAAACGAAAAGTTAATATACTGAACAGCTTTAATCACCTAGTATAGCTCAGATAAGCCAATATTAAAACACATTTATGCATGAACAACTAATAACTAATAATTGAAAGAAATTACATGCAACCCTAGAAACCATTTCTTAATTGTAACTCATTAAAATAAATTATGGTATATTATCCCAATTACAATGCTGAAAATAGAATTTAGCAGCAGTTGTTCTGTCACTTTACCCTTCATTTTAGCTTTTTATGGCAGATATGTTTTGAAAATAATTTCTCCTAATCAGATGGTGTTATATATTACCAGCTAGTAGCTACACCTCCTTGCAAGCTTATCCTTAGAGAGGCATTGGGTTAAGCATTAAAACTTACACTCATTAGAGCTAATTGAATATTATTGGCATGAACATGAAGAGTTGTTGCGGTGGTTCAAACAAAATACAAATATATAGATACTTATAATTGCATAACTATCTCTTGCTATATTTATTGTATGCCATACAGTATTATTATAGAAAGCTGATGTTAAAAATTTGATTGCACCTAGATGCAAGCTAAGTAGCAAATGCTTTATTTTGTTATTATTAGAGCCAGGCTTCCTTCATTCAACAAATGGGGCTTTTGCAATGACGCCTCTAACACTAAATATAAAATTGCACTGAACTTTCCAAATGCTGTCTAATCATTCATATACTCTGTGCGAATGTTGCCTTTTCTATAAATTCAACTATTGGGAACCCTAGTGCTGCTCCCGAGCATCATCAATTGATTGCTTCACTTGAGACTGAGGACACCCAGCAAAGGACTCAAAGGAGAGCAAGCCAAATAGGGAACAGTTCAAGCATCCACAGTTTCCAGAAGTTATGGGTGCTCAAGACTTTCTGGATTTGGCCTATTTAATGAGAAGGAATAGTCATTTGCTTGAATTCAGTAATTCACAATGACTACTATATAAAATGTCTGGTTCTCTTGCAATGATGCAGTTACAACGTACCACCTACTTGCTCTTTGTTTTTAAAACCAACATCTTTGGAGCAAATACAATAAACAGGAATTTCAGTCTAATCTGAAATTAAATTAATTATGTCAGTGGTGACACTGGTGTTTCAAGAATATGATTTTAATGTTATTTTCTAGTCATCATGGCTTCATTCTTGCCTTATAATAATTCTGCTGTCCCAAGTTGACTCTGTAAAGGATAAATATAGCTTAAGGTTTGGAGAGGTCTATAGTGTGCAGTGGAATTAGTGAATTTTCTGAAGTAACATCAGAAATTGACCTGGCAGAAAATATGACTGAAAATTTAACAGAGTTTATGTACAAGCTTCTTCTTCAATAAACTTATTTATATTTATTAAATACCATTTGGCACCTACAGAAATAGCTATAAAATTGTTACAGTGGGTTTCCAGAACAGCTGCTGGGTGGGTGGAGTTGGGGATTTGGCAAATTGCTGTCCTCTGTTCCCTTTTGCCATGATCTCTGCTTATTATCAGCATGATTGTGTTACTGACTCTGGCCGTCCAAGTGTTTTGGGGCTAATAACCTAAATGTTTTCCTCCTCTCACCCCAGCTTGAAATACATGTCTCCTTTCAGCTGTTAAAAGAATGTGTGTCCTTCAGGAATGTGTGAAATACAAACAATTAGTGCTTGTCAAGGGAAAGAAAAGGAGAAAGGGGACTGATCCAGTGCACATTACAAATGAAATTGGAAGTTAGAGACATTTGGTTAGGCCCAGGAAACATAAAAGCTACAGAATAATTCCTATTTTCAGTGACATTATTGTAAACTAGGAGCTGTCTCGTCTTGTTTCTGCTTTCTCTGGAGGAGTGCTCTACTACATAACTGAACAAGTGTTTTTTGTAAGTTGAACTTTAGAGACTTTGTAGAACAAAATCTCTATCTTTTTGCCTCACTTATTGTTTCTCTGAGGGGTTCCTACAAAAGGAAGAAAAAGGCTTTATATCAAGAACTCTCCATCATTTAAGTTATCTCCTTCCATCTATAATACCGTTTTATAGACTGAAATAAAAAGTAGATAAAAAGAGCTGGTACTATTAGATGAACTCCCTCAATCTCTGGTTTACTTGTGTTTTCCTGGAGAAAAAAAAAAAAAAAAGTCACTGTGATTGTTTATTTTAAAAGTGATTCCATTTTTGTTTTACTTTTGTTCACTACAGGTTACCAGGACTGAAAAGTGAAAGCCTTGGAAGAAAAGGAGGAGTCTGGAAAAACACTGGAAAGAAAGAGAAAGAAGAAAAGAAATCAAGAGAGGGGTATGCTAAGAAGCTGAGGTAAGCAGAAGCATCATGAGTGCATCTATATGGATGTGAATTATTAAAATAGCTCCTTTCCCTCTCAGAAATATCCCCAGACTTTCTGCTAAATGAATACATTCAACCACTAAAATATTAGAAATGATCATAATTAAGAATTAAAGCTGCTCTCCAGCTGCATCATCTCTGGTGTTTAAGATGTATGGTATGCTCTTTAATTATGCTATATCTTGCTAAATTTTACTACAAATTCAGTATCTCATCTAATGGAATAAAGATCACAGGATGGTTGCTGTTCAATCTTTTCATTCAGGTTGATGAAGATACTAAATTATATTTTGCTCTGAATTTCCATGGTTTCTATTGCTGTACATGTTCCATATCTATTCATTATTATGTTGCTATTCACATTCTTGAATGAGAATCTGAGGCTCAGAATGATTGAGGCTTGAACTATAAGATTTCCACTGCTTTTAGAAATCTGGTATGAGGCATGCAGGATCTGAGTTTTTAGGCATGCCAGGCCTTGCTTATGACCTTTCAGCCAAATCTGGCCTTCTGGACGGTCAGGTCACCTGTCTCTTCTGTAGGAGAGACAACAGTTGTTTGAGTACAAATGCAATATAAATAAACAATATATACGTTCTCCACATCTGGTTATAGCCCAGTGAGTAGGGGGAAAACAGCTGCTGAGCACATACGCCTTTCCTAACTGTAAATGCTGCCCTCCATTTCACTTTGTATACATGCAAAAGGATGACTTTGACTCCACATTCCCTCAGTTGTTGGCATTGTTGCTTGCCCAAGCAGTCAGATACGAGTTACTGTAAATAAAGCTTTTGCTGAGAGGTAGTCTTCTCTATTTTTCTTCTCTCTCTTTTTTTTTTTTTTGGGTGTTCAGATCTGAAATAACTGGCTGCTGAGTTTGGCTCACGCCATTTTAGCAAAGGCAGAATTTTAGGTCATCATTTCTGCATTCAGAATGCAAATACTTTTGACTTAGTTATATCTACTGGTTTTCAGTCCTTTAAAAAGCCAGACCACAAATTGCTGGAGATCCAAGGGGCCCCTAGAGGAACCGTGTGATTTAAGTTAATTCTCTGAACCTCAGAATAATGGTATGATGAAGAGAACACAAACATGCAAAATATATTTTTTTCAATATGGTGCTTAGTTGCTGGTTAACCAGAAGTTAATTCTTTCTTTGTCATGACAACTATGCCCAATGTACTAGTCCAATACTGAATTTCTCTAGCACATCACACTCGCATATGCTGTTCTCTCATATGTTCCATTCAGGTCAGAGACTGAATACAAAGAACTGTTGTGATGCCAGTTTAATGTGTAAGGAATCATTTATGTTTCTAGTATTGCTAATTGAATAGATTAATTGACATATTTTATTCTAGTACAAATGAAAATAGGATTCCAGCTCCAGGAAATCCAGGAGATTTAGAATAAAATATATGGAACGGGTTGCCCAGGGAAGTGGTGGAGTCACCGTCCCTAGGGTTGTTTAAGGAAAGGTTGGACCTGGTGCTTAGGGACTTGATTTGGTGGGTGACATTGGTAGTAGGGTGAGGTTGGACCAGGTGAACTTGAAGGTCTCTTCCAACCTTAATGATGCTATATTTCAAAATTACTTGATACTTATCCCCAGATTGAATTGCTGCAGAAATGAGATTGAACAGTTATCTGCAAATTTATCTTCAACTCTATCTTCATATAGCCTGTATAGCATGAAATCAACCATTCAGAATACCAGTTTTAAAGCTAGAATTTGCTTTATTACTATGGGTTGCAAGTAGCATGTTCTATAGCAGCCAAATAGCCAAATACAAGCCTCAGCAGGCAGTGGTCCTTGTGTTTGTAGCCCTTGGGTTTGAAGAGAAGAAAAAGAGAGAAGAAAAAGAAAGACCTCTGTGATTTTAATTGCTGTTAGAAGAATGTCCCGTCTCTGTTAGATAATTTAATTGGTTTAGATAGAAAAACAGAGAAAGTAAAATACTTTTTTTTTTTTTCTTTTTTTTTTTTTTCTCCCTCTCCTTTTTAACATAACTCCTGGTACAGTTACTTTATAACCAATAGATATTTGGCCAAATTAGGATGAAATAAACAAGATTCTGTGGGACTGAAAACCAAGAGTTTGTCAAAGCAAGAACTTTATCAGTACCTTAGAGAATCAGTAACTTAGAGAATTGCATAGTCTTACTAATACAAAGATATTGTGGAAAAAGACAAGGATCCACATGGAAAATATCTGTTTGCATGAATAAAAAAGGACATTTATTTGGAGCAGTGGAAACACTGGAAGCATGTTACAGGGTAACTCAAATTGCACTGTGGGTTTAAGTTAGTATTAAAGCAAATGTAAATTGTATTCTCTGTAAATTCTCCTACTCTGTGTCTGAGAAAACCACAACATACCGTTGATATACTAGAGCCACTCTTTCATTTTCTCTTTACCACTGGAACTAACGGAGATTGTGATTTTACACTGCTGTCATCAAGAGACTTTTCCCCTTCAATAACAGTGAAATTCTAGTTCAAAATACACTGAGTTCATATTAGCAGTATCTTTGTAGGTAAGTTCTGTAATCTTCCGCAGAGCTAGAGTGTAGCTTGCCTTCTTTTACTGCACATTCCTTTTGTACAGGAGCTTTGCCACACACAAATTTTCTTGCTGCTGCTGTTTAGCAGAGACCATCTCAAAAACAACAACAAAAATAACATTTTTTTTTTCCAAATGATGTTTCAAATGAACATAAAAAGCATAAAAAGTAAGCATAAAAAAAGAAAGTCATACTCCTTTCTAATCTTTCTTCAATAGACTTATAATGGCTTTTATCATTTTAATACTGGAAAACAAATGTTACTCTTACAGTAACCTGAATTTAACCTCATGACACTGCTCTGAGGGACAAATATATCATTATTTCCATTTACCACTGGTAGCCTGAAGCATAGATGGATTTTTGTGTTTGGCCCAAGGTCATGTAGAAATGCTGTAGTAGAAGTATAATTAGAGGAAAGATCTGAGTGCTAGTCTAATAATTATTAGCTATCCTTTCTACGCCATTAATGGTAATGGGAAGCATTTATACTCACCTAGGAGAACACTAGCCTGAAGAAATGTTTTTTTCCAACCATGATAGAAAAGAATCTGGTACATTCTGTGAGGATTCCTCTTAGCCTTAGCTAAACTTGTCTGGGTTTAACCTCGGTAATAAAAAAATCAAAGAGGTTGCTAAGTGAAATTCTGCTCTCCATAGTGCCTGTCCAGTTAGCATTGTGAGGTACTGTCTTTCTGGCATGTCAGCATTCTGGGCCAAGTATCTTCTGTTTAAAAATAGAGAGGTACTGGTTTCACCTGGCCTTCCAAGTCTGTTCTAGACACAAAAAGTCTGTCTGGTTACCAGTGGTCTATGCATCAACAATGACAGAGATTATCTGCACGATACTTGCTGTAGTCAGCTAATCTTTTCCTGGTCCACAAAAGGTAGAAGGACTTCTTGCAATTCAGAAAGATAAGAACAAAGGAAAACAAGACAGCTGATTAGTCAGAGTGTTATAAAGATATGGCAGGAGATGAGGTCAAAGAAGGAGATATGTCATTCTTGTATTCTGTTTCTGTTTGTCTATTTTCTGTAGTGGAACAATGCTTTAAAGGCTTTACATTGCCAGAACTGACAGAGTGCACGGGGACACTTTTCCAGCTTGCTTAATTTATTCTACAATACGCAGTTACTTCTATGATGTCCTACTAAAAAAAGGACTGAGGTACAACTATCAAAATTTGTAAGTTTTCAATGCTTATACTTTGAACACCTGGATTCTCCATAAAAATATGCATTTCATATGCCTAATATATAGATAGATACAGCAGGGATGTCACAAAAGAAATCAGAACTTCAATTAAAATTTTATAAGAAAATAAAAATCAGCCTTAGATTGGCAAAATATTTCTTTGAAGCTTCACTAATGTTACTTTAAAAAAAAATATCTGTGAAGTCTCTATATATCACAGGAATCTCTTTGTATTGCAAAAGATTGCCACTTACATGGAAATGAGATCTTTTATTCCAATGCAGCAAGTGATGTGGTTCCACTAGCAGATACTGTGCATGAAAACATCTCTATAAGATCTTTGTAAGATGTGAGGGAGTATTAAGGAGTGGGGTTTGTGTGTGTGTGTTTTTCTGTTGGTGTGTGTGTGTTTTTCTGACATGTCATTGAAGTTTATCACTCTGCTAAAATGTCTCACTCTGTGTAATTTGATAGTGGTAGCTAAGAGGGGACCAAGCTGTTTTTGTAAGACCTTTTGTAAGACCTAAATAAAGGTTTTTGTAATTTAACTGCTAACAAAGCTTCACGCCTTGCTGACTCCAAAGAAATACATATATATATTTCTATATACATTCATGTATATATATATATATATATATATATATAGTATAGTAATGCCACCCAATAGATGGCAGTATAATCTTTATAATAAAGGAGTTTTTTTAGTGAGTACAGAGACATTTGGGATGAATTTCAGTTTCTGGCTGCCAACTGACAAAAGAAATATGGGAGCTTTTGTTTTAAAAAGTGGCACTATAGGAAAACATAGTGGAGTGCATCGTTTTCTAATAGGACTTCTGTCAGTTCTACTTAATGCAATCACAGTTTTGTTCCTTGGGCATGTTATTCTCACTAATCAGGACTTAAAAGTACGGCTTGAATGGTTCCAAATGATCATTGATACTTGACTATAAAAGACTTTGTTTCTTTTTATTGAACAAAAGCTTAGAAAGGGGAAATTTCAACTCTGTTATTAGAGTTAGAAATAAGTATGCAGGTAATATACATGCATGTGTACACACGTGCGCACACAACTGTGCAGTCTTCAGGTTGTCAAATAAAAAATAATCCCTTTAGGAAAATTTGTTTCTAAATATACTGTTGCTGCATAGCTATTATTTGGAAAAGAATGATGAACAGAACTTCATAGGAAAACAAATTCTCTTGCTAGAAAAGATGAACCCATGTCAGTCTGCATTCTTGACATTAGGGGAAGATGAACACTAGAAACATGAACACTAGAAACAGGAACACTTCAAGATCAGAGATATCTCTATTTATGAATAATTTATAGCTTTGAGAACAATTATTTCCTAATTTGAGGGAAAACTGAATGTTAAGTGATGGATTTGCAAATTTTATTTGAAGAAAATACTTACTTCAAGCTTTCTGTTGATTCTGATCGCCAGTCCTGTATCTATAGCAAGAAAAATATCCTATTTGGGAATAAAACGAAAGGCAATTCTGTGATCGCTTTTTTGGAATAATCCCCTTACTCTTAGGGGTTAATAGTTCACTAGGTGCTTTATCTTATGTAAATATTATGGGTGCTTCTAATTTTGGATTCAGAAAATAACTGAACATGATTACCAGAAATACCACACCACACACCCATACAGACCAGGGCAGAACTATTTTCTCGGTATTAACCAGCTTACATAATACAGACTGTCAGTAAAATACTCTTGCCACGTCCATTCTTCTGGATATACATATTATACTTCAAATAAATCACTCTATATGTGTATATCTGTACCTGTAAATGTTTCTTTATGGTTGCTAAAATAGAACTGCGTTTTTTAAAGACAGTAGAAAAATGAAACTTCAATTTGAAAATTATATTACCTTCTATCAGATGAGAAAAGCTTTCTTTCCAACATATCTTGTAACATTTCATGTCCTTCTCTCACTGAAATGCCTTGACTTTCATCAGGGTATTTTGAATTAAGCAGAGAAACCCCTATGCACCTATAATTACAGACAATTGTTGAATATTGTAAGTAGTGCATGATTTTGGAATAATTAAACCCACAAATTTCATTCTGCAATACTATTCTGATTTGAGGAAGGAATTTTCTGAAATATTCTCTTTGTAATAATTCAGGTGAAAGTAAAACTTACATTACTGATAAATCATATGTAAATAAATAAACAGATGGAGTTTTTTCTAAAGAATCAATTACCTATAGTTCAAATTGTTGTTCAAATTAATGATTGATAGTTAGTCATGCATGGAATCATTATCTAACGATTTAGCAATGTGGAAACTAATAGTACACAGTGTAATATTAAACTTATGGTATAAGCATAGGACATAAAACGGGCAATCAGAAGCAAAATAAAAGTAAGATGGTTCTGAAATTCTGCAAATACGTGGTGGGGAAATGAATGACGGTTCAGTTCCAATCACTGTCTTCTAGGAAAGCTACAGTGAAAATACTAACGAGCAATTGGAATCATGGAGCAACAGAACTACTTTACTGTAAGAGAAAACTACAGTTATTTTACTGAAGGTGAGGGGAGGACATAAGTAGATACACTGGAGACTATTTGTAAATCTGGTTGCCTACTTGTATTAATTTTGGTTTTGAAAGGTGATTCTGTCTCCTTGCACTCTGTCACTGTGGTTTTATACAGAATCAATGAAAGACAGAATGGGGGTAAATCCTTCAGCAAAAGAAGAAAGGGAGGGGAAAAAAAAAAAAAGAATAGTATTGCAGAGACCATTTTAGCTCTTCAAAGGTCCCTCAATCAGGATGATACAAAAAGTTCAAAACAAAACAAACCCAAGAAAAACACAGCACATTTACTTTCAGTTTAGGAACTGTATCTTCAATGATGAGTCTCCCAGGAAATAAAAGACGTGATGTTGTACTCGTACAAAAAAAAAAAAAAAAAAAAAGTGAGGAAAGTGGAAAGTGAGGGTAATTGCTTTATTTGGCATTGATCCCACCAAATTTTAAGTACCTAATTGAGGATCCTAATTAAGAGTGTAGTTGTCCTAGGTTCTCATATAATCGATAGAGAGAAGCTTCTAGAGGGCTATTCAAGTCTTGCATTAACTCAATCACTGCAGGGGAAACTGTCTTTCTCTGCTGAGTCTTAATCAGCTTTTGCCTAACAAACATTTGTTAGGTTGCTTCACATTAGAGAGGGTGAGACCAGACCTTAAATGTTGAGAACTGGGCTCTTGAGGTGGTTTGTTTCTCCTTTTGTGCTATACTGAATAGATTTTTTTCTTTCCTCTTCTGCTTTTTCTTCTATTCTGTAGATTGGTCTGCTTTTCATGTTTGAGTGAATTGGGTGAATACAGAAATCAAAACATTTGACTCAGAACATGCTTCTCATCAAGGATTAAAAAAAGAAAAAGAAACAAAATCATAACAACAGTTCCTTAATGCACCTGGGGAAGTACAGTATTTTCTTGAAGACCTTTAAACAGAAGCATGAAAGGTAATGGACACATACTCTGTCTTGAACTGAACTCTCTCAGGGTATTTTGTCCTTAAAGTTATTTGTAGTTCCTCTTGCTTGCCAGGTATGTTGTCATTCTGACTTATATGTGAACACTGAACTCTTTCCCATTCACTAACGTAACATCACTGTGGGTAATGGTCTATGACGGAGTTATTTGCTATTTTGGGGCAATTACTTTAATAATTTCTTGTGTTCTCTGTTTCAAATTCCCTGCTGTTATGAAAGCCTAGAGAGTCTCAGACCTAAAGATGGGAACTGGAGACAGACTTGATGAGTTACTGACATCCACCTCAGCTCTACATTCAACTGGTGAGATCAAGAATTTTCTGCTCTCTGCCTTTAGCACAGAAAAAAAGAACTTTAGGTTTGATGTGAGGTTTTTGAATTGCTTGGACCAGGCTTGGCTTTCACTCCAAGGTCTAACTCAGGTTGCTTAAAGTGGCACAGGCATTTTTTTTCCCTTAACAAAAGAAACAGAACATTATTTTTAGATGCCTGAAGGGCTGTCTGTCTGACTCACAAACCAACCCATGTAATCAGCTTCAGAACTTAATAACATTGTTCAAGTGAACAGGGATGCAGGCTGCAAGATTAAAGAAAGTCAAATGCACATAACAGCTCACTTCAACTTTGCAATCAGACAGGTAATTATTATTTCTCAGGATGCCATAGTCCAGCAATTATAAAATTTAAATATTAATTTTAGAAGTCTTAATTATAGCAACCAGAATAGTTCTGTTCAAAATAGTCCCCAAAATAACTTTGCAAGAAGCTAATAGCAATTTACCTGATTGAGGAACAGGTAGAGATTTAATTAGAAATGGAAAATGCAGTTCGCTTCTATTTGCATAGTAAACAGAAGAAGAATTTGATATTTTGGGGGAAGTTTTTACTTGTTTTTTATTATTGAAATAATAGGTTATCAACAAATTCACAAAAAATGTGTTCAATTGATGAACATAAACATATGATTTGCCTTGATTTATGCTTGATCTGTGTCTATTTTATTTATCTGTAAATATCAGATATGTAATTAAGATATGTAAACAAAGATTTTTACCACATCTATTTTCTGATATGTGGAAATAACATAGCATGCTGATTTACTTCTCAATGTAAATCTGTCTTGAAACATACTTCCCTGGGGAGTAAATAGATTTTTTTATTTTTTTTTGTCTGGAAGAGTGGTTGTGCAAGGAGAGGCAATGCTTTGTTTCTGTAGTTAACACATCTAGTGAGATTTAATGTCTTCACACTGCAGCTAATGTACTCTCTGTACTTCTGTACTGATTGTCTATACCGAGAAACCCAATTGAAACATTTTGGTGGTAAACTCAGTGGTGTTACCAGCAGTACTGATCCAGTAGGCTATGCCATCATAAATACATAACAGTTAAGGTTCATGGATTAATACTGTAGAATTTAGAGACTGCAGCTGTGATTATGCCAGGCTCCATAGAGCCTGCTGTAGAGACCTCATGCTGTAAAAATACAAGTAAATAAGAAAGTGTATTCCCTATTTTACAGAATGGGAGAATCAAGTCATATAAAATTTAAATAATTTGTTTTATACCCCACAGAATGTTACTTGATCCTTTTCTTAATTACACTGTTTCAGTTAAGTCATATCTTTTCCCCCTTTCATGTGCTTTATTGAACTAAGTCATATTCCCTCCTTTCTTTATGGAGCACAGAATATAAACTCTTCCATTTTCTATTTCTTTCATTTTTTTTTTCTTTCCAGTTGTCAGGATTTATTTTTGAGGATGTCATTCTCAACCTATTGTGACCCTCTCTCTGAGTTCCCAAAATTGCCATATGTCTTAGATGATGTAAGAATTATTAAAATATTTCACATTACTCTTTATTTATCTATGATAGATACAGAAGAAAAAATGGTTTATGATAAAAAAAAAAAAAAGTTTACCATGCAGTGGAGGGGATATTCAGAATCTTATGCTGTTAGAGCTGGTGTCAACAATTCAAGAAGATGTATATTTATTTTCTCTTTATTGCATAACGAGAAACTTTGCTTAAAGGGAAATAGTTTTATTGTTCTGAGAGAATTTCTGTAATTTAAAGATTCAATACCGTGGGCCTGAGGGTAGAAAGAAGATCAAGCAGATGAAATACTTTCTAGTTTGGTAATTTTATCATTTTACTGAGATTGGAATTCAAGTATTTGTTCAAGGAAGTAATTACTGAATACAAGGTAGAATAAGACTTGAAGAGGGTGGGAGAGAACAGCAAGTAAGGACCACTGGAACATGGAAAACTAAGGTTCATTCCACAAAATTAAATCAGCTTCTGTGTGTGCTAACAATAGACAGCTGGGCCCTCTGCATTGCTTTTGCTCATCATGACCAGAAATTTTGTTTGGGGCATGAGATATTTTGTGGATTTTAGTGACTAAATCTCTTCACAAATGAACAATTTCTGATGAAAGCTTTTAACTGGGGAACTTCTGACTAGCTGTGGATGCTAGAGGGAGTTACTTCAGGACTATGCAAAACCAATCTATGTCCCAGCAACCCTGAAAGCATCACCCTCCTCCACTGAAAAAAACATTGGTTTCTTTTTCTACTGCAGCTGAATTAACCAGAAAAGATGCAGTGAAAGCAGTGGCAGTAAATTGCATAAACTGTGTGTTGCCCCAAGCTCTATCTGAATTAATCTTTTCTCTGAGATATGTGTCCTGAATTTAGATAACCATACTAGCCTTTTATATAAATACTGTAGAAAATGTAGAATACAAATACTTTGTGGAGTACAATGTAAAAATAAATGAACCGATGACTCATCTTTAACACAAAGCATGGCTTCTAAAAATAGAAAGAACCTTTCATGATTTTGGAAATGGCTTCTCATGGTCCCCGATAAATTATTTTTTCTTTCTCCAAGTGGAAACCAAGTGAATGGTGTTGAGAACCATCAGAAAGAGGTAGTCTTTACAATATATGCCATTGGTCAGGAAATCAGTTCAGGATTCAGAAAGCTGCATATGTTACCGAGATGAGTTTACATGTTCTCACAGTGGTATCCTATTTTATACAGGTGTTGAAACATGTCAGCTATGGAAATAGATTAAATATACCATCAAAATAAAAAAGGAATAGTAACCAAAACCCAAATGGCTTTCTCTGACAATGCCTGAATGTACCATCTGTTTCCACTGCATTATAAATTGATGTAGAAAATTGATATGCAGTGCTATTTCTGGGTAGCTTCTCATTTGCATTTGCTTTTGTTAAAAATGGACCTAACTGAAAACCATCACACTCAAATCTGCCAGACTTTGGAAGGAAGTGTTCAAACCAGCCTGGTGTCTTCCAACCCAAAGCTGGATCTACATCTGAAATGGTGCAGCTGCCCACATATGTATAGAGTGCTAAAACACAACTTTGGATCTAGACACCACACAGCTTGTCAGATGTTCAGGGTCCTGATCCAAATTGTCCACTTTATTTAGGACGGTAACAATTGAATAATTATAATGACATAAGGCTTACCACCTAGCTACATTAAATAACCATCTAATCATTTAACTGAGGCAGCCAATAAATAATAGCAGTATGGTTACTTTTACCCAATACCAAAAATACAAACTCTGTCTTCTTTGCCTTCATATGTACTAATAAATGTTAATATGAAATCACTGTATAACAGTTTGCCATGGTCATGATTGTGATTAATCTCAATGTAAATCAACATCCCAAAATATCATTTCATCAGGTGGCTGGATGTAGCTGCTTCCAAACCCTGTGTAATAGTCCAATCATTTCCAGGCAGAAATGGAGCAGCCAAAATGCTCAGACCTAAGCTGGTGACATATTGTCTCTGCTGGAGACTGTGCTGGGCAAGAGCAGATGTAAATGAAACTCCTTCCTGACATCTGCTTCTTTCTCTACGTGACCTGTGTTGGAGAGGCTTAAGAGATGACAGATGCAGGAACCTGTTACAAAAGCTACATGTCTGTGCTGGATATGTCTGCTCCATGCCCAGATGTATTTGTGTAGCAACTATTTACATGGTTTTGCTTCACAGAAGAATAAGCTTTATTCCAAAAAGCAATATCCTCTCTTTTCTGTTCTCTAATAATTCTGAAATAAGATTTTATTTTGGTTTAGTCCTCTCTGTTTGTTATTGTATTTATTTTAAGTGCTTCTGGAAGGAAAAAATCAGAAAAGTTTGCATTTATCTCTTATTTGAATATTCTACTTCAGTGTTATCACCTAGGTTAGCTACCTCCTGAAAATGAACTGATTGCTCTTGATTTCCAAGGATCTAACTCATGATGTTAGTAACCCTTTAGGAAGTTAATAAGACACAGATCATTTGCACATTTAATTAAATCATATTTATCCTATTAGTAAATTTTCAAATGCTGTTGGATCAGAGAGCCCGAAAAAAATGATAAAACATGAAACTAAATAGTTTAATTTACCATTAGACATACCTTTTTGCAAGCTTTGAAGACTATCAAAATCCAAGCAATAAATGCATGCTCATTCTGTAGCCATGTCTAGGAAAAAAAAAAAAAAAAAAAAAAGGCTTCTTTTTTCTGTTTATAACATGCGTTTCTTTAGAAGAAAACCAGGAGTACAAACCTGGAGCAGAGCTGTATTGCATTTGGTTGGATGATCATGGAGTAAGAGTGCAGGTCTGCCCCACGCTTTAGACATAGATTCAGATAAATATAGCCACAGGTATCAGATGACAAGTTTTCTGGAAATGAATGCTCTTTCATTTCCCCCTTTCCTAGCAAGGCCTGTAAAATTTTGCTTTGAAGGCCATAAAAAAAATGGTACCTTACCATACTTTGTAGGGTCAACTTATTTTTTTTCCTAGTTTCTGAGGCTGAAGACTTACAGTATGAGACTTATAGAGGCATTTTAATTAGAGAGGTGGATAAATTCAGAAAAAATGGCAAAATACCCATTGAAATGTTTCTACCGGAAGAAGAATTTGATTATTTCTACTAATTTTCCTGATTAATATTTTATTCAATTATGTATTTGATGGACACTGCTGAACATACTTTTGAAAAGACTGAACATCAGAAAACATTTTTTCCCCGCTACTGTTTCTGAAGAGCACAGGGAATTATTAGGCATTTAAATGTATAAAAATGCAGGCCTATTTAATTCATTTGATTAACATAAACCAGTTTCCAGTCCTCTTTTCACAAAAACCTACAATAACCAATAACTGAATGTTTCTTAAGAACTCATTTCACAATACAGAAATGAAGTAAAACAGAAAGTAAATTAATTGTCCATGGTCACAGAAAGAGTAACCAACAGAGATGTCAATGAAATCAATGTGTAGCAGTTTCTTTTTAATGTAAATGTTATTCTGTATTTTATAGACTTAACCTGATACTTTAGTGAGAAAAAATTTAGCCAGATTTTCTGCTCTGGATTTACTCTTGGGAAAATCGCAGTTGTGTTATATGAAGGACTCAATCTATAACTAGTTGGTGAATCTTTTTCCCACTAGAAACTCCAAAGATAAAACAACTTTAAATCAGTGTTAAAGCAACATTAAAGGAGTATTGGTCCTATTGAACGATGAAAGTGTATATGTTGTGGTTATCGTGTCCATCAATAAAATATATAGACAAAAGAGACTTACGATCCTTGTGGTGGTTGACAGCAGCAGTAAGAAAGCACTGGCAAACCAGAGACTTTTACTGATCTAAAGATATGCTAATATCTTTCAGTTAGGGGGACTGTGTCAGTCACTCTCTCACCTCCAAGATATAGATGTGGAAGGGTGGAAGTTTTGCTGCCAACTGATGAGGAACTGTCAATGTATTCCTACCTCTTGCATGCGAGCTTCATCAACTTCTGGAGTGCTCAGCAGCTGTGAATAGTTGCTGAGTGTAGTAAATTCAAAACAATCATTTTTCCTCTTCAGCAGGTGTTTTTCCATTGGCCTCCAAAAGAGTTAGAGAAATAAGATCTGAAGTAGATGTGTCTTATGCTGAAATAATCTCTACAACAGTTTTAACCATTTTTCCATCTCCTGAAGATGTTGAAACATACACTCTGTCCCTCAAGACCAATACAATGAATCTGTAGATAGCCAAGAGTGTATTAGCTAGCACTCCAGCTAGCGGTGGCGTCCTAGAAGAATGATGCCATAAGAATACTGTTTAACCCCTGCAGAAGTGATCTATTGGAAATGGTTTGGGTGTAATATGTGTGAAATCTTGTACTACAGTCATACTTGTTCTGAAGAAGTAGTGAAAAAAAAAACATTTTTTTTTGGGGGGGGGGGGGGGGATTATAGTTACACTTTCCTTTTTTTTTTTTTTTTTTTTAACCTACTGTTGTAGTGAAGTACACACAAACGACAAAAGGAACCTGCCACACATTGGGGAAGGCAAGGAAAATAACTACACATGAAGTCTATGAACAGGGAAAAATTAAATATATTTTGAAAAAAAAAAAGTGGATAAATTATTTTCTTGGTAATCTTTGAAGGCTATAACAATGTTAAGTGTTGCATCCAATACCATGTGGAAAATCATAAGTTTGCTGTATCTCTTTACATTGTTCACAAATAATCTACTGAAAAAAAATGTATGCCTTCCAAAAAAAAAAAAAAAAGGTAACAAATAACCCTACACAGATGATAGATTTTGAAGATATACATAAACATGAATTTGTCAGTGAAGGTAGCAGTGAAAATGTTACCTATCACTGCTTTTGTGATGTCTTTTCTGATGTATAAACTTGGGGAAATAACTGATTAAATTCTAAACTGTAAACTGTAAACCTTGAAGGAGACTTTAACAATCCTGTTTATCTTCCAAGACATTAATGTGCATAATGTGTTCCTAATTTGAACTGTGAAAAGTCCAAGAAGGCAGACAGCCAAGTCTTCACTCTTTCCTTAAAAATTACAACTGGAGATAATATTGGAAAGAAAAAAACACACTAATTTTTTTTGGTGTTGACAGAGGGATTTGGTGGGAAGATTGTTAAACACCTTGCACAGTCCAAATATTATGATAAAAGCATTATCAGAATAAAGTCCATTGCATTAAACTTAATTTGGTTTTGAATCCTAAATGACTGCCTTGATTTTATTTATTTATTTTTTTTACTCTGCCACCTGTACCATGCTGAATGGGTTAAATTAATATTTTATTTTTATACATGCAACATATCTTAAGTAATTTCATCTAGTCATGCTTTACTTTGCTAGAATGACTTATGATAATTTTTGAGTGTTTGATTAGGTAACATTTAACATTTAGATCCAAACCTGTCATATTGTCTCTTTTAGGGATGATCCTGCAAGTATTTACAACCAGACATCATTTATTCTGAGTAGCCCAATTAACTGTGCTGTGAATAGACCTGGTTTCAAGCTGTATAAAATGTTTCTCAGAATAGGACTTCAATTTTTAAGCATTTCAGAGGAAAAAAGTGGTGAAGTGCCATGTAAATGCTCAGTTGAACTGTTTGCACAATATTTAGCATTACATAAGTATGCTTTTCACTGTTGAATACATTATAGCTTTCTGAGAGAGCACACAGTTGAAAAGTGACATTTCTAGAATCTAGGAAGGGGCTCAATTGTTTAGCTTCCTAGTTTTTGTACAGCTTGTATTTTCATAACCCTTGCAGTTGTCTTTAGTGATTAACATTTACCAATGTTTTAATTCTCAGAGCTCATCTATGCTTATCAATTGCATTAGTGCACTCTTTTATTTGTAAATAATTCCATATTCTTCCTTTGTTCCCAAAGTATTCACTGGGCTGTGTCTATTCAAGCCAAGTAGCCTATCGTATTAACTCCTTCTATATCTATTCACAGGCCCCTTTCCCACTTGCTCATAATTTTAAAAAGTTGGAATGCTTCTTTTATGTTGCTTTATGTCATTAATATTGAAAGTAAAAAGATGGAGACCCTGCCTATTTAACTGTTCAATAGCTTCAAAAGATCTATTAACTGTCTGTTCACTGTCTTTGTCCAAATCTCAGCAGTTGTCAAAGGGAGTACAGCTTTGTATAAAATCTGTTGATTTATCCTAGCCAGCCATTATGACTGTAGCATTTGCACTGTCTATTTTGTGTACGTCGATGTAGTAGTAAAAATAGTTTCCAAGATAGTGTCCACAGCTGGTTCAAAAATAAACAAATGTTTTAGATCAGATTCATAAATGCAAGTCTGTTTCTGAGGACAGGTGTCAAATTTTGAATAGCTGTGCTCCATAGTGAGCTACTAATCATCGGTCATGAGCCTTCATGCATCTTCTGGTTAATCATACAAATGTTCACATGTCTCAGATGTTTTAATTATTTGTGATGGATCAATTATGCATCTAAGAATTCCTCCTGGACATGCGGTGGGGGGCTGTGGAGGATTTGTTATTATTTGCAAGAAGGTTGTCAGCCAATATGAAAACTGAAACAGTGCATCCTGAATTAGCAACCACCCACTATCCAAATCTCAGAACACATAAACCAAACAATTCACACAAAAAATTGCCTGCAAATTAGTTGTCTAAACTGTTCCAGGAAAGCTTACACTAAGCACATGTATTAATGTCAATGAGACTTAGCTCATGAACAATTCATAAATCTAATCGAACTAACTTGGTAACAAGTATTATTCATGAAAAACAGAGAGATAGCTCTATTAGCTTCCTGTCGTCAAAGTACATGGAAACTTATACAAAAGGCTGTGCTCTTCAAGTCTGTCCTCATTTGGCTTTTTCTGCACAGATAAATTGCGAATGAAATTAAATAACCTGGTTTTACAATTTTTGTGGTTAGCCATGGGCTTTTCTTCATGTAATGAGAGTATGTCTTGGCTTCTTGAATTATAGCACTAGACGTAGAGGTTTTCCACAGACCTCCACCATGTAAAACAGTAGCTCTGTGCTTCTCTCATATATCTGTATGGATGACTTCTATGTTTTTGCACATGAAATTGTAAAACCATACTGAAGATAGCTCTGTTACTGTGTAAGAACAAAATCATGTTGGAAATCATTGTGTATTATCTGCCTTGTCAGTTAAATGTTCTTCATCTTTAAAAGTAGACAAGAACATATCCTTTTTCCTGTATTATTGATAGGGCTGAATCTGAGTCTTTTTTTTCCATTCTGGCTTTGATTGTAAATTTTCTTACTGCTTTTTCTTCCTGCATTCATTTCTATACAGTTTTTTTTGTTTTGTTTTCAGTAAAAGAAAAACCATCCTCAGCTATTCACGTTGTGAACATTTACTGAGTACCAGTTTACTCTATTGAAATATTCTGTGCTATTTGATGTTCATTTTGAGTTTCATCTATTATTGTTCACTTGTTTTGGCAATCACAGTGATTTATGTTTTCCTTCTGCTTTCAAAATGCTTATTTTAGAAACATTTTCTATTTTTTAATGTTGTTCAATGCTGAAAATTATGGGGATATACCATATCAGGGTTATTTTTTGCACCCATCCCCCATCAGTACCTAGTGCTACTCTTCAGTTACTACAGAGTTAATGCAGTGATTACATTTTGAAGGTGTCTAGAGACCCTACTAAGGATCAGAGCCCAACCTCCAATCCTGTGCAGAGCCACCCAGCTCCAGAGGAATATGATGACAGGTTATTTTGCAAGAGAGAATCAGGGGAAGGTTCAGAGGGCTCCAAAGCACCATCCAGAAGATGGTGCTCTCTGAGAACTGGGGTTGATTTTTCTAAATGACTGTAAAAAAGAGACCCAGGAACAATTTTCAAATATACAAAAGAGTTTTTCAAGATCTAAGGGAATGAGTTATGTCCAGTGATGACCTCATCAAAGGAGACTAGTTTAAGTAGAAAGAATTTCTAATGTAAGAATAATTAAACACTGAAATTCATGGAGGCTGGAAGACCTTTCTCACTGGAGGCTTTTTATCACAGGTTAGAATCATAAGATCATTTATCAGTTGTTTATGCCACAGGTTGTGAGGTGGCCCTGTACAAGAATTAAGCAAATCAACTGATTGGGAAATTTTGCTTAGGTACTGAAGCTGACATGGGTTGCACCAGATTCAGTATATGGAGCAGTTAATCAAACAACCTTTGTACTGACCTTTTACAACTGCTCACTGATGATTTCAATTTGAGTTGCATCTGACTGGTAAAGACAATCAAAGACATAAATACAAACTCAAAAGAGGCAAAGGAATTTTTGAATACTAATTTTGTTTCTGCAAGTCCTGTAATTATAATTTGATAGGAACATAAATGTGTGTACAAAGTGCTCTAGCCTCAGTTTGTATAATGTGGATATAGAAAGAGGGTCAGCAGGTTATATTTAGTAGGTGAAGGAAAGGCTAGTAAATCAAAGAAAATGAAATAATATATGTTTTAGCCAATACAGCAGTTCCTTATACTTGTCAAAAAGTGTGTACTTTGGTATTTCCACATTTTGGGACCTCTTGAAATGCATACCTTAATAGGTATGCTTCCTCTCAACTTACTTGTTACACTGTACAAATCAAATTTAAATTCACAAAATTATTAATGGCTATTAAAGGGCTAATGAGAAATGGTGATGTCCTAGATGGTTGCAAATTGTTCCAGTGTCACTGTCTACTTCTCTGCTCCAATGCTTTGAAATGAGTCAGTAGTCAAATTTAATTTGTTCAGTTTAATTAAATTCCACCTGAGTAAATATGTGTTGCACAAAACTGAAGGAGATGCTGTAGTTCTCTGTGTGATGTATGCAGTTGAGATCTATTCTGATAGTATGCAGCCTTAGGTTATAAGTTACTCTCTTCCACAAAGGTAAGCACCATATAAATACATAAATAATAACTTAGATGGGCTTGTAATAGAAAATTACATAAAGAAAGCAAAGCAAAATTGCGCACATGAGTATTTTTGAGTATGCCATCATTATTCTTAGAATAATGAAAGTCATCAATAGATCAGAAGTTCATTTCACTTTCAAAACACATTCCCATTAAGATTAGCAGCTTGTTTATTTAGTCTGATACTGTCCTGTCTCTCCATTACATTAATTAAACAAGTAGTACTGTAATCAGATAGTGAGATATTTTCTGCTCAGCAGTCTTGCCTTTGGTAGAATGACATTTATGAATATTTGTGGATTTGATCTGTGATGTAAGGAATTCAAATAAATGCCAAGTCATTGTCCTTCTCCCTCTATCAGTACAAAATATATTGAAAAAAAATGCTTACCCTCTTCCAAACCTGGCCCACAGTTGCCTTATGTGCTGTGGGATTAAAAAAATAAATAAATAAAAAATTGAAGGATTTTTCAGCTTGGCCAGGGATTAGGTCAGTACATCCTCAAATCGTGTATAACCTCTTAAGTCTTTTCACTCTCTTAACTGTGTTCTATGTGGTAACCCCCTTCTCAGAAGAAAGAAACCCAAATGGGAATAAGTTCCTTACAATATCTTTCCTGGATTTGCTTGGTGACAGTATTTCTCCTTACTGAGCTACATACTGTTCTCCATTTTGTGATATGATTGTTAGTTTTGTTATTTTTGGAACTATTATCAAAAATGAGAAAGAATATTTTATTCTGTTTACCTTCCCATTTATTCTCTCCCTTCAATACAGTTTTGTCAAGTCATTTCATTCATTCTCTGTGTGTGGGGGAAGCTGAACTCACTCAATGCATTTTCTTTACTAACTGGGGGTAAGGTTAGATTTCATTTCATCTGTTATGTTCCTAAACCTGCATCTATGCTGTGTTTTTCAGCACGAATTTCACACTGGTTGCCTGAGATCCACTGGGCATGCTTTAAGAGCCAGTTGCTCTATGTTTCTTGTTTCCACCAAGAGGGGAAGGGCTTGAGTGTCATGGGACACCAAGTATCGATACAGGACCAACATCACTCTTGAAAGAACCCCTTCATCAATCTAAAATGTATGTGCACTCACTGAGTTCTCATACAGTTTAATTTTATTTTCCTGGATTTTTGCTTGGTGGCTCATTCTGGCTTTTATTAGTGGCTTCTGGAAACTCAAGATGGACTCTGTCAGTCAAAGCTTGACAAAGTAGTTACACATGTTTGTAGTTAGATGGTCAAGTTCAACTGTGTACATCTGGTACTAATAAAGCTGAAGATGGTAACCAGCTTGGAACAACATATGTGCAAGTGAAAAGTGCAAACATTGAGGTACCCATAGAAATCAATGGGTGTCAAAACATAAGAAAAGACAGAGTCTTCATCAGGAGGACGTGTTAAACTTCAAAACAGCAGTTAAGGTCTTGCACAGGGATCAGATAAGGATGAAGCAAATATGACCCATGGCGGTAGCTGGTTATTGCTGCCCAATCCTTATTTTCTCTCAGCTGTGTACACTTTGCTCTCTAATACTTGGCATGGCATACTTCACCTGCAACATGCATGGGCAGTATAATACCATACAGTTTAATCATACTGGTGTTCTGATATGCTATGTGTTTTGGAAAAATTTGGGAGACATTTTCTCAATATGGTACTATTTTATTTATTTATTTTTCCTCCTTCCTCACAGTATTGTTCAAGGACTTTTAAAGTAAATGGAACTCAAGGATGTAATGGCATTGTGTAGGAATGCATACTTCACTGCAATTCATGCCCTGCTACTACAGCTGTGCAGTGTTTTGTGCAAGTGAAAAGCCAGAGTTTTTTTTCTTTCTTTTTTTTTTTTTTTCAGTGAAAGAAATTAGAAGGTTCACTACTGATTGTACAGACCCTTTGTAGAGGAGACATTTAAAACTCAAGTTTCTTTTTGCTAAGTTTTGTCTCAGTCATCGCATAGGCTTACTGAGCAGAAAAAGAACAAACCCAGAAGAGTGTGGGTTTGTGGCATGTACCTTTTAATGTCCCCCTTGAAGCCACCTGGAATTTCCCATCATGTTCACTTAACTAGGCTGTGTATCACTCCACCTGCCTGGCTCCTACATACCTTTGTGTGCACAGAAGCACAGATCTCTTCTAGTGCTTTACTGGCCATCGCTGGATAAGGGTGCACGTAGTTTAGGGAAGGGTTCTCTGACATGCTCCCTGTGTGACATAGGTGTGATGTGTGACATGGCAGGTGGCAGTGGACCAAGGAGACACGCAGTGTGGCCAGCCTGGCAGGACAGCACAGATTTGTCTCTGGAGTTCAGGGATGTTGCAACAGACTCATTACCAGTTAATTTTAGTAAAGGTCAGCGTCTTGTGTGTTTACCCCCGATATAAATATATACGTCATTACTGCTCACTACCGAAGTGAGAAGTATAAAATGTTCAAATGCTCTAATTAAGAGTATAATTTTCTAGCAATGCTTAAACAACTTCATTACTTTTCTTTCTTTGTAGTCAGTGGATAATTGTGACATTTTTCTTGGCTTTAACTGTGTGTCCCTGAAGGCGTGTTAAAGACCCCCTGTGATTAAAATAGTGGGACTCATGTTGTTGAAGTGACATTAACAGAGATTCTTATTAAAATTTGGCCCCTGCTGCTTATGGTTTCTCAAGACTATCTTTCTTTAGCAAATTTTAAAATACAATTACACGATGCCTGACAACCAGAAATGATGCTATAGCACGAATGTTAAGTGAGAATCAGAGAAGTAATTATGGACTGTCATAACACCTGGAAAGAGAAGTGCTGCTAGATTGTTTAATATTGCATTTAACAGATCATTGGTTTTGTTGCTGATGTAGATCTCTTGGCATACCGTGATCGTATACAAAATGATCATATGTCCTACTATGCTATTTTAATGTTTGCAAGTCATTTACAGCATTTATGTGTTGTTCCCAAGATGCTGGTGGAAACATAATGCAACATCCTTTGTGCCTGCCCACCTGAACAGGATTTTAAACAAATACTCAATGTGACACATATCAGAAAAAAGCAAAAAAATGCTACTTGCCTGCAACCAGTTTGCACTTTCTCCTGAATCAGCAGCTTGTGTTTGCCTTGTAACTTACACAACAATTCTGTTTTCACCTCTACTGCTTATTTTCCTTTCCCTTTCAGGCAACTGCAAAAGCCAGAAAATGGCCTTTGTGATAATGCCACTGAGATTTAGAGCATAAAAGCAATCTCATTATCAGTTTACATCCCCAGTTGGAAATCGGAGATTGTTCAGCACATCAAACAGTTGAGCAGGGGCATGTAATGTGCAGCCCAAGGGCCAAACGAGACCTGCTGAGTCATATAATGTGGGCTCCAGCTGCCCTCTTCCTGTAACTGAAGGATGGGGACAGAACAGCAGAACTGCTGGTTGGTGCCGCTAATGAACTTGAACCACAGTGAATTATGTTCCATCTGCATAATGTGTAAGGATAAAGTACAACCAAATATGGTTCTGAGCACTTCTGAGTCTATGGTTTATATGCAGATTGGATGTAGCCCTTGGGCTCTTAGTAAGTAACCTGTGTAACCTTCAGGTCTGTGGAAGGTAAGCAACTTGCTAATGCTGAAATTAGTGCACAGGGTTGGAAGCTGCTGTGCAGTGTGGATTGCTCTCTAATAGCAACAGAAGAGGTCTAAAAGGAACCCCCATTAGTTCAACTTCAAAATCTTGGTTATGTGAGCAGGGAGGGAGGGAGGGAAAGAATATTCCATGGTTCAGAAAGTCTCTGTGTAAATTCTCACTCCTTCAAACCTTGGATCTCAGCAGCCAGGTACAAGTAAAACCCCCACTGCATCAGTGAGGTGAACAAAGGCCTCTTCCTGATGGATCTGCATGTAACATTACATTGTCAAGATTTTGTGCTGTGGAAAGAGTTTTAATAATCTTAATCATTGTTTCTGAGTTACTGGGAAATAAACCCAGAATCTATCATTGTTTCACCCAACTGTGAAAATGAAATATATAATTGATATAAAATGTTTCTGTCATACACAGTTTGAACAAAGATCTATGAGAGTTTAAAATCCAGAGGTTTCTTCTGTGGAAAAATTCTAATAATGCATTCATTAACAAGAAATTACATTACAATATCTGTGGGGTTTATTTCAGTGAAAGTAGGATTTCTTTGTTGGTAATTTCATCTTGATGTTCCTCTCCTCTATTCACCTTTCCCAAGATGACATTTTTCTAAAAATCAGGACTAATATTGTAGGTAACCTTTCTTAATATTACTTAAGAAAATGCTGAGATGCAGCCATACAAAGAATTAAACTTAGAAACTTTATATTTTCCCCACAGTTGCTAAATCTCAGCACAACTTCAACAGTATTCTTTATTTCACAGATCTTGTCTTTAAAATAGTATCAGACCTTGAAATTATAAATGAGGGTTGGCTGGCTGACACATACATAATATGAAGATCCTTTTTATATGGAAAGAAGGTGCATACAAGTATTGTCTAAGCAACTGCACCAACTTCATTTATTTTTTAGCATGACACAGAGCTATATATTTTTTTTAATTATTTCTTTTTTTTGTGGTAAAACTAAGATGGACAGGGGAATGTCTCCTGAAAAGCATACCAAGAACTTATCCAAAGTAGTACTCTTTTTTTTTTTTTTTTTTTTTTTTGGGGGGGGGGGGGGGGGGATAAGTGGGGAGTGAGTGGTTGCAGTGTTTTTTGTGTGCATGTGGTTTTTTTTCATTTTTCTTTTTTTTTTTTTTTTTTTTCTTTTTCTCCCCCCAAATGGCACAAACAATATTTCAGTTCCTGGGGCTAAAACCCAAGAGTGCACAATCCTGCAAATTCTGGTTTTGCCTCGGGAAAGAAAGGGGTCTGTGTTGTGCCGTGGACCAGCAGGGAATCATGGATGAGAGGTGCCAGAAGGTGAACTCCTACTGCAGTATGAACTGCGTGAGAAACACAGGGAATATGTGTGAACCTTGACTTGCAGCAGTACTTCAAAAAGTGAGACAAAAGAGCATCTTTTTGTGTCCCAGCAGATTTTATTGCCATAAACCATTTATTCAGTGTCTCCTAGAAGTGGAATTGGCTTGAAAATCTACACGTCTTAAAACTATTCGTTCACTTTAGGTTTTATTTTAATTTTTGTTTATGATGCTTGGGAGTTTTATTTTCTAGCTGTTGTTGAAAATCATAAGGGTTATAAAACTTAAATTTCCTTAATACGAAAGCCAAAATTTTCTCTCAGTCTCTTGACTTCAGTAGCTTAGATCATCTGCTGGGAGATGCACAAGAGTTAAGTCCCAATGATTGATATATTTGCCTCTATTAGAGGACCTTGAGTGAGAATAAAAATAATTCTAGTGTATTATGAATTGTGAATAAGTATAGAACCTGTGTTGTCCTAAATCCCTTTTGAGCTGCTCATAAAAACAGGCCTTAATGCTGTATGAATAAATCATCTGGGGATTTTTTTTCCTCTGGATAAATCTTTGTGTCAGAGAAGAATGTAATCTATGTATCTAAGAGAGGCAATGATGCTATGTACCACTATGTTAGAAGTTACATTCTTGTATACTTTCAAATGGCCATGATCTGCTCTGTAATGGACTTTGAGGCATAGACAACTTCTGGGCTCAGCATCTGACTTACTTTTGTTGCCTGGTTTCAAACTAGATGATGCTTTTGATATACTATGACAACTGCAAACAACAACAGAAACAAATAAACCCTTCCACGTCAGTTCCTAGAGACAGATGTTGGCAATTATCAGAAACATAACATACAGAAGAAAGTCCACGGGAATCAGAGAATCATGTTCTTGAAAGGTTGCATATCACCATTTATTGTTAAAAATTCTGATAGAAAACTACCATACCCCTGAGTTTTTGGTGTGAGTATGCAGTTTGCAGTATGCAGACAGGTTAGATGGCCAACTTGCTGCCATCAGTAGTCTGTGCTGTACTTTTCCTTAGATTAGTAAAACAGATGTGCTTTGCATAGTTCTGAGTTGGATTTTAAGAGGCAGAGAAAATTGGCAAAACATAAAAGACTTCAACTAGCTGTATATCAACTCATCAATAGCACAGTACAACAAAGCAGAGAGATGTTTTATTAACATTTCAAGTGGTTCTTGTTCCACTGTTCTAAGAAGAGGCTATTCTTTATTTAACCTTTGTTGAAGTAGGAGTGATCTCAAGAAGCAACAGTGGTACAGACACCAAATACAAGAGGACACATCTTCATTGCATGTAGCAATAAAGGATGTCATAGAATGAAGGTAAGTATTAAGAGCTGGCACAGCCTAAAAGCCCCTCAAATTAAAAAATAAAGGATGCAAACCTCTCATAGATGAACATGCCAGGAAGGTAACACTGGGAAAGTAATGTAGTAAAGTCTGTCTCTGAACAAAGAAAGCTCTTTGAAAGTAAAAATAAAGAGAGATAGCAAAGCAATAAATACAATGGAGGCTTCAAAAGAACCCACCAAAAACGATTATATCAAATCAGAAAAGATTAAATATTTTAAGGTGCAGAACAGATCAGAGGCTTCTTAAAGATACAAAAAGTGAAGTCTATGAGGAAATTAGGATGCTAAGAAGCAAAGACGCAAATTAATGAAAATGTGTATACCACCATTTAAAGTGGAAATATGGTATTCTAGGGTCAGCCAAAATATTTGGTATTAGAATCATAGAATCATAGAATATCCTGAGTTGGAAGGGACCCTTAAGGATCATCAAGTCCAACTCTTGACACCGCACAGGTCTACCCAAGTTCAGACCATGTGACTAAGTGCACAGTCCAATCTCTTCTTAAATTCAGTCAGGCTCGGTGCAGTGACCACTTCCCTGGGGAGCCTGTTCCAGTGTGCAACCACTCTCTCTGTGAAGAACCTCTTCCTGATGTCAAGCCTAAACTTCCCCTGCCTCAGCTTAACCCCGTTCCCGCGGGTCCTGTTGCTGGTGTTAATGGAGAAAAGGTCTCCTGCCTCTCGACACCCCCTTACGAGGAAGTTGTAGACTGCGATGAGGTCTCCCCTCAGCCTCCTCTTCTCCAGGCTGAACAGGCCCAGTGCCCTCAGCCGTTCCTCGTACGTCTTCCCCTCCAGGCCTTTCACCATCTTCGTAGCCCTCCTCTGGACACTCTCCAACAGTTTCATGTCCTTTTTATACTGTGGTGCCCAGAACTGCACACATAATACTTTAACTTTTTATTAGCTGAAATTAAAATATAGAATATGTTACACCTGAAAATTCATGATATGATTGAATTTGCCATCACAGTTATGCCAGAGGGGGGAAAAAAAACAACAAACAAACAAACACAAAAACAAAACAAACAAACAACAACAACAACAACAAACAACACACACACACACAGAAAAGCCTAACCTACTAATTACTTAAACTTCCTTGAATGTGAGAATAAAAGTAGTAGAGAACAGGAATTCAATGATGGGATACTTGAACATCAAGAAAGTCTCTGACTTGTACTCAGCTGAGTGGAGTTAAGTGTTTTACTGGAATAGTTAGACTGATGACAGTGCTGGAGCTAGCCCAAATGGATCTAGCTCAAATATCTACGTTGGAAGAATGTTTTGTGATACAGTGAAAAAATTACATTTTGAATCCATCTGTTCTGTGAAAATATATTGGTTCACTAAGAAGGTTTTGCAAAGTTTTGTTTTGTAGAAATTGTCATTTTCTTTGCACAGAATATGGCTAAATACTGTTCATCCAGGATAAAGAAGAAGGAGGAAAGAGACCAAACTGAAGATATACAAATACTTAACTGAGGTATTTTAAAATAATGTATATTTGTAATTTTATGGCAGTAGTCCAAAAAATAGGAGTTAGTAGGCAAAGGGATAGACATTCTATCTCATAAATCAAGGTCCATGTGACCTTTTGTTCATTAGGTTATCTAGAATATGCTTCCGAATCTTTCTGTTATTCAGAAACTCTTAATGCATCGTATGAGGATATCTTAGACACGTAATTCGTTCCTCTGAAGTTGTGTCATGACAGAATGCCACTTAATGTTTCTCACTGAGACAATACATATGGATTCAGGGTTTTTCTTTCCTTTCTGGCATTTTGTCTCCCTTACGTTAATGAGTACGTGGTTGCTCAGCACGTGACCAAACTAAGCCCTCTGCAAGGTTAATTCACCAGTCAATGTTACTTATCGAGTCAATTGCCTGGGGGGACGGGGAGGAGGGAGGTCACTTTTCTGCTGCTTTGGAGGTAGAAACAGTATGCACAGGTTTTATAGACCAGAGAACTGCTGGAGAGGGACCTGGGAGCCAGTCAGAGGCTGATGCAGTCTGTAATGCTCTGTCTGATAATAACCAGATTATAGCTCCACAATTCCAACAAAGAAACACAAGCAGTATGAAAATATAGTGAGTATCAATTTGCCCATTATCTCTAATGAAATTAAATAATGCATATGGGACCACACATTTGAAGAATAAATTCACATTAAAATTCTTAACATGGTGAAGATTAAGGCAATATGATTTTTAAAGCTTTCATCCAGGGAAAAATAGCTTAGTGCTTGCTTTAAGTAAGATTAGCCACAAAAATCCTATAGTACACCTAGAACAAAGTCTGAGTGGCAACAAGCAAATATTTTAATGTGGAAATATTTTTATTGGTTTTAATTAAGCAATGACATTTTTGTTGAATGCCTTAAATCTTTAATTACCACCCAAAAGCACTGAGCATGACATGAGTTATTTACTGAGTCACTGTGAAATACAGTTCAATATTTTCTCATAAATACTTTATGTAAAACCAATACAAGGCTCTGATTGGAAATGGCAGTAATTTTCAGTACTATAGGTGTTTCCTGAGGTACTTCAGGGCCTGATATGAACAGCATGGAAGTCATTTGAAAGGGTGCCAGTGACTTTTGTGAGCTCAGGTCTTTAATGAGAGTGTTAGCACTTGTAGCACTTAGATAACTGTTTTCTTGTGAGTGATATTGACCCAGCTCTGTCACTAATGGGAAGCCCTGAATATATGTCTATATATTTAGTTGGGGTGGGGAAGGAAATACTTAACGTAATTTGGTTTTATGCTTCAGGAAAAGCTTTAGATGACAATCATGGCAGTTGCATGCATGGTTGTACTGTAAAGCATAACATGGATGAGATTTCCATGAGAGCTCAGCATTCTTGCATTTCACAGCACTATCGATTTATGGCCCAGATCAATTTTGTTGTGGGTGTCAGAGAGACAGTATTGTACCACTAGTAACAAGTATATATTTATGACTAGCTACAGAGATAGTGAGAAAAGCTAAGGAGGGCAGGAAAAAAAACAAAAACATTTATGCTAGAGGTTTGCTCTTAATCATTCATAAAATATAGAAGTAGGGCCTACAGCTGAAGTGTATGAATCAACTCTCCCCAAAAGTAAATGCCTTATGGCATACTCAGTGTAGGATTCAGAAGAGGGAAGGAAGCAGAACTAATTTTGCTACTTGCATGTAGGTACCTAATCTATGTGAACATGCAAGGAGGCACATCTCTCCAAGCTTCTCTTCTACTCAAGGGAAGTAAATCACTTCTCCAGGCTGTCTACAGCCTGTCCCTGTTGTAGAGCATTTTCTGGAGGAGTAGACTTATGTCAAAAGAATGTCTTCAGCTTCCCTGAAATAGGGCAATTTGTGGCTACAATAAAGAAAGAACATGGTTGAGATTAGAATGAATCTACATGAGATATGTATCCCAATCAGATATACAAAGCGAGCATTTGAAATAGTTGAGTGAGTATAACATGTAACCTTTATATATTGAGTGAGTATAACATGTAACCTACTCTCCCTGCAAAGGAAAAACAGACGCTGCTTGCAGAGAATGAACTCTATCCAGGAACTGTAAAGGACATTTTCTCTCATTGTTTAGATGAGGTAGAAGCAGCCAGGCAAACTTAATTGGTGAAAAGTGTATCCACTCCTGTTTTCTGATTTTTCATCATTCACTCTGTACTATGGCTTTATTTTGTGAAGGGCAGAAATGGTTGCTGAATATGAGGAGGTGAGAAGTTGTCACCAAAACAGCAAAGTTTGTGAAAGAAGAGTGTAAGGCTGAATGTGGTTTACACTGAGAACAGTAAGGCATGACTTTTTGTAGTTGTGCACATAATGCAATCCCATTGTCATACAGGCTGCTTCTGGAGTTTTACTGAGGAACATACTATAGATGTGTTTCAATCACAGTGAAGGAGAGCTCTAGCTCAGTTATGTTTTTAGAGACTAGATCTGAGATGACAAGAGGCTGGAGCAAGAGGAAGTGAAGCAGGAGCCTGGAGCTGAGGAGGATTACTGCTTGGGTGGCAGAGAACAGTCCCAGGAGGAGACGGTGCTGGGAGCTCTGCTAACTGTCCACAGTTAACAGGATTAGCTCCTCTGAAGAGTCACTTCCTCAACTCACCTGAGTGTAAGGATGTGCCTTTGTCATAGCTTTTCTGTTCTATATCCTTTCTGATAGAATCCAGACTCTTATTTGTAGGAAGGGGAATTTATTCTGTTAATCATGGAAACTGTTAGTCACAGTTAATTCCTACTTCTGTTGGCATAAACCCTGGTGGCAGTCCCACTGGGCAGAATATTTGCCAACTGGGAAGTTGAAATATAAAAAAAACAGCTGCTGTTTTTCCTGTTAAATATGTGG
Source organism: Anas platyrhynchos (assembly GCF_047663525.1). Taxonomy (NCBI): domain Eukaryota; kingdom Metazoa; phylum Chordata; class Aves; order Anseriformes; family Anatidae; genus Anas; species Anas platyrhynchos. Next base: position 43,456,105 of record NC_092590.1, on the reverse strand, counting down.
ACATACTGCAGAACACAAACCGCAGTCTTGTTTTCCTTTCCCAGCAGAAAGCCTAAGAGTGTGTGAAAGCATCAGTACTGCCTGACATGACACAGAACATACCTCCATGAAAATATTGGAGGCTTATTTAGGATTCAAAGATGCATCTCATAGCATGTTTGGGTGGTCCATGTATGCAATTTTATTTTCTAGATAATGTTTATGACCTCCTACACAAGAGCGATCAGCAATCAAAGAGGAAGAACTTTATCCTGTGATTCAATGAAGTGTAGTGTTTTTACTTAAATGTTGCTTATTGGGTTTTGAAGGAGTGAAAAAATGCAGAAAACTTGAGGAACATAAGATATGTGACATTACAGAGGTAAGAAACTTGCCTTTGTATCTATTGGGCTTGTTCTTAATGTTCCCCACCACTGGAGGCAGTAATGCATCTCATAAACCTAACGTACCCACTCAAATTCTAGCTAATAAATTTTGTGAAGAAAACCACCTGCATAAATCTATTTAACATCCTCAGTGATCTTAAAACAGTGACTTGTGCAGAACAATGGCAAGAACAAGAACTGATTTGTCATATTGGAAGTCTGCTATGTAGAAGTTTTTGACAAGAATGCTTTCTGAACTCTGTGGTTCTACTTTCCTAAAGCAGCTCAGGACTTTCAGCTTTTAAAAAGATCAAGTCTGAAGTATAAGACTTAGTGCTACATCTTATCCCTACTTCATTTAAAGATAAAGAAAAAAGAACCATCTAGAAATCCCGATAACATTAGCGCAGAGGAGACCAAGGTGCAAGTGTTACCTTGGATTTCTTGCACCTTATGCTGCTGGAGATATCAAGTTCCTAATTTAAGTGATAATATGATTTTTTCCTTCCTTTGGGAAAATGTTACGGCATTGCTGTGTGAGTAACTTGTCCCCAAACAATTTTCAGAACAATATCTAACATCAGCTTGTAAAGTTCCCTCCATTGAAATTCAGTACTGAAGTTCACTACAGCAAGGGTATCTAGGGCCTGATCACTTGTCCATTGAAATGGAATGATAATCTTCTATTCGTTTCATTATGCATGAAATTAAGATAGAATCTAGGAACCGTATCATTTTTGACTGGATTATTGTGCTGAAAATGTCTTCTTTCTTTTTTTTTAAAAAAAAAAAAAAAAAAAAATGTATTTCTTCAATACATCCACCAGTCTTAAGTGATTATTTTATACTGATAATTAAAATATTATTTTCTTTTAATATGACCCATTATAAGCATTTTACTCCAGCCATTCTAAGTGTTCTTTTCAAGCTCTTCATGTCATCATTGTACATAGGAATTTTTGGTGTGTGTTTTTGGGTGACCAAAATGTGCAGTAGATAGATAGTTGTTAGTGTCTGTAATGATTAACTCCACAGTCTTAGGCCAAGTCTAAGTAAACTTTTTTTTTTTCCTTGCAAAGGTGAAGTTTGCTGTTGCTATGTAAATCCATTGTGTCAGAGGAGCAAAACTGTTGATTACATTTAGATATGAATTTGGGGGAACATTATAAAAAATGTTTAGCCCTGTTAATATTATGAAGATAATGGCTGTGATTTTGAATTGAAGCAATGGGAATCACTCTGATTTCTGTTTACATTATAATTTCACGTGGCGGGGGGGGAGGGAAGAGAGAGAGGTAAGTCATTTTCATTCTTTTATGGGACAAGGAAATAAGAGCTTTGAAAAATTCTCAGGCAAGAAGACAAAACTTTTCCCAGCCTTATTGTTAGGCTTTCATGTACTTTAAAATAGACACCCCAGGACCAAATTTTGCTGCTTCCAAATGAGGATGTGTCTTTGGTAACTTTTGATGCAATTTCATAGCCAGATAGAAGGGTGGGTGTTTTTCTTTTGTTTTGGAAGGAGAGGTGGTGGGAATGTCACAGGGAGAGACACTGTGTTTGTTTTTGTTGTTGTTGTTTTTTAGCTGTATCAAACATTGTCATATTGTTTGACAGCAAGATGACATTTCTCCTTTTTGTAGAAACTTAATGGCTTTTAAAAATGTCAAAAAATTGTTTGGTTTCACTCCCTGCATTAACATCCCTTAATATGTTCATGTGAGTCCCAGCTTGACAACCTATGTCTGTCTTGTAGCAAAACAGCTTCCACATTACAAAATGTATCTTCACCATTGGCACTGACACCATTTCTTGAAGTGTTATCAGTGACATGAAAGAGCAGACAAGGAGTTGGTGTCCTCTTTTGTCCCTCTAAAATAATAGATAATGCCTGAAATACAGGCACAGAGCAGTATTTGAACCCTTCCTTTATTGCTCCCTGTGTGACCTTAGCTTTGAGACCTTTTTATAACGTCCACCTGCCTGAGCACAAGAGGATAAAATAAACTACAGATACTAAATTTTTGAGTAATGTTGCTGTTCTTCCATTGAGAGAGTTGCAACAACTGTTTGATGCCTTTTTTCTCTTTGGGCCAAGTGTTTGATGTCTTCATGAAATAGCACTGTGCAGAAATGTACACAGCATGCTCATCCCCAGTACATCTGCCCTATGTGTTGGAGAATGATTGTTCATTTGATATAGAAATTAAAAGCTGCAGAATGTAAGAACATTTGATTTACTTTTGTCTGTGTAGGAAGGTTTTCAAGGTCAACTTTTCTGGGTATGGAATGTTGAAGTACCTGTTTGTGTTACTGGACACTTAGTATTCAGAATCTTTTTTCATTTGCTTCAAATTTTGCCTCTCTATAACTACTTGAGCAGAATTACTTTGGAAAATTCTAAAAGTATGTACTCATTGCCATAGAAAAAATATTTGCTAGTCTGAATTTAAAATAATTATGAAATTTTACTGTCAAATAAGTGATCAGAGTTTGGCAGAAAGGGGCTGCTGCATCAGGGCTGTGACCTTTGCCTTCTCTTGAAAATTTGCCCCAAATTGTCCAGGTTCAAGCAGGTAAATATAGACTCCTTATTTTTCATCATTGCTGTTCTATGAAGAGTTTTTTCAGCCTTCCTTTTTGTAAAAAATGAAACTTAGATCTTGTAGTGAAGATGTTGCCAGCTCCTGGCTGCAAGGGGAAAGAAGAGGAAATTCGCCTGATGTAGATGTAAAGAGAACAAGAACTAAGTATGCTTAGAAAAGAAGGGTGAGAGAGCTGTGGAGAGGAACCAGCAATAGAGAGTACCTCTCCACAGAGATTTTGGTAAAACAAAACTTGCTTCTATATAACTTTTTGGAGGGAGATACAAGGTTCTTGTGCCTGATTTCTGAGTTGGCCAGGAATTTCATTAAGTGTGTCATTATGCTCCAGCTAATAAATCCTCCTGCAAAATAAATGAGAATTAATTGGGCAGGGTGTCTTAGATTAGATAAACCAGATCTGGGACCTAGGGAACTTGGTTTATCAGAATAAGCCAAGATAAGTCAGGTATAAGAGGCTCTGGAAAATAAATTAAGTTAAAATGGAATTAAACACTGCTTATATGGTCAGAATGTGTAAATGAAAATATTTTTGACATTTATCAATGTGTTGGTTTTTAAATTGCAATACAATCTTTTTATTTCAACAGTGGATGTATGGGTCTGTATGTACATGTACCCTTCAAAATCAAATCTGTTGCATAGGCTTTTTCTGTAACTTTTAAAGTGAAAAGTGGATTTATAGGGTACAGTTCAGGATGGGAAGTATGTGACAATGGACATATAACAATGAGAGACTGAAACACTGTGAAATCTGGCTTTATCATCATCTTGCTATGGAACTTGTGCTATGGAACTGTTTGGCTTTATTTGCTCTGTATGGCACGATTTATTTAATTTCCAGGACTCTTTTGCCTATGTGTGGTGGTTGCCATGTGAAGCAGATTGATACAGAACTTCACTGGAGAGAAACCTACATGGCTCCTAAGTGAGCAATTTATTTTTGCTGTTAAGTTATTAGACCATTTTTCTTAAAAGAATACACTTGTCTTTTATGTCTGAAAAGTATCTTCTTGCATGCATGAGAGATAATCAAAAAGTATGATACAAATTAATTATTTGTAGTATTCTAATAGGCTACCCAAGGAAATGTGGTAAATTGTTTAAAATTTCTACTAATAATTTAGACAAGAGACTAAATATTTCTTGATATAAATGTATTTTGGTATCCCTAGAGAGGGTGCTTAATATAGATATGCTCCTCACATGTCTCTCAAATCTAAATATCGATGAGTAGTGTTTTCAGTCTTTTTAACATGAATATTCTTAACCTACAAAAGGTAATAACAGAAATACCATTTTACATGTAAAGGCAGATAGCAGCTTTGCCAGAGAAAAGTCATAGGACTTTAAAAGCAATAGCATACTTCACTGGTATTTTTTCAAAATATCAGGACTTTATACTCATACTTTTCTATTGTATATTTGAATCTTGTTTCCTGGGCACTCTTACATATTTTATTAAGTTTGCAGTTTCCCACTGCAACCAAGTTATGAATACATTCCAGGATATCAGTCTGTAACATGGGTTATGCAGCATAGCATACTCATGAAAAGTATTTATATCACATACTGATAATTTAATATTCACCAATCATATGCTAATACAATGAATTCTCTCTCTGTACAGCAGGAGGTAGATCATGGCATCAAGATTTGTGGCCAATTCTAAGGTAAAGGTGGTATTGATTTTTATTTTTCAAACCCAGTCAGCTTAAGACCCAGCTACTTGGAAGTTGGATCTTTGCCATGATCTCTTATTCTCATTGGAAGGATGACCAGGGACCAGTATGGTCCAAAATTAGGCCTAAAAGAATTACGTAACTTAAATCTGTTGGAAGAGTGTCTGAATTGCCATTTTTTTTTTCTTATGTTTTCCTGAGTCCATTTGCCATGAAGTCTGTTTTTTTTTAAATTCTTCTTCTTACTATTTTTTTCTTCCCCACTGCATATTCTTGTATGGGTTGTAGCTGGCAATTTTTCCTCCTGTGCTAGATGTAGGAGTGTGAGTGTTTGAGAGGTTTATAAATCCTACATCCTCTCTTCAGGTGCCATCATGGTGCCATGTGTGGCTACAAGAAAAAGCCTATGGAATGCTGGGTGTATTGACATTATCTGTTCTCTGATGATTAACACTGCATGCTGTTGCTTATTCAGGGAACGCAAAAGTTTAATAACTATGATGGGTGCTATTATAGCCATTCCATCACAGAAAGGTACCTGTTTTTTTTGTTGTTGTTTTGTTTTGTTTTGTTTTTTTCCTGTTGATCTCTACCCACACTAAAATCCTCAAATACGTTTGAGGATAAACTCTGTTAAGGAAAGTGTACTATAGTGATTGCAATAAGGGTGATAGAAGACTTGAAATTTCTACATCATGTTGTAACTAACTCCCTGACTTAGCACCGTGGTGCTTCTGTGAGACAAAGAACTTGCATACAAAATACCAGTTTTCTTTTCCAGAGTTGTTCAGAAAGCCAGTGGTAAAAAATGGAGCATAATTTTTCTGACATTGGTCTTAATACACTAACTACTGCTAAAGTGGTGCTGGGAGGATGGTGCTGTGCAGTCCTGGAGAATCCAGTCATTGTCAGAGAGACAAAGTGATCTGGCTCTTATTTTCACAATGGGTTTAACATGGCATGCCTCCATGGCATTGCCAAAAAGTATTGAAAAGTTCAGATATTTTTTTAAGATTTCTAGGAGATGTATTAGCTTATTTGGAACTTTTAATTATCATAGAAGGTCCTTTACTTAATTAGTTGAAGATAGTTGCCGGTAAGTGAGCGTTTAATTTATGCTTGTTTTTAATTGTTGGATACCACCACAGTTGGGGCTGCGTAAAAATACATGGTACATAAAATATGAATTAAAACAAGCAAATAATTATTAACTACATCACCCTAAAGGCAGGCAGCATTTTAATATCAGAGTCTAGTAATGGTGCATGAATTAAGAAGGATTAATTTTTCTGAGACAGTTCAGAAGTATTTAGCCTTTATTATGCCCTTATTTAAAATGCCTCATATAATACATCTCAGTATTTTACATAATTTAAGGTTTTATAAAACATTTTGTTCTTTCCCTATTAGGTTCTTCAACCTAATGCTGAAACTCTCCTAAGATCCTAGATCTACAAATCATAGTATTTCCAAACAGGTTATTTGTTCTTTGGCTTTGTATTGGCAATCTGTAGTATCACTGTCTGTTATGGATCAGCATCCTCAGTTAGGGAAGTGCTTTGTCTATGGAAACATGAATATACTTAGATATTTAGGTAGGTGTTTAGTTACATTCCACAACTGCCAGAACACCACAATTGTCAGATGAATTAGCATTAGGGTGTTATAGAAAATGCTTATATTCTCTTCTGTACAGTATTATTTCATTTAATTGGGCAGCAAAGGTGCAGTAGAAAGTGGCGTCTGCTCCACCTGCAGCCAAATCAAAAAGACAAGTCTGTGTTGTTCTGTGTTCTTAGGAAACAGACAGTATGCATGAACTTATATGCACTTTTTAGGACACATAGTGAAACTGGATCAGCAGCGAGGCTGCTGACTAACATCAGCAAAATTACACACAATATGTGTAATTTTGAATGAATTTCCATTGAGTGTTCAGTTGGAGTTAACTATGTAGGTAAAAAATAAGGGGACATTTCTAGATTTGGCTCAGATTTTTATTTTTTTTTCCAGGAAGCTGGTATTACCAAAAAGTGAGCCCCTTATTGCACTGAGTATATTGTACCAGATAGTGTAGATCATGTGATAATGTGCCTGAGTAGATACCAGGAGTTTCTTATTTAAGAAACCGAGCAATGGAAGGAGATAGAAGGAAAATGTAGAAGATTCCTAGGAAGAAGTTCCACAAGAGAGTAGAAATTGTATTACCATATTAATGCCATTATTAAGTCTTTGATAAATGCTTTACATATGAGTATTAACACAAGATACCCAGGATTCATGCTATTAGCAGAGCACAGAAACACCATCGCAGCCTACTGACCGCATCTGTCAGTGTATCCTTTGATCCTAATTTGTAACATATCTCCTGTTTCAGTTCTGGATTTCTGGGCCTATCCTCTACAGTCTTCCAACTCTAACAGATTATTTCAAAATATGTGGTAGCTTTGTGATGTGAACAAACATCTACTGGGATCAGATTCTTTAAAGTATATATGAATAGTAAATTAGTTAGATGGAGCTCTTGTATGCCTGAAAAGTGTTTCAGTTCCCTCAGCATGTGAGCTTTATCTACATTAGAAAGCAAATCACAATCAAAGAGCCTTAGATAGGCTTTATATTTTGACCTTGGGCAAGTCGCTAAGGCCCTCTGTGGCTTGGTTTGAAGCTTATGTTCATGCATGTGCAAAATGCTAATGTTTTGTGCATCAAGATGTACATTCATCAGTTGCTTTCTGTGTTTCAAAACATGTGAATCCCTGTCTGAACATTTTATCCCTATCTACTGCTTCAGTAGCAGAAGTTCTTTTTCAGTTTACAGCACAGAGGTCCTGAGTTTTGCCTCTCTACTTAAGGAGAACTCTCATCGGGTTTTAATCTTGGCTATAACAGCTTCTGTGACCCTGGAGTTCACAGTCTGCCTCTTTTTTTTTGGCTAAGAATGCTTCTCTTTCTCCTATGGGAAGAGCAGTATACTCTTTTCTTTTTTCTTTTCTTCTTTTCTTTTCTTCTTTTCTTTTTCTTTTTCTTTTCTTTTCTTTTCTTTTCTTTTCTTTTCTTTTCTTTTCTTTTCTTTTCTTTTCTTTTCTTTTCTTTTCTTTTCTTTTCTTTTCTTTTCTTTTCTTTTCTTTTCTTTTCTTTTCTTTTCTTTTCTTTTCTTTTCTTTTCTTTTCTTTTCTTTTCTTTTCTTTTCTTTTCTTTTCTTTTCTTTTCTTTTCTTTTCTTTTCTTTTCTTTTCTTTTCTTTTCTTTTCTTTTCTTTTCTTTTCTTTTCTTTTCTTTTCTTTTCTTTTCTTTTCTTTTCTTTTCTTTTCTTTTCTTTTCTTTTCTTTTCTTTTCTTTTCTTTTCTTTTCTTTTCTTTTCTTTTCTTTTCTTTTCTTTTCTTTTCTTTTCTTTTCTTTTCTTTTCTTTTCTTTTCTTTTCTTTTCTTTTCTTTTCTTTTCTTTTCTTTTCTTTTCTTTTCTTTTCTTTTCTTTTCTTTTCTTTTCTTTTCTTTTCTTTTCTTTTCTTTTCTTTTCTTTTCTTTTCTTTTCTTTTCTTTTCTTTTCCTTTCCTTTCCTTTCCTTTCCTTTCCTTTCCTTTCCTTTCCTTTCCTTTCCTTTCCTTTCCTTTCCTTTCCTTTCCTTTCCTTTCCTTTCCTTTCCTTTCCTTTCCTTTCCTTTCCTTTCCTTTCCTTTCCTTTCCTTTCCTTTCCTTTCCTTTCCTTTCCTTTCCTTTCCTTTCCTTTCCTTTCCTTTCCTTTCCTTTCCTTTCCTTTCCTTTCCTTTCCTTTCCTTTTCTTATTTTCCTGGAAAAGAATGGTATAACCTAAGAGGCTTTGTTTTATACAAACTTTCTCACTCTTAAATCTATAGCTGAGGATTTTGTGCATAGTTTTGCAATCCATGGGGTATTATAAGTTGATAAAACTACTGAACCCATTTGATGGTCCCCCAGGACCTTCTACTCCAAGGCTCTGTAGGATTTCTTGACTTTAGGAAGCTGTTATGCCACTTTTTTCTGTGTCTTTCTGTCTGTCCCCTCATCCTCCAGTGTTTCTAATAGCAATTATTCTTTTTCAAAATGGGACTTCTAGGAATAGGAAAATTCCTTCTCTGCTGCAGGGATAAAGGCACATTGGCCTGCAAGCTTTGCTTAGGTGGCTTCACCAATTCCAGAGGCAAGCCAGCCTTCTGCTGGACTGCAACTCAGATATTTGAAAGAGCCTTAACATCTCTGTCAGGAAGAAGAAGAAGCATGTGGCTCCTCGTCTTCACAGGATACAGAGGACAATTAGTTTGGGCATAATGAAAGGATGAGACTGACAAAGCTGTTAGGCAACTCCTAAAGATGGCAGTATGGGTGATGCAAGACTTTCCTTTTCTTTAAAAAAATAAAAAAATAAAAAAAATTGATTTATTTAAAATCCGTTTCTGATTTTTCTAGAGAATATTAGTCAGAATACACGTTCCATCCCTTCCAAGAGGGCTACTGATTAGGAACTCCAAGATTTACAGAGGTGAGTAGTTCTGTCTCTGAAGATGGTGCTTCCTGCATTTAAATAGGAATGGTGACTGCTGTTTACATCAGGTTTCTTTTGGCTGAAGTTCTCATCTGTTCCTAAAAAATAAAACAAACAGACAAAAGGGGGTTATAGTAATTTATTAAGTTACTTATAGGGTTAATCAAGAACATTTGTTGAAATGTGTTCTGTTCTGTCTCTGCCTACACAGACTTCCTGGAATTTCTGGTTTAGCATCTTGACATTTTCCCCTGTCTTTTAAGCCTTTCAAATATTCGTCTTCAGTTGAGTACAGTTTTTAAAATTTCTGCTAAACTTGTCTTAGCTGTGTCAATGCACAAAGAAAATAATCCTTGATCTTTCTGGAGAGCCTATCCCAGCTAAGAAGATAAGTTGTGTCTGGGATCAAGTGTTCAGTCTGCAACTGTCCAAACGAGCTGATTGGTGACATCATGCCTTCTCTGAGGCTTGTTTCATATAGTCATTGCTTTCTTTATTAGCCTCTTATAATTCCTCTGCCTCTCAGCTCTGCTTAATTTTATGTTGGATTTTCAGTCTTTTCTTCTAGCTTTTCTTCTGACTCCAGGAACATCATCTAATTTGAGCAAAAGTACTGTTTTGTATTTGCTCAATGCATTTGGAACACAATTTTTATTGATTGGAAAAAAATAATGGACAGAGACTAAATTATAAGACATGGTGCTCTCTTTCATCGCTACCTTAAAACACTTCATAAACGGTTATGTTTGTTTGCTTGAAACCAGAGATTATTTGTATTTCTTGTTTCTCACTAGGCAATGCATACTGATGTGTTTTAAACAGCAGAAAAATATGTATAGTCCTGTGAAATAATACTGTTGTGCATAAAGGAGAAGTTTACGTAGTTATTTGTGTTTTGCCGAGGTAAACAGAGGACTTTCTTACACTTTTTTTCACTGAATAAAAGATTTATTTTAATTATTCTACCTTAACTTGGATTGTCAGTTTAAATTCACCTGCTGAGTGCTATCAGCTGGTGTTGGCATCTGTATTCATGCTTGAAGACGTCCATATTCATTACTGGATTTCCTTAGCTTAACAAAGCTTGGAATTAAATGCAACCCATAAAGCAAGCATTTATCATTCTGAGATGCACTGAAAGCTAGTGCTGCTAAAGGAAAGTATTGTTTCAGGCATTAACAGTCCAGTGTGATTATGGAACTCTGTCTCTTTCTGATGGGAACCACTGCAAGAACAACATCATTACCATCTGTGTCCTCAGCAGAGACTTCATATCTGAACATTTAGCATTTCAAAAATCGTACAGATGTTGATATTGCATTATTCATTTAGTAAGAGGCTGCCACAGCTGTGTACTTTCCTGTATATTCTTTCAAACAATCTGGCAGCAGACTCTAATTTGAACAGTTCAGGATACAGACCACAGTTTTGATGGGTATTACTGTGATATACATGAATTGCCCCTATCTGGCAAACTTATATCTCTGAAGAAGCAAAACAAAGCATTGACATAGCACGTCAGAAATTCCAGTAGTCCAATGACGATTTAATTAAAATGAACATGCCTTGTATACACCTGGCAGGTCTTGTGGTACTGAAAGTACTTAAGAGGACCCTTTCAAAACTATACATTGGCTTGTCAATCAATAGATTGATGGAGTGGAAGAAGTGGAGTCACAAAGAAAGCCAAAGAACCGGTGAAAGAAAAGGAAGGAGTAAAAAGGGGGGAGAAAGAAAGAAATTGAAGAGAACATGAAATGCACTGCATGTGAAAACCAGAAAAGAAGGAAGAAAATTGGGGCACCAAAAAAATGAGAACTCGAGCTGAGCAAATACATGGCAAGGTATGGAAAGACTTTAAATACAATCTGAGTTAGCTACTTGAAAATATGTCAGATCTAAAACTGATTTCTAAAATATTTCCAGAGAGTAACTGGTTAATAATATCCTGTTTCTGCTGTGATTGCACACCAGGAAGTAAAGGGGATTGGAATTCAAATTGCCAATGTCCATTAAATAAGATTCTTTTCAAGGAACCTGCACAAATGAGAACAAAGCTCTGTTTATTTCTACTCATAGAAACTGATATTGCAAGTTATTCAATTGTTTGAAAGCAATTTGTTTTCATAGATTGTGAGTGGGCAGTAAAATCCTGAGAAGTTTCACAAACGTCACTAAAAATACTTTAAATCCACAACAGTGAATCTGAAAGTGAAAGGTGACCTCATCTCAGTAATGTCTCCTGGAAATTGGGTCAGTGCTTCATGAATTTTAGGGAGTTGGCTCTCATTTTTCTTCACTAGTTAAACATTAATCTTAAAAAATAATAAATTCACACATGTACATTGGGTGATTCTTTTGCATAATTTGTGCAAAGAAAGATCAAAGTAAGAACATCCCCATCTCATCATTCTGGTTCTCACTGAGTGATAGCAATTATAATCAACGTTCAAAACACAATGAAAGGATATGTCAGGGTGGTCATCTCTGTTGCTGACATCTACTGTCTCAACTTGGAAAATATTTATCCCATCTAACACAGCAAAGTAGCAGCTTTTGTTTGACAAACACAGGATAGACGGATTGTAGGAATGTTAATTCTGCAGGCAAGGGATTTGCAAGGAAATGCCCACAGCTTTTTATCTGTGTTACTGCCTCAAGTTTTTCTTCATTTTATCTTTCCTACCACAAGTAACCAATGAGGGAGAGGAGAGCCATCTCAGTACAAAGCAGTAACTGTTTAGTCTTCAAGGCATATTGTCCTAGCTCCCCCAGAAGAAGGATTGTAGGCTGTTTTCCCCCCACATAGTGGAATTTCCCTTATTCTTCTTTATATATATGTATACATATATATATAAATATGTATATACATATGTCTTGTTCTTAGGGGAACTGCTGGTTGCCTGGGCATGTTCTACAGTCTGACAGGTTGTTTATTCCTGGACTAGAAAGAAGGAATTTCTCAATGGACAAGACATATTCATGTTCACTTGTTCTTTTCAGCTCTCCCACAGCAGCGGGTTGCACAGGCAGTTCAAGAGGAAAGGCTGGGACTTTGTGTGCTTTTAAATTTTGTTCACTCCAGGGGAATGCCACTGGTTTTCTCAACCAGTATCTGACAAGATGAAGACCCCTGAGCTATTAATGTCACTGAATTCTTGTTCTGAGATTCTAGAAGAAGCTCAGCATCATCATCCTGAGCTTTTTTGTGCTTTGCACTTTTGTGCAAATTTTATAGTTTTTCTCCCTCCATGGTCTCTATGTGGACTGGACTCTTTAAATAGTTGTAATGGTTACAGAGGAGGACTTGACTCTTTCACATCTCTTTACTGCTCCTTTGGGATTAGTTCAATAACGCTTCCACCTGTCAGATGCAATCTATTCCACTTGGCAGTTTCTTGCTTGTCTAGAACAAAATTTAACATCTTTTTGGACAGGTGTAAGAAAACTCCTTTACAGCGCCCTGGAACAGCCAAGCCAGGAGAGTTCAGTTCACATGAAGAGGTAAAATAGTTGGTCAATAGTAGCATGGAACTTTATTATAGATCAACCGTGCGTTCAGCTTGAACTCCCTGTCCTATTTGGATTAACCAGGTGGAATACAAAAGGGTGACAAAAATTATTAGTGGCATTCTGTATTACTGAATACAGACAACAATACTTAGGTTTACAGGACTGGGATTGTTGTAGTGGTGGAAAATTGGTTATTCCTTTCTGATGCAAGAATATATTCAAATTTAAAATGGAAATTTAAAACAAGTAAGAGGAATCACACCTTAAACAATGCAATGAATGTGAAAGTCATTGCCAGGAAATATTAAGACCACTCTTGGAAAGATTGGTCATTTACAACAATAACAGGAAAACTGATAGTAACTTCCACTATTATAAGTATGATTCCAGATCGATTATAATTGACAGTGACTTGTACTATAAGCATGATTTCAAATCAACTGTATAGGGTGTATCTTAGCTCTGAGGGCTAGATGCATAATTTTCCTATGGAACAAGGTATTCATTAACTTTTTGACTATTAATTATTTAGTTTTTGATAACTTTGATAACTTTATAGTTTTTGATAATAGCCATTAAATCAATGGTTGCTGCTTGAAACAGATATTGGACAATGCTGAGAGACAAAGTAGGACTAGTATAATATGGAACATGCAGTTGCTTTCTCATTTATAACCTGTCAAATGAACTCTTTACAAAGGAAAAATGGTCTAATTTAAAGTAGTTCCTTCCTTTTTTTATAGTAGAAAAATAATAAGGCATTTAAGCTTAAAGTTTATAACTAAAGGTCTTACTTTGTAAAGATCTTACTGCTGTTGTTCCTGAAAATAAGACTGTATTTTTTACATAATTTAAAATCTAATCTATGAATAATTACAGTAGCAATCATAAATATTGAGGTTATTTTTTGTCATTCTGAGAGCATGCTCATTTACCACCACCAATGTTATCAAGCTACAAACTTTTTCATATACCCTACAGAACTTTATCTGTAAACAAATGTGAAATGAAAATATGAAATTAGATTAACATCTTTCCATCATGCTCTTCTAAAACTAATTTTTACTTCCTTCTTCTGTTTTTTTTTTTTTTTTTGTGTGTTTTTTTTTTTCTACCCTGATTTTTAATGTTTTCCCCTTATCCTTAGCCATCCGTGATTCTTTGATGAAGTCTAATTTTACCAGCATTTTGTGCAGTAACTTTTGCTGAGTTTTATTAACCAGAAGTGTACTTTGATCTTTTCTTTACATGTCCATACTTCTCAACATCAAACAGCAAAAATCCTGGAAACCCTAGCAGTAAAAGAAAAAAAAAATGTTTTAAGTAGCCATTGAAATTCAGAGGGCAAGTTCAGTTTTTACTTGTGACATTATGAGAAATCAAAAGTTTCAGAGCCTAAAGACAGCTGAGGTAGAGACTAGGATATAATACCTTTGATACCCTTTCTGCTTATAGGACATGGGGAAAATTATCTGATACTACATAAGCAAGAAGCCCTCAGACAACAGCTAAGCAAAACTGCCAGACAGGGGACTGTGCAAAATTGATGAGTATATTTCTTATAAAATCCCCACAAGCACTTATTTCTCAATAAGCAAATTGCAAAGGACACAGTTCTGCAAAGGGATCTGAGTAGAGATATAGCCACATAAATGTTTGCAAGTTTTGTGTTCAAGTTGTCTTCCTTTCTGTCTGTTTCATCCATTTTCAGACTGTCACTACTTTTTCAAAAAACATACTGCTTGTGTATGAATCATACTGGCCAGAAACTTAAGAGCAACTGTGGGGATAAAAAACCTTGAGTTTTCTGAGAATATTATTAGTTTAATATATAATATGATAAAATGGCCCCTATCTAGTTTTTCTTAAAAACTGGAGTCCTTCCTAATTGTTTTGGAAAGATTATATTAAAAACTGATATTCTTTCAGACCATCAAATTTTCTGAGGCTATTATTTCTTTTAGTTACTTTACTCTCGCAATAGGACTTAGCACTCTGGGTCAGATTCTCAGCTGGTTTAAATTGCTGTAGCTTCACTAAAAGTAACAAAACTGTGCCAATTAAAAAGATGCTCTGAATGTGGTTAAGGCTCTTACAGCTACACTAAAGCACATGCTCTCGTTATTATTTATATCGTAGTCTCTCCTAGGAGCTGTGCTTATTACCAGGCCCCACTGTGCTAGAGCAATGTACAAAGAAAAGACAACTCCTCCAGCGTAATGAGAAGTGGCACTTTCTTTTGTACCTTGGTGACTAGGTAGCATGAGCACTGTGCTAGATTTTCTGTGAATGGCTGTTTGCTTCTCTAAAATAATTAATCTCAGTCCTGTTTCTGCCTCACTGAGGTGTGCTCTGTGCAGAAGTTCTCACGCTCTGCAGGAATTCTGTAGGAAAACACTTCAAAAGCAGTTTAGAGGGAAGAGAAAGAGCTCTTCATTTCCACAGCTTGTTTAGAAAATGCTTAGTCTTACATTTAATAAATTCTTCCTTGCTTTGAGATTTTATAAGTAGAAGTTGCCTAATTCCTTTAGTAATACCATGCAGTATCTGGCTATATATAATTTTATTGGAAATAGCTGTGGACTACAAATTCTCCAGCAAAGTTTGCCCCTTCTGTATGTAGTTATCCAAGCCACTTCTCCATAGAGAAATCTCCATGCAGTAAGAAAAGTGGGGAGATATTCTCTTGAAAGTAATGGCTTTGTTTTTTTTGTATAGTTCTTTGGGTCTGCACCTACCGCAATGCTTTCTTTCATTCTGTTGCTAACACTGGAGGGATATTATCTTTCAGTTTTTATTTTTCAGAAAATATATGCTGCTTTTCTTCATAAATGACCAAAATGTTCCAGACCTCATGTTTCTTTTCCATTACCTGTAAAAATAAGTCCACAAATACTAGATTAAATTTCTTGTGCTCTTGGTTCTTTCATTTATGAAAAGTGCATACGATTTGACCATCTTGCAAGGAACTATCTGACATGCTTTTCAGAATTATAAAGTAAGGAAAATTGTCAAGAGTTGACAAAAACTGCATAGCTCATAGCACTGATCCCCATGTGAGACAACACTTGGTTGTTCCTACAGACTGTAGCAACACTTGAAAATCTTTCAGGCACTACACATGCAGTATCTCTTCAGTTTTCTGCATGCATTAGAGAGTCTTTTGCTTGTGGAAAACTTTCCTAGTTTGAACTGTCAGAGATATTTTTTTAAGACTTTTTTTTTTTTTTTAATTGGCATATCTTGTTAGCTGCAATAGACACACTAAGCCTTTTTTTCTTAACTATAAGCAAATTGCAGCAGAGAGAGGTACCTTGTGCTAGTGGACTAGGCCCATCAACTCCTTAGACATGAGAAGCAAGTGAAAATGTAGCTAATCATGTCATTGTCACCTTGTGTAAGTGTGTCAAAGGAAAAAAACATAATTAAAAGCATCCCTTAGTCCCTTAGTAAAAAAATGTAGTCAGGAAGTCAGAATAGCACGTGTTAGAATAGGTTATACTATATATGACAAGGCATGTAGAAGAATATTTATACAGCATTTTCTCAAACAATTAATAATGTCTTCCTCAGGTTTAGGCTCTGAAAAGCAACTTGTGTGGAACTTGACCTTGGACTACATACAATGTCTGAAGTCACAATTTTGTATTTGTAATTTTTGTGTACTTTCTTGAAGCAGGACTTAAAGACCTTGCCTTCATGAACACTATATTTCCTCAAGATTTTTCTTTTAAAATAAAAATAAAAATTACATTAACGAAATATTCAACCCAAAATCTTCTTGCTACAGTTTCAGATTGTAATAAATATACTTGGTTTTAATAAAAATAATACAGCTTTTGTAGTTCCATAAGATTTCAATTATAAATTCACACTAAATGGAATGTTAAAGTTTGAGTAGATTATGTTGTTTGAGCTCAGACCCCTGGCTACAGGTAAGGAACACACAAAGCAACTTGGGTAAAGGATACTCAAGGATGTCTTTCAGCATTTCTTAACAAGCTGCTTCTCCATACAGGACAGGTGACCTAGAAAACTACCTGCTAATAGCTCTTACAGTATTTGCAGCTGAAAGATTGGTGGTTGATTTCATGACTGTATGCTGCCTGTGGTTTAGGATGATCAGTTCTCTTTTCATCTGTATTGTGAGAGCAATTTCACAGACATTTATTGGTAGGAGACACCCATGACCTCAAAAAATCAGTGCATTTAATTAGTCAACATTCATGCTATTCCAGGTACTTCAAGCCAGTAAGGTTTTTGTTGTTGTTGTTTAATTATTTTTTTTTAAACCATTTTTTTAATGCTATCTCTAAAATTTCCTTGCACACCAAGTTTTCACAGGTAGTCTGTTTCAGGTTGTCTTTAAGACAACGTAGGGCTGTGAATGATTGGGTCATGTATCTGTTTAGAGGAGAAATACAAAAAGAATTAATGCTCATCATCAGAATTACATAAAAGGAAATCAATGTTTAACTTCTCTACTTTCATTTATTTCCCCATGTGCCTTATGTTAAATATGCCTTTGTTAGTCATTGATGTTATCTTGAAATAAATAAAAAAATAAGTTTATTAGAACACTAATGCTGTCTTATTCATGAAATATATCTCCTTCTCCCACTTGTTTTTTTCCCTCTTTTTCTCATCCTGAGTAATTCTGTGGTTTATCTGTTCAAAATGGGAACCAGCAAAGTGCATACACACAGCATTTCACAGGTGAATGTACTGTAGGTAGAACTATTTCTATTCCTCACATGATTTACAATTGTACAATTTCCTGTCAGCTTGAAGTTATTAGCATTTTAAAAACAGATCCTATCTAGCAAAAAATAAACTATAATAATAATAATAAAATAAATATACCAACAATTTCATGTTGATAACTGTATTTAATTGCTAATGACAACTTACTGTTCCTATTTTTTCTTTCAAAATTCAGGGTAGTGGATGGCTCTGGTAAGCCCTCAAACTCAAATGTTTCTTTTAACATTTTGCTCAGGCAGCCCTCTGGCAGGGCGGAAAAAGAAAAGGATATGGTCAGAGGGCTGCAAATGTGTGTAGTTCTTATTTTTGCATTTTCTCTAGATTACTTCAGTGAAGTAGGAGAGTTTGATTCTAATTCTTGCACGAACAACTTATAACATTAAACTGTCTGAAAACTTTGGATTTTGGAAATTCATCCTGGAATGAGTGTCGCCTGTCTTGTCCCCCTGAGTTTCAATAATGCTTTTTACAAACACTCACAAGTGTGATCTAAGTGGAGACTGAAGCTTGGACTTTTGTCTGGGAGCAACATGAGTGTGTACTCCCTATGAAAGATGTTCTGTAGTACTTAGTAACTCTAATCAGAAGTCAGAATAGCTACAACAATTAGAAGCCTCAGATTAGATTCACCTCTTGGGAAATTTGGAATAGTGCTGGTTAGGTAATGGTACATGCCTCTCATCTCTGCTTAGCCAGTCTTGTTGCCTCTTTCTACATGCATATTCTTGACCCTAGAGGATACTCCCTCATAGATCTAAACTGAGAGAAGGCTGCATCAGAAAAGGTTGTCCAATGCTTCCATGCTAATTAAGGTCTTTGCATACAAAGTTTTGCTGTTTAAGAAGGGAGTGATGTCCACAGTTTACTTCAACGTGAAATCAAAATGAAGGATTTACCTTCTCAAGGATGCTTAATAGTCTTCTGGTATGCAACATAAATCTATTCATCAGATATTTTCTGTTTTGACTAAGTTTGTTACCATGAGAAACATAGCGATAAAGGTTTAAAGTATTTTTTGTAACTTCCTCTATAATCAGTATCAGTTTCTTTATTAAAATGAAAATACACATATTTCCTGTAGTTTCTGTGACAGGAAAGCCTTTCATTGACACTGCATGGTTGACTAGAAGGGAAGATTGGATGCAGAATTTATTCTGAGGACAGTTAGTAAAATGGGGATCTGTTGCATTTAGAAATGGAGGATTCTCTGAGGAAGCAACTCTATAGAGCAGGTACATTTTTTTTTCTTGTGAAGAAAAAACAAAATGAAAGGAAAAAAAAAACAAACACCAGACACACACACACATAAAACCCCCATGTTTTATGGAGGGATTTTGCCATCCAGAAATATCAATGTGCCTTTATGTCTACATTTGAGGTTCACTGCAGCATATTAGACCATGTCTCCAATATTATGTGCTTACAATGATGTGAATATATACTTTCACTGGAAATTTTACTAATGCTTCAATGGGGGCTAGATCCTTGTGTTCTGCATAAGACTTTCCTAGCCTTGGTGCTGTATCCATTTGCACAAGTATAACATTTGGAAAATGCACGTGATATTTCCATGAAGCTGAAATTCTTTTTCCTGTTAATATTACAGAGTTGAATCCTAAACACTGAAGCAGTATTGTGAAACAATGAACTATCTATTACTATTTTGTTTCAGAAGTTAATTTATATGGTGATATGCTTCTGTATATTAAGTTCAGGATGTAAATATTTACAGTTTATTTCTAGTATATTTTAGTCACATTTTTTTTAGTGATGGGTGAAGCTCTAACATTTCAAGGATCTGCAAGTGTACTGCAAGGTAAATACACTCTGAATATTCAATGTGGTCATTTCCAATCTACAAGAAGTCTTTAACCGTCTCACAGATGAACACTTTACATAAGGCATAGCTTCTCCAACACAAAACCTTTCTAACCTTTATGAAGGCTCCCTGGGGACTTGTGTTGGGTGTTTGCTTGGCTTGCTTTGACTCCACTCTCAGGATTTTTACAGCCTCTGTCTCTGTGCATAACTGTTAATTAGGTCAGGAAGAGAACAGCAACTGCTTTTCAGGTTTTTAGTACATAAATCTTAACATGAGGATGCTTCAGTGTATAAATCTTTGTGCAGTGAAGTCTTAAAGTCCTGAATTAGGCATAAAGACTTTGGGAAGTAGCTCTGTAGGCAGTGAGGCCTGACCAGTGCCTGAAGATTTATGGGCTGATGCAAAACCTCTGGGGAGATGTTAGACCTCTGAACAACCAAGTATTTCCATGAATCAGACCATGGCTAATCAAGGTATGATTACCCTGAAACATGCAAATTTTACAGCCAATAAATCAAATTTGATACGGAATCCCAAACAGAGGGATGGCATCATGTGCGTAGATACAAACACCTACCCAAATCCCAAAGTCAATAGCAAATTTTAGGGAGTCCAATCTCATACTATATCTTCTCAGTCACAATCAACAATCTCACTCAGCATTGTATCAGCTGGCTATTGATTTTCTCTTTTAATCTGTTTAGCTGATGAAGTTTGGGCTGTGTCACATAAGTAGGACAAATAACAAACTTTAGCCCGCTGGAACTTGGATGTACCTTGTCTGTGGATGAATGAAGAGAGAGGTTTTTATAATGCTGTAATGACATCGACATCAAAATAAAACCGGTATTTTATTTACTAATAGTATAAGTAGTGCTACAGGCATCACTGAATGTTTTATAAGGAAAGTGAATCTGTAGGTTATGTGTGAATTTTAATGTTCTGCATAGAATGATTTTTTTAACAAAAATTTGAATACCCTTACAGGCAAATGCTCTATAAGCTGTCAGCTCCCAGATATTTTCTATTTAATTTTTGTTTTATTTTGATTCGTGTAAAGTTGGGGGAATTGGAGAATTGTTTCTCTTCAGTAACATTGTCTTCCAAATCTAGTCCTGTGATACAAAATGTCTGTTTTTACTCATTCTAATATTCTCAGTATACTAAACTGTTACTGATGCTTTCTAGAAACACTCTCTGCATCTTAGAAATATTTAGGATCATAAAATAAATGTCTCTGAAAACGAGTGGTTTTATAAATTGCAACTTCCTCAGTTCTGTTTCAATGTTACCCTGAAATCTCCCTGAAGGCTTGCTTCTATGCCACACAGCTCAATAAAAACTTCATCACTAAGACCAGTGAGTGTAGGATCAGACTATTAAATGCACATCTACTCTACCAAATTCAAATACCTATGGTATCCCATTATTATAACTTACTGATGAGCCTCAAATATGTTTTTCTTGCTTCCTATCCCACCCCTTGCAATGTGCCTGTTTTTAAACCAGAGGATCTCAGGTATGGCGAATGTCATATGTGCATCTTTCTATTACTACATCGTATACCGTACTTAAAAAATAATAATAGTAAAATAGGAATTCTGTTGTTGCCCTACTTAGAATATTGTATTGCTAATGAAAATAGGCAGTTACAAATATTGTGTCCTTTGAATCATTAGTAAGTTTGGTTTTAGTGCTCGTCAGGCAATCTTGTTAAAAGACTAAAGTCAAATTGTCCTTTTTGTGCTAGGCTTGTTTTCCATAAATTGCCAGAAAACAATTTATTCAGTCTGTCTTTCTTCCAGTAATTGATTATGCGGATATTATTTATCGTACTGCTGCAAGCACATCTTTGCATAAATTGGATGTGCTTTATCATTCTCTGCTACATTGTATTTACAAATGCTCTATTTTCTGCTCATCATTGACGACTTTATTCCATGGTAAACTTGTCTTCATTAGAAGGGCTTAAGCATTAGTGTTCATTTATCAGCAAGGGAATTTGGAGAAAAGCCCCACTGTGTTTTCTATCTTTAGCAAATTCTTTTCCCCAACAAATGTGCTTTCAATTCCTATAGCTGTTTTTCTCAATATGAAAATTCAATAAATAGGAAGAATGATTTTCCTCCTAGCCCCACCACCCTGTAGGTATTCTTTTAACTGGTATACAAGTGATTTCAGTTTAATAGTTTAAATAAAAGATCCAATAATATAAGGAAGTGCACAATGCCTGGCAATTTGTCTCAAGTCTTAATGACTATGTTCATCAGGTCATCCCTGTTAAAGAGAAGTAAGTTCTCAGATTAGCAATTTACTCGGTTAAAGGAAGAGTTGGCTGGGTATCTACACTGTTTATTGTCTTTTTCCTAGTCATGAATACTGACAACACATGTTTCAGAATTTGACTGAGTCCAGGGAATGCATTCATTTTCTGGCATGGAAAAAAACTTTCCCCTTTATAGCCTTTTTCTTCATAGCTAAGAAAGGAGTATTTTGTCCTTGCTTTAGTGAGATGTAATTACAGTAATTCATCTGCAGTCAAAAAATTTCAGGTTTGAAAATCTCATCTGTGTGCTTGCACAGGCATAAAAGTTATGTTAATACATAAAAGCTGATATTAGCGTGAACAAGGCCTCAACTTCCTGTTGAGTGCTAGGCATTTCCTACTTCCTCTGGAATTAGCAGGATCTGAAAGCACTCATAAACTCACAAATCCATGCCCTCAAATCTGAAATCATAGTCCTCTACTGCTTCTTTCTGCATGATAATGGTGGACACAGCTGCAATCCTTTTTTGCTTGAGAGAAAGAGTGTGCAATGCCAGCACAATCCTTGTTCCCAGTACCAAGAAGTCTGAGGGAAAGTAACAGGAGAATCGATGTGTTATTCACTATGTTGAAACTTTTGAATAATTGAAACTGCTATTTTTGGCTCTATGACACCTCCTGTATGGAAGCAGGGAGGAGAAAATGGAGCTCTCTAGCCTGATCATTCAAACTTGATGTACACACGTACATGTATGAGATAAAGAGGTCTTGTTTTAGAAGTATATTATCATCAGATAATAAAATACTACCTTTTATTTTATTGTATTTTTAGAATAAGAAATATTGTCTGATAAAAATGTGTATTGAACTTCTAAAGGAAATAAGCATTGCTCAGTAGCAGCCAGTTATGTGGCTATCTGCAGTTGAAATAACAAGGCTTGAGTGTTTGTGTGTTCTCTGACATTTTGTACATTCAAATGAGACACCACAGTTAGCCAATTTGTGAAGCTGCCCTTGGGGGTGATAATTCACCATGTGCATTGCATATGGAACTATCTTAAAATTCTTTTTTAAAGACCACTGGTAATCACCTTGACAGTCGTGCTCATGGATATGTACATTTGGTCATTAATATCGGCATTTATTTGCAGCAGACTTTGGGGAATGCACAATCATTCTGAAATTCTCTTTCTAAGGAGAAAAAAAAAAACAACAAAAATTAAACCACCAAACATTTATAAGTCAACTTTAAAATAACACAGATGCAAAATGTATGTAATTTATACAGATTTGTATAGGTCTAGATATATGTAACATATAGGAAATTTCTGCATATATATATATTATTATGTTTCCTGCATGTCCTATGGGATGTCTATACATATGCTTCTTTCTATATGAATGGCTTTTTTTTTTTTTTTTTTTTTTTTTGGGTGCTCAGTTGCAGCTGTTGCAGGGCTCTGATAAGGATTTTCCGAGACATCTCCCCTTGTCCCCCTTGCTGTTTCAATTATTTTTCCATTCCATATAAAAATGTATTTCATCTGATATGAATATGGAACCCATGTAGTTAAATTTTGGTTTCTACAAGGCATGATTGCTTGCTTGAATGTTCACAGAAAGAGAAACTAAAAGGGGCCCAAGCATAGCTGGAATGAATTAAGATTTAAATTTCAGCAGGCATTCATTGAAGGCTTCTTTTTCTTTGAAGGTATTCAATTCTTCTGATAGTAAAGGATTCACCTAGCTCATGATTTGTAAAGCACTGTCTGGACTTTATTGCTAATTGTAAGTCACCGTGCAGGCTCACCAGCTGTACAATGAAAAATGAAGTCCCCTACCATACATCATCTCTTTGCATCCCCTTCCTCAGGGCTTGCTTTATTTCCAAAACCTCAAATGCCAAACCAGAACAAATCTACTCAAACTGCTCAGTAATAATCACCCAAGCCCTTTCCAGCCTCATCCGGCTGGCAGAGGACATCATGCACCCTCATTTTATGAGATTTTCTTTTGTACCAACCTTCTTGTTCCTTTTATGACATCATCAAAAACACCATTACCTGTACAATAACCCCTTACATGTGAGATTGTCTTTAGACCACAACTACGCACTGTTCTTTTCCAACATCCATGTATGCCAATTTACCATGTTCTCTTAAATATAACCCACATTCAAGAAAAAATGAGATCACTAAATAGAATCAATACTTTAGAGTAGAGCCTTTTATAACCTGAAACTCTGAGGACTACTGTTGAGGAAGAAAGTGGCAATGCAGGAAATTGCTGGTAAACAGTGAAACTTTGAGTTACTTTTGCCTCAATTAATTGATTTATCACTACTTTCAGTGATTTTGAATGGCAGTTTTTTGTTGTTGTGTTTTTAAAGATAACTTGCATGTCATCATGTTATTAGTTACTTTTCTCTTACTGCATTAGACGTAAATGAACTTGAGACTGGGATGTTCTATGGATACTATCCAACTGGAGAAAACAAATACACAGTTACACATATATTTATACTTATGAAATGTGTGATAAACAGAATACTAAATATGAAGTATAAGCCTTTATTTTTCTGTGGGCACATGAATCTGTTGCATATTTATAAATTAAAGCGATAGGTATGTCTAAAGTCAGTGCGGGTGCTTTTGCCATCTCCTGCTTCCTAATGAAAAGCACTATTTGAAAGAGAGAGATCCAGTGTCCAGAAACATGTACTTTTACTGGGTAGAAGAAATAAGACATTAAAACTATATAAAAGGGTTAGAAAATATTTTACAATTAGTGACTAAAACTCCTAGCATCACAGCAGCTGGTACCAGCTTCCTCCAAACCATTGTTTCTTCATCCTAAGAGGGAGAAGTTGAGTTTCACTAGGTGGCAGTTACTGTGGTCTATATAGAGACAGATCTCCTAACATGCAGTGTTGGCTATTTGCTTCTCCATTCCTATCATCTCTGCTCTTGGATAGTCTTCTGGATTTCTATCTGAATGCTACAGCAAATTTGAATTTAGAAAGGGTCACAAGAGGTTCATGGACAGAAACCGACCAGGAAACTTTTTTGTCCTGAAGATTTGCTTTCTGCCTAGGAAGGGGAAACTTGTTGCAGTATTTTTAAAACATTGATGGATCATGTGAGTAGCTTTACAGCAGAGCTACATGGTTGGTATGTTAGATAACAATATACAGCCTGCACAAATAAAAATCACTTGGAGTTTTATCTGCCTCTATAGCAGCTGAGCAAATATCAGAGAAGTTGAACTTCTACTACCATAACTGGTAATCTAATTTATTCCAACAAACCATTTTCATTGAGCTGGAAGGTCAATGCAGAAAAGGCTAACAACAGTGTGCTATGAGTATGCTGTAAATAAATGGCAATAGCTTACAACATAGGTAAACTGCAATGCAGGAATTTGTGATGATCTATTGTCAGTACAGCATGTAAAACCTGATACTGTTGCACTTATCATCAGCAGTTTAATTGTCTCTGTAAGCAGCAAAAATCCATAGACAAAAAACCTGTTCTCAAATAAAACCTCTGAAAATGGAAATCTAAAGGAAGATTAATGTCAGGTAGAAAATTTAAGCCTGAAAAAAAAAGATTAAGACAATGAATAAAATTAACTGAAAAATGATTGTCTTGATAACTAGCCAAAAAGGGAGCTACCATATGGATCTTACTGCCATAAACCATTTAACTCATATATTCAGGATACAGGTCTATTAGAGACATTAACAAAACTCTCACTGACTAAATCAGGTCTTTCATTCCAGTCTGAAACTGAGATTGTGGTCATTTTCTTTGCGTTCTTTTTCTTCGCCTACATGAATGATTTTCAAGTTCTGTTGTGAAATGCTTTCAGCAGTATTTATCAGTAGAGTAAATGGAGACTATGCAACTCACTTGTGCCTCCCAAAGCAGAGGTGGAAGAGGAGAGCTCTGGGGCTGACACAACTTATTTCAGCCTTTGAGCTTCTTGATTGCACTGCAATGTCAATAAGATGGTTCTGGGACCTGAGAACTGCAAAAGAATAATGGCTTTGCCATTCCATCTGTGTCCCTGTTTGGGGAAAGGAAAAGGTCTGTCTACCCTGGGATAAGTTTGGAGGAGGAGTGAGAAGATCAATTGGTATGTAACTGCATTGCAGTGTTAATTTTATTTGCAACATTTTTCTATAACTGGCATTGGGTTAGTTTTATACACGTGATATTTTTGTCATATTACATGTAATATTGTGTATGAAATACAGCATATGCCTGAGATGGTGGCTTAGCAGGATCTGAGTTGCCAGTATGTTAACTGCCACTAAATTAAACCTCTGTTGGAAATCTTGTCAAAACAAAGCAAGTAGAATTAACTGTTTTGAAAATGACAGTGTGATCACATAAGAGTAGGTGGCCTATTGATTTAAAGAGGAGCACAGTTAGGTGCAGTGATGGCAGATTAAGTACATTTTGATAAAGGAAGAAGAAGAAGATAAGGAAAACAAGAAAATGTAGTTAAATATGCTGTAAAACAGACTTCCTTCTGTTGTCCTATTTTACTAATAGCATCTAGTCCACATGCAAATTTTTACATGCTCCCTTGGCAAATTTGGCGTCTGTTATGGGCTGACACTCAAAGCTGTGTAAGTTTCAAAACTTATCAGGAATTGTATACATGGTACGGGAGAGCTCAGCCCTGCATTGTCCCATTCCAGTGTCTCTGGAAGGTTTTGGAACTCAGCAGAGTCAGGTCCAGGAGAAGGGGATAGAGTTTTGTGTAAACTTCAGAGATCAGTATTGAACAGCAGGGAGTCCTCACATGGGACTGTGTGGCAGAGACTGAATCTCTGGTGAATACCTTGCTACAGCTACAATTTTAATGAAAATTGAAAGCTTAAGTGCCACTGCCTTCCATATCACTTTTCCTTTAAAATGATTTATTGACCACTTATACATGATACATTCTCCTGTCATGAATAAAACTCTATGTATTTATTTTCATGAATAATGGCTACCATTTTAATTGATAGCTTCAGACAGTGAAGTAGATTTATTTCTATGATGAGTAAAACTGCTCTCTATATACAGCCTGTATAAATTATTTTATTATGTATTTCAGTTTTCCTTTTGCAAGCCAGTGTGTTGTATGTTCCTAATCTTCACAGAAATCAATCAAATGAGGTCTAATACATCACTAACCAGCAGCTCCTATAAAGTACGCTAGGACATTTTTCTATAATGTTTTTAAAATTTGTCTTAAATGTTTTTGCCAGGAGCTTTTACTGAACCAAGAAGCTTTTGACTTGGCTGATATATCTGTCTGTAAGGTGTCTATTTCATTACTTGTTAGCATATTTGTCTTTTACTGACATCCTACCTGTATACATACAACATCTCTATTAATTTACTGAAATAAAGCACCTGAATTACTTCCCCCTTCCCCTCCTTTTTAAGATAAACATTTTAAATTAATCTGTGCTTATAGTCAAATGTTGATTTCTGCAATGCATGAGCTTGTATGGGCAGATGTATTTTGCATTCATTCCTGAGCGTGACACCAAACACCTGAAGTCAAGTCTATGAAGGATTCTCAGTGAAGAAGGTGATCACAGTTCAGAACTGAAATCCCCATTACTTGCAAATGATCATATTGTGATATTAATGTTCAAGCCAATACGTGCTATGTGCTCACAAATATGCCTCAATTGTATGCTGCTGAACTAAAGATCTGTTAAAGAAATAAAACTGCATGCATTCTTGTGTATAGTATGAAAACCCAAAGCTTGCTGGGAAACATTTCAACATGAAATTAAAATGTTATGGAGCATGCACTAGCTGTCTATGTTAAAATAAGCAAACAAACAAACAGAAATTCCTAAAAAAAAATTGCATTGGAATGCATTGACCCAAATATCTTTGTAATATATTCACCTAATTTTAGAGAACTATTATTTATTCTTCAAAGTTGGGAATGATACAGTTCTCTTTTTCTCTTCAATAAGGGTTTACTGATCCCAGCCTGACTGGAGTTTTGTAAGGCATTACTTCAATCCCTATGTAAACATCCTTATGTAAGGGATTTGTCATCTGTTCAGAAATTCCAGAAAGATTCACAAATACTGGAACTTTGGGACTATGGCATTTTGATACTTTTCAGTATGCTAAGAGATTGCTAATGGGGACATGATCAGGTATAGTGGGTAAAGGACAGAGGAAAGAGTTTGTGAATGCACTGTAAATGAAGGGATCCAAATGTAACTTCCTAAAAGTGAATTTCAAAATGGTACATAGGCTTTGCCAAAGATGGGTAGAATACATAGAAGAGGAAAACTTGCTTGGATCTTGAGTAAGACACTTTCCAGCTACTTCATCATTTAACTAAATTCTGAATGGCAATAATATTTGGAGCCAGGTTCTACTTTACATTCCTATTCATAAAGCACTCTGAGTCTTTTAGTTGAAAGACACTGTTGTGGAATAGGATATTAGCAATGTAATGTATCAAGATGTTTTAATCACAAGAGTTATTGCTTACAAATCTGGCATTCATGCCAGATGTGCTGTATAATGGATATACGGCAATTTAGCATTTACTGTACATTACTTACAATGTTGTCTTTGCTTTTATATATTTCTTTGCTAAAGCTATGCTATTTGAAAGAAAATTCAAATACAAGACGGTATATGAATCTGAATAGCTTTTATCTATATCTGCCTTAACATGCAATTCCTTTTCTCACTCTAAAATAAATAAGCCATTTCTTTGGGAAAACAGACATGATTGGTAGAAACTGTCATTTGCTATTTTGTTTCTTAAGCTATTTAAATCAAGATACATTTTAATAAAATAGTGCAGTCAATTAAATTCAGCTGTTTAGCTTAAGTAAAGACTGATGAAAGTCAATCAAAAGACGCCACTCACTGCAGGGAGGTAAGTAAAGCAATAAAGAACTAGACCTAAAGCTACATAGTTCTTTTTGTTAGGCAGCAACAAAGTCATTTGCATTATTCATTTCACCCTATGGAAAAAAAAAAGAAAACAAACACAAAAACAAAAACAAACACAAAAACACATGACCAAACAGCCCCCAAACTAACACACAAATAGATTGAAAGGACTAGGTGGAATCTGGCTGGCAAACAAAGCAAACGTAAAGTAAGTGAAGCAAAGAAAGCAAAATCAAATATAACAATGCTACCTAGGTGAGTAAAAGAAATATAAAAGGATTCTAGAAATATCTAGAGAGAACAGAAAGAGAGCAGTGAATAGTAACAAAGAGATTGTATATGAGAAGACTCCGAGATGGATGAAAAAAATGTTAAAAAGCTACTTTTTATTAATTTTCAATATAAAGGAAAAAGATGAAAGAGAAGAATATTATGTAGTAAGACAGAAAATTCTTAGAAGCGATGGGCCGGAATTTAGCTTAACTTGCACACAAGGGCCCTATTTTCTGCCTTCTTTCTCATGTTGAATAATGCTTATATTGCAAGTAGCCCCCTGGCTACTCAACAAAATGGAAAAAAGGAAGTGCCAGATAGTATAAGGATGACACACGTAGTTACAAAGTATAATGCAAGCACACTACTTTGAGGGCATCCTACAGAATCTCTTGCTAAAACATTAAATCATTAAAAGCAGTCTCCATAACCCACTTGGTTAAAAGAGGAGATTGACAAATAGGTTTTGTCTATGTATTTCAAAAAAGAGGTCACACCATGAATAACACTCACAGATGATTTATATTGACAGATAACAAACTGATTCAATGCCTGTGATTTTAAATAAGAGGATGTACTTTCGTCCCTAAAGCTTAGGACTGATCCCAACCTGATTTCCTTTATCAATAAAAACTTCAAATAACACCATAAAAACTTCAGATAACAGATATTATGTGAATGTGAAATTGATAAAAATGAAGCCTAACTAGAATGTTTGCTGATTTTTTTGATGTGTTAATGCATAAAAAAATGTGCATCTAGGTTAAAAGACTTACATGCTTTTAAAAAAAAAAAAAAAAAAAGGTTGGTGGGGAGAAAACCTAGTAAACCTAGTCAGATGTATGCAAGATTTTCTGCATATGCAGGTGATGGAATTTCATTCAAAGCTTCCACTACAGGATATTACCCCTGCACAGGCTATGGGCTGTTGCTTGATTTTAACACTTAGAAATTGAGAGTGTGCATACTCTGAAGCAAATAATTCCAAGGCCCCCCTTGCCTTTTCTGATATAAACAAACAGGCTTGTTCAGTTTAAACTTCCAGTCTTTAAATTTTGGCATACTATGGAGTCTGATACTGTCAAAAATCATATCCATGTTTAGGTCTCTGCAGATCAGGACCAATTCATCTGGTATCTTTCTCTTTGTTAACCAAAATAATCACTCTTTCTAAAATAGATCTTCTAGATCTTGGATAATTCTTGTGAGACTTTTCTGAACTCTTTCCAGTATGTCAACAGTCTTTCTAAGTGAAGGATAGAGACTTTAAATTTGAGCAATGTAATTGGTCTCCAAAGGAAACAGACCAAAGTATTAGCGCTAGTCAATAAATGAGGAAATGTGTATTTTAGGAATGTCAGGCACATGGCTTTCAGAGAGGAGGTTGCAATTAGATACTGTCAGAGAAGAAAAAGAAATCCAGTATGATCTGTGTTCTGAAGTCCTCACAGAGAGTTTGCTGTGTAACCCATGGGAACAAATGGGACTCCAGCTGACTTGAGGATCTTTGGATTAGGCCTTCAGGGGACCAGAAGTTTATACATAAAGTTAGGGCAACAAGTGAGGACTTTGCCAAACTGTTGAAAACAGAAATGTGCATACATCTTTCACTGCTTATGAAAGCTCTGAAGATGGGTAATAATAATGCTAAAAGGATTAAAATGTTTAAATACATGGGAAACCTGAAGTATCTATATGCATGCAGTTTTAAAAGGAGAAGGCTTAAGAGATACACAACCACTCTGTAAATTCCTTACAGTAACTAATACCTTCCTACAGTGTCTCTGTGAATAACGTCACCTCAACTTATTAAAATACACTATACATACAAAGGAAATAATGTGGTGTGTGCTCTAATGCACAATCACTGCCCTTTTTATGAGAAAATTCCTCCCCTTCCTTCTTTTAATCTATTTCTCAGTTGGCTCACTTTCCTGTTTTCTTTTCAACTCAGCTCAGAGCTTTGCAATCTAGTTCAGTATGAGAGAGGTATTCTCAAGGTATGAGGATTAGTTTCTTTAAACTCTGGGTGCCAGTATTCATGCAGTACAGGAGGAAAAGAAGAATTTGAAGAGAGAAAAATTGAACTGGAGAGTAACAAAGCATCTTTACTCATTCCTGTCTCTGCCCATGGTAAAGAGTAAAGCTGAAATCTTGGTGCTAGTGAAGAATATGACAGAAGTCCCATTGAATTTGGTAGTGTCTATTTATATTATTGAATTTTTCATTAACATTTATCATTTTTTCCCCTCAGCAGTTCAACAATGGCAAAATAGTCTGTGTAATTCATTGCACATACAAAATATGCATATAGAGCTCTTGGCAGAACAAGCTCTTGTGTAGCATAAAAGCCACATAATTCATTTATATAATGCAGTAAGGGATGGGCAGCATATGTGCATATACACATACACCCCTTGTGGGTATCCAAATCTACAGGGTGTTCTGGGGAGGAAAGAGCCTAAAGCTAGAAATTTAACATCTCATGTGTTGATGCATTATTGCTTATTTACATGGCATATGTATATATCTACAAAAGTTCAGTACTTTTTATTCATCATAAAATATGCCTTTTTGTTTCCTCTGTTTCATTTTCTTCATCTTTCCATTGTGTAAATTCTGTAAATAAGTGTAAATTATATCAATCCCAAATGCAAATTATCCTCAGCTGTTCATTGCAGGTACTATGTCTATGCATGTTTACCTATACATATATAACTGTACATAACTAATCTATTAGCAAAATATTGTGTGTGCATTTTTTTTTTTTTCAGGTGTTGGGGGAGATAATTAGCTGTAGCTCTTTACAAACCCAGTAGATCCTGCCTTCAAAGTAATATTTCACTGAATTTTCGCTACATTTTTTCTCTTAAGTTAGTATGCAGTCGTGAATAAACTATGTCCTACCATCCTTGCCTAGCTTTTTGTCTGTTATGTCTCATAAGTACAAAAATTTCCACCTAATTACAAAGAGTAATGTATTTACTTTGGCTTAACTTTTTATGACAACAGTCACTGAATTCCTGATGATGACAGTCAAATCTCTGTTGGTGCCATAGTTATGTTTAATAACTAAAATAAAAATGATAGCAACTCTAAGTAAAATAAGAAAAAAGAAGTTTCTCCCATATCTTTTGTTACATTCATAATATCTAGCCAAACAAGTGTTTTAACATTAATTAATTATAAGTCAATCATACAAAGGAAAGGCATTTTACATTGTTTAGAACAATACCTGAAAATAGGCAAGTCAGATGTTTATTACTAAACTTAACCTTGATGCAAGTTCTGCAAATGACAGTTGTTTGCTTTAAATTTGTGTGGCCACGAACAGTTGCTACAGCTTTATAAGTACTGTGAGTCATTGAGCATTCCAGAAATTTTAAAGCTGCAATTTGTTAGTTATTTTTTGTTTGAAATAATTTCCCTTAGGAGAAGTCACACTGGCCCAGTGGGAGCAAGCTATTCCATTTGTTCTTGCCCAAATTCTTCAGCAACTTTGGTACGAGACACTGAATTCTTTATAACTTTTCTCTCTTGCAAAGTACCAGCAACCCATACATACCTTTCTCAGTAAAAAGCAGTGGTAAATAGCCTTAAGGTCTGACTGTGGGAGTGTTTCAGAGCTTCCACAAGTCAGGAAAGTCAGACTTCATCAAGGAGAGTACCACTGAGCACTGTATCAGAGACACCAGAGTGAGACACCAGGAATGATGAGTCTTTGATAGGAGTTTGAGAACGAGACTGCTTCTGATGCTTGCTTTAACTCTCAGTATTGTCTCAAATATCTTCACGTCATGGTGCACAATGAAAAATAGATACTGATGTCTCTCTTGATTTTATCTACTCTACCTGAGGTACATGGGTTTTAGAAGGTGTCTCCAGTGTCCTAGCATTATTACACTTGGGCAGGGAATGGATCAACAGCAGAGTTTTGCTATTTCCCACATTTTTTTTTCAACTTCTGACAGCTAGGCATATGTACTCCAGGCCTACTCACAGTCTTTACTGTAATACTCAGAAAAAGATGGAAATGTTTGCTCAGTAGAGTTGAGGAAGATTGAGTGAAAGGAAGGGTGACCGTATTCACAATGTAAACTAATATTCAAACTTGAATGAAACTGCCTACAGCACTTGATTCAAATTTCAGGCAATATTTCTTAGCTCTGCTTTAATTCTTCCTTAGCCTGCTGGCGTTCAAGTGTTTGGACAATGCTCTCAGACCTGTGGTCTGATTTTTGGGTGGTCCTTTGGGGACCCAGGAGTTGGACTGAATGATCCTTGTGGGTCCCTTCCAAGCTGAATATTCTATCATTTTATGATCTCCTCCCATCAGCCCGAGGTAAAGTAAAGGTATCGCCACAAGACCAAATGACATGGCCAAAACTACCCTTATTTCCTTATTGTCAGGAGCATAACAAGTTATTCCAAGCCGCTTCTGCAAGAAATTCCCCTCTCTCCTGCAAGAAATTAAAGCCTGTTATCTTAATCATCCATAGTGATGAACAAAGTTACGTTAGAAGAGTTTTACAGAAGAGAACAATGAAGTTCTTTTTAATGTAATATGCTTCTGCTTCTGCAAAAGTAACGTCAAATTTATATAATCTTAAATAGTCTTAATCCTAGTAGTAAATCCCTCAGCAAATATTTAGCTTGCTTTTCATTGAATATACTTTCATTGGTAGATCTTATCTTTTCACCAGTTCTTAGCAGTCATTTCCAGCACTAGTATCATGTCTTTTCTTGTTTCTTTCATTTTCAGTATTGTTTGAGTACAATACATTTTGCTGTTTCTGAATAGGTGAACTGGAAAATTGGTGAAGGAGTCTTGGGCTCATACATGAGATTTTATTATTTTTGTGGAGCAGAGGAAAACTGAGGAGAGAAACTGAGACTGGCTGAGTCACTTTACGTAGAGGTTAAATAAAATTCACCACAAATATTTTAGACAAGCATCTGGAAGAAGTGTTTTGTATACATTTTGTAAAGGATGTGAAGAAGAACTGAATTTCTGTGAAGAGAAGAGAATGCAGCTAGTGCAACTGATATATAGATATCAGTTGGTACATGGTAATTCTTTGGTTGAATAGCCTGAAGGTGAGATATAGTCCTCTGAATAAGAAATATTTTTGCAGGATTGTCCATGGTAAACACCTCATATTATACTTGAGGAAGGCTGCAATTTTGTAATGCTTTTGTTTAGTCTGAAAATAGATAAGTGGTTTCATTTATGAGGCTTTAGAGTAAGTTGAATACTTTAAAGACATCCATCTCATTTCTTTTTTAACAACTGTAGGACTTTAAGACATGTAGATGGTAGAGGATCTGTTATGATCTCCCTTTCCCAGATTAAACTTAAAAAGGAACATTTTTTTTTTTTACTTTTTTTTTTTTTTTCAAGTGGTGGCTTCAATGAAATAGCCTGAGTGTTTTGTAAGGATATTACAGCAAAACACAAGCATTGGAGACTGAGGAATGGCAATCAAGCAACGAACAGAGATGAAGGTCTAACAGTACAGTCTCAGAATCTCTGCCTACACAAGAAGCGACCATTTCCCTATGGCCTGGTGAACTGCATTTCTTTCCCTCCAGAAGCAATATGACTGTGGAAGTAGAAGGCAGCCAAGCTTTATTTTCACTGCATCCATTTCTTCATCACTTTTATCCACCACGTCTTTGCTGCCTCTCAGCCAACATGTGACGTGGAGAAGGAGCTGCAGCTTCTTTTCACACTCACTTGGTGTGTTTTTTCAGCAAACTGTGAACATTCATTTTCTGGCCCCTCACAGGCCTGTCCCAGAGTACTCACACGGGCCTATGCTACTAATCTTTGGTGTTCTAGATTATATAGCAATAAGCATCACATCACATGGAGATGTATAATGATAAGCATTGCATCACACAGTTGTAAAAGCTAAGCAAAAGCTACCATAGTTCAGCTAACAGACAGCTGATCATTAGACAATTTTCATTACAGCTAAACATGATAAAACAAAGCAGCAGATAGGCAAAGAGTCCAGAAAAATCCTGGGGCCTATGCTGTTTTGTTTGTTTGTTTGTTTGTTTAATACAAAGTCAGTGTCAACATTGCATTTACTGGCTGCAGGTTGCCCTGCCAGGGTTGCAGCGGGGCTGCTCTTCACAGCACACTTTCCCTGTGTGCCCATCTGCAGCTCTCTACGGCCTTTGAGCAGGGTGTCAGTGTTGGAGAAGGCCTTGCACTGACCTTTATTTTCTCAAAATAAAGTTGTTGACAGATTGATGAGCTTTGCCACATTTTCTTATACGTCTCTTTAGACGTATATATTAGAAGGAGTCTAATGCTTTATTTCACAGGCACTGATCTTCAAGTACAAAATACACAAAAAAGATCTGTGCTGCTACCCACGTACAAAATTTATACACTGTGAGCAGTGTTAGTCAGCCACATCCCATCTACCTAGAGGTGTGAATGCCAAGAATACTTCAGAAAATTCACAGAATTTATTGATCCTAATGTGACTGCCATATTCAATCAGGAAAGTCTGAAAGGAGTAAATAGGCATATGCAGATTGATTCCCTTTAAAATTTTTCCCAGTAGCACACACACTGGTAACCGTTACATAACAATTACTTCTCAAATAAAGTGCTGATTAAGACTGACAGTCTTCAATAGTATTCATTCTTCAATAGTGAATATTACTGAACCCTGCAAGTGACATCACTGAAGTCAATGCAGACATTACTCAATATGATAAAATTTTGAAGAATGGGGCTGTATGCATATATATGTAAGTAACTGCCCTATCGAAAGGTAAACACTTACTTTGGAAAATAAAATGCCTAGATAAGCATTGGATTCAAATTCCACTAGATACAGTGAAATACACCAGAGTGCTGTTTATGATCTCCTCCTTCTAACAGGAAATTTAGTAGCAGCAGGTAACAGTGCTACTTGAAGTTCTTGCTAATAAGCATTATTATGCCTTGAAATATAACCCCTATAGCTATTTAGAACTGTAAGGCTATATTGAAAGTGCTCCTAGAGTGAACTTCAGTATGATACTATCTTAAACCTAACAAAGTTTTCTGTGACCTCTCCACCCCACAAAAAATCAAGAGCCACACAAAAGTGAATTTGTAATGTTACACAATGCCTGCTGCATAACTAAGAAGCTTGCAAAAAGTCATCAGTAGAATTAATTTATGATAATTTGGAAGTTGTTGGAAAAGGTATGTGCAATACCCCCATTTTATTATTTATTGATTGCTAGCAGCACTTTTAAACAAATAACACAGCTTACATTGTAATTATATATTTATATTTCTCTTCACTGAAAAGGTCTGTAGGGGCTTTACATTTTCATTTTACCAAATCTGTGAGTCCAGATAAGTCAGCAACGACCATGTTCCTGCCAATTCCTTCTGCTAATAACAGCTTTACAGTTGCCACGCTTACTCAGTGTTTCCAATCTTACTTTTTCACAGTTCAAGTAGAAGGGACTGTTAACAGCTTGGCTAGTCTAAAGGTAGGTGTATGCTTCAGCAGGAAATGATATTCCAGAGAATATATCACCTGTTGCACCTCTTTCATTGTTTAATGAATAGGTCTCATACTGTAAATGATAGTGTCATTTTTGCATAGATTCTGCAAGGATTTTGCATAAATCTGGGCTGGATAAATAGAAAACTCACTCTCCACACTCATTAAAAGCAGGACTGAATATTTTTTTCTCTTGTGAAAAAGAACAAAAAGGTGTCATTTTGAAAAAGAAGGAAGATGTCACAAAGGAAAAGATATATAGGATATTTTATTGAATGTGTTAAATCAAATATTGTTTACCATAGTGTGCCACAGTTGCTTTACAAGAAAGGAAAATCAGTTGTATGTATGAAACTCCATGTCAGCACAAAACTTTCTCCAATATGATAGCAATCTTCATTTCATTGTAGTACTCTGCTGAAGTGATTGTGTTATTGGGAAGACAAAACTTTTGTGGTAACTCAGAAGAAATTTTATGTAACGGGACTTGTCTGTGTTTTTTATGGTTCTCTGTTACCTCCAAAATGGTGTCTTTACATCTTACTCAAAACCAAAATTCATGTCAAAATGCTAACATCACTGTAAAATCAAGACAGTAAAAATTGGGAAGTGTCACCTGTATAATCGTGTGATCATATCATAATTATTCTTTTCTGGGGGGGAGATAACTTGGATTCTTATCAGCCCAAGCTTCAGAAGCTGTGTGTGTCCAGCTGAATCAAGTTTTGAATGGAGAGACAGTGAAACTGGAGAAAGAAGTGGTGAAAGGGGTAAAGTTGCTGGGTCAAATGAGCCTCAAAGTCCTCCCACAGAGCAGTCAGTGCTGGATGCAGGACATGATATATGGCTCCTGCCCCAGCTGCAAGCTCGTGCTGTCAGACAAATAGCTTAGGTGAGCAGCACGTATGGCTTTGGATGAGCTGCATGGAAGTAGTGCATGTGCAGAAAGAGCCAGACAAGGCAGTATCTACCTGCTCTGAATGAGCCCTGCTGCACTGTTAATGCTGCTGGTGGGTGGAGCCAAATCTGACCGGTGCAGAAGTCAGTGTTCACACCGTGCTCCAGCCTCTGCAGCTCCTCTCTGTAAAAGGCAGGGCTCTGTGCAGGTGAGAACACTTCTCAACAAGAGGATGTGCTGCCTAGGGCCTCTCAGCTGGCCTGTATTCCACTTCATTCTGTTAAATGTACCCATTTCATTCTGTTAAAAATTAATGCTCAGGTGAAACTAATAATTTTACAGCTGGTAATAGAAATACAGAGAGAAGTACTAAAAATATTATTTTCATGACATTTATTCTTTGTTTTGCTGTTTCTTTCCTTTTAGTTCTCCTCTGTAAAACTATCATAACAATAGCAAAGTAAATAACAATAAGAAAAAATAGTAAAATAAAACAAAACCTTTCTAGAGACAGACATACTCCGAGACATGGCAAAATATGCAAATTTAATGTGTTTCATAGAAGGGGATGTTACTAGATGAGTGCTTCAATAGCTGACCCACAGTGTATCTTGAGTAAAGAGCTGTTTGAAGATATCAGTAGCTAGATGGAAGCAGTTGTCCTCAAGATCGGCTAAATACCTCATACTGTGTTCATTAAGGACATCAGTCAGAGTGCTGTGTTAGGATTCATGGGGTTCTCTGCTCAATTTGATCATCTTTAGAAGCTCACAAGATCACAGGCCAGATTCATCAAAGCAAGGGATAAAAGAGATTTTCCTTTGTACAGCTTGGTTGTGGAACTATTTTAAATTAAACTATATTTTATTCAATTTAGTTTTCATTTCATTAATATTTTTGCATTTTGTAGTGGTTGGATGACTGCTAAAGCAAGTACAAATTTGAAAAGCTACATACTTGTTTATAATTTTTAATTTTATGCTAGAACTTTTGTGCAATTATCTGGTTGAAAATGCTGTTCGTTTTTGACAGTATTAATAAAATAACAATAAGGTCTGTTTTAATACAGAGTTGTTTTTTTTTTTCTATACATGATGCAATTTGCATAAGATGATAGACTTCTGTTTGGACTTCTAAATTAGTAAAAGAACAAGATTACTCTAATTAGAGCTGGTTTTAGGATCCTGTCATCTCAGTTTATGAGGACCTATGATTGTTTAGACTGAGGGAACTAAAAATGTGAAGGAAAATCATGACTGTCAAAGTTTTAATAGGGATATGATACAAATAATGAGATTTGGAGTTAAAGCGTACTTGAAAATGTCAGGACCCAATAAAACCTGGGAGTGTCTGCACTGAAAAACAATCACTTCTTCTGTGGAACCTATTATCTGGGTGACATCTAGAGTTTATTATAAAAGATGATTTACTCACATGAGAGACAGCTTTTCAGTGAAAATAAATTATAACAGTGGAGTTTTATTTATTTATTTACTTTATTATTCAGCATTGATAGCCTGTTTTTCTGTGTGGAAGTGTTACAACACTTTCCTTTGGGATTTCTGGTTCAGGTTTGTCCTCCTGCCATTCTGTCCAGAGACTGATTTGCCAGTCTGATAAGCTACTTTTCTCTCTACTTATTCTTCCTTGGATGACAGTATATTTTGTGATTCCCAGTAATAGTATGTTACTAAAAATTAAATATACTGACTGGGGCAATATGGTCTATGAAGAATATTGGGCCATACAACTGAATTTGGGGCATGCAACTGCTGAAATATGCCTAATATTTAGGAAATGTGATAATTTTATCCATATTATTAGAAATACCCAACACTGAAAATTCTACATGAAAGGCTTGTTATCCTCCCCCTCCAAAAAATACAGTTTTGTTGAAAACTTTGTAGAAATAAGATAACTTTAAGATTTTTGGTTTTAATTTGTTTATATATATATATATATATATACATATATATATTATTTTTGGCAGCCCTCCAACTGACATCAGGACAGATTCTTGAAAACTTGAGATAGAGAAGCATGCTACAGTATTCCTGTTACAGGCACAGACAAAAAATAAACAAAGAATAACAAGGAAGCAATTTAAAATTTCCTTCATATTGCTTCTTACCACTGTATAATTAGACATGTATATATTAATTGCTGACTATTCCCAAGTTTACCGGTGCTTAAATTACTGTTCAATATGTCAGTAATGTTGATGTCACATTAAAACTCTCCCTGAATGCTCAATTAGCAGAAATCTAATCTAGAAACTTTTCAGGCCAGTGCAACAAGTATCAGGAAGAAGCAATTAATTGTAAATGCTTTCAGACAAGTTGTTTCCATTGAAGATATTTGTGTATTAGTTGACACGATCTTTGAGACAAATACTCACCCACATGCATCACTGCTCCTGAACACACACACAAATTATTCTGTTACAACTACCAGTTAAGTACGTTTGTGCACAAAGGTGTCTCTAAGAATAAATGTCTTTTAGATTTTAAAGAGACAATGTCAGGTTTCCTGTCCATCAAGGGAAAACATTTCTGATTGTTTCTCTAATTGAGACAGAGCATAAATGCAGAAGAAAGCTGAGAGAACAAGATACAACTTTGCTTAAGCCTTCTCAGTACTGTCAGTTTCTGCTTCTTTCCAGAAGCAAGGCTTAATCCTGAAGATCTAGGCATGTAAATGGCATTACCACCTTCATTCATCATTCACATGCTCCTAAGAATGCATGACAGACTGTATGAGGAAAAAGCAAAGAGCCAGCTACTCTGGTAGTCTTTTTCTGACAGAGATCACAGGTGGGTGCCTATGGAAGTGTGCTTGAAACAATAAGTATTTCTTCACATTCTGTAGGCATAGAAACAATAACTACTAGACCACTCTGCTTTACTTGGCACTGAAAATCTCATGAATGAGGTACCCCACCCCAGTAAAACAGCAGGTAATAGTTGATGTTATAAGTAAGAATATTGGGTGAGACGTTTGGATGCAGAGAAGAGAGAGGGAGAAAGAGAGCCTCTGTAGTTGCAGTAAGGAATTTCCTTGTGTGGAATATGAAGTATCTGGAACAATACCAGACCCTAATGAAATGCTATAATGAATGCTGTAGTATGTCTGCAGAAAGGAGCAGTTTCAAGCAGAAAGATTCGCAAACAAGTCATGAGTGCAAATAAAGAAAAAAAGAAAGATAACCTACAAATAATGTCATCATCTCCTTTGTCTTCTGAGAAACTAAAAGCAGGCAGAGGATTTTATTCTCTGGTAAACGTGATGGTAACAATAAACATTCAATTTTCAGCTTGTTCAGAGAGCTGATGATTAGAAATTAAATTCTTCACATTGGCGCACTATTTTAAAGCTTAGAAAAACCGAAGTCATTCAAAATACCAATTTTATAATAAATTCCTTTATAATATAATGTCTTTAATAGAAAGTCTCTTTCCCCAGTCAAGCTATTTTCCTCTGAGAGTCCTCAGCTAACGCCACTGGTACTGAATAGGTCCAGAAACGATAGGTTGTCATAAAACCTGTGTTTTAGTACCCCAAAATCATTAATTCTAGTCTATCCTGAGCATTTTCTTGCTTTTGTGTCCTTGAATTGTACCTTGAACGTTAGTTTAACTGAAAGGTTTTTGGCTTAATATGTTTATACAAGGCACACGGTTCACTGCACTCTTAAAGTTCATCAGTTTACTGCCAAATAAACTTTATTTTAATATTCAGCTTATTGCACTTAGTATCTAGCTTCTTGAATTAAGCACTGGTTTAATGGCTGCAACCTTTTAGAGGGGTAAATGTGCACTCTTATTCCCTTCCTCACAATTTCTGTCATTTTTCTTTCTTGCATTAAGCAGAATTGCCTTCTATAAAGAGTTTTGTTAGCTTAACTTCCTTAGTGCTTCCACTATCGCAAAGCATGATAAGGCCTCATTTACATAGATGAAGTAAATTTCCCTTTTTTATTTGTTTTTGAAGCCAGTGGGAGCTATGTCCATATACCTGATGACATTATTTAGTTATTAGGCATTAAAGCAAAGAGTTGTGGGAAAAGCAACAAACACTCTGTGAAATAATGAGCCTTCTCAGAGAATTCACAACAGCCATTTTCAGCAATTGAGAGATATTGGAAAGATTATTCTTCAGGGCAGGAGAATAAAGGGAATAGGTGAAAACAATTGTGTTCATCTCAGTCTGTCTAGCCAGGAATTCCCATGTTTTCTTTGAATACCTGGGTAGCTCATCCATACCCTTCTGCCATTTGCTCCACACCAAAGCACAGCAGAAGGAGGCAGTTTAATGGCATTACTAACCATCAAGAACTCAGCTAAATACTTGCTGACTATGTGCTGAAGACAGTGCAAGGTATAAAGGTATCAGTGAGTCTTGGAAAATATACATGTATGCTGCATTTACAATTTCCTGAGATCCACAGAGGTATCACAATGGGGTAGCTGATTCCTCAGGTAGGTAAGGATAAAAGAATGGGGATCCCTTATCTGGAAAATTTAATTAAAAGCAACATTGTATTGCTCCTAGAATGTCAGTTTAGACTTACAGTACAAACACTATACAAGAGTCACATTAGCTCAATCTAGCACTGTTTCAAATAAATCTGTCTGTTTTTCTGTCAAGTTTGTTGAGGGGAATAGCAAGAGATGAAGAGGAGCAAGAAGGCAGATCCTTGGCTTGTAATTGCAGGACTGGATATGCAGGGAGAATTTTAAAGCAGCACAATGGTAGTATACCCATGTAGTGGAATCTGTGTGTGTGGTGATTCAGTCACTAGTAGTCTGCTGGCTGCAGCATTACTTCCATAAGAGCCCATTGGGTCCATTCCTGATCCCTCCTTTCTTATCTGTTAGACGTGTATGAAGAACGTTATTCAAAGAAATAAAGCAAAGGCATGCTGTGTAATTGGGAGGCATCCATTTTGCTGTTATAAGTTTATGTCTGTTATACATATGTTATGTTTGCTGTTATATGTTATACATATACAGTTAGTACTTTTGGTTATTGTCTGGTTATTGTGTGATACTATCTAGTGTCTTCCCATGTGATAGCCAAAAAACACATGACTAGTGAGAACAGGGCATATATTTATTTATCCGAGGACCAGTTCTGTTCTTCCTCTTCAGCTTAAATTCAATTTTAAGTTGTAGGAGATGTGAATTTATGCTCTAGCTGTATATGAATTGTCTCCTATTTAGATGTGGAATATAGTAGCTGTCTTCACCATGTGCTGCACTAAGTGTAATCAAAGATAAAAGCATTGGGTTGAAGAAAAACAAAATGAAGAAAAACAAATTCTTTTTGAGAAAAGCAGTATGTGAGCTCCAGTTTCTCACTACAGCTGAAGTGTAATTCAGTTTTCTGTTATGTTAATGCAGCCCCAGAAATTTATATTGGGTATCATGGACTTCATATAATGTTTCAACCAAGTTTTGAGTAAGTTTCTCCATTCCCAAATCACTCTTTGAGCCATGCTATTCTCTCTCTTGTAAGGACTATAATACAACATGGTGACACAAGGAATGTATTTGAAAGAAGATATGCAGGCATGAAAAAGAGTATGGCAACAGTTATAGTTAGATCCTTCTATGGCCATTGCTATTACGCTAGATTTAATAGATACTGTCTTTGAAGACCACAGCATTGTAAAATCTAGGTTTCATTCCTGTTTTTTTTTTTTTTGTTTGTTTGTTTGTTTCTTTGTTTGTTTGTTTGTTTTGGCTGGGGGGTGGGAGGTGGGGGATTCGTTTAGAGGGGTGGAAAGTTGTTTTCCACATAAACTGTGAAGGAAACCTGTCAGTTGAATGGAAACTACTAGCTGTTCCTCTAAGAAAGGAAGACCTTGTAAATTGAGCGAAAGGCAGAAAAGAACAAAAGCTAAAAGACAGGTTAACACATTCAAGGACAGGACAGAAGGGGAACCAAACCCAACATTATGCTTCAGAATTACAGGTGGAGACTATCTGGGGAACAGGAAATCCTACAAAGAGACAACAGACAGGCAAGTTGGCAAGGAATATTTTATGCTTGTTGCTACTTACAGAAAAGGGTGTTTCAGGAGTATATCTATCATAGCTGTGGTTCATCTTTCTAAGTTGAAAGATGTGGTTTTAAGACTAAATTAAAAAAGTCATGGTCATAGGGGGAGTAGACTGAAAAATTACTTCTGTGAGGAAGGACTAGGAATCCTAGTTTCCTACAGGTTTGTTCATTGTTGACTGGCTTTGGTGTCTCAAGCCTGGTAAGCTCCAGTTTTTCTGTAATTGGGTCACTTAGGTGTGCCTTGCCCTGTAGGGATTTCATGTGCTTAATAAGGTGTAAATAGAAGATGAAACCTGAGTTGAGAAACTTACCAAACTTTTATTTTGCAGACTGACTATTTCCTTGAATTTTGTAGGAGCTTAAGGAACTTTAACCTTTATATCAATTTGTGAGACAACAAGCAGCCTAACATACACATGAACAAAACTATAACAGCATGATAAACTTTGTTTCTGGAGGAAACAAAGATAGAATTAACCTCATATGCTACAAATTTTTCAAGTATGCTACAAATCCACTGACCCCCAAACACACTTTTAATGTTCAGTTAACGACTATGCTTAATAACTTATTCCCATCCTCATTCTTATTAATTTTATAATGGTCTGTTATTAATATGAAATCTCTGTAATGACTTATTCCTTCCAACATAGTTTAATTTTTGTGCTTTCTTTTGTTGTTCACATACTTAAATTATTTATAGGTATATTCTGACAGCAGCCTGAAGTGTTTAGGTTATTGAAACATACTTGGTAGCTCATACATACTAGCTCAACAAATTGCCAGTACTTTCACTTATGTCATAGTGCTACTTAAACAGTCCTGTCACTGCAAGGAACCCCTGTCATTTCTCCATGGGTCAATTATTTAGATCATCATGATTATGAAACCACACTGCATAGTGACTCAACAAGTAGATTATATTTGCTCTGACTGGACTGTAATAAGTGGATGTGCCAAAGTATGTTGTCCTCCTTGTGAGCCTATTTATTTTCCTTCATAAAATATTGAAAAGCACAAATGATTCTGCCAAAAGCAACTCCTCTGTCCTCCTAAAGGGTCCTCCTTGGATTTCTTGTAATCCAAGACAGACTTGATTGAACTCA
Organism: Anas platyrhynchos; assembly: GCF_047663525.1. Lineage (NCBI taxonomy): Eukaryota > Metazoa > Chordata > Aves > Anseriformes > Anatidae > Anas > Anas platyrhynchos. Next base: position 43,411,782 of record NC_092590.1, on the reverse strand, counting down.
GTGGGTCAGGCCCCAATAAACATCAGTGAAGGACAGGATGAACACTTATCCTTTCAAAAGGCATCACAAAAGAAGTATTTTTCAGAACAAAAGACACAAACACAAAGTATTTAGGGCTTTGATTATCAAAGACTTGTGATCAGAAGAAATATGATTAGGTAAGCATGAACTAAGGAAATCACCTGAGAAAAAGCCCACAGTAAAGTAGATCTACTGAAACAACACTTTATGGACATTTGCTGCATACATTTACAGCACTATATCAATAAAATAATAACCTAGAAGGAGCTGTCTCCCATTTGCAAAAAATATATAGACAGTGTTCTAAAAAGACCTGTGTGTATAATAAAAGATAATGTGTGATGGCACACAATATAGTGAACAGAAAGGCTGAAAATAAATCTTGATACCCTTATTTTACTTTTCAGCATTAGTCTGCATTTCTGAATATTATTAAAATTGGGTATCAAATAATGTTTATTTTTCTACCAGCCAGCTGGACTAGTAAAAACATTAACATCTGATTTATTTATTTATTTATTTATTTATTCTTTCCCCAGCTGTTACTACAAACAGCATGAGGAGATGTGGTTATGTCTTTCGTTCTTTGCAGTGAGATGTACTGGGCTTCAGCGCTTTGACTGAGCCTCCTGCAACTCTGGAAGGACATACACTATAGCAATAGGAAAGTCCAGCACGTGCCCAGGAGCAAAGTTTCTTCTCTTCTGCCTTTTGTCAGCTATGATAAAGTGGCCTACTAGTCAAGGCACTGCTGATAAGGCTGTGACTCTTCTTTACATTTCTGTTTATGAGGCAGAATTTACAAAGGAGGTTCTGTATGCAACTATGTTTCTCTCTTGGTTTTATTACCTTGAGGTTAAATCTCACATCTGTCATTTCCATGTCAGGTAGGAACTACTGAAAGTTCCTAGCCTGGGTCATATATCAAGAGGGACAGGCTCCCACTCTAGAGGCAAATCATTTACCACATCCTGAATGCCCATTCTAAGTTCTCAGTGAAAGTGATATTTTTTTTATATTATGTGCACTGTCAGGAACTCTGAGAGATGGATTATTTTCAGAAGTGTGATGCCTCTTTGTCTTCTAAATATTTGGATACAGAAGTTGTGTGATATAGAGGATGTTGTCTACTGAAGTGAGTATAGACTTATAAAAGCATTAATGAGCCTGGACTCTTTCCTTTCTCTGTCCATGTTTAATAGCTTCCATGCATCTATCCTGTAGTTTTCAAGGGATAGTCTTCTGAACCCTGTGTGACAGCTGACTAATAATAATAACACCAATAATAATAAAAGTAGAACCCAAACTATGAAAAGATACCATGATATCAAAATAATGCAGATCAGGGACAGCCAGTACTCCCAGCCATTTGTCCTATCCAGTGAAGACTTCGTTTTTCTTTGACCTGAACTTGCACAGCTTACTGCTTCTGACCTTGGGAATTCATTGCCTCACCTGCAAAAATCATCTTCTGGTGTTGATTTCTCTGGTGCTGGAGATAGGAGGCCAAGTAGGATACCAAATTCAGAATAACAAGGACTTAAAAAGGAAAGCACAGTGGTGCACATAAAATTAATGTATTGTTAAGAACTGTATTTGCCATTACATCGAAACCAGAGAAAACAGAAGAACTGTTAAAAATAAAATCAGCCTCTGATATTTTTGTGACTTTATTGCAGGCTCTTCGGTCCTGGAGAGTTGATAAGTCTGTTTTTTCCTATTGAAGATCAGCGTGTGTGAACCTTCTTCCAAAGCAGGAAACTTTAAATGGACTTCCAGCAAGGCAAGACATTGTTCTTGCTTGATCATGCAGGGAGTCACTAATAGAAATAAGAAAGCTGCCCAGCCCACTGAAGTGTTCTCACAATCTCTTATGAAAGATAAGTCTGTCAAGGAATTAAAAGTGTGTGATGCAGCCTTAGAAAAACACCACACATTTCTGGAGGCATAAAGCAAGTGCTTGGATATGGAGATTTTGAAGTTGGAGCTATTCTGTGTCTCTGTCACATTGAATTTAAGGAGAATGGCACAAGAAAGAGAGAAGTTCCTCATCTCATGTGATGAGGCATACAGTTGTCTGTATGAAGGAGGTTAAGAGCTTCTTCACAAAAGGGCAGCAGGGCTGGAAGTATCCCATAGCGCTGAGATGGCTGGTTAATCTCTGAAAACCTAAAAGTATGCTAGCCCAACCTAGATATGTGTCTGGAAACTATGATCTGTATGACCTGCTATTTGCCATCTCTAACTTCTACATATAAGATGATACTCAGCCCAGTTCTGAAGTCTCAAATGTTAGCCATTCTTTTGAAACTTGGTTTGAAAATGTGATTAATATTTTCTTCTAAGGGATGGAAGGTATCTTTCTTCACTCTTAACCTAACAGTAGACCATTTTTCCTATTCAAACACAGTAATAATAATTAATAACACAGCCCTTCAGGCAGAAAACATGCATGGAAAACCTTTACAAGAAACACTTAGAAGGTTATTAGCATGGTAAAGCCGGGTATTATCATTGAAATATTTTCAGTCTTAACTGTAATCAGTGCTATTGAATACATCTCACTACTCTATCTGTCTTTGTATTTTTTCATATCCACAGGCTTTTAGACATAACAATTCTTTAGGTACGTAAGTACATATATATAAAGTAAATATACATGCTGCACATTCTACATTTTAAATATTACAAGATACAAGATATTACAATACTGAGGTATTATATACCTCAGTGCATACCAAAATAACTCTCTTTTTATCATACTTTTTTTCCATGAGTGCACAGTTTTAAAGGCGAAGTAGGTGGAAATATTAATGTTAAACAACTTCTCAAAAAATGTTGTGTTTTTACCACTGACAAAGCAGAGGATTTAAGCTTCAACCTAAATTGACACATAAACACTGTTATTTACAATAATATTAAAGAGAAGTAGCATAGAAACCTTTCTAATGCCTTTCAATGATATACTATATTTTTTAATAACAGAATAATTATCTGGAACTGGGAAGTTTATTACTGGATGTAAAACCTTTGATTCTCTACTAAGGTTGCTGTTAATGTATGTAAAGCATAACAACAACAACAAAAAACCTTATAAAAAAAAAATTAGATTCTTCAGGAATCACTGAAAAATTATTCCGGCTTACCTCTATCAGTAAATGTTGCTGTTTCAAAATGAATAAACAATTCTTCTAACAGTAAATAATTATTGAATTTTGGACTCACAAAATTTATTTTTTCTTTCAGTCTGTACCTGGGAAAGTGTTGTTTTATTTATTTTTTCTCTTTCCTCTTTATTAATAAGTAAACTTTAAGTAATTTTAAATAATAGAAATGTGAGTAAATCAAGCCTATTGTTATCTTTTCTAGTGCTGAGCTGCAGGGCTTTACATGTCAGCAGTGCCACTGAAATCAGCAGAAAATTTGTAGAACAAAGTGTTGAAGATCTTTCCCTAATCAGAGAAGGTAACAGAACTAGTCAGTGAAGAAAGCTGTGACTGAGCAGGAAAACCAATCTGTGTGCTTTTCAATCTCTTTATTCTTTCCTAATACGTTTTTCTTTATCATCATCCACTTAACCTCCAGAGTGTTGTCTTCTAATTCTTCTGTCACTTTTGACCTCATCTTACCCAGTGCAAACGTTTTTGGTTTTTTACTTTTTTTTTAAAAAAAAATAAAATATATTTTTTATTTTTAAACTTTCCATTACTAGAGATGTTGGTTCACAACATTTACCATATCCCACATCCCTACTGAAATCCATCACTAAAAGATGTGGATATTCTTAACTACCATCCTCATCAGGGATCAGAAATAAATCAGCACCTGATGTAGGGGCTAAATAGCCACGTTTCAGTCTTTCCAATGTGCAAAGCAGATATTCCTGTATAAAATTCAAACCATCGTACACCTTGCTACTTAGTGAGAGGTGCAACTCTTCATTCATTACTGAGATTTCTACATTCAATATCTTTATTTTGAGTTAGAAAGTTCTTTTAGAAGTTAACCTTATATACCACAAAGAAATTATATATTTTAGCACAAACAGCTGATCGTGCAGGCACCAGTTTGAAAGTACCTTACTTGCAGTTATAAAAATCTTATTTTGCCTTGTAGAGTAAGAAGGTTGCTATGGATGTCATTGGTAGAGAGATATATAGTACACCTTGATGTCATTTATATCCTGTCACATTTTGGACTGTAGCCACAAATTAAAAGTGAGATCAGGATAAAGAACATCCAAAATGTTATGTGAAATAAAACATCTACAAAAGATTACAAGGAAAAATTGACTTTATTAGAAAGATATATGCTTTGATCAGTGTTAATGAACTGTACATGAAAGGTATGGATTTCAAAGAAATGATGAAAACCATAATGCTAGAGGAATGTAATAATATGCCTGGCTTTTTGCCACACACACACACACACACACACACACACACACACACACACACACCTCATTTACAAAATTATGACTGCTATAGTTTGAAACTGTAACTTTATTATTTTTGAAGTGCTATTAATTATTGCTAATAAAGTTATTTTGATATAGGCACAAGCAAACAAACTCTTTGGTACTCTCTATTGCTCCCTGAGCTCTGAAACCTGCACTACAGCAGCAGTACGGCATCCCCAGAGTGTCAGCTGTAATGAGTCTTCCCATAAACTTGTGCCAACTGATTAATCGGTTTTCTTAATAATCACTTGCTTTCACTATGAACACAATGTTAAAAACAAAACAAAAACAAACAAAAAACAAGCAGCTTCAGGACACTGGATTAAATTTCCCTCTCTGAGTACACAAAAATGATGGTTCAAATTGCTGAGAAAGCATTTGCTCTGAAAAGGGTGGATGCTGATTTCCTTTGTCTTTCCTCATGTGTTTTCCAATAAATGGTTTGCTTTATATATCTTTTATATGCTTTTATATCTATAGCACCTTTTGAAGATAGACTGCATGTGAAAAGTATTACTGCACACCAGAAAAACTACCTTCATTTTCACTTTATGTATCAGACACACTGGAAAATATTTACCTCAATTTTATTCGAAACCCTTGACCTATTTCCTTCAAATTTGTTGGCCTCTTCTCCACTTGCATGTTCTTTCTCCAATAAAGCTCTCCTTTAACTGCAAGGCTATTCATGGTGTTAGTACCATCACTGACACAATTCTGAAGGATACATGTGAGTCTCAGGTCTTCTCATCTTTGCCCATCTTTGTCCATCTTTGATGGACACCAAACAGCTTACCCTTGTGCTAATGCTGACTCCTTTTTTAGCCAGTACACCATGTTACTGACCTCCAGCCTTGGCTCTGCAGCTTTGTAGAGCTCAATCAGGAACATTCTCAGGGGCTGAAGACCTTATTCCATAGTTCAGCACCATCAGTGTGAGTGACATAAAAACCTTCCCTGAATTCACTCCTATGATGTCTCCTAACTCCAGGAAAACCTTATGGCAAAGATAAAAAGTGTCCTTAACAGTGAAAATGAAAGCTTAAGAAAGCAGCTATTGTCTCTGAAGATAGAGACCAACAAACAAATCAGTGAAACATATTATAGTTATCTTCCATTTGGCTTCAAGGTGAGTTCTTAATGTCTTTCAGGTAATAAATTTTCTTGATTTTAGTCTAACAAAAAAGCTGATCTGATCTAACAGAAGAACTCCAGTAAAAGGAAAAATGCTATTGTCTCCTTTCTTTACCCCCTTTTTCTTCCTCTTCTGCTTTTGGCTCTATCATTCTCTCTTCTTGCCTTAAATTATCTGGATTGCACAGCTGAGCCTCTGAGTCAGTGCATCAAATGATCAGAAAACTTACCCAGTGGTAGAAGTGAATCATTTCCAAGTGAATCTGGTAAGGAAAGCAAAAGATTTTGCAGTATCAGCATGAGAGGTTTGCTTTCATTCTATAGACACAGACACACAAGCACTGTTTATTCTTTCATATATACATATAAAATCTATATATATTGTTAAAACAGTGCCTCTGTCCTGTCTACTTGTCATTGACTGATCATCCAAGGTTATAATTTCTCCATTTCTTCCAGAAATTGTCTGGTGCACAACTGCTTCACATTTCACAAACCTTCACGCTCCTCTGTGAAAAGCTAACAGCTGCAGGATTTGGTCAAAACAAGCAACCAGAGGACAAGACTGCGAGAGAGTTTGAGGGAAGATAGCAAAACAATTTCAGAAAATCCTATTACAGCAAAACAAAAGTTCTATTTGTTTTGTTCTTATGTTCTGTTTTATGAAGCTGTACTGTCTGTAGCTATCAGATAATCTTGCTGAACTTCAGTGTCCCTGCTATTAAATGTGTAATATATAAGACCATGAATTTATCTTTCCGTTTTCAGTAAAAAAGTAATTGAAACAAAGCTGTTTTGCTGTCCCACTAGCCTGATTCTGCAGGGAACAGGCACTTCATCATGTAGTTTTTGAATAGTGGATTGTGATAACAAAAACAAATACCAACAGACAGATGAAATAAAGGAACAGGCTTTTATATGAATAAAAGCAGAAGGACAAGTTCCTGCTGATTATGTTTACTGCTTGTGTACTACTTGTTTGCATAAATTATCTTCATGGCAGACATCAGAGTACTGGAAATTCAGGCTCAGACTGCTAACCTTTTACTTCTGTAACACACAGCATAATTTGTACAGCTGTCACTTTTAATTGCTTGGTGCTGGCCACTCACACACGTTGTAGGTAACCAAAAAACAAACAAACAAACAAACAAAAAAACAACTATCAACACAATTCATCAGGAGTGTTGCTTTGGTAGAATAACTCATACTTCTGATGCTTTCCTCCTATTTACTTATACATTGATTTGCTTGTTTGTTTAATTATGGTTGTTATCAGTCAATTACAACGAAAAATCTTTCGTCATAAAGGAGCCTAAAGTCCAGTTGAATGGTTAATTACTGTTACTGTAAATGTAGCCATAGATTATCAAGGCTACTTCAAGAAAACCCACTGTTTATTATTCTCTGGGCATTGAGTCCACAACAGGTTGTTTATTCTGGTCAGAGGAATAACAGAGGCAATGAACAGTCATGTCCAAATAGCTATAGCTTGGCAAGAGGTGCCCCAATGTAGTTGTCTTACCACTTACTGAATACAGGTTTCAAGCTTAAAATCAGCATCATCTTGTACACCTTTTTGGCTTTGATATTTCCACATATCTCTGAATTATTAACTTATAATTAATACATAATTATAATCATTTTTATGTAATTAATGCTGGAGGCAGGAAGTACAATGGGAAGAAAAATAATTTGATCTGGTATTTTTAATTTTGATATGGGATGTAAATGCTGTTGGGTGGATTACATACTGAAGGTGCCCAAGCAGAGAAGAAGAGCTTAGTATATGAAATGGGAGGAAAAGTCTGAATGCTGTCATGTGAGTGTCCTTTAAATCTTAGCTGAATCACCTGAGACTGATTCTCCTTCTAGAAGTTAGCCATAAAAAATTCAGACATGCATAATCATTAGAATGGAATTGTCCATTGATCACTGGGGTTCCAATAATTTTTTGTCATTGTTTCCCAATGGCTCAAAATGAGGATATTTGCATTTTCAATTTTATTTGTCTTTAAATAAGAACAATTTGTTAATTATAACTGCATTTGGAAAACACGAACTTTAGAAAAATCCAGAATTAAAATTTTCTTTTCCAAACTTAAATGACCTACATGCAGATTTTCATAGTCCATTGCTTTATTTTTTCGCAGCCCAACTTTTATTTGTCTCAGTTGAAGCTGTGAATATACTGCATTATTGCAAATGAAAACTTTGCTGTGACAAGATAAGCACTGAAAGTACGAGGAACATCTTTCCTTTCAAAAATCAGGTTTAAGTCACTTGCATTGAATCATAAGGTATTTGTGTGACAGATGATGATATAAAATGTATTTTCTAAGTTGGCATTACATTGTCTTAACTGTAGGAATAAAGCCCATTGGAAAACAGATTGCTGTTTCAGTCTTGTTGTAAAACTGAAATTATAAACTTGCATGATGAATTGCTAAGCAGCTCAGAACAAAAGATTTCAGCTACATCAAAAGGAAAAAGTACTCTGTGAATTTATTATCCAAGTCTTCTGTAAAGTTAATGACCTTCGAAGAAACATTTTGTTTTTGTCAAATAAACATTTTTTTTTTTTGTGCAATGCAATTTAATCTAATCATTTTAACTAGTTCTGCAAATAAATGTCCTTTTTGCTTTCTTCAGTTCCATACCAATTAATTTTATAGCTTTCAATATCTGAAAAAGTAAGGTGAAGGTGATGAAGATAACATGACCTAGTTGACATCTACAAATATTTTCTGGGCATCAGCCATCTTGTTTACTTTTTGAAATCTGTTGGCATAAAAATGCATGCTATGATCATATAGTTGAAGACTTCATTATAAAGCTTACAGAAAGGAACTCTGAGTTAAGATTTTCTGGACAGGTTTATTTATGGTATTTCCCAATTTTGAGTTGTATTTTTTCAACATCAATAGTTTAATGTAATTTTTCATTACTGTGAAAAAGTAAAATAAATAACCGTCTGCTGAAGGCTTCCTTTCTGTTCAGAATTTGTTCTTAACATATTGAAAATAAGGGCTTACTTTCTCCCTTATCTCTGAAAGTAAGGAACTGGTGTATTAGTGAGGAATGATCAGCAATATGGTAACATATATAATTCCATAGTACACATATATGATATGCTTTTATAATTATGCTTTTAATTTTGTACCATTGATCACAAGTAATAATCAACATTTGTTGAACAATATAAACTTGATAAACTTACTGACATAATGTAATGGTTTAAATATTTGTTAGAAGTAATGTATGGCAATTAGATTGTTTGTTATTAATATATAAATAATATAGCATCACAAATGTTCCCCCTGGTTCTCATTTGGGTTTGACAAAAAGCAATGCAGTAGACAGTAAGAAATGTATTTACACAGCGTATTTAGTTAACAATTGACTGATTTGGACTAGTGGCTAACACTTATCTTCAACCACTGCTATACTTCTACAAAATAAGGATTACATGGAGGACTGTAAATACATCTGGTTCCAGCAATATACATAAGGGCAGCCTCAAGGGAAAAAAAAAAAAAAAAAGTTTAATTTTGAAATAAAATCATTACTCGGGCAATACTCCTACTGATTTGAATGGGAGATTTGCCTGAGTAATTTGTTCCTTGTTAAAATAAGTAGGTCATTTCAAGTTTTATCCCCAGAACTCCATGCATCATATGCAATAAAGGATAATGCATATAATCTGGACCACCCATGTTATCAATCTTGTTTATGGCAGTAAAAAATACAGAGATACAGAAATAATTAGGATAATTAATCAGGGTAAAAGGAGATGTGACTAAAGCTAACTTATTGCACACATTAATTATTAGTAAAGAAGGAATAATTAATAGGAAAGTACAAGAATGTGAATGCTGCTGCTCTGGCTTGCTTTTCAAGGCTATGAGTTGGAAAACCCTAAAAAGTTTAATAGTGTTAGCTATATTCAAAGACCATCATGGTTATTACTATTTGTAACTTCTGTTAAATTAAGTTCCTTTAAAAAAATCTTAAAGGAAATGTCTTGAGGAGCTTCTTCAGCCTCCTGACCTACAGAAGACAGACATACAGGAAGCCTTCTTGACATCTAGTTACCTGCATTTCTATCATTTCCTTACATATCTAAGCAATTTAAAGGGAAGATGCACAAGATGAAGTCCTTTCTCTGCTAGTTTAGATACAGGGCTACTTCAGCTGTATATTTCCTACCTATATGTTTCCTAAAACTTATAGTTAAGCTTTTGGTTTAAACTTTCAAATTTTACGAATTCAGAAAGAAATGGACTATGGCTAGCAATTGACTTTAATGGGGCTTAAGCGTGTTCAAAAGGCTTTCTTGAGTAAGCTCAGGGACTTAGACTTTCTATTTCAAGTCTCAGCAGGGCTTAATTCTCCTAGCCTTTCATTGGCACCTTATTTCTGTTAGAAATCCCAGCACTTCACTGTAATTAATTGTGCAAATGAATGCTATCAACGTAAAGATAGCAGTATTGGGCCAAAAGCAATGACAGTATTTCATGCACACCCCAGAAGTGACTATCCACCACCACAAGAACAAAGAGAATGAGGTCAGTGAAAATCCCTCATTTCCACTTCAAATGAAAGCTAGTTATAAAGAACAATTTCAGCCTGCAGTTTCATTCCTACTTTTAAAATTGATCAAGGAGAGTTCTGTTAAAATACTGTACAATTATATTAGCAATATTAATAAGAAATAATTATGAAGAGAAATAATACCTTTTCTTAAGCAGGTCCTGATATAAAGTACCGATGCTGCTAATGTAAAAGCTTAGTCTTGGTATTCAGTGCTACATTAAAAGATTTTATATTAACTAAATCAAGAAAGAAATATGATGAATGTCTCCTTCCAAATTCTATCCCTATCTTTCATTACAGTAGAATCTGGTAATAGAAAGTGCTTCTGGCAATACTTATCTACATATAATGCATAAAATTTTTAAGATATGAAAAGGTCCGTATGGAGGACAGATACTTGAGCCATACCAAGAATATCATAACATTTGCCGCTTCAATTTAAAACTAAACCTAATAGTTCTATTTCTTTTGATCTTATAATCAGGAACTTATAATATATGGGAAAAATTCTAAGCAAAGGAAATTGTCATAGCTCCATTGACTTCAACAATTTATATCACCTGTCCATCTAACCCTGTATCTTTAATCCATCATTATAGTCTCAGAAATTTGCCTCACATAATTATTTTTATCACTTTTGACTTCTTACAATTAAATGTAAAATAAACAAATTCATGTAGTTGATATTACTTATGTAACTGAAACCCCCAAACTTGTGTTCCCAATTGTTTGTATGATTCCTTGATGAACAGGTTGTCAACACATATCACAACAGTATGCTAGTAATACAAACGTCTTTTTTCCTATTACCATTTACTTTTCAGTCCATAGGAGTTTTCTCTAGCTCCAATCAGGGTCAAAACTCTCTTGGTCTAGGTAGAAATCATGTATTTCTGATCTACAGAGCATATAGCATAAGAAATGCAATGGGTAAAATGTTTTTTTTTGTACGAGTTACAAATTGCAACATTAGCCATCTGCAGCCTGGTAACAAATAACTCTAGAAAACAAGTCTTGGCATAGACTTAAATTATTTCTTATATTAAACAGAAAAATTGGGAGCTAGACAGGGTTGAGGCAGTGTCAAAGAACAGATGCTCTATGATAGTTGGCTATGGCCATGATTTACAAATATATTTAAACATATGACTATGCTTAAAGGCTTTTCTGCATAGGGATGAATGTAACACTGTGCTTAGAGCTAAACATCAGCTGAGGCATCCTGCTAAATCATGTATCTAAGAGCAGGGTCTCTTCCATGGTCATGTTCATTAGGATTATTCTAGTGCTGGGATATCTCTGTTTTGATTATCTGTCCATTATCCATCAGGGTGGGAATCTCCATCAGATAGTATGGAGCTTTTAATTTTTTTGTTGTTGCTAGTTTTGCAATACAATTATTATATTATTATCTTTGTTTAAGATAGTGAAATTCTGATTCCATTAGTAAATCAGGAGAGAATTCACCTTAGACATAAGACTAACAAGAGATTTGTTTCTCCTTTCACTCTATCCATCTGAGGGTACATGTAGGTGAAAACTACTGTAGCAGTTTTCACTGAAATTTGTTAAAGCTTCATGAATTTGAACTCCACACATCAGTCTCTTCTGTTTTTCTCATCAGTTTTATGTTATTGACATACAGAAAAATCATGTTTTAGAACATACAATTACTGAGTTACTGCTCTATATTTCAGTAAAATTATATTTCATTGTCAGCTACACATTTGTTGCAGTAATTTTCTCATATATGTTTGCAGCAATAGTCTAATATCATCCAGAGGCAGTGAAAGAGTAAAATACATACAAAGCCATAAAAATGTTAAAAAACACAAAACATTGATTGACATATCCACTTTTGTTTTTTTGTTTGTTTTGTTTTGTTTTTGTATCTGCTTAAGTGATATCTTTATGAATCCTCTCAAAGTTTATTTTTATGAGAAAGAGGGAAATGCTTTTTAGAAGATGTATTTGAAGAGATGGTATTTCTATGCATCATTGAAGGTCCCAGTAATCTGCATTTCAGCCCCTCCTCGCTAATCGTGACTTGGCTGATACAGATAGTTTCATGTAACCTCTGTAAAAATCTCACCTCTTTCCCTGAACATTTCTATTATTGTCAGCTAGCAAGTGCCTGAAAACTCTCAATTCTCCTTTGTGACGGGAAGCAAAACTTCTCCAAACCTAGAGCCTTCAAACATTTGAAGATGCCTGGTAGAAAAGAGTTAATTGTTAGAGCCAGAAAGATAACTGAAGCTCATCAAGCAGTCAGATCCAGATGCTTCCTATACAAGGGAAAAAAAGGGGCTAGTGAGTAGTGAAGGGAAGAAGATGCCTTTATCTCAGGAGATGCAGCTGTCATGTAAACACTGAGTGTGTAATGCCATCTGCTTAATGCCTGAAGTTGCATTTGTATCAGCGAATGGAAGAACATTAATTTGAGGACTGTGTTTGCTCTCTAAAGAAAAAGTAAAGAAGGGGGAGCAGCCCTCATTCTTGTAATTTGTGCTGCATTTTGCACTATTTAATTTTTAAGCTCCAAAGGAAGAAAAAAAAAAGAGATATGGATTCTTGATAAGATATGGTGACAAAGGAGAGCAGTGTAGTAAATGTAGTAAAGATGAAGAACAACCCAGGGGGGAAAAAAATAGAAGCAATTCTCTGTTCTCCACTGTGGTTTGTGAAGCTGCTTGAAAAGCCTCCAGAAAAAGTCAGGGTGCCCAAGTGGCAGTTAAACTCCAAAAGTGAAACGTAGTGTTGTGGGTTCTGATTGATGCAAGACCTGGCTTTGAATACAGACTAGCTATGCCCTCTTTCTGAAAGTTAGTAAGTTAGTTCCAGCCAGGTTCCAGCCTGCATACAGGAATATTGCTAACTACAAGCCTTTTTCTAATCATAGTTTTTTTTTTGTTTGTTTGTTTATTTGTTTTGTTTTGTTTTCATATGTGGGAAGGAAAAATGGTGGGTTAAATAACACAGTCAGATATGGTGAGAATTTAAACTTAATCAGCTATTCTAAACTACTTCTGTTTTGTTTTGTGTTTTTTGTTTGATTTGGTTTTGTTTTGTTGATTGCTTGTTTTGTTTTTTGTTCATTTGTTTGGTTTTATATTATTATTATTTTGTACTTTGCAGTAACAATATCCATGCAAGCAGTTAGGAAGACCAGTTAGTGCTCTGTAAAGCCCTACTCAGGCTGACTGTATGCCAGCTTTCCTGAGTAGAAAAGCCTGGAGAAGTGATTGTTCTTGTCAGGTGCTGAAGAATAAAATACCTTTTAGGGCCACACCAGAGAGAATGATAAATCATCTCTGGAAAAATTAGCAGGAAATATGTATGCCTTTGTGTATTAAAGCACAGTAACATTTTAATGCTGTGTTGTAACCCAGCGCGGAAAAATGTACTCCTCATTTTGCCTCTGGTATGTAAGAAAACCCTAGTATATTTATTACCTGTAAGGTTTTATTTGAAAGCAAGTTTAAGAAAGATTCCAAATGCTGTGTTAAATCTTTTTGATAAAAATTGTATGGTATTGTCTCTGAACCTCACTAGGAACTTTTGCTAATCCCTGCATTCAAGATATTGCATATGACAGCCCTGAAATTTAAAGCTGGATGGTAATTTTCAGAAGGATAATACTCTGTCTTGTGCCATAGCAAAGAATTGAGCTGAGGTGCAGGGGACGGATATAATAGAGTTATACAGACAGAGCATCCAAAAGCCATGGTGAAATAGAAACTGTCAGTAGCTAAAATATGACATTAACATGCTTCTTTATTGGAAGGGGTAGTTTAGAGAGCCTTCATACAGAACCATTTGCCATTCCTGCAGTATGAAAGTGTTGTGTTTTTTTTATTATTTTTCTGGAAGAGTAAGTGGCAGGATAGAAGTAGTTGTGTAGTGAAAATGTGTTTACTATAAGAAAGTTGTAAATATGCACAACACAGAAGTAAAAGCTATTGAAAAGTATTTTCCTGTTAAAACCTGTTTTCCAAGTTTCTAACATTTTAGCAAACTGGTGTTAATCATAGAATCATAGAATCATAGAATGGCTTGATTTGGAAGGGACCTTAAAGCCATCTTACTCCAGCCCCCCTGCCATAGGCAGGGGTGCCACCCACTCACCAGATCAGGTTGGCCAAGGCCTCAACCAGCCTGGCCCTGATGGGTGGATGGGTTAACAGGTGGATGCAGTTTGACCTAAAACTACATGTGAAAGCACAGTTCTAGGGTCTATTCTATTATGTTTTCACACTCATCTTACTGAAGGTCTGCTTAATGCTATCTTTCTGTAATATGTACTTATGAATCATTTTCTCAGTATGTGAAGATAAATACTCCAAGCCTTCTCAGTTTCCTTTCATAACTCTGGGACCCTGTTCATATTATTTAATAGTACTTTTTTTTTGCACTGCACTTTGCACTTCTAAATCTGACCCACTACTTCTCAGGCACTCTTTTATTTTGATAGTATTCAGCATTTTGTGTATTGATAGTTTTGAATCATCAAGTCACGTCATTGCCATTCTCCTGCTTTACATGCTCAAGTGAAAATTTTACATCAGATCAATTCACCAGGCTGAGCCTAGAGGACCTCCACTGTTAATCTCCTTTCGGCCCTATGCTTTGCCTTTCAGCACAACACAGTGTCATATTTCTTCCTGAGCTTTCCTTAGTTAACTGTTCTTTCACCTCTTCCACCTCTCTAGTTAGATTAAGACTTAAGAATACTCATCTCCCATGAGTATCATCATATCACAAGACTTGGTGAAGCACAGATATATCTAATGCAGTGGCATTTTTCTCAAGCCTAACGAAGTTTATGTTTTAGTACAAAGATACCTGTTCACAGAAAATTGCGACTAGACAGATAAGCTGGTCTGCATCTACAGAATATCTACAGAATACACATGAAGATGATTTTAATAATGGAGTGAGAGGAGAATCTGGTTATTTTTCAGATCTGTTTTTTTTTTTTTTCTTTTTTTTTCTTTTCCCCTGAAAATACATTAACTACTTTCACAAGTAGAGGTGCCTGGCTAGAAACCTTACTCTGCCCTACACTTAATGCAATTAATTGCGTTAACACAATTAATGCAATTAGCTTTCCTGGGTGGGGCCTAATTAATAAGTACTCTTGCTTGCCAGCTTGTGTCTAGTTTCCCAGCAAACCCAGCTAATTCTTCAGAGAGCTGCTAGCATCAGGTAAGTTTACAAAAACAAAATGAAAGGTGGTTGTTGAGAGAAGAAAGTACGTAAGATTAAGTGAGAATGAATAATATATAGGCTTTTGTGTTTTAAGTGTTTTGTGGTTTCTTTTTTCTTGTCTGCTATACATGCATGTAAATCTACTTTTAGAGCTCTTAGCTTTTTTTAACGTAATATAATTTTAGAGTCATTTGAAATTTTGCTGTAGTTTATATTCTCGTTATAATGGTGCTGCTCCAAAACTTGTGCTTGAAAGTAGCTGTTGTTGTAAAGAAACTTCGGATTTTTTTTTCTTGGTTACAGTCAGAATTTTGGTATCACTAACATTAAGTGCTTGATTTTTTCATAAGGCAGCCTAATGATTTTCTTTTGAAGGCCTGTGATGCCTTATATTAATATAACCAGATTTATATTTTATTACAGAACTTGGTTTGTTGCCAGATTTAGTCAAATATTCTGAGTGTCTCTTTGATGAGTTGAACAGGATGAAAGACTTTTATGGTCCTCTGTAGAAGATAAAGGTCAGAGACTCAGCTTCATTTTTATTCATAGGGTTTTGGTAACAAGAAATGAGGTTCCCACAACCAGAGTGAGCAGAGGGAACCATTTTGCTTGTAGAGTTTCTTGCTGAAATACGTGACTGGCTCAAAGCAACAGGTTCTTCTGCTTTCTTCCTTTTTTTTTTTTTTTTTTTTTTTTTTTTTTTTTACAGTCTCCTAACTTGCATTCTTTTGATGTTATAGGCAAATACCTAATGCTTCTCATAATACTGTACTCACTGATTTGAGATATGAGGGGAGTATTATTAAAATAGAAAACAACAACAAAAAAAATTGAATGATTTAGAAAATGTATAAAATGTACAGAAATGGAATGAGAAGACTTATCAGATTTAGGTCTGCACTTTGAGATTTTTCCATAATGAAAAAGATTGACTGGGATTTCTAAAAGAAGTAATTCGTGCACAGGTCTTGTGGTGAAGAGCTAGATTATCTCTGGAGTAAAAATTACCTATAACTCAAAGCCTAAAAAACGTGAATGTTTGGAAACAGATTTCACCTTTTGTCCTTGCATCAGGATTTCTTGGAAATGGGTTGGCCACCTGTAGTCTTAAAATGCAGTCAGAATTTGAATGTTGTGCATTAATCCTAAACTGAAAAAAAATATAAACTAGATTTCATTATATATGAATTACTCACTGCATTAAATTAGTCTGTTTGTGACCCAGGGAAAATAGGCTAACAGCTGGTGACTATTTTCCAAGGTTTTTGAGTCTTAAGTCCTATGGTCTACCTTGTTATCCATTTGCTAAACTTATAGTAATATGCACTATTTCTAATATTGCATCAAACTTGTATTTATATATATTTATATATATATATAAAGAAAAGCCTACTAAAATGTTTTTTTTTGTAATTAACATTGGTATTGGTTTTACATAACAAGGTTTTGCAAGCAGGGAGAGCTGCAGGACTGACGTCTATGAGATGCCAGGAGCTGCTTGTGCTGAACACAGCTAGTTTCAGCTAGCTCTGCAGTGGAGCTAGCCCAGAACACAGTTGAGCTCATTAGCAAAGCTGCTGGTGCCTCCATGAGAAGGGATTTAACAAAGAACAGAAAACACTGGACAGGGAGAGAAGGAGAGAACAAACCGAGTGGGAAACAGCAGAGAGAACACCAAGGCTGAAACAGGATGTGCTCCATGGTTGAGCAGGCAACCTACACACGCAGAGGGACGGCAGGCCATGAATGAGCTCTCTGCAGAGGAGCTATTTTACCAAAAGGACAGTGGGACATAGATGAGCTTGTACTGCAGTAGGTACACCCTGAAGGGACAGCAGCCTATGGAGGACCCATGTTGGAGCAGAGGGAAAGAGTAAGAGGGAAGAAGTAGCAGAGAAACCTGGCTTAGTTTAGAACAATATTTTGAGTTTGCCTGAAATCCCACAAAAATTCTAGAAATTAAAAGCTGTCCATCAGTGAAAGAATCACTATGCATACTTCCAGAAGACAATAAGTTTTCATTAGGTACAAATAATTACTCACTTCCAATTAACTTTGAAATTGTTTCAAAATAAAGCTACAGGACATGACTTCTGTGTTAACTGATAAAGCTGCAGTTGTGACTTGGTGATGCACAACCTATATGATAGTAAATACTTGATCCAGGTTCACCTTTAGAGTGAGAAGATACAATAGAGAAGATAGCTTACTTTGTTTGTACCATGCAGCTTTTTCTTTGAGTTCTGATGCAGTCCTTCTACCAGTTGTTTTGTTGTCTGTATTTTATTATTTGGTAGAACCTTGATTAGAAAAAGTTAATAAATTGAAGAATTCAGTGATCTGTTCATTGACTAGCTTCAACATTACTGATGTCTTCAAAACTGCTGAAGTTATTCATACAGCATCTGTACAATGACTACTTTTTCAATGTTGAATACACTTTAATCAAAAGCAAACATGAGGAAATACCATGTCAGTGGACTCTGCTCTTGAGAAAGCCTTTGTATGTTGTATCTCTGTGTAATCATGAAGTATGAATGTAAAGTAGAAAGGTGAGTTCCAGAATAGAAAGAAGTAAGGAGCCACCCTAATGCTTCCTCACCCTGTTAAATCTTATGGTTAAAAATTTGCAGTTTTTACTGTGTTCTTAAGAACAGACAGTTGCTTAGATGCTGAATGTTAATGGTTTTCTAGCTGTAATTTTTTTCCTTCTAATTTCTGTAATCAGGGAATTTTACCTATCATCCAGAATTTTCAAGATTAGCTAAAGAAACTTTATTTTCTTTGTAATTTGAGCTGCTTTGTCAGTGTTAACTTACTGTGACAAGTTTGTCTGAAAGATCAAATCCGGTCTGATCTTCCCTGCAAATATATCATTTTCTTCTTCCCTCCCTCTTCCCTCAAAAAAAAAAAAAAAAAGGCTCACCCTTGGTTTATCAATTTCTATGCTCCTTTCTAACTCTCCATTTGAAGAGCATATCCATATGCGTCTGTTTTGTGTGTGTGGAGTGCTGTATTCTTGTATTGTTTTCTGTAGTAACTTAATAATTAGCTTTCTCTGCCTGAGCTAACTGAAAGCTTAAGAATATCAAATGTTGCAGGATTAGAAACTGTCCAAAATAATGCTGCTGGCTGTTCCCTCTTGCTGGTTACTTTTTTGTGTGTGTGGAAAAAGAATCAAAGAGAGACGTAGCTCTTTTTGTCTTCCAAAGAGTTCATAATGATGGGGCTTTTGATATTGGAACTCATTTTCTACTTATGGCTTTCTTGTTTACTGTATTCATGACACTACATGCTGTTCAGAAGCAATTGCTTAGAGATAAGTGCCTGAGAGGATTTTTCAGTCATTGTCTAGTCTTGACAGATGTGTGGTGTTACCTGTTTCTTTTGTAGAGACAACCACTTCCAACCTGCTTTAGACTTTGTAGAGACTCCATGCACACTTATTTAGTGCATTTTTAAGATAAGACTTGAACATTTCAAAGTGTAAGGGCTCTTTTCCAAAGGAGATCACCTTTGCCACTTGTCTGAAATTCTTCGAAGTGGCTATAGCAGAGTGGCTAAGGTATTCTTCTAGACAGGGAAAATTTAGATTTGACTCTTTTTAGCTTGAGGTAGAAATTGGTTAATAAAAAATTCCGTATTTGGAAGGTGCATATTCAGAGAGTCCACTTTTCTCTCCCTGTCTTTTGAGAAACTGGAGGAGAAGACATAGGGGGTTTGATTTATTTTTGAGAGAAAGTGAGAGTGAGTAGAAGTACACTTGTTTCAGCACATCATTGAAAATGCTTTTTTTTTTTTTTTTTTTTTCAGATTACGTTTAACTAGCATCATTCCCTAACTGACTGACCCTTTGCCCTTACATAATGATGTATGGGGCCAGTTGAGAAGATGATGTGAATAATAAGTTCTGCCTGTGGAAGAAATTCTTGTGAAACCACAATTGTAGTGGTCTGAGATGGGGGGGGGGGGGAGGGGAAAGGGGGGAATCTGATGGTTATTCTGCACCACAGAGAGAACCTAAGCTATTCGTATAGGGTTGTTGGGTCTAAAGTTCAGGAATAGTAATGCATGTGCTGTTCCTAAGAGCTTAAAGCCCCTGCAGAAGCACTTGGGGCAGAAAGGATCTGGAAATTCCTCATGGTGGTTAACCCCTTAGCTGCTAGACAATAAATTTTCTCTTTGATTACCATTTATTTATTTTCTTCAAAATGATCATTTATACTTAAAGTCCTCTCATCCTGAAAGCTAAACCTTCACTTTCTTCCTGCAAGGTACTAAATGTTGATTGAAGAATGTAGTAATTACTTTATGCAGTAAAGACTTCTTAAAGGATGTTGATGGCATGACAATATTGTTAAATACTTATTTGAGCACATAGCTACTTGGAATTTCACAGATAGACATTCTGACTCTAAGCCAATTCCTTTGAAAGAATTAAGCATAAATTCTTACTGCTGTGGTCATATGACAGTTATATCTGAACTGGACACACAAGAGGAAAAAAGTTTAGTCTTGTGATTCCTGAAAAATCTTCAACGTAGGTTCACCTTTCTGAAAACTTCTGAAATTCTGACTTTCTGCGGGTGGGTCATAATGGTATGAGTCTTCTGTTGGTAAATAAAACTAAGAATTCTCTGAACACAGGATATAGTGTGATGTTATTATTTGGGCCAAAAGCAGAGGATCCCTCCTAAATACATGTCTAGAAAATTAAGTCAGATACTCTGTATTGGAGTTTTTTTTTTTTTTTAAAGCCTATATAAATTATATCTAGAAATCCAGATTTTTTGGGAACTTGTTAGTTTTTAAGGATATGGCAATTAATTTTCTAATATGATGATAGTTGCTGTTTCTTGGAATCAAGCAAATCCTCCCTGTAGCTTTTCTTCATCAACTAAAACCTGTCTGAATTGACCTCCTATCTCACCATAAATAAGAGGGTTCAGTGAGTCAGAGAATGACTGTGCATTTCTATTTGATTGTCCTATTTTATCAAACTACCATTATAAACAAAACAATAAAAAAAAGCCTGTCAGCCTTGCTGTCTCCACAGCTGTCTTCCCCAGTAGTACTGTCTGTCAGGCTCATTTTTCTTCCTCTGAGTTGGTTTGACCCATTCTTGTGTACTTTTGCAAGGCTGATGAAGCTTGTGGGGTCTTGTCTCTTGGGAAATACATTTAGAAGGATAAGCTAATTCTGCTTCTCTCCAGTGAGCGGTTCTGCCTGACTTCTCCAGGGCCAGTATGTCTGGGTAATCTACATTGTTTATCCTGTAAGCAATAAGATTTGCAAATCCACAGCTGAAACTTTCCCCTTTCCTTACTTATCCTACTTTCTAGCACTGTGTCTTGTGAGTGTTGAGTACTTTAGAGCCTAGGAACCGCTAAGAAATGCTAAATCAAGAAAGAAGGTTAAAAGACCTGCTATTGTCCTTGTGTTATTTTTTTAACTAATATAAATCTCTATAGTTCACCATGCAATAGGTAGGTTTGAAGAGAGGGGTTTATTTTCTCAGCTTGGTAACACAAGTTGGTGTGGAAGTGAGATTTAGTATGTACGTAATTACTACAGCAGTATAGCAATTGGAGAAGGTTAGAGCTACCTCTCACGCTGTGTGATTAGAGATCAGTACTGAACACACAATGAAGGAACAAAGGTCAGATTTTTGAAACTGCTCACACTCAAATGCTGCTCGTTATGGGGAAGCCTACATGAATCACTGGGTAAGGGCTTTTAGTTAGGATTTACTGTAAGAATAAAAATAAATAGATAAACAACTGAGAAAGGAAATCCTTTCTCCTATTCACTGTTGGAGGAATGCAATTAGACAACCTGGGCCTCTGGCTAAGGAGAAAGTAAAGAGTTTGTATTTCTGTTTTTAAGGAGAGATTGTAATATAAAGACTGATATGTTGAAGCTGTCTTCTGAAAGTGTGTGCTCAGGAAACATGTTAGTAACCAACCTTTTCTTGATTTTAGGCTTATAGCTGCAAATGACATCTGGCTCAACCATGCCAGATATTAATGGTAGAATACATAGCAATATTGTTACCACTTAGAAAATTCCAAAGATAAAATACTTTGGAATGAAGAGGTTAAATACACAACTTTGGGGGGGAGGAAGTCTTTACTCACTAGGGAAAAAAAAATCCTTAATAATTTTATAGCTGTATTAGAGAATGGTGTGTCCATTGAATTCAACAGTTTAATAAATTTTGATTGAATAATTGCGATAGTTTCTGTTTTTTGAACTGTTCCTAGGGGTTTATCACTGCTTAGCGATATCCAGCTGCTTAAGACAATGCCTGGATTATAAAAAACTAGATGTCTTGATTTGTGGTCTAGTTCAAAGTATGTGTTGTCTGTTTGATTAGGTAAGGCAAAGCCTTGTCTGGCAAGCAGAACTGAAAACTAAATTTTGTATGAAAAAGAGGCTCTTTCCAATTGTACATGAAAAAATAAATAAATTAGTCATCCCCATACAAAAGGGGATCAAAGGGTTATAGTAAATGAGGTTACATCAGTCTGGCAGCCAGCTACTTCTGGGGTTCCACAGGAATCCATTTTAGGGTCAGTCCTCTCTAATGGTTTCATAAATTATCTGGATGCAGGACTCATGCATATAGAGTAATTTTGCAGATGATACTTAAGTAGGAGAAGCACTTGACTTCCTTGAGGGTAGAGAGTCCTTGCAGAGAGATCTTGACAAATTAGAAGGTTGGGCAATCACCAAGAACATAAAGTTCAACAAGAGCAAGTGCTGGATTCTGCATCTTGGATGGGACGACTGTGGATATATGTACAGACTGGGGGACAAGAAAATGGAGAGCAGCCCTGTGCGAAGTGTTCTGAAGATTTTAGTTGATGGCAACTTGAATGATTCAACAGAATGTCCTGGCATCAAAAAAAGCCAACTGTATCCTGGGGCACATCAAGCATGACATTGTTAGCCAGTCAAGGAAGTGGTGGTTCCACTCTGCTGTGTGCTGGTGTGGCCTCGCCTCCAGTACTGTGTGTAGTTCAAGGCACCAAAATGTATAAGAGGGAAATTAAAAACTATTCAAGAGCCTCCAAAGGAGGGCTACGAAGATGGCAATGGCTCCACAGGGCAAGACACATGAGGCACTTTGGTTGTTCAGCCCAGAGCAGAACAGACTGAGGGGAGGCCTCATGTCAGCCTGCAGCTCCCTCATAAGGTGAGTAGAGGGGCAGGGACTGAGCTCTTTGACAGGGATAGGACCTAAAGAACAGCGTGAAGCTGTGATGGGAGATTCAGGCTGGATGTTAGGAAAAGCTTCTTTTCTGACAGGGTTGTTAGGTACTGGAACAGGCTCCTCAGGGAATTGGTCACAGCACTGAGTCTGACAGAGTTCAAGAAGTGTTTGGACACCACTCCCAGACATAGGGCGTCCTTTGTGGAGCCAGGAGTTGGAGTCAATGATCCTTGTGAGTTCCTTCCAACTCAGGATGTTCTATAATTCTATAAACAAAAATAATAATATAAATGTCTATTTTTTTCCATAAACTTCTTTTCAATCTCTAATGAAAACCTTAGACATCCCTCTGGAAAAAAAACATGTTCTGTTTTTCATGAGGAGTGACATGTTAATTGCCTGCAGACATCTTGTTGGACTAATGAGTAAAATAACCTAATAACTAATTGAAACTCCATTGAAGTAAAATCATTAGGAAAAGTAGTATCATATCTAAGTAAATTAACTCCATTTTCTATCCTGAATTATCTAGCTGTTGTGCTTTGATCACAGCTGAATTGGATCATTAACTAATTAAAAGTGAAGCCAATTAATAATTGCAAATTCTTGTATAAAGATACTTCTTTCCTCTTTCACCAGACATTTCAAGAGGGATACTTATCTCTTTGAAAATTTTCTTCTGCAAATGTTTAAGAATATAGGAATGACATAACTAATGTCACTTTGGTCAGGAACAGATCCTTTAGACTACAGTCAGTAAAGAAATTGTCCAGCAGAACCATCTTTTTCTTATGGAATACATTTTCTTTCAAGTAAGTGCCTCACAAGACCATAACTCTTCAAATAAATTTTCTATTTAATAAATAATAATAATAAAAAATCTAACTGCTTTCTAACCAATCAATGTTGCTTTGCTGGGAAATGTAAGCTTTTGAAATCTTACTTTTTTTTTTTTTTTTTTGAAGTGTTCACAGAATGAGGCTGGGGAGGGTCAGCTCTGAGCTTTGGCTTTTTCTTACAGTTACAGGTAACACTGTAGAGTTAAGCCAAGAACTAGTGTTTTCTGAGCTTCCCAAGTCCATGTCACAGAATCTAACAGCAGGTCAAGTTTCCCAGTTGTGCTTTAGGGATCTTAAAGTCTCTGCCTTTCCACATCCCCTGGTGCAGAACTGGAAGTGCTTATTTTGAAGCTTTGACTTCTACCTTTTAAGCCTTAAAGACTGAGAAGGAACTAAGGACCTGTATCTGCTGTGAAGGCAAAAGAAAAGCTCATAGGTGAATGAGAGGTGAAAATATGTATTTCTATTTGTAACTTTTCATGTGAAAGGGATGTTAGGCATTGAAATAGGCTGCCCAGGGAAGTGATTGAATCACCATCCCTGAAGGTCTTTGAAATACGTTGAGATTTAGAGCTTAGTGATATGGTTTAGTGGAAGACTTGTTAGTGTTAGGTCAGAGGTTGGACTAGATGACCTTGGAGATCTCTTCCAACCCAGATGACTCTGTAATAACATACTTCATTGATTTATATTTGTTTTCTACAAGGGGAAGGGATGACACAGAAAATCAGTTTTCATCAAGAAAGCTTCCTCCTGGTCAATTCTCTTGTATGTTGGTATCACTGTCTGTAGTTGGAGGTTGTCTTGATGCTGTCAGTGATTAAAGGTGGAAGATATCTCTGTTAGGAGACTTTTCAATCTGCTTCTCATGCCTATGTTAAGTAGCTGAATAAAAAAATAAAATAAACACAGTCCACAAAACCACAACCACCATGTTAGGATGTTAAATGGAAAAGTTAAACAGAAAAATGGGATTTTGTAGTTTTCCTGGTATAAGAGCTCACCTTTGCATAAGCTTTAGTAACAGATCTGCCAAATCAGCATGTCAAACTGGGTTACCTTCTGTTACCTGATACTGTTACCTTTCTGTTTTTCAGATTATCAGGGGAAAAGCATCCACTATTTTTTTTATTTAATGCTTTCAGATTGATGAAGGCTTTTAGGTATCTAAGTAATCTCTAAGTCAGTAAATCCAAGATGAAAATAAGTGATTTCAGAATTCAGCTTGTCTTCTAAACATTTTGAATCCTCATGGAATGCAGAACTTCTCCGGGAGTTTTAGGTAGTATTACTGTATTTGGAGTTAGCTGCTGAAGACTGAAATACCCAAAAGTCTGCATGTTGAGGTGGGACCTAGGCTCCACAAAATAAAATTCTGTGAGGAAACATAGGTCATAACCTGGACTTCTGGGCTACAGGGGCCTATATCTTACTGCTGAAGACATGCAGTTCAGATTCCTGTAACAAAACTGCATGTCTAATACAACTGTCTCTCAGGACACACAATCCTTGTAGTGCTTGGGATGGTGTATGGCATTAAGAACTTTGGTATCTAACCCACCTTTCTCTTTTTCCATAGGAAAAAGCTAATCAGGAGGCTTAGAGTATTGGAGTCATTCAGCTGGGTACTAAAGCAGCTGTATCTTGGGTTAAATATTTCATCAGAGAATACAATTGTGCATTTGAGTTTACAGAAATTTCTATTTCAATAAACACTTCTGTACTTAATGTAAAGCTTTCGCTGAAGTAGACTAAGACCGTTTTGAGATACAACACTGCCAACTGTTCCTTTTGTCAAAAGATAAACTATGAAGTTCAGATCTTACAAGTGAAGAGTTTTATCTCAGCTAAAATGGAATAAAAGGAGATATACATCTAGACCATAGGGCTTTCTTCATTTTCTTTGGTCTGTTTTAAGACTTTTTTTCTTTTTGATGAAGGCTCTGTTCTTTTAGAACCAACAAATCATGTTTTCAATCAGCTAGTCTGTTCAGCTGCACTGTTGTATAGGAAAGGAAACACTGAGGGAAAAGAATCCCCAGAAGGGATCTTCTTACAGCACAGTGTCTCAGTCTTTTATCTTTATGAGATAAATATCTTTAGGGTGTGCATAAACCTCAAGCTACTTTTGCTAAGATGCAAACATGTCTTCGATGATCTGCAAGATTGTAGAAGCTTTAAACAAATGCTTCTTTTGCTTAAAAGTTTTATGAATTTGCAACATTACACCTTTGCCTTGCATGTTTTCTGTGTTAAACAAAAGAATAATTACTCCTCTGGCTCTGCCTCTGTGGAAAACGCCATCTAGCTGCTTTTGCTCCAACGCTCAAAGTGCCTTCCCTATTTACAGTGAGCTGGTATCCTATATGGTGGTAGATTACTTTCCACATTTAGGAGTGGTTAGATTTGGAAAAACATGTTCTTACCCTGTAGCATTAAAGCTAATAACAAAATAGTGAGCAATATGCATGCTGTTGAAGGATAAGACGTGAATCCTCATGTAAATGACAGCATCCATTAAGGGTTAGTCCATGCAGTGTGAGACATACATATCACTTAGCTACAATCTAGTCTCAAAGAGTCAAAAATGGTGCTGAAGTGGTATGTAAGATTTGTGCTGGCCCTCTGCCTGGAGGTAAATTTCCATTTAATTGTCAAATTTGCTTAATTGCTAGGTCAACAAACATGGGTCTGATTTCATTATATTTGCTGTCAAAATGCCAGAAGGAGATAATTTGACAGTGAAATATGAGGAAAATTAAAGGAAGCCCTCAAAATAAACTCTTGTCCTGTGAAACTCCTTTTTCATGAAGAATTTTCTCTGTTTTTTCTTTGATTTTTTTTTCTCTGAACAGTTTCATACTGCAAGAGCTGTTACTTTTTTTAAAAAATGAATATATATATGACATTATCACCTCTGTGAAAAATGTTGGTTTTAAATAGAACTGTTACAAAGTAGGTAGGCAGTTAGGTTTTAACGTATGTGAGAAGTAACCCACATTTAGCAGAAAAAATTCATAATGAGGAAACACTTCTGTACACATGGTAAAACTTCTTTAATATAAAATGCTTTACAAGAACAAACTACAACTTAAGCTGGCACATATTTCTTCCATAACTCCAAAATAATTTCCCAAGGCAGCAATTTATGTTGCTTGTTTAAAATGCAGCATGAATGATTATGAGGTGACAAAGACTAACGAGACTTCATTGTTACTCAATTGGGACTTATAAGATTGTGCATTATGTGAAAGACTACTTAAAGAAAATACTATTCAAGAAAATGGGAAAAAATCAACACAGTAAAGCTCATTAATTTTAAATCTGAATTAGCTATTAATTTGCATGGTTCTGCTTTCCAAGTTGTAAGAAAAAATGCTGTTATCTTGTTAATAAAACTGTTGGAATGATAAAATGGAAAGTTGAATTTATTTTGGCAAGAAATAATTATTTTTACTTTCAGTTACTGCTGAGAGTAGCACAGTTTCCACAGTGGAAAGGCTTATTGCAATTGTATAAAATTATTTTTTCCCCTCATTTATTTCTTTAAAATATTTCATGATTCTGAAAGCCCAGAATGTTTTTCCATCCACAAATACTTTATATGGTGATTTTTGCTGTTTTTTCTCAATTTCTGAATTACAATTTTACTAATGCTACATAACACAATGTCAGCATTTTAAAAGACTTTTTTTTTTTTAAGGATGTTTCCCATGGATTTATTATGATTTTATCTTAATTCTTCCTAACAATTTGGCAAACTGACATTGCAACCTATTTTTTTAAACAGATTTTTTTTTCCTCAACAGTAATAAATCAAAATTTTATGGATTGTTAGCTCTGAAGTGTAAAGACATTGATACAAAAAAAAAAAAGAACAATTTGTCTCAAGATGATTGCTGATAATTTCTACTTTGCCTAATGTTCTAAAGTATAGGTAACTTTTCCTCATTGTTATCTAATTCTGTAAGGTTAATTTAAAAATGGAATAAGGTAAGTTGAAATTCTTCCGCCACATGATGATCCATCAGGAAGCAACTCAAAAAAAAATACATATTTTTTCTTCTAATAACTTTACTGGTTATTTCGGTACAAAATGCTACTCGCTATAGGATGCAAAAGACCATTGTCCTTTAATAGCTCAGAAAATAGTTTGAAAGAAACTTAATTTGAAGTACAAATAATGTAACGTTGTCCAGAGAAATTGGGGTGGGAGGGGAATGGAGTGTTAGAGGGGAGGAGGTGGAGAATGGAGTTTAAGAACTGTTACACAGAAAATATATTATAGGCAAAAGGGAACATACCTAGTGTTTGCCTTGCTCACCCTTGTGAACAACTTTCCTAAGGCTGATGATGCTACTTATGAGATGATGGGTGTGAGGGGTGTCACAGCAACTGCAGGTTGATGGTGTGGAGTGGGAGAAGAGCTGTCCCTTTCTCCTTGCTCTCAGTTGCTTGTGTTTGTTTCCTCATCCCAGCATGTGCCCTTCTCCCTGGCTTCCAGGTGAGGTCTGCAAGCTGCACCGGCACCTTGCGGGTGCTGTGGGGCTGTGTTGATTCCCCAGGGTTGGCCTGGAGGGCATGAGGCCTTCACTGCCCTCTGCTCTGCTGGAGCCAGTGCCCACAGTGGTCACTTGCACACTTTAGCAGTTATTGCAGCTAAAGCCAGAGCAAGACCATGCCAACCCAGTGATCTGGTCCTGTTGGGTCTGTGCAATGTCTACTAGCAATGACAAAAAATGTACTTACTGGGCTACAGCTGACTGAAGTCCTACCGCTTGGACTATTTCTATGAGATGTGAGAGCTATGTTCAACCTCTAGCTTTAAATCTGTCTCCATACAAAGTGTTTTGTGTTCTGTTTTCTGAGTGTGTGCTATTGTTTCTACTTCTCTGAGAGATGAGGTATGGTCTGTTTTTAGGTGTTAATGTTGTTATAAGAATGGCAAATGTATATTCTGATGTTAGTGGCTTGTCATATGAATTATACCAATGACAAGGTATAAAAAAAAAATCATAAAAATCACAACCCCCAAAACGATGTTGGTGTTGACTGAGAGAAAATTGGATTTGGGGGGAGAGAAGCTTATATTTAATGAAACACTTTCTCTAAATATCATTTTGAACAAAACCACTAGGGAAGAGGAAAAAGAGAACTTCAACACTACAGAATGTTATTTCATATATATGCTTTTTTTTTTTTTTTTTACATTAAGGCCAAAATGTTTTGTTCTGAAAACTTGTCCTAATGACTATTCATTTTAATTCACTTTTCCTCTGTGTTACAAAATAACTCCTCTTTTCAGTATAGTCTGAGTTGTCCCCAGTGGATTCCTTGTAGAGGATACTTTGAATCCTGAAAACTCTTCAGTTTTCAAAGTCCATTTTTCTGTATCCCAGTTCTTTATGTATTTCATTCTTATGCAGTACTAATAGTCTTTAACTAGAAAATATGTAGTGTAAACTTCTCAGAGAACAATCCTATAATATAATTTGTTTAAAAAAAATATATAAATACATCTCTATGAAAAACAGTTTTCAAAGCTTTTGGTATGTCTGAACAGCTCTTGAAGTGTACTTGGAATCTTCTATTCTGGCAATTTGCAATCACTTTCAGTATACTACGCTTGTCTTACAAGGCAATTTTAAACTTCAAGAGCACTAAGCACGAAGAAAAAATATTCTGTGTTCTGCATTTAGAAATAGATTGTACTGGTTAGATCTGAATATTGTCTGGAAACAGTTCTTTAACTCCAACATACACAGTCGTTGCTAACAGTGATCAGATGTACTGTGTTTTGGTTAGCTCAATTTTAGAATTGTTCTGTATTCTGTTACTACAAAAAGCAATACATAAAACCTAGTGACAGGACACAAAATCTGAGGATATAGACAAACACATAAGTAAACTCTCTCTCACACTTTATCAGTGATATTTATTGTAGGATTTTTTACCCTTTCCTGCAATTAATATTAATATATATATATATATATCTTTGTTTCTGTAACCACTTAAAAGTGCCATCAAATACTTATAATTGTTGTATTATAAGTAAAATGTATTTGTGTGAGTATACATGTAGTTTCCACTATACAGGAATCAGACTTTCTGAAGAGCCTGCTATGTTCTGTACTGTATTTATTGTTCCTTCAATCCTTTAATAAAAAGTTGTTGGTTTTTTTTTTTTTTTTTGGTAGAGGATATTGGAAAAAGACGTAGAAGTTGGTTTGCTGCCATTGGATGTCTGGTTTTATTATTTATTTATTTTAAGTCTACGATGCTCAAAACTCTCTTTTTGGTCATTTTTGCGACCTGTTTCTGACATCTTGAACGGTGGTTAAAGACAGGGAAATGTCTTTGAAAGAGATAATCTTACCAGCCTCTGCAGGTAGGTGTGGAGCATGACAGCCTGCTCAATGCCTGCTCACCTTTCCTGGGATAATAAATCTTGCACTTTCCTGACTGGACTTTGGGCTTACAGTCTATCTGTTCATTTCACCCTCTTCCTGTCTTGGAAGCTGAATCATGGCAACCTTTCCAAGTCGAAAACAAGTAGTGGTGAGATTACCTTCTTCAGCATCTACAAAATTCAGCAGAAAGTGGAGATTTACTTTCTGTCTGAAGCAGCAGAGAATCACATCTCTTGTTTTCCAGTCAAGTATGTTAACTGGCAGTTATGGATGGGCTTCAGTAGCAGAAATGTGTCTTCTGTTCAATCTGTCAATGCACAGCAAATAATTACTTTACAATATGAAAAAGAGCAGATGAGATGGTATGACTTGATAGACTAGCAATTGCCTGCAAGCTGGGGTCCTGAGTTTCAGCTGGTGCTTCGAGAAGCAAGTATTATATTCAGTTATTGTTTAATGCAAAAGACACCACTTGGATAAAAGCCTTTTAAAAAGGTGAATCTTTGACTTCAGATTCCCTCAAAATTGTTTGGTTTTGACTTGTTTGTAACTGTTAACCTGTCAGTGAATGTGGTTTGGCTTTAAAAATAAACCATAGGACACAGAACTAAGTGTTTCTTCATCACCTAGGGAAACTAATAATCTGAAGAGAATGGAAAAAATTTAGAGGTACTTCATGTTGTACAAAGTAGGTGAGGTTGGTATACTAATAGGAGAAGGGAGGGTAACAGATCAGGAAATCCGCCTTTCACAATTGGTGCCAATGCCTACAGAAAGTAGTGCCCATATCTCTCAGCTCCTTCAGCATGCTGGAACAGCAGGATATCACTGACTTGCTAATCAGTACTGTGGACACTAAGGTCCCAGTCATGCACCTGTAACAACTTGTCTCATTCTGTAGTCATTTCCAGTCTCTCTTAATCAACTGTGACTGTGGAATAAGGTTAGACATGACTTTCCTGGCATGCGAAGATTGTGGAAACTTTGATGCATTCATCCATCTGCCATTCTCATCTAATTCTCGTGTGGGATGCTCATGATGGCTGAAGTGAACACTTGATCTCTTTATTGAGTGGGAAGTGAATTTTGCTGAAAGAAGGGTATTTATCTAATGTCACTTTTGTTTTTATGACTTTAGCAGGCTCATATAAGACATCTGTCCTTTCAGAGAGCTTGTCTAAAAATGGTACAGTTTTGCTGTTAGTCACTTTTTCATCTGTTTCACAGACTTCTGAAGTACTTTCCACTCAGCAAAGGGGGAAAGGTTTCATGCTTGCTCATGTGGTAACTTTTTAAAGGCTGTTTTTTGAAGAAACCATGGCAGAATGAAAATTCTTAAGGTCAAGAAGAAAAAAAAAGTACTTGTTAAAATAATTGTGGAATTAAAAGCAGCAAGAAACTACAGTTCAAATATCAGAGCATGGAACTAAAAAACATGGTTCACCAAGAAATTGCCATAGGAGGTAATGTTTGTTAGGTGGCTGCTGAAGTCCAGAAGTTCCCACGTTTCTTTACCAGAGCACTTGCAGTATTTACACTGAGTAAAGCTATTAAAAAAAAAAAAAAAGACTATGAAATAGTTAGCTGAACAGATCCTAGTAGCATCTACTACCAGGGAGATGAAAATAATTCTGAAGATGTCCATATAGGTCTTAAATATTTGCTGTGAACTCTGTGCACACACTAAAAAGGATGGTATTTAAATTTGCACAGTTCCAAATTAGATAGGAAAGTAAATGTTTAATAGTCTCTATTTTTTTTTTTTTGTGACAAAGGCAGATCTTTAAAAAATATGAATGGATGTATGTAGAAGTTCTATATGTGTATATTTTTAATAAAACCTTTTTCATTAGGAAAATTTCATCACTGGCTGTGGAATCTGTACCACTGCTTAGTAAACATATTTGCTAATAAAATTACACATTATGCTCTAATCAAAATTTCTTATTCTCTGTTGGAAAAGGCTCTTTGAGCCTTTCAGGCTCAAATATTGAGGCTGAACAGATTAACACGATTTCATGTCTGTCTCCCTCTCTAGCTCCTGTCAAGATGAACTGTTATTTATTAATAGTGTATATTTGTGTAAGTACATATTTAAAAAAAAAAAAAACTTGTCATTTCAGGTTTTGAAAATGGTGCTTAAGCCATTGAATTAAATCAACATAATAACCAATAAATTTCTAAGCAAAACCAATATAATCATAAACACTTCGTGTTTTGGGGGGAAAAAAAAGTGGTGGTAATGATGGCATAATGATTTTTCATGTACTTTTATGCTGACAAAAAGCAGCTA
Organism: Anas platyrhynchos; assembly: GCF_047663525.1. NCBI lineage: Eukaryota > Metazoa > Chordata > Aves > Anseriformes > Anatidae > Anas > Anas platyrhynchos. The sequence continues at coordinate 43,379,603 of NC_092590.1, read as the reverse complement.
GTAAGTAGTTTTGTTTTTACTTAAGTAACCTCTAGATATTGTAATGTATCTTACAATTGCATAAAGTTCATTCCTATTAAGGCTAAATAAAATTGTCATCAATGTCATAATTTCAAATGCTTTAGACACACCATTATGTTTAGTTACTACAGAAAAAACAAAAGGTTTTATTTCTGATAGATATTAACCATTAGTTCTATGAAACTGCCATCACAGTTGTTTGGCATATTAGTAACACTTTATTTTAATCATTTTAATAGCACTGATTGTAATAAACTAATTTGGGATTCATGTAGAACTAACATTTATTTCCATAAAGTGTTTCACAGTAATTGAACATTAGCTCAGTTATGAATGCTGGATTGCTGCCAGAGTGTGTGTTTCTTTTTTTTCTTCTGTTTTCTTGCTGTTGATTTTTGTAAACCCATCTTCCTGCTTCATTACCAATGAGATCATTAAATTAAAAGCTGGATTCTTAGCTAGCATAAATTGGACCTCAATGGAAGTATTCTGATTAATGCTGAAAATCTGGGTCTGTTGTTGTTCTTGCATTTTAGTAAACCATGGACTTTTAATTTTGGATTCTTTTATGACTAAGTCAGTTTTTTATATTTTTGTAGACATGCCAATGGTGCATCTTCCCACATATGAGTCAGAAAAAGAAAATAAATGTTTACTTTCAAGTGGGTCTGTTCTAGGTTATGGTTGATCTTACTGGAAATATCCAGAGGATCTGAAGTTATTTGTAGGACTCACACTCAAATTTCTATTCATGTATGGTATTATTTCAGTAATAGCATTACCGTATTATAGTAATTTATTTAACAGTTGAGACCTTCTTTGTCCTTCTGTTTAGAAGAAAAGTATCAGGACATTCTAACTTTGACTAAATGTTCTTATTACTATTGAATCAAATTTTAAACTGTGGGGAAGAACTGTTTGTATGGTTTCTGATACACATTATCAACAAATTTAAACATAAGATGTTTATGACTCTGGATAAACTCTTGCAAATAGCTTTCAGGGGATCTGAAACATTTTCAGTAATCTGTTATGCAATTGTGATTAATGTAGGCTTCTGAGAACACCTGAATTGAAAAATGGGTGACATTTTTCAATTTCATACTAGTCTTCACGTGTAAGTAATCTACTTGGATCTGTTATATGCAATGAACATACTGTTGGTTGTTACATAGAGGTCATTAAAAAGGCATGTTTTTGCTCTGTCAAAGTAGTTATACATAGAGACACTGTAAAAATAAAATATTCCTCTTTTTTTGAGATAAAAAATAAAACACAGATCTTGTGAACATATGAGTAATAATCTCTGTAACAATTGTTTATATTCTACATTTCTGAAAACAACAAAAAATGGGAGGGTAGGAGGAGGTGAAAACGTCAGTTATCTACATTAATAAAACCACATACATTTTGAGATTTACTATGAAAATACCATAGCAATTAAATTAAAAATGGGAAAACAGTGCTATAGGTTCTGAAATAAGCAAAGTGACTGTGAGTACCATCAGGCAAACAAAAGACTTCACTTTTGTATCCACCAAGGTCAGAATGAGCTGACCTGAACAGAAAACAAGTTGCATCCTACTTAGGATTCTTGTGCAAAACTATTTTAATAGTACCAATGCAGTAAAAAACATTATGTATGACACAATACAAGATTTCTGGTAAGCTGTTGTGGTAAGTTTCAAAGCTTTTCATTTGTTTAGAGATGAATTATTTAGCAAACATTGTCACTAGAACTAATGAGATTTATTGAATTGCAGGTTCACGCTAGCTGCCTGAATATAACCCGCTTCCATGGTTCATCTGCCACCACCTACAAAAATGTTAGAAGCTTTTAAATATTCTTGAAGTTCATCTAGAATATTTCACAACATACTTGAACTGACAAGTTGTGATAGACTTTACAGATGAACCAGGGGCAGCCTTGGTTTGCAACTTTAAGTTCTGGAGTCTCCCAGTTACTGAAGAAGAGAAAAATTAATTTGCTCTTGGGTGTCAGCTACCTACCTCTCATAAAAATGAGTTTCATCTGCAATGTTTATTTCAAAAATAGCAACACTAAGCAGTCTATACTGCTGATTTTTTTTCTCTTAAACCAAAAAGCAGAGATTGAAACAGTTGGATTAATCAAACTTGGATTAAAATAGCTGCAAATTTATTTTGTAGCTTTGTTTTTTTTTTTTTTATTAGATGGCTTTACCCTGTACCTCAGAAAATGGAGCAAAAGAAAATAACTTTCTATTAGAGTAAAAATTATAATTCTCAATGTTTGCAACTGTGTTTTGAGTTCTAAGGAGATTTTTTTTACCACTAAAAATAACTGCCATAGTCAAATAAGAGATACGCCAATGAAAGTAAAGCAACTATTAATAGTTTGAATAAGTCAATAAGCTTGAAAGTGTACTATTTTCAAAATTTATGTAATAGTCATTACCAAAATCACAAAATGGCCAGCATGAAAGGCAATTTACTAGTACCAATGACATTTTTGACCGAATTGAAAAAATCACACACACACACATTTTATATATATATATATATATATATATATATATATATATATATATATATATAAGGTTTATGGCCTTAGATTAAACTTCCAAAACAGCAAATCAACACCAAAAATTACATGAGTTAATAGTAGTGTATCTATCTCTTTGTTACAGTCATGATGTTTATAATCTGGAAGCCTTTTTTTTTGTTGTTTTTTTGTTTTACTGCTGTTATATTAGTGTGCCTGCATGTTTGTTAGTACTTTGGTTTGGAAAAAGTGTTTTGAAGTGTTGTCCGCTGCCTGTCCCAATTTAGTTTTCATTATTTGGTCCGAAAAGCAGGTTTTGTTTCATACCGAGTGTGTGAGATTATTTATTTTATAGGATGTCAGAGCTCACCAAATGCTCTCCTATTTGTAATGGAAATATGAGGGTGCAAACCATTTGCTCCTTCAGACTGCCTTGAGCCAAGTGTGTGTTTGGACTGCGTGGTGCACAGCACATGTGTTTGTGTAATCTAAAGTGAAACTCTGAAACTTTCAAAGTGAGGGTGGCAATGTAGTGTGCTCAGCACCATCTGCTTTGATCTACTTTGATCTACTGATCTCCTGTTCTGCTGAATTGCAAATGTCAGCACAGCCTTTGTTAATAAAAAGGTTGAAAGTAGAATGATAAAAGTGATTAGTGCTACTGGAGTGAAAGGCTTGTGGGGTCTTTTATTAAGACTGAATAATATAACCCCACTGAGTACTAATGGAGGGGAGAGCCCACACACAACTGAGGCAAATGCTGCAAAAGGAAAGGAAAAATCATGGCAGGTAAAAAGCACAGGCAACTGAGGAAAGAAAAAGCCATTTAATATTAGAATCAATGGTAACAATCTGGCCATGTGTTTTACTAACATGCATAATAAATTCCCAGAGTTAATCTGGTCTAGATCATAAAAAATATAAAGCAAATTGGTACTTTTAAATGGCAAGATCTGGGTTGTTGTATTTCTGTATAGTCTGACAGTCACAGCTAGGGTTAAAAATGTCTGATACTGACTGAATTGATGCATTGGTGAGACCTCACATATCTTCACATTAGTTAAACTTTTTTAATCTGATCACAGTTCTTAGCCTTTTAATATTATATTATAGGAAAAATTAAAATGTTCTAGAGGTTTAAGATTGTAAAGCTCCTATCCCATAAAGATGACAACATAAAAAGCAATTAGAAAACTGTCAAATGAATGTCTTCTAAAGCTTTGATGCACTTAAAAGAACTAATTACAAAGAAAACTCCAGTGCTGAGTGTAATGATTAGCAATATGCAAATCACTGAGAAATACAGGCAGGCAAAGGTCTACAGAGACCAGAAGTTTGCCAAATGACTTGTAAATGTAGTTTATGATGGTTTAATAAGGTATGTGACTGTTTTCCTGGAGCTAATCTGGAGAGTGGTCATTATGAAAAGGGCAAGGGGAAACACTAATGTTCACTACATCAGGATGAAGGCTACCCTTTTTTGCTTCGGCTATTCCATGCTCCACGGTGTAAAAGAGCCTCTTAGCGGTAAGATACCATTTCTACCTGGGGTTTATAAGAGTATTACATATAATTTTGAATTTATGATCTGCCTATGTCTGCAGAAAATAATTAAAAGTTGCAAAGAAATTCTCTACATCAAAAAATGCAATGATCTTTAAATCCTGCTGCTGCAAGTGGGCACCATTAAATGTATCTGCACAGTGTTATGTTATACTAAAACATTTAAAGAAAAGGCAAAATCCAAATGTTCCACTTTCTGTAAAAACACAAATACAGAATAGGATGTGTTTTTATAGTTCATGTTGAATCTTGGTATTTGTCTCAGCTTGGGATAAGGTTTAGTAGGAACTTATTTAAAACACTGGGTTTTGATGTTTTGCTGAGAGGCGTTAGCTTGAGTTACCTGCTTAGGAGCCAGAGATGATTCTCAGTAAACTACTGCACGCTAATCTTATAAAAGCAAATCAAAGTTGTTGGTGAGGTATTTTTTTTCCCCACTTTATGCTGGTTTGCTTTCAAAATGGCCTGCCTGCCTTCAAGCTCAGAAAGCTCAACAACCATGTAGTTCTACGAAACTCAGAGAACTTCAGTATTTAGACATACATCTGAAGCAGCAATACAAACACTGAAAAAATACTTGGTACTTTCACTCTGTGAGTAAAACATGTATGATGCATTGTTGTTTTGAAGTAGCTATTATGTAAAAAATAAGAATACTTGTTCTTGATGTAAGCCTTGTTTTTGAATTTTTTTACAGAAAGTGCTAAACTACATAGTTGATTGAAAAAGGGATAACTTACTCCCCTTTCTTCTTTCCTGAGATAAATAAGCTAATAACAGTGTCAAAGGAATAAAGGTCAAGTACATAAATAGCTGGCATGTTCTTTTTATGTGATAAACATGTAGTCATTTTCTGTTGTGGGCTTTTTTAAATACTTGAGTTAGAAGAGAGGCATATCTCCGTTGCATAATGAAAACTTTAGCCAGATAAATGTATACACAATTTTAGTACAGCAGTTTTTAGGCATACTAGTTCCTACATGTTCAGAGTCTTTCCAAAATGATGTAATGAACTGGTAATTCTTCTGTGAAGTTGGTTTATTGTCACTTTCTTCCCAGAATGTGGAATTGGACTTGAATTCCTATACAGTTTCTCTTCAGCAAGAAGAGAAACAAGATGGAGGACTAGTCTCTTAAAAGTTACTCCTAATTTTTTACTATTGAAATTGGGGGAGTATTGTCCTTTTTTTTTGTATATTTAACTCTCTACATCAGTGAAGTAATAGCATTACAGTTCATAAATTCTCATCAGTCATTAAAGCAAAAGATGAAAAATATGGGTCACTTGTTATCTTAATTAACACATACCTGATGTTTTCAAAATGAAGTGTCAAGAAGTAAAGGGCAAGTTTGTGTTCAATTAATGTATTCACAATATTTCTCCCATAACACCTCCTAATCCCCTTTAGAAATTCTGTGTTCATCCGGGGAAGAAACAATTTTCCCTGATAAATATGCAATGTGCTTTTTTGCATATGGGGTCCTATTTAGGGTCCTATTCTGTATCCCTTGTAAAGTCTAAACATTCTTAATTTAGTGTAAAACAGATCTTTCTACATTTGAGAAAGGGAGGCATGTTTTACTTTCTGAATACTATTTAACCTGGTCAAATACATTCTGCAAGATGAACTGTATTATTTTTCAGAATCAAAAACAGCACTGGTAACCAAAATGTATCTAGAGATACATGTAATATTTTTCTAGAAAACATTTTATACAATTAATATAACAATATCCATAATTTCATGTTCAAATCATAGTTCAAAATGGCTACCATGCAATGCTATTCTTTGCAAAATAAAAGCACATTACTGATATAATGATTCCTTAGATTAAAAAAATATTTTTGTGTGTAAATTATTAATCTGTGCTTTGGCAGCTGTCATAAGAACTGTAGCACATTGCAGCTGGCTGCTTGGAAAGTAAGTCACCATGGGTAAACCCTTATTGCATATGGTGGTCTTCTCTATGGGTATGTGAGATACCTGAATGGAAATCATGGTATCTTTGCTTTCTTCTTGCCTTCATTAGATCAAGATTCCTATTCATATACTTGCAACACTTGTTTTGTATTGTCTTGTATTTTTCATCTCTCTTCTTTTTCTTACCTGTATTGACTGATGTTCCTTCAGACCTGTAATTGTGTTTTTGGCATCAGCTGTTAGGCATTTAGACTCCAGATCTGAATTATGAGCTAAAAGTATACTTTATTTTATAGTATGTTATGCTCTTCTCACCCTCACCTTGTTGTTGGAGTCACTAATGAATTGAATAATTGTACCTAATCCAAACTGATCAATTTGCATTTGACATAAATGGGAAGATAGCCAATTGCACTTTCAAAGAATGTCCTTACCCTTAACTGTTTGAAGAAGCCTACATTGCATGCTTTCTGTCCTCACTCCACACTCCTTTTTTCAGCTAATTTTCAGCTAATGTCTTTAACAGACCTTAAAAGACTTGTGTTCATGTACCTCCATAATCCCTGTTAAAAAGGCATAGAATCATTAGGGTTGGAAAAGCCCTTTAAGGTCATCTGGTCCAATCATCACCCTACTACCACTGTCACCCTCTAAACCATGTCCCTAAGCACCAAGTCCAACCTTTCCTTGAACACCCCCAGGGATGGTGACTCCACCACTTCCCTGGGCAACCTGTTCCAATGCCTGACTGTTCTTTCTGAGAAGAAAAGGTTCCTAATTTCCAACCTAAACCTCCCCTGGTGCAATATAAACAACACATACTTCAGCATTGTTAAACATACAAATTTAAAACACACAAACAAAACAATGATTTTTCTAAAGCCTAGAAGAAGCCTATATTTCCAAGGGAAATATACTCACAATAATAAAGTTTACTTGTGTCAGTACCAAGCCATAAAATATATGCTATTTCCAGAATAAAATGTCATAAAGCACTATATTTACATGACTAATACTAGTTTATTGGACAAAATATAGCATGTGTAACTCTGACATGCAAATAAGTTATTTACAAACATCCCTGGCACTCAGGATCTTCTATCTGTGAACAAACGGTTTCAAAAAGGAAAGTGATCCTGGGCAGTAGTCTGACCAAGGGACTTAAAGAAGTTGTTGGCAAGTTCCTCTTAAGCCAGTTTGTGCCTGCATATTTTTTCAGAATTGTGCATGTGTTGAGAAAGGAGTTAAAACTGAAGCAGGGGGGTCTTGTTTGGCACTGACCCTGAGCATGGTACAGGGCCCAAGACTGATAGTGTACAAAAGCTGTAACAGGAAGCTATAGGGTGAGTGTCTCAAAGGAGCTGACACGCTGGGCAGAAACAGCGGGTGATGGTGACACAGCTGAGGGTAGGAACAAGTTCAGCCCCACAGGAGCACCAATAGGCCTGCTGCATCCTAGGAGCTGGCTCTGAGCTCTGGGTACTAACACTGCCTGGCTCTGAGAAAGCCTGTGGAGTGGCCTGCTCAGTAACGTGCAGCCACCACACTTCTTCTGCCTGCCTTCTGCTGACAGGGGTTGGTGTGTGTGAGGAGTGGGACATTTCCTGCATAATGGCCACTTGTGCCCCACCATCAGCCCCTCTGCTGGTGCTCAGGACCACAGCCCTGTGCCAGCATGTCTCCTCAGGAGATCCCTGCAAATCCTGGGGCCAAGACAGCGCTGCTCCTGCTGCTTGCTGTGCCAGCACTGTGGAGGCAGCCATGGGCTGCTGAGTGATGTGGTGTTTCCTGTGAGGGCTGTGGTGGCTAAACATGGGTGCTTGAAAGTCAACGAAAGCTGTCATTGAGTCAGAAAAATACAATGGTAGGTGGGTTAGAAGAGCCTACAGAGGGGAGAGGGAAAGGTGATGGAGGCGACAGCTAGTGACAAAGGTTTCACCAGATTGTAGGAGAGCATTTTGTCTGTCTAATCGAGCACAAAAAGGCAGTGCTATGGCATATGTCCTTTTTGTGAAAGAAAAATGAGGGACTTCGGTGACCCTCCTCCTTCCCCTCATGCCCAATAACTTCAGTCCTTAGATGTGTGCTCCCAGTTACCTCAATACTGTGTATGGGGGCACTGGGATACTTCTCAAGTTGGGATACAATCTCAAGTTGCACACAAAATTCTTCCAAACTAGCCTACCACAAATTTCATGAGAGATGCATGTCTGCAGTAGAGAAGGGGTGTGTGTTTGGAGTGAGATGGATAAAATTCCCAAGGATGGTAATTATTACAAGGGCTTTATTACCTAGCTTCAAAACAAGATCTGGAAATTAAGCATTCAGTGTTGAGGTGGTATAAAACACTATTCTGTGGTAAAGAAGTAAAATATTATTCTGTACTAAACAAAGTAGAATGGGCTACTTGGGACCTCCACAAACTGTTCAACGCTTTCAGGAGCAATTTTTAGTTGCTTGAAGTCATTATGCTTTTGAAGAGAAAGAAGGGTTGCTTTTAGTTTTTACTTGAACTGCAGTGAGCAGCTAATTCCACCTAGTTAGAAGTGGCAAATTCATTTATGAATTTTGCATCCCTAATTAGTATTTTAAAAAGCTTCCTTTTTGTAATCCCTATGCATTTAAATTTCATTAAATATAAACGAAACTAAGATTATAAGAATTGTTGTTAGTTTACACATAAAGGAATTGATCATTTATAGTAATTAGCTGGAGCAAGAAAACATCTTTCTTTTTTAAAGTCACCTGGAATAAATGATTAAAAAGTGATGGAGCAAATTTAAATTTGAAACTTTTCAGTGATGTAGTTGTTCTTGAAGATGGGAGCTAAACCAAGCCACTTTGGATTTTTGTCAAATTTCACCAGAGTTAGGTAGCAGTTTATGATGAACTTTGAAGTACTTATTAAACTTGGCCTGAGTGTTGCTGTTTACTGAGACAGTATTTAGGAGTGAAGCATATTGTCCCAGAACACTGACTGGAATATGGCAGATCAAGGAATTTGATCACTGTTTTTCTGAATATTTTGTTATATGTGTTTGGTCTTGCTGAAATGTGATATCCACTACAATAATCTGCACGGGAAACTTCTGTTGTAATGAAATGAGTAATATTTTTGGTATTAGATGTGTTTTTAATTCAATAATACAGTTTTCCCTCTGTCTCAAGCAATGTGTGCTCAAATATTCATTTTTAAGTGCTTATGTACATAGTCTGTTTAAGGAGCTTAACCTCAGCTTTTCTTGGGACACATGTAAGAACCAGCTGTAGTCTTGCTATGATGCCTACGGTAAGTTTGAGTCATACTTCTATCAGAGCAGGGAAAATGTATATAGAGGAAAGGTATAGCTACATCTAAGTGCATGCATTAATACTAGTCATCTAAGAAAAGTGATTTTTTTCTTTCTTTTAGATGCCAATCTGTTTATTAATGGTCAAAGGTCATTTGAAAATACTGAGCTTCCTTTACTGTTTAAGTAACTGACTTGAAGTTAGTCAAGAGCATTGCTTTGCTTCCAGTTCATGCTGACCCTTTTTCCTTTTGCAGTCTGAACATGACTGAGGTAAACTGAAGATTGACTTTCCAGTTGTTGTCTATTATACCTCTAACAAGAGAGGGATACAAGGCTTCTGTGTTGCTACAGAAATTCTGGCACTGAAGAAAAGAGGTATGAGATGTTGAATCTTGACCCTGAGGTATCATCAAAATAGCTGTTGTGGTATACATAGCAAAGGTTTATACCTGACCTTAATTATGCTTGAAAAGTTAGAAGTGGTTTTGCCAAAGCTGACTATTGTTATATGGAGGTTGATGAGGATTCAGGAAGAGAATGCAGTACAATACTGCAGAATTGTTCCATGTTGTTAACATTTTTATATTTAAAAAAATAATAATAGCTTTTGGTTTGAGAGAAGTCTTAAGGAAAGTTGAACAACTTTCCCTCCCCTGTTCCAACTCAGTTAATTGTTCCTGACTATAGGACTCCCTAAGAAGCTTTCTTGCATAGTGCAGAGGGCTAGTATCTGAACTAGCATTACAGTGAAACAGATCAGCTTTGACACCACTTATGTAGTTTCGTTATGCTTGAATTTGAGTACATGTAAGTGCGTTACTGTCCCTTGATTTCTTTTGATTTTTATCTGATATTTTGGAGTATATAGAAAGAGAAGGAGCTCCTTTGTGGTATCATAGCAGTTAGACGCTCGTGTTCAATTCCCTGTATAATTAAATTGACTCTTTAATTGGAATTTAGCTAATATGTCTGCTCATAGCAAACAAGTTTTTACTATTTTCTTTTCCCTTCTTCCTTTGCCTGCATAGCTGTGTATTGGAGTTTGTAACTAAAATTAGGCAGATTGCGTGTAACTCTGTATATAGCAGATATTTTTCTATCAGCAGTTGTCCAAGCAGGGTACCAAAAAGCTTAAAATAGCTTTGGAAAGAAGAAGTGAATTACAAAAAAAAAGTGCCAAAGTAATCTCTTACAGCTTTAAGTCAAAATAAGTAAGTGACTATAAGCAATTAGCATTGATTTTAAATTCCGTAATAGACAGCAATAGTTATAACTTAAAAGGTAGGCTTAAAATGTAAGGGCTTGAGATCAGGAGTTTGCTGCACCGGATCTTGTTTTCTTGTGTGACAATTGCTTCTGTTTTACAAATTATTACCTCAGTGCTGTACTCACACACACGCATGCATGCTGTTTATTGACCTAGGGTAGCTTTGGAAATGTTACTTTGGAAACGTGTTGGAGTGGAAAATCTCATCTTAATATTAATAAAATACTTTTAATTGGAATTGGTTGCTTTTGTGGAATTTAGCTAAGATATACTGAAGATGCATACTGAGACAAGACTCCATTGCAAATTTAGTTTCTGTCCAAGAATAAAGGAATTCAGAAATTCAGAAATAAAGGCACAAATGCTTTTTAGTGCCTTTTAGGACCTACATCATTCATCTTTATCCTTTTTTCCATTTATATTGAAGTACTTCCAAACTATGTGAAGGCATCTCTACCGGCACATGCAGGAGCTCTGAAAGGTACTTTAGGCCAACAAGAAAAGAATATGGAGAAGATCAGTAAAGTGACAGATGAAGTAATGACAGGACTAACTTGTTTCTTTTGATTTGGAATACAACAGCATAAGAAAAGAGTTCTCTAGCTGTTTATTCTACATTCTTTCTAACCAAGTTATGTATCTTTTTAGGCCAAGTGTCCGTGGTCTTTCTTTAGTAATTGCTTCTTTTTTTCTTTTTGTCATTGAATAATAGCTTAATTACCATACTAAATCTCCATCCTAACTGCTCCATAAACAAATTAGACCTCTCCTTATGCATTTTTTTCTTTGTTTCATCCCTTTTGTCCATATTTCTTAATTTTTGAATAATATAATTTTGTGCTATGAACAGGTCAGTCCCATTTTAATTTGACATTAGTCCCTTTGTGTTCTGCCTCATTTCTCCCATGCATAATGAAGTGTTTGTCACCTGCACAAGGGAGAGGGCCTTAATGAATTGCACAGGGTGTGCTCTAATTGACAGTAATACATTCTGTATTTTTTAATTAAATCTGTAGAACTCCCTCATCTAAGGTGGATAATTGTTTCCTGAATTATGCCCTTCTATTTTTATCAGTTTCTCTAATCTTAAAATTTAAAGTCATTGTCATTTGCATGACAATGAATGCATCTTCTTTAATCAGCATATAATATTCACAGTTGTCTCTACTGCTTCAGAAATAACAAACTGATGTAAAAATAATAATAATAATAAAATAGAGGGCATAATATAGACCCAGAAATGATTTCAGAAAATGTCCAAATGATTGATCAAAGCACAGATGAAATTTTTCATTGTATTTTCAACTTGAAAAGGCATTAAAAGTATAACCTTGGCCTATTTCATTCATAATTTCAAGGTAGGTTAAATCATCAGTGTGCAGAGGGTCACTAAGAGTTCAGGAATAAACTAAATCCCATATAAGTCCTTTGGGCCTGATTCAGTGCTCTTTGAAGTCAATGGGATATTTTTCTTTGAGTTAGCACAAATAATAGTAATTAATAATCTCACTTTGAGAAGTTCCTAAGTGAAACAAACAATGGAATATGTTTAGAAAATTTCAGCGTGGCTGGTTTGAGTGATGAAACAGTACTCACTAGAGGGTGAGGTTGGCCATTTATATTCTGTTGTTGGGAAGTGTGAAACAGGAGTGCATCAGTTTTGGGGAGTGCGGGGGGCTGGTAGTACACACAGAAATGATATCAAAGCCTCTTTGGCACAGTTCTTGGCTGGAAGGTCAGCTGTCATCCTTGATTTTGAAAGGCTGTCACCTGTAAAAACCCTCATGACTATTGAAGGCTGGAGCAAGCTCTTAAGAGCCTTTTTTTTTTCTTTGTCTTCAGTGTATGTTTCTAATCATTGTAGTAATTGCTTGCTAAAGGAGAACTAGCTAAGATGCCACTGAGTGCGATTCCAATTTGAACCAGCTGTGGGATCTTATAGAAGCCAATTAATTGTGAGTTTTTATAATTCTGAAAGACAAGGGGTAATTTACAAACAGGTGAGAATTCCTTCCTAAATGTGTGTGCATGCATATCCACGTGAATGCGTATCCATGCAAACATGCATTATGTTTGCTTATGTCTATATATTTACCTAAAAAAAAAAAAAAATAAAGAAGTAAATCTAACATATTAACTCATGAAGGAGTTGGTGAAAAATTAATTGCAAACTCTCAGCCTGGCCTTGCTTTTTATTTATATAAAGCTCTGAAAGAAAATTTAAACATATTAATGTTGATAACATAGACCCAATACATCCCTTTTTAACATCACAAGACAATTTATTAAGCTTCCATTGATCTGGTAGTTTTAAATTAATACAAATTACTCAAATGATAAATCACCTGGAGTTATGCAATGTAATGAATCTTTACATTTAAGTCTTCTCACTTCAAGAGCAGTGCAATAAAATACACAATTCAGTGGTATTGTTAGATGGGATTAAGCAAAACATTGATATGTTTCTTTAGTGTCATCCTTTAGCATTTGACTATTTGTACCCAATATTGATCCTAGCTGAGGCATGGATATTAGCCAACACATGAATTCTTACATTTCACTATTCCACCAAAATATGCATTTCAAGCTATTGAATCAAATGGTGTATGTATATATTTATTCTATGCTAGTGGATTCAACTTAGATTTTGCATATACGAGTGTTTCTATAGTAACTGATGCACTTCAAAGGAGGCTATAGCAGGTTGTTTTCTTTTTTTTAATGTAGAATGCACAAAAAAATATGGGATAATGTGAGAACATTATAAAATTTTAGACAATTTCGGGAAGCTTCATGTTTGTAAAGAACTCACAGATGACAAGCATGCCTCTGCAAATATACTTCTGTTATTTGGAACTGTGACCAGTTTGGAGGGAAAATAGAGACAAAAAATGAATGAAATGTAAATGATGTATTTAGAATAGAGTTCCTGAACTTTCCTTGTGTGTGAACACACACACACACAAATCCAGTGTTTGATAGAAATTTGATTGTTCTTTTTATTTTGATGGGGAATATTTATCAGATGGGGGATGGAGCTCTGGAAGAGAGAGCAGGACTTACATCTACATAACAGATTGGCTTAGCCACTTTTCTCATAATAGGTTAAGCCTGAAGGCTAGGGAGACTCAATCTAATGGACTGATTTTTGAGGCATCCATTCTAAGTTTTTATTCCTATGTTCTAACCACTGTATTGCTGGATTTTCATGGTACTTGAATGTTTTTTTCTTTTAAATTAAGAATTTGAAAGCTCTTATTTTCATTCCTGCATAGAACAAGAAGTTGTATAAAACTTGAATTATTTTGTTAAGCAAGATATTTGTTTCTTCAGTTCTAAGTGAACCACTGTTTTTATTTTGCAGTGCTTAATTGACTCTATCACAGTTTAGGGCGTTGACATTCTGTTGTGTGATTGTTTCTGTATCTGACCGCGTGTTTGTAGAGAGGTGCCACCTAAAACTTTCTCCCATTGAATTCTCCAGTAAAATCATTTAATTATTGAATTTAGTTATAGAATTGACTTGTTTAGGGTAGCTTCCCTCATATATCTGAGTGCTAACCACTTCCTCTCTGAGGAATTTCTAGGAAGTCAATTTCAGTGTCCTCTTTTAGGGATATCTAAATATCACATAAAGAATATTGTTCAGTGAGGGTGAAAATGATGAAGGCTGAGTTTTTGGCATCAAAATTAGCTTGTTACATCAGATAACAAAGTTTGCTCTATTAGCCTAAAAAGTAAGTCTTCTAAATCACAGGTTGTTTTGCTAACTGTAGTTATAAGTATTAAACATGCTGACAGTACTGTAGAAATGCTATTTATGCTATTCGTTAATGACATAACACCACCCCCATCCACACACCCCTGTATGGAAAACATTAATGTGATATCAACAGTATCTAATCAATATAGCTGGTGAGAAGCAGAAAAAAGGCTAGATAAATAACATATGTAACTACAAAATGGAAAGTACTTCAAATCTATTACAAAACGTTTATCTTTATTTGTGCAAACTTCTGTTTAACTTTGTCTAAAGTGTTAATTGTGTCCACATAAGAAAAAGCCATTTTATTTAACTAGATTCGCAGGTGAATACTCCATTTGTGCACCTATTAAGAGTGCTTAAAAGTTACAGAGTGCCCTTTGCTTAAGGATAAGACCTTGTAACAAAACCTTACAGTCATAAAAATTAAAAAAAAAAAAAGGGGGGGGGGAGGGGAATGGGACATGTTTTATAATGATCCAAGTATCTGTTTAGATTGAAATGCCCACACAAGCCAGCAATCCAGTAGTTAGTAGTCAAATATTTGTTTAGTTAGAGAGAGAGTTCTAATTGTGAAGCCAACTTTTAGATCCAGTTAAATGGCGTCATGGAAAATAGATGCAATTGCAGAGACATTAGTCATAATATCAGCAATACATATATGATCTGATGCTGTTGAACAAGTAATTGAATTTTAGGGACTTAATTTTTTAATTTTGTTCCAAGACTGGCACTTGACCAGCCAAATAAGATTACTCTAAACTTTGTAATTTACGTGTTATACTTTACTGTTCAGAAAAGTAAACTTTACTAGTGTTGGCAATCTGCTCATGAAATTCTATTTGATCAGAAATTCTGTTCTTCACAAGGACTTACCACTGCTCTGGAGTTTCTCTAGATGGAGCTGCCTCATGCTTCAGTGGGTATGTGATTAGCACACCCACATTCTTGTAACTACTGTATAGTTTCTCAAATTGAGAGTCTGATCTTTTCCATGTTTAGATTCTTCAGGAAAAACCTTATGAAGAATTTTAGGACTACGATACTGTGAAAACTGACAAAGATTGAAGCGCCTAATGGGAAAGATTTAGAAGGTTCAGCTACATCAAGAAAACACATATCTATATATTTGTCTAATTGTATGTGAAAGTTATTTGAATCCCAATTGCTTTTCCTAATTAAGGATATGATGCTAGACTGTGTTCGTAAAGAACAGCTCTACTTTGACATAGTAACATATAAAAAATAAGGTAGACTTCTGTCCTTTTTCCAGTGATATTATTGCACTTTTATACTTTGAAGAGACTTGCTAGAAGGGCGGAGTGATGCTTTAGTTGTGATATTCTTCCTCATGAGGCTCATGGAGGCTCATAAGGCCCAGTCAAGATAATTCTGAAAAATCACTTTTTTTTTTTTTTTTTGTTATAATCTTGATGACGTTCCTTAAGCAGAAGGTTGATGTGACATACTCTGTAAGACTTGTGTACATTTATATAGGAAATAGAAGGGAATGGAAAAAGACAATAAATACCACCTATCAGGAATGTTTAATATCAGTTCATGTGTCCTGTTTATTCCATAAACAAATTGTCCAAAATCCGTAAGATGAGACTTTTCTGTCTTGAAAGTTCAAGACTCTCTTTTGCTTTGGATGCCCTTAGAGCTCTTCATATTCACAAGGCAATCAGATCACACCAAGCAAGTCCAATACAGAAAAAGTAAGTTTGTCAGTAGTGCAGAGATTATTTCTCACACTTGTCTTCATGTGATGTTATTTTCTGAGAATAAGTAGATTTTATGTTATGCAGAATCTGACAGAAGTTCAGTCTTTAAAATGCTTTGTCAAGTTTGTCTATTTACCTATTTTATTGATTTACTGGTAGCATAGGTAAATAAAATGCATTGGTGATGAAACTAGGAAGGTAAGGTTTTTAAATTGAATATGCCTGCTTTTTTTTTCTTCCCAGAATTTCCTTATCAGAAACTTGAGCTAGTATATACAACCTTCAGACAGCATTCCTGCCAGATCTCTTAATTGCAATTATATATCAGATATTTTTGAACTAAAGTTTACTTTGAGCACAAGTGTATTGTTACCTCTGTGTTTTTCTTGACTTATTTCAGCAAACTACAAAATCAATTTATAATATCTTTCACTTTAAGCTTTCTCAAAATTTACCCACTCATTTTCCATTTCTGCCTCATTAATTTTTGGCATATGTTTTTAAATCCAAACCCAAAAATACATTGGATCCTGGAGAGCTATTGCCTATTTCCTTTATTTCTTTAATGGTGGTGAGTTCTCCTAAAAAAAAAAAAAAAAAAAAAAAAAATCAGTATGAGTTTCGAATAGCTGATTGAGCGATGATATTTAGAAACAACGGCTAAATAATAGACAAATTGACCATTAATAGCACATAACTTACTGTATTCATTTTGAGCTTGCAATTTTTTATTTAGTATTCATAACTCAGATCATTCAGGTATCTAGGTTATTTAACTGTAATTGAGTGTAAGGTGGTCTTTAGGGAAGACGTTTATAAATATTTGTAACTGATGTGTGCTTTCTACTCAGGCCTCAGTAGAATTATGTAGGGTTGTTATTTTAATCAAAGGAAATCTTTGAAGATGAAGAGATAATTCTGACTTAAACTGTGATGACTTATGCACACATATGCAGATTTTTCAGCTTCTTTTTAATGCTGCTTTTGATTTTTCCACGTTTGAAAAATACAACAAATTAACTTTGTCGTGCTTTAAAATGCTGGAAAACCATTTATCATTGGTTAAAGTGTAGTTACAAATATCTTGAGAACAGCGGTGGTTCTTCTCATACATACTCTCAGTTAAATTAGGTCTTTCTATTTTGCATTTAATATTGCAGGAAAAATTCTAGGCCAAATATTCTTGAAGATGAAAGAAGAAAGATTGTGTTCTGCTACTTAAATACCTAGAACTGCAGGGAGGCACTCTGGGAGCTTGTACAACCTAGGCTGTCTTGCCATAATATTGCAGAGACTGTTGCAACACTGGCTTCTGTTGGACAGCATGTTCCTGTCACTTGTGTGTTGTGTTTTGTGTTTTTTTTTTTTTTTTTTTTTTTTTTTTTTCCCCACTGCACCCTACTTTCTTCTTCTTTACTCAAAAAAATCAAATTAAAGATATTATAGAGCAGGTGGACTGTAGCTGGCTATGGTGTACAGCAGGAGGAACTCTAAGATGCTTGTTCAAAACAGCTTTATGATTTTTGAATATGAGCCTGCACATACTCAGAATATAGTGAGAATTTCTGTTTACACTGTAGTCCTCTACGGTGGTTTTATGATAACACCAATGCTTGCATTATGCTGAAATCCTGTGGTTTCTGGCTGGCCATCACAATGAGTTCTGCTGAACTTTACAGACAGGTTAATATATTTTGTTGTTTAATTCCTTTTGAACAAGTCTTAATTTAGCTATCTAATTGCATAGATTAAAAAATAAAATAATCATTTTAATTCTTCAAATAGCCCAGCATTCTGTATTGAAAACAGTTCTGAAAATCTTTGTCCTGTGTTCTTTGGAGAGGGAAAGAATGTAGACTAAAAGAGTTTAAGAAAAAAAAAATGTTGAAAAGAGGTATGCTTTGCTCTGGGAATACTTGAGGAGGTGAACACTTAAAGGAATTCTCAAAAATAGATTATGCTAGGCTGAGTAAGGGGTTTGGACAGTTAAAAAAAAAAATGTTTTTGTGGGGGCAGGGAGCTTTATCAGAGTTACCCATCTGTGTATAGGTGTGTGCATACATATACATGGCTTTTATAATGGACAGTTAGTTGGTTGGTTCCAGTGCATTCCAGTCTGAAGGGGGCTACATGTGCGTCCTTCAGTCTGAGGGTATGTACCTAGTTGTTTCAAATCCCAGATAGACACCAGTGACCATCAGATCTGGGAGGCCTTTTTCTCAGTCTCTTGCTGGAGATTCATCCCAAATAGGTTATACTCTTATAGTAACCTCAGTTACCTCAGATGCAGGAGGGATTTGGGTGATACATGTAGTAACTTGGTAGTTTGTTATTAGTTTTATTATGGGTTCTGTATTCATTCTTTATTCTGTCTAGTTAGGAATTTGGGAAATCCTTCTATTAAGCTCAGATTTTGGAATTTTGCAGTGTTATTTCTTACCCATATATAGCTCAAGATATAGTAACCTTTTCTAGAAAACAAATGATTATGTCTAGTGAATAAGGAACACTAGTTGTTAGATTCTGTTTGCAGACATTTTGGGGATCTATAGTGGTTTGCTAAAGTTATGAGAACTTTCTGAATGTTATATGTAACAAGGGCATTATGTCTGGTTTCTTCAGCATACAAGACTGCTCTGATCTTCTGAAAGAAATGGATCACTGGACCTCTTCTTGCACTCATTGGAATAGTGCTGCTTCTATCTTTAAATGGTGTGACCCATGACCCTAGTTATAGAGTCTCACTCTTTCTTTTAAGAACTTCTTTTTATTTCAGTCACTTTTAGCTCTTCATTTCTTGTATTTCAGTGGAGGGGCACGGCTGATTGATTTGGTGTAATACATGACCTCCTGCCCTCTGGGAAGTCAGTGAATTCTTCGTTGTTGAAGCTTTTCTAAGAGATATTTCCAGGGCTCATTTTAAATCTAAATTTGATTCTGCTAGCAGACATTTCTGCGTGACAGTTTCATTTACTTCACATGCTAATCTGTCAGATAACATGGCATCTCTCACTGCCACCAAATTCACAGTATTCATTTATTAGCTTTACATTGCAACAAATGCAAAAATAGGTTCACCTTAATGCTGAACCTTGCCATTACATTTCAGACTCTGTACAACTACTGATGGTTTGAGGTTATAGTGCTTTTAAGAGGTCTGTAATCTCTGGAAGTAGTTATGTAGAGATTGAAGAACAATTTGGTTAGATGCTCTCAAACATTTAAAATGATCTTCTGTTTTTATGCCATGCATAACGTGATTTGCATGAAAACAACACCTGCATATCTTTGTGAGCAGTTTTTTAGAGTTTACGCATCATTCTTCCTATGCTGCATTGAAAACAATATTCAGTGATTTCACAGCAGTCCTGAGAATAGCAGATTTGATGTCTGTTGTTCTTCAGACATGTTATTGAAGTTCTAGGTTTGATTGCCATCAAGCATTTGATAGGAAAGCATTTTTAAATGAGTCAAATATCCAAATTAATCAGGCATTTCTTATTGACCCATTTTTTTTTTTTTTTCTTGGGGAGGGAGGTGGAATAACAAAATTATTTCCTTTTAGGGTGCTGTACCTCTCCCATAAATATATGAAGAGGTACTGTTTCTACAACACAGAGTTGCTTTAAGTGAGCTTTGTGGATTGGGTCCCTCAATGTTGCACATCACTGATGTTTTGGAAGTTGAAATGTTCCTATATAAGGGTGGTATTTGGTGAAAAATGTGCTACATCTCAAGAGATCAGCCCTGCTATTAGGTTGGATGGGAATGTGAGGTGTTTAAACTCTGCTTCAAAGAGCAGTTCAATGGATCGTGTAAATATTTTCCTTTTTCAAAGACAGGAGACCAAGTCACAAGAGACACAAATTTCCTGTTGCCATGCATTAAGCCACTAGTTGACCTAGTTCAAAATTTAAACCTCTTCATCCCAAATGAGTGTCCCACTGACTATTCCGCTGTCTCATTATGCAGCATCAGGCAGAAGAATCGTACTATAAATTTCCATTTGGAACATAAGTTGGCTAAATAAACAATTATAAATTTAAGAAAAACATGCCTTTCGTTTCACTCAGAAGTTGACTAGTAGAATGTGCAAGTTGTTGAATAAAAGTGATGGAGAAGTGGTTAATATTGATAACTATTTGGCTGCTGCTACCTGAGACGTTCAGATGCCTCTTAGCAATGCAGATGCTGGGAACCAATTTGAAATTAATATTGCTATAATTAAATGACTTTAAATGTATTGTTTATTTCTTGCCAGGATTGTGCATGGTTCCAAAGAGAACATAATTTAATGACACATCTGTAGAATTTTTGCTTTTACAAATTAGTAAAATAACACTGAAATGCAACTCCTTCTGTTATTATTTTCTTTCTACCAGACCTAGTGAATATTTGGCATTGTTGTTCTTGTGTAGGAGCTGTTTGTTTGGGATTCAGAAGTGTTTGGAATTGTGGCATTTGGGTGGAAGAACCAAGGCATTTTAAGAAAGATGTTTTTTTCTTTACAGTTGACACACTGTCTTCTGTTGCCACTATAAGTTATTAATATTTTAGGTTTTGGGGGTTGTGTGTTTGTGCACATGTGGCTTAATGCTGGTACTTGTTCCAGAGTTTCTCTGCAAACTCACAATATGTGAAAGCGTTTTTGGTTCCTGTTTTAGGTACGTGTATGTTGATGATGAAATTAAGTGTAAGAATACAGAATTTGTACTCCATTATGATCTCCAGTATCTTCATCTAGTACTAGTTCTTAATTCATGGAGCTAGAGAGCAGAAGTGTAAGGGAGAATGCAGACACTTAGTGAAGACATTATGTTGCTGACTGCCATATGTATATAATATATAATATATAATTCTTTTGTCCTCTTTCTTACCTATGATTTTAGCACTGTATGAGGAGTAAGACATCAGCTAAGGCTATAACCATCACACCGTGCAGCGGGAGACACTTGCTGAATATTATATTTTTGTATAGACAGTGTTCCTGTTGAAATTCCTAAATTATAAAACAACAAATGGAAGAGCTGAGGAAGGAAGAGGGATGTTAGTCATTGACATCAGTAGAGTGGGATCTGATAGCAAAAGGCTTTATGAAAAACAGTCATGTAGTAGTTTTCAAAATGTGAAAACATTTTATGACATGATACTGGGTAGATATGACCCAAATAGGTAGAGCACAGACATATAGTTGTCTATCATCAAGATATTTCACAAAAATGAAAACTACATCCAGTCCACTAGCTACAAAATAGTAGACAATAGCGATGTCCAAGACCTTGGTACCTAATGAAAAGCATGATCCCCTTCACAAACAGTAGCTCTCCGTGGTAGGTGGCCATTAAATGCTACTACTACCTGTCCAAAAATATTTTTAAGAGCTTAGTTACAAAATATGAAGGCAACAAATTTTAAAAGCTTTGTGGTCGAGTGTTTGGCTAATCTACCAGGCAATCTGAGACTTAATCAGTCTTGCATATTCCAGCTATTTACATGCATGCAAAGTAAAATTAGACCCCGTTGGATAGCCTGATGGTACCAATTAAACCCAATTTAAGAATAAAGTAATATATATTTTTTATGAATGTGAAATAGCAAACTAAAAGTGTAAAAAACCAAACCAAAACAACAACAACAACAAAAAAAAACCACCAAAACATTCTCATGTGTTATGTTTTATTAGTTTATTCTCTATATGCAGACCATTTTCTTTCCAAGTTGCAAGTTGGCATCTTAATTTAGAATTTAGATCCTGAGAACATGATGAACTTGATATCACATTTTTAATTTCACAGTAATCTTTATTTCTGTAATAGTAGTAGCTGTCTCCTTTATTTGAAAAGCTGTTTCAATTGTGGAGGCACAAGTATTTCAGTCATCGTCATGTAGGCTGACTGGGAGGGCTGATTTGCTTGAAAGTCACTTGCCTTATTTTGTTGGTGGTGCTTTTCTTGTTTTTTTAAGAGACACGGCCTGTTTTTCAGACAGATAAATTTCCCTCCCTTCCTCTTTCTTTCCCTCTCTCTCTCTTTCAGTCTCTCTCTCTTTTATTTATTTATTTTTTTTACGTGATTAATGGATATATTGGCACAATAAAAGGGCTTGTATGGGGTGTTAGAAGATAGGCAGACAAGGGTTGTGTTGCTTTGGCTGCCAGTGCCTTACTGTGCTCATAGAGGAGGCAACAAGAAATCAGTTGTCTGCAATGCTTTAAAAGTGCTACTGAGTGGTGGTAGCTTCTTACAGCGATGAATTGTTGAGAGATTTTTACTTTCCATGGAGCTTCGCTTTTCCACTCCTTCATTTTTACTAGATCTACAGCTAAAATCTAAATTCCACTATTAGTTGCGTGATTATTGTGGCATTTAAGAGCTTAAAAATGTGAATATTCTCCTTTTGCTTGCAGCCATTATTGGAAAATGGAAATACTAAATGCTAATATAATCTGAAAATTCTGCTCTGGTGAAAAGTCTCACATTATACCATTATGATACTTCAAAGATTTAATGTGATAGAAGCCTAATTTTATATCATACAAATGCTGTAATTTAAAATTGTTATTCTTGTATTGCTTTACGCTTATATGCATGAATACATTGGTATAAAAGTGAACTTGAAAATGTGTTCTCTGTTGTGCTGTGTATGAGGAGGTCATTAAAAGCATGGATGGAAAAAACACATAACTCTAGTTTCCCCACTGTTTTTGTATCTGTGTGGTTTCACTATCTTATTTTCCAATCTACATCAATATGGCTTATGAATAAGGTGTAAATCAGGCCTTCTTTGTGTGTATATTAGCTGAGTCTGGAGTACTTGCCACATGTTAGCAATAGTAGTTATGGGATACAACTGTTAGCTGACCTGATATTATGCCTAGAAACATTCAGTGATGCCTGTAGGTATTCTGTTAGAAATAAAAGTTTAGGAAACTTCCAAAGTTACTGGATGCTTCAGCAACAGAAGTAGAAATGCAGTTCAGCTTCCTAACTGTCCTCTCTAGACCATGCCACCAACAAGATCAGTAGGCTTGTACATGTTGTAGAACAGGAAAGTGATTAAAGTAATGAAGCATAACATAGTCTCTCTCTTGTAACATACATTACATATGGTATGGAAATCAGATGAATTTTGTGCAGCTCATCTTAAAGAAAGCTAAGTCATGTCTCAATGGGAAATTAATTGGGACATTAAAAACATGTATAAACATTGTCTGAGTTAATTCTCACTGCATAATCCAAGGCCAGCTGCACTGTCCCAGTCCTGTAATGTATGTAACTTTGGGTTACATACATTTTCCTATTCATCCAGCTGGCTTTCCATTAGTGTCTTTGAAGTGTTCAATGGTAAATTCTATGGACAGTAAGAATTAAGTTTTAGTATATTTGCAAACACATACCAGTCAGTGCACAACATTCCACTGTGACAAAAGGCTTCTGAATTTCATGCTATTCCAGTGGATTCTAGTCTTGTTTGACATGAAGACTATGAAGTACCATGATTTTGTTAGCCCCTTGTTTTACTTTGCTTTGTAATCCTCCTGAATGGTGAAGGACAGCATATTTGTTCCAAAACCTCTAATTTATCTTTTTAAATAATAAAAATGTTTGTATTCATTTATGTGGATTTCATGTTATTACATCTGATGAGTTTATATCCTCTTGGGAGAATTAATAATGCCAGCAAACACTGTTCAATTTTGTAATTTGCAGATCAAATGAAGGGAGGGTGATGCTAATTGAACATAAAGGATACTGATGTGTTCGCAGTCAAAATTGTTTTGAAAATAATATAAAAACTGGCAAATGCCTATCTATACAAGTGCAGAACATCCTTTATCTTAAGTTGCATAATATTGTTTAACAAAATCTGTTTGCAGTTTTGTAAGTAAGTGTCAGATCTGGTAACGTTTCCACACGTTTTTCCTCTGTCTCCAGGGAGATAATAATTATGTCTTAACATTTAGGAAACACCTACTACTTTGTCAGCTTCCATTTGTTTATACAGAGTTGTACATTACTTTTGCACCACAGATTCCAGTGGTTTTGTTTTTTGAAATAATAAGCACTTCTAAAATCATGCCCTGTGGTGTGAAAGCACTCTCTGTTTAAAGAAAGAAAAACATTGAGAATCATAGGGCATGATTCTCAATATGTAGCAGAAAATAATGTCCTTAAACTTCATTTTTGAAACTTTTTTTTTTCCCCCAAACCGGCAAGCAAAAGAATAAATAACCAAGGAGTTCTCTATAATTTTTGGCATTAGTTCTAGATAATGTCGAGGTAAAGGGAGGTACAAGGGTCTGAAGCTCTTGTAGGAAGAAAATTCGTGTGGCTAAAGCACACCTAGAGTTGAAGCTGGCTGTGTCTGTGAGAGAAAATAAAAAGGGTTTTTTTAGATATGTGAATGGAAAAAGGAGAACTAAAGAATACATAGGGCCGCTCCTTGACAGGGAAGGTCTTCTCACAGACGATGACATAGGCAAAGCAGAGACGCTTAACGCCTTCTTTGCCTCTGTCTTCAATGCCGATGATGGGCTTCGGGACCCAGGGTGCCCCGAGCTGGAGGACCGGGACGGTGGGGATGACAAACTCCCAACCGACCCTGAACGTGTGCGGGATCTGCTACTCCACCTGGATCCCTACAAGTCCATGGGTCCGGATGGGATTCATCCCCGGGTGCTGAAGGAGCTGGCGGACGTCATCGCGGAACCTCTCTCAATTATTTTTCAACGATCCTGGGAGTCTGGAGAGGTCCCGGTAGACTGGAAGCTGGCAAATGTTGTGCCGATTTTCAAGAAGGGTCAGAAAGAAGACCCTAGCAATTACAGGCCTGTCAGTCTCACGTCAGTGCCTGGTAAAATCATGGAGAAGATGGTTCTCGAACGTATTGAGGCGCACCTGGGGGACAAAGCAGTCATTGGTCCCAGCCAGCATGGGTTTGTGAAGGGTAGGTCCTGCCTAACTAACCTGATTTCCTTTTATGATAAGATCACCCGTATGGTAGACCAAGGGAAACCAGCTGATGTGATTTTTTTGGACTTCAGCAAGGCTTTTGACACGGTTTCCCATAGGATCCTACTGGACAAAATGTCCACCATACAGCTAAATAAAAGCATCATACGATGGGTGAGCAATTGGCTAACGGGCAGGGCCCAAAGGGTTATGGTGAATGGGGCTGCGTCAGGCTGGCGGGCGGTCACCAGTGGGGTCCCTCAAGGCTCCATTTTAGGGCCGGTACTTTTCAATATTTTTATAAACGATCTGGATGTAGGAATAGAAGGCATTTTGAGCAAGTTTGCTGATGACACCAAACTTGGAGGAGTTGTAGACTCGAATGAGGGTGGAAAGGCCTTGCAGAGGGATCTGGATAGGTTGGAGAGCTGGGCGATCGCCAACCGCATGAAGTTCAATAAGAGCAAGTGCCGGGTCCTGCACCTGGGACGGGGAAACCCTGGCTGCACGTACAGACTGGGCGATGAGACGCTGGAGAGCAGCCTAGAAGAGAGGGATCTGGGGGTTGTGGTAGACAACAAGTTGAATATGAGCCGGCAGTGTGCCCTGGCAGCCAGGAGGGCCAACCGTGTCCTGGGGTGCATCAAGCACGGCATTGCTAGTAGGTCGAGGGAGGTGATTGTCCCGCTCTACTCTGCGCTGGTGCGGCCTCACCTCGAGTACTGTGTGCAGTTCTGGGCACCACAGTATAAAAAGGACATGAAACTGTTGGAGAGTGTCCAGAGGAGGGCTACGAAGATGGTGAAAGGCCTGGAGGGGAAGACGTACGAGGAACGGCTGAGGGCACTGGGCCTGTTCAGCCTGGAGAAGAGGAGGCTGAGGGGAGACCTCATCGCAGTCTACAACTTCCTCGTAAGGGGGTGTCAAGAGGCAGGAGACCTTTTCTCCATTAACACCAGCGACAGGACCCGCGGGAATGGAGTTAAGCTGAGGCAGGGGAAGTTTAGGCTGGACATCAGGAAGGGGTTCTTCACAGAGAGAGTGGTTGCACACTGGAACAGGCTCCCCAGGGAAGTGGTCACTGCACCGAGCCTGACTGAATTTAAGAAGAGATTGGACTGTGCACTTAGTCACATGGTCTGAACTTGGGTAGACCTGTGCGCTGTCAAGAGTTGGACTTGATGATCCTTAAGGGTCCCTTCCAACTCAGGATATTCTATGATTCTATGATTCTATGATTCTAAATTTGGTCAGCTGCCCTTGGCCCCAGGGTGCCTGCAGCCTTTGCTGCAGCTGCCCCTTAGTTAGGGAGGGGGAAGCACCCTTTCACCTGCAGCTGGTGCACAGCTCCTGGAGTGTAAATGCTACATGCAGCAGTTCATGCAAGGATGCAAAGAACCAGACCAGCCGGAGGTGTTCTCAGCTATTGTGGCAGCACACAAGTTGCCCAGCAGGTGTTGGAGCAGCTTTCCCTGCCAGGATGACTAGGTAAAATGTGGGACTGCTGCTGAATGGGACAGGGACCCTTGTGACTCAGAACATGGAAAAGGTAGAGGTACTGAACGCCTTCTTCACCTTAGTTTTTATTGGCAAGGCTGACCTTCAGGAATCTTGCCTCAACAGTGATAAAAAGGGAGTGTCTGCTCTATACCTAGTGATCCTGCACTGGTAAAGTAAAATGCAGTCACTTGCAAGCCTTCCTTTACAACCGATTCCTCAAACACTAAACAGTGTTTTGCTGTTATTTATATATACTCTTTTGCCTCAAGCTATGCAGAATTTTTGTGAACATTTTTAGCTGGATTTCTGTTTACATAATCTTTAGCAATCAAGCCTTAAAGTATCTAAGTTAAAACAAAATAATTTATGAGCAGATATTGTGAAAAGTGTGAAGAAAATAATTCATCAGAGTTTTGCAACCTCAGAATTCATTCTCAAGACAAGCATAGATGATGACTAGTTTCTAGTTAATACACAGTTCTCTAGCAATAGTATTTTTCCTTTCCAGTATTCAGTACTGATAAAATAATAGAATCCCCAAGGCACAGTATTGTCTAACTCCTTTAAAGTGAATGTGTGCAGCTATGTCTTGCTCAATCTCTACTCCTGAGTTGTAGGAATAGTCTGGTAGTTTGGTTAAGAAATACTCTACCTATTTAATTTTCAATTGCAAACTTTTAAAATTGGAATTAAAGATGGATATAGTAACAAATAAATAAATAAATAAAAAGAATCTATGTTGATAATAGGTGAAAGTCCTATAGAGCAAAGTAAAGAAAAACATGAAGGATTAGTTTCAGAATTTTACATCTCATTTGAAATTTTCAATGTTGTAAGAGTTTTACCCCTTTCTAAAATAATTGTTTAATCCTGAGAAGTGTTAGGCCAATAGCAGAAGTTCATACCTTCTCTACATAAGCAGCAGTCTGCCATATGAATAGACTTCTCATCTGCTCCGTGGTTGTGTTCGTTACAGGGATGTGTTCTCATCTTTTGGAAGCTACAGAAATCACTACATGGGTGTTTGATTCTTACATGTACATAACCTCTTAGGTTTAACTGTGCAAGCATGGCTTTGAGTTGATGGTATGTTTTATCAGTACATAAACAGGTATTTGTTTATATTTGTCTAATTATTTTTGGTTTTGGAAAAAGAAAAAAAATCAACTGCAACAACATCTTGTTTTTAATCTCAGCAGTTGTCACAGGTGTGGGATAACAATAAAAATATTGCATTTTACATCACTGTGCACTCTGCTAGAGAGCTCTACTGAGACTTAATCTACATGCAACATCTCTGCAGCATGTAAAGGCTTTAATAAGAGAAAGTCAATGAGCCTCATGTACCCTTTATAAAACATGACATAAGGCAATATAATTAAAACTAAACTTATTTCCTGTGGTGAAATTAACTTACAGAAATGAAGGTGTTTATTTATTAAATAGGATCTCTGGAGCTCTTGCCTTATTCTTACCCCTCCTGGGAAGGTTTTGATTGTTTGCTTCCTTTCTCTTGCCTGCTTGCTGTGTAATTTAAAACTGATATCTTCCTTTGGGAAACAAAATTTGATCAGAGAACGGCCTGCATCACCAGCTAAACAAATTACGAGTGTTTTACTCACTTTTCTTTCCCTATTTGTTTTTTCTTCCCCTAACTATAAGAAGAAAAAAAGGTGTGTGGTGGTATTAAAAACATAGTAGTACAAAGCAATTTTTTTAATTTTTTTTTTTTTTCAGTAACAAGGAGAGTCTTTCCTTTCAGGGTAGGTAAATGCAGGTGTTCTTTTATTATCATTTTCTTTTGGTAGCAAAAGAAGACAGGTGTCTGCCTTTTATTTTCTTCAGTCTTTTTGTTTCTTTGTTTTGTTTCCCATGATCAAATCTTTTGATTTTCATTGTTTTTCTTCTAGAAAATGAACTGGCTGAGTACAGCTGATTTATATTTTAGAACACATAATTTACAGAAGAACCAAATAGTTACATGAACTCATTGTTGATAAATTACTTTAAAATGACCAGCAGTGCTTTTACAATGAAATTTTTACAAATTTTAAAATACAAAGCAAAACTGCACAGTGTTGTTTCTTTTGTTAAGAAAAGCGAGTATCAGTCAATGGCTAAAAGAATTATGACCAAAATCAAAGAAGTATGTTATTATTTATTTTTTTCTTTGTGTGTTATAGTTTTTGTTGAGACTTCTGCAAACAGAAGTTTTCTCTTAATGTAAAAGCACATTCCCTTATGGACAAAATCAAATCTTCAAGCTCATATGCTTCAGTTGAATGAGTTTGAACCTGGATCTTATATAGATCTGATCTGCATGGTTTGTATTTCTACAGTAATACAGGTGGAAGAATAGTTAGTCCTTTTAAGAGAATAATTTAATGAAGTGTATTTTCATAACACCACAAGCATAGGCAGAAAGTTTAGGTCTGGCAGTCTTTATAGAGAAGTAGTAACTTGTGACTTTTGCTAAGTAAAAAAAAAATAAAAATAAATATTTTGCACGCCTATAATAGTGTGTATATAGAATTAAGTTTTTAGTAAAATCATCATTTCTTCCTGTATGTTGTAGAGCTGAGAATAGTTAACTGATGCCACTGAGGTTTCATATTCTAATTGGAAAGAGAATTTTTTCTCTTTTTTTCTAGCAATAGTTGTTGAAATTGTGCTTGAAAATTCACAAAATAAAAATAAGTAGCCAGCACTTCATCACCCTAACAGTGGAGCTTTTTAGAACTCTAATATTTAGAAACATCAATATTTAGTTTATCAAAGTTTAGAAGACTTTGAGGCAGGATCTTGTACTTACTGAAAGAGCTCATATTTCAGGTAAAAGGGAGCTAGTAGTGTAGTTCACTAAACAGAAAGAAAGTTAAGAGAAAGCTGAATTTCATATTACAGAAATGGCAGGGCAACTTCTTGGATGTTCTTCAATTATTAATGTGAAAATTGTGTTGGAATTATGTTATTCCATTTGTTCTCACACTGCACATAATAGGAACAAATTGATAACTAAACATACAAAGATTTTGCATTTCTCTAGATCAAGTAATTTTTCATATTTTTTTTAGCATATATGAAGTGATTGGGTTTATTAACATACAATTTCCTGAAATTAAGCAGTATGTGATTCTGAAATGCTGCTATAAAGATTTTGTTCCACAGGGTAGTGCATCAGATGAGTCACAAAGCAGAAGACTAACTGTTACCCAAAATAAATAGATCTTTTATTAAAAGGTGATTTGGTTTTACCATAGTTGTGAGTTGATCAAGAAACAAACAATTTGGATTGACCTTTATAGGAACTATCAAGGGGTACCAACGTGACAGTAAAAGTTGTCCCAGTGGAAGTTAAAAAGTGTCCTTAGCCTTTAAAAAACAAACAGAACTCTACATGTATATATGTGTGTGTGTGTGTGTATTTTCCTGAGGCTCTTGTGTTATTTTACTGTTTTAACTTGTCTTTTTTCACCTAACTTTGCAAAGTGGCAGGGAAACGGGCATTAAAGGATTCATAAATTGATCGAAAGTCCTTCTGGAAAAGTATTGTATAAAAGAGAGCTGAAGAATAAATATATTTTGTTTCATAAGAACTGGTTTTGATTCTTCTAAAGCTTCTCATCTTATCAACTTTAATACTTTTATTTTGAATTTTTTTCTCATGTCCTGGAGTAACACAAATTTTCCATAGGCTTGTGGCTGCCTTACTATGCACTTTTCAACTTCTGTGGATGTGTAATTGCTAAAGAAGTTACTTTTTCTCCTTGTGTAATACGGCATTGGTGTTATAAAGTGTGTTCTCTCATTTTAAAACAATTAGTCCTAAGAAATGTAATTGAATGAAATTATATTCATGAGGGAGGTAAACACCAGGGAAGGAGAAGAACTACTTAAAATAAAGGACAATATTGGTTCATGAACTAATGGATGTAAGCTGGCTGTGAATAAATTCAAGCAGGAAAATCAAAGAAGGTTTCTAATTGTTAGAGCAGTTAGGTTCTGAATGGTTTTTCAACCAAAGCAGAAACATAATCACTCAGGAAGGGGTTTGATTACCTTATGAAAAGGATTATGTTACACAGTGATTGTTATAGCTTGGGACTGGACTGAAAGTGGTGATCCCCTCCTGTCCTGGAATCGAAGTGCATACTTTGAGACTTGTTTACAGTATTGATTCTGTTTTTTTACCAAGCCAGAAATTTCTTCTTATATGTCCTGATGGATGCATAAGTCTCGTTCACATTGATTTTAACCACAAGGTCAGCCCTCGTAGCTGTATGCAGTTTGATGTGTTAATTCTCAGGGGTCAACCTGGAGTCTCTCAATTCCTTGTATGAAAGGATGGCAAGTTAGATACAAGGACAGTTAGATGGAAACTGAAGATTTATTGCATCTCAGTTCCCTGAAATTACATGAAGAAAGTTTTATAATTGTTCTGCCTGACAATGTATACACATAAAAGAAGAGAACATCTAAAAACAAACAAACCACTTTTTTCTCATTACCATTACTCATTTTTAAAACAAACCAAAATAGTCCTCTGAAAACTGCACTAGAGCAGTCTGCTTGAGCAGTTTAAATGTTACCAACTGTAATCTAAAATAACTGATAAAATGGAATGCGTTTGTACTTCTCTATTTAGCCATTTTTTTCCTGTATCTGTCTATAGTGTTTAAATAAATGCAAGTGCACTAGCAAGGAAATGAAAACTTACCTCATTAATAATGTGTGTAGCCTTGTACAATGACACACTCCCGTGACTTGTACTGCCTCCAGTGCTGACTGTGATAGACATAATTTCCTATTGATTCAGCCCACAGACCATATTTCTAAACTATTTTGCACTAGAACTTAATTTCTGTTCTTGCTTTAGGTTTTTTTCCATGCAGGAAACTAACCAGTTTCTGAGTTGCTGTCAGGAAGGAGACTTAAAGGGTATTGAGCTGACTTGCAGATTCTTGAGAACTGGCCGTCATTTTATTTATTTATTTATTTATGTTGGTTTTTTTTGTTTGTTTTTTTCATTTCCTTATCCAAACCTGACATTTGATTTCATATATATATTTTCATCAAAATGTCACATTATTGCTTGAATTATCCAGAAAGGTGTTGCTACTGGAGTTCTTTAAGTCCTCATTCCTGTACTCTTTGCCATCTTTGTACTTTTAGTTTGAGACTCAATGCTACATGGATTGATTCAATCCTTTCTGAAAGTCATACTGTGGAAACTGAATTGGTATCTATTTAAATAAAAAGTTATTTTCACCATCAATAATAGTAAAATAAATAAATAATCCAGCTGCCTACTGCCCACTCAGAAATGGACATCTAGTTGTACAGGTTGATAGTGAATATATTTACTGGCATGTGTCAGGTGAGCATTTGATGTAATGAGTCTAATTAGGAAGTTTTCTTTGAGGCTTAGCATCTATAGCATTGAGTAGCTGCTTGAGTGTACTGGTGTCAGGGCATAGCAGAAGGCCTGTTATTACTTTAATATGTTAAAAAGAGAACACTCCTTAATGAAAACGTATTTTTATTATGTTAGTCTATGTTAAGATGTGCCTGTGTATTAAGGGTGCACTCCATTAACCTTTCACATGCAGAGTTAGATTAGAATATGGAATGGAGCATCAGAGGGTCTTTCAAGACAAAGTTGAAAGAATCCCTTGTGTAGTATATGAAAGGCTGGCCTTATGCCATCTGGCAATTGCTTTGATCATATTTCTCTTCTGGGAAGGTGGTTTTCATATTACTAGACTCTTACAGATATTTTCAATAAGCTATTATGAGAGAAGCGACTAAACACAGTAAGTCTTTGATGTCCATTTGATTTGTCAATGATTATTATGGGGGACTTCATTCTGAAGTAATTTTGTTTACCAACAACAGTGTCTAATTAAATCAACTGAATAACAATCTGGAAAAAAAAAAAAGCCTTATTTCCTTTCTGGAAAAATTGAATTTAGGAACGGGTTCCATATTCATGTTTTATTTACAATTGTAAATGCACATTTTTCATCAATATTTTCTGACAGGTTTGTATTGGATTTAGGCCCAGAAGGTTTTCTGCAGATGTAAGGTTTCCAAAAGCTATTGTTTTAGTGATTTTTCACAGTGTATTATAAATGGCTTGTTTTCTTTACTGATTTCTCTTCATTTCATTCTATCTGAAGACACACTCTGCAGATTAATGTATTCCTACTGGGTCCAGGCCCAGTTAGTTTAGCCTTATGTTAACTGTTCTTGTTTTTGCTGTGGTTGGGGACTACGGCTTTGAGTACTTCATGTGTGGAACTAAAGATTTATAATCTGTGAAGCCTTCGTTTGCCAGTCTGGCATAAACGCACAGCATGTTTTCTCTTCTCCTGGCGATAAATAACCTTTAGGATATAGCACTTCACTTTCAAGCATGTCTTAGTAGTTTGTAGTGTTTAACAGATACACTTGAAGACTTTTTTTTTTTTTTTTTTGTAACTTCTGGGTGATGTTGGATTTATTTGTGAACAGAGTGAGTGATAATGCTTTCTACCAATACATAGTAAAATGATCTTTAAAATATATATTGTTATGGTTTAACCTGGCCAGAAGCAAAACACCACACAGCCATTCACTATATATATATATATATCCTCACTGAAAGGAGGAATAGGAAATAACCTTTGTTTCTGTGGTGTGACTTTTCAGATTATTTTTTCTTATCAGAATGAATTTTATTAATGCCACAGACATGGCACAAATGTTGTAAAACAAAATTTTAAAGAAACACAAGAAATTAGGGTAATGAGATGGAAGAAACAAAGGAAGGGCTTGCAGAAATGTTCATGACCTACCTTTGTTGTTGCAGTAGGTGATAACATCCCATTAGCTTCTTGTAGAATTTTACTGAGAGTGAGTGAAAGGGACAGTGAAATTTGTTTTAGCTCAACCTAAATGCATTCGCAAGTCCTGACTTGTATGGGTTATCAGTTAGGTTTAGACTCTCTTAACTCTGGGACAGGTTAGCTGGTGGGAGGTAGAACATAGATCTCATCAGGGTTTAGTCTTTTGAGATATGGTAGGTGAGAGTTTTGCTCTCTGTTTCTATAGATTTATTTATTTATTTTATTTTATTTTTTCCATTGGAGAGACATCTCCATCTTCATCTACATCTTAAAATGCACATAATTTTCTATTCTACCATCGATTCATCTACACAGCAAGCTCTTTGAGGTTCTTATTTACACCTTCTAACGGGATCCTAATCCTATTTGAAAATCAGGTGGCTGTGATGTCAGCCAGGTAAATGAGTTAATGGTAAGTGACTTTGGCCACACACAGCTGCCCTGCTATTATATTGCAGTTTCTGTGCTGCTGTTTACTGGAATATGTTATTTCTCATGCAGATGAACTCTCTTAACTATTAAACAAGGAACTGATTCCCTTTGGTGTAGGAAGCTTATGCCAGAACTGTTTGTGGGACAATTTATGCTCTCTTTTGTCCCACCAGAGACGTGCATTGCAGGATAATTATTACATCCAGTACGTAGGGGGGAAGAAAGCCTATAAAAATAAATAAATAAATAAAGCACACACTACTAACAGAGTAGTTCACAAGGAAAGTGTTAAGAACAGGAAGATATTCCTAACTGATGTTGGAGGAATTCATTTGTTCCTTAAACGTTTTTTTGGGGTCTTCTTTTGCAACTGAATGTTTTCCTTTGAAATGTTTCCAGTGTCAGTGGTAGCTGCAGTTACCAGTTGTGTAACAGGCAGGCATGTTAGGACTGTTCAATATACAAGATTAAACATTAATCTTAAATTTATGTAGAATTTATTTTTTCCTATAAAATAATCCCAAACCCCAAGAAACCCTCTTGTTTTTCATTATAATAGTTTGCAATTTAACTTCCCTATGGTGGCATGCTAACTTCATCAGTAACTGAGCATTCTGTATGCTACAAAATTCTGTGACTGGGATTGATTGCTGTTGGACTGTTCCTTCAGTGGCTCAAAAGGCGATTCTGTAATGAGTGTAAGAATCATAGCATCAGAGAAGAGAGTGTGGGTAGCTGTGGATAATGTTTTTGGATTTAAAGTTTGCCTTTTTTTTGACAGAAAAAATAAAATAGAATAATAACTCTGATTCAAGTGATTCTGGCCCTGGTTTTCTAAAATTAGGTATTTTAAGTATGTGAGTCTGGTAATAAATCATTAGGGAATATAAGAGCAAGTTGGATGTGGAGAGCTGGATACAATGATCCTAAGTGCTTTATATCTTTGAGAATAAAACCATATGTTTAGTAGACTCTTAGTCTGAAACAAAATGTAGAGTTTATTTCATTGTCTGCTGAACAGAGAAATCAAATAATATTTAATTAATATTGGTTCTATTTTAATACAATTCTTGTTGCTTTAACATAAGCTGAGGTGACCTGGTTAGACTTGATTCATGAGAAATTTTCAAGTACATGTAGCCCTTGTTGTTTAAAAAAAAAAGTCTGTTGTACCAAAGTAGAAAAGGATGATATTCAAAGTTTTTATATTTTCATTGTAAATAACGGTTATTATGTGTTACCTTCAATAAGTGCATTCAAAACCAGTATTTGCATACATTTTACTCTCCAGATGTCTGAATAAGTCAAATGTTAAGAATGAAATGAATCTCTACAACAGACTGTTTTGCATGGCTGATGCTTGTTGCAAACACAAAGGAGTGGCCTAGATCTTCTGGGTCACTGACTGCTGCCTTGTGCTATCACAGGCAACATTTATAAAATCACTTTTGTGTATTGAACCTGCTTCAGATTGTTTTCAGTTTCATGCATGGGTCTCATAGCCTGCCTTACTAAGAATCTGTACTGTATAATTCAATAATGCGTAGTTATATGTGAGTGCTCTGGAAAAAAAAGTGAAAATTTGACAATACATTCAAAAAATATGTAATCTTCTAATTGTGGTTGCACCCTTAATCTCGTTCTTCCCCTAAGAAAAGCTCGCTCTTTCAAAATGTGAAACCGTGTTAGCTGAATAATAAAGGTCTTACATAAACTCAAGACTGCATTTTTTAAGAACTTAGAGGTCAAAGGCCCACCTACTTCTCCACAGACTCCTTCAAGTGATTTGTCGCATGCCTTTCTTAAGAAAAGAAGACCTATAGTTCATTTCACAGTTACGCTGTTTGCTGTGCTCCATTTTGCTCGGGAATTTTAGATGCTTTCTCCATGGTGAGTATTTCCATTTAGCTAGTTTTGACTCATAAGAAAGTTTTCTCTAGGGAAGAGAAATTCATGTAATTAATGAAAATGCACTGTGGACTTGTAACAAAAAAGTTACAGAAAAAACAGAACATCACTTCTATGAAACTGTTGAGAGAAACTTTGTTTTAATGCCTGCTGAGAAGCATTGCACTGAAGGAAGCTTTGACCACTTCAGCACAACCTTGAAACTAGCACATTCACCTTGATGATAACGTGGCAAGACTTGCGTTGGGATGTGGTGGATGGCTAGTTGTTAAAATTCAGCTTCCCAAATTGGTCCCCTGGATTTCTGCTGTTAAGGAGAAAGAAAAGTGAAAATGTATGCCTTCTTCAGTACTGAGCATTTTAACTGTCTCTTGGATACAAGAAACTAAAGCCAGCTCCCACTGTCTATCTGAAGTGCTAAAAGCCTCAGCTGTCACAACTTCCAGCTTTCTTTTGACAAATTATGTAATGGTATCTCATACTTGATGTGGAAAAAAAGGTCAAAAGAGTGGCCTTTTGCATGGGATAAATGAAATAAGAGTATTAGACAAGGGAGAGGAGGGACTGGAGGACAGCGGCGCTGCCTAATTTTGTGTCTGCCACAGGAGGGTGAAAGTGCAGGACAGAGTGTAGCATCTTTACTATGTCTTTATTTATTTTAGTTTTGCTCTTGGCCATTTAAGAAGACGGTAGAGTATCACTGCAAAATGAAATTAGCAGTTCTGACAGTGGCTAGTTTCTGTGAAAATATCCTTGCTGGTTCTCCTGTGGAGTAGCTTCAGCAGCCTGCCTTCCTAACTGTTCTTAACAGCATGAATCCTGATTTTACCATGTGGAAGCCAACTTTGTCACAGCAGGGACAAGACAATGTGCATGTGTAGCTGCAAAAAAGCTGAAGGAGTCCCAAATCACTGCAGTCTCTGCAGGGTCCACCTTTATGCTTCAGTAATTTTTCTATCCATTAAGATAACTGCATCGACATAATGGAGTTTTTATATACTGATTTGGAAAGGGAAGTCTAAGTTTAGGGGAGAAAAATGAACAGTGTGGAAGAAGTGAAAAGCAAGGAGATAGGAAGCATAAAACAGATCTTAGCTAACAGTCTGCGTAACATATATGTTATAATTAGACACTGTTACAGAAAGTAGGACCCACAGGTTGTGCTATTACATGCCACTACAGAAAAGCAAGGCTCTACATATTTTGCTCAATTGCATTTTGTGTGTAGGTTAATTTTGGTCAATACCAGATAATCAAAACCATGAATTGAGTGAAAATGTTGTGAGAAGGATTTTATTCCCCCATAGTTCTAATTAGGATTTTTCTCAAAGCATTAAGTAAGACCAATGTGATGCTCCTTTTGTTTTAAAATGTGTAACCAGGTTTTATTAACAGCTCATACTTACTTTCAGAGAGACTATTAATACAGCTGCTCAATAGATGAGTATTTGCATTTAGTTAAATAGAAAAACAAAAAGAAGCAGCACAAGCTACTGTACTTCCGTTGTCATAATAAAATATTTTGTTGGAGGTAATAGGAGATAATAGTGAACAGAAGTGCGTTATTTACTTTTTTCATTTCTTCCATTTACCACTTTTATTAGCCTTCATGAATAGAACAGAAGACCTGGCAGAAGAAATGGAATTAGAGGTGATTGTTTCATATGGTAGCAGAGAGGGCTGGGTGATGCAATCATGGGAAAATGTTATCTCCAAGAATGAGTCTGAACTCTATTGTTATGGGCTATTTTGATGCACACATGTGTTGTGTGCTCCCTTCCCTCTGCTTCCTTTGTTTGAACTTACTCGCTACAAAGGCAAAGCTTTTTGTTAATTTTCCTGCTAAAATCTGTAGTCTTCAAGTGCAGTGAGTCTGTCCAGATAATTTTTCAGGTTTTGATTAATATGCAGACATTTGGCCTTCATCTGTAGCGCAAAGGAAATTTTTTTTTTCCCATAGCTAGGTAAATTCAGTTAATCTATTTTCTTCTACACATCTATGCTGAATATATAAAATAAGGGCACGATGTTATATATCTGAATGTAGTTCTCTTGAGTGCTTTAAAAGGTGAACAAAGCATCAGGCAGTTATATTTGTGTTTTACATTTATTGTATAATAACATTCCAAAAACTGATGATATAAGGCTTTTTACTTGGTTCTGTGCTGCAAGGGGCAATACAATCAAACACTGGAAGTGTCACTATATACAATACTCCAGTTGCATCATAGCAAATTTCCTGTTCTTACAGTTTAAGAGAATTCACAGAACAGCAAACAGCTTTGAATGCATTTGAAAATACAATATTCTGAGTAGTAATAAAACAAGCTGAACTAAAACCCCAAGCTGAAACAGGAAATGCTGCTTCACGGTGGTAATTTGCATTCATACATAGTAGGCTACTGTTATAAAGGTAGGAAAATACTATTATTCTATGTCAATATGTTTGTAAGGGATGGCATTAGACATCAGTGTTCCCTGTTGCTGGCTCTGCAACGTTCCAGCAGTTCCTGAAACAGAAACAATGCTTTCTTACCTACTGCTAAGTGGCAACAATGGATTGAATACTTGACCTGAAGCTCTAGAACAATGTAGAAGTTGTAATACATAAAATAGAAAAATAGTTGTAGCTAAAGTAAAATATGGTGTGTTTTTATAAGAACTGGAGCCTCTAATTCAATACCCAATTGAAAAGGAACATAGTATTTATTATGTTCATTGTTCAAAACCAACGTTTTAAAACAAGTTATAGAGAGTATATGTTCTACTACGGCTAATTTCTTGTTGCAGGTCTTGCTCATTCAAAGCTCTTTTGTGGAACATTGTCCTGAATATGCTCTGCATTATGGTACCTTCTGTATACATGTTAGAAATGTTAAGGGAGTTTGTGTGAGTAATAAGTACAGTTTTTGCATGCATTTCTTGTCAAAATGGAATGGATCATAAATTATTTCCTCAACGCAAAAGCCTGTAATGCATATTTCCCTTTTCTGTTGCTGGAGAAACACTTTAGTTGGAAGTTACAATCTGCTTATTTTATCAGCTAGCCCTTCAATTGAACTCATTTAATTACCATTTTTCTTTAAAACAACAATACCTTTTTCTCGCTGCATGCCAGGGAAAATGAGGATAAGAGTACACAGTGCGTAAGTCTTATATCACTACACCAGCAAGTATTGTACAAAAGAGATGGTAGCTCACTACTTTTCATTTATTTAATGGAGGCAATAAAGATTATGAAAAAAAAAATCACTAGGGAGATGCAAAGAGCATTTTGTAATGCCTAAGGTAAGTTTCTGAGGTATAAAACACTTGATAAAATATTTCTAAATTGACTATAAACAGCCTCATATCTCAAATTCTTATTTTAAAAAGTTTTATATATGCACATATTTTTATAGGCAGTTATGATGGTTGCTAAACCAACTCTACTGAAGTGTTAATCACTTTAAGTGGTCAGTTTGATTAATAGTGAAATACCTTTAAGTTTCTTACTAATTTTTCATAGGCAAGTATTAATGACCAAGATGGCCTTAACAGTATTTAGTTTAATAGGCCATGTAGAGGCCTGATCCTGCTCTCATTGCAATTTTCAAATTCCAGTGTAGTTGGCAATCACCCATACTCTGTGGCTTTGTTCATTTCTGCTTTAGTGTGTTCCTTTTTCTGGTTTTAAAAGAAAAAAACTGGAGCTCTGCAAAATCAGCTGTTAGCACTACAATTTCTCAAACATTTTGTGGATGGCTTATTTCTGAATATTATGTTATACGCACGTTCTACATGTTTACTTAACATAGTTTGTGCATGGTATATGTAAATTAAGTGCACCGATTTTGATGCAATCTACCTAGCTAAATATTATCACACTTCAAAAAGTTCCTGAAGAAATGCAAACCTTTCTTATCTCTGTCCTCATATTCTCAGCTGAGAATCTTCTATTATCACAGGTAAAGCTGAAACTAGTATTTTATTCTGCCTTCTGTTCCATTGTCTGATAACTCTTGACTGTTGGTGCAGGGTATTTGACAAGATTAATGATACAGCTAACCTCTTTGTTCTACTCTCATTACCAGTATTTATCTTAAAATCCACTTGCAAGAAGGTAGTATGAGCTCTTGAATGTGTAAGGGACTGAATATCTTTTTAACCATTAAGCTTAAAGCCACACTCATGTTTGGGAAAGATGCAGCCTTAATAAAATACACAGCTCTGGAGTAAATGTAGCATATTTTGATAGTCAAGAAAGCTGGAAAAATACTATGTGAAGTCTGAGAAATGAGTCTCTGTATACTTAAGCTCATAATTCATTGACTTAACACTTTCTATAAATGCTCCATTTTAACTATGCAGAATGTTCTTCACTGAATACTATTTATGTGTTATAGAAAATGTAGACAGTGCAATTCCTATTTGTACTGTTGGCTAGTTGAAAGTTAGTATTTCTGCATTTGTTTCCTATTCTTTATTCCATTTTTTCCCAAAACTATGTTACTATATAGTAAGTATGGGAGACTACAGATGGGAGAGAGCTTTTACTGTCAACATTCACTTTTTATAAGGGACAAATAAATCTAATGCTACTGTCCAGCCATAAAGATGTCTTGTGTAAATCTAAAACAGTTAGATGTGTTTTTACTGTGTTATATGGTAGGGCCACACCTTCTGGGTGGTTGCTGTATCTTAGGAGTTGAAAAGTCAGTTAATCACAGTGAAGAGCTCTGCATAGCTACTTACTCCTGGAAATGCAGAAAAAAGGAGTGCAAGAGAAAAGTGCAGTAAGCACTTGTTCAGCAAGTTGTTGCATTTTTGTAGTTAAGTATCAGTGGTTTTTTTGTACTTCCCCACTTCTGTGAGGACCTTTTGAAGTATTTTGAGTGGAAAATTATATCAAATTTTGATTAGCCAGGAAATCTTAATTCTCAAGTGGGCCTTGATGGAAGAAGTTCCATTTTATACTGTGTAGGTCATTGATGTTTGATGTAGAGCATGGCAGGGACTCTGCTAGGAGATCCTTCAGTGGGATCAGTCCCTTCAATGGGACCTTCCTGCCTCACAGTGGTGACTTCCTCACAGGGCATTCTGCCAGGCACTCTGAATGCAGCTGTTTCTAGCATGCAACTGTATGCACATATTCACAAATATGAAGGTTTGGATATGTTACTAAGGGTAACAGAAAATGTTGATGCTGATGTAAGTATTATTTAATATATATTAATATAATCTCTAATTAAAACACTATTCAGTAACTAGTGGATGAATTTGATTTTGAATGCTTTTATGAAAAAGATGAATCACATATGCAATATATAACCTGTAGATAGCATGATGATCAAACTTGTGTGGCACATATCGCTGTACTTGTATTTCCAGATAATTTACAAATCAAAGTGCAAGTTATGAGCAGCAGACAATGTTGTTTCTTGTTGTGGAGTATCAGGCATGGGCATAGTCTCCTGGAATTAAAAAAAAACAAACAAACAACAACAAAAAACTACTCAATTCAATAGGAAATATGTTTACATAGGTGTGAATAAAAATAAACCAACAATATAAATGTAACTTTTTTTTTTTTTTTGAAAGATGACTAGAAAGCCTAGAAATTGACTAAAATGTGAAAAGGAAGCATTTTGAGCTGTAATAAATAAAACACTTATCTAGAAAAAAAAATAAAATAGAGCCAGTAGTCAGGGAGCAGCCTCATGTGATTACTTGGTGAAATGCTTTGTGCAAAATGGATGTTTTGGAATATTGAAGTTGCAAGAAAAAGTAAAAATATTCTGTACTTAAAAATCAGGGTATTAAAACATGGGGGAAAGTGTATTGACCGAATGAAGTATATTTCTGTCATAGTAAACACCAT
Source organism: Anas platyrhynchos (assembly GCF_047663525.1). NCBI lineage: Eukaryota > Metazoa > Chordata > Aves > Anseriformes > Anatidae > Anas > Anas platyrhynchos. The sequence continues at coordinate 43,337,988 of NC_092590.1, read as the reverse complement.
TAAAATTAAATTGCAGGTGAAAGTAAATAGAGTATTTTCATCAAATATGAAAATAAATAATATACAGTAATGTTTTAAATAGGAAATAAAAAAAGTTACGCTACTACAAATATTCCTCTGGAATTAGATACGTTTGTTCACATCTTTCATGTAGATGCTATTTAACAAACAAGGATAAGTAAAAAGAATAGATGTTTCGCTTTGGATATCTGCTAAATAACTTCCATCTCCAGTTCCAGTGGATTTGACACTGGTCTCCTTTCACCTAAATCAAGCAGATTTAAGCCCTTGCATGAATTAATCAATGCCAGACTAGGACAAATGGTCCAGATTGTAAGCATTTGTTATAGCAGATATCTCAAAGATCTGTTTCACCTGATTATCACTCAGTCATGGAACCACAACCAGAAGAAATGCAATAGCTGACTGACTTTGACTTTTGTCTGACTTGAGGGTGAGAAATATTTTCCTTCAAAAAAGTTATCTCAGCCATAGGACAGAAGCAGGAGTTCCACTATAGTGAGTGTCTTCTGTATAACCAATTGATGCTGGACAAACCCAGTATCGTTTAACATTTGGAGAAACTCTTGAATAGGAATGGCCAGATGAAATGAAAGAAACAGGGTTAAGACAAGTTCAATGGGAATAAATGTATATGAGAGTTTCCTATTCAAAGCAGTGATTTAGCAGACATACCCTGCTTTCTTGAAATTACTTTGCTTTGCTATTTGAGTAGCTAATAGATTTCACTGGATACTACTGCTATAATCAGTGACAGCACCTTCTAAAGATAGTCAAATATGTTAGAAATAAAGGAACAGCGAGTCAACAGGGAAGAAATACCACTGCTCTTAAACTAACGGTTGTTTGTAAGGGAGTTAGGGGTTGCACTTCATTCAAATGTAGCTGTGTGTTTTTTTTATTTGTTTGTTTTCAGCATTATTACTAAAGATAGAAAAAATAAGGAAGGGGGCTATGTTATATCATTTATAGAGATGTTTTTATTGAGTAACCAGATTCAATCATTTTCTCTAAAGGAATAGGCTTTAGGCTAAAAGTGTTTCCCCTTGTCTGTGCTTTTTACAGCCACCCTCTCCTATGTAATTCATACTGTGGTTGGAACTCAAATATCTCCTGCATACAACTAAAATACAATTTTGAAGCTCAGTGCCTAATTTCTCAACTTTGGTCTTTATCCTGGCTATTAATAAATTTTAACCTGTATCCTGCTATTTAATCAGCAGGACAACAAACAATTTCAGTCATAATATATTATTGCCATGCAGGTATTTTGGTTCTGAGGTAACTTCTGTTTGAAAACTTGATTCAGGTGAAGAAGGAGAAGGGTGTTTATTTCCTCTCTATTTTTGAAGACAGTGACTATAGGGAGTAGCACTAGCTATTGGTGCAAGAGCCAAAACTAAAAATTCAACCTGAAGCAATTGTAATTGTGTGAGGCTGATTCTTACGTTTCGATGGCTCACTGTAGTGTATGCTGCTTATTGTATTTTTGCAAATTCACCAGTGTTTTGCCAATTTGTGTGCCTGAATGTGAGAGAGATGTATCATTACAGACAAAAATCAATGCATTTTTCCAGATGGGTACAAAATGTTGAAATTTTGTTAAAATTAGTCTTATGTACAATTTTAAAATTGTAAAATCTTAATTTATTTTCTTTTTAAGTTAGTTAAACATAATACTAAGCATGTTTTATATTACCACCAGCAAAAGGGACCAGGATTCTACCAGATCTAAACCCCATGCCTTCATCCTAGGATAAAGTTGTCTTTAATCACAAGCATGGTATAAAGATCAACTTGGAAGGAAAGCAAATACTAGCACAGGACTGTAGGTATTGAGAAAAAATAAAAGCCTATCAGTTTTGAACAGCTTTCACTCACATTCATAAAACGGCACAAAACATGTGCATGCAAATACAGAGCAATTTTTTTAAAACTGCATTTAACTGCACCTTCATAATTTCTGAAGATAAGCTGGTCCATTTTTACTGGAAATGAACTCTAATTTAGATCTTTTGTTTATGAATGCTAACGTTGCGAATGCATTAAGATGCAATTTACAAGTGAGTGAATAAATCAGTTTTCAGACTATTAATCTACTGCAGTATGGACAAATACCCAGAAATAATTAAAATGATCAACATGTTGGTATTGCATGCAACCTCCTACAATGTTATTTTGCATAAAAAGGGCAAGGAAGGGGAAAATGTCCATACATTATGGATTTAATTGGCAGTTTCTAGTTATTAGAATAGAGGGTTATTTTCATTCCTAATGTACTTACTGTGAATTTAGTATTTGAGAAAGGCTGATAGGTGAAAGATTAGGTTTAAGGTTGACTTGTGAAAGGTTTAGTACTTTTGGATTGACAGTTCTGGGAATCTGACAGTAGTTATGCAAGGAACGAACACAGCACAGACGGTCCTGCTGCCATCTTCTTACTGTGCACCTACTTTTATCTAGAGCTCATCTGTAGCTCTGAGATGTATTCTTTCAAATCCTGCTTTTTTTTGTTATTGTTTTTTTTTTTGTTTGTTTGTTTGTTTAAATTCACATGCAAGAAGGCTGATCACAATGACAGCAGCATCTCTCTTCAAGATCCCAACCTACTAAAAAATAAGCGTATGAGGGCCGTGTGAGGTATTATATTACAGCCAGTTGATTACTGCTTTTTCTGAGACCACTTCCAGGTGAGGGCTGAAAGCAGTAAACCTTTACAAACCGGTCATTCTTCTCCGAAGTGCTAAAAGCATGTTATAGATGTGAAGGTGAGCGTTCTAATTCACATCCCAGTGAAGTTTCTTTTTCAAAGGTAGTAAGAAAAAACAGGCTGCATTTGAAATGTTCTGATGTCCAGTATGCAACCTATCTCCCTGTTTCTGATTCTGTTCTGACTCTGTTACATGTGAGTTGGTTCAAAATGTCTGAGGAAGCTAACAAAAATGAATTGGAAGGCAACTGATCAAGTCTGTATCTCTTATTCATACCTATGTCTCCTTTCCAGTGATACTTTTCAGAGAGCGAGAAAAAATATCTTGTAAACTGTGTATGATAATTTTGCTCTTAAAATGTGACCTTTCAGTAGTATTTCCTGCTGCTCATATTCATGCTATGTGCAAGTATAATATAGTAGCTAAAGCCTGTGCTATTTATTTCTCAGGAGAGTAAGATCTCCAGAAATAAGATGTTTCAAACTTCAATCCCGTTAAAATGTTGTAGTTATACGGTAAGGAAGCCATGTCTGGAAAGTCCTGTAGTGTGGACTTGCAAAAACTCCCTGTATTGTAAGCATAGTTGCTTTAGGAACTTTTGGGGATACTAGTGGATGATATGCTGGGAAAAACGGGTTAAATAAGGAAAACATAAGAAAATGCATTTATGGTCTACATGATCTTTGAAGTAAAGTGTGTTTCAAGGAGAAGCTAGCTTGGGAAACATTTAAGAAGGGTGTAGGATAAAGTTTGTGTCTGTAAACATTTGGACAGTGAGCTGTACCACCTGGGGAGTTAGCTGTGGTACTAGCTTGCTGAAGATTAAAGAAGGGATCGTTCATAGCAGTGTTCCATGTAATGTTCTCATAGTTCTGCTAAGACTGAAAGTTGAAACAAATGACCTGTAAGGTCTCTCCTGGTCCCACTACCTTTGATTCACTGAATTTGACTCATTTGTTTAGGAATTCCCAAATGTTATTCAAGTAATGTACATTAACAGCGTATTGACTTCTCTTGAGGCAAACATCAATGTTTATTGAAAGGAGAAATAAATATTGACTGAAGTAAAGCCAAAGTCAATATTTACCTCAGAGAACTATAAACCTTAATGTTCACTGAAACACCAAGTAAATATACAATGTTCACCATTTAAGTCTTGATGGTTCTGTGGATATATATACAATGCTGCCATTGCTATTTATATATAAAATATGACTGTCATAGTAAGTATGTAAAAATAATTTTCATGGATTGAGATTGTTCAGTAATGGAAGCACATCTATGAAAATATGACTTGATAATTTTACAATTATATACAATTATTTAATAGTATCATGGCCTTTGGCAGAAAATGTTTTATTTGCATTCTAAATTAGTGGGGATTTTGCTGTGATGGATTCTGATTCCCAAGAGACTAACATCTGTAATGCACTTACTGCAAATATGAACTTATACTAATTAAAGGAATTGTCATTGATTTGTAAGCCAGCTAGACTCTAAATGTGTACATGGTAAACATGATTTGTGCGCTTTTACAGTATCATGCCTGAAAGAAAGTATTTATTAAAATTTGTTTATTCATAAGTGTGATCTATGAGATTGATCTAAGTAATTATTTGTTAGAAAAAAGTGTTTGGGGCAGGTTTATTGCTGTATTCTAATTACCAAATAAAGTGGTTCTATGGTTGCACTCAGGGTAGATAGTTGACTGGACAGAGATGTCTGCATGGAAGTACAAATAACAAGCAGTGTAAACAGAGATGCAGTTTCTCCAACTCATCTTTGTGAAGACACTAACAGCTTTGACCTGTTAATGAAGACTGGTTTGAAGCTCACAGGATTTACATATGGTTATAAGTTTCTGTGCTGTCAATTGGTGTGGGTTGCAGTTATGAATGACTCTTGTTATGAATAGATGAGCAACAGCCAGTGGGGGTCAAGGTACAAATAGCCTGTGAGGAAGCTCAGCAGTGAGAGATGTTCTATCAAACTCTCATATAAGTTTATGAATTGATTTTGTGAACCGCTGTATCTGGGGGAAACTATTACTACTATCCATACTACTTTCAAAAAAAACTCCATTAAACTGATAAAAGCTTAGGAGATGTTGTATAACTGATCTGTGATGTTCATTTTGTTTTAACATTAAATGTTTTTCTTTTTAAGTCTGCTTTCCAAATCAAATGGAATAAGATCTCCAGGGTTTTCATTCTTATAGTGGTTGATGTAAAGGACTGTCTTTCACCATCTTGTTTATTTTAGTAGTTGTCTTCATCTTTTCTTCATGCAAATCCTGCTGTGTAAAGAAAACATAATTTTAGAAGCTTAGCTTGGTTAAGCATCTCCGTGGTCACGAAGGTGATTCAAGAACAGAAAGGTTGTTTTTACTTAAATCTTTGCCTTTGATGACAGAATGACAGAAATGTAGTCCTGGTTTCAGTTAGAACAGAGTTAATTTTCTTTCTAGTAGCTGGTAGAATGCTATGTTTTGGCTTAGGATGAGAAGAGTGCTGGTAACACCCCGATGTTTTAATTGTTGCAGAGCAGTGCTTATACTAAGCCAAGGACGTCTCAGCTTCTTGCTCTGTCCTGCCAAGGGGCAGGCTGGGGGTGCAGCAAGAGCTGGGAGGGGACAGACCCAGGACAGGTGACCCAAACTAGCCAAAGGGGTGTTCCATACCATCTGACGTCATGCTAAACAAAATATAGGGGTGGCTAGCCGGGGGAAGGGGTCCGGACTGCTCGGGGTTAGGCTGGGCATCGGTCAGCGGGTGGTGAGCAATTGCATTGTGCATCACTTGTTTGTACACATTAGTAGTAGTAGTACTATTATCATCATTGTATTATTGTTATTAATGTTATTATTGTTATTATTTTCCTGTCTTATTAAACTGTCTTTATCTCAACTCACGGGCTTCACTTTCCATTTCTCTCCCCTGTCCCAGAGAAGGAGGGGGGAGGGTGAGCGAACGGCTGTGTGGTGTTTAGCTGCCAGCCAGGCTAAACCACGACAACTGTCTAGGTTGAAAGAGACCTCAAGATCATTGAGTCCAACCTCTGACCTAACACTAACAAGTCCTCCACTAAACCATATTGCTAAGCTCTACACCTAAATGTCTTTTCAAGACCTCCAGGGATGGTGACTCCACCACTTCCCTGGGCAGCCCATTCCAATGCCTCACAACCCTCTCAGTAAAGAGGTTCTTCCTAATATCCAACCTAAAACACCCCTGGTGCAACTTTAGCCCGTTCCCCCTCGTCCTGTCACCAGGCACATGGGAAAATAGACCAACCCCCACCTTGCTACAGCCTCCTTTAACGTACTTATAAAGAGCGATAAGGTTGCCCCTGAGCCTCCTTTTCTCCAAGCTGAACAAACCCAGCTCCCTCAGCCACTCCTTGTAGGACTTGTTCTCCAGACCCCTCACCAGCTTCATCGCCCTTCTCTGGACTTGCTCAAGCACCTCAATGTCCTTCTTGTAGCGAGGGGCCCAGAACTGAACAGACTACTTGAGGTGCAGCCTCATCAGAACCGATTAAAGTGCCAGTGCCTTACTCCCTTTGTGACATTCTCCATTTTGTTCAGAAAGGGCATGCTTTCTGCACTGCTTGGACATTTTTCTCTTTGCTCCAGACTGACTATCCACAGCCCTGGATGCAATATGCATGTATGGTATGGGGAATTTTTAGTTATCTTTTAGCACCACAAAGTGTAATACTGCCCTGACTTGTAAGCTGAGAAGATGCGTTCTGATCCCATATGTGAACTTCACATTTTGAAATACTATTACACAGTTTTCTTGTATGAAACCTTCAGGTAGCACTGCCCTTTTCAGAAAACCGGTACTTGGGAATGAAGTAGTGAGATTTTACACAACATTTCTTGGATGTATGCAAGTTGATGGGGCCAGATGGGATCCACCCAAGGATACAGAGAGAACTGGCAGAGGAGCTGGCCAACCTGCTCACCATCATTTATCAACAGTCCTGGCTATCGGGGGAGGTCCCAGTTGACTGGTGGCTAGCAAACATGATGCCCATCTACAAGAAGGGCCCGAGGGCAGACCTGGGGAACTACAGGCCTGCCAGTTTGACCTCAGTGTCAGGGAAACTCATGGAGCAGATTATCTTGAGTGTCATCATGCGGCACTTGCAGGGCAAGCAGGTGATCAGGCCCAGTCAGCATGGGTTTATGAAAGGCGGGTCCTGCTTGATGAACCTGATCTCCTTCTGTGACAAAGTGACGCTCTTGGTGGATGAGGTCTATGAGGCTGTGTATGTGGTCTACCTTGACTTCAGTAAGGCTTTTGACACTGTTTCCCACAGCATTCTCCTCAAGAAACTGCTCATGGCTTGGACTGGTGTACATTTCATTGGGTTAGAAACTGGCTGGATAGCTGGGCCCAAAGAGTTGTGGTGAATGGAGTCAAATCTAGCTGGAGGCCGGTCACTAGTGGCATTCCCCAGGGCTCGGTACTGGGGCTGGTCCTCTTTAATATGTTTATCGATGATCTGGATGAGGGGATCGAGTGCACCCTCAGTAAGTTCACAGAGGACACCAAGTTAGGTGCGTGTGTTGATCTGTTCGAGGGCAGGAAGGCTCTGAAGGAGGATCTGGATAGGCTGGACTGATGGGCTGAGGTCAACTGTATGAAGTTCAACAAGGCCAAGTGCCAGGTCCTGCACTTGGGGTGCAATAACCCCAAGCAGAGCTACAGGCTGGGAGATGAATGGTTGGAAAGCTGCCAGGCAGAGAATGACCTGGGAGTATTGGTGGATAGTCAGCTGAATATGAGCCAGCAGTGTGCTCAGGTGGCCAAGAAGGCCAACAGCATCCTGGCTTGCATAAGAAGCAGTGTGGCCAGCAGGTCTAGGGAAGTGATTGTCCCCCAGTACTCGGCTCTGGTGAGGCCGCACCTCAAGTAGTCTGTTCAGTTTTGGGCCCCTCGCTACAAGAAGGACATGGAGGTGCTTGAGCAAGTCCAGAGAAGGGCGATGAAGCTGGTGAGGGGTCTGGAGAACAAGTCCTATGAGGAGCGGCTGAGGGAGCTGGGTTTGTTCAGCTTGGAGAAAAGGAGGCTCAGGGGCAACCTTATCGCTCTTTATAAGTATGTTAAAGGAGGCTGTAGCGAGGTGGGGGTTGGTCTGTTCTCCCATGTGCCTGGTGACAGGACGAGGGGGAACGGGCTAAAGTTGCACCAGGGGTGTTTTAGGTTGGATATTAGGAAGAACTTCTTTACTGAGAGGGTTGTGAGGCATTGGAATGGGCTGCCCAGGGAAGTGGTGGAGTCACCATCCCTGGAGGTCTTGAAAAGACGTTTAGGTGTAGAGCTTAGCAATATGGTTTAGTGGAGGACTTGTTAGTGTTAGGTCAGAGGTTGGACTCAATGATCTTGAGGTCTCTTCCAAACTAGAAAATTCTGTGATTCTGTGATCAGATGCTGGAGGAGACGAAGTCAATGGGTCTTGCAAAGAAAAGGGGACACTGGAATAAATCTACTTGAATTCTCTCCACATATGTAATATAACCAATGTTTCTGTTGCAAGATGAGGTGCTTTTTAATATGTTGCATGTTGTGTATGCAAAAGTGATGTAGTTGTTTAATTGTCAGGTTTAGTTTAAAAACCGCTAGAACAGGAAATGTAATGCCCTCCTTTTATAAAACTCAAATTGGTAATGTTGCTTCTTCATAGAGAATGCTGTCATTGAATATAACGGTCTGCTGCCAGGAAAATGCTGAAGTAAGCTGTCTTAGTTTCAAAGGAGGCACTGCTGCCTTTGAAATCATCTTGTAGTTACTATATGATGGAATACTAAATAGTAGACCAATTCCAGATCTTTTGACAACGTTCTATTATAATGACTTTACGCCTATTATATCAAATGATTGATGTAGATGTAATCATTGTGGTTGATGGATGTTAGTGTAGCAGGATGACATTTGATTTCTGTTCTGTTTGAATTCTGATTAGCTTAAAGAATAAAACTGTGCAGTGTGGTTAGGAAGAAAAAAAAAGTTTTCTATACCTGTGTGAATAAACTGGTGTCTGACTGACATTTTGTTATTTTTATCAGTGTAGAAGGGTCAGTAATCCTTATTCAAACTTTGAAGTGAATTTTAATGCTCATGAAAAAGGAACACAATTTTCAGCCAGAAGAAGTGAAGCCCTTCCTTCATCTGTGAAAGAGACATACCACGAACAAAAAAGGAGTTTCTGTCCTCTCTAGAGACACTTTATTCTTATTTATGGTATAATAATGCTAATGGTTCCAGATTTGATGAACAATATGTTTTCACCCTGCGTTTTTATGTCATAACCTGCCATATGTGGCCATGAAAGAGTTTGAAGGGAAGTAAACTTTGGCAGTCTGTTTTGTATGAGAGAGAACAAGGGATTGTTGATAGAGTGACTGTGTGTAGAAATGACATTGATGAAAAATGTGTGGAATTTCAGTTACTTTCATCTTCCCTCCCACACCTTCTTTCATTTCAAAGCTATTGCAGAGCAAGTCTTGAGTGATTTGCTACTGGGAAGGTCAAGAAAAATATTTTCTCCTGGATATATAAGTAATTCCTGTTGTTATTTTTATTTTGTAACTTTTTTTATTGTTCTGGCCTATTTCTTGTTTTCAGTTGAGTCTCATGGCGAGACCTTAAGAGCTGAGGTGGTCATTCCAGCTCTTATCTGCTGAAGACTAAATGCACCTGTGTGCTCTGGGTCTGGCTGAGATGGAGTTCATTTTCTGCATAGCAGCCTATGTGGTGTGTTTCAGCTTTGTGACTGAAAGCGTGTTGATAACACACCAGTGTTTTGGCTGCTGCTGAGTACTTCCACAGCATCAAGCCTTTTTCTTGTTCTGCCCAGCTCCCTCAGCATGTAATCTGGGAGCAGGCAAGAAGCCGGGAGGGGATGTAACCCTAGGCAGCTGGCCCAGGTTGACCTAAGGGATATTCTATACTGTATAAAGTCATGCTCAGCAATAAAAACTGGGAGTTTTTTTTGGTAGCTAACCATTGCTCAGACTGCCACAGGGCATTGTTATGATGGTGGGAGGTTGTGAATGATTGTCTTTCCATCCCTATTTTTTTTTTTTTTCCTCTTTTCTTCACTTAAACTGTTTATCTCAGCCCATGGGTTTTGTTGCTTTTGCTCTTCCTACTCTCTCCTCTGTCCTGCTGAGGGGAAAATGAGTGTGGTGCTTAGCTACTGGCTGGGGTCAACTCACAGCAACATGCCTATTTTATAAAGCTCAATCTGGAATGCTAGGCTCAGAAAAAAATTTTGACAAGTGAGTTAGACTCTGGCTGCTGCCTGACTGCAGTCTTAGGACAAGATCCCAGCCCGTATGCTTAGCCTGTTATGAGAAGAAAGCCTAGGTGGGTCAGAGGGGAGTTGAAGTATGCTACAGGAAGGAATCTACTCTGGACAATCTTTGATCCATGACCTTGAAGCACAGTAGCACAAACCCACTGCTCAATGTGGAAACAAGTATGAGGTACCAAATATCTAGCCCAGCTGACAGTAAATGACATGTCTGAGCCTTACAAGCCTTCCTGTCATTTCTTGTCCCAAGAAATGGTATTAGCAGGAGATATATATATCTTTTATATACATATATATATATTTATTTATATTTACATATATCTCATTATCTAAGATGTATCTTAGATATGATATATATATCTTATATATCTTATATATCATATTGATATGTTTATATATCTTATATATAAGACATATATAAACAGATTTGTTATACAGGGTGAACTATCATAATCAAAATGAGCATGTACACTGGAGAGGTGCAATAGTCTGGATTTGTTTCAGGCACACTGACAATGCTTATTTTTCTAGTGACATAGGGCCCATCACTACAGCCTTAAGTATATGTGTATTTGTTTTGGAGAATGCCAGGAAATACAAACACAGGTTGTTTGCTAACCTCCTTTCTCAACCTTTTATCCAACAGAGAAAGCAGATGATCAGGAATGGGAAATTCCTATGTTGTTGTCTTCTCATTTTTAAAAAAAAAAAAAAAAGAAATGTGAATCCTGACAAATCATGTTTTGCTGAATGGAGAGAGTTAGTTGCCATCAGGTATTGGCAATGAGGTGACTCATTTTGTTTTTGTTTGTTTATCTTTGGACTGTGTTAAATCTAACGATGGCTGAAACCATTGTAGAGGTTCAATTTTAAAAGATTTTGGCCGTAATACATTGCTACTCTCACTGCATTGGCATACTTGTAAATCTTTTAAAAGAGGTTCTACTGCTTTTATGCAATAATGGTGACCAAGTAGCATTCTGAACAAGTGCACGCACACATGTGACTCCTTTAGTTGCTCCTCTTGTGGTTTGATAGGTCATGTGGAAGGGGAAGGAATGAAGTAATTGCATGCAAGTCTGCTTTTCTCACATTGGTCCCCTTTAATGTTCTTTTTCTTTAAAAAAAGATTGACACTGGTAAAAGTCTGTCTTGTATTTAATGCTCTAGTTCTTGATGTCACTGATGTCTCTTTGAAAATGTGTTTTAAAACTGTTTTTAATTACAAAATGTAGAAATGTGTATATCAAGATGATCTTAAATCGTACTGGGGGAGAATTCTGGTCCTTTTTTTTTTTTTTTTTTTTTTTTTTTTTTTTTTTAATCCCCCTTTGTTGTTTAACCTCCTTTGAATTCAAATGAATATCATAAAGGTGAGCTCACCCTTGTGTTGGCATAAGCTATTGACCTGGCTTGTTGTACAGGTAATGTCTATTTTATGTTTTGTTTGAAAGAGTGTGGTTAGGCTGTGGACAAAGCCCTGTATGTGTTGGCTAGTGGAGAAAGGCTTTCACAGAGTCCTATAGCAGAAATAGGAACGTGTTCAGTTCTCTCATCAGAGAAGTTCCCTGGAAGAAAACTGCTTCTTACTTCATTCATACATTCACAAAAGTAGCTTTTGAAGTCTGTATTATCACCTATAGGGAGATCTTAGGATAAAGGCCAGTATGGTTTATAGAACATAAGGCAAGAAAGTCTAGTTTGTCTCCTCCTGTTCTGTAGCCTGTGCAACTTCCCCCATATAGCATCATTTGGAGACCAGTGACTTCTCTATCGAAAGCTTATTTTCAAAAAGGCACCCAGGTTTAACCTGAAACTAATGAGAGAAGGAAAATGGCTTCAGTAGTACCAGTGGTTAATCACCATCACTGTTAAATATTTATGACTTATTCTTAATTTGAATTTGTCTGGATTTAATGTCAAGCCCTTTCTTAATGCTTGGCCTTTCTCTGCTAGATTTGAAGAGCACTTTAGCACCCAATACTTTCTCCCTGTGAATGTACTTACACACTGGAATAGAGAAACTACTTAGTCTTCTTTTTGATAAGATAAACAGATTGGGCAAAACATCTCAAAGTGAGACAGTGAAATAACTCAATCATTGAATAATTCTTAAGGTTCCTTCTTTTTTATTTTTATTTTAACACCATCTTTAATTTTTCAATTTCTTTTCAAAAAGAAATCAGAACATCAGAAGGGGATATGATATATCAGTGTTTATCCCAGTAATATTTTATTCAGAGATAAAATTACCTTTCTACTCCTTTGTTTATACACAAGCCTTGCTGGAGTATGGCCTGCATTCTTTTTTACCAGATGTATTTAACTATAATAAACCGTGCTTGGTTTAGAAAGTCTATTTTACAATGTGTGCTATAAAACAGAGTATTTAAAACAAGTTATTATGGTTTATTTTATATATTTATATGCCTTCGTGGTGAGAAGATTCTGTAAGTGTATTTTGGAAAATATTCTTGTGAATAAAATGAACTTCAGAATTAATTTATAAATATTGTTATTTAAGTAATGTAATATTTTGCATACAGTTGTATCAATAGGTAATAATAGTTTTTATGGTATGCAAATACTATTGCTCTTTGCAGAGATGTATTGGATGAACTCTTGATATGTGATCTGCAGTCAAATATACTGCTATAATCTCAATTATTATGAATTAAATACATAAATAGGTTGAAAATCATAACCAATGTTATAGAAATAGCTCCTGATCTTGTGCAGTAGTTAAGATTTTGCAAATGTTTACATCCCATAGCCTCTCAGCTCTTAAGTTTTAGCTTATGCATTTGTGAACTTTTCAGGAGGAACTGAGTAAACTAGTTTTTTTTTTTTTTTTTTTTTTTTAATAATTCACTAAAACAAAACTTTTGAGTTAAATGAGTATTTGTCTTTCAGGTTCATATGCAACGTAATTATTTTTTCCTCTCCTGAAAGTATAAATATTGTGAAGTATATGAGATGATGCATGGCATTATTTTTTCACTTAAAGAAGTTTTCTTTGAAAAGATTACAACTTCAAAAATGTTTAAGTCAACTTAATGTTGAAACTACTTTTCTGTTTTGTTCAGTTCCCTGAGAAGATCAAATGAAGCTGCTGAGTTGATCAAGAACCAATTTTAAGAATGAATTATTTACACAATATTAATCTAATGCTGCCTAACCTGTTTGCTTGTCACTCTTATCTGTCTGATGTGTGATGACTGCAAATATATACACTGTTCAACACGGATAAAAATTAAAACGTTGTTTGCAAATTGCAGTCCATCCTATAAGGAAACTTTAAGTTAGTATTTTATAGAACCTGCTTCCTTACCAGCCTGTTTATTTAAACAATATACGTTACCAGAGGTTCTCAGCTAAGGTGAATGGTATTTCATGTCATCACTCTGGCATTATCTTAAGGCAGAGAAATGCAAGAAAGGGGGAATAAAATTTAAGGAAAAAAAAAATAATAAAATCAATTGCTCTAAAAAAAGGCAGAAGGCCTAGAGTCAGCTAAAAAACATGGGGACTGATGCTGTCTGCCCAGTCTAGAGATGGGATAAAGCATATCAGTTTGGTTCTTTGCCATTATTTTAAATGGAACCATTGCTGAATCCTAATTGAAAGCAAGATCACATTGGTGGTGTTCCCAGAAGTTGTCCTGTGTTCTTGGTCCAGTTCCATGTCAATAATAGAGCATATCAGAACTGTTTATCAAAGCTTTATCTATTCCTAGTACACTGAGAGTAATAATGGAGAGGAAAAGGAAGGTCCAGGGGGATGTAGTTCCTCTGCCCTTGCAGATCTGGTGTAGGTTCATCTTTTCTATGAAAGGTAATTAGTAACTGGACTTGCTTTTGCTTGAGAAAGTAGAAGAAACTGAAACTGTCAGTGGACATGCTCAGACTAAAATAAAAATTGTACCTTTGTTTAGTTGTAGTCTCTCTGGGGAAAGAGAAAGAACTGATCAGCCTAGAGATTGTTCTCACCAGTTAAATTATGATACTGAAAAAATCAGTGCTGTGACATGTGGTCTTTAGCTTAAAACAGAAAGCATTGGCATGTTAAATTTTAAGAGTCATGGAAGAAGCATGGGAACTTAATAACAGCATGGTAGGTAATTCTCCATTCCCAGCCACCAAGGCTTTAAAAAGTGGCCAGTGTATTTAAACCCAGTGAAGGCCCTTCTGATTTTGAGGTAAAATGTTAATAAAATAATAAATTAATTGTGTAGTTTAATCATAATATACTTTGCCTGATGTGAGAAGTGGAAAAATGCATTTAGTAACATTACTGGGTAGCCTAGCTGATGGTAAAAAAAAAAAAAAAAAAAAAAAAAAAAAAAAAAAAAAAGGTGCTATGAAACATTTGAGTTAAAACTCTCATTAAAGCTTGAAGGTATAAGCTTTACCTACTTATTTATGGATAACTAACCTGCTGCAATATTTGGATGGTAGTTCACCAAAGGCTTGTGTAGAGCCCGTTTTCCACTGAAACTAGTTTGAATGATGGTCTTTTGAAAACATAGATTGGTGCTTGATTGAAATCCTCTCTCATCCTGATCACTCACTCTCTCAGTCAGTTTCTGCTGGAAAGAAATCAAAATTTTTGAAGTTCAGAGGGAATTAGCAACTCTCCTGAGGAAGAGAAAACATCTTCCTGGACTGAAGGACCATGGATGCCTTGCATCCTGCCACGTAGTTTAGATGTGACCTTCAGGACTTAATACACGTTTATTTATGAAGTAGTATTGAGATTCTACTTCTGATGATTTCTTCTTCACATTTGGCAGCTAAGAGTGATAATTAACCGTAGAAAAAAAATAAGCAATTTGAATCAACATCTACATAACATGCATGGATTGGAGAGAAGAAAAAATAATAATAAAATAAAAAATAAAAGCCCTAGTCCTAATGAGATAGCCAACAAAACTGAAGGATTACTACTGGTAGGAATTCATGCTTTTTGCTTTAAAGAGTTGCCAAAATAGCATTGCGATGTAGCCTTTTCACCACAGTGGTAAAAAAAAAAAAAAAAAAAAAAAATCTCTGTTGTGTTCTACTATTGTAATGGTGCCTGGAGCATACACCAGCTCCTTGCAATGTGACAGTAAGCTGAAGCAGAGTATGTGGAAGTCACTAGAAATAAACTAATTTTGAACTATTTGACCTTCTCAGGGGGATTTCCTTTTGCCTCCAGCTGCTGGGCCCTTCTGCTTGAAACATTAATCTGGAAATGCTTTCAAATGCCGAATAACACAGATAATTTGGGAAGTACAGCATGGCAGCCAATAGGTAGATTAAACAGAAAGGAAAAAGCGGCAACAGGGAGACAAGTAACTCCAAATTGTTGGTGGTGGGGAGAAAATATAAAGGAAGAGAATCCAAATAAAGAAGGAGTTGGTGTGACAGGGAGAAGAAAGGCTCAGGGGAAAGAAGAAAATAAAATAGTGGATCAGAAATAGAATCTGTGAGTTAGGAACATTTTCAAAGCTCCATGGCCTCCCTTAATCCTCCACATATATTGCTTTGAAAATATGTCCATTTGATCTGTTCTCTTAAAAGTTTTTTTGGGGAATAAAACATCATTTAATGTCCCTAAAAAAGAAGCATGCTGATATTACTAACAGTGACCAATATTTCATCTTGTGTGAGATTGGACCTGTGTCTTGGCCTTCTAATTTCTGTTTACTTTGGCAATTTATGTATGTTTTGTACCTCTTTGTTGCATCTGTTCCCAGCATGTCTTATTTTTTTAATATATATATATTTTTTTTTATTGCAGGCAAAGATTTTATCTTTTTATATATATAGATAGATAGTTAATATTGATTTCTAGAATCAGTTATAATATAGAAAGTCAGTTTATATTTTGCAGGCACTACTATACTGATATCTTTCAGTTCTGACCTGCAGTTCTTATTCACTTTTAAGGTGAATTTCCCTGAAGAAATGATGTTATCTTGTGCCAAATAGTTTTGCGGTATCAATTAGTATTTTACAAAAGAAGAGTCTCAGAATAGAAAGCTCATTGAAGAAAGTACTTAAATGGGATTAAAAAAGTTAGAATGAAAACAGAGACCAGTCTGATTCAAGCAAAGATCCCCTTAACGTTGGTAACAAAGGATTTTAATATCTTAAATGTATTTAAAAATCATGAGATTGTAATAATGTATTTTTAAAAAGTAAGTATGCTTCTTGGGCTTAATTTTGGCAGAAATCTTAGATCACGGTTTAATTTTGTGTATTACGTGTACAGTAATTTCTAGACATTGGAGTCAATGGTAGTTTTGCATGAGTAAAAAATGCTGCTTTGGTCCCCCATGATTCATTGATAAGGGTATTACTTCTGACATTAGATTCAGCTAAGGGTAACAGACAATAACATGGCTGATTACTAAAGTAGAAGATGTAAATTCTTTTGCATTTCTATGCATTAAAAAGGCTTAGAATTCCTGAATTTTAATATAAAATACAATGAAGTGTATCAAATAAGATTCCCCTATCTTGCTTTGTAATAATAAATTGCAGTGCGCACATTCAAAGGGCGAAAAATGGTTTTAAAGAACCCTTGCCTCCTAGGTTGAGAAAGTACCTTACTTTACCAAAATCTCATTAAACAGTCTTACATTTTGTGTGTGTGATTGTATGCTCCTTTTCCTTCTTTAAGTGATAATATCCAGACTTTCATGATCTTATTAAAACCAGCTGGGCACAAAGTAGCTGACTGGGTCTCAATCAGTGAAATAATTGGTATGCCTATATATATGACATTGGCTAACAGTTATAGTGAGAGTACAAACAAATGCACATAATCTTCGGGATCCTGGAATGCATTTTCTACTGTGTTTGTTATTTTGGAGAAGGCTTCACCCCCTTCCCTTCTTCCAGGCTTCCCCAGCACCCCTTGTTCCACTGCACTGACAGTTCAGCCTCTCAGAGCATGGAATGTCTTTGGCTGGGATGGATCTGAGTTCAAGGAATTTAACCTTTGCACATGGGCTTGAAGTAAGTAGCAATCAGCACCTGTGTGAAATAGTGAGATTTTTGACAAAAAATACATCTACTTATTTTAGAATTGGTGTATGAGAGGGAGAAGAAAGTAGATGCCAGATGAGGCACAGAGAAGAGTAGATGCAGCCAGGTTTGTTTGTCAGCACAGGGCCAGTGCAGTCCACCCCCACCACACACTAATAACTTCAAGTAACAAGTTTCACTGTTTTCTGCTTAGGCTAATGGTTGCCTTCATGGATGCACTAGCATCAGAACACACTACAGCAGAAAGTGCGCTACACTTGAGCAGCTATGAGTCGTAGTGGAGGAGGATTGTCACCAGCTGAAAATTATTACAGCCTCCAGTGTATCAAGGATTAACTTCTTGTCGTGTGTGTCACAGAGAAAACAAAATGAAGATTCAAATCTTTTTCCAAATGGAAGTCTAACTAAAGTAGAACAATACATTTTTAAAGTTGAGTATTCAGTGTGTAATTATGCTGAATGATGTATAATGTTCTTGGTCACATCCCAACAAAATATATTATTAAAAAAAATAAACGCTTTTATGTTGAAATTATTTTCCAAATGTCATCTTTAGCAAAGGTGACTATAAGAATCAGGCTTTTCAGTTTCTCAGAGATAACAGATGATGTTTATTTCGTCTACTAAAATAAGTTTTAAAGAACCTATTGGCGATAGAAAAAAAATATTGGTATTTTGAGCATGTAGTTTTCATAATGTCTAAGTGTTCTGGGATCTCTGCTGCCAGCTGCTGTTCTTGTTCCCTGAAAGTGTGTGTGTTGTGGTGATTCAAAAAATAGAAAAACATAAAGCACCACCAACAACAAAAGAAACCAACCAAACAGCAACAAAAACACCAAAGTGAAGGCACACAGAAAACAGAGTCTGCTATATAAGAAATAAAAGAAATAACACTCTTGAGTTCCTTTTTTGAAACAATTACTCATTTAAAATAACTTTTACTGCAGCAGATAATCACTTTTAGCATAAAGAATATGTCAGCCAGCGTCAAGAATTCACTGCAGTTCACAGAATTCATGGTGATGATTGCTAAAATACTGCATAGTATCATGGAAGGGTGAATTAGTTTGGAGATCCCCCATTACAGAGTTTTCTTGGTGAGCATGAACAAATTGGGATGACTTATGTTGCTTTTTTTTTTTTTTTTTAAGTCAAATGCTTAGCCTCATGTGCATATATTTGGCTGATTACTGTGATCAGTGCTGAATGTATTTTGACATGATCAAATCTATAAGAAAAATTATGGTTTGACTATATGTATATAAGTGTACAGAAGTTGAGTGATCTTCATTCAAGTGTTAAACATTGTGAAACGTTCAGCATTCATACATTGTACAGATGATTCCATACAAATTACTTAGCCATTATGTATTTAGCAGCAAAGGGAAAGGAAAGAACTGTTGTTTTCATGAGCGATCTATAAATGCAGGGAAGTTTTTTTTAATAGAGCATTAGCTTTCCCAAGCTCTCAAATAATATTGATAATGTATTTTCATTACCAATAGATGGCAGCATAGCTCTTCGACAGAGTACCGTCAAGTACTTAAAGATTCAGTGTTAATGTAAATTACTTCGGCAGAAAGTTATTATGAGTAAATGTTTTTCTGCTGCATTTTTCCAAGTTCTTCACCTATTTTTGCTTTAAAATAGAAAGAAGGAATATGGGGATAAAATAAAAGTTAAGACTATACTTTATAACTAAATATATACTAGTACAAAAAAGTTTGAAAAGAAAAATGCGTTTAGTATATACATGGATATATTTTTCAATCCCAGTACATTATTTTGAGCTAAGCATCGTAATTATATCTTTTTTTTTTTTCTATGTCAATAATAGCACTTTGTGAGGGTAACAGAACCCAAGCCAAGCAAATCTAAAAATAAAGCTCAAGTATTCTACATGTATGTTGTAAAGCCTAAAGGTTTTGTGTGAATGACACCATGTTTAAATAGATAGATAAAACCTACTCCAAGAAAATGCTGTTATTACTCTGTTGTTTTCCTGTTTAGTCCCAGAAGTAAAGATCTGATCTTGTGTGGTCTTGTTGAAGAATAAATTCATCAGAAGATCTGTTATTCTGTCACCCACCAGTAAACTATTGGTGTTTATGCTTGCTGAATGCTGACTTTGGCAATGGGATGGGAAGATGAGGGGAGGAGCAGGGCAGTGAGGGAGGGGAACAAAACCGCAAAGCTTTTTATAGTACCATTTCTGGGCTTAAGCTTTTCAGTCACCTCTTGCCATGAGAACGAACATGTGAGACAGAATTCTTGGAGGGAAAGAAAAGAGATTCATGAAGGGCACTTGAGGTTGGTAGTAGCTAGAAGCTCTCTGCTGAGATGCAGACTGTGTTAGACAAGAAGGCAATCAGATCAGGGGAAGCACAGCTAGCAGCTAGAAAACAACTTCTTCCATTCTCAGTTTTCGATGCTTTGGGGTATAGAGTAGCACATCTGTGCTTGGAAAAGATCTGCTTCTCAAAATGCTGTTCTACCTTCTGGTTTAGTTCACTATGCACTAATTTCCATCATACATATAATCTCTGTTTTCTGTCTGAGGCTGGTTTTGTTTTTATTAATGTGTTTGGGTTTTGTTTGGTTGTTTTTTGGGGGCAGGGGAAGAATTAGATTATCCTTTCTCTATTCCTGTAGTTTAGCAGATTACATGTTTTCTTCCTTGGTTAAAATTAGTTATTAAGATGCTAATTTTTTTCACATTGAAGTATTCAAATATGTTGTGCAATAACTGTGGGAATCTCTAGAGCCAGTGCCTGTATCATGTTTTAGTATCATGTTTTATGTTTTTACTGTAGCAGGCTCATACAATGGATATACTATACAATGGATAGTTTATCCATTAATGTAATTTATATTTCTGATGGGGAAGAGTGATATTTCTGAAAGATACTGCAAGAGAGAGATTAAAGCAATACGAAGATTAACTTTTTTTTTTTTTTTTTTTTTTTTTTTAATTTCACTTGTCCTTATTGTATCAGAGTATCTTTCATTTGTCCGTCAATTTGTATGGTCAACTCTTCTTTCTTTTCTTTCATCCCAGGGGAGCAAGTGTGCAATGTTATTTTAGCAAGTGGGATTTTGTTGTTGTTATGGTTGCATGGTTGTTTTAGTTTTAGCAGTATGTGCTAGAGATATCAATGAGATGTGTCTTACACTTGGAACAGAGATTCATAATGTTTCTGATCAGCCCACTTGATTGCTTGAAGATGTTAAAAATTACCAGGGAATGTTATTCCTTGTAGTTCTTCAGAAATGAGATCTAGCAAGGCAAATACAGTTTCCCATCAATATGTTTTTGGTAGGAGCTCTACCAAAAGGAGCTCAACTATCTGATGAATTACCTCAGCTATGAACAGCTGTCACACAAGACACATCTTCTGTCTTGTAGGTGTCTTGTATCAGATTGTATCTGCAGGTATTGAAGGATGAAGGTGGGTTTACTCAGTAACAGCTGATCTTGGGCCCAGATTTTGTACGAGTTCCTTGTTCTTCATAACAAGCTGAGTAATATTTTTAAGTCCTTGAATTGCTTGGAAACACATCCAGAATTTGACTTTTCTTCTGCTAAGCTACTAACTGAAAGCAAGGAGAGATGACTTATCCTCTCTAGGGGGGGTCTCTTTCTCTTTGTTAATTACAAGGAGGACAACTCTAACTTCAGTTGCTTGCTGCTCCTAGGTGATTAAAGTTAACTGAGGTGTATTATAACTTCTGTGTTCTTACAGTGGACGCTCATTAACAAAATAATTCCTGATTTCCATAGTTTGAGGTTGAAAAATGTGAACCAATGAAAGCTAAACATGCACCTGAGTCTCTTGATTTATTATTATTATTAATATTTTTGTGTATATTTCCATTGATTTACTGTTTGGTCATCAAATTTGAATGTCTGCTCATTTCATCAAGTACAATGGGTTCTTAGAAATTAGAAATGTTCTTGACAGCTAGATGAAATCTTGGAATCTTAGTGCATTCAGCTTTGAGGCTGGGTCTTGGTGATGAGGGTAAGTCAGTTCATTGCTGAGGAGGCTCTATACTACTGGGCAGAAAATCCTGAACTGATTAGTGTAGATGGTAGTTCATGCTGCCTTCTGACATTTTTCTGTAACTTTCATTTAGTTTGGAACTCTGTGCAGAATGTTTGGGTTGAATTCATTTCAACTTTTAATAGTTAACTGTGTTACATGGATAGTGATGGGTTTCTGCTAAGGAAAGATGAATGATTGTTTTATGTTATCATACATCCTGAGAAAAGTTGTTCTTTGTAGAATATAACCCTGCCTTTCTTAGTAAAACATGTTTAGAGGATCATTTTATTTTATTTTTTTTTGTGTTTTTAAGAAAAGCCCACGTAAACCATATTTTTTTATGGTCTTTTATATTTAATGTCTTCCCAAAAGTGCTAGCAAGGACTTTTTTTTTTTTTTTTTTTTTCCAGACAAAACATATTACAAGAAAATTTGTCCTATCAGTTCGAATTCCTGAACTTAACTCAATTTAAAGTGTCTCTATATTTATTCCATCTGTCTAGTTATTGTTTTAATTTTTGGATCTGTAAGTCCCTGAAGAATCAGTTATATCCATGAAACACAATAGATGGCCTCCTAAGCTAATTTATCTGATTCTTTTTTCACTGTATGAATGTAGAGTAAAATGTGGTTTTAAGAATGTGAAACATTCTCAAACTGTTCCCTTCTACCCTCACTCAGCTTTGTAAGATGATTTACGATAGATAATAATTAAAGGCAGTAAGGAGAGTGATGGAACTGAAAGAATATAATCACCAAGAATATATACTGCAATAATGTACAGCTGTCTTATAATGTAATGAGAAAAATCTTTGCAATGATGTCATATATTAGCCAGGAAGCTCCCCATAGTGGAAGTGCTTCGAAACTGAACAGTTGAAATACCTACGATCTTGGCTAGTCAACATGCTAATAAATAATACACTGTAGGGGAACTTGTCTTTAACTGATGCTGGATTAATTAATAGGTACTTTATATCTGCCTTTTTCTCTCCTGAAGTACTTCCATTCTGTATGTAGCCAATTAGACAAACAGCAATCATAAGTCATGTTATTCTAGTTTGCTATTTAACCAGTTTTATTAGGGCATGCAAGAACTGTATGCACTTTGAAATAAATTTACATACTATTAATGTCTTATTAATCTCAACTATCTTGCATTGTATCCTTCAAGATACTTGAACTAAAAACAAAATTAGACTTCAAACTGGAAAAGGAATGCTCTGAATTATGCCTTCCGAGGCATAATTTTTTTCTGCACTTTTCCAAAAACAGCTTCAGCACATTCCAAAACTAGCCTATAGTAGGTGTTAGATAAATTTTGATTACATGAGTAATCAAAATTGAATAAAATAAAAGCTTGAATAAAACTCTTTATAAACAGTACAATCCTCTGCCATTTTGTAATTTACCTTAGTATGTTCTGTTTTTCTTTGTATTGGAATGCATTTTGTGGAGAGTCATGATATAGGTTTTCTTAGTACATTTTATTTAGATACATAAAACAGACTTGTGCTTTTGAAAATCTCAACCTTCAGAGCATAGTTTTAGATACCCAATTTGGAAACTCTTAACTCTAACAATCAATACAAAATGTACATTTTGAAAGCAGATGATTAACTGATATAAAGGTCATACTGTTCTATCAGTTGTTGCCAAATCCAACCTAGCCTGCTACTTGGAACTATTTGAAAGGTCTGCAAAATTTAAAGCCTATTCAAGGGGAAATAGCTTGACGATCCTTGAGTGAACATGAACTGGTCATTCTGCTGCAGTTTGGGTTTCTGGGATAATAGCACAACTGCCTTGATCATCTTAATATCCTGATCCTGAAAAATGTTTTGGCTAGATGCAACACAACCACATCCAAAGCTGAGTAAAGGTTACAAGGTTCAGAACAATTATCAAATGTGTTTCTTTTATTGTTCTCATGTGCTGCATAAGGCTGATCCTCTCAGATGGGAGAATGTATCTTTCCTACTTACAGTTCTGGAAACTAAAATCAAATCTAAGCCTCAACAGCAGTCTGGTTGTAGGCTGCTGTAGTTAGCTTACATGGCAAGGTTTTGGTATCAGGGGGCTGCACGGACGGTTTCTGTGAGAAGAATCTGGGAGCTGACCAATGCCAGTAAGGGCCAGTTTCACACGGCTCCAAAGGGATCCACTGCTGGTGAGAGCCAAGCCAATAAGCGACATTGTTTCTGCTTCTGTGAGAGCAGATTGAAGAAAGGGAGGAAAAACAAAACAAAACAAAAAAACTGCTGAGTGCTGAGCAATAGCAGCTAGGAGAGTGAGGAGTAAGAACCAGCCCTGCAGCCCCCAAGGTCAGTGCAGCACGAGGTGCTCCAGGGACGTAGCAGCAGTTCCCCTGTGGCCTGTGGAGAGGCCCCTGGTGGAGCAGGCTGTCCCCCTGCAGCCCGTGGCACAGATCTCCATGCTGCAGTCTGTGGAGGAGCCCACGGTGGAGCAGGTGGATGTGGCCTGGAGGAGGCTGCGGACCATGGAGAGCCCCTGCAGGAGCAGGCCCTGGGCCTGAGCTGCAGCCCATGGAGAGAAGCCCACGCAGGAGCAGGGAGTCTGGGGGGAGCTGCTGCCTGTGGCTGCCTGTGAGGGACCTGTGCTGGAGCAGTTTGCTCCTGGGGGATCAACCCCGTGATATGGAGCCATGTTGGAGCAGTTCTTGAAGAGCTGCTGCCTGTAGGAAGCCCACACAAGATCAGTTCAGGAAAGACAGCATCCCGTAGGAGGGACCCCACATGGAGCAGGGGTAGAAAGTGATCTTAAGGAGGTGAAGCATTAGGG
The DNA here is from genome assembly GCF_047663525.1 of Anas platyrhynchos. Lineage (NCBI taxonomy): Eukaryota > Metazoa > Chordata > Aves > Anseriformes > Anatidae > Anas > Anas platyrhynchos. The sequence goes on along the minus strand of NC_092590.1, from coordinate 43,314,045 downwards.
ACTGACTATAGCCTCCATTTCCCCACTCTCCTGTGCTGCTCAGAGGGAGGAGGTGGAAGAGGGTGGATGAGGGGAAGGTGTTTTTCATTTGTCTTCTTTGTTTCTCCCTTCTCTGGCTTGGTAGCAATAGGTAATTTTGTTAATCTCCCTATGCTGAATTTGTTTTGCCTGTTATGGTAATTGTTGAGCTATCTCCCTGTCCTTATCTCAACCCTTGAGCCCTTTCCATAGTATTTTCTCCCCCTCCCCCCTCCTTTTTTCCTTTGAGGAGGGGGAATGAGAGAGTGATTGTGGTAGAACTCGGCTCCCCACCTGAGTAAAACCACCACAGCTTGTGATCCAGGTGCTGTAACAATGTCAATTGCCAACAGTACATAAAAAGTTTATAGATAGCTTTGTAGGTCTGTAGAGGATGAAACCTGGCTGTTCTTCAGTAGTTGCCCAACTACTGGATCTTGTACTGCAGCACAGCAATGTGTACTCAGTAGTAATTTTTTTCTTTAATGGTGCCAGTGCTTCAGCATCTGACTGGGAGAAATGGTATTATTTTGCTGTTCATGTGAAAATAACATTATGTCTAAAGAGGTCTCTTTCAGACAGTGGCCAACACAACATTATTTTAGAAGATGAAGGATTCCCTGTAGTTTTGAAATAAACACTTATGAATTAAGTTGCTGTTGTAATTCTGGATTCCTTCATTATTTATGTGCATTTGCCTTATTATTTTTAATCCTTTTAACCACTTGGCCTTGGTTATACCTTGTGAAAAAGAGATTTCCAAAAGCTGATTGCATTCATGTTGATAACTTTCTTTTAATGCTGTTCTCTCTCTGGCGGTTTTGCAGGATGTACCCTTCTGGTGTTTTGAAGTTTTAAAGTGAAGTTCTAAAACTAAACAGAAAATTTAGAGCAGTTTACTATTTTGTCAGATTTGAATCACAGAATCATCTAGGTTGGAAGAGACCTCTAAGATCACCTAGTCCAACCTCTGACCTAACACTAACCAGTCCTCCACTAAACCATATCACTAAGCGCTAAATCTAGACGCCTTTTAAGGACTTCCGGGGATGGTGACTGAACCACTTCTCTGTGCAGCCCATTCCAATGTCTAACAACCCTTTCAGTAAAGAAGTTTTTCCTAATATCCAACCTAAACCTCCCCTAGCACAATTTTAGCCCATTCCCCCTCGTCCTGTCACCAGGCACGTGGGAGAATAGGCCAACCCTCACCTTGCTACAGCTTCCTTTAAGGTACCTGTAGAGTGTGATAAGGTCGCCCCTGAGCCTTCTCTTTTCCAGCTCCCTCAGCCACTCTTTGTCTGTCATCCTTCACTTACCTTCTCTACATACAAACAGACACATAGATCCTCTCTCTTAAAATGTGTTTGGTTTCCTGCCTGGTTATTTTTAATGTTTTGTATCATGTCCTGATCTGGTTAGCCAATCATCCTACCTATTCCCAGTCAAATCCATTTGATTCTTGGAACTGTGCCTTTTCAAAACTGTGCCCTGCTCCATTAGTTGTTTTGAAGTACAGTTTCCTGAGTACTATAAGACACTGTAGAAAAATCACCATTTGTTCCTCTGCAGTGATTACCAGATCCCAGTCCTGAGTTACTTAAATAAAGAAATGGTTAAAAATCAGTCATTTCCATGTACATGTTAGTCTTTAACAATGTACTTCAAATATAGCTTTCTTTTTAGCATGTCCAAATACTATTCTATAAGAAATAAAATAATTTGTTTCTCTGGCAGCATGTCACAGCAAAACCAAAAACAGTACATTTTGCTGTGTGATCATATGTGTGTATATCATCATGTAGACAATACTACATTGTCAAATGATCCCAGTCAAGTTCAGAGGAAGGTATATGTGTGATTCCATTTTTAGTGTTGTATTTTGTGTGTAGCATATATGTTAAAAATTACTATTTTTCCAATTTGATAATATTTCTCATTGCTCAATGTCATAAGAAGGTTCTCTTCTTCTTTTCCAGTTCTTATAGATGAAATTCTAGCATGAGATACCAACAACTCTTGAATAAAAAATATTTTTGCAAACCTGCACTCAGATTTGAACCAGATGATTACTTGTATACTTAGTAAAGCTATCTGCTAGTCTGCTTTTTTCATCTTTGTTTCACATGTGTGTTTTTAAGCTAGTATAATTCTTAGATGATTTTTATTCTCCATCAAACTTGTGATTGTTTTTAATATTATTCAAAAATGTTTGGCATATTCAAGTGTACAATTAACTAACCAGTCTAATTTGGAAAATTAGTCTGCCATTCTAGTCTCATAGAACTACCATTATATTTTAGTATGTAAAGTCTACTAATTTTCATTCCTTTACAATTTTCTTCCTTTTGATCATTTTCCACTTTTAGCAGGGTATTATTTTTTTCTGAAGACGTTTACAAAGAATGTTATTCACTGGTCATGGCAAACCTTCAATTAAACAGACTTTAATGCACTGTGTATCATTATCCCATTATCAAGTCATCCTTCTCTTCATTGCATTTTCAAGTTGAGAAGTGTTCTACTCTCATTCTACTAGTGTTCCTTAAGATGTCTTTTCAGTGTCTCCATTTACTCAATACCATCAGTGTACAATGACTGTCATATTTCAGAAGTATACATGGTTTTGTTGAATAAAGCCCTAAATGTAAACATATTTTAACCAAGAAAACAACCTAAGGCAACTTAAAAGAACCTTTATAAAACCTGTCTTCCTTTTATTCTCCATATAAAATTTTAATGCAGTGATCACTTTAAGATACAAAATCAATCATGATGATACTACTAGGTGCCAATGGTGTGCTAGAGCTATGTTATAAGAAAAGATACTTGTTCTTTAAAAGCATTAAGTGCTTGCATTTAATAGTAAAATATTTTTACTTAAACATGACATAGAGCATTCTGTAGTCTGCTCTGCTGTCTCTTCCAAGATCTCATCCCATGCTGTAAACTGGGATTTATTAAGTTAGCTTGTCACAGATAAATCTGTTTACAGCATCGCTAATTAGCAAGTCATGACGTTTTACAGTCATCTGAAATTAGCTTAGTACAATGGCCTTTTTGGCTCTCAGATGGCCTTCCTCAAGATCCTATTTGTGTGTGTGTGTGTGTGTGTGTGCTTACATACGTACCCATGTGATGGAAGTATTTGCTAGAATGGTAGTCCTGTACATATTTGCCCTTTCTTTCCCCATCATCTAAATCTCAAGGTATCCCTTAAAAAAATCCAAATAATGCAATCCTTTTTTAGGAGGAAGACACTGGCAAAGATTACAGCAGTCAGTATTCATCCTTATGCCCTAGAGATTTAGTAGTATGGTCTTAATTGTGCTATCTTGGTCTTAATTTGTGCTATCAATAATTCTTATTTTCTCAAAATGATGTTAGTGTTTTTTGTTTCTATTTTTCCTGTAGGATAGATTCTTTTTGACTTGGTGAATTGTTGGCAGTAGAAACATTACAAGAGTTCAAAGGGAAGGAAGTGTTTGGGTAAGTCCATAAATGCATTGAACGTAACATTTTACATTTTGTTTTAATATACATTTTATTTGTTACAAATATTTTTATTTAAAACTGAGAATAAATTTTAAGGACAAGTTTTGCTTTTTTTTCTTTCTCTCCTCCCAAGGAAAGCTATGTGGGGAACAAAAATACTCAAAAAGTTTCTTAAAGTGTTTCTTCATATAATAATACCTCCTTGTGGACTCTAAATGCTTGCTATGTCTTAATAGCCTGCTCTGTAAGTTAACAGAGGTTAAGAGAAATAGCAATGAAGAATTTAGCAGAAGATCACTTACATGTAAAAATATCAATAATAATTTCTTTTTATTTTTGTATCTACTTACGAAGACATAATTTAAATTGTACAGCTCTGAAAGTTCCCCCGATTTTAGGGTATAATTAATGACAAGTTATTTGGTTAAAACAGAAAAGGCTTTAAAAAGGCAGGTTAAAAACAACAGCAGTTTCCCTAAGTGGAAATTTCAATAAAAGCCAACAGAGACATCTTTACAAAGTGAAGTACTTCTATGTATTATTTTTATTGTGGGCTAATAGGCACTTCTTCCTCACTAATTGGTCTCTCTCAATTAAAACAATTACAGAATCAAATATATGAATATTAAACTAACATTTAAATTGATATTTTATTATACACAAGTCAAGAAATTCACAGTTAATTTCTCCCAGTACAACTGTATATTCATCCCCCTGAGTGTATGTACTGCAATGAAGGACTTTATTTTACAACTATACCACATGAATGCATAAATATTAATATATATATATGTACATAAACTGAAGTTATATTTAAAAGATTAATTAAAGAATAACTCTGCTGGTTGCTTTTTTTATTTATACAGCAGTACAAATAGCTCTGAATTTTAACTACTGAACACCTAATAGATTATGAACACTTCTGTGCAAACAGGATGCTGTGTTTCCTTCGTGTATGGTAGTCACTGTAACATTGCAGAGAATAGTCCTTCCCTGCTTGTTCTGAAATGTGTGCATGGTAACGGATGTCCCTGAATACTTTTCTGTAGTTTCATGGGTCAGGAGTCCATAAATCAGTGAACTTGATACAAATTACAGGGGAGTTAACATTGTAGTGATATTTAAAATCATGGATATTATAGTATGTATAATTAGAAGCTATTAATATTATACTTGTATGGCAAGTAGATAACATTAAGTGAAGTAGTAAGTCATAAAGTGAAGCTCTATAAAATTCTCGTGAGCTGAGAATTCATTACTTTTGGTGATTGATGTATGTTGATGTATCATTTTTTTGAATGACATTAAAAATAAAAATTGTGGCAAATATTAGTATTGGAAAATTATGGTAAATTTGTGCACTTAGTATGATGCTTTGCAAAAGCTTTCTTTGGGAGAAATTCTCATATGATTTTTACTTATCATTGTATTGCCTTTACCAGGTTTACCAATTATGCAATGTTATGGTGATGGGTGGATATGCTGAAATTTTTCCATTTCATCTGCGTAAATACTTAATATTGAGTGGAGGCTATTACTACAGGATGAGCAGTACGGATATTGAAGTCAATGGGATGTATGAGAGGAACTTGAACTTGTGGGCTGCATCATACAAATGTGAGGCAGCTCTCACCCTATCTAAACACTTGGGATTAGACTAACTGAGAATCCTTGGATGAGGAAAGTGATCTTTTTATACCATCAATATTCAGTTCAGTCATTCAAAATACTCCAGCTAACTCTCAGTTCATATACTCACTCCAGACTGAATATGGATTTAGGATTTGGGAAGGTCTCTGAAGGCTAATGAGGCAGATGAGAGCAGAGAAAAGAAACTGCGCAATATCACGCTATATAGTATTTAAGTGCTGAAGGCACTTTCCAGTTTTGAAATTAAAAGTCTAAATTCTGCTCAGTCAATGAAGCACAGTAGGATTAACAATGAAAGCAGAATGTGGCCCACAATTAATTTGACATTATTAAGGCTTAAAAAAAAAATGGGATATCAGTCTTTATAGAATAAAAGCTGTATATGCAGCCTACAGTTTTTTCTTATTTTCCACCCCTTCAAATACTCACTCTTCCTTAAAACAAACAAACCAAAATCTATCAATGCAAACATCTGTAGTGAGATCAAGCATGAGAAGTTTCAGCACTAATTGTTATTTTCTGACAAAGTTATAGCAGGAATGGAAGCACCATCTCAGCCCTAACTTGAGTGTTGCCACAGCTGTGACATTATAATCACCAGTTTTTAAGCTTGCTTTTGTCTGGTAGAGCAATTTTGAAACTGCAGCCTAACAGGCTTAAAACTTCCAAATGAGGCAGAGGGTTAGAGGGTTTTCTCCTATCTGGTTTGCAGAGGACTGCTTACATTATGGTAATCTGGTGGCTATGGAACTCCAGAGAAAAACTCAGCTTTTGTGCATGTGTGTAGTTTATATATTTGTGTTTGCTAAATGTGCGTGTATATACATATATATGCATTATGATCATATATGACTATTTAAAATCACCACCTTCTCTTATTTGATGGAGTGCTATTCAAACTTTCCATGCCTTACAGCTGAATACACTTAACTGTAACTAAAGTATAACCCTGACTTTAAAAGATTGTTAAAAAGTTTTAGTCTGTCAAATGCCCTGATAGATGTTCGATTACATAATAATACCTATCTCAGGATAGGCTCATCTCATGCACTTCTTAAAAATTTATTCTATTCTTATGAGTCCTACTTTAAATATTTCCATTTAATTTAAAGTGTATGATATCAGGTTAGAACTAAGCAAAATTACTGGCTTTCCATTTAGAGATGTACTACAGTGAAAATAGAACACAGTGACAGTACAAAATGTTGCCCCTGAGACCAAGTCTTATATAGTTTAGTATGTCCATGCGTCTCTAAATTTAAAATGAGTTAATTCAATGCATACTTAGGGGTTTAGTCCTTGCCCTCCGGTCTCTAATGTAATGTGTGTCTGTGTGCAAAGGGGAATGAGGTTAGAAAGGGTAGAAAAAGAGCCTGCAGGAAGGCTTTCTTGAATGCAAGAGCAGAGAGGCACCAGAGGATGCCTCTTTAGTTAGTCGACTGCTGGGGTATAAAGCATGAACGTGCTTTATTCCTGAAAAATAGTGTCACATGCATGCTTTCAGGAAGGTACAGCACTGCCTTTACAGGTGGCAGAGGGGGACGTATAATTTATGTAGACGAAATAGGTATTTGACAATCTGTCATTGTTTCACTTCATTGACACCATTTATTTTTGAAAGATAGGATAATAAACTCTGTCTACTGTACTGAATGAAAATAGATAGTCAAAAAGTGCTGTGGTTTTACAGTGAAAGAATACAAACGCAGGCGATCAGTGATGTTCCTTAAAAATTTTTAGGACAATGGAAGTGTTTGGCTTCTTTTAAAGTTTTTTTGTAGTTACTCTCTATAAAGAGAAGTGTCAAAGTATGTTGGATATCTTTATGTAATTTGGACTTCTTTATGTGGAAAGTCTGCTGAATATAAGGGAGTGTGTGTTTTAAATTCAAATGATTTGTCAGTATTAGGGATTCAGTACTTCCTGCAGGGAAGCTGTATGAACGCCTCCGTGAGAGGGAATGCCACCAACTTAGTCTTTTGTTATTTGTTGCTTAGACAGTTGTACTTCTCATGGTTTTGTTTGTTTGTTTATTTTCATTTTTGATAGCAAATGCCTAACTACCTGTCATGCATATTTTGGAGATCTACATTAAAAAAATCCAAGTGTACAGATTTAAACATAGAATTCTATGATTAAAAAAGATTGTTAAAGAGGTAAGGAATATGAAATGTACTGTGGCTTGCAGACCCTAGTCCTTTTATGCAACTTGGATGATACAAAGGTGTTCTGAATTAGCCATTGAGGATTCCCCTCATAGATCTGTATTCCTTCCTTTTTTCATGGTGTAGTCATGCCTGGACAGATGAGACCCAGGCAGCATGATTAGTCATCTCTAACAAATGTTTAGATTAAACTACTCCCTGGCCTGGTTAATGGCAGGGGAGAATGAAGCAGAAAATTTCCCCCCAGGCTGTCAAAATGGCCTGGTTAAGAAGCAAACATGGAGCTGACAGTGCTCAACTCCTTTCCATAAGGAGTTTAACGAGGACCATAGTTGAAGATGTTTTACAGTTTCATATATGTGAAAACAGAGCTAAAGCATGCTCAGAACCTAGTGAGCCTTGTCACAGGTACATACTAGTACTAGTATGTTATTTAAGAAATGTTTTTCCCTTTTTGTGTATATTAATGGAAATACCATGGTATTAGCTATCAGATAGTAGCTTTTGTGTAGTTGTTTCCAGCCTTTGTCTTTCATTAACCTGCTGTCAGGATGTTTCCATGAAAAAGTTTTAATGGTTTGTACTGCTGTTACTGTGTTTTTGGTAATATTCAAGGTATGGTACATTAAGTAGTAGTACCCGTGTTCCCTTGTATTTAGGTAGCGCTAGTAGGCACCTTAAAAAGGCTTCCAGTTCTCTGTACTAAGTATGCCATCGTTTTTTTTTTTGTTGTTTTTTTTTTTTTGGTTTTGTTTTGTTTTGTTTTGTTTTGTTTTTGGGGGGTTGATTCAAGAAAAGAGAAGTCTTCCTTTTTTTTTTTTTTTTCTCCTCCTAAATCCTCTGTTCCATTCTTTTCTTTCTTTCTCTCAACTTTTTTTTTTTTTTTCCTGTGTGAGATATTGAGTTGTATGTATGTGATCTCCCTCAGTGATACAGACATTAGCACTAGATGGGTTTAAATGACTGCAAATTAGAGTCTGCAGACTGCATATGCAGTTTTCTATTACATTTATGTAGTCAAAGCCAACATTGCAAAGATAGCAGACCTGAATCAATTAATATCATCTGAGTTTGTCATGTAACATCTAAAACTGCTTTATTTTTTCCTTAAGCCATGGTGTGCATCCTTCTTCCTCCTCCCCTTCTCAAATCTGAGTTCTGCTTCTGCCTTACAAGCAGAACCTGCTATACTTTATTGCTCTGTGCTTATGTCTTCTGGCTGTAAATAGCTATTATGTTCTTGAAGAATTGTTTTTTTTTTTTTTTTCTTTCTGCTGGTTAGTCTCTGCCAGGATCTGAATGTACTAATGAAATGATATACTGAGTTGTTGAGGCAGCATAAAAGCTGATAGAAAATTATTAAGTTCTTTACGTCCCACTGGTACTGCATTTCCATTTTAAATGCAATATTTTCATAATCAAAAAAAATAGAATCAGAAAATATGTATTATGTCATTCAGTTCAACCTCGTCCACTCCAAGAGTGTCTTGGTATATTTAGAATGAATATTTCCTGGTGCTTTGTTTTTAACAAATTAAATGATGATGTTTTCAGTCTTTATCTTGGTAGATAAATCTAAAGCACAGTTTGTCCCACTCTCAGGAAATTTTTATTTTGTGCATTAGCCAAAATTATTCTCTCTCTTTTTTCCTAATATGTTTAAAGCCTCATTTAAGTAGTATTTCCAGTTTCCTCTCAAAATTCATAAACTGTAGAGTATTACACCTCTTTATTTATTTGAATTTTGGGCTTTTTAATAAATAAGATAGTGGAAATATCACCACTATTGATGGATAGATTGCTCAGGAGTTTGAAATGCACCCTACTTACCTAGAGGTAACTTAGGTTTACGTGTCTTAATAGCTTGACCTGAAGTCAAATTTGGGCTTATATGCTTTGGTTTGTATTTTTCTTTAATACAGTATTTCTAAAAGGGCTTTATTTTAACTTTTTATATAGAAATAATTTCTGAAGGAAAATGATTGATAGGTTTCTGTTCCCTAAAATTGAATACTTTCTTCCTTTTAAATGTTTGACATATTTCATACCTATAGTGTTAAATATTTGTGAATAGACAATGCTGCTATTATTTTGTAAATATTCAGTTGCATATTTGGATATAGCTATCACTACCTATCCTAAAAAAGGCTATGCAAGGTACTAGAAAGTCTTTATATCTTTTGGATATACTAACAGAATTGTGAGGAAAGAGAAGTCATTTAATTGTGCCCCATAAATAGCACATACTAGAGAGATACATAGGCTTAAAATGTGAATATGAAATATTGGTTTAATTCAATAAATAACTGATTTTTATGAAAATATTTTGGGTGGTCATAGGGAGGCATTTCAAATACATATTTCCAAATGCTCTTCTGACTATTTTACTGTACAATGAATTAAAACAATCAATGCATTCCTTCTGCAGCAGCACTCCTTCTTAGAGCAAATACACCTCCTAAGTTCTGTAAGTTCTATTTTATTTAATTCCTGATCCTGGGATCTTGTCAAGGTAATGTCTCTGAATGGGTTTTGCTGCCAATAAACCAAATGCTGTTCTGGAATAATATAAATTCCTATGTTTTGATTTCTCAAAATGTTCAGGGCATAGGTTTATAGGAAGAGGGGTAAATACTGTCCAAAGTAGGCTGTGTTTTCTACTGTAAGTTGTTCCTAGATTTCCTGTTGCATCTTTTTTCCTGAAAATTGCAGAGCAGGCACATAAAATTCAAAATACATATTGAAAAGTCGCTTGCCAAAACACAACACCAGTTAAGCTGTTCTGTGGCAGAAAAAAGGATGAGGTAATGGATGAAGAAGAATAAATAAAGAATTGTTCCACACATCTTTGGCATCCGGTACTTTATCTGGGCTGATGTTCACCACCTTTTTATAAAGTTTTATCTGATGTCTGTTGGTGTCAACCTTTTTTTAAAGGATGCTAAACTCTATCAAAGCTGTTTCCAGAGGGCTGGCAGTAGGCACTAATATCTGTATGCTTTGCAGGCACCAGTTAGTCTCAAAAATGCATGTTCAAATTCTAGACCCACTTGGAAACTCATGAGAGAAGTTTTGATTTAAAATACAATGAAAGACTACCTTTTTAGTGTTAAATTTATACTTAGGAGACAAATGAAACTACCTACTAATAAATTATCATATATAACTATTTTATTGGGAAAAAAAAAATTGAAATAGAGTGATCGTGAAGAAACATCAGATTTTCTTTTGTTCATCCTTTTCTTGTCCTATCTATTGTTCTTCTGCTTAAAATTCTTTATGCAACAATATGGACTTGATTACAGCAGAGTAGATTATGATTTTCTGTTTGAAAGGATATTTATGTTCATTATGCAGAGATCTTTGTGTGCTTCTGATTGTCTCCAGTGGTTAGGCATTTGAACCTCCTGGATAGCAGCTAGTATAATCCAGCTCTAATAAAAATGTAGTTTATGCATATCTCAGGAAGGTTTAAGGCAGCTGTGAGCTATTCACACACTGTCTCCTCAGGAGAGGTCTGGGTTTTTCTCCATTTTAAATAAAGTGCCTTCTTCCAGTTAACTTTACCTGGGAGAAGAAGAAGAAAAAGAAAACCTAACACACACATGCCTTCCCTCACCCCCATCCCCCAAGATGTTCAGCTGGACCTGTAACAACAGGACTATCCTTTTTTTTTTTTTTTTTTTTTTTTTTTTTATTAAGGTAATCCAGTTCCCTTTTTGTTTGGCAGATATTCAGAATGGGAAGATTTTTGCTGGGAAAAGTCTGTGGGATGTAACCAGGCTCTTGATTTAGGTTCTGTTCCAAAGTTAAGAAACTATGTTGGATGTTCTTTGTTTCCTGGTTATTGCTCTTTGTATGTGTTTTAATATAAATTACCAATTTAGCTGTTTGTGCCTCTTTATATATCTAAATCTAAAAAAGAGAGATGTCAGATATTTGTAGGTAGTGTTCAGGTAGCTGTTTATTTAAGTGTTCAGATGCAGCCTTCAGCTTTAGAAGTTTAGGAATGACAGACTGCTGGAAGCATTTAGCAAGGAGCATGGCTCATGCTCTTTCCTAATGTCTGACGCTTCTTGCTGCAGGAGCTGTGACAATGAACTAGATGGGCCCTTGTTTTAATCCAGTACATTCCTATGCAAGTGAACAGATATCTGAACAGCCCATTTGTATGTAATGGCTAACAACATATTTTTCTTTCATGTGTCTTAAGGAGAAGAAACACGTTTTATTTATTGAAGGAAAGGTTTCATTATTGTTTGTTGGGTGTGTTAAGTCCCAATGAGTATAGAACCAGAGCTGAAACTGCTGCCTATGGTTAGTGAAGCAGATCTAAAGGCAGTTTTCCCCCCAAATAAGGACAGCTCTGCCTGCGCTAACTCAGGCTTGGACACGTACATGTACATTCTAGATAAATACATAAGCTTATGATTCACATTAGGTCTTGAAAAGCATACCTTTGTTAATGATTAATAAATCCAGCTTGATGTATTTATAACAATGAACTCTTCTAGGACAAAGCTGGTAGTTTTCCGTGGCACTAGGCTACACAGCATCATGTAGACCTAGTAACAGGAGTCTTTGCTGGTTTGAGGATCTCTGCACCTGTAAAATGTTCCCTTGCTTTTTATTTCTGCTATCAGCCTTTCCCCAAGACTGAAAACAGAAGTGCTGAATGTGATCATTTCCCATTCTAAAAACTGACATTGAACTCAACAACTCATATTATGTATCCTCATGAAACAGACATCAGATAAAACCGATTCAAGGCCATCACAGCCATGATTTGCTATTGAAACCACAGCATATAAACAAAAAAAACCTCTAGCCATTAGCAATCTTTTGAGCTATTCCATGTTTTAAAAGCTAAGTAAGATAATCTGATGTGTACCAGTGTTCGTCCTCCTTAGATGTCAGAAAAATAGAAAATTCAAACTAGGGAGCTATGAGAAATTGAAAAATAAACCAGGAACAGAAATGAGTTATTTATCTAGTCGAGGGAGGAAAATAAATAAATAAATAAATGAGAGTGAAAGGGAGGGGAAGGAGAATAGAAAACCCTCCTCTCTTTAGGTACTGGTCCTAGAATTACTGCTGCTCTCTAAGAGAGAGTTGGGTAAGAAGTGGGTTGAAACATTGATTGCAACAAATAGGGAAACAAGAAAGATGAGTCACCATCAAGGGAGCAGTAAAAGGTGCGATATTTTTGATAAGCATCTTAAGGCTGAGATTGTTATCTGAAGTTAAGTTCTGAAGGTTCTCTGATCGGTGTTGTAAATCCAGTAAGACTTAAATGGGTGTAAGTACACTGTGTAGAAGCTTCAACAATACCTCTGTAGCTATGCACAAATGGATACAAATCATTTTGCCAATATATATTTCTCTAAACAAGAATCTGCAGCTTCCCACTTCATGTGAATCAGTACCTTGCACAGAGATCTGTCTTTTACCCCTATGCTGGTTTTAATCCATCTTTTCAAAGAGAATTATGATATCTTTCAGAGCTAGTTAGATAATTTTGTTTCAGGTAGAGAGAAGCAGAAAACCACTCGTACCTGCAGGTGTACAGAGCATGTTGAAAAAAACAGATTTGTAGTCTTTCTGCATAGAATCCAGGTAGAACAAAGGTCCTCATTTTGAATATGAACTACCAAATGAGGACTCAAATGCTATTTATCTCAGGCTTATGTTTTTACAGTTTTATGATCTCAATAACTCCTTGATAAAGTAACTTCCTTGTCTTGATGGCTGTTACTTTTTATAGAAAAAATGTATTTATAAGTGATAGGTCCTGAAAAGTTGGAAATAAACCTACAGATATGTGAATCTATATTTTCTTCTAGACTAGATAGGAATTGTGTGCGAGAAAGATGTGAGTGCATACCACATACATCCCAGACAATTACTTATTAGCTGTATGACACTAATACATCAGAACCCGACTTGTAAGAGGAAAACACCACATTAGGAACTATACATGTAAGTGTTTCCAAAATATATACAAAATAGATTTTAAAAAGTAGTGTTTTAATGTCTTTTTGTAGCAAATGAATGGAAAGAAAGATTAAGTGACCTGCTTAGTACAAAACTCTGTACTTGGAAAAAGGAAAATGCATACCACCAGGTTGTGTAGACTTCAACTGAAGATCGGTGAAGAGAGAGTTCAGAAGGCATATTTAGATAAACCCAAGCAGATACCTAGAGAGAAGTCCTGTGGCCCTGCCTCTACAATGAAAACTTGCTGTTTCTGTGCCACCCCCACCTGCCTCCTGCAGAGGATTGGCAGCCTTTGGACCCTGGAGGGCATCACAGCTGTGAGCCACAGAAACACTATTAAAAACAAGGTAGCTACCAGTAAGAGCTTCAAAATTCATTTTTTCAATTAATTGAGGCTTTTCTGTGTTTAGCAGTTAAGGTGGATTCCAGGTGTATGTATTATGGTAACTGAACTAATAATAGCTGTTTGTTGTTGTATTTTGAATAGGTCATTAGGACTTAAGAGCAATAAATTATTGATTCCATATACATGGTATGTTCCCCTTTGATGTTAACAAGTTTTTGAGTGTAAAAATGTGTGCTGTTACAGGACAAGAAACGTGTAAGAAACATTAAGTGTAAATCACAAAGAAATCAGAAGTGATTTTCTTTGAGTACAGGGTACCCAGTATTTTGCCTTGTCTTAGATCCTTTGAGCTTTTCCAGTATAAAATAATACAGTGTATGTAGTAAGGTACCACGGTTATCTTTAAATAATATTAATTGTGACAGAATGAAAAAAGCAAGTGTGAAAGGTATATGTATATGGCAATTTTTTATCTTTAATAATATTTTTGTATGTTTTGTATTGTTTAATTACTACTTTCAACTACTACTACTAACTTTCAGCTACTAACTACTACTTTTAGCTTTTAATGAATGCATTATAAGATTATTGGATTACGCAATTGTTGCTCAGATGTGAAGAGTGGAACATGACAAAGAAGGAGGAAAGCCAAGCCAAAGCTGCTGCTACTTTCGTATCAGTAATTAACGTTAGTTTAATCTGAGGTCTACATGAAACTGGACAGAATACTGTTATTGAGTTCATAGTTCATGAATTGATATAATTACTTATTGAACATTTAAAAAGGTTTTCCAGTAAAAAATAACTGTGCCGATGCTTCTACAAACAGTTGTGGAGTATGGGGAAAAAAGTTTCCTAAAACCTAGGCCCATTTCATCAGGTGCCAGCTAATTTTTGTATTATGAGAACAGACTTGCTATCCCCTCTGTAAATATTTTTAAATGTTTTCTGCAGTCATTCTTTTGCTGGCTCTACATCTTTCTTGGCTGCACAGTGTTCACAGTTCACAACCCATTTCTCATTCCTCATTCTGTGAATTGTGTATACAGAGAGGTCTCCCTGAGATGATGGAGATGGTAATGGCAAGAAGTTCACTGAATAGTTACTTTAATTAAGGTATGACAATAATTAGGCTACAAAAGCATTTCTTTGTAGGTAAGATAAAGAACAGTAACATAATGAAATAAGGGAAGTGACAGCAAGAAAAAAGTGCCTGTTTCCCTTGTTCTCAATGCTTTTAAGTTGAACTTTCTAATATATTATTTTTTAAAGTTTGTTAATGCTGTCATACTTCATAGTGCTGTGCTTTACAGCAACATATAACTTTGCTTAGAAAATAACTGAAAAATGGTATTCTTTCTTCCTGTTACTTTTGTGTTAAATGTGCTTAAATTATGGGTCAATATGGATTTTTCTGACTGACATGAAAACAGGAAAACTAAGCTTTGTGTTTTGATAACAGTAGTGATTCGTAAATTAAAATTTACATGATAGCCTGATGGCACATAATGGAAAATACAACTAAGCATTCTTGCTCTATTTGTATGTATTTTAAGTTGTGTGCTAAGTTGATAGAATTTACAAGATTTGCAGGCAGTACTTAACTCATACTGAAATAAATAAGGATTTTTCCTTATTCCCACATACTGTATTCTTTCTTTTGACTAAAACTTCTGCTGCATAGAGTGTAAATGGTACTGCAAAATCTTTTAGAAGTGTGAAAAATACTCCATGCTGTTGATGGGAATTTCCTCAACAGTATGTCTAGTAGCACTATTAGATTCTCAGGCATAGTGACACTGCTTGAATACCGTCTTTTTGCTGTCGTTACTGCTTTGGTTGTACAGCAGTTTAGTGGTATAGAGCTTATCTGACTTTACCTTTAACTTTTTAGACATGTATATGTGGGAATCCAACCTGCAATTTATTTGTAACTGTCACAGAGAGGCTCAGGGGAAAGAATTTGCTAACAAAGTCAGCTCTTGAGTGCTAGAGGGGTCAAGAGCTTTCTCAGTCACTTCCTTTGGTCATAATCAGGTGAACATACTCTCACAAAAAATTTGTTATAACATTGTGGAATGAATTGCTTACAAAGTTAGTTTTGTTGTTTAATTTAGAATCATACATCATGGTCCAAATTTTTAGAAGCCTAACTGTACAATCATTAAATGAACAACAATCTAGGTGTGTTTTTTCTTTCTCTTTAACTATAAAGTAATTTTAATATGTAAAATGATCAAATAAAAATGTGATCAAATAAAAACAGCATTGGAGATAAATGACAAAATATGTTCTTTTTTTTCTTTTTCTTTTATGTGCTATATTATGTTCTTTTATTTTTTTTTCTTTTTCTTTTATGTGCTATATAATTATTTTTTCTTGAACTAAATAGGCTTTAGTTTTCTTCAACATCTGTTTCAGATCATCTTGTTCTAGGTTTTCCTATTACTCATTTCTTGTTTAACAGGCTTTAGATTTGTGTATGTATGAGACGGTTTCCCTTTCATAAAGTGAGACAATGAAGAACATTTTTAAGGTTCAAATGTTGTTGAGGAGGAAGTTTGTTATTGATTTCAGTTACAGAGCATGGACAACACTACATGCTTTTTGCACTTAACTCTAAGAATTCTGGTTCATATAAGAATTATGGAAAAGACCACAGTCTCTTAATGCTCTGGTCAAAAATGATCACAGAATCCACAATCATCCTTTCCCTTTTAATAGTGTGATTTTTTTCTTGTAAAAAAAAAAAATAAAAATCTTTTTTTGAAAAGGGATTTTGCTTCGGTGAGCATTTTTTCATGTTTAACATGTGCATATATTTAAGCTTTTAGTAAAGCGGTGTTTTAGCATCTGTAGTGGTTTTCTTGGTTGGTTTTCATACATTGGTTTTGTACTCTCAAAAATAAGGATGTGTTTTGCAGGCTTGGGAAGAGGTAGAAGCAAAAATGGGCTCTATATTGTTGGTGACACCTTGATATAATAAATCTGTTTACAATCCGGTGTTCTTAGAGGACACTATTCTTTGTAGCAGCCTTTGCCCTGGAACACCACCGAACTTGGTGGTAGTTTTGCATACACAGCAGCTACAGAGTTGTAACCTCAGTAAAAGTGACAAGGTAGTATTTGCTGCTAACCAAGGGCTTCCTAGAAGGCTTCAGGAAAGCAAATATATGAGGGCTGTTTTTGCTAGAAAGAACAAAATGACAAAACAGGAGATGAATGCCTCTTAAGAAGCCAGATCTCAACTTAAAGGAACGTAAGGAAATAAAACAAGCTAATAGACTTTAGCCAAATTGAAATAAGAACAGGTTTATAGTCATTAAAAAAAAAAAAAATCTATCACAAAGCTTTACACTTACAGACAGAGGATGAAATTGAGTACATAGAGCTTGGTACACTTGTTCCTTCTGTGCATATTATCAACAGAAAATCTATGTGTAGATAACATTGGTTATATGAGCAATTTTGCAAGGCAACATAGTAATTTGGAATGTGGGCACACCAGTCAGTTAAAAACAGGGAAAAGTAGTATTCTCAGGGGTCATGGAAAATATCAGTGAAAATGATATGCCTCACTGAAAATGATAAAGACTTCTACAGGTACGTCAATGATAAAAAGAAGATGAAGGAGACTGGTGCCTAGAAAAGCTGTGGATGCCCTATCCCTGAAAGTGTTCAAGGCCAAGCTGAGTGGGGCTTTGAGCAACCCGATCTAGTGGGAGGTGTCCCCGCCCATGGCAGGAGGGTTGGAGTTAGATGGTTTTTAAGGTCCTTTCCAACCCAAACCATTCTGTGATTCTATGAAAGTCCAGTTTTCTCACAAATGCTTGCAATGAAGCCTTTTCTGTGAGCACATTAAATACAAAAATATATTTTTTCTGATTGAATGATATTTTTGTAGAGATGCAATAGTAAATCCTGTTCCACTGACAAAAAGTGTTATCAAATTCAGTTGGATTGTAGTTTCCTTTCCAATGTAGGGGTTTGGCTGCTGGAACAAGGAAATCCTCAAAATTTTGGCTATGCATTGCTGAACTCTTAATGAAAGTCATGTGATAACTGTGAGAATGACTTCAGTCTTTGAACATAAAAAGTAATATCTGAAAAATATATTACTTGTACATACATGCAAGGTAGTTTTCAATAATGGTGATGTATATATTTTCAACCACATTTGATATGTACCTATCCTTCACTGGAAGATGATCAAATGTATTCAGATGAAAATCAATTTCACTAAATTGCCCAGACAACATTTAGCCTTGAGTGAGTATTCACACTTGTGCCAAATGTAATGTAATTCCTCCAGAGGTAACCTACAAACAAATTAGTTTTCTCCTCCTAGGTGTACTTGAAATGGTTGCAGGAAAGAGTGGAAGATCAGAGAGCATATGTTATTGTTCAGTAAGCCATGCAGTAGATATCAGAAATTAATGAGGCAAAGAAAGCAAGCAATGCAATCAGCAGCAACTAAATTTAGGAAGAGCTTGAGTGTTCTGGGAGACAGGAGCCTAAGCGTTCTCTCCCTTTGCTATGTGACAAACCTGAAAACATGGAGATGTGAATAAAAGTGTTAATGTTGTTATGCATTCAGGTAGCCATCAAAGTTGAAAACAGAGCTGTAAGTTGCTAGTGCTATATAACAGGATTAAAATGAGCAAATAAAGAAATATGACACAAATGGGTTTGTATAAAGTTTTAAATAGCTGTATTCTTTGTCTTCCCATAGAAATGTTTGTGTCTTCTACCAAATGGAAGCACATCTTAATTATTTTTGTTTGGATGTGGAATACAGTGAATTTATCAATACTTCATCAAAGAGAATAGAAAGCTACCTTCAGACCAAAAACAAAACATGGGAGGAGGAAGAGGCAATCTTCTCTCTGTGGCACACTGGATGTCCAAACCGAAGACTCCAATGGTACTAAGAGTTAAAATTCTAAAATTACACATAGCACATGGGTGAAATTGTTCAAAGTATACAAGTGTGGGCATTTATGCATTTTTGTTTGTCCTCCCAATTCTAGTAGAATTCTGAGTAAAAGAAACCCTGTATATTTAACAGGCAGTGCTACACAAAGAGTCACAATTTTTATTTTTATTTTCAGTAAAAATAACAGCAGAGCTTCTTAAACAGCTTCAGTTTTGTTGCTCTAAATACATGTATAAATGACACATGAGGTTTGTAGTTTTATTGGTATTTAAGTGGGCTTCACTGCACAGGTATAAGGTGAAGTTTCTTAATTCTGGTAGTGAATTCTACTTCTTTGTGCTTTTCATGTTTATAGTTTCAAAGTGAGCCAATTTCAGGTATAGGTCTACATGCCTTGAAAAAAATATTCCACTTACATTATAATAATTTGGAAAATCTTCATATCTTTGTAGAATCATTTGATAAATTCAATAAAAAGTCTACCAAACTCTTTCCCTTTAAGTATTTGGTATTTCCCAGCTCTTTGTGGTGGTTGACAAAAATTCTAACTAAGCTTAATTTCTATGTAATAAAACAGCTCAGCTTTAAAATTGGTTACCTTATTGATTTTAGTGCCAAGGGATTCGACTGCATTCACTTTGTAGGTTGTAACTTTCCCACTTTCAGAATCCAATCTGCTGTTGTGACTAGTGAATTAAGCATGCAGATATTATGATAACCGGAGAATATGAAGCGTTCACACTTGGGATGTGTCTCTGAAAAATTGCGTGGAAAATCTTTTCTGAAGCCTTTGTCACAGGAAAAAGATTTCAGCCTAGATTATCCTGCAGCTGTGCTCTTTTTCATGTATAACTTTTGGAAAAGATGTGAGGAAACTTAAGTGTTTAAATTATTTATTTTATTTTTCTTACACGTGGACCTTATAAAAAGCAAAGTCAATTATGTGGTCGTCCCATTCCATCTTCTATGCTTTTTCCTAGTCAAAAATCTTTGAATATGTGCTATTTCTGATAAATGCAAAGTGAACAAAATCTTCTAGTTCCTACCAACAGATATGTTAATTGAATTACTGCCACCAAGTCAGGCTATGATACTGGTCATGTTTTGCCTAAGAACCAAAGGAGATAAGAATTTTTCTTCTGTAACCAAATCATCTGAATCATGCATAATATCCCAGTCAGGGATATTATGTGAGACTGTGGGAAAGAAATGTATCAGTGGGTTTGCTCCTACATAGTTGATTGTTGCCCTCTTCACGGAGGAGTTCTGTTTTAATTTGTTGAAGGTAAGGGGGGAGGGAAACAAAGACAAAATTTGCTCTGAGTCACAGCTCAGCGCCTGCTGTGCTCTGGCCCCATACTGCTTGGTGCTTGGAAATACACAAACAGGAAAAACAAAAAGGGATAAAAAAAAAAAAAAACAAAAAAAAACAACACCACATGAGCCACATGAGAACTTAACCCATACACCATACACAGTGGAATTAAACTATTTAGATAATTGTTTTTTTCAGAACAATTTTATTCTGATTATCTAGAACTTCTGCATGTTTAATTTTATTTTGGGTTCTGGCTTTGGAGATAATTTTCCATAAAATTAAATTACAGCAGTTGAAGAAATAAAATCTTATTAGACTATCTAGTCTAAACAAGCACTAGTTTGAAATTATTGTGCAACATTAAGGGATTCTCATTTATTAAAGGCTGCATCTGATTTTTTGCCCTTAGATGTCCTCTACATTTGCATACTGTTTCAGGCTTACAGAGTTGTGCGATAAACATGACTAAATAGTTTTCATTGATACTATCTATTTATAATCTATATTAATAATGTTATGAATATTGATTTTTAAAGACAGCACTTCCGAAGTAAGGTGTTGCAAATTTGAATTAGCATGAGTCCAGCTGGCTGTGGTCTTGAGGTCTGATGCTTACTGGAAATAATATAAGGAAATAATATAAGTCTATAAGATAGGTAAAATCCAGATCTTAATGCAAATACATAAAAAATAGGTTTCTTAGAAGAAGAAGGTCAAGGAAGGTACAGTCAAGCTACAAAATGGGAAATGAGACTACATACCTGATGACAAAAATCTTTGTTTCATTGGAAACGATAAAAAGGGATTTATGGCAGTGTTATTAACATAAATACATTTATGAATGTTGTTTAGTTTCACCTAGGTGTTTTTAGAAATAGCTTTCCCCTGGAAAATGGAACACCAGAATAAAACTGCCATATCATAAAGATTTCCTTTGCCATATCTTGAAACTAGGATATTAATTATTTGGAACAGATTTTAGTTTTTCTGTGTTTGATCAGAACAGATCAAATCAGTGTCCCTCCTCCTACTATAAATGTGATTCATTTTTTTGAAGGTTTAGGTTTCATTTTTTCCTATCAGAAAAAATGCTCAGCCCAAATTCCCAACTAACCTGAGGAATCAGGTATTCTATTCAAATAAAAGTAGTAACTGATACAATTCCTGTTTGAAAATGAGCTTTTCATGTACGTCTCTTAACAAATTGCAGTTCTAGCTATTTTACCCATGTCATTAAAAAAAATAAAAATATCTCTTAATCAGTCAACTCTAATTTGTACAGCCTTGTGGTTTTTATGCAAAGAGGAGCTTTGCCAGCTTTGTGGGACATTCAGGTACCTCAGGTACTGAATCTCTCAGGATAATCATAGAGAATTTCTGTTGCTTTATGCACTGGTACTTTCTTTAAAAAATAAATAAAAAATCAGAGAAAGTATTCAGTGTATTAAAAGGCTGAATAATTCTATACTCTTGCAGTGATTAAATAAATGGGAGAATGACAGTCAGGTCTGATAAGTTGATTGCTTGATCTTGGCATAAGCCTTCTGTCCTTCTTCAGCATGGTTATAGTGCACTCCTCTGTCAGCAGGGCAGCATAAGAAAACTGTATTAGTATATCAATCCATAACCTTTAGAAATAATATTTATACAGATTAAGACTTTCTACATAACTAAATTGAGTGTCACCAGTGCATAGGCTGATACATGTAGATACAAATTTGCTTGAGTAAATGACAGCATGTATAGTGTACACCTGCAACATGACTGTTTTCAAGTATGTTGACTGATGATCAAATGGCATTAATTACAGTTAAAGAGGAAACTTTGTTGTCTTTTAAGTGCAGTGCCTGACCTTGCAAGGACTTGTGAAATTGCTTCAAGAGAACAGGAAAAAATAAACTCTTAGACTTCTTATCTATATTGACCCTGAATAATACTTAAAATAAAATTTGGGAAAGTATGTCTGAAATCTAAAGAAAACAGTAGCTATTATGATGAAACTGGCTGTGGCCTTTTATAGCTTTTTTATTTTTTTATCTTTTATGACTGCTCTGTTCCCTGCAGTGTATCTGTGAAGTGCAGAAAGAGTTCACAGCAGATGATTATACTAAGGTACCAGAGCTAGTGAAGTGTGAGATAATCTTTTGAGCTGAGAATTAGTGTCTCAGGCAACCAAGCGAGAAACCAAAGGGGAGTTATTTCTTCAGTAAAGTTTAACATCTAAGACACACCTGAAGCTGTAGCTCTTTATTACTCTTCAAGTCAATACTTTTGACCGTCTGCTTACATGTTAATAAAGTTTTTTTTAAGGGGAGGAGATAGTTTTGACAGAAGACAGATGCTTTGCTTGAAGATCCTATTTTGGTTTTGAAGTTCAATTTCTTAAATTTCTAACAGAATTAGCTAATAGAGGTAATAAAGCCTTTACAGTTTTGTCTTATACACTCCTCAAATTTGTGTGTGCAATATGTTCATTCCCATATCTTCCCTGTAAAAAAAAAAAAAAAAAAAAGGGGTGAGTGTGGAAATTTCAGTGGATTATGGGTTTTGTTCATAGATTATATTTCTAGTTTTTATTTAGTCTAGTTTATTTTATCTAGTTTTATTGTATCTTAATCAGTAAAACTAGACATTGTACCTTTAGCACAGTAGAGTGAAATTATGTGAAATCATAGGTTAGCATGCAGCTAGCAGTTTTGAAACAGAGGCTGTTGACATATCCTAAGTTATAAACCGGTGATAAACCATCAAAATGGTTTGTGATAAACCATCATAAACCTGTGATGATTGAAACATACCTTGGTTCAGTAGAAACTACGAAAGCCTGCTATGAAATACTTAAGTTAGTATTGATACCTAGATTATGCCAATTTATTATTTTTATGAAGCAGGAGGTAGTCTCAGGATAAGTTTTGGGTTTCTCAATTCACTGATACGAGACTGAAGAGCTGAGAGGGGGGAAGGATGTATCAAACACATTGAAAGGGCTTGAAAAACTATAAAAAGTAGGGGAAAAAACAACTGATGCCTCTGCACAAAATAAAAAAATACTCAGCAACGTATCTGAAGATGATGAGCTCAAATGCAAGATACTCAGTTTCTAATACCAATATAATTTCAGAGCAATATTGCTTTTGCTCATGATGTTCTTGTCACCTATATTGGCCAAAACATTAAGAAACGAATAAAAATTCATATACCTACTTTTTTAAGGTTCTGTGAGCCTTATATTGCAAATTATTCTTTGTATTTTTTACCCTTTTTCAACCAGTCTCCTTGGCATTTTCAAAGCAAGAATTGACATTAAATGTACTCTCAAACCTTAATGCATTGGGCCAAAGATGGTTAGAGCTGTTAAGTGCTAGTAAAACATCTGGCATTACAAATAGCTAAAGCACATATGCCTACTTTGTAGGTATAACTGACCCACTAATTATGTGTTAGTGTGTTTGCGTATGATGCTGCTGTGTGAATTAAGTGCTCACCCCTCATTGATTTTTGAAGAACCATAAATAGGATAATAAGTAATGATTTAAGAAACTTGTTGAAAATTAAAAGCCAGCTGCGTGTAGTGTTTCATTATTTAAAAATGTGTAACTGATGCATGCTGCCCACAAATGTTCTAGCTAATCTTCCAAATCAGGTGCAGCAGTTGGATTTTATTAGTGATAAAAATGTGTTCATTTGCTATTTTTAGTGCTATTTCAGAGAAAAGTCTTTATTTAATGTCAGCTTATATTTATATGCTTTTACCCATAAACCCATTCCTCTGATATTTGAGATGCATGCATGAATGTGTGAGTGTCTGATATAAAATCACAGAATCATAATACAGTTTATGTTGGAAGGCACCTCTTGTGGACATCTGCCTGGAGGAGGTTGCACGTTCAGGCAGCTCTTGAAGATCTCCAGGGAAGGAGACTGCATAGCCTGTGACAGTGCTGTCAACCATACAGTGAAGAAGTGCTTCCTGATGTTCAGAGGAGACCACCTGTGTTCCAGTTTGTGTCCATTACCTTGTGCTCTGTCATTGGGCTCCATTGGAAGTAGCCTGGCTCTTTTTACCCTCCCTTAAGGTATTTGTGCACTTTGATGTGATTGGCACATAGTTGACATATATCTGCTATTTGATTTTATCATTTTATTTTATTATTATTATTTTTTAATCTGCATGACTGGCAAGAAATTCTTATCTGAATGCCTAAACCTGCCCTTGCTGCATTTTTTTTTTTTTGGGGGGGGGGGGCTGGAATGTAATATGAAAAGTCATTGTATTAGAGCAGAGCTGGAGTGCAATGACATAACAGCATAGTGTTATGTATTGAGAAATAATTTTTAGAGGAGTTAATTTAACTCATCATATTCTTAGCACAGGTGCTGTTATTCTAAAAGGATATTGATAAAATAGTTGGCAATGTTTTAGCTGTTCTTTTGTTGCCGTTAAATAAACATTGTGAGCATTTAACATTGACATTAAGTCAGAGACATTAAGATCATCTGTCTCATAGCTGAGATCTAGATCTTTAGTCGGTCTTCACCAAAGTATTTGACTCCACTAAGGTTGATAAATGTTATTGATTTTGCTTTCTGAAGTTGTTTTCATATACTGAAATTTAGGAGCTCTGAAGAAATGACAGTTGGCACTTAATTTCAGTAGCTACTAGATGCCCAAATGGTTTAAGTGAGTAAAACCCAGCAAGGTGCCATGGGGCTCAGAAAGAGGGGTTGATTGTGTTTACATCTTTTTAAATACAGGATGAGACAATGGCTTTGCTCATTGAGGCAGATGGACAGTTAAATGCCATTTTGTTCTGAACTTGTGACAGAAATTCTTCCTTTGGTTGTGGTAAGAAATTTCATACTTGTGTGTTCTTAGCAAACATCTGGCTGATGGTTGGTTTCATTGTTTGTCTGTCTGGTATGCCATCTAAGAAACAAAATTTTCCCTATACTTGCTGGAAATGACAATATCCTCATGAGCCTGATTTCTGATCAGGTTTTGGCAGGCAGAAACAATCCATCTGAAGCAGATGCTTCCTTTTCTGCAACCACTATTGTTGTTTCTGATTACTTGCATCAGCTCAGACAACTGATAGTTTCTCAACAAGAACTTAAACAGAATGAAAACTGTTTTTTAAACTGTTTGCCTCTTTCCAATGGTGATATGTCCATAGAGAAGAACACAGTAATAAAATCGTATTGTAATAGAAGCGGACAATTCTTAAATGATGACCACATTATTTAATTTTATATTTAGAACATGGAGTGTATGTGTTTTCCTCCCCTTTTCTAAAAAAAAGTGTAATGAAATGCATTTTTACTGGGGTTACTGTACTAAACGTATCCTCTATCATTGCATGTGATTATCCTCAATGTTCTAGTATCCAGCAAAAATCAACCTGCAGATGAGGAACAAGGTGAAGCTGAAGCCAGGTTTGGCTAAGAGCCTACCGAGCTGCTCTCTCACTCCCTTCTCTCTAGGATGGGGGAGAAAACGGTGGAAAAGCTGAGGCATTGAGATTGCCTACCAGCTACATCCAGGGGCAGAACAGACTGAACTTGGGAAAGTTCATTTGATCATTGAGTACCCCAGATCATTTTTAGTCCTTTCTCCTATGTTTGAATTTATAGAAAATGTATCTGTACTCTTGTTGATTTGTTTAAGTGCTGTAAACTTAAATAAATACATGTGCTGAGGAGAGACAGGGATCTTTTTACAGTTATACAAGGATTTCTGAATCAAGTTTATTAAGAGCGACTGATTCCACAATGCTTTACCCAAATTATAGAGAGGGTAATATCACAGGGCTCATCTGAAATGATGAAATAGTTCTCATCATAAAAAGTTTTCATGAGCTTATTTTTCTTGAAAGATTATTCTTCTATGATCTCAGGTTTATTATACAAACAGTACTAGCTTCTGAAAATATATCTACCATCTACCAATCTGTTGCTGCTTGTCACCCAGGACTCTCTATATAAGGCAGTCTTTGGTGCATTACTTTTCTGTTTACCTTTGTGTTTAACTTCTGTATGCATTAACACAAAGAGCTTAAAATAAAGCTAGTATGACCTGTTACTTGCTCATGTTGACCCTGTAGAAAAAGAGGTCTGTCACTTCTGCTTTAAGCCTATAATGGTTACATAGCAAGATGAAACTTTTGAAATGAAACTAGAGCTGTTTCTTGTTTAAATTAGTACTCAGTGAATTAGTACTCAGTGTTACTTTGCACTGCCTGAAGTTTTAGATTATATTCAAGATTCAAACCTTGAACTTGCACAGTACTTGAAACTCTTGCAGCCCCTATCTTTACTGAAATGTAAGGGACAATTTTATTATTATTATTATTATTACATTTTAATTGGGTTAGGTTCTAACTTACCTCAGGGTAGTTACTGGACATATTAATAGGCTTGTTGATTGCAGAATTGCTCCACGAAGGCCCATGAAGGCTTCTGAAATCCAAACATGTAGACCTTCCCACCTTTTTGTGTACCTTGTTTATGGCAGTGGGAAAGCAGGTTTACTAAAGGAAAGCCTGACAGCTGTGACTTCTTTATATAACACTGAGTGTTCTCTGTGACAACAGAACAACCAACTTTTTCCGCTGAGGAGGCCTGACACAGATGTAAAACTTACCCTTGTGTAGCTTCCTTGCTTGTATTTTCAATCTGGTTCCAAGGCAGAGTACCCTCAGATGTGCCTACTAAGTACATGAGAACATTTTATAAATCCTTGTGTTTAAGTTCTTGTGAGACAAAAAAAAAAAAAAAAAAAAAGCAACATCAATGCCTGTACATCGAATACTTGGAGACCTTTCCTGATATTAGAATGCTTTTCAAGTTAGCAAACACAGGTGTAACCTCATCTAGCAGCTGACAGCTGAAGTTGCATATAATTGATAGCAGTTGTCCAGAAGTATGTAAGCTGTGAAAGAATGAAAACCAACTGTAATTGCTGGATATGATATAAATTAATTTCCCAGAAATAACTGAGGTGCTGCTAGTAAGGAATAAGAATTACTTAAAAATTTCTTAAGAATGTTTTTTCCTTGTTCAAATTCAATTAATTTTATGACTTATTATCTTAATTGATTTTTTTTTAACCATTTACTTTTTATTGGAAAATATCACTACTTTAGAATCTACTATGGGCATGGGCATGGGCAATGTGGCTCAGGGAATAGTGCAGGATGTGTGTGACTGACTTCAGCTGGGGCAAAGAAGCTGACTATTTCAACACACAGGGGACCAGAGGGTGGCCTCTGTTTTTGATAAACAGCTATCAGCAGTGGGTCAGCTAGTGGTGGAAATGCTCTTACAAGAGCACAAATGTCTCCTTGAGTTAACCAGAGCAGGGTTGGGGGCTCAGCCCAGACCTGAGTACTTGTGCTGCCTGTTCTGGCAGCAGCTGAACTTGAGGAGAGCTCCGAGCCTGAGCTGACCTCAACCAGCATGGTCCACCCCGGGTAGGGATACCCCAGGTGGTTAAGGTGGGCACAGAGACCGGCACTGGTAACACGCTGGTGCTGTGGCCATGCTGCAATTGCTGTATTGGGCTCGTGTATTTCAGTACATTGCTGTATCACTTCTCAAAACCAAAATCCCACATAACATCAAATGTCTTCCAACAAGCAAATCTGATATACATGTAAAACATACCTTTCATGTGTGTAATATCTAAAAGAGCCTGGTTTGAGAGTATTGGATTCTGACAAACCTGTATTTGAGGGAATAAATATCTTCAAACTCAAATGACAAGGTAATGCCTTCAGGGTAGCTTTGTGCATTTTTTTGTATAACGTGTTGGATTGTTGAGCTATTATTTATTTTAGGAGGCGAAATCAGACCTTCAGTGCATGTGTTTTTTTCTTAGCAAAACTTGAGTATCACGAAGTTTATACATACATAAAGAGAAAACAATGCATTTTTATTTTTTAACATTTTAAGGTTTATGATGAGCTATGTGCTTTGCCTGGTAATCTTGCCATGCATTGGCCCCTTTGGATATTCAGTCCTACTTCAAATATAGCTGTAAGGAACATGCCATTGCTTCTGGAAGCAGAAATTTTAAAGTATAATGTACATAGTGTAATATATGCAAAATTCAAAATGTTTTGATAAGAGATTTGCTCTTTTTGTATCCTACCATTTATTACTTTTATCTATAATTATGGTAACACTATGTTAATAGTTTCTCATTTGTCATTAATTGATATGCATATTTTAATATTTTAACAGCCTATTTGAGTACTCTTGTTTCTCCTTTACCCCCTGCAGCCGAAGGAGGGGGGCAGGGAGGAGGGGGGATTTTTTTGTTGCCTTTAACACATTAGAACAAAAGAGCAAAATATAAAAGCTGTTTCACTGGAGATACAAGGAAAAAAAAATGGAAATAATGTGTACAAAACCAGCAGCAAGAAATTCGTTTAAAAATAGAAATGTGAAATGTGTCAGACTATGAAATGTGTTTATATGTTTTTCCCACTTTGAAACTAATGGGAATTAGATAACAAAATGCCTTTCAAAGTCTGATCCAAACATTTTAGGTAAAAATTTATTGAAATCTCAAGAAGCAGTACTTGTTTTTTCCCCTTTCTCCCCTGTGACTTGAGGCTTCAGTGAGGTCAGGAGTTAAAGTATTTGAAGTTGTATGTGGAGGTGTGAATTTCTCTGGATGAATCACAATATTTACATTGTAAAGGCAAATCTTGTTATTTCTTTTCATAGTTCCCATCATTGAATAATATAGGTGTCTCATGACTTGTAAAGAGATTATCACTCAGACCCATCGCTGTTATAGACAGAAGTATTTGGATTTCAAACTCATATGCAGAAAGTACGTTCACATGCATTTACCTGTTCCATCCTTACAGTAGTAGCGAAGCTCATGATACTAACTTCTGTTTGAAAAGTAATTCCTTTCTTGTGTTGAGCACAATAACTCACAAGAGGAAGAAGCATCTGCAAAATGAATTAGACAGTTTCTTAGGGAAAAATATTCAGTATTCCAAAGTACTATATTACATTTGAAAGTAATTTTTTTTTTATATCTGATTATATAGGATAATATTACTTGAAGGTGGCATTTGTCTTTAAGAATATCCTTTCTTTAGTGTACCTGTAGCAACTTCTGCCTGCAGAGGAAGAACCTAAATGAAATTTTTCCAAACCTTTTTTTAGAAGAGAAATACTCAGCATTTCAAAATATATTTCCCCACCAATAAAAAACAATACCCAAACACTTTTTTATACATCCTTTGCAGTTTATCTCTTATTATATACTTATATAATAGGAAATCTTTGGACCTTGGAGAGAAACTGGATTTCAGTACTCAATAAAGAAGTAATTCTATAAAGTAGTGAGCAAGTACTTCAGTTAGGTACAGTGTCTAAGGATCACATCTATGCTTTTTTTGATTTGGCTGCATGAAGAATTGCTGTTCATGATTTTTTGTTGTTGTTGTTATTCTACATTTTTCTCTTATTTTCTTCATCAGCTTTAGCAATTGTGTTACGTGTGCCCCAGACCACATAGATGGTCTGATCTTTAGGTCAGTGTACTCAGACTTAAAAATATTAATTTGTTCCTTGTGCTGCACGGTTTTAAACATTGTTATACAGTAAGGTTAACTGGGCTATTCTGTTCTTTGGATAGTCACTTTGTTTTTATAAATTCTCTGTTCTTCCCTTTTCATGAAGTACCTTGTCCATGTGGCCACTTACTGCCATGACTTCTAGTTAGATACCATTTGAATTGGTATAAATGTATCACTTTGCTCTTTTTAAATTTCTGATACTCTTGGGTCTCCGTCACTTGTCTTGTACACCATAATGACCTGATGTATTTTAAACAAAAAATTCTTCTGAAGTCAGTTTTCCACATTTGAGATACCCAGTGAAGATTGTCAGATTTTGTTACATACAAGAAAATCTGAGATGTCAGGTGACTCCTCTTCTCTAAGCATTGCATGTCTGTTTTATATTGCCTTTTCTTGTTTGCAATGGCACTAATTCAAATAGGTGCCTCAAATGGCCCTCACCCACAGATAGCTCAATGTATTCAGTCCTCACTGAGAGGGAATGTGTCTTCTTGTGTCTTCTCACACAAGAAAAGGAGATTGACTAAGCTGATGAGAGAAGGAGTTTTAGAAAATTGTAATAATTATAGAGAAAAAATATATATATTAGCCAGCTCATCTTCACCTCTGATACTATTAATGTTTCTTAGTAAAATTGTACAGTGTAAATTTGTCTCTGGTTGCTTACTACACTTGTACATCTGTGACTTGATTTTTCTGATTACTGAAACTTGATTTGATTCTGAGCATGAGAAGCAAGATGGGAAGTTTTAGCCTCACTAAATCTTTCTTTTTTTTTTTTTCAATCGATAAGGCCTCCCTTGAGTTTTTTTCCCATACCCATTGTTTGCATATGCTTCTCCTGTGTTGCTAGCTTTGTTACTGAGGTAGTGTGCCATTTATTTCCTGTGATGCTTGCCGTGGTTGGTTAACTGTCTCAAATGCTTGTATGAAGGAGAGGCCAATGAATAAAATGGTGGACTTGTTTGCAGTTGATGGTATTGGAGAATTTAAAAAATGTTTCCCTAAGTTTTGACTGAATTTGCTACGGAGTTTGATATTGTGTGTTTATATGTGTACATATTATATGTGTGTGTGTGTGTTTTTCTACATCCACAGCTGTCTCTATTCTGAAAGCCCAACACGTGCAAACAGTAGGAAAGTCATGCACATTTTACCTCTTATTGGTTGAAATATTCTAGTCTAATTTATGCATAACAAAAAGTCACCATATAGAAGGAGAAAAACATTTCACATATCCCTAAAGCACAAGAAAGTTTTGAAAGCACAAGCTGTGCAATCTTCTGCTTGACTGCTCCAGAAGGGGAGCACAACTGAAAAGTGGCCAAGTATTTAAGTCCACATCCAAAATAAATAAATAAATAAATAAAACCAAACACAGCTCAAGGCCTTTACTTTTCTCCACAGTCCACATGGAAATAGCCAATGCTACACTTTTTTTTTTTGTAGTTAACTTCTCGGTTGAATTTCTTTGATAGACTTTTTTCTTATATCTTGAGATACATTTCTCTCCAGAAGTAAGTGAGCTGACGTACTTAAGCCTGTTAAAATATGGATGTGAGCAATTGCACTCCATTAACATTTAAGTAGTGCATTGAAAGTACAGTTGTACCTTACAGAGTAGTGTAACTCCTGGTATCAGAGAGCAGATGAATTATAAAATAAGTTTGGTGGCAAATGGTCCCTGAAAGGTATTCATTTGATCACATCTTCTTTTACATGATCCCTACACTGCTTAGACAAGCCAGTGGAGTTATTTTTTTTAAACATCCAGAGAACAGGAAGGACAGAAATCTGCTAAGCATCTTCTGTTATGCAACACGCCAGGTTGCAAACTAGTTGCTTGGTAGGTAAGCAGATCTTTCCCACTCTATTATAAAATAAGATCATTAACCATGGGGAAAAGATGGAGGTGAGAGGAACTAGTGAGATTCTTTAAAATTAGGGAATAGAGAAAATGAAACAAGGATTTTTGCTGTATGTGAGCTGTACCTCAGCATCTATTACTAAAAGTATGTTTCAAGTAAGCAATAAAATTTTTGTTTAGGAAGGTTGGTATTGTATTTTAGATGCTTCTTGGAAAAAAAAAGGTAGTGCTTCTATATAAAGAGAATAATCTTTGAGACGGATGACCAGAACCACAACTTGCTTTTGCTTTTTGCAGTCAGGGAAAGGACTAGACTAGAAAAGACTAGAGACGATGTAAAATCCATGAAAGTCTTATCTGAGCAGAGCTTAAATGCTATACTGATGTGAGTACCATTGAAAATTCTTGAGAGTGTTTTATTTATTTAATTATCAGTCTCTACATGTTTGTCTTCATAAAACAAGACGAAATAAGAACAACCCATCACACATCACGGTTTCTGTTCCCTTTTCTAATGTAAGGCAGTGTTGAAAGAGGCAGCATCAAACTGAAAGTGTCACATTTCTTTTTTCTGCGTAGGTCACCTTATTCATTATTTGCAAAAACTCTGATCAGTATGTATTCCTGACAAAATGCTGTTTACATCTAAACACTACTAAGAGAATAGAAAGCAACTATCGAGATTATATGAGCCTGAAAGACATGAAATAATGAATAACTTGGATTTTAGTTTCATCTAATAACAAATTGAGGTTTCTTTCATATAATAGAGAGTATAGAATATGCAGGATCTGGCCCTTGTTCAGAAAAGCAACTTGTTAAATCTTAACGTATCAAAGTATTTCTTCCCTTCTCTACTTTATATAATGCTTCTGAAGTGTTTGGCTTATTTTTGTATCAGTGAAATTACAAACTAGATGGTAAAGCAATCAAAGGTTGAAGCGTGCTCTTGAGTATGCACATATTGGCCCTGCAGGGGTAGGTGGAAGTTTCTTATACAAATACAGTGACTGTATTTAGTTCACAGTATGTAAATGGACTGTTGAGAAGAGTTTTGTGTTGCACCCTAGTGCCCTTTAATGTATGCATGCTGTGATGCTCGTTTGCTGTGCCACAGTCCTGTTCTATCTCTGAGGATTTCTCAGTGGCCTTCATCAGAAGATGAAGAAAAGCAGAATATGCAAAATAAATGCGGTGGGAGGTTTTCAAAATGACTAAGAAATAAATGAAGTAATCAGTATTTCACCTGCTACACTAAGTGGATGCTATTAGTAAACACTAGAGGGTAGGTTTTCAGCATATAAGGACTCAGAGTTAGCAGCGAGTTTTGATAATGATGTGAATTGCTTGTTAAATTCCCTGCATGCCTTACTGAGAATTAGCTAGTAGTTGTATGGGACTTAAGATCAGCTAAAGCTGTCTGCAACTCGAAGTTTTCATTTCCCAAAGATGGAAATACTTTGTCTTTTGGCTTACAAATCTGTAGACACTCTGCTCTGTTATTATACATGCAAATTGACTCTAACTGGATCATTTTGCGTCATTCTGAGCTGATGAGAAAAGCCCCACGCTAACCATATGTTATACTAGTTCCGTAAAGGGAGCAATGGGATATTTTGTACTTTTTCATGTCTGTCACTGGATCCATAGTTTTTTTGTTTCTTTTTTTTTTTTTCTTAAACTGTGTATTTAAGCACACAAGGAGAACTGAATTTACAATCCCTGTATCCTGAGATGCAGCACTTGTAAGCTGAAGACAGAAGAAAAAAATTAAAGGAAATGGGAAACAAACTATGCAACTGTAAAGGTCCAAAAGATTCTCAAAAGCTGGAAATTCATCATAAAATCTTTTTTTTTTTTTTCCAGCTGTCATGAAAATTAAACATTCACATTTTTGCTCTGCTTAAATGAAGGATAGTCTATGAGTCTATTTATGAGCATTTATGCTAAAGAGCAGCATAAGTAGCTTGAAACAATTTCAGTAGTCTTTACTTGCTACTCAGTTTACTGAGAGAGTGTTCCCTGTGTTTTTCTCTCATGAGACTGACCAAGTTTTCCCCATTCAAAAGTAGTCCTTACAGTTCCGTGTACATTTTTTTTTCTACCATGTGTTTGGTATTGGCTTTCTGGTAGGTAGTTGATTTGAAAGATATAATAAGTATTATTATGCAATTAGAGATTTTTTTTTTTTCTTCTTAAGAAAGAAAAGTTTTGGGGCTTTTTGAAAATGAGGAAAAGTTTCCACTCCGGCTTTATCAAGCTGGGAGTAAGACTGGAGATTGTACTTTAGGCTAATAACAGTTTGTCTATTAT
This sequence comes from Anas platyrhynchos, assembly GCF_047663525.1. Lineage (NCBI taxonomy): Eukaryota > Metazoa > Chordata > Aves > Anseriformes > Anatidae > Anas > Anas platyrhynchos. The sequence goes on along the minus strand of NC_092590.1, from coordinate 43,280,338 downwards.
TTATTGCTTTGCAGGTGATAGTCAGCATTTCTGTAGCTCTTCTAAAACTTCCTAAAGAATTTAATACCATTTGTTAATGAAAATCTTGTATGTACTTGTACTGGGTCTGGCTGGGATGTCAACTTTCCCTGCAGCAGATCATACAGTGCTGTGCTCTGCACTTGTAGCTATCCCAGTGTTATCACTCCAGTGTTGTGTCTACTGCTGAGCAGTGCTGGCACAGCATCAGAACTCTCTCTAACCCTCCAAGGGGGTGGGCAAAAAAGTGAGAAGAGAAACATCACCAGGGCAGCTGACCTAAACCAACCAAAGGGATATTCCATACCATGTGGTGTCACACTCAGCAATAAAATGTGAAAAAAGGAAGAAGAGGGGAGGGGTGGGCTCTCTTTGTGAAAACGTTGGTCCTCCTCCTGAACACTGGCTACGTGCCTTGAGGCCCTGCTTCAAGGATGTGGTCAAGCATCGCTCATTTGTTGGAAGTGTAGAGAGTAATTTCTTTCCTCTGCACTTCCACATAGCCTTTATTTGTTTTGTTTGTTTTCCTCCCTTTTTTCCCTTGCCCCCTCTGTTTCCTCCTTTCTCTTTTTTTTCCCTTTTAGTTAAATTGTTTAGTTAATAATAATCTTTCCTTAATTATTATTAGTAGTAGTATTTCCCTTTAATTAAATTATCCTTATCTCAACCCGTGAGTTGTTATTTACTTTACTTCTTCCCCTCCTCATCTAAGGCAGGGGAGCAGTTGTGGTGTTTAGCTGCCTAGCACGGTAAAACCACCACAGTACTGCATATGGTTTTGATACAGATTTAAATAAATGTTTAAGAACAAAAATGAATTATTTCCCTTTTTTCATTATGGACTCTGTTATAGCTAAAAAGATTATAAATTGAAATGGAACATTAGAAAAGGTATCCCTAACTCATAAAAATTTTAAGAACTGTAGCAATTGAGCAAGAATTGGCATCTTTTGCGTAAATTTTAACTAGGGTCTATGGTGTAGTTAGGATCAAAATGAGCTAGCTTATATGATTTTTGGTGAGTTAATAGGATCTGAAATACTTAATGGAGAAAAAACATGGATAAAAGTTTTCAGAATCAGAAAGAACCTGAGATGACCTTACTGCTGGAGGAGGTGTAGAAACAATGTTCCTTTGGTAATTTCAGTCTGTTTTCCTAGAGAAACAAGATTTTTTCAGTCATATAATATTTGTCTCTGATAATTTTTAGATGTGTTTCAGCCATACACATCTATTTTGGCCATGTTTGACAGTGTGATAAAGGTCTCAGAGACAAAACAGTATTAAAATATGTAGGTGGATAACATGCTCAAATGAGACAGATGCTGCATTACTTTATTATCCGGTAAAAACAAAATAAATGTCCTAGGCTCAGAAAAAGGTTCAGTTGGGGCTTACATCTTCAATAAACAGCAAGGTCAATCAACCACAGGCATAAATCTATAGGATAACAGGCTTCACTGGATTAGATACTAGAGTTCATTGGATTGCGGTTTGTTTGGAAATAGGACTTGGTAAGACTTTCCTATGAAGATATTTTCCTTACTGGTTCACAGGAAAATTATGTTTCTATCAATTAGATATCAGTTCTGTTGCCTGCTTAACTGTTTTTCTTAAATCAAAGTATTATCACGATTTATCAAGCCTCCTAGACTTCAGGGAGTGTAGGGGTGAACAGACCAAAGGGTGGATGTGTGCAGGGAGAAAGAGAATCTGACCATGAGAAAAGAAGGCAGTGGAAATTTTTGTGCGTTAGATATAGGGATGTGTCATTGTAGATCTCATATATTTGATTGAAACAACTCACAGCATACAGTAACAAACATCGACCAATGTAGTTGGTGCTGCTTCTTGAATGCTTCGTATTTAAGGAACATAGCATTTACTACCTGGTATAAAAAGTGCCAGAGGGTGTTTCTTTTCTTTGTTTCCCCCTTCTTTTTTTTCTCCCTTCACCTTACCCTACCCTACCCTACCCTACCCCCCTATTTTTCTCATTATCCCGTGGTGCTTTTTGTTGTCGTTTTATTTATTTATTTTTTGTTTGTTTCATTTGATTGTTAAGTGTGTGCTCACTTAGAGGAACAAATAATAGGAACAAATAATTTGTTTGCAACTGTCAGGAAAAGCCAGCCTCTCAGCTGAGGGTGAGGGGAGGCAAGAGGAGGGAGATTGCAGTGCTAGTGCTATCTGGAATGGTGGCCCATAAGTTCCTTAAAGGTTAATTTGAGGAGTTCAGTAAAATGCAGTTGAGGATTAACTGGGTCTAGTGTTAATAATTTTGCCTCTGAATGCTAACAAATGAAGTGCATGGTAATCAATACTGGAAGGGAAAGAATATCAATTTGTTCAAGAAATGTGAATAAGACTGCATTTTTAAGAGGATGCCTGTCATCTTGCTGCTTTCTGCCAGGAAGGTAATTTGTATGGCTGGGGCTATGCAGAAATGCTAAGTTTCTGTTAAATCTTCATTAAAAAAAAATAAATAAAAAGTTTAAAACAAAATTTAAGTGGTCGATGATAAGAAGAGTAATGTGGTTACAACATACATGTGATCAAGAGTTTACTTGATTGGGAATCTGAGTCAAATGATCATGTTGACTAGATCATCAGCAGAACATGAAGTTGTGGGTGTTTTGACATCAGCTATCCCTTAAGTAAATAAACCTTTGCAGAAGGTTCCTTTCACAAGCTTCTTTCTAATAATTTTCAAGGATATGGACCAGGGCTGGTAGCACTAGCCTATCCACATTACAGACAAATTCATTAACCACTGAGATTACTCAAGATTAATGTTAAACTATTTTTCTTTATGTAACTTAATATTTATTAGTTTCTCAATATTTTTATTTTGGCTGAATAATCATTTTTTGTATAATCTGGTTAAAAATTTTTTGTTCTTTTATGTCAAAATAATAATAGCTATAATAATAAATCTAGACTCTCTGAAACTCACCAAAGGCTTTAATGAATTTGATATTTTTATAATTAAATAATTTTACTAGAAATTTCCTTGGCAGCTCTAATGATGATCAGTAGCTTTTTCACTTGTTCTTTATTTTTCAAGAACAAAAGCAAAGAAAAAGTATTTCAGAGGAACAATTTCAAATATTGAAATATATGTTTGCATTAAAATATTTTAACCTATATGAGATTATTTGACTATACCTGTATTAGCTCCAGGGGGATTAAACTGAGTGAAAAAAAAAAAAGTTATTTGGGAAGCATCATTTGCATTTTCAGGATTGCTTAATAAGCATTTTGTGTTAACAAGCACACTTTAGTCATTCCATAGGAGTTTAAGAGCCATTAATGGTGGTGTCATTCCCAGAATAATCATAAATATTTAGATCCCTGTAGTGAGTTTAATCAGTTAAAATATAAATTCTCCATAGTTAATATGCTGCCCCCAGAATATGTTTTTCAACTATCAAACTACTTTTTCTTCTATGCTGTTAATCAGTTTAGAAGAGGTAGCTTTTAATTATTTAATTAAGATGTTTTTATGGAATAGGGGATTAATTTAATTCACATTTTAAGCTAGTTAAATAACCTCATAGACACGATTAAATGAGTTACATTGAATATCTGCTGTTCAAATACATAATAAAAGCCTCTTCATGAATGACATCTAATCCCTTTAATTAAATTCTGTTAGGATTCCCTCTTAAATATTTATTTTATTATATGTTAAAAGACCAGTTCGTGTGCCATTCATTTAATATAATTTAGTGGAGCACCTCCTAGAAAAAATTGTTGATAGACATTGATATAGGTGTGAATGTTCTTGGTGTATTGGCTTTTGTTTTGTGAGACATTTATTATAAAGCACTCAAATCTACCACAGTAGAAACAGAAGTTTCCCAATTCTAATATCAAATTCCAAACAGACAAATTCTAAAATGTTGTTTTAAAAGTTCAAGTTATTTTTCTGAAAATTACACATTAAAAATAAAATTAACGTGAAAAATAGCAATATTCCATTCCTAACATTGAGTTACTTTGTTCAGAAATAAATTAAATGTACCTTGATACCCATGAATAATTGGTGGTCAACATTGAGCTCTGGGAAGTGCTGGATTTGATGATTAAAGAACTGATTTAGCAAAATATTGGAAGGTGTTCATAATTTTAAACAAATGAATAACTGTAGACTTTAGTTGTGAATGCCTTGTCCACGCTTGCAAAAGTCACTCTTAAATTTATATGTGATAGTGCCTTTTTGAGTCTGAGGCATATATAATCAATTTCTTTACAATAAAAGGTAAAATTATTTTGAGATAAAACATAACTTTTATTACCTGCATTTGTGTTCAATGAATAATCAAATTAATTCAAACAAGCCAAAAGCCCTAAGGATTAAACTACAACTCTTTGTTTCAAATAATGGCATTATATGGTACTGGTGAGTCCCAGTGCATTGGATTCTTCTCATTTGCACTCAGTTTAGTTTTGGTATTTTAAATAACACTACATTTGAAAAATCTCTTTCTTTAATATCTGATGGTGTCACTGTTTCACAGACAAGAAGAGAATAGCCTTACTGGGAAGAGAACACCCATTCCCATAGTTGCTCTCTTTTAAACTACCAAACACCTTGTCAAGCTTTTTTTTTTTTTTTTTTTTTTTTTTTTCCTTTCCTGTAATGCTAATAACTTCTTCAGCTTTTGCTTGCAGTGGTTTATGTTATGGAAAGAAAACTGGACTTGGGAAGCTGTCTGTGGAGCACTGGTAGTTGGAACTGCGTGAGCAGGTGGGGTCACTTAATGTGAGAGGATGCAAAGAGGAACAGAAGGAATCGTAAGCATGGCAGTTACTGATAGGCAACTGCCTACTGATAGTAGGCAGTTTCTATCATCATAGATCTGTCACTTCTTGGTCCTTTCCCAGTCTTTTAAACTCTTTGGCTGTATAATCTTCTGTTCTGAGATAGACTTTATAGGTTGTTCAGTAGCTGTTTGCAATTCCAGATTATCTTTGAAGCAAGCACGTATTGACCTTGAACTGACAAAGATATTCTTATTAGTAAGAAGAGCATGTTCCGTGCTCTGTTTCTGCATAGTGATTGTGTGAAATGTGAAAACCCTTGGGATGTTGAGTGGACAAGGCTGTATTCTTCTGCAGTTTACCTTTCTCATCATGAAGTTGATCAGTGAGCTGTAACGGAGAGAAAAAGGATAGAAGCATGAGAGAGAAAATCCACTTACAGAGATTAGCCTCGATACGCATTGATTTAACACAACAATAAGAGCTTTTAAGAGAGGCTATACAGCAAAACAATAGATTTTCCATTTTATTACAATATGAAGAGAAAAAGAACTTATAAAAATAGTTACATAAATTAAATTAGATAGCCAGGAGAGAAAATTATATATAACAAGGAGAAAAATATTGCTTTGTTTTCAAAAGAGGCAGAAGTAAATTTATGGAAATTGCTTCTAGTTTCCAGCTCCAGTAGCTTTAACAGAAAATTCCATTAAAGAAAGATAAAAACTAAATATATGTTTTGTATAAATGTGTGACTTTTCCAAAGATGAAGAAATTATTGGAAGAACCAGAAGTTAGATATTGCTTTTTTCTTTTTCTTTTCTTTTTCCTTTTTCCTTGAGGGAGCTGGGAATTATTCATCTTGAATGTCTGCAGCTGTGGTGGGTTAAATATTAGTTTCACCTAACAATTCTTATTTAGAAAAGTATTTTGAGAATTATACACTGTATTGCTTTTTTTTGGTTACAGTATTTTGAGAAGATTCTTACTCATTCCTTTGTTGAGCCTTGTTTTTCTGCAGCACCACGGACAAAGGCCTTCTTCCACCTTCAGTTTGCTTTTTAATTTGACTTAATCAGTGAGCTATTTAAAGCTCCAGAAGATGGGTTTGCATGAATACAGTCAGAATCTAGTAACAAAGCAATCTGTATTAGTCTGCCTAGATTCTGGTACTGACTCATTGCCCTTTGGCACATCTATGGTATTGCTCACTATTAGCCAGCTCTTGCCTTTTGGCTGGAAGGCACTGATAGTCTTACCGTCTGTAGATGGGTGAAGAAGTGGAATATTCACAGCTCTGCACTCCCATGAGTCCTGCAGAATATAGTCTGCAAATTCTTCCTACAGCGTAAGTCTTGCAGGTTTTGTTGTGCTGCAGAATGTTTATGCAGTAGTTTCAGCTGGGTAGAGGAAGAAAACTATGGAAGTATTGATATTTTAAGACATGATATGATAAGGCTCTGGTGGTACTTGCAAGTCTATGGAATTAACCACATTAATTAGTTGCATTATACTTCAAAAGCCCAGTCCAAAGATCCACCAAGGTAATGCAAGGACTGTCTTCAGGATTCATTGAAATGAGGTCTTAAGATACATAGACATTAAAGGTTTCAGGTTGCAATATAAGAGTTCTTTGAAAGTACATGCCTGTCAGAGATTTAGCCAGCTTTTAGTATATTGACACACTTCCCAAATTTTATTATAAACACATTTGTTCTCTATGTAGATTTTAATTTACCTTGTTTATGCATGCTGTACATAAGCAAGAGTTGAAAATGCATTATTAAAGCTGGACTTTGTACATACTTTCCTATTTCATTGCTATTTCTGGAATTCACCTGGTCACTAATGTGTTAGGTTTGTTATGTAATAAATGGATTAATTTGCTGTAGAGGATGTTTTCTGGTATTTTTTAGAAATATGGTACCTTGTTTTAGTTAGAATATTGTAACCCCTAAAGACCCTTTACAATATTTAGTCAGAGTTTCTTAAGTGCTAGCTTGAAAGCATGAGCTTACTTGTATTAAGCAAGTAGTGATACATACCATATTTTAATATTGGTAAAATCTGATGAGCATGGAAACAGACCTAATTACATGAACTTATATTTATTAATGACATAATATAAGAGAAAAGACGAAGTTGGTGTCACCTGTGTGTTAACTGCTTTGCCATTCTGACACGATATACACATAATTAAAGTGTCAGTATCACATAGTGCCGTAAAAGAATCTCCATATTCTCGCTCTACTTAATGACAGCCAAAAAGGTAACTGAAATGGACACAATTTATTTTTTTATATCTGTGTGCTTTGCTATATTTCAACTATTGTATTTCTCCTTTCTCTGAGACTACTTGTATCTGCTTAAGCAATTTGAGTATAAAGGAAACAACAGAAATAGGCCAATACATATTTAATTTTGACCTATAGCCTCCTTCATGGAATTTAATTCTCTTATGCTTTCAAATTAATGGTAATTTATCTGAATAAAGAATCATATTAAACATGCCAGCAATGCATTTATTACTAATCAAAGGAAAGTATTAATTTTACAAAACTGAAGTTCCTGATTTTGCACCTTTATTTATATGAAGATGTTTGTACTCAGACACTTGTATAGGCCTCTGCTTACATGAGGTAATGCATTTAATTGCATGCACCCTGAAATCAGCAGGATTACCAGTGCATGCCATCTCCCTTTTAACTCATAGTTTCTTTTTTTTTTTTTCTTTTAAAGGAGTAAGTGGCACGTTTCTGTTGAATGAGCTAGACTCCACAAATAATTTCCCTGAAGCAGATCCACAGATAAATTTGATGTATGTGAAGCTTTGATGATAAATCAAGCTTTAGAGATGCTTGCATTAAAAGAGCATGGCAAGTTGTACAATCAAGTTTCTTGTCTAGGATAGAAAACATCTACAGATATCCCTTCTTAGAATACTTTTCACCTTTACAACACCCGTTAGATAGTATCATCTAAAGTTGTGCCATTGGAGGAACTGTATGGGCCATGATCTTTTCTTTCCTATAGTTTCTTGTAGTTTGTAATGCCTTGAACTGAGGCTTGAAGTCTCTGAAGCAAAGGCTAAATTTTTGTTCTAGCAAAGTCTGTGAATAGAGTTTCTGATGCTTAAATAGTACCAGCAAAGCATTGGAAAGCTGTCTTGCTGGAATTAAGGTAGCTTTGTGATTGAGTCAAACTCATTTACTTTAAGATTTCTGGTACAGACTAATAACATATTCCTCTCACCCCATCAGCCAGTCAAGAACAGCTCAAAGGTAGTTGAAAACTATTTTTAGACGTAAGATTTTTTCTCAACAGGTGAGCAGTCTACTGATGGCTTCAAAATTCAGTCTGAATTGAGATGTGTAGAAGTTCTGCTAATGTGAAGAAGTACGGCTATGATGACTTCACATCAATTGAGAATTTTATCTCAATCTGAAACTCATAATGGTACTCTAACTAGAAACATGCTACTATTACTGCAATACTAAATGTAAAATAATCACATTTCATTCTGAATAGCGTTAAGCACATTTTTCAATTGATATTTAATTTATTTTCTATTTTAACATAATAGATTAATATGACTTCCTGTGTATTGTCTTACGCATTTGATTTGTTTTAAACACTATGATATAGATAAGTATTTCATTCAATAAAAGTACTATGGAGTTAAGTGTCTAACAACAATACAAATAATTTAATTTGGTCTGGAATGCTGTTCTGCTCTGATTGAAATACTGCAGCTTTACTATCTAAATTTAAAGTAAGGAGTTGAAAGTTGCTGTTGCTATGAAACACAAAATGCTTGCAATGGACAACCTACTCTGTTTATTTATTTATTATATTATCTAACACTATGATAGCTTTTAAGAGTATTCTTATCAATCTAGCTATGGCAGTCTTTCTTGAGCTGTCACTTCATTCAAAATATTGTCTTGAGACATGCTATTCCAAATAATGTCATTTTTTTTTCTATTTTTAATTCTTCCTTTTGGACAATGATTGAATTGTCTGTATATAATTGACCAAAAATGTTGTTATTTGTACAGATGAGAAATATGAAACCCATTTCATTTTGGTCTATTTACATGAGACTGTGATTCTGATCTTTAAAAGTAATATTTTCTGAAAGTAAACAAATAACATGCAAAAGATGCTAAAGAATAAAAGTGAATTGAAGTGAATTCAAGTGCTTCAATGAGTTTCTTATCAGCCCTAAATAAACTCCCTCCTTAGAACCTAGAGAGGTTCCTCCTAGAGAGCCCAGGTCATCCATGTACTTGTGTGTTGAGTGGAATGGTAGGAGACAGAATTGAAATGAAATTATGCAAAGGAAAAATGAACTTTGAGGAAGAAAGAAAAAGAGCTTGGGATACAATTTTAGGGTGATACATCTTGGGTGGGGAAGTAAGCCAGTATATTCTTTAGTTCAGTCCTAGTTGGTAAGAACTCATTGGTATGAATCCAATGTATTTATTATAGGGGACTCTATCTCAGTTCTTTTTTTCCCCTTCTTCTCCAACTTCGTTGACCTTTACAGCATGGTATATAGGTTATGAGATGACTTGAACTAATGAGGGTATCAGGCAATATATTTGTGTAAACATATGAAACCTCTTTATATTTTCTTGCTGTTTATCAACAAAATGTATATTTATATTCAAGACATTATGCATTGTTGTTGCCTAGAGTTAGAAAATGGATTCATATGGAAATTGCTGATAGAAGGGTGGAAAAATAAAAATGCTCTGACAGCATCCATATTCTCCCCAGCATTGTCAAGAATTTGGCTGGCATTTTGGTGCCAGAGAAACACAATGTTCTTTACTGAAGTGATGCTTTCATTTCAGTGTTGAAATATGAGATATTTTTTTTCCTGCAAGTGACAAAATTTCACTTTGTGTACTATAGAACTAGCCTTCTTAATCCTTCTTAAAACTAATCCAGACGTTGTGGAAGATTTTTGCTTCTTTACAGCCTAATAAGTATTGCAAAAACTTTCTTATAACTAATTCTTTTATTTTAGTTCACAAATTCATTTTGACTGTTTTAGAAACTCTTGCACTCTTTATTTTCCAGTGACTGAGCGTTACTGAGAGGGGTGTGTAGCATACAGTGAACTCTTGGAATAAGTAATCAAATGTTGAATTAACTGCAAATTACCTGAAAATTTAACATTGTAAGCAGTGTTTAAACATATCAAGTAGATTAAAAACAGAATATTGGAGGAGGGGGAGACTCAGCTCTGGTGACCATAATAATTTAGCTTTACAATTGGTTTGCCACATACTATGCTGGTGTTAGCTAGAAGAAAGGAGATAAGATTGTGCCAGATTAACGACCTCAGTTCTTAATTTCTTTCAGCATGGGTGTTATACTTAGAAGAGAAATACACTGTATTTTAATGGTTATAATACATAGAACGCTTATGCTATGAATACTTCTCTGTTTTTGAGGAGAGTAGGTTGAAACAACAAAAGTTGGGAAATTGATGAGGCAATGTAGCTGAAAATTTCTGAGGAAAGTTTGTTCTCTTTCTCTGTTGAAAAAGAATGTGTTTGGTTTCTCTAACCTTTTGACATCACAAAGACAGGGAATGAAGTTTGTATCTCTTTCATTTCTGGTTGAATTGATTTGATATATGCCATTGGTTATTGAAGAAAACTTCTAACTGGGCCTGGCAATATATGAAGTCTTTCTTATCAGTATACAGAGGAGGATCTGATTGTGTTCTCCCAAGCTACCACTTCACTAGGGCTTGATGGAAAAGTAGGTAACTACTGAATTTGGACAGTATCTGGGTGTTCCCCAGACTAATGGTGTTGAAACAACAGAAGGGAATCACCAATATTACTATATATATATATATATATATATATATATATATATATATATATATATATATACGTATATATATATTATTTTTTTTCAAATCCAGATTGGTATTTCTTTCTAATGATTTTTTATTATTTATTTATTTTTATTTTTTTTTAAAGTGTCAGAAAGGAAGACATTCTGCCTATTAGGCAAATGTTTCATACTAAAACAAGGATAGTCTGATTCTTAGAGGCACTAAGAAAGTTCAGGTCCTATTTAGGGTCATTAAATTTCCACATTCAATTTCCATGCAAGGAATAGAGTCAGGATACATACCTACTACTTCCATACTTAAGATACTTTGTATCTTAAGAACATGAGACTGCTGGTGATTTTGATTTTTACAATAGTTCTGCAAGGTAATACTTTCATTTCCCAAGAAGATAAATTCTGGTAAACAGAAGTGATTTATCCATGGCCCAAAAAAAGGTATTGGATGAAGCAGTGATATATTGTGCTACTGCTGGTTCTCAGCCATAATAATGGGTGCTTTTAAAATAAAATAATCTTGGAAATGCATCCTCTGTATTTAACCATAGCATTTATGTATATACAGATTGACCCTTTATAAGTACTCTGTTGTAACAGCAAAAAGTTTCAAATAGTGTCATAAGAATTTTGGAGTTTTGCATTACATTGCATCTGGATATCGGTAACTAGTTTATAAAAATTAGAGAATTGTTTCTCTTCTGTGTGCTGTGGGCCTTTGTGTTATGCAGGTGGACAGATAAAGGGACACAGTGTTGATGACATGCTAAAATTCTCAGAGGATGAGTAGATCTAAGGAAGGTAAGTAAGCTAAGGAAGGAAAGGACATCTGAGTCTGTGCTAAGCCATAATGACAGAACTTTACTTCCTTTCTGCGGAAGATGAGAAGAAAAAAAATGTCTGTGCTGTTTTGAGACCTGGTAGATATGTTGAGCGTAATGAATGAGGAAATCCCTAGCTAGCAACCTAAGCCCAATCATTAGTCTGAAGATATTACATGGACAGAGTTGATGAGTCTGTTGTGCTGTACTGTCTGGAAGAAGTTAAAGTATAAAATGGAAGTCATTTGTATCCCCTGTGAGAATGCAGTCCCTGCTGCAGCCTTCAGATGATAGATCATTTTTTAATTAATTTTTCCTACTGCTCTATTTTTTCTTTTCGCTTAAAAAATTTCTATTAACTTTAATTAACTTTGCCAGCCTTGCAAACATATTTGTAAATCAGCAAAAGGCATGCTGGTTCAGAGAACAAGGTTTCTCGAACTTCAATATGAACAGATCCAGTAGTTCTGACAGATTACTACTAAGGGCACTCTCTATAATAAGAATAAGAATAAAAGAATAAGAATATCCTAGGTCTGAACCAAGGGAAAATAAAATCTGAAACTGGTGGTTTTCTAGCCAGCATAAGAAGAAAATCTGTAGATGCCTATGAAACTCCCTGGTCATGTTTGTGGTGGTTAATAGTATTCCTGTGTCCCTGCTTTAACTCTTCTTTAGATTTAAGTGTTGCACTTTGGGCAAAGGAAGAAGATGTGGAATCATGAAGAAAACAGCCTATCTATGTATTTAGTTTGGCATAAGAAGAGCGGGGATATATATTTTTTTTCACTCGTAAAAATCCATGTACATCTCAAACAAATTGGGTATGTGAATAAGAGCAGCAGATAAGAATCGACCTTGTTAGTGTCACAAAAGTGCTTCTTGAAGACCTAACACTCACTTGAAGACCTATCAGTTGTAGTGATTTCTGAGATGGTCTACAAGTAAAAGTCACCATTCTGGGTGTGTTCTCTACAAGTGCCCAACAATCCTTGTTTACTGAGACTAGATGCACAGTGCATGAATTGGGCAAACATGACTCTTAGGCTGTAAGCTCTTTGGAAGACATCTGTGATGTGCAGACTCACATCACAGTGGAACTTTGGGATGGTTGGAGTCTAGGCACAATCACAAATAGAAATGTTTGCTAAAACCTGTATGATGTTCCCAGAAGTTGGTTACTGCCACTGGAACTTCATTGATAAGGCAAAGACCACTGTAAACATTGACTTCTAATAGGGAAAGAGAAGTGTTTTACCGTAACTTTTGCTAGTTTTTTTGTTTGTTTGTTTGTTTGTTTGTTTGTTTTCCTAAGACAGACTACTACGAACTGTTCAAATTATCACTTTGCTACATGTGTGATAAATATTTCTCCAGCAAACCAAGCAGCATGATACACCATTCCCCTGTCAAACAGGAGTGTGTGGTTGGCCTGAGCCGTGTTGATATGAATCTAATTTTCAGTTTGCAAGAGTTTACGTCCTTGTGCTGACATTTGTTTCAGAACAGATGACACTTCAGAATAAAGAAAGTTAGGGCAATTTAAGCAGCCATTTAAAAAATCCACACAGCAGTAAATAAAGTATGAGCTACAGAGATTTTTTTTCAGAAACTTGAAAACATTTAATTAGGTATTTTTTTTGAGAGAGAGAGTTCTGGCTGTTTTGGGATAAAAGAGTGTTATAGACAAAATAAATAACAAAATGTTAATCCAGGTCCATAGGAGAAAAATTTGAATGATTGGTGTAGCGTTAAGGTCTTTTCTTTTATTAACCATTACTCGTATGAGGCCATCAGGATTTAACTTGCAGTGTCATTTACTCCATAGGTTGTGTGTTTCATAAAGCTGTGCAGCTGTGTATGGCACATGAAAGGATAATAATATGCATACAATATTTAGCAGCAGAAAAGGAAAACAAAATACATATTTCCTTTGTAATCCTAATGGATCACTTTTTTTTTTTTTTTTTAATGCAAAGCATCAGGGAGCGTACATTCACAATGTGTATTACAGAAGCTTACATTTCCCATTAATTATTTTGTAACTGAGTTTCTTTCAACATCAGACATAAAAGTGAAGGGCTTTTTGTTTTTGCATTAATTGCTGTCTTTGTGATAAAGCACATTTTGCTCCTGTGGCTGATAAAATAATCAGCATTAGGGTATGTATATGAATATTCCCTTAGGGTTCACTTCAAAGACTATAAATGAGGCAGATATTCATACGCATGAAGAATTGGTTTAGTACTGTGTGACATGCTGTTTGATAAACACTTCTGAGGCATACCTTATAGTATGCAACACAAACAAAATAGTATGTCTTTTTAAATTTGAATTATTATTATTTTTTTTTAATCAGGAAAACATTTTTTTCATCAACACATCACAACAGAAGATCATTATAACCTAAACATTTTAAAACTTCTGCAGGTTGGTTATATTCTCTTTCTTTTTGGAGCACAAAGATGTGATTTTAATTTTTTACTTAAGCTCACAGAGGTATAGCCTGCCACTGTTATACCCCTGTTTATACACAGGGGAGCTTCACTGTGGATTGAGATCAGAAAGAAGCCAAATCTGGCATCCCTAACCAAAGCTTCCTATGATACCTAATCCAGAAATATTTGTCTGGTAGCACTGGTTTGAAAACAAGCATTCATGCTTATAAAATGTCTCTGTATTTATGATTTTGGTAATCAGTACACAATACAATTAATAATAAAAAAAAGGGTATTCAATACATGACTAGATATGTCTTGGGCATAGATCAAAACTTCTACAGAGGCACTTAATCATCTTGTACAAAGTAAATGTTGATGGATGTTACTAGTACAATAGCATGTAGCAATTCTAGTTCAACACTGAAACAAAAAATCACATGGGTTTATGTTAATCGGAAAGCAGATTAAATATCAGCCATCCTTTGCCCTTACAGCATTTGCAGTACTTCTGGTAAGATCAGTAGGGAATTTTTAGGGAAAACAAACAAATAAACAAACAAAAAAGTTATCTACTACATCTAAATCCTTATGCTTTGCCCCTTTAAAAGCCTATTTTATTATGGAACTAATGAAGAGTGCATGAAGTGTAAAGGAAAATAAAAGGTCAGTAAGAAGAGCTACCTCCTTGCAACATGGGCTTTTTATCAGCTAAATAGTGATGTGAATTTCCTGGATTTGAAATGTTGCTTGTTTTTTTTTGTTTGTTTGTTTTGTTTTGTTTTGTTTTTTTCAACAACACTGACTGATCAGGCTATTCCTGAGCACACCTGAGGGACATATAATTCTAGACTAATAGACTAATAGGACTTTTATTTGCGTACCTACAACTTTGCATGTACAGATTGCTCCTTGCTCACTATAGCAAAAGGATTTTTGATGGTAGGATTGCTACTTGCTGACCATCTATGTAATTTAATCTGGTTCTCTCTTTATATGCTATGCGTTGATTCCCAATCTCAAATTCAGGACAGTGAGAAGGAAGAAACTAATTCCTGAGTATCTGAGTTCTCCATTATGCTCTTCTACAGACTTCCTTTATAATCTTGAGTAAATTGTTTATTATGTTTCTCACTTATTTATACTGTTCTTCAAAAGATGAAGATCCAGCAGGGCACTTTTCAGGGCACTTTTGTTTCTGTATTACACAGGGGGATGGTATGTCAGGTAAAGTGTTATTTATTATAGGCTGTCTCTAGTACCAGTTCTTGTCCTTCTGTCTTTCTCCACAAGGTCTCTTTTTCCTGTGTCTTCAGCACAGGAGTGCTTTCATTTCTTCAGACCTTGGTGTAGTATTTGTAACTGATGTATTTTTTCAATCAAACTTGATGCCGTCTTTTTTGAAGATATGATCAAAGTAACTTGCTTGCTCTATACTGATTGACATTTGATGTGAAAATTTTGAGATCATGTTCTTGTTTCATTAGGCTTTTGTCATTTTCTTTGCTTCTGCCACGTATTGTATTGTCACTAAGGATGAATTTAATTCCCGTCCCTTCTGTTAGTATTATATGTACCATTTTCCAAAACACTTTCAGTGTCAAAGAGGATCTACCCTTGAAGAGGTGATTTTTCAAATAATGCTAAAATAGTTTGGTGTTTTGCTGGTATTTATGAACTTGCAGTACATTGTGTGCAGTAGTGACAGAGATGATGCAATTTGGGGCTTGTAGGTTTTTATGTTCCCGTACTGTTTCTTTGTTTGAACCAAGGGTTCTGTAAATATACGAACTGCCTGGGTATTTTCTTTTACAGTCTAATTGCTGAGCTAATCCGTTCTGATAATCCTTCCATCTTTTTAACGCTGCTGAACTGTGCCATACTGTGGAGCTCTTTATTTGCCTTAGCCCTTCTTGTTAATCTTGAGAGCATGATCCTTAGTACGTCTCAATCAAATGGTATTTGCACTCTGTATAATATCCCAGAAGACATGCTTTGCATTTGAACATGTCAAGAAACACTATACTTGTCTCTCCCTCCTGAATTTTCCTCTACTGTGACATATCCTGTGATAAACTCCATTGATATTAGGTCTTTCTATCAATTTAGCAAGATTTTCTTTCCTGAATTTTTTAAAGTATTTTACTACTTAGAAAAATATAAATACATATTTGACATTTTAAGCTTTGTGCCAGCATTTTGCATTGAGTTCATATAATCATAAAACATCCTGAGTTGGAAGAGACCCACAAAGATCATCAAGTCAAGCTCCTGGCACCACACAGGAAATCCAGAAATCAGATCCTATGCCTGAGAGCGCTATTCTAATGCTTCTTGAACCCCAGGCTATTCTAATGCTATTCTAATGCTTCTTGAACCACAGAATCTCATGGGGTCATGACCACTTCCCTGGGAGCCTGATCCACTCCTTCTGTACAGAGCGAACGGGGAATATACCCAATGCAACTTCGAACAGGTCTTTTCACAGCAGACCTTTTCACTTGCCTTGAGCATTGTACTGGGTTTACATGGTAAGGGCTTGGTAGTAGGGGGCTGCAGGGGTGGCCTGTATGAGCAAAGCCCAGAAGCTGTTGCACGTCAGATCTCAGACGGCTCCAAATTGGGAACCACAGCTGGCCAGAGCCAAGACAGTTGGGCCTCTGGAAAGCAGATTTAAGAAAGGGAAAAAAAACTGCTGTGCAATAGCAGCTGGGAGGGAGGAGTGTGAGAATGCAGAGGGAAGCAGCCTGGCAGATACCAAGCTCCCCTGCAGCCTGTGGAGAGGCCCCTGGTGGAGCAGGCTGTCCCCCTGCAGCCCATGTGCCCCACATGGAGCAGATCTCCATGCTGCAGCCCATGGAGGAGCCCCCAGTGGAGCAGGTGGATGTGGCCTGGAGGAGGCTGCAGACCATGGAGAGCCCCTGCAGGAGCAGGTCCTGGACTGGAGCTGCAGCCCATGGAGAGGAGCTCACGCAGGAGCAGGAGGTCTGGGGGGAAGCTGCCGGTGGGGGGAACCTGTGCTGGAGCAGTTTGCTCCTGGGGGTTGGATGGACCCTGTGGTACAGAGCCATGTGGGAGCAGTTCTCGAAGAGCTGCTGCCAGTGGGAAGCCCCTGCAGGATCATGTCAGGAAGGACGGCATCCTGTGGGAGGGATCCCACGTGGGGCAAGGCCAGAGACTGACCTTGAAGGAGTGGTGGAGATGAAGAGTTAAGGACTGGCTGCAGCTTCCATTTCCCCATTCCCCTGTGCTGCTCAGAGGGAGGAGGTGGAAGAGGGTGGATGAGGGGAAGGTGTTTTTAGTTTGTCTTCTTTCTTTCTCCCTTCTCTAGCTTGTTAGCAATAGGAAAAAAAAAATGTTAATCACCCTATGCCAAGTCTGTTTTGCCTGTCACAGTAATTGTTGAGCTATCTCCCTGTCTGTATCCCAACCCTTGAACCCTTTCTATAGTATATTCTCCCCCACTCCATTTTTCCCTTTGAGGAGGGGAATTGAGAGAGTGGTTGTGGTGGAGTTCAGCTGCCCAGCAGCTTAAAACCGCTACAAGCATAGACAGACAAACTCTTAGCAAGGGGTGTGACAGTAAGTGTCCGATTTTCTTCATCTCCACGTCATTAATAAAGCCGTTACTCAGGATAGGCTGCAAGATGGACCCATGAAGATCCCAACTACAATTACGATTATTACAAGATCCCAAGTACAATTATGAGTCACTTATCACTATTATTTGTTGATTTTCAGTGGGATTCCTTTGTGAATTATTTCACAATTAGCAGGGAGAAAACACTAAAGTTCAGGCAGAAGAAATTCCCCTTACATTTGGAAAAAAGAAAAAAAAAATATTGTCAAAGTGAAGTCTATAAAAAGGAAGAGCTTTTCATTTTATTTTCACCAGCGATTACTTTCACTCTTCTTTCTGCATTGTATTGCAATCCTTTCAATAAATGCTCAGCATGTAGACTGCAAAGATTTCTGCCCAGCATTCTGTGTATATGTTATATAAAAGTGCTCATCTAAATGAAAAGGCACTTCAAGGCAGAATTAGGGTTCCATATGTATTTTGGGCTCTGTTGAAAGTATTTAATCTGTTTTGTGCAGCCCCTAGCTATTGTAGTACACGTAAGAAAATACGATGTTGCAGTGCTATCTGATGAATAATTAAGCCTCAGAGATGGTGATTTAGCATAAAAGATGTTTCTGTTTTTTTTTCTTTTTCCCAGATAAAGGATTAATATGATGATCTACGACAATTTTGTATTTCTGCTTGTTGTATTCAGAATTTCATTCTCAAATACTCTATGTATTATTTCTTTTAACCTGCATTTGACTCAAGAATCATGTTCTAGAGATGGAGTAGAGTTGGTCTGGAGAAACAGTAATATATGGTACAAGCTGGTGCTAATCTTTATTCATTTGTGAGAACAGGGATTGGTGAACACAGATACAAAGAGTGCTTTACTGGCAGTATTGAATGGAACAGATACAGTGCACTTGAGATTTGTTCTATATCGTCGGTGAATTATTTTGGTTCTCTTGACTGCAGTATGTCGTCTAGCAGCTTCTACTTTCCTGTCTGCAATATGGCTGATTACATTAGGGTATAGGAAGGAAAGAAAATGGTTATGCATTTTTTTCTCTGAAATGTGAAATTCTGACAAAATATAAATTTTTAAATATGATTGAAATCTCAACACAAAATTCCTCGATCTCTCTCTCTGTAAAATGCTGATGAAAAGGGACACTAGTCTTTGATGATGCAGTTTCAACAATTTGAACGGGATTGGAGTCAGTGTAAGGATAATGTCAATGGTTTTAGTATCCTTGAATTTCATCTAGTTTTACAAAATACTGTTATCTGTCTGCAAGACATTACTTAATGTAGTACTGCTTGATAGTCCTAAACCTTGTGCTGTTCATCTAGCCAAAGCACTGCATTCCTTCTCTTTTGAGGGATCTGGAACTGTTCTGCAGGGTGGGAAGAAACTGAAGGAAGCACACAGATCTCAGCTCCTGTTACCTTCTGTTCACCACTCAGAGGTTCATCCTCTGTATTTTCTTGACCTGAGCAGCTTTGTTTTTTCTTCTCCAGTATTGCCTTTTGTATAGGAGGTAGATTCACTGGAAATATGTGGAGTTACCAATAAGCTATCTTACTTTCCTTCAGCTGCTACCTCAAGACTTGTCAACATGTTTCTAGTCAATTGAACCCTGATAATGAATAGGCAAATGGAAAAGAGTAACCTCTGCTTTTTGGACTTAAGGGTTCTATACTCTCTGTTTTGTTTTGCCAAAGTCATCTTATTTGTTTTTCTTCTTTGCCTCTCATTCCTTGTTTTCTGTTAAACAGCAACAACGTAAAATCTTTGGAAGAAGTCTGTCAGTATGTCACATTCAGGCTGTTCCAGAAGAAGGGAATCAACCTAGTTGTGGTCATTGGATGCTTTTTTTAAAAAACAGACTTTGAAACAATAGGAATGTTAACAAAGATAATATTCCTTATGGTGTAGAAGAAGAGCAGAGCATCTGTTTGAGAGCACTGGTAAGGAAATGATGTTATTTTTCTCTTTAAGTACAAGTACTGCTCTCCTCAGGGCAAGGTTTTACCTAAAAGAACTCTCAAACACTGAAATAATTTATTCTGAAGTTTGGATATTGCTGTTAACTTTACTTGCCGGGAGTCCTTTTTGTAGCAATTACTATTGCTATAACACACTTCTGTATGTGACTTTTATCTGTTTTTGATACCGAAGCTTTGACAGTGAGTGCCAATAACATACATGTACATACAGAGTCTGGTATGTGCTTTCTCCCTCTGAGCTCTGTTCTTGTTATTGCTAGTTGTAGATACTGAAGTTTCTTGTATATTCTGTTTTTATTCTATCATTTTCTCTCAGAAATCTGAATTTCTCTCACTCTCCTTGTGCTCACTTCTTCCTTTAATTTTGCTCTTTTGCTCTCCTCTATTACTGTAGAGATCTACTCTGTTCCTTGTTTCACACACGAAGAAGCAAAAACCAGCCTCTGAAAACAACAGGGCTTTCCTTTATGACAGTTAAATCTAGCTATACCCCCAGCACCCCACAGCTATCCCTTTTACAGTTAAGCTTGATCTGAATTCACACTTGCTCTGAAGCACCTTTCCTCAGATTTTATCCCTCCCCATCCAATGGTTTAATTTCTCAAGGTTAACTCTTGATAAGGTCTCCATTAACTTCCTAGCCAAATCTGGTACTTCCTGACCTGTCATTTATTTTCAGCGCAACTGACTGTTCTTTCCTTTTTTCAAACTTTTTTTTTTGTTTCTCCTGGTTCTGTTACACGTCCCAGCCAGCTTTTTGTGGTGCTCTTGTTGGTGCATCTGTTTTTCCTCTTAATTTCTTCACTTCTTTCCCTGTTAGGGTAGAGTTTCATTCACAAACACAAATTAAGGGAGCTCTGTTCCGCTCCTGTCCAAACTGTTAGTCTATCCCTGATACCTCCAGCTGGTGGTGTCTTATGCTTGAATTTGCTGTCTTTCAGGAAGGAATTGGACTTCCTTCATAGACCTTCTTTGTGTTATTAATTGTGTGGACATCAGCAACACTTCTGTGAATCTGACTTCCTTCTTGACTTAGACTTGTCTCAGAACCTTCAGATTTTCCAGACTGTTGCTAAGTTCTGCAAGCACTTTCCACATAATGTGCACAAAGTTGTATTGTGCTTACTCATTGACTAAGCTCCAGTCTGGGCTCTTATCATCTAACCACCTTGATTATTATTATTACGTTCACTTCCTGAATTTGACGATTTGCTTCACTGTGATCTCTCTAGGATGTTGCTTCAAAGAGCATTGATTGTTTTGATCATCTACTTTTTCTGTATATGTTGTCAATGATTATCTTCCTCCATCATTGATTAGCAATTTGTTTGATACACCTTTGGCATCCTTCAGGGACCATCCCCACTCTGTCTGTTGTACCTCATTGATTTCTGTCTTTTCCTTTCACCCATAAAAACACCTTCCATAACTCAATCTTATTGTTTTCAATAGTGAATATTTATGTTCTTTGTTTCAGAAAGATCTGTTTATGGATCTTTAAAACAACCCTGTTGTAGTCCTTCAAATCCTACTTTGTTTCTTATTTTTGTTGACAAATCAGGTTGTTATTCTTCTGTGAATGTAGGTGAGTTTTTTTTTTTTTTATTAATAATTTGTTTATAGCCCCCTGTGTGCTGTTTTCATTCGAACTGTAAGATTTTTCTTTGAGTATAGAAGATGGCTTTTTATACTAGAGTTCGTATAGTGCCTTGAAGTGTGAGGCCGTGGTCCATACTTGAGGTCTTCTGTTGCCAGGAGTTTCTTGGCATAGCAGTTGCAAGGACATCTTGTCAGTGTGTAAAACACCAAGGACACTGGGATAGCTGCAGAGCACACACCTTTTTTTTTTCTCATTTTGCAAAATTTGCCTTTCAACTTAGGAACTGTTCTCTGGCATTTGTAATGAAGACAATAACAGTTTTCCTTGGGTGGCTTATGATTGATGCTGTCCTGTGTTGACAAAAGTGTACTTCAAAACAGATTTTAGTCCTACCTGCGAAATTGTTATTAGCTGTTAGTATGCTTATGGCCTATGTCTTTCAGTTCTGATATATACGAGTTATTGTCTTCCTTTTTTAGGCAATAATGCAGTTTTTTGATGTGATTTTGGAGTGCTTCATACAACAGTTGTCACTAAAACTTGTACAACCCACTTTTAAGCTGAATAACATAGTTATTTACTGTTGTTTCCTCAAAACATCAGAATACATCACAATCATTAATTTACAGAGGCAATTCCTGTTGCTCATTTGTTAGTGTTATTAATACTTGGAATTGCTGCTTCACTTTAAACTATTATTAATTTTTTTTTTTATGCAATGCTAGTCTGCTGTACTATTTCAGATAAGAAAAGCCATTACAAAAAATACAGCAGCTTTTCTTACTAAAGCTGAATATTTTACCTTTCAGATTTCAACAAACATAATTTTTAGATGTCCTGTATTATTTTATTTTAACACCTGCACTCTTTACGTAACTGAATTGTAACAGAACATGAAAATGATTAAAAGATGTTCAAAAATACTTTATTATGTTATTTTTGTTTATACCTTTGTATGTACTCCCTCAACATTGCATTATTAACTGTATTTGTAAAATTAATGTTAAAAAAATTAATCTCTTCAGTGGAAGGGTCACTTACTGTCTCTATATAACACATACACTTGTGCAAAGAGATAAATTTTTTAATTTATTTAGTTTTGATACTTTTGAATCTATTTTGCAAACCTTATCACATCTATTCTCAGCCTAAGGTACTTCTGTTGATACAAGACCATAAGTACTTGTATCAATTTCGTTGTTTGAATATTTCAATGATGCCAGAAATCTGCTTTTGGATATCAAACCTGTTATGGTAGCTGAAAATAAGTTTACAGAGTAACCATGTTGTTCGCAGTGTGATTTTTTTTTTTTTTTTTGATTGGTATACAGCTGGAAACATATTTGGATAATGGAAGTTAATTTTTTGGGACCTAAAGGGCTAAGAACCATCAGAGAATGACCCATTGTATTAACCTCTAAATAGTTCTACTTTTTGTTTAACAGTGTCTTATCTAGCCAATACGTCAGTCTCCTAGCTCTGCTTTGGGAGAGAATGTTATTTATGGTCAGAGGGCATTCTCCAATCTTATTCAAACCTTAGCACCATCTGTGGAAGCTGTTGTTTTCTGGTAGGTGTACTCTCATATACCTGTCTGCTTGGGAAGGATTGATGATTCAGTCCTATTTCATATGTCATAGATCATCAACATCCACTAAATGCTGCCCGCAGAAGGAACGGGATTAAACTATTTGAATGTTGAATGTTCACAGTCGCTTGGTTCTCAAGGTCATTGTTGCATATGGTTGCCTTCAAATAATTCATAGTGGTTACTTGCTCATTTGCTGTATATGGATTTTTTTTTTTCCACCAAAGAAAGCTCTTTTGAGAGAACTTTTATCAGCAAAGTAGGAAATTATCTGGTGAATATTAATAAGCTTGTCTAGTGCCTGATACTTGAAAGTAAAGCTTAAGTGTTTGATCCTTAGCTGCACTGCAGTCAGCTTGAGCCACTCAAGCAGATATCATAAGTAAAACAGAGAGAAAGACGGAAAAACAAGAAAGGGGTTGTTGGCGATCATTACTTGAAACAAGTGGCTTTACAGGCTAGAAATGAAATGTTCAGTTCTCTGTTCCTGAATAACTGAAGATCCAATCTGCTTCTTTCTTAGAGCACAACATATCTGCTATAAATTAAGATGCAGCCTAGATGCCAGGGCACTGAATTCTGACTTTTCACTCCACATAGCTAAAGCAGCTGAGGAGTTATCCTGGCAGGAGGGAGAGGCCTCCATTTCCATGATTATGAAGATCATGTCTTCCTGACCACATGGAGGGAAAAAAAAAAAAAAAAAAGGCAGCTTTTTTCTGCTTATGAATAGAATCAAAATCAGAGGGGATTTGCAGCAGCTCTTTATCATGTGCGCAACTGGGGAGCATGGCTCCCATTCCCACAATGCCT
Organism: Anas platyrhynchos; assembly: GCF_047663525.1. Taxonomy (NCBI): domain Eukaryota; kingdom Metazoa; phylum Chordata; class Aves; order Anseriformes; family Anatidae; genus Anas; species Anas platyrhynchos. The sequence continues at coordinate 43,256,841 of NC_092590.1, read as the reverse complement.
ACTCAGGGCACTGCAGTCAGTCCTCAGCATGGTGCAGGGATGGGTGAGTTTCACCTTGAAAGCTTTAAGCTTGGCGTCTGACATCTATGATTACATTTGCAATTCAAGTTAGTCTATTTTCTGCTTTTTAGGTTTTATTCAACTGAATTTAGTGCTTGTGAAAGATGTTGGATTGTTATTTCTGGTGACTGATATATTTCATTTATCCATGTAACAGATACAGCTTAAGTAGTGGCAATGTAGTCCTAGCCCTGTCCAACACTACCACACTACCCTTTCCCAAGTTACTGATGCCAAGGAAATAAGTCTTAGGAGCGATAGCAATGTTTGGTTTTCATATAGCTATGGCAGTACTAATGAGTAGCTTTGTGTGGATGAACTTAGGGAAAATCTGGACCTATCCACATTGTGCAGTACTAGGGAATAAATGATGGTGAGCGTCACCTGGTAGAATCAGTAATGATTTCAAATGTTCTATATTAAAACTGTGGTAATCCAAATAGGTGGGGTACGTACATATGTATCTAAACTTTACTTTGTGAATGGAAGTAGTGTATCTCATGGTATTGGAAAACAAAACAAAAAAACAAACAACAAAACATCAATGGAGTTTCACAAGCACATACGCTTAGCATATAATGCAGTGCTATTCTGTTCTGTCACCAAATATCTGGAAGAAATTAATAAATTTGTCTTAATAAAAACAGTGTAATAGTAAATCAATCAGAATAATTTAAAGATCGTGATTTTTACTATGGTAAATTTTAGTTCGTATATAGGGTAACAAAAAGTATGTTTGTAATATGGGGATAACAGAATATGGTAAAACAGCCTGAGAAAGGAGTATTACACACAGGACTGAGGTACAGGGAAGCTTAGTGTTGTGATACCTCAGTTAAGCATCTACAAACTTGAAACTGGAATTTGTGATTACTACTAGAACTTGGATTAAAACAGGGACAGACACCGAGTGCAATGTGCAACTGTTGTTCAATAAGTCTCTGAAGACCCCAGTTTGAAGTAAAAAGTGCAGTGTACATTTCAAGTCATTCCATCTGCTTGAGATTTAGATTAATTGCTCAGTGGTATCGAGAGTATTCTTTCTTTTTCAGGTTTCTAGGATGGAGTATAATATAAAGGTAGATTCATTGGGCTAGAGAGAAAGTGAACATAGGCATGCACCTCTAAATTAGGAAATGCAGCTGAAAGCTGAGTCTTGGATATCTCTTCCTAATTCAAGAAATTATAAGCAAGCAACCGTATAAACTTGGAGTAGGAATAAAGAAAGAATTCTTTAGTTTGTTCTGTGCTCCTGAGGAAATAAAAGCATCAGGTAGTAAATGGAACGTTTCCTGAAAGTAAGGTATGTAAGATGAAGTATTCCTTCATCTCCCTGTGTACGAATTGAAATAGCTACACTACTCTGAGTAGCTGTGTAGGTGCATTTGAATTGTTTCTTTCAAGAGAGGGGATTGAGTATAAGTGTTTTAAGATTTTGGTGGGTTAACTGATCTGTTAAAGACACTGGGGGGGGGAGGGTACCATATCCTCCAGACGTATTTTTAAGGACTCAGAATACTGCTGCAATTTTAGCTATAATTGTTCAAAGTGCACAAAGGACTTTTGTTTTTGGACCTTGCTGAGAGATAACCATGAAGCAGTTGTCTAGATCCTTGGCTATGTCAAGACCCCAGACACTTCTAGTCTTCTCAAGCAGAATTTTGGTAATCCTAAGGAACCTGATTTTTGAAGCTGGTAGGCCTATGAAGTTTAGAACTGTATAGGTTAATGAAGCTGAATGGATATCATGATTTTAAATGTGAGCCATCTGCAAATCTCACTTTCAGACTTAATGTATGGATTTAGACTTGAAACTGCCTGTCTTAGTCAAATAAATCTTAGCTTCACTAAAACCTGGAAGCTAAAAGTGTGAAATATAATATAAGGTAGGAATAGAAAATCTGAGTTACTTCTGTATTTGATGTTATGGAGGCTGGTGCTAGACTACTGCTTTCAGATTCTCTTTTCAGCCCAGAATTGTAAGACTTGTGGAAAAGTTGAGAAAGATTTCAGAATAAAAAGGTACAAGAGTGAATCTGGAAAGAGATAGGATAATGTAGTAAGAAAACTTAGAAGTGAAGTTACTGACATTAAGGTATAGAGATGGTCTGAGTACTGCTTACAAGTATGTTTATGGGTATGATATGTCCAGCAGCAAGAAATTCTCCAGGGCACAGGAAAAATAACAGAAGATTCATATGTTTGAAGCGAGGTAAATTCAAATTAGAGTAAGAGACGTGTTTTCAATGTAAAGTACTTAACTGTTAGAAGTCTTTTTAGGATGTGGTGAGTTCTGTAAATTTAGTTTATTATTTGAAGTCTGTGAATTTGAGGCTGCATGTCTTTCCAGTTGTAAGTTGTAAATCAAACAGAAGTTTATGGACTGACTATAATGGTTACCACAGGTTCTTTGGCTTGTGTTGTGCAGGGAATAATTCTAAATTTAGCTAACTGCAAACTATTGCAGACAAAACTATTGGTAAACTACTACTTGACACTTTACACTCACTGAGGTATAAAAGGTTACCTCACTGAGGTAAAAGTGGAAGATGCTAATTCCCTTTGATCCAACATCAGCATTCTAGGACTGTGTGTAAACAGCTCTCCTGTGGTGCATGTGAAACCCTCACGGGAACCCAGTTCTCCCTTATTTTTAATTCCCCCATGTGGCATTTTACTCATGGTAGAGTAAGTCCTCAAAATCTGGTAAAATGAGTAGGGAGCTATTAGTGATTACACCCAGCAGGACAAAAATGTAATTTAATGTGGTCCCTGGCTTTTGCATTATGTGCAGTACTAAGTCAGAGTGGGAAAAACAAAACAAAACAAACAACAAAAAACACTTTTTTTCTTGCTATCTCTGAACACTGAAGTTATTTCAGCTAAACTATCCAAGTGGCTGTGTGAGCTTGGGCAGTTTTTTTTCAGGTTCAAACAATCCATGCTTACGTAGCACAGATGTGGCAGGTAGATTTGCACTTAAAAGCTGTTTGTTGGTATTGTTTGGGAGAACTGTAATTTATCAAATATTATGATTCCTATCAGCATTACTATATGAATATATACATATGGAAGAAAGAACACTATATTACATGATCTCTAATCACTCCTCCATTGCTTTTTCTTAGTGAGTGCAAAATGTTGTTAATCATTTTAAAATCATCCAGATTTTATGGTTTCTTATGGATGATACGCAGCACTGGTGAAGACTGTACATTGAATATTGTGTTCAGTTTTGGGCACCTCACTGCAAGAAGGATATTGAGTTGCTCAAGCTGAGGAAGAGCAATGAAGCTGGTGAAGGGACTAGGAAACAAGACTTACCAGGAGTGCAGAAGAGGAACTGGGGTTGGCTAGTTTGGAGAAAAGGAGGCTTGGGGGAGATCTCATCGCTCTCTCAAACTACCTGCAAGGAGGTTGCAGTGTAGGGGCTGCTGGTCTCTTTTCTCAGGTGATAAGTAATAGGACATGAGGAAACAGTCTTAAGTCATACTGGGGAGGTTTAGATTGGACATAGGAAGAATTTCTTCACAGACACAGATTAAACATGGGAACTGGCTGCCCAGGGAAGTGGTGGAGTGTCCGTTCCTGGAGGTATTTAAGAGATATGTAGACTGGGCACTAAAGGACATGGTTTGGTGATGGGATTTGGCAGATCAAGTTGATAGTAGGACTTGATGATCTTTTGAAGGTCTTTTCCAACCTAGATGATTCTGTGATCTAGTCTCCTAAATTTGGGCTCATATTATGGAATTTTGATGTAAGTTTATAAAACATTAAACCCAAGTAGGAATGAATAGTCCATTCAGAGCATAGTTGGAAACATCCCGTTTCATTTTTCCATGGAAGTAGTGCTTAGTTCATCTTACCTATATAGCTATGCTTGGTAGTTGTCAACAGTAAAAAATCTTGTATTTCATTTTATGTAAATCATTTCTCTTGTGTGACTGACCAGATTCTTCTTTTATAACAGGATTTTGTTTTTAACTGCAAAAAAAAGAAATTCCATAAGATTGAAGCAATCCAGAAGTACCCATGAACAGTAAACTGCTAATTTCAACCCTCAGACAGAAAATTGCTGAGTTGTGAGACTAATAAATACATTCAACTGAAATCAGGATTGCTTCGTGAACAAATACCAGTAAGAATAAATTTGCATTGATTACAATTAGTGTCAAACTGATTTCCTAGGAACTGTAATCTTAATTATGATGCCAGTTCAGGAAATACTTAAGCACATGCTTATAATTAAGCACATGCTCAGTCCTTCATTGATTTAGGGCCTCTTCACTGAAGTATACGTACGGGGCTGGCAGACACACTGGTAAGTTCTGCAGAAGTGCTTAACTGCTGGGCTCAAATTCTGATTTGTTTTGGTATTAGAAGTGAAACTGCAATTCATTGTCGAGTTATTTAGTCAAGGGCTGCAATTCCTGCTGGCTGCAACTGTATGCCTAAAACATGAATGCAAGCACACTAGGAATTGCATTCAATAAATAAATAAATAAATGTATTTGTTTGGAGATTTAAACAGGTGGACACTAGTTTTCTTTAGTAGAGGGCAAGGTCTTAATTCAAGTCAGGGAATCTAAGAGGCTTTCCCTTTGCAATCTTCATGATTTATGTAGTACCACGTTCATGATTAAGATTTCTGTGTGAATAATAATAGGCAGATGTAGTGTTCCAAAACCAAAATCTTGATTTGATGTGCAGTGATTTATTTTTTTTTAGCTTTAAGTCTAGATATAATTCTTAGTGTTTTATTAATCTTGCCTATTTCTCTCTTCTATATTCTTACCTAGTGTGTGAGTGATAAGAATCCTTTTTTTTATTATTTGTGCATATTTATATTGAAGGAATTCTTCATAAAATCTGGGATTGTATAGATGTAGGTTACATAGAAGCAAATGGCCATCATCTAGTCCCTCTCCCCCCCCCAAAAAAAAAAAAAAAAGAAAAACAGCACACAACCCACTGGGATTATATTCTTAATGATCACTTTATGTTACAACTTTGCTGAATTTCTTCACTTGACATTTTAAAGCAAAATGCCAGTTTAAATGTATGCATTTCATTTATTTACATATCTGAGATTGGATTTTCAAGGCATTTTCTTGTTATTTTACCCTGTAACTGAAAAGTCTCCAAATGAATTTAAGATTAGAGTCCATCTCAATGTTTTTAGTTTTCTATTGATGCCCTGTAGTTTTTGTTATTTTATGTCTTGGGATTTCTTTAACATTCTCTGCCATGATACCTTTCCTGACAACAATTTTTCATCCTCAGCAATCGACTTCTGTTGATGACCCTGGCCCCTTGTGAATATGGAATTAATGAGCGCATTTACTTTCATTCATACCTCTGCTGTCAGCACATTTTTTGCCATCTCTCTGAAGCTGATCTGTCTTCTTCACATTTTTTTAATGTACTTGGGGAAAAATCTTATCTCAGCTTCTTGCAGAGTTTATGTCCATTTTCCATATTTGACTTATCTTTCCTTTCCTCATTTCAAGTTCTACCTTTATTTCTACCTGTATCATATTATATCTGATGTATACTGTCTTCTTATTCTTGATTGCATTATGCAGGTCTGATTTCATCCAGACTGGGATCCTGTTTCCTCTCCCACAAATTCAGTCAAATGAGATGCAGAAAGACTGAACATTTTATACAGAAATATATATGCACAAACACTTGTTGTGAAAGCACAAAAACTGCTCACCTTCTTCAAACTTATTTCAAACTTTTCCTTTTTTTATTTTATTTTTTTTTTCAAGTTCAAATGTTAACATAACAGCCACTTTTGCTATTTAGTCTCTTTTGTATGGATATTATTATTTCTGAAGTTACTCCAGACTAAGTCAGTAATTTGATTCTTACCACCCTTTCTTCATTAGGAAATCACTTTCTGTTTTCTCAAGTCTAAGATCCGTGTGTTTTGTAGTATAGCTTTATTGTGCATTGATTTATATTACAGTAACTAAAAATCAATTAATGATATAAAGGAAAATTTTATAATCATGTCTCAGTGACTGAGCTGTCAGTATGTGGCATGCAAGTGATCATCTTATTTTATTATTTAATGTACAAAAAACAGTAATTAATGTTTGGGGAAAATTGCTTCAGTTGATATGATCAATGAGGTGACTTTTTATTTTTATTTTTGACTTCCTGATTTTTGTACCAGTGTATCACCACTGATTTCTGAAGTATAGTTATATGCATATTTTGGTCCAAGCATTATCAAAATGTCCATACAGGACACTGAAGTTCACAGTGAAAAATACCTGTTGGGGTAATATGACATTGAGAAGTAGTTTTTTGGCTGTATGAAGGAAGTGAAAGAATCTCACTATTAAGAGCAGAGCTTTACTTAGCTTGTCTATGAATATCCCATTGTATCTTGTGATTTGATTACGCTTCAGATGAGCAACGTGGCATTCTATTGCTGATCAGAACCAAAGTGGCGTTTGTTCAGTGTAGCTATACATATAATCAGTAACATTTTGTCTGCAAGTGGATCTTTGACTCCAAAAATAGCAATATATGGCACTTAGTGGAATACATGCAGATTTTGCTTCTCTTGCGTGGTATCTACATTTCAGCTTTATGTTTGATGCCTAGATTTCTCTGGGAATCTGAAAGGAGGTGCTCTTGTCTGTGGAGCAAACTGATTCTGCTTTATACAATAGTAACATGTTCAGGCTGCACAGGAGAAAAAAATTAAAAAACAAAACCCCACAACATATCCCCTCCCAACCCAGTACTCTTGCTGATCATATTAACAGGTCTTAACACTATGATCTAATCAAGAAGGTTCAACTTTTAAAATCTCATCAGCATTAGCTGAGTCAGCATCATTAAAGATCAACCTAATGAGTAAACCATACTTGATTGTAATGGCTGATATTTATATTTATATGCTCAGAATGGGGAAAAAAATAGGAGAGTGGAATTTGTTGATACGCTAGTTCTGAACCATAAATCATTCATTTTTCCTCTTGAGTACACTGCATTTTATCACTTAGAAATTAGCATCTTTCTAGTTCTTTTTCCAAACCTCAATGCAGACAAATTAGGTTGCCAATATAACTGTACAGAATTGTTTAACCGAGGAAAGTGTGTATTGGTATAAGTGGGTAGAAAAATTTTCAAACATTTTGGGGTTGGGGGCTGACAGAATATTTTGGCTTCCTGCAAGCCTATAGTATTTTATCATTTAACTTAAAGTTGTGCACATTTTTTCAGGTGCACTGTGGCATGGGGCAAATCACAAAACTACATTTGGCTAATACCTGAAAGCACTTGAAAAGATTAAAAATTGCCTTTGAGGTATAGTTATCAGTTCTGTGATTTTGGGGGGAAGAATATTCATTTGATAAATTTCAATTGCAATATTAGCCAATAAATAGTATCCTATTTGCCACTCGTTGTAATGCATTTGCAAATGACTTTTTCTAGATAGAACGATGGGAGACAACTTTGTGTGTTTGTAGGTCTGTCTAGTTAAACAGCGAGATTTTACTTTCCAGAAGACTATTAAATCTGTCCATTTTGCTATCCTTCAGCTCTTCTTTAAACCAGAATTTAAGATTTTCATTCATACTTCTGAAGAATATTCTTTCTCCTGTTGTCATGACTGTGTGTGGCAGCATTCAGAGACTACTGTGTGTAATGGTGGAACAAGTATTTTATTTCAGTTTAAACAAAGGTAGTCAAACATTAAGGAAAAATGATCACAAATATTAATGTAATTTATATTTGGTTTGTATGGTATTTGTATGGTATGTCTGGTATTTGGTTTGCCAGGACTAAGAGACCAAGTGTATGCTACGCTTACTGATTTTCATATGTAATGTGTATGTGTTCGTATATCAGTGCTTGTTAAGTATTTTTTATTTTTTTAAATGATTTTTCATACATTTGAAAAGGAGTGCATGCTTTATGGTAAGTCTTCACTTCTTCAAGTAATAGAGCTATCAATAATCAGAGAAGTATAGAAATAAATACTGCCTTATTTTATATATATATATATATTATTTATATATATACACATATATATATATAAATTAGTGAAAACAAATTGCTCATGAATTCTGAGGGAAGGAAAGTCATCATTGAATCTATCTGGCAAAGCATTGAATCCATAAAAAAAAAATCAAAGTTAATTTGGAGTGGTCTTTGAATTATGTGCTAATCAAAGAGGGAAGCACAGGGTGGATAGAAATGACCAATGATCCATCTGTAAGCCTACAGCAAGTCTCTGGCAAGTCCCAGCAGTCTTTTTCCCTTTAGAGGTCAAGATGCACGTTTTTAATGAATGGTCTTTCATGATGGTCCAGACATTTTTCTCTGTGTGAAGGGAGAGAGATTTTATGTTTGCAGATATTTAGAGGATTTAGTAATCTATACCTACTCAATGACCTTTTAAATAGGGAAACTGTGACCCTATTGAGATGTTTCTGAGTTTTCAGATCAGCTTTGCAGGTGCCAATATGTTTGTCTTATGGATTTGATAAACTCATTGAGTAGAACGAAAGAGCTGGCACCAAAGATTGCTTTTTCCATCCTTTACTTTTTAGCATCTCCATTTTAAAACAAACAATAAGGGATAAGTATCTAGTTACATAATTTCTTTATAATTTCAAATACATTAGGAATTAAAAGATCTCTGTGACCTTTATTGTATGATATTTACTGAAACTAAATAACAGAATAAAGTAGTACATGACTAATGAAATATAGCACCATTTTTTCATAAAAAGTAAGGTGGTTGAAGGAAGATTAACAAGAAAGTCTGATGGAAAGAATGATATAACAGATTGTTATTTTGCTTTCTGAATTTCATGTAAATGAGTCTCTTCTGGTTAGTCCTTATTTTTGTGATTAAAATCACGGCTGTTTTGTCTTGAGATGGCAAATTCCAATAATATATCATTTTGTACATTTAAATTTCAGACCCAAGTAGAGGAAAATCATTTCATAGTTATTAGCTATTGTAGTAGAGTGTGTTTTTTATTTTTTATTTTTAAAAATTCATTCTCAAATGATGACCAGTGAAAAGATCTAAATGACAGAAACATGATTGGTAATAAAGCTATAGTTTGGGGAATAAAATAACATTTTAATATTCTGATTATAAAATTTTGATTTGTAAAAAAATAGCACCTTTTACCATGGACAGCATCTTATTTTCACTGTTACTGCAGGCTAATATGTCTGTATGTAGTCACGCTTATAGCACAATCTTTGGTGATCTTTATGGCCTAAAGAGCATTGAAATCCCTAAATTTCCACTTTCTTATATATTTCTTCATCTAATTCTTCATTCCTGGTTTTGATTCTACCATTAATTTCCACGAGTTTCCTTTGCATTTTACAATAAGATTTGAACTCTTCCTGATCTGCTTATAAATGTCAAAGGTAGTCATTGTATCTAGCTTCTTAAAAGAACAATGTAACAATTGTGACATCTTCACAATTAGAAAAATTATTTGGAAACAATTTAACAAAGATGTATGAAAATTTAAGATGTGGCATTTAGTCCTTTTGCTGATAAAGGCTAGGCAAAAATGGCATTGGATGAAGTGTTAGTTTGCTCTCACCAATTACTTGAAATATTGTACTCCTATTCATATTTAATAGTAACATTTTGATCTGTCTGTGGTCTTATTTTAAGCATTTGATAATCTGTAACAGTTTACCTGCCTTAACCTACCTCTGTTCCCTATACCTGGTACAGGAAAACAGTGTTTCCCACTCTAGTAGATATATTTGCTGATGCATCATAATTATCACTGCATGTTACAAATATAAAATACCATCCTTCAAAATATATATAAAGAGACTTCTTGAAAGGGGGCGTTATTTTATTTATTTTTTTAATTCTGAACATAAACAATCAGCTGTAAGATTTCATTCCAAGGGCATTTTTGAGGAAGGATCTTCACCTATAGATGATGATGTTTAGGAATAGTCTTACTTCTGAAACCTTAGACTTGAGCACAGACAATAACAAACCAATTGTGTTACATCCTGCTGAAGGGTGTGTGGTTAGGGATCACTGCAAGCACAAAATTGTCAAGGCAGACATAGAAAATACAACAAACTGGAATTTGTATTGCGAATTTCTGGCTGAAAACTTCAAAGTAACCATGAAGAACACAAATATTTGTAAGGCTGAAATTGGTGAGTGTATGCCTTTATAAATTAGTATTTGATATAAGTGGATTTTTGCTCTTTTCAAAGCGACTATGGTAGGGTTGTCTGCCATGATCAAGACATCTCTAAGATTAAATGCTAAAAACTGAAATGGAATAGCAAGTGAAGGAAAAATATGCTTTGACACACGTAACTAAAATCTAAGTTATTATACTTTTGATGAAAAAGCCTACAATGTAAAATGTGTGTTTGCTTCAGTTTCATTTCACATAAGTTAAATAAAGCTGCAAGGTTCACACTTTCTTTAGATCATTTTATGCTGATGTATCAGTTTTGTAAGGAGTTGTATTCCAGTGGGTACAGGAAATGTTTTACTCAGTCAAAGCTAATAATTGTTCATTCTGACATGGCACTAATGAAAAAGATTCTATTCCAATTACAAATCTATTTCAAAAATAGTATGGCACTAAAGCTCCCCAAACAAAAAAGGTGGAGTGAATTTTGCATAGCAGTTGAAATGTTACATTACAGGTTTACTATGCTCATTTTGTTGACAAATTCAATTTAGTTTGGTGCCAATTAAGTATACCTCAATTAATGCAAAAATAGCTGCAAAATATGTTCTTTGGGTACCCCCTTTAAGTGACAGAAGTAAGTGCTAGCTTTGATCAAATTTTATTCCAACCAGTTATTGAGGAAAACAGAAAAAGATCAAATCTTAAAGGCAATTGGATTGAAAAGTTAGTTGTCCTGTCATTCGTTCTCTTTCTTAATAACTTCCCCTGAGTTTTGCTGCACATGAAGTTTGTTCTTAGGAACAGAAGATAAGTTGATATAAAGACTGGGGAAGTAAGGCCAGTCCTTTTCTGTCACGAGATCTACATAACATATTTAGTTCCACAAGGGTCTACTATATGGATAGCATTCCTTCAAGCCACTGTGCACAGTTTGCCTCCTTTCTTTTGACCTTTCTGCTGAGCTCATGTGCAGTCTATAATTAATCTAGGCCTTAAGAACAATAGCTGACTTTATAGCAAAAACTGTCAAAGGTAGAGTGCTTGATCCATGAATATTTACATTCATATAAGCTTAAGAAATTTGTTAGGTAACACCATCCAGGTGGTGTGAACTACGTCTCATAAGGCCAAGTGCATTAAGGAGAAGCATATGGAGATTTATATATGAATGAGTTGTGCTGCAAACCTGGTGGTGGGGGAGAAAAGTCTAAGATCTTAAAAAGTTTAACAGATGTATTCTAATCCTTCAGGTCTGATCAGATTTCCCCTTTAACGCGGGCACAGGCAGGCACCAATCGCAGAGCTGGCATCTTTGCAAAGGAAAGGTAGGTGTCTTCCTGCTGCAGCTTGTCTATAGTATATATTCAATTTTACAAGTTGTTTGTTTCACCTCTTTTTTTTTGGTGCTGATATGCATGATTTGGTCAGATCACTATGGCAGGCAGAAGATTCCAGACTGAAAGAGTGGACCTTGGACAAATAGGGATGACATGATCCTTTTGAAACAGCTATGATTTATTGGGCTAATTTACCCCCATTGCATCCACATTCTTCCAGTTTCTCCACTTCCTTGCTTCCTGTGTCTGTTCCTGTTGAAACTTTGTAGAACTCCAGAAGTAGCAGCCCAGGGCACATCTTCTTTGAAGCTACTTGCCACCTTAGCATTTCCCTGAAGGAAGAAAAGAAAATTCTTCTGCATCTCTGCAGCAAGTCAGTCATTCAGCTTCTTTGCATTTCCTCATATTTTTGACAGTATGCAGGGTATTACTTAGTATTAATGTCATTGGCAGAGCAATATAAAAACATAGGTGCATTCAGATAGTGAAACAAAAGAAAATAAGCAGGCAAGATTGCTCTTTAATTTAATCTCCCTTGTAAAATATGGGAGAAAAATGATTTATTAGCCACTTTTTAAAATAAAAATCAGCTTAGCAATATATAGGATAAAGTCTTGTTACTGGGTCTTAAATGTATACAGATTTGGATATTCCAAACTGAATCTTCAGTTTGCCTTTGAGAGTTTTTTTTTTTGTTTGTTTGTTTTGAGAGCAAAATTACTTGAAGACAGTAAAAGATCACTAAAATGAACAGGAATCTTTCTAATCAAGGTCAGAGAGCAGGAAGTCTGGTGGAGCCTCATTTGCAGGTTTGACAGCTGTAGTATAACAAACAGATTGTCAAGGCATATACAAGCTACTACAGTAGAGGAGAACAGAGGATGTATCTAGTACTGATTACAGAATGGCAAGATGCCTGATAGAAAGAAAAACAAACTAGTCTGCTCAACGGGTATGGAAAAAACAACCAGTGTAGACCACAGGGCAAAAATCAAAGCAGTCACGCAGAGGCACAACTGCTGTATACATTAAAAGAAAAGAAAGTAGAACAAACAGAACAACCTATTCTACAGGAGAATCAGGTTGAGTTGTTGGATAAAGTAAAGATACTTGACCTTATGGAATCACAAAGGGATATTTTTAATGATGGTTTATAGCTCTTAGTGATTAGTTTCTCACCATGAGAAATACATTTCTCAACTAAAGACATCAATTTTATGATGAGTTTAGTTTCAAAAATTTTCAGGGTTCTGATCTCACAATAATAACTTATGTGCTTAAAGGAACACAATTTCCATTAAAAATGTGCAGGTGGCAAGAAACCTGCAAATTAAAATAACATCTTTTTAAAAATATATATATATTGAACTTTTTTAAGGCAGTATTTTCTTTTTTTCTGATGTTGGGTTTGTCCTTTATCCTTTTCTCTCATGTCTTGCTGTATCTTCATATAGAAAATGTTTGATTGCACATTATGTTGTATAAGGGAAATTGATGGCGAAGAAACTGTTCCTAAACAGGTGAACAAAATATGTAGGAAGCCTTATTTATGGTGAATAAGCTTACTTGGGTTAATTTCATCTGGCTTGTTTCTAGCCTAACTATTAACATTCTACTTGCTAATAGTTTCTGTAGTAGTGCAACATTGAAACTGCATACAAGCTTTGTTTTGAAGGAATACAGTAGCTGGCAAGGCAATTATATGCTAAAAATAATGGAAAGATTTCTGGTGTTGAAAAATTCTCAAAATTCTTTTAAATGTCTGTCTGTCCTTCCTCAGGATGGAATGGTATTATCAAAGTTTGTCACAGCTGGAGGATATCTGCTCCCTAAAAACATGGCAGGATGGGCTCACTAACATATTTGCATTTGTAGAGCCATAAGGTTCATTTTCCACAAACACAGAAGGAGGTTGCATGATGTTTCAATTGGATTTTTCCAGAAAGAGAAAACACAGAATTTGTCCAGTCACTAGAAGAACAGGCTACGTTTTCTTCTCACAATGAAGGAGCCACTAGGGTAGCGTAATTAAATATTAAGGTCCCAGCTGTGAAGTCTTTATCAAAAAATTACATGTAGATAGAGGCTTTTTTACTCCCCTCTATGTGACTAAAACCTAAGTGGGATTCAGACAAATGCCTGCAATGAGGCTGGCTACAGTCTGTTCCAAACATGTGCATTGGGACCGGTGCCTTCCAGAACCCACAGCAGGAGCCAAGTCTGGCAGGCGTGGATTGTAGGAAACCATAACTAACTGCTCAGGAGGCTTGCGCTTGGACACTGCAGTAAATACCAAGGCTTTTGGAGGATTGTTTCTGAAGATAGTTCACAGGGCCATTTAATATTATGGAGAATGGTTTTACATTGCTAATGAAGCAATAACTGGGTAAACGGTACCAAAAGATACTTCAGAAGAACAATAAATGCAATGACTTGAAAATCATTGAATTTTTTAGATTATATTTTGGGTGTGGAGAAAAAGGCTATTTGAAAATGTTTCTGAAATACTTGATGTAGCATGTTCTCAGGAGGGTGTCAAGAGTGATGACAGTAACAATTCTTTAGATTTCATACAAAATATGATGTTAGATTTCATGCAAAAAATTCTTTACTTTCTTGAAAACCAAAGATTTGAAAATATACCAGGAGACTTGAAATTTTGCTCTCTGATGACACCAAGCAGTCATAGACAAAAATAAATAAATAAATAAATAATAATAATCTGAACCTGTAACAGGAAACACAATTTAAAATGTAATCTTACTTTCTCTCTTTTGGTGTTTTAGAAGGTCTTTTGAGGGTCTGCACCTGCACAAATCTCCCTGTGGGAGAAAAACAGCATTGAAATAGAAGTCTTCCTGTATAGTTGTGGAGGCCCTTGGGTTTTCTCTCTGGATAATGCTGGTTATGAAATTGGATAGAGAACACCTATTTCTTGAATGACTTGTTAGGCACTGCCTAACAAGTGGCTGGTGCTGGCACTCATAGTCTGCTTGTCTCAAAGATTCTCTCTCTTCTTCTTTCTTCTTCTTTATTCTTATAATTAGTTTACCCTTATCTTGCAGGGTTAATTCATGCTCACCAACCTATATTAACAGTAACTGTTAACAAGGCTAACTTCCTTTAATGTCTATGGTTGCTTTAATTGTAAACACAGATTGGCTGAGGTTGGAAGGGACCTCTGAAGGTCATCTGGTCTAACCCCCAACCCATTACAGTACTCACATGTTGATAAACTTTGTGGAAGTAGAGAGGAACACGAAGACCTTCTTTTGAGTTAAGTCATATCCTGCTTACAGAATTATAAGTGTTTCCATCTGCTTTATTCTTTTTGTTGGTCTATAAGGAGAAGTGATTATCTATATTTGAAAAGTAATGTTTTATTCCAATTTATAAATTAATTTTAATATGGGTTGTTCTACACATTACTCAATTTTGCATATTTCTTTATGCAAATCAGTAGAACTACTGTGTAGTACTTGATACACAGTGGAATTCATCGAATTCTCTTGGCTCAAGAAGGAGAGTAGAAAACCAACCTCATCTGCTGTAGCTCACCGAGTCTAAACTTTGCATGTTAGAAATGAATAAAATTCATTAGAATGAATTATCTGTATTAATGCTGTATTAGATGAGACTACAAGAAGTCAAAGGCAAGGCCAGAAAGAAAGCTCAACAAAGGAAAACAAGTGTTTAGCAGTGAAGCAGGGCAAAGATCAGCAAAACTCAAATCTTGAGAAGTTTTATGACAAATAGGAGAACAGGCTGAAATTTTGAAGTGCCAGTTTCTAGACCCTGCATGGTGTCTGGAACAGGTTTGGGATCAAAAAATAAACTGAGCAATGAGTAGATGAGAGGGGCAATTCTATAATGTAGTGAAGCAGTCTAAGCTGGGGATAGTCTGCACTGGCAAAGATACTACTTAGACAGTCTGACTTTTCTGAGGAGTTCTTCATTTCTTCTCAGTAGTAGGGATTCTAACTTTTAAACTCAACTTGCTCATCCAGTGTCCTTTCCGTGCTTCAGTAGAATGAATTTGGAGTGCTATCCTGTAATGAAGCTTATAAACATGGAAGGTTGCAAATGAATAGGAGTAACTGTCCTTTCATCTTTCACATGTCGTCATTCTGAAAAATCCATGGCAATTTTGGCAACTCTTCCTTTGAGAAGATACTGGGTCTTGGAGAATTTCAAAATCTTGAAATTGCTAGATTTCACAGGCCTTACTCTTCCTAAAAACATTAACATACAGAATTCAAAAGATTAGCGATAGCTCTGTACATTTTCTATAGAAGATTAAGTTTCAAATAGTTAAATGAGAGGTTAAGGTAAGCATTAATTCCAATTTCATCAATGGCCCCATCCACATTATTTGGTAAACTTCAGTTATCGGTGTGATAACTGAATATGAATATGTATATTGAGTTATATACATATTATGTATATGTTGCAAAACCTGAAGTGTACAGGGTAGAAATCCGGTCATTAAGTTTACATAGCACATAGTTATGTTACTCTAGACTGTGGGCATGGGGAAAAAAAAAAGTAGCCTTCCACAAATGCAAAGAAACAATACATTAAGCACATGGAAAACATTGCAAGACCTAGTAAGATAGACTTGATTTCATTAGTTTATATATATATATGCTTATTTCGTAGATTTGTTTCAGATAAGTGGGTTGTAGAGTGTAAAAAGCTGAACAATACCAATTATTTTCTATGAGTTTTGTAATGCTCACGGCAGAAAGAGGCTAAGAAGTATTAAACATCTTTTGAGGTTGATTAAACACAGAAGCAAAGTGGAGGAGATGAGCAAAACCCATTTATTGCAAATACACTATTACAAGTGGCCAGTATTAGATAAAACAAAAAATAAAAATAATTTCTGATCTTTTTGTCTTGGCTACTATTAAAACTGTTTTATTTTTCCTTTTTTTTTTTTTCTTTTTCTTTTTTTTTTTTTTTCTTTTTTGCATTTACAGTATTGTGATTTAAGGAGATAAAGATAGATGTTTTAGGGAGCAAGCACTCTGGATACAACTTTTCAAATGGAAGTCAATGATTAAATACTTCATGTGCCACATATATAGATATACCCCCCTTAAAGGGGAATGAAATAGTAACTACTTACTTCAGAACCATAAGCCACAAAAACTCAAGAGATTTCTCCTGGCAAATCTGAGGCAAAGTGACTAGGCTTACTTGGCTCAGTACCAATTTTTTGTTGTTTTCCTTCTTCTGCCTATGTATGCTGAAGGGGAAGGGGACACAGGGAAACACCCTTACTTTTTAAATTCGGTATGATACATTTCTAGGAGACATACGTGATTTACATGATTGTGAGTTAGATGAATATGGAGTATGATCAAGACCCAGGGTTCCAGTCCGTACAATCAACATCAAGGTAAAATATGCAGAGAGCAAGATAAAGGTGTCCATGTTATTTCTGAAAAAATGTTAAGGGTAGAGATAAAGATACTCTGAAGGACAAAGGTAGTATTGGTTTTGCACTGAAAATCTGATGGGTAGGATAGGAAAAAATCACCTTTAGTTATGGGAATATCTCTGTAAAATACTGAGTATTTTACAGAGAGAAGGCAGGTAATAACCCGCCTTCCTTCTTAGCACTGCATGAGCAAAGAATAATTCTTACTCTACTATGCAGTATCCTTCAAATTGTGCTATGCTCTACTAACATTTTCTTTAGGTTATGTAAGCCTCTGATAAATACTGAACACTGGGATTTATATTAAAATTCCTTCTTACAAGGATTTTTTTGTACCATGCTGACAACTTTTCTGAAAAGTGTTCTTTAGCAAACAGCAAAACCTAATCTGAACAGTAAGTGCTGCCATTCATAACTGGTGGCAAACTAGATGTTTAGAAGGAATGGATAATTTAACCCAGTTCATGCATACAGCAAGAATACTAGTTCCTCCTGAGATTTTGTATTTAATTTTTTCTTTGAATTCTGGGTTATATGCTGGTGATGCCCTATCTAGTAAGCCTTTTTTCTTTGGCAAATGGCCACTTGAATTCTTACCTTGAACTTAAGCTATAATGACATTAAGGTATCTTGATTGAAACTGAACTCCCTAAGGCTGACAAGACAGTGATCTGTCTATAAAACTTTATCATATGATATTTTGCTAATATTCCTATAGCCTGCTGTGCCTGAGCACTTACGTATACATCCCTCTCTAAAACAGCCTATTAGAAAAAAGAAAGTGAGATCTATAACTGCATTTTGTCTTAGATAAATCTGTTTGCAGTACTCCGAGAGCCCTGGTCTTTGGGCTTAGGTTTCAGGAAGGATATTGGTGGTGTTACCTTGTTGGATAGACAAGTCCTTTTTCTGATTCCCATAATATGGCAGACACCATTTATCAGTTTTTCATTCACTTTCAGGCAGTAGGAACACAATTCAAAAAAATACAATGCAGATATTCTGTTTAGTTAGTATGGAAATAATAGTTTTCAGCTGAATGCAATCAAAATATAAAATGTGGCCCATTGCAATTTACAGTTCAATTTTGTCAGATTATTGTAGCAAAGAAAATATTACATGTTGAACGGGAACATATTCCTACTGGGATAGATTAAAATGATAAAGTAAAATTTACAGAAGGGATTTCTGCTGAAATTGATAAACAGGTTATATTTCCCAGATTTTTATTATTCCTTTATTTACTTTTTAAACAGAATACTCATGTTCCTGCTTCTCTTAACCTTACTGCATAAAGGCTTAGTAACTCTACTAAGATGAAAGTTTCCAGTAAGATATTTACAACATGCCTCTTCTCTGGGGAGGGCAATAAAATCCATTTACTAGTTAGGGTAAGTTTTTTCCTTAGTTTGTGGCTAGTAATGTATTTGGAACTTTGCTTCCCCCTATTTCAGTTTTAGTTTGGATGCTTTTGTTTGATGAAAGTGCAGGTGCTCTCAGGTTGCTCCTGTTCCTCCAGTTCCTGGGGGTGGGAATGTTAATGATGTTCAAGGCTTTCAAAGAAGGGGAGGGAGGTCTGTATGTTGTCTTCAGACTGGCTCACAAAATAACTTGCTTTCTATTGCAAATTATTGTTTTTGTAGCTCAGTCTGAAGTGCTCCATGCTTCATCACTGTAATATCATTTCGGATAAGCTATTGCAAGATTTCCCGTATTTGGCTCTGTTGTGAAAGCCAGTAGTATCCACAAGAGGAAATACTGTTTTGATTGAAAACAATTGCCCACACCAGGAGAGCTGTAACTAAACACTAAGGGAACTGTAAAAAAAATTATAGTATAATCTCATGATGCTTGGAAAGGCTTTATCCTTGTCAACTGCTGTTGATAACATAAGAGTGGAACAGCTACTGACTACCTAGCTCAGTAGTTAACTCTGACTTCCGCATTAACTTGAAGAATACTGCACCTGATCTGCTGTTTTGAGAATAGTTTGTGCCTATAATTATTCAAACAAATGAATGCTTGGACATATTAGCTTGTTCAGGTTTATATACGTTTTAAAAAAAAATCTGTTTTGGTTCCAGTACTTTTTGGCATATTTATTTGGACTTGGCTTCAGCATATTATCAAGATAATGCTAAATTTTATTTAAATCAATTTGCATTAAAGTTACTGTCAAAAGTAAGCGTGAACTTAGGGACAATCATTTTGGCTCATTTGGTGTTGAAGAGGCATAGAATGCCTTTCTAATTCCTTCTGTGTGGAGTTTTTCTATATTTATGTTTTTAGGGAAAAAAAAAAGTATAGAAGTTGAGCTCTTCATTTGTTGCCCCAGAATTGTCAGAAAAATATATTCAGTAGCTCCGTAACTTTCCTGAGATGATTTTGTACTTATTTTTGAAGTTGGAAGAAGAGCAAGTTTGCTCTTTGTGTTAACTACACTTAATGCAGGCTTGGGAACTGAAAGGAATGCATTTTGCATGCTTTTGAGTTGTCTCTCTTCCATCTTAAAACCCAGAATGTTAGCTGTCAGAATGTTGTTTGTTAAAACATATGTATACAAGAATAATATCCTAAGCAATAATTTCTTTGCCCAGTGGAACTCTTAGCATTGAATGTGAGCGAGAGAATGTTGGGAATTGTATTTTTTTATTTTTATTTTTTAGTTTTCCACCATGGTTAAAGGCTGTTTCTTTAAATATGTTTTTGTCAGAATAGTCTGATTAGTCCTCCCCCAGAAATGGACTTTGCAGGGCTCAGTTTAATCCCTAATTGGATATGTGCTCACATTAAAAGGGATACAGTCTGGTGCCATTCAGTATGATGATTATTCACAGACAAATTTATAAGATGCTATCACTGTAATATTTAAGCACAGCATACAAAATTAAAATGTTTATTCTGGAGTAGGAAAGTGGTTGCTATTTCAGATTACAGTCTTATATTAAACCACTAGGAAAAAAATAATGCCAGTGCTCACAGTGTATTAGGACGACAAGAAATATCTATGAATAAAATGTGTACACAAAATGCACTGTTAAATCAGTGTACTGTCTTCTGCCCAAAGACTACTAAACTTGTGCAGAAAAGAGCTTCAGCTCTTCCAGGGTTTTAAAAGGTGAAGAAAAGGATCATGCAATGGTAGAAAAATGGAGCTGGAGAAGACCTAATGAAGTCATATGATCCATACTTTCTCCAAGGGTAGATTCAACTGTACATAAATTTGTTACAAATTTTTATTCTTGGAGACCTGTACTGACAACATTCTCTTCCAGTTCTCAAGCCAACTGCCTCTAAGAACTGAATTCTATTGACGAGATTAAATTTCTTTCCTTTCTTTTCTTTCTGAAAAATTTCCTTTTTCAGAATAAAACTGAAAGTTTTATTCCTCTCTTCCTTCTCATTACAGATTCTCCTGGATAGATTAGGTGTAGGTATTTACTGGGCAAGTATTCATTTTCATTCCTGCAAATCTGCATGTTTGAAGACCATTACTATATAATCCTACAGTATTAGGTGCCTGAGGCATTGTTTGTAGACATGTCTGGAACTATTTATAGTAGTTTTTTAGAAAGGTAATACAGACGACCTTTCAAAAGGTTACACAAAGTGTATTTTCACATGTATTTTTAGTGTATATAATACTTCCGTCCACATTTTTTTTTTAATTTCCTTTCTGTGAGGTCAATAAAGAAGTAATTATAAACAGATTTAATGAAGAAGATCCAAATGTAAAATGACTGTTTCTAGTATACATGCTGTGTTTTTATTTGTTATTCTTTTTTTCACTGTAGCTGTGCTGACTGTAGCCACCTATGTGGTCTGTGACGAAGTTACAGTTTGGTTTCATCCTCCTCCAAATACATTATTCTTTTTTTTTCTGAATGTTTATGATTCTCTTTGTGTTTAATTTATATATCTATTAAGATATTGCATTGGCAATGAGTGACAGCCCAGGCGGCAATCTGTGGATCTTAATCTTTGTTGGAATGATCTTTTAGGTAGATGACTTGCTGTCTTGGAGCATAATGCATAAACTGACTCAACAAGTCAACAAGTCAAGTAGTTCTTGTTAACTGGAAGAGGAAAAAGAGGTAACATTGCAGGAGATATAAGTTTAGTTACAGAAGAGAGAAATTAAAGAAAGATTTCCCACTTAGAAACTTTATATTGTTGGGAGGATTGGAAGATAAACTTCTCTCTGTCAGGCACTGTTCTGTGCTGTTGTACATTTGTTAGAGAAGTGCAAAAAGTCTTCTGCAACCCAGTTTTAATTTAGCTCAATGTGAGTTTCAGTGGAAATTTTACACACCTGTGAGGATGCTGGTAACTGGTTATATGGCATTTAAAATTTTGTGCTTTCCCATGTCTCAAAGTCTATATGCCTTGTAAGGTTTTCTAGTCCTCCTTATCTTTGTCGTGTTTCTTGAAATTCAGAGGGTTTCAGAGTTCTCTATTATTCCAGACAGTCCCCCTTTTCCTTTTCTGTAGAACGCGGTTGTAAGAAATGCTTGTTAATTCTCTTAAAAATTATAGTTTCCTTTCTGCTTAGAAACCCATACACCTCCATTTGTCCTAAGACTGAAAAGAAATCCAAAATATGTTCCCCCCTTCCAGGATTTTTTGTCCTCATTATTAAACACTACAACTTTTCCATGGCATGGCTCTTGAAAAGAGTACATAACTTAGAAAACATATCAAGCTGTTTGAAAATAAATGAAAAATCCCCTTTATAATCCCAAATAAAATAAAGTAGAATTCATCATTTACATGTTTTATTTGTTTCAAATTATAATTATCCTAGCAAATTGCTGTTTCATTTGTAAGCTTTTCTGACTTCAAATTTTAGCCATTTGATTGAGTCATGCAATTGTGTCCTAATTTAAAAAGATGCTTCTGTTGTATATAAAGATTTGGAGGTTGGAGAGGAGGGTTGGTCCCATTTTCAGAAAATGTCTGTTCTGCTTGGTGAGGAGGATTAGTTTGGTGGATGGGCAATATTGGTTTGTAACTGGGCTATTGCCCTAGGGAAAAGAGAACACATATAAACGACATTTACACATTGTTGTTTGTGCATATCAAC
Organism: Anas platyrhynchos; assembly: GCF_047663525.1. NCBI lineage: Eukaryota > Metazoa > Chordata > Aves > Anseriformes > Anatidae > Anas > Anas platyrhynchos. Next base: position 43,234,737 of record NC_092590.1, on the reverse strand, counting down.
CTCCTTCTGGAAGGACGTTCTCGAGTTTAAATAAGATGATTCCAGAGAAGAGCATACAGTGGTGCAGCTTGAGCAGAAACACTTTGTAGCCTGGGGCTGTCATGACATATGCTTTGTTGGCACAACAGGGAGACTCTGTAACATGCATTCATCAGCGAGTTATGTATTGCATTAGAGACATGTAAGGTTTCTTAACATCAGAGGGAGACAGGTACAGTTTATATATGGATTATGTAGGTAACAACGCAAAAAGAAGAATGATGTGGATAGGATTTAAAGTGAGGGAGGAGAGGGGTGACATAGGATGTGGTTTGAGTCCTGCTGTGTTTTTTTTTTTTTTTTTTTTTTTTAAAAAAAAAAGGCCTTGTTTTGTTTTAATTTAAGAGCAGAGATCAGGGTTTTGATCTGTAAAGATCTGTTTTATACAGAGTATAATGTATCATCAGAACACAGTATGTTTACTAGTTTTAAGTAACAATTGTTGTGCTCTATACTTTTAATCTTATCACACAGCAGTTCTCCAATTGTGGCACTGGCTTCCCTGGGGAGGCTCTTGTCTCTTCAGCATGAGATCCAAGCATGTTCAAGGAATATTGTCAGTATGTCTCCTTTGTTGATTTTTATGAGAATTAGTAAAAATATAACCTCGTAATAAGGATTCAGTCATGAAAAGGAAACGGGAATCCTGAAAAGCTGAGACTTATAACTTTGTGTATTTGAGAAACCTAGTCTTGATATGTTCTTCAGGTTTATGTCCCTAATTATCTGCCTTAGTCCTTGTCTAAGGTTCCTGTTCTTTTCATGTTACTTCTCGCTGTTTACTGTTCTTGAAGTCTTTTGTAGTATTCCAATTAATTTAACTCTTTTGTTACAACAGTTTTTGTTTTGTTTTGTTTTGTTTTTTTTCAGGCAATCATGGAAGAAGTTTGATAGATACCTGAAAAAAAAAAAATTAAAGAGCTCTAGTTTCTGGTTTACCTAGAGAGTCCAGTAATGTGTGTGTTATCTTTAGATTATTCACCGCTCAACAGATGTGTGGGAATAGGTGTGAAGTGCACTGAGGTGCTCTTGGAGAGCTTCTCACCAAATTGGCAGTTAGAGTTAAGTAAACATTGGTAACAAAATTGTGTTACAGTCTCTTAAGTGTTCAGATAACTCATAAAGTTGGATGCAGGTAGGCAGGCACGCAACACGCACAGTACAGAGTATATGAAGAAGACTTTTAATACATTTACCAAAAATATTTACCAAATATTTACCAAAAATAATATAGGATCTCTCTCATTGTCTTCTAACTGCATATATTGGGATTTGCATGTCAGTCCATAAAGTAAAGTGACTATCAGTCCATCTGGTAAAGTGACTATGCTCATGAAAATATGGCAGGAGAAATGTATCACTAAAGACTTGCATGAATTTACATTTACTTGTAAATTATTGCCCCCATTTCAAGCATGTATAAGATATATTTGAAGTATTCAAGAGAATACTGATACTTTTTGTTGAATTAGTAGGTAATATTGAAGGTAGATTACATTTCCAAGAGAAATTGATAATTGATGTTACTTTGGAAAAAATTTTAACTTGCATATACAGAATAAAAAGATTTGTTTTCCTCAACACAAGAAGTTGTCTGTTTACTGCTAGCCATGATTTAAACGAAAGTTCCTCTCTGTTTTCTGAATGCTACATTTCCTGCTCTTGACCTCCTCTATTTGTCTCAAACACAGATAAATAGTTCTAGACTGGGTATTTTTTATGCCAGAACATAGAAGGCTATTGTTCTCATAGGTGTGCTGCCCAGGCTTGTCAGACTAGTCCTCCATTTTGTTAGGGGTCTACTTCTTTGCTACTTAACCTGAATGGAAGAATTGCTTAGGCAGTACTGCATTTCTAACCCAGGCTCTAAGAAGAAAAGAGGTTCTTTAATACTATGTTTGCCCTATAAAATAGAGCTATCAATAAAAGGATTGAAATATTACCAAATCGTATTTTATTTCTGGTTTTGACTTTATTTCATGTCAGCTGTCAAGATAAAGCTTTCCTACTCCTGTATGCTGTGGAATGTTTTGCCTTGAGATTTGGAATGAATAACAACAACAACAAAGTTATTCTATAAGTCCATAACCAATGTAGGTAAAGTAGCTGTGGTGGCGCTTTTTTTTTGTTGTTTGTTTGTTTGTACTGTGTGTGTGTGGAGGTGTTTTTATGTTTTTAGAGATCTCTAGTATAGTACCTGTTCTGGCCTGTGTGGCAGTTTTATTCAGCTGGGCAGCTGGGCTCCACTACCGCAGCTCTGTCAGTTGAAGGGGGAGCAAATATGGTGAAAAGGGCTCAAGGGTTGAGATAGGGACAAGGAGATCACTCAACAATTATCATCATAGGCAAAGCAGACTCAGCATAGGGAGATTTATTAGGTAATAGGTAATTTATTACCTATTACTAATAAGCTAGGGCAGTGAGAAATGAAAAACTAAAACCACCTTTGTCCCCCATTTACCCTCTTCTACATTCTCCCCCAATGAGTGCAGAGAACCAGGAAATGGGCTGCAGCTCAGGCCCAGGGCCTGCTCCTGCGGGGCTTCTCCATGGGCCGCAGCCTCCTCCAGGCCATATCCACCTGCTCCACCGTGGGCTCCTCCATGGGCTGCAGCATGGAGATCTGCTCCATGTGGGACACATGGGCTGCAGGGGGACAGCCTGCTCCACCAGAGGCCTCTCCACAGGTCACAGGGGAACTGTTGCTGCCTGCTTGGAGAACCTCCTGCCCTCCTGCTGCACTGCCCCTGGGGCCTTCAGGGCCCCACATTTCTCTCACATTTCTCACTTCTCACTCAAGCTGCTGTGGTTTCACATTTTTTTTCTTTTTTTTTTTTTTTTCTTTTTTTTTTTCTCTTGCTTAAATCTGCCTCTCCCAGAGGCACAAAAAACGTTGCTTCTTGGTTCAGCTCTGGGCAGTGGTGGGTCCCTTTTGGAGCCGAGTGAGACTGGCCCTTATCTAACATGGGGCAGCTTCTGAATTCTTGGCACAGAGGCCACCCATGCAGGCCACCACTACCAAGACCTTGCCACATAAACCCAATACGGTCTGAAAATGTAATCTGTATTCTTTAAAGTATTAACAGAAAAATTCAAACTGTATATTCAATTCATTTCAATGTAGATTGCATGGAACCTTCCATCTTTCTTTAATTTTCCAGTCAGGCTGTATATACTATTTCTGCAAAACAGTACAAAACCAGTGTTTTTGTTTTTTCTTTCTCCATTGCAAAATTAAAACAACAACAACAAAAACGTTATTCAAGCTATAGACTGTTACCTATTTCTCCTCCTCTTTGAAATGGAGCTGCAGAAGTAGTCAGAAATTTTAGCCTGTCTTTCAGACAAACCCTCTTAATCAACAAAAGACATCTTAGAGAAGATTACAGGCAATCAGGGGAATAGGTTTATGAATAGTTTTCATAAGTAAATACATATGTATGTTTATATATTTGCATATATATATACACATAGACATATTCTAAGTGTATCATGTTCCAATTAAAAGTCACCTGGGAGTTTAAGAAGGCAATAAAATGACAGAATCTAGTGATGGTACATTTAGAAAAGGATTGAGAACATTAAAATCTGAACAAAATAAGGAGTGTCATATAATTTAGCAACTCTTTTCTATTAATAAATGTAGTCAGTTATGAAATCTCCCAAGAATTTTTGTTTCTTTTATTCATTCTTGAAGATATATTTACATTCTGTACCTTTTTGAAAGGTTCTTAGACATAATTAGTCATTCAAGTGAGTATGTGTTGTTTTCTGTCAAGCAATATGTTTTCTGCCAGTGCCTCCTGCATATTTAACAGCAGTGCTGAACTATTAACAGACTAATACTTGTTACATGAAGTGTAATTCATATTTTCCCCTCAATATTTGGGGATGAAGATGTATGTATTCTCATACAATAATGAGGTGAACTATGCATACATAATGTAGTATATACATTGCATTGCAACTTGAAGTGATTTTGGTTGACAGCAGTAAGGAGATCTGCAGACATTTCTTCATTGGCTTAACTTATTGACCAACTGCGTATACTGTCAGTGAGCTGAAAATTACAACTTCTGTTCCCAAAAGCATCTTAGATCCCCTATTGCTTGAGTTAAAAGACTTTCTTTTGTAGGCTCAATTTACAATTTTGTTTTGCAGGCAGTAAAAGACTCATAAAAGCCTTTTGTGTTTTAGCCACAATAAAAAAGCCGCGTTGGTATCAATGTGGGTTACAAAGGAAATTGAGATTTAGTTTGGGGACTTGTGATTATGTTTTTGAAGAGTAATTACTTGATCTAGTCTATCTGATTACACTGATGAATTTGTACTTTGATATTATGGATGTTAATATCCTTTAGCTCTCTGTGGAAGTGACCTAAAATAATTTTGTCCCTTTTATTGCTATGACTTCATCACATTGTTTGTTCCCTAGAAATTACAACTATCAACCTCAAAGGGACAACTCTGAAAAGAGTGTTTTTTGCCTGCAGTCAGTCATGGGTTTCAGTGCCAGAGAGATGAGAGTAAGCACAGCTATTGTGGCTTTTAGACAAAAGTGCAAAATGTCTGATACGATTCATCCTTCGTGCAAGCAACAAAGGACAGGAGAGAAGAACATGGAAAGGAAAACAGAAAAACAAACAAAAATTTTAATCTGTGCATGGAAAAAGTGTTTTACTTTGTTTTATTTTCAAAGCATTATCACAGTCACAGGCTGTACTATTTGAACTGAGATAAAATAAAACACAGAGCCTACTTAGTTAAAATGGATTTTAATTTTCATATCCAATCTCTGTAGTAGAGACCAAAGTTTTGATCAAAATATTTAATATAAGCAGATTAATCCTACGCTTTAATTCCAGTAGGTGTAACCTACATAATGAGGTTTTTTAGTTTCATCTTCTGCTCTGGGCAAAACAATGCCCACAACCTACTGTCTAAATACCTGCTTATGCAGTAAATCGTTACTTGGTGTATCTTAGTTGACTCAGTGCTGAACTTCTCTCCTCACCACAAAAGTGAATGTACTATTAACATGTAAATATTATTTTAAGGTGTCAATAGAGATAATGCACGTGCACTTCAGCAAGTCATACCGGCTTATCTTTCTGAGTAATGGAAGCCCAATGAAATGTCAGAACTACAGGAGAAGATTAAAAAAGGTTACAAAAGTTCTCATGTGGCACTGTACCAAACACTCTCTGGTTGCCCAGAGAAGCTGTAGATGCCCCATCCCTGGAAGTGTTCAAGACCAGGTTGGATGGGGCTTTGAGCAACCTTATCTAGTGGGAGGTGTCCCTGCCCGTGGCAGGGGGCTTGGAATTGGATTGTCTTTAAGGTCCCTTCCAGCACAAACATTCTGTGATTCTGTGAAGCTAGCAGAGGATATTAAGCAAGCTAGGCTAGCAGAGAATGCAATGGCAATATAGAATGCTTTTACAGTGGTTCCAGTAAGAAAGGCAAAAGGTAAGGAATTCTGTGAAGGATGGATATCAGGGCAAATAAAGTGATATATGAAATGAAAAGAGGGGTAAGTTTCACTGAAGTCAAATAGACATATATTTCTGTTCTGAGTGTGCTCCAAGACATAGAAGCAAATGTTTAATTGCAAATCAGTACCTGTATAATATGGAGACTGGATGCTGATTTATGAATAACTTTTTTTAACTGAATAGACGAAGTATTACCAGCTATGTTAACTGCAAGGGTAGAACCTAGCTATTCTCAGGTATTAAAAGAATATTTTAAAGCAAATATTAATTAATATTAATATAATTAATATTTTTTAATATTTGCTTTAATATAATATTAAAGCAAATTTTTCACTTTTTCCTTAATTACTCTTTATGTAATTTGTAGAACTTGTGGCTCATGAGCAATTTTGAAAATCTCTAAAATTAATTTTTTGTAACATTTAGTGTTCTAAAAATTATTTTAATATTAGTATTTGAAAATATTTTCTACAGTTGTTGCACTATTCAAGTTTTCTGCTGATATAAAGTAAAAAAAAATTATCAAGAGAAAAATATTTCAAACTTAACTTTTTGCCTTGTCCTAAAGAGAAGTACTGAAAGTAGAAAGACAGAGTAACAATTGCTGCATTTTAAAGATAAGTAAGATAAATAGAGATCTTAGTTTTATTATTGTTATGTAATCCTCCTTCATACCTCTTGGTTCTCCCATTAATGAATAGGAGAGAAGGAGTTTTCATATTAAGATGTCACTTAAATACAACTGTTTTTTCATGCTTTTTTATTCTCAGATGGCAGAAGTGGCCCATCTCAGAACATATTCACTAGATTCCTTTTGAGGTATTTCAAACAATGAAAAAAATGCTTTGAAACATTCACCAGAGTAGAACTATCTGGGATTGCTGATTTGCGTGTAAGATGTATTCATTGCATTTTTGCAAGGAATTTTACTTTTGAAGAACTATTCTTTGTGGTATTGTTCTGGATTACTAAGGATGCCTGTTTAATTTAAAACAAAAAAATACAAGCTTCTCAATACAGAGAGTCAGATTTTGGTACAATTTCTTGATGAAAAAATGTTTTAATTGCCATCCAGTCTCGTTCAATTTAATAATTTTGTTGGCACAGTGAAGGCAATTGATGAGTAAGTTCTTGCTCTGGGCTGTAGATCTATTCAAAATGTAGGGTGGGTTCTGTAGCACTTCCTAAAATAATACTTTTCCGTGATATTTTGCCTTTTTTTTAAATGTTGCCTCTTTTCAAAAAATTCCTAAGTCTCCAGGAGATTAGTATTTGAGTTCTGAGAGGGTACATTTGAGATCCAAATGTACCATCTGCCAGTATGACTGAATGTGTATAACACGGGAAATGCTGTGAGACTGCCTTTCTTTCAGTAGAACCCACTTAAAGATCTATGCCTCAAGGCTATCATTGCTAATTTAATACTACTCAGATTTTGTGATCTGGAAATTAAGCTAGAATTCTTGTAAAGTACAGATCTCACTGTGAGACTTTTTTTTTTTTTTTTTTTCTTTGCTAGAAGAATAAGACCCTTTGTAATGGTGTGGTGAAGTAATAAGCAATGTTTGTCCTCTTTTGCTACAGATGTTACAGTATGCTGTATAGCTTTTTAAATTCTTCCTTTTTAAAGTTATTTTTAAACTTTATGAAATATGATCAATGGCATATTCTGAATGAAATGATAGAAGTCCTAAAATGAATCCTGACTTCAAATTTCACCAAAACTCTTCTACATTTCCTATCACAATATATACTGTTTGCTTGCATTAAGAGGTCAGATAGTAAACAAAGAGAGTAGTCACTGGAATTGGTAATAATAACATCTTCTTATTCATTTAACTGAAAACTATCATGCAGATCATAACAAAGTAATCTGTAAAAAGCATTAACAAAAAAAAAAGGCTAAATTCATCAAGTAAATAATTCCTACAACCTGTTGTGACTATGTCCTGTTGTCCTCACACTTTCATTCAGTTTTCTTATCAGTTTTGTTTAAATATGCAGATGTATTTTTAAATAACGAACAACCACAAACAAAAAAATCACCGCACACATATGTAAGATATTAGTCTCACCTTGTGTCAAATAAATTAATATGAAGCACCAACAGAAACCATCACAAATTCGTGTGAATGGTGGCATTATCTGGCTTCCAGGAAGGTTTCCTGCTCATTTCAGCAGAGAAACCGGTGCTGCAGGCAGCAAACACGTATTTCACACGCTCTGTGAAATAAGGGAAATACAAATGCCAGAGGAACAGTACCCAAACCCACCCTTACCATACTAAGGAACATTTATCACAATTCTGGCTGATGACATCACAAAACAAAGTCATGGGAAAGTCATTCTGAATCCAAACTACTGCTTGTTCTGGGGACTTCTTCCTATTTTTCTGTTTAATGCTGCAACAACAATCTGATTATTCTTCATGTCCCACACCAATTCCTGGTTTACAGACTTTTTATTATTTATTTATTTATTTATTTATTTTTACTGTTTTGGTGATCTAAGCTGTAGCATAGGATACGTTTCAAAAAGGAAAGAATCTCAACCTATTTGTGCTTTACTAAATAATGAGTGGTCTTTTCACCTTAAATTTCAATTGCAAAACCTCACCAGCCTTGTATGGTTTACATGGGTGAGACTTGAAGGCATCATTTGGCACTTAATTGGACTATGTGTTTTGGGAACACATTTCCTGTAATGCACTTAACATGCTTTAAATCCAGTTTCACTGAGATGCCTTTGGGACTTTATGAAGAATAACAGGGATGTCTGAAAGCAAATTTGTTAATGTCTGCGTGCAACTGAGGTGGAATTAAACTGCAAAGCAATTTAAAAGTGCTTGCTATTGTAAAGACTAAAGTTTTTTTTCTTTTTCAGTTTTAAATATTTCGATATGTACACATTTGTTCTCAGCAGTGCAGTAAGTGCAGTAGTGTTTTAATTGCTTTGAATAAAAATACGTGCAATCAAAGTTCAGTTTCAGTGCAGCTGAGATTGAATGCAGCAAAAAGAGGACATTTATAAAGCTCTACCTGCAAGCTTCCATGTAAGCTTCATTCATTGTTAATGCCAGATTTTCTTGATGTTTCCATACATAAGTCAGTTTTTGTTGTTGTTGTTTTTTTTTTAATTGGCATTGTCTTGCATAACAGAAATGCATTTTATTTCAACAGAACTTCTTAGTGTGCTGAGCTATTTGGTAGGAAATACAATAGTCCTACAATAATTATTTAACATCTCTCTTGCACTATTGATTAGGAGTTAACTAGGTCAGGCACTATTGTACTAGGTATTGTAAAGCATATAAAGTGTGACAGCCCTTGCTTCAAAGAGCTTATAGTCTGAAAGGCAGCACATGCCACGTGGATAAAGGAGACAAGGAGTGAGAGGAGACAGAGGTGTGTATGTGTGGGGGGGGGGGAGGAGGAAAAGAAAAAAAAAAAAACACAATAAAAAACTGTGTGAAATTCATATCTCTTTAAAGAAAGTTCTCCAAACATTAAAAAAAGAGTTTCACCCACATGTTCTAAGGGTAGAGAGGACCATTTTATTGTCTGGTCTAACCTCTTATTTAAAATGTGCCATAGAATTTTCTTTCATAATTCCTGCATTAAGTCCATGATGCCTGGCCCTGCAGGAGTGTTTATTTTAAAAAAGTATAAAAGAACTTAAACTCTCCCATCAATTTCCGATTCATCACAGCTGCTCATCTGGCTAGACTTTTTAATCTCAATGTTCATTCCTATTGTGACAGTAAGTCAGTCAGAGATATGATATACACAAGCGGGTACTAATGAATGCTGTGATAACTTAAAATGCTCTTGAGGATGAGTTATGAATTAATTCTTCTGTTTTCAATATAGAACTTTGCATTAAAGAAAATTCTTGACTGAAAAATCAATTACAGAAGAAGTCAAATATTATAGAAGTTCTCTATCTGTTTGCGAAATTGGTTTGGATTTGAGATCTCAGTTCAACTCATGTAACTTCCTTTCTCATGAGTTTTTGTTTGTTTGCCATGGAAAATCCATGCTAGGCAGATTTTAATAAAAAGCCTGTGCTGGCCAGGGAAAAGGCAAATTTGTCATAATGGTATAGTTAGACCTGATTTAGCTAGTGCTGATGCCAAAGCTGATACATATAAGGGAAATATATGTTCCACAGTGGTCATTATAAAAGCATTATTCTCAGAGCAGTGGAAGTGAGGGTAGGCTACCCGATCATTTTTTGTTCCATCTGAAACATAAACAGTAATGCCCTGAGGAATATTGTAGTCTGAAGTCTGTATGTGATTCTGCTCCCTTGCCAACTTCTTTACGGGTTTTACTGCCATTTTTCCCTCTTGACAGTGTTTGTGAATTCCTGTAAAGGATAAAAGAAAATTGTAGATTTAGAAAAAAAGAAAAAAAAATCAATATGTTTACTGTCAGAAAATGCCTGTCACAAAATTGACAGAAAACTTTTGGAATGATTTATATCAAGAAAGAGGATTTTGTTGGATAAGGTTGAAGGGTTTTATTTTAGCTTTCATTTACATTCTTGCTCTGTTTTATTCATGAGTAGGGGAAATTTCCAAGCCATTTGAATTCCACAGCTAGAAGAGATGTTGAGGTTTGACCTGCTCTAGGAACAGGGATGACCAGGGTGCAATAAGACACCAGTGAAACTTATCTTGATTTTTCATATTCCTTTTTTTTTGTTGTTGTTCTATGACATTCTCTGTAGAACATGTAGCACATGGACTTCTTTGAAAAGACTTTACAAAAATAAAAATAAAATGTTCCTACAAATATGATACACATACAATATGATTGATACAATTCAGCTTTGTGTATATTTTCTGTTTTCCTTCTGTGAACTGAAATTTGAATCCAATTGCATTTGAAAATTGAGATGTAAATGTAACCAAGGAATGCGGTGGCTACAAATACAAGTTTGTGGCAACAAAAATGAGTATATTTTTCCAATTTTGTTTCAAAATAATGTCCTTGTACATTATACAGAATTTTCCAAAATAAGAATTAATTTTGTTTAAACAAATGTACAAATTATGAAGCTAAGTATGCATATGGTATCATTTCTAACAAAAATCAAGGGCTGAGGTTTTTTTTATTACATTCATGTAAATCAGAAAGTGGTTGTGATTTCAGAAGCGCACAAGTGAAACTGTAATTTATTTCCTTTTTGTATTCTAATAAAACTCAAAGGGTGCAGAGAGCTTTATAATTTTGTACCAGAGACAGTGTGAACACATAAGTCAGTCTTCTTTATTATTTACTGACTGTAGTCTTCTTTAAGAAAGTACTTGGGTAGTTTTCAAGGTAAAATAAATGCAGTCTGGGGTTTCAGACAAGGTGTTTGTAGTATTGAGAATAAAATAATTAACACACTTTGCAAAACATTTATGTAGCTGTAGCTGTAATACAGTAACTAATCTGGTCTAATGTTTAGAAGAAAAATGAATTTTAAGATGTTCATAGGCAAGGAGAGCATTTTCTATGAATGCAATAACTTTGTTTAGTTCTTCAAAGACTGAGATGGGAATTGATTGCTATCTGTATAAACAGCAAACAGTCAAAACCTGGAGGCAAGAAGAAATATTTAAGGCTTAAAAGAATATTAACCTAGTAAGCAGAGAGTGAGGCTACATAGCAGTAAGGTTGGACCAGCCTCAGGTGGCCAGGAGGTGGTGATAAGAGGAGGCTTCATTCTCCAGCCCACCTCTCACTTCATCTCCAAAGCAAAAACAAAGACTGACTATTTTCAAAATTATTCATGCTGTCTGTCTCTTTCATATAATGTATGTCTGAGAAATAAGATGGACTATTGGTTGTGTCTTGATTTTTCCCATGAATTTACAATTGAAGATGTGGATTTATTTCTAAAAATACAAGAGAACTCAATTAGCTACTGAGGGATTTACAGAGGGCAAATGTCTCTCAGTCTTGAGGTAGGGAAAGTATAGTGTTGAAATAGAAAGATGGATGTTGAGGAGGCTTTTATTGTCCTATATGTTCTGCAAATATAATTCTTTTTAAACACTTGGAGCAATATTAGAATTTAGGGAACTATTTCCTGGCTGTACTAAACAAACTGACCCAAAAAATAAAATTGTATCAATAAAAATAAAATGTTATGTAAGCTAATTTTATCTTTTTTGTTGTTGTTGTTTTAGGGGGAAAAAAATGAAAACAAACTGTTCTTTCACATATTTCAGTATCACTGCTACTTTTGCTCTATGAAGACCAAAACTTTGCATTTTGTCTTTAACTCATTTTTTTAGCATTAAAATATTAGTCTTATTATGATATTCCTAATGCTATGCTGTTATTGTGCATGATATTTAATATATCCTAGTATGTACATGTATCTGTATGTTATATCTTTCTAAAGAAATATCTTGAGTCAGGTTAATTAGAAATTTGAATTTTGGTCTTTAGCATGCCCAACCATAGAATCATAGAATCATAGAATATCCTGAGTTGGAAGGGACCGTTAAGGATCATCAAGTCCAACTCTTGACACCGCACAGGTCTACCCAAAAGTTCAGACCATGTGACTAAGTGCACAGTCCAATCTCTTCTTAAATTCAGACAGGCTCGGTGCAGTGACCACTTCCCTGGGGAGCCTGTTCCAGTGTGCAACCACCCTCTCTGTGAAGAACCCCCTCTTGATGTCAAGCCTAATAAGCGTTTTCTTTCATCCTTAATGATGTTCCAGGTAGTTCAGGTGCTCTGCTTCTGCTCAGAAAAGAGCCTCTGAAAAATAGACAGCATTACATAGCTACCTCAGGTAGATGAAAGGTTTTCTGTATATACTAGCAAAAATGTATCACCATATTGATAAACACTTTTGGAATCACTCTGATGGCAGAGAATAAGAACAGGAGCTGGCACTTCTGTTTCCAACCAATTTAACCATCTACACGTCCACGGTAAACAGATGTTTCAGATATACTCAATATGCTACAGACATTAAATATCTGCCAATCTTTCTTGGAAGCCATTTCATTCAACATAAATAAAGGGGAGTTCTTAGAGACTCTGAAATTTGTCTGTAGGTACAAATAACTGTTCACGTGTTTTGGAAAAACAGATCTCTCATGGCGATTATTGAAATGAAGTAGAGAGAATCATAACTAGTTCATGGATAATTCATTAACACAAATGGGGTGAAATGTGTTGATCCCATTATTTACTGTGAATAATTTGCTGAGCTATAAAGAGTCTGAATTAGAGTTACTCTGATAATAAATTCGTAATAATGTATTGTAGTTGCAAAGAGTAACTGAAATAGTTTCTTTATGAACATTTACCAGCTAAGTCAATCAATTTAGATGCATATGAATTCAAAGACTCATAATATTGATCTTCACGTATCTGTCCTACTAAGAACAGCATGAATTCAGATCTAATACGTGCTACAATTTTTTTATTATTAGATCAGATGAATGCAATTCAATCATTTTCAGATTTTAAAGCAGTAAAAGCAGGAAATAGTCTAATAGTTTCCTAAGGAAAAGATTTTGTTTAAGTTTCATTAAAGTACTAAAAAGTTTTAGCACTTCATTTAGCGGAAAACTTCCTCACCACTGTGAGAAGAAAATGAAAATACAGAATTATAATTCAGGAAATCCATTGCGTTGTCAGACAGCATTTGGATTTCCATGCCTTCTTGTAAAACTTTCATACCAGCTTGAGTAAACTTTTTAAATTCCTGTTCCACGTTTATCCTGAGACTGCTGTGCATCACGATGCCAATATAAAGAGGTCTGAAAGTGGGTCATAAATTATTTTACCATGTCAGAATGATGTAAAGTGCCATTATTTTTTAAATGAGAATCAGATTCTTCTCTCCCTCTGCCAATGCATTGATGTTGTGATATTATCAGATAGTATAAACAACAAATATCATAGCATATTTTCCAGTATGCTGGAAATATTTCTAATAATAAAAATATTTCTAAAAGATTTCATAAAGTCTTTTCACATAGTTTAACATTTTGACTGTAGAAGCAACAAATAAAATACCAGTTTTGATAATTTTATTTAAATATTATGCAGTTTGATCTACAAAACAGTATATTCATAGTTTATATTCTTCAGTGTATCTGCTAAATTTTGATTTATTTTTTTTTTTCCCACAGAACCTGTATTTCTTTTGTAGAAGTATCTTGTATTATGTTATATTCCAATTTACTTAGAGTGGAATTATTTAAACTTTCTCCTGTTTCTTTTTCCACTGTTACTGAATGATCACTTAGCATTCTCTTAAAAAGCAGTGGAGGCACAGTTTTTCTCTCTCTCTCTCTCTCTCTCTCTTAACTTAGTCTACACTGCATTGAGTTACTTAGGAATAGCTATGTAGTAAATCATTGAAGGAAAAACAAGGTTGGAGCTATTCACAGTCCAGTCTGATTGGAGGGCTGATCTATTTCCAGTGGCAGTATCTGCAGGGATGACAGTAATTCCATCTGCAGCATCACCAATGACTTTAAATCTTCATATTCAAAGTTCTTACAGATGTCTTTACCTCATTATGTGGCTACTGGGGGATTGTCTCATCTGGTGTGCTTTGTAACCGGGTGTACCTTTAACAAGCAATCTGGCATTAGCCTTCTGTTTCTACCACTGGAAAGCACAGAATTGTTATATATCATTGGTACTGTTAATTACACTGCTGTGCTAGGCATCATTAAAGCTCAGAATGCTGAAAGGCATATCAGAAGGATTCATTTTTACTTAAGTGAAACTGCATTTAGCAATTCGAGAAAACTGTTACAAGTAATAACCAGTTTTCTTTTTTCCCTACTATCTTATATATCAAGATGAAAGATATTTACCTTAAACCTGCTGGTCTAAGTAAGCTTTAATTTTGGGGAAAATGTTCTTAATTTTTTTTTTTCAGTTGTTACTTTGTTATGCTATGAAGCTTTTAGGTATAATAACATTATATGTCACAATGTTAGGGATTTCCTTGTGTTTAAACAGGAGATCATTAAAAGAGAAAAGACAGGCTTGGACTGCAACAGTGATTTGACATCTGTGATACATATTTGGTTAAGTGAAAAATTTGTTCATTACACTGCATTTTCTCATGTTAGTAGCATCATTGTTCAAAGTACTACTGAAAACAGGCCGGAAATGTTTTTCTTGCCAACTGAAACTTGTTTGAGGGGGAGAGTGTGAATGTACATACATACATATACATCACTCTTCATTTATGCTGGCATAAAGTCAAAGAGTTATATGATTAAAAACAAAGTAAGCAGAATATGATGACTGTGTTTTCTTTCCCACAGGTGGATGCTCTGACTGGGAGGAAGTGAGCTTTATTGACACCAGCAAGATCTGGTTTCTTCACAACCATGAAATCATATAGTTTAAAAAAAACAAAAGGTAAACCTAGTCCTCTTCCTAAATGAATAAGTAATAGGATTTATAAACTTTCTTCGTTTTTTTCCAAGTACATGTTCTCACCAGTCTTACTTTTT
This sequence comes from Anas platyrhynchos, assembly GCF_047663525.1. NCBI lineage: Eukaryota > Metazoa > Chordata > Aves > Anseriformes > Anatidae > Anas > Anas platyrhynchos. The sequence continues at coordinate 43,219,704 of NC_092590.1, read as the reverse complement.
TACATATCTATCACATTCCCTATGGGACAACTCTACAGAGCTTTGCGTTTATGTCAAAACCTGGAGAAGGAATTCAAGCTTTCAGATGTCCTTCACCTTGTGCTACCTCTTCTTGAAAGAACTTTAAGGGCTTTGCTGCATTTTGTTGAGTAATAGTATGAGGTCTTCTCTTTTATAAGCAGATTTATACTCTAGGAAGTGTCACTTCTATCATATACCTGAGACAAATGACTGTGAGATGCCCTAATGCTCTATTCCCCTCTGCTTCGTCATTGTACATTATCATGGACTTGTGCTGAATGAGCATTTGTGATACAGTTTTAGAGTTACATCTATGCTAACTCCCCTTCTTTTTCATCTTTTTCCACTTTCTCTTGCCTTCTCCAATCAGAAATATCTTTGAAGAAGGGACTGTGGCTTCCATTGCCTTTAGCATGTTTTAAAACTCTGACTTTGGTACAATTCAGAGATTAAATTTTCTATAGAAGCCTTGTACACAATGTAAAGTGGATTTGTATGAGGCTTCTCTTATGGAGATGGAATATGTAGGTCCATAATAGATCTTGTATCCTTCTTAGATAAAATGTTTTTGTAGCTTTGCTATGCCTCAGCAGTCTTTTGGGTTAGAAAATGTAAAATTTCCTCTACTAAAATTCTAGTAAATTTATTCTTTCTAATGGAAGGAAGTAGGAAACTCCAGAAAAACCAATCATAGAATCACAGAATGGTTTGGGTTGGAAGGCACCCTAAAGATCATGTAATTCCACCCCCCCGCCATAAGCAGGGACACCTCCCACTAGAATAGGTTGCTCAAAGCCCCTGGCCTTGAACACTTCGAGGGATGGGGCATCCACAGCTTCTCTGGGCAACCTGTTCCAGTGCCTCACCACCTGCTGAGTGAAAAATTTGATCTAAACCTACCCATTTTAGTTTAAAGCCATTACCTCTTGTTCTGTCACTACACTTCATGACAAAGGAACTGACAGGCCTCAGTAAGTTCTCCCCAGAACTTTCTGTCTTCCAGGCTGAACAAACCCCAACTCTGTCAGCCTGTCTTCACAGGAGAGGGGCTCCAGCCCTCAAACCCAGGAAATCTAAACAAGCCATCAGACAAAAAAAACTAAAAAGCCAAATGTATAAAGGTATCTAAGAGTTAATTTGAACATTTCATTTTTGTGTATCTTACTTTACATTTCATGCAGTGCATTTTTTTTTCTGATATGATTTGAAAAAAAAGTGCAGATTTTATTTTAGACTGCTCAAAAATGTAGTCATAAAAACAAACTCTTTGTAGCATAGCTTTTTTGCTTTTTCTCTTTCGTATGTTCAGTGCTTGGTATAATTTATACATCAAACTGTTCTCAACCACAGTAAAATCATTTTAATCTGCTGCAGTGAACAAGGCAAAACTCTCCTTTAACCAAGTCTGTACTTTGGGAAAGAGAATTTTGCCCCCAGTGTATATTAATTACATTAGATAGAATATTATAGGAAAAATGAACAGCATGAATCCAATTAACAGGCACAGAAAGAACTTTTGGGGTGAAAACCAAACTTCCTTTATTTCATGGGAATAAAAACAGGCTGTAAATACAGTGGACAACAAGAAACCAAAGACTGTGCAGTTCAGCTTTGAACTCAAAAGTTTATATTAACAATCTGGAGCAGATACTGTTTTCACAGAATCATTCCATAGAATGCCCTGGATTGGAAGGGACCCACAAGGACCACTGAATCCAACTCCTGGTTCTGCAGAAGACTGCTATCATACCCTATGTCTGAGAGCATTGTACAAATGCTTTTTGAACTCCAGCATTGTACAAATGCTTTTTGAACTCCAGCAGGCTCCCTGACATGACTGCTTGCCTGCTGAGTAGGCTTCCCTGAGGAACCTGTCCCTCTCAGTGAAGAATCTTTCCCCAACACCCAGCCTGACCCTCCCCTGTCCCAGCTCCATGCCGTTCCCTCGAGTCCTGTCGCCTCCATGAGGCCTCCCCTCAGCCTGCTCTGCTCAGGGCTGAACAAACCCAGGGACCTCAGCCACTCCTCATACATCTTCCCCTCTGGACCTTTCACCATTTTTGTTGACTTCCTTTTAATGCTGTATAATGTTATGTCCTTCTTACATTGTTGTACTCAAAACTGCACATGGTGCTTGAGGCGAGGCCTCACCAGTGCAAAGCAGAGAAGGACACACTTCCCTTGCCCTGCTGGCAGTGCTGTGCCTGATGCAATCCAGGGTACTGCTGGCCCTCCTTGTCTGCCAGGGCACGCTGCTGGCTCATGTTCAACCTGCTATCAACCCAAACCCCCAGATGCCTTTCTGCAGGCCTGTGGAACTTCTGTAACAAGTTTCAGTAGATCTAATAATAACATGTTCTTTTGCACTTACTAAATTGAGATAGTAGTATACAGAGTTACTGTGTCTTCTTGCCATTTGGACTAGCCCCCTTGACTAGTAAACGTGACCTAAATAAGTTATACATAAAAATTATATTACCAACAGGTTTCTTTAGTCTAAAGAAGTACTCTTCATGAGAAATTAAACTCATTTAGTAAAGTATTTTATCACTCAATTGTGGACTTAGCGTGTTCCTCTAAATTTTGTGAATTGGCATACATGTTCTAGCTCATTGCCAGCCAAAATGGTGTTATTTATCAAACCAGATGGGTGATTTCAAAATGCAACTCAGTGGTCCTTGTTCTTTAAAATGGTGTATGTATAAATGTACAGATTTGTGAGATAATTGATTTTGACAGTCAATAATTTTGCGTTTTTTCCTTTGCTTTTCATAATGCCAAAAAAAAAAAAAAAAGGACACTTGGACACTTAAGGTTTCATAAAATGTTGATTGAACAGTAAGAATTGATAGAAACAAAATGTTATTTCATTACAGAAGCTGCATTATTTTAAAATGGAATATTTAATACTTGGACAGAAGCATCAGAGCATATTCACATAAGGAGTTTCAGCTGTTAAAACATATTTACATTATTTTTAAAGCAAAAATTAGTAGGTAGGTTTTACTTTAAACTATTTGCTAATGGTGACACTCTGTTACTTTAATGAATAAAGTAGATAATGCCATGTAAAACATCTAATTGATGCGCATGTATGTCACATTTGTATGAGTGAAGAGGACTGGCTGCATGGAATCAAATTTTCGGGGGGATGGGGGGAGGGAGAAGAAATGGAAAAAGGCAGAGCAAAACAACAGAGGTGATGATTTCAAATCAGCAGTATCCCTATAGTTTTGACCGCAGCAACATTCTCAGAAACAACCTTTTTTTTTTTTTTTTTTTTTTTTTTTTTTTTTGTCACTTGTGAACGTACGTGTATACCACAGTTTCCCAAGACTCCAAGACTTCGTTTATTATAGAATCTGGTACCACTAGGATACATAACAGAATTACTTATAAGAGGATTAGATAGCTAGCATATAGGCCTGCATATTTTTTGTACAGATCTTCCATTTTTTGTAGGAACTTTGTGTATATAATACATGAAACCTTGTCCCAAAAGTGCGTGGACTGTTCAGATTTTTCTTGTAAAAACACCATAAATTATATTGGTATGGATGGAAATTTTGTTGAAATGCAGATATTTTGTTATGGTTAAATGGATGTTTTCTAATCATTCTGTATCATCCATCCTTTAAGACTATGTATGATTAATGTTTAATTTAACATCTTATAGATTCTTCTGACAGAAGAATTTTCTTAGGCTTCTGGTTAAGAAAGCGTATATATTGAGATGTGTGTGGGCAGGTTGTACATGCATTCTGTTATCAAGCAGCATTTGTGTGCAAACCTCTCCTACATTTTTCCCCAAAGAAAATTGCCATAAGAAATAAAACATTTAACATCCGAAAAACGTGGTGTGTGTGTATATATATATACATATATATATATGTATATATATATATATATATATATGAGAGAAACATGTATAATAGAACCAATTACAGGAACTGCTGCTCTCTCCCTCTGTTTTTTAACAAATTAGACATAGTTATGATGTTCCATAAGCCTGCGCTGTAGTTCATAGCATGAAGTCCTTATTAACATATACCAATATTGATCTGAAGACTGCTATTTCTTATCACAGGAAGTATATTTGGAGTGGAAACATTAAAAGAAAATCAGAACTTTTGTGTATCTTTAAGAAGGTATAATTCTAATACTTTGTAATGAAATATGATCACAAGGAAAATACTCAACAATGAAAGCCAATGTTAGTAATTCCTGATGTTTACATGACACTTGCAGTTATTGCGTAGTTCATTTGGCTTGTGTATTAGGTTGTTCTCTCATCCTGAATCTGATTTTGTATTTAGATTATATGCCTTTAGATTATATAATTGAAAAGCATAATTTTCACAAATTCTTTGTGAGTAAACAGCTAGAATAACAGGGCTGCTTATTTTCTAAATACTGTAAATACTGTCATGGTAAAATAATTTTTAAAGTAATAGAGTATAAAACGTGGTCCAGTATCTATCTATTGATTCTGTGGACTTTACTAAACATTAATTGCAGTACTAGTTAATTGAAATTACTGCTGTGTAAGGGATTATTACTTGAAGTTTCTCATAATGAAACATCTGATTTAAAATTTCTGAATATTAGAAGAATCCAATGAATGACAAGAATTGTATTCTGCATTGAAAACACCTGACTTTATCTTCAAATATTTTTACTGTTATTTTTTTCAGAACGTTATATTTCAAAGGAAGGGGTGGAATACGGTCTGAAAAATTGAATTATAAATTTTTAAAGACTATTCTGTGTCCACAGTATAACAGAGTTGAAGGAACTGAGATGGTACAGTCTAGTGTGATAGTTATCTGTTTTTCACCTTTGGTTAGTGAGAAAATAAACAGATAATACATGCATTGCTTTTGCAATTTCTTGTGATTATAGCTAAATTTGAAGGGTCAACATTATCTCAAGTCAATCACTTTTTGCCCTGCCTTATACAAGGTAAAATCATAAAATTGTTGGAATTCAGAAAAATTAGTGTTGCATTCTGTTTGAACAACTTTTTCATGAAGCTGTATGATATTAATTTTATCTTCAGGTTAGTCTATTGTGGAGGGTGCTCAGAGCACAGAGATAAAAATTTGGAATTCTTAGTTTTATTCTTGTACCTGGTAAAATATCTGAAGGATTTTCATAGCAGCGAGATTATTTTTTTTCTTTTGTACCTTAAAGTGTTTTCATAGTCTGTAATGAATACCACGATACCATGAATTATTCAGAAGAGGGTAAATCATACCAAAGTGTCACTGAATTTAATCTTTTGCCATCACATGCAGACATGTAGTAGGTATTTAGCTTAGATGCTCCAATTGCGAGTCAAGGAACACTTTTACCATTATATAAAATAGTTCAGACCAAAGAAGAGATCAGAAGCTATAGGAAGAGATCAGAAGTTATCAAGTGTATATTCACTAATATAGGTCATTGTTGCAGCTTGGGAATTTTTAGGTAAAGCCTGAGTCTATATAGAAAAACCCAAAGCCTGAACTATTCCTATCTTTCTTCTTGACCTTAGTTAAAACCAGATCGAATAATTTAGTTACTGATTCAATCTTAATGTGACCTTTAAGGTCTTTAGAAGTTAAAGACTTTTCAAGTCTCTAGAAATGCCAGTCTGCACATGCCAGCTCTGTTCTAACTCTGGTCACAGCTGTTTTTAATAACTAGAAGAAAGTGAATTACCCAACAAATCCAGCAACCTTATTATTCCATCAAGAGGAAGAAGAAATTCTTGCTGCACCTTCCCAGTAGTCAGCTAAAACCATGAAGCATAGGTTAATCCAATGTAATGATCACACAAGGAAGGATTTAATACTTTTAAGAAAAGTTTTTGTTCCTAATTAACAGTATGACATTACTTGCAAGTTTTTATCTCCTTTAACATCTGCTCCTTTTTGAAACCTATAGTGTAGGCTATGCAGACTTGTTTGCAGAAGCATAGACAAGTACTTAGTGAATATTTGTCAGTTATTTCTAATCTATTGCCACATATATCCGTAAACTATCATAATTGTGAAAAGCAGTACTTCATTATCATAATTTGAATGAGAAAAAGTCTGTCTGAAAGTTCATATTTTCTGTCAATTCTCTGGGAATAATTTCACTAGTAAGCAAATAATATCTAAATACCAGAGGTAATTCATAAAAGCAGAAAAGTGCCCTGAAACTGGAGGGGGCGGTAGGGGGGGAGGGGGGTGGAAGCACCCTCTTTGTGTTATTTTAGATGTATTTTAGTGAGATCTAATATTTTGAGGCTAACTTATTTGATGATTTGTGGCTTAAAAGCTTTGCTGGCTTACTTTTTTTCAATTCCAAATGTTGTCAACATTAACAAGTTATGAATCAAATCTCACTAAGCATCTCTGCTGTCAAAAAACAAACAAATTAACAAAAACACCTAGTAACCCAAGAAGTAGATTAAAAACAAACAACAACAAGAAAAACCTTTTGCTTTTCAAAATAATATTTTCATACTTATTCTTCTCATTTCTGAATTGGATGGATGTACTCAACCTTTTCAAGCCTGTCTCTGAAATCATGCAGTGTTGGAATCCATATCATAAGAAATTTTCACTTCAAAAATATTCTCTAGTTCAAATATGAATAAATTTAGGAAAATTCTACAGTGATATATTCAAGTCATAAATGATCATACTAGTCTCTTCTCTTCTTGTTTATGAATCTTGAAATCTAAAAGCTTAGTTTAAAAATATGAAAGTCTCAAAAATCCTGTAACTTCTAGAGCTGATGCTTCAGTAAAGTCCATAAATATAACAACATTGATGTAAAATTGAGTGATGACCTTATTGGCAGGCTGCAGATGAGAGTTGTAGGTGACAGCTAGTTAGGCAGGTTTTTTCAGTTAATGACTAAGAAGCTGTGCAGCTAGTTCCAACTGAATTATGTTCATTTTTATTTTATTTTATTTTTTTCCAAGAAAAAGATCTTTGGTGTGCAATGATATAGTATTTGTTGTGTTTTCCTCAGTTATGGAAGAATATACTGCTAAAGGATTAAGTGGTGTCCATAGTTTCTATAGTTAGACAGAATGGTGTTTCCATATCTGAGAGAAAAAGAGGTGGCCCTTCTTCTAACAGACTTCATTTTGATTCTTTATCTCTTGATTGGAATGATAGTTAAAACTGCTCAAAGATAGGGTTTATCAAAATAATCTCAGGTATAGACAGAAGACATATGGTGTAGAGATGCAGTATGAATATGCCACATTTAATGTAGATAAAATGACAGATAGTGTCAGCAATATAACAGAAAATAGTGTATATTCCAGAACACTTGGGACATATGGGAAAAGTGTGCCAGAATGGAGATATACTTACTGGAATATTATATCCAGTACAATTAAGCTGGCCACAGAAAATGAGCCCGTATTGTAGATCAATTACTTTAAGTGTTCTACTCTTATCATAACTATATACCAGATAGGAAGACAGAAACAATCTTAGTAAGAAAGGTGACTATAAATCCTGTTCATCATACTGAAGGTGAGTTTTGCAATGGTGCTTTAACAACTGTTCTTTATCCTCCATAGTTTGTTTATTTGACTGTAGGATTTAAGTGATCCATCTGTGTTACTGATATTTCTGTAATCCGAACTGCATTTTTATAGCATTTAGAGCATTGCATTGTCTTTCACCATACTATACTACCATTGTGTTTTCTGGACAGTTTATCCTTAGCTTCAGCAACATGGCATTGTAGAGCTTTCCTTCCACTCATACTCAAAAATATTACAGGAAAGAAAGAAAGGAGAAAGCTCTCAAGCAGTGTTTATATCTAACACCATGGGCAAGCTCTTTAATGAAGGACAGATAAAAGATGTGGTCAATATAAAATCTGTTACTGTCTTTGACTTGGATGTCCAGTTGAGAGAGAAAATCTTTGCCAGGGATTAGACCCACGCTACCTGGAGGATTGAGTTTAAACTGCTTCACCCCACAGTGATCAGATGATTGCTGATGGAGAATTATTAATGGAATCATTGCCACAGATTCAATTAAGTTAACCTTGAATTTGAAGATACAAAAGGGAAAACACTTTACCATAAGGACAGTCATGGGCTGATGGTTCTTTTTAAAAGCAGGTTAATCATATTGCCACATCTTAAAAACAGTGCTCAAGGGGAAAATATTTCTGCTTTGAGGAAATGCAATCTATTCTTTCAGCCAAGCTTCTGTAGAGGAAAAACGGGATGAGTATTAAAATCTGTATGTTTTATTGGATGATCATTAAAATTCAACTACTATTTCAGTAAATGGCTTGCAACCAGTTTAAATTTATGTTAAAAGGTAATTATATGCTAATTATAAAAATATAACTTAATTATGCATGTGATTTATATGGTCATTATAAAAATATGCTAACCTGACATTGTGTTCATACTGTGATCTATATTTTACTTGTAAAATTAAAAGCTACTTAAAAAAAAAAAACAAAAAAAAACTTTAAAATATGAAAATATAGTCCATGTTCATATGAATTAGCAACGTTTTTACATCTATAAGATGGGGAATGAGGTTTAAGTAACTGCATGCCTGTTTGTCTGATCTGGGTATCATGCAAGCCTAAAGAGTAAACTATAATGGAAAGAATAATTAATAAGATGAAGAAGATCAGATAACATTCTGTGGGCTTGACTGAATGTAGCCAATATCTTGGAAAATTAAAGGGTGGCGCAGAGGTGACTCTGAGTTACCAGTGTTACTTGACCACAGAAGAGTCAAATGCAAACTTTGGAAAACTTGTTTGCCATAGATTTTGAGGGCTGTTAATGCTGAATTAATGTCTTGTCCTCTGCTGAAATGTTAACATAATGAGAATATTTCCATTTGCAATTCGGAAATAGAGTACTCACCCTAGATCTGTCTGTGCATAAAACATAAATGACACACACACACACAAATCTGTGCTCTTAATTATTCAATTATTTCATCCAGTAAGAGAGGATGTGATGAAAACTATTTGCTTGAGGTAAAGACCAGTCATAAATCAGTACCTAAAGATTATAGAAGGTCTAAGGAGATAAGCAAAATAGATTAAATTGAGCAAAAGAAAATTTATATCTAGTGTAAGGAAACAATTCGTAACAAAGTTTCAATGTGTGGTTTTTTTTTTTTCTTTCCTAGTAGATCAGTACTATATCATTCCTTTTGGTAATTCACAACAAAGCACTCAGATATTTGCTGTAGAAGAGCAGCAATATTATATTTCCAAGGAGATGTACAATATGATCTAATAAGCTTTTTCTAATCACTAATATCTTTTTGTGGTACTTTAATCTGGCGATTTGTAAAATTGAAAACAGAATTACAAATAAGATTAATACTTGGTTTGAATTTGATTCATATTTTTGCTATTACTTCTCATGGCACATCTATAATTATGTTCTCATGCATTTGCTGAGATTGTACCTCTTTTTGTCAAGTATACCATTAAGGCATTGACCTCTATCACAAAATAGTCAGTTGTTTAAGGTAGAAGCTGAAGTACCTTAAGGAAAGAAGTCTCTCATAACTGTCAAGGAATTTTGCACTCAGGTTGCAAAATGCTTTCTCAGGTGAAGAGTGGTAGTCAAAGAATGTATTTACAGCTCACTCAATTTACAACTCACATGTACTCATATGTCTGTGTATATCCTAGGACAGAAGAAAATGACATTTACTTAACCATACTTACCCTACTGTTTCATCACAGTAAGTGCAGTTGCATGTTGTAAAAACTTATTTTTTCATGTTGAATGTACCTTTATACTTGCATTGTATACATAGAGTGATTCAGCTGCAGTGGTGAAGAACCTTCTGTATTTTGGGTTTATTGAAGCTATCGGTCTTAGGAAAGTAAAAAGTCTCTCAACATTCCTTTCATTGTCCTTGTCTATCACTGATCTTTGCCGGGCTACAAAACTTTAATGAAAGACTGCCCAAATAGAAAGTGATTGAAGGAACCCTATTGCATTCATAAGAAAGGAGTTTAACTTCTTCTCAGGTCTCATGCGTTTCACAGACTGAAACATGCATTTCTTCTGAAGTCACATAGGAGTGTGGCCCCTGGGCCTTTTTTCTTCCAGGGCGCACAGGGGTTTTGGTTTTGTAGTTTGGTTGTCTTTTGGGGGACCTCTGTGCTGTTTCACCTGAATCCTGCCCTGATTTGGAAAACTCCAATTTTCCGGTGAAACATGAAGTCAGAGGGTAGTAGATATTATAACTTTCAAAAGGAGACAGGTTGTTCCTTACGTCTATTTTTGGTCAAATTCCTTGAAGCAAGGTTGACCTTCACAACTTTGTTCTTATCAGTTATAGAATGGGAGTAGACTCTACAGAGAGCCCATTTTGAAATCTCCACCTAGATCCTATAATTTTTTCATTTCTAGCAGTTACAGAGTTTACATGGGGGGGGGGGCGAAAGTGGTTGGTTAAAAATGTAAAATGTTTTAGTTTGTGTCTGTCCTGAAGTGTCTTAAAAAGTCTTAATTTCAAGAAGGAACGCTTAATACTTTTTAACACTCAAGACTATTGAAGGATTCTCAAATTAGCATACCATAGAGCAAAAATGTCCTAATTTGTTGTTACTTTAGAAAATCCTTGTGTACGTGTTATTTTAGGATTTGGGTAATAAAGAATGCATTTAAATATGCTGAGCTTTTAGGACAGACAGAGAAATTGTTTTCATGAAGAGACTGTGAAAACATCCTGAGAATCTAGATGGCACTATGTGCTCAGAAACAGAAAGCTGCACTTATTTATTTATTTTTTATCTAGGATGAGCAGAAAACAACTTTTTTTTTTTTTTTTTCTCCTGTGGAGCTGAAAAAAAATGAGGCTTAGGGATGAATGCACCAGCAACATCAAGAGCAATGGTTAGAGAAATAAGCACCTCAATCAGTTTGTTTGTGAGAGTTATAAAATGCATTATTCTTCAGAAGTAAGGAAAAGTTCTGTGCTTTCTGTTATGGGCAGACTTCTCATTTTTGTTCACAAGGTCTTACGCATCGGGTATTCACTTGTATATATGACTCAATCCCGTTCTGTGCTAATATTTCTGTCATTTGTACTCCATAAATCAAAATACTTTGTTGCTGTTTCTGAGACATACACTTTTGGCTTCTTTTATGGTGACCATTGAGCATTTTACTGGTGTGTTTGGCTTGTCCAACCACTGCATGGGTGGTTTATCAAAACTTTAAAAAAGAAGAAAGAAATACTATGTACATATATATGTATATATATACATCTGCTAGTAAGGGTGTTGTCCTTAGTCAAAACATTCCCTACTAACCACCTGTCAGTTCTGATTACTTTTTTGAAGATGATATGTGAGAGATAAACCGCAATGTCTGAGGACCACTGGGCTTTGGGAGTTACTCCCTTTTCTGCTCCTAGTATAAATCGGTATAAACTCCTAGAATAATTCTGTATAAACTGTCCAGTAGCTTGGAACAGGGCTTACTCATATTCAGAATTTTCATAGTTCTTAATGCTAGTTCTTCCTTTTGGTCCTCTTGTCCCTTTTGAAGATGGAATAACTTTTTCACAAGTTCTCCTATCAGCATTCTGATTCATGTTTCATCTCATAAGTCCACTTTTCTAAAGTCATTTGCCTTTTTTTCCTAAACTCCAAGCTATTTTCTTTGCATTTCATGTATAAGCAGAGGAGTGGGATAGAGACAACATGAATGAGTTCTGACTAAAGCTGAGCAATTTCCTAATTGTGTCTAGATTTTTTTCCCACTTTTTAAAATACTAGCCTTTTCATTTTAAACTACAGAAAGTTACTCTAGTTCCAGAAATAATTAGGATCCAGCTATCCTGTCAATAGCTTTGCTGATTGAAGTACCAGCAGGTTGCTAATGGTTCTTGATTGTCCTGGTTGGCATCTGGAGACCGCTTTTTGTCTCTCTGGACAAAGTCCATGCTTAGAATACAAATGGCATTTTAACATGTGTTAGCCAAATACAGATCTTGAAGATCAGTCATCATGGCAAATTGATAGTTTTGAAATGTTTTGAAGCAATATAAATCTGCGCATTGTGATACGGATTTACTTCAACTACCTACCGAATTTGCAGTTTTAACAGTGGCATATTTTACCATTGTTTATATATCTCAGAAAAATGACTGAAGTTCAGCAGATAGAACTGATTTAGGCTTAATTGTGGTAATATGAACTAGCAAGCAAAATCTGTAGAATCTGTACAAATTCTCTAGTTGCTTGGGGTTGAAGTCCATGCTATTAATTTCTCAAGCTCTTACGACCACGCTACATAGAAAAGAGATTGTATAGATATTACACAGTGTTCAGGTTCCGTATCCTGGTATGCTCTAACATGCATATTTGCAACATATTTGTTGGCATGTGTTTAGCTAATACACATTAAAAATATGCCATTACTGCTGGCAAAGATAAGACTTTTGACCCTCATGAAGCTATTAAATACATTGAAAAAAAAGCCTATACATTGCATTCTTCTTAAACTTTGAATCAATGATTAATATAGACTCTCAAATTATTATATATTGCAGCTACACCTGCTGATTCATCATATTGAACTTTCATTAATGTGTGTATTACCAGCTTTCATGGATTCGAAGAGAACCATGAAGAGATCTAGTTGTAGATGAATATGGGTGTCTTCCTGCATTTATGAACAACAAAAAATAAGTTGTTAGAATTTTCATGCAACTGTGTATCTTCTGTCAGATCCCAAAGTTAGATTTTGTGAATCCCATGTAATGCTGATGGAGGTCACTGTAGTATTATTTTAACTATGCAGAAGGAAGTATTTTGTCAACAAGTTAGAAAGTAAACAAACATCCTCCCTCTCACCCAAAATATTAGAATTTCATTGTTACATATGAAATTGAGTAGTTAGCATGTTTTTTTTTTTTTAATTTTGATAGGAGGATTACGTTTCTTTTGTACTATTTTCCATATTTTTGAATGCCAGTAAAACATGAAACTTCACTGTAGAATTTGTCAGGTACGTTATATTACAGATATAACGAGTGGGAAGGCATGGGAAGCAGTTTGATATTCTGGGATGCGTCGTTTCACCTTGATGAGCTTGGTAGTGAAGGAATTGATATTTACATGTTTTTGTTAAGTTCTACATTAAACAGTCTTTTGTCATAATCAGAGATTTGATGTAATGCTAAAGTTACAATTCGTGAAAGGCAAAACTGTCAGGAATGAGTAGAAAGAATGAAGTAGTTTATGCATTTGGGCTGTGCTGCTTTTTCTATGCATGCAGAGAAGCCTAAGGCTTGATTCTACTGTGTAGAAGTTAATACAGATTTTAGAAGTACCTCCAGAAAGATCTTCAATAAAGCCACTGGGTAGAAAAGATAAACATCTTTTGCATATCTTTTCTCAGTGAAGTACAACACTAGACTGGTTTATTGCAGCCGTACTAAGCAGTTAATGCATTAACTGAATTAGTTGCTTAATTTGTGTCTATTGTAAATGGGAATAACATTGTTTTCTTTCCATAGCCTATCGGTGTTCTCCATGTATATGCTGTGAGCTTTTAGATGCATATGTATGAATATAATAAACATCAGTTCCTAGTTTAATCCACCCAACTCATACTGTGTAAATTATTGTATATGTAAAATCATGTATTATCTCCTTAATTCTCCTGACCTACTTTGAAAATGAGCTAATATATATATTTTCTGCTTAATACACAACAGTAATTAAATGCTTGCACACAGTTGCAATTAAAGTAATTTTAATTGGACCTTGATCACTTCAATGGTTGTGTTCTCAACTACTGTTGTCTTCAGCATGATGGAAAAATCATTTGTTTAATAGAGGAATTATTTCAACATTGTTTTCTGCTGGGATAATTAAAACTTCTTTAAAGATTGAGCCACTATAAGAATCTAAGCAAAGATTAGTATTCAATCCGGAGATTTAAAAGTCTTCTTTAGAATCACTTTTCTGAGGGTAGGAGAAAGAAAATGAGACAGTACAGAAAGGCCTGTCAGAAGGAAAGAATGTGTGTATGGAGCAGGAAAAGCTAAACTGGTCACATAGTTTTGCTGGTTACGTGTATTTGGTGCTGATCTCTCTACTTGTCATGAGTTGGTTGAGTATGCATATATTAATAACACAATAGTTTAACATGCATTAATATCCTTTACTTGCATATGTCACAGCACCACTAATGAATTTTTGTGTAATTAGACAGCATTTGACTGATAAAGACTAACTAAGAACTGTTTACAGAGCTGGAGTCCCCTGAACTCAGGGATCTTCATTGCTGGTCAAGAAGAAAGCTTCTAGAGTACAGATGATGGTAGAGTTAACAGTAACGTGTGCCTACCTTCACCATCTTACATTTACCTTTAAAATTCTTCCACTTTGTAATGAGTTTGCTTTGTTTTTTATTACTTGAACATTATCTTTTAAAGGCAGCTACTTTGTTGATTCTGCAAGACCTCTGCTGCATCCTTGTTCTTTTTATACTATTGTGTCAGCTATTTCTGTTGTTCTTTCAATGATGTTTATTTTATGCTTTGGAAATCCATGTTCCATTTAGGGGAGGAAAAAAAAAAAAAGAAAAGGTCAAACTTACTTATTGACTAATGGATCCTTTATTTCTATTGGAAAAACAAGGAGTGAGGCAAATACATGAGGCACAACTCTGGATACTTCAGAAAAGCTGTCTTTGTTCTGTTCAGTGACCTGCATGGAAGAATCCTATGGGACTGGAGAAAAGAGAGGTCCAGGACAGCTGGTTGGTTTTCAAGCTCAAGAACGGTCCAGCCTGGTCAGCAGGAAATCAAGTAAAGGTGGTAGGAGTCCTGTATGGATGGGTGAAGAAGGAACTCCAGACAAAGCTCAAACATGGAAACTCAAACTTCTTGCTTATACAAGGGCAGAGCCAGGTGACAGAGGGATAGTATATAGACACTGAGCATGCAGGAATGGAGTTAGGAAAGCTAGAGCCCATCTGGAGCTGAACTCAGTGAGGGATGTGAAGCTTCTAAAGGTACATTAGCAGCAAAAGGAAGACTATGGAGAAATCATCCCACTGTTAAATGAGTTAGCCTTGCAAAAAAAGGGCATAGAGAAAGCCAGGGTACTCTAATGCTTTCTTCACCTTGATCTTTATTGGTAAGATTTGACTTCAGAAATCCCAGGAGCCTGAGACCAGTGGTTAAGTTGGGAGCAAGGAAGATTATAACCTGAACAGAAGAGGATCATGTTAGGGAACATTTAAATAAACAGGACTTACACAAAGTCCATGGGACCTAATGAGATGCATCCATGAGTGCAAGAGGGAGCTGCCAATA
The DNA here is from genome assembly GCF_047663525.1 of Anas platyrhynchos. NCBI lineage: Eukaryota > Metazoa > Chordata > Aves > Anseriformes > Anatidae > Anas > Anas platyrhynchos. Next base: position 43,204,348 of record NC_092590.1, on the reverse strand, counting down.
TCATCGTGATGTGACACTCAATAATCTTCCAAAGGTCCTGATGATGGGAGGTTCCTGAGGGCTGGAAGGAAATCAAATGTCATCCTTGTTGCCAAGAAGTGCAAGGAGAAGGATCTAAGGAGCTATCCTGCTCATCCTCATCTTGATCCCTGGAGAGGTGATGGAGAAAATACTTCTGGAAATCATTTCTGAATACATAAAGGACAAGAACATGATTGTGAATAGTCAGCTTGGATTTAGTAATGGGAAATCATGCCTGACAGGCCTGAACAATAAAACGATGAGCTTGGTGAATGAGGGGAGAGTACCAGATATCAATTGTGAGTTTAATAAGGCTTTTCACAGTCTCCTATAGCAGTTTCATAGACAAACTTATGAGGTATGGACTGCTTAAGCGGACAGTGCAATGGGCTGAAAACTGGCTGAACTGCTCTGTTCAAATGGTTGTGAACAGCATAAAGTCCAGCTGGAGGCCAGTCACTAATGGTGTCCACCAGGGCAATATTGTGGCAGATACTGTTTAACAACATCATTAATGACCTAGATAATGGGACAGAGTGCACCCTCAACAACTTGGCAAATTATGTAAAACTGTGAAGAGTGTTTGATATACCAGATGGTTGTGCTACTATCTGGAGGAACCTTGACTAGCTGGAGAGATGTACAAATGGGAACGTCATTAAATTCAACAGAAGGTAGTGCAAAGTCTTTCATCTGGGGAGTCAGCAACTGTGACAGTACACCTTGGTGGCTGACTGGCTGAAAAGTAGCTCTTCATATGTTTTATAACAGAAAGGTCCTGGTGGATAAAATGTTGAAAGTGAGCCAGCAGTGCACCTTTGCAGCAAAGCAAGCTGACAGCCTTCTGGTCTGCATTAGGAAGAGTATTCTTAGCAGGTCACGGGAAATGATTACCATCTCCTGTTCAGCATTGGTGATCTTCCCAGTGTAAGAGACATGGGCATACCAGAAAAAGTCCAGTGAGATGGGTCACAATGGTGAAGAAGGGATTGGAGTGCCGGACATATGAAGAGACTGAAAATGCTGGGTTTGTTTTGCCTGGAGAAGAGAAGGCTCTAGAGAAACCTTATTGACATGTATCTCCAAATCTGAGAGGAGAGTGGTATCCAGTGAAAGAGCAAGGGACACAAACAGAAATACAAGAAATTTGGCTTGAATGTAACAAAAAGCTCAGGAATTGTTTGTTTGTTTGTTTGTTTTTCCCTCCTCTTGGTGTCATGGTTTTGGCTGGTAAAAAAGCTAATTTTCTTCACAGAGGCTCACCCAGTGCTGTGGTTTGGATTGTTGGTGAGACTAGTGGTTGTAGCACAGGGATGTTTTAGCTGTTGCAGGGCAGTGCTCACCCAGAGCCAAGCCTTTGCAGCTCCTTGTGCTGCCCTGCCAGTGAGGAGGCTGGGGGTGTCCCAGAAGCTGGGAGGAGACACAGCCAGGACAGCTGACCCACGCTGGCTAGGGGATGTCCTATGCCACATGGCGCCATGCTCAGCAGTGCTGGGACAATGGAGGAGGAAGGGGGGACACTGGGAGTGATGGCGTTTGTCTTCCCAAGAAATGTTACATGTGAATTAGCCCTGCTTTCCTGGAAGTGGCTGAACACTTGCCTGATGAATGAATGCCTTGGTTTGCTTTGCTTGAGCGTGTTGCTTTACCTGATCAACTGTCTTAATCTCAACCCATGAGTTCTCACACTTTTAGCTTTCTGATTCTCCCCCCCATCCCAGCTGAGGACAGTGAGTGAGTGTTTGTGTGGAGCTGAGCTCCCTGACTGGGCTAAATCACAACAGCTGGTCAAACACAGGCTGCCCAGAGAGATTGTGGAGTTTCCATCTTTCAGGATTCAAAACCTGAAAGGGCAGACCTTGAGCAATTTGCTCAAGTTGACCCTGGTTGGAGCAGGAAGGTTGGATTAGGCAATCTCCAAATGTTCCCTCCAGTTTCCACCAGTCTGTGATTCTGCATCATCCTTGCTTAGCACTACTTCAGTTTATTGCTGCTGGTATTTCAGTGACCATGGTATAATAGAAAATCTTAGTGAAAGCACTGGTATTTTATTTCACAAATGTATTTCTTTGCATGTCATTTACTGTATATGAGTACTGTATATGCCAATGCATATTTGGATGGTTGTCCCAGTAGACTTTAATGAAGATGACAGCTTATTTTGTTTTCACATTTCTCTTATATGTGATTGTTTTCTGGATATTATTTAGAATTTTCAGAATCTGAATATTACATGACTTTTTGGTCTGAAGTGATCTTGTATGGAACATTTACAATATGTCATCTTGTAGCCCTCAAGAATTTAATAGAAAACTTTTTACAGGTGGTAGCAGGAATGCTGTAAGTATTAATGGGAGTTTAATACAGTTGTTAAGGGGAGGAAAAAATCTTTTCTTGAGAGGAGTGAGTATGTTACAAATATATTAATTTCTTAACAGCTGTATAAAAAGAAGTACAGGCAGCATATACATGTCACATTTCAAATATATCATTAATATACTAATAAGTATAAATAAACATAAGTTAGAATCAATTTATTTAAAAAAAAAAAAAAAGAGAATATCGATTCCCACAGCAAACTTAACTGTCCCCAATTTTATAGCACTACTACCTGTGCTATAATAACATGTGATTTGATACCATGGAAAAACAAAAGACTATTTCAAAAGACTTTTGGCATCTTGCACAGATTTCAGAGGAATTTTGTACTATTATTTTTCCTTTTCTAGCAGTGGGAAAATGCAGTGTATTTTTGTCTGTGTTACTTTAAAAAAAAAAAAAAAAGTTTTTTTAAAACTTTGACAAATTTATAGAAATATAGAAAGTATAGTGTAATATAAGGCAGGAAGAGTTCTCCATCCCACTCTGAAGAAGTATTAAGCATAATCTAAATTCTAATTGAAATCCTACCCCTACCACATGTGCGTCCAGTCTGTTCTTCACACCTTCATATTAGGATGGCTTTCTATAACGCCTAGCTCTGTTATGAGAAAGTCTGTCAAATGTCATACTAAAGGATTTTCTAATTATACATATATTTATTTTTTTTTTTTTTCTTCCATGTGCCATAGAAAACAAATTGTGATTTTTATAATAGACTTTTAATGGTAGAAGATTGTTGCAGATCTTTTGTTGATGGTGTGTTTTTCAAGACTGAACAAACAAAATTATTTCAGTATTTCCTCATGTCATTCAAAAACGTACAGCTTTTAACAGTTTTGATGTATTTCTGAAGAATTTTACAGTTAATTTATTTTCTGAGATGCAGTACCCACTTGAGCACAATTGTCTAGGTAGGATTTGAAATTCCTGAGTGGACAAATAGATTACCTGTGATATTCCTGTTAACACATGCTATTATAACACCTCATTTCCTGTGGAAGCTGTTTATCACTCGCTCATAATCCATTTATTTTTCATCTGTAAAACACAGACTATTCTGTTTTTCCTAATTATGCATTTGTGTATTTGATGTTTTTCTCAACTTACTAGTTTTTCTTTTGGGCTATGATCAAGTCAAATGGAAAGCTCAAAGAGAAAAATCAACAAATTGTAGTTGAAAACAGCTTGAGTACATTATAAGTGCATAATGAATGTTCTTTAAAAGTACTCAAGTAACTGAAAAAATTGGACTTTTTTTCATGTAAAATTAGGATAAATTAATGTAATCTTAGTGATTTTTCCCTAAAAAAATTTTCATCAAAAATCCCAAAGACAGCATTGTGCAAGCCTCTACAAAGAAAATTAACTTTATTCCAGCCACAGCCATGACAAAAAGTAATTAAAAGAAAAAAAAATTATAAAGGAATTTAGACCTGTGAAAAGATCTGTCCTCTGGAGTAGACTTAGGTAAACTGGTATGTAATAATCTATTTTCTACTTGAAATGTTATTTCATATTCCTGCCTATTCAGCTCTTTATTATCTACTTCCTTTTATTTATTTGGAGCGCTAACACATCTTAAAAAAAAAAAAAAAGTTTGAAATGATAATGGTGCTTCCACTTCTTATAAGAGTTAGGAAAAGTATATCAAAACTAATAAAACATCATTTGATATCAAAAAAGGGAAGCCTAGCTTTGAACTCAATTGCCAACCACTAGTGCAATTACTGTCAGATCAATTTATAAACACAAATGAAGGTAAAAGCACAGTAAGATAACTCATGTCTCTAAAACTGCCAGTTATTTTCAAATTCATTGTTAAATCTAATATGATGTATAATTTGAAATTTTCAATAGGGAAAGGCCAATTATGTCAGGATTTCTGAGAACTGAGTGTTTTTTAACAAGTACTAAGTGAATGCAATGATGTTGATGGTTGTTATCACAGAAGGAGAATGACTGTGAGATGTGACTTTTTGTGTCTGTTCCCTCTTTTTCAGTCAAAATGTTTGATCAGTCCACTGACTAAATGTGCTTGTTGCTTTGTGTATGTGTTGCATAATAGCTATTAAATACAGCTAGAATGAGTTAAGATCAAGCTTTCTTTCAGACATAATAAGGATATTTGTTTGATGACCTCTTTTGTTTTTTGAGTAAGTCAGTAAGTATTGAAATGACATTTACATATGTCAGCAAAGGGTAGGTTTACAATAATTTACATGATCAGCAAATAAGATCCCTCAAAATGCAGAAGAAGACATATCTCATATTAGAATGTGAAGCTTTAATTTAAGGAGGGGGATTACTTAAATGGGAAGAAACAAGATATATGGCAATATTTACTTTTTGGATTGTATGAAAGCTATGAAAGTGAAAGAAATATACTACTGGCATTATTGGCATTTACATCAAAGTGGGTGTTAAACAAAAATTATTAAAGATCAGTATTTTTAATTTTTTTCCCCTTCAAGATTATTTTTATTTAACATGTTCCCAGAAGCTAGGAAATTTCCGTGTTTTCAGAACTGAGTGGAAGACAACTGTTTCTTTCTTTCTGGTTTTCTTTTTTTCTTTTTTTTTTTTTTTTTCTTCCTTCTTGGAGAAATTGCTAGAAGAAAGTTCCTTGACATTGTTTCAGTTCCTCTCTAGGGATAGTTGCTGACATGGATGGTTTCTCAGCAGAATTCCATATTAACTTTCACAACTAAGCTTCATCACTCAGTTGGGTATTTAGAGATCTCAACCAACCACACAAGGAAGTGCTGCTAAACAACTTACTGGATTCCCTGCCTTGGAAAAGAGCCAATAGATACATTGGGGAAAGCATAATATCAATTTGCAGTGAGCAGAGAATGAAGGAGCACGGTCCTTGGAGGGGGCCAAAGACTATTATCAATTGTTTGGAGCTCTGAAGTAGCAAGAAATCAATTGATTGAGGGAAGGTGGATGAATGCCAGATGATCAATAGAAGTGGGAGCGATCACATTTGGTCATTGTTTTTGGTTAGAAAAACATCAAACAACGTGGTTGCCAAGAGACAGAAGCTGACTTGTACAGAAGCATGAGAGAAATGGGAAACACAATGAGTAAAATGCCTCCACTTTGACAGGCTTCAGAGGCACTGGGATGCTATGATGTTAATTTTTGCATCTAGGCAAAAATATTGTATCTAACATTAAGAGCGAATGAAAGATATATATGTGAAAAATATCTGCATTTGTTTTTTTATGTCAGCAATTGACCATACTGGAAGAACACTATAATGTGTGTAATATAAGGTGTTATCAAACACCATTCTGTGACATCAACAGAGAAGTATGCTGGTGGGTTGGAAAATTGCAGCAGCAATAAAGATAGACTGATGTCACAGAAAACCTCCATCACTCGATACTTGACTCAGGGAAAAAAAAAAAAAAGGCATGTTATTGTTGTGTGGGTATAGGACAAGCAGTAACACTTAGAAAGGTGGAGATAATGTGTTGGAATGGTTGAGATGAGATGAATGGGAAATGTTAGTAAGATGATTGGAGGTTTGGACTATTTTGACATGAATAATTTAGTTAAGATACTTGTAAAATCACAGTTTTACTGACCATGCAGTGAATGTGCAAGTAGTATAAGTGACTGAGTATTTCATCAATGTAATAGTACATCTCAAATGAATGATAGACTGTAGGTAGGAGGCTATGTACCTTTGGTGTCTGAAGTTCTAAAGCGGGAGGTTTTGAGACAGGTTTTCCAGAGTCTATACTTTTAGTTTTTACCATGACAAGGAAGATAAATTACTAAGGATATATTTGCTCAGTAAAAATGCTTCCTTTTTTTTTTTTTTTTTTGTTTAATTATTTTTTTTTCCAGATGCTACTTAAATAAGCCTTCTATCCCCAACTTTTCTAAAGATGTTGGTGCAATTGGTCAGTCAGAAGTTACTGTTGTCAAATCTACCATTTCTAGTAAGTAGCTAAGATGCTTTTGAAAGACTGTAAAAAATGAAATACATAAGTGTGTGCAAAAGATAGGTATCAGATCTAATGAAAATCTGTTACGGGTAACCAGGTATCAGCTATCTACAGATAGTTGTGACACACAGTAAAATGAGCACATTTGATGCTGAACCTGAGTAATCTGAAATACGCGTAGCTTTCCTGAATAGATGCTTCTGTACACTTGAACTGAGGATATTAGCCTCCATTTTTCTTAGTGTTTTGTTTGTTTGTTTGGTTTTTGTGCATCTTTTTTAATATATTGATTATTTAATTTTAAAATGTTTATTGTATTTGTAGGAAACTGATTAGATTTACATTTTAGACAATCAGGAAAGAATCAAGAGTAGCAGAACACAGAAGAATAATTAGTGAAGAAGCTACTAGGCTTTGACAGAAACTACGTAATACATAAGCATGATATATAATCTGCATAAATATGGCACTAAGTATTGGCTTCTGACCAACTTTCTAGATTCAGCTAAATATGTCATGGTAGGCAATTTCACATCAACAGAATATAAAAACAAACTGGCAGCATCCTTAATCCAAAGAACAGGAATGAGACAAAAGAGGCAATAACGTCCCTCAGCTCTGGTAAGTGATAATTGGTGAATATAGTTATAGAATAAGTGAAAAATATAGGTGTTTTCTTTACAGCAGCTGTGATGATTTAGGTTTGATGATCTTCACCTTTAGTTGAAGAGTATATATTTCAAATGCTAATAACTCTATGTAAATAGACTCTTGCATATTATGAGAGTTGATGACATTGTATGCCATGCTGCAGAGCACTCAGGGCTGGTTTGGTGTGTGCACATTCTCCTTTGAATGCAGAGGCCAGTGTTAGGCAGTACATGTGAACCCACTTCCTGGTTTGAGTGGCTGAAGAGTTTCTCTTCTTGCTTGTGGTGTTAGTTCCTTAACTTCCAGCACAGTGTTACCTAGTGGCCACCAGGTAGAATCACGCAAAGGTGGGTTCTTGATGTGAGGGTGTCCTGGTTTAGCCCGGCCGGCAGCTAAACACCACACAGCCGTTCGCTCACCCTCCCCCCTCCCTCTCTGGGACGGGGGAGAGAAATGGAAAGTGAAGCCCGTGAGTTGAGATAAAGACAGTTTAATAAGACAGGAAAATAACAATAATAATACTAGTACAATGATGATAATAGTATTACTACTACTAATGTGTACAAACAAGTGATGCACAATGCAATTGCTCACCACCCGCTGACCGATGCCCAGCCTAACCCCGAGCAGTCCGGCCCCCTCCCCCCGGCTAGCCACCCCTATATATTGTTTAGCATGACGTCAGATGGTATGGAATACCCCTTTGGCTAGTTTGGGTCACCTGTCCTGGGTCTGTCCCCTCCCAGCTCTTACTGCACCCCCAGCCTGCCTGTTGGCAGGACAAAGCAAGAAGCTGAGACGTCCTTGGCTTAGTGTAAGCACTGCTCTGCAACAATTAAAACATCGGGGTGTTACCAGCACTCTTCTCATCCTAAGCCAAAACATAGCATTCTACCAGCTACTAGAAAGAAAATTAACTCTGTTCTAACTGAAACCAGGACAGAGGGAATGCTGTGCTAGTATATTAAGTGTGAATACTTCTGTTGATCTTAAATTGGAGGGAGCTGGACTGAGACAAGTCACAAGTTACACTGACGGGATTACAGTGAAGTAATGCTAATGGATGACACTGCACTTTGTGAAGCCTAAAGAAGTACCTGATCCAGGAAATTTCCTTTGAAACCTGTAGAGCTTCAGTGATCCACTTAATGATCTCTATGGGAGATCCTCTTCCTCCTCTGCATATCTTTTTCTATTAAGCTTCTCTTCACTTAAAAACTGAGAATACTGTTAACAAAATGCAAACACAGGTTATGCATATCCAATATAGCATTTCCTATCAGCTGCATTACAGAGGTGTTCAGAAGCTGCTAGTACAAAATTTATGGCAAAAGCCATCTTTTTGCTTCCTCCCACTTTGCCTCCAGCTGTGTCAGAGCTAATATGAGTGAAACACCTAATTATCTATTAGCCAAGGTTATAAAATAAAATTAGTCACAGCCCTCTATGAAAAATGGCTAACAACTTTCTGCTCATTAAAAATCAAAGCATATACTTACCCATATTTGATACAAAATGACTGCAATAAAATCTGTGTGAATGAATTTATGAAAGTTATTCTGAAAAAAAAAAACAAAAAAACAAAACAAAACAAACAAAAAAAAAAAACACACAATCAATTAAAAGAGAAGCACCTCAAATGAAATGGCCACTTACTTTTTAAACTGTATTCCCTAAAATATTATGAGCTTATGAATGCTTAAGAAAAGACCCCACACTGTCTTTCTAACTTTAACTTTCTAAATACATGGGTAAAGGAATACCTCCTTTCTCACTATCCATCAAAGCATTCATTAAAACACGTCTTGATCTTCAGTTACAGAATAAAATACCGCTTTGAAAAGATTACTTTCAGATTTTCATATTACTATTTGTGATGTTGCAGCATCAATGTCAATAAACTTTAAAGTAGAAGATGAATCTCCAGCTTCAGAAAGGGATTTTACAAATTAATGGACAACAGATACTAAGGGGGAACAGGTGGAAACAAACCCTTTAACATCCCTGATACAACACCTGTGGATACTGGGGAAGTATGAGGGAAATGTGCCACAGAAGGTGGCTGAGATGGTGCAGTATTCCTAAACAGATTCTTCTGTTTCTGCTATCAGAACTGTGGGTTTGATGAACAAGTAGCCTTAGTTGGACATTATTTATTTTTTTTTTTAATGCTTTGCTTTTCAAACTTCTTAAAATATGAGGATTAAAATGTGTATCAGTTTACTGCTGTGACTCTCATTGAGTGTAATGAAACCTTCATAACTAACAGGTTACAGTAAAAAGAGGAAAAAAAAAAGGATATAAAGGCATAATGGTCATGGATATATATTCTTCATGTGTACTGTCTTCATGCAACTGTTTGTTTCCTGTGTTGTGAAATCTCTATTATCCTACAGAACATCACAATGAAAACAAGTTTTGCAGTCCTAGATATGTTGCTTAATTCAGTGCTGCAGGGTTTCTTAAAATGCCTTAGCTTCACATGGTACTTGGTAGCATCATTTAGTGAGGTGTTTTCAGGGTCACTTATCACTGCAAGCCTAGTTTCAGTCGAGCAGAGAAAGAACCCGCTGAGTGAGTGACAGGAGCATTACCTTGCAAACTTAGAAGGATTTGTTTGGTATAAACTTGACTAACCAACAGCTGACAAACTCTGATGTGTACAACCTGTTCACTGAACCCAAATTATGTCTGGTTTGTTTAACATACTTCCAGTTTCTGCTTTGAAGTAACAATAACCTGTTTTGTAGGATAGTTCAAAATACACTAAGATTGCTTGACCAAAAAAAAAAAAAAGTTGCAATGCTCATGTAACTTTCTCCAAATTACGTTTTTAGTTTCTAATTGTTCTGAAAAAAATTACTGTGAAAATCTGCCAAGATTCCCGTACCTGTGTGACAACACAGATGTCTGCATGCCATTTAACAGCTTTGGGGAGGGATAATGTTGTGGGTAAATGTTGGAACTGACATCCTGAGCACTAGTGAAAAAGCTTGGCCTTCATCATTAGATAAATTGAATCATTGAATAAATATTGATAAAAAAAGACTTCCTACCCGATTTAGGCAAGCTGAACTTGTAGGCTTTGGGGACAGGAAAATTTTTATTTCTTCTTTTATGTTCCTATTTTGCAGTTTTCTTTTTCTTTTTTTTTTTTTTTTTTCCCTTTTTTGATATAAAATCTTTGGTATACTGGCATTAATTTAGTGTATTACATTGTCTTTCTCAAGGATTTTTATCTCATATAAGCAGCATTAGTTTCCTATTGAAATATTATGCTTTTGCCAATATATTAGTACAGCACAGCAGCAAGTAAAATTACATTATTGCTGATTGCATTCAAAAAGACAGCACATTCGTTTCACCTCTCTTAGCACATGTGCAAAGTTCCTATGTACCAGGTGGTTGTAATTAGTCTGGAATGCAGTTTGGCTGGCAAATTCCTTCCTGTTTATTGGATAATTTCACTGCTACAGTCCCCAAACTGCAATGGGTAATGGGGGGGAGTATTTTAACTATAGGTATTCTGGTATAAATCTTAGAAATTTCCTATAACTACTGTTAATGTGAGCTGATACTCTAAAAATGAAAATCATCTGGCTTTTGGGATCCCTGGCACCCAGGTCATAGGGCTTAACTTCATTTTAAAAAAGCAACATCTCTTTGGATGCTGCACAAATTGTGAAGTATTTTTGTTGTTTTTAGCTGACCTGTATGATGAAGAGGAACGTGCAAAGAAGGCTGACATCAATAACTTGTAAGTGGGCATGACAAACCCCAGACTTCTGTTGTCCTTACTCTTGAAGCATGTTCCATGGTGATACATATAGATGGATGACCTAAAAAACAAAGACATTTAATGTCAGCTGAAATAGTAACAGAAGTAATTTTGAAAACTCATGTGGAGGCAGCTGCCCATGCACTATCATGTAGAAAGGATGTATTGCCCATACACAGAGAGGTGTACATGTTTCTGTCACATTGTTTTTCCTCAAATATAAATACTTCAGAAGCTTTCCTACTTTCCTAAGTCTATTTACCATGTTGATGACCTGATCATAAAATCTTAGAAACAGCAGTGCATTGTATCAGAAACACTGATAACCAGTGTTTCTGAAAACTGAAATTGATGTTCTACTTAAAATAATCAGTTCTCTTTATTATTCATATAGCTAATGTTGTTAAGTAAGTATACAATTGTAAGTATGCAATTTGAACATGCATTCAAAACCTGTATTTTCAAGTAGAAATTAAATTTTTATCTTTAAGCTGTTCAGTGACATGATTGTGAAGTTCAGCCTAGTTATGCATTAGGTGGCTACATATATGATGCGAAAAGCATAAAAAAGTAACATTAATTGAATCAGTAAACCATGGAAATAGAATAATATTCCTCCCTTATCCCTCCCCTCCCCCCCCCCCCCCGAAGTTGTTTTTGAGGATTTATTTATTTCTTCATTCCTAGACAATATATTTAGAACAAGGATATTTAAAACCACACCAGTATAATGGCCATTCTGAAAGTTTTCTATCACGTGTCAGCAGAACTTGGTAAAATTCCTCAATTTTTAATTAGACAATGCCGTACTATCACAATCTTGAAACTTTCAATTTTTGAGTGCACTGCTTTTGCTAAAGCTGCCCTTGCATGTCCCTGGAAACCTGGCTTTTTGCCTTGATACCAAGTTAACTCGTGTTCTTTGTCCTGACAGTTATAGAAATGACTACATAAAGTGCAGGGGAAAGGAGACTGGGTCTTAGTATTTGTGAGCACCTTTCAGTGCAGATAAATTTCAATGGCTGTAAATGATTGAGTAATTTAAATGACTGATTCAAATACCTTGACTACCTCCCTGCACATGCAAAAAGTAAAATAAAATTTTAGATGGCTTTATTTTATCTTCATTTCACACATGCACAGAAAATCTGAAGTACTCAAGGTGTGCACATGGAGTGAAATTCATCTGTGTTTTGCCATGTATTTTGCTTGTCTTTCTCCTGCTTATGTATTGTCATCCATGCAGGTTATTTTTATTGTGGATGCTATACAATAATTTTTCCTTATTGCTGAAAAAGTGGAGAGTCCTTGGTGGTGGAGGGGGAGGAGGGTTGGAATAGCAGTCCTGGAACTTTGTTTTGTAAACTGGAATGTGCTTTCAAAAAAAGATATCCTGGGTTACCTCAGTAATAATTGCCAGTGGTGTTTTATATTGGTGATATTTAACTGGACAAAAATCTCAACCAAAAACCTTAGGGAAAATTATTCTTTTTCTTACTTTTCTCCTAACTGGACAATTTTATGTGAACTAATATCTGATAAGGCTTTCAAGGGAGCCAGTTACATATTTCCTCCCATCAGTATTGCAGTACTATAGGCTTTTTCTGAGACCTTTACTAGCTTACTTGTAAATATTGACTGAGGCATTGCTCTTTGGGAGATAGCATTTTTAGTTTAACTATGGTTATGCCAGTTACTTCCACTGATAGTCTGTCAGAAGAAGAAACTTTAAATAAAGCTTCAAGTAAGTATACTCTAAATAAGATTCGTGTTGTGAGAAGTTCATCTGACAGAGTAACTGTGATGCAAGACATCTCTAAGAGGTTATTGCTCTGACAAATTAGATGCAGGAAACTGTTTCTTTAAGAGATATACTAATTATGAAATCAACTAAATTGTTCGGTTCACGACTCATAGCAGTTAGAAGGCCAAGTTTTATGCAGGTCTGGTGACGTACACTGTATAGTATATGTGTATGTACAGTATGCATGTTTACATGAGGTTTAGGGTTTACTAAAAATAGAACATCTGCTGTTTTGTGCAGGATTTTTATTGTATGCCTGCAGCATGGATTTCTGAGCACCTTTCTTTGATACAGTGAATGACAACATGATCAACATGTTTTGTATGCAGTTTTCCAGTCCATCCTTTCTTCCTCTCTCCTCAGCACAGGTAAAATATAAAATAACCAGGCAGTAACTAGATGTGCTATGTAATAGCATACGCAGGTTATGTTTTGTCAGACATGGACAGTGATATAAAAAAGTTTACTGTTGTTATTTTAAATTGTATTTCATAAATATGTATTTGCCATGAAGAATCCAGCATCCTTTAGTTTGACTAGTGAGGCTTTTCAGCACAAACTATTCAAATGCCCTGATCCAAAAGTACTATCAACAGAAAGAGAAAATATGAGAGGGTGAGAAGGGGGCAAAAATCAGTGAGCTTTGAAGACTAACTTTATGAACTCAAATCAAGCAGGCGACACTTCCTTTGATGATACAATTCAAACATGAAGGAAGACTGATTATATTTGCTACTTGAGTGGAAGAGCTTCTGCAGCACAAGGTAGGACTTACAAAGTTTAGCACATTCGTTGAAGAGTTAAGATCAGTGAATTAGTTACCTCATGCTTTGAGAATCAGTTTGAGAGAATATTCAAAGCGTTTGAATTTGGTGAAGTGCTTATAAGTTCATTTTTTAATATTAATGAATGTACATTTAATTAAAACTTGGAGAGGGGAAATGCTGGCTGCTTTTTTTTTTTTTTTTTTTTTTTTTTTTTTATAGTATTATTTTAACCTTTCTGTCTGTTTAGTTTTTTAAGAGAGATTCTGTTAAATATCCTTTCCAGAAAGTCATCACATAGCATTCAGAGAACAGGACAGAAAGGAAAATTGGTACTTACCTAGCTTTGCTGATAACTTGCCCTGTTAGCTAGGCTTTACACTTCATATTTCTATACTTAAATGTACCCATCTGTAAAACTGTCATAATCTACTTTTCACAGGAAAGTTGTGAAAAGCAGATTCATAAAAGTGCTTTTACACCTTCTCATGAACTCTATATTTGAGCAAATAATCCTGCTCCTTTCCCATTTGTGAAAAATTTACCAGTTGGTTAGCTGCAGCTCTTTGATAATGCATTTAAGTAAACAAATACATGTATTTCACGTGGAGGTCATTGCAGAAGGTCACTATTTGTAGTTTCTTTCTCAGTGGACCTATAGGAATACATGGTGTTTTTCCTGCTTAGATAACACAGTTGTGCTGTGATGATCCCTTTTTACTGTTTACAAATGATCTCTAAACAGCTAGTAAATCCTTGAACAATGTTAGCCTCTCTGGATAAGGATTCGTTTTAATGAACATAGATGTAATGACATAGACATGTATGCTTGGGCTCTTTATACTTTGTTGTTCTTCAAGCAAATGGAGGGAGAGAGGCATTTTTAGGACACACTGATATCTGAGATATCTACATTAGAATGAGACTAATTGGCTTCTGGAAGCGTCTATCTTTCACTAACAGAGCAGCTGAGGTTCAGATGCAGGCAACTGAACTGTGCCGTACATGCCTAAGGTTAGGTAAGGTTAATCCTATCCTGATTATGTGGTAAACCAACATAAAAGCAGTTGTGAGAAAACTTCTAATGTGATACTTGAAGAATTTATTTGTGCTAGTGTTCAAGAAAACCCATGTGATATCTGGAAACAGAAGTACTCTTAGACTTTCATGAAATAGTATTCTGGATATTAGAGAACAAGCGTATCTTAATGGCAAAGATAATCATACATACTTTTAAAATGTGCACTTTGGGCTTTGCAGCTTTTATTGTATGTTAGATTGCTGGCTCTTCTCTTACTGCTCATGTTTATTGCAATAGCACCTATGGGTCAGGAATTAGGAGTTTGCTGTGTCCAGAATTTTGGAAATGATAAAACAGAGAGAATCCCCGTCCCAGCAATCATTGTCTCTTATTGATGGAGAACAAGTTGCGATAAGTGAAGGCAGTCAAGGAAAGAGGTTATTTGAGAGACAAATGACAGTCAGCAAGCACACACTTAGAACAATGTTGTTGTCTTGATTTCTGTTCAGTTTATTTATTACCTACATGCTTGGACTTCACTTTTTTATTTTATTTTATTTTTTTTTAAATTTATGTAAGTGAATCACTCCACTTTCTATTCCCAATCTTAGCTTTCTTGTTTGGGGAGATGAGGTGTTTTATTTCCTCCTTTTAAAAAATCATTTAAGTGCAATAAAGTTTGCTGTTCTTATTAAGTCCTTTGGGGGCATGGTGCCTTGAACTGAAATTTTATGTAGCAATTTTGCACCCCGCCTCTCTTTTGAGAGTGTTCGTAATCTGTGGCACAGCAGAATGCATAACTGTGTTATGATTTTAGCTTTGTTTTGTAAATTCTGAGGAATATAGCAAAGACACCTCTGTGTGTGACAGACACACAGGTAAAGTATTTATCAAATAGAATTGTAACATGTCTATAATAAAGCTAAAGATTTTCAGGAGTTCTTGATATATATATATATTTTTGGTGGAATAGTGGGAAGGTCAGATTGAACAGCAACTGAAAGTTGGATATTGTGGTACTTGAAACCTCTTATATCCCTTTTAATGGTAATTTTCTAGCAATGCTAACAGAATTAAATCTTTCTAAATTAAAAAAAAAAAGTCTGAGATGTGTTATATAAGCGTTGGGGCTTAAGGGAAGAATATTACCAAGACTTCCCATGCATTGCTGTATAATATAGACAGATTTATAAGGAAAATATGAGACAGAATGATAGTGAGTGACGTGTTGTCAACATGCATTGTTTTGCTTTCATGATTTAGAATCAATCATGGATATTAAAAATTCCAGTTATACACATAGAATTTGAGTACGTGTTTATGCCATACATAGAAACTCAGGATCTACTAAGTGCTGTAGTTCTTCCATTGCTTCAGAGACAAGGCAAAGCTACAATCATTTTGTTTTAATACTACATGCTATTGGTAAATGCATACTTTTGATATTTAGTATCAGTCTTTAGACTTTACGATTCAGGGCATGCAAAGCAGAGAGAAATAACAAGCAACATACAGAAAGAAGTTATATAGAAAACTAAAGTAAGAGCATGGCTTAAAACCCTTCGGAATTATCAGGACATTTCCTTTGTTGCAGAAGTGGGAAGGTAAAAGAATGAGCAGAAAGATGGAATACATGAAAAATTTTGGTATGATGTTCTTTGTGCAAGAAAAAATTATTTTTTTTCCTCACTTCCACTGGAAAACATGCACAATTTAATAGATTTATTTATTTATTTATTTTTATTATTATTAAAAAAAAAAAGACTTTTAGAATAAGTTCCTGACTGGAGCTTTGCTCCAGAAAATTAAGTGAGCTGTCATGACCCTCACACAGAGGCATTGTGTGACAGCCACAGGTTGTCTGACACAGGCAGGATAAGCACTTAAAGAAATGTAGACCCGTTTTTAAGAAAAGGAAATGTCCTATAATATGCTCCTAACCTTAAGAGCTGCAGTGATTAGATGTCTTTATCCTTTTTAGGAAAAAGTCAGAAATTACCATCTTTCTGAGGTTATTAAGAAAATAATAATAACAAAAAAGATCCCAAACACCCTAAGTTAAATACTGATACATAAAACACTAAGATTGGATTTTGTTTTCGTGTAGGAATGTAGTAGGAAGCTATTTTTAAGGAATGAAGCAATTGCTTTGCTGTCACTGCTGAAAACATCGTTAGTTTTCTTTTCAATTAACAACTCTGCATTAACAAATCAAAATTATTCTGCAGTATAGCCATCAAACCTCCTTTCCAGTAACTCCCGGCTGCATGTAGTTAAAAGTAAACTTGAAACCTCTCCTTCAGTGAAGTATGTCATTTATCCTTCTGAAACAGATCTAAAATAAAAGCAAAAAAAAAAAAAAAAAAATCAATTTTTAAAGGATACATGTAGACCTCTTTTTTTTTTTTTTTTTTTTTTTTTTTTTTAAGTAAGTGATGAGATTTAAATGCCACACATACATTCCTGGTCATCTGGTTCTGATTCAAAATTCCTGAAAAAGTCAACCTTGCCAAGCAGACAAAGGCAGCTGTGCAGTGTTCTTTTGGAAAATCACCAAAAGCAGATGCATTAGCAGTGGAGGAATTGTGTTTCCTATCGCTGCCAGCTACCTCAGCAGCCTAAGGAATTCAATGGAGAAAACAAGTAGGTAGTACAGATTTCAACCAAGAACATAGGATCCAAATATCCGAAATACGTATAAAGCAGAAGGTGGCTAACTTGTCTTTTTCTTTAATTGCCTATCAGAAATTCCAGTCTACTTAGGGGCAAGCCAATCTCTCAGCTGTGTCATGATTCACTTGTCTCTCTTCCTGTTCTAGATGATAAATCACATATAAAGTGATTAATGTTCATTTCCCTATAACATCCCTTTGCCCAAACATCTGCTTGGTATCGGTAAGGCTAATGCCTTCTCCTCCCATCTTCCCCAGTGAGTGACCTTTCAAAACTGCATCACCGGATGATCACCTGGTTTCAAGGCTTCATCCATTTTTGTGTCTTGTATAAGACCGTGGAGGCAGATGGCCTTACTTCAGATGTCTGCTTTTTATCACTTCTTGATAACTTGCACTGTGCCTTCAGGTTGGAAAATAGGTAAAATGTCTTTTCATCTGTTGTAAATTTTCCCCTCTACTTCTGTTCTCATCTTCTTACTTGTGGATGATCATATAAGGTTAAATTGTTCTGTGTTTTGTTTGATAACTAACGCTGAATTCATTAAACTACACTTCAGACTTAATTTTCTGTTCAATTTTCCTCTGCCAAGTTTGTTTCCAAATTATGTTCTTCGCACTATTGTCATCTGTGCAAGAGAGCTGCTCTCTCGTTTAATCTTAGTAAGTCCTAGCTAACTTCCACCTGAGGAATGAGATTGCATGCAAGAAGTGATTGTGCATGCTGCAGGACAGACTAAGAACTGTTTTATTAATATAACACACCAAAATACCCAAGGTAGGAGTTGGAGGAACAACCTCTGCCTCTATCTGCAAGGCTAAAAAAAAAAAAAGGAAACACCACCAGCAACCAACCAACCAAAAAAAAAAAAAAAAGACAACCCCCCCCAAAAAAAAACAACAACAAAAAACACCTCTCAACAAGCTGAAGGGAAAGAGATGCTCAGATTAGTGACATGGGAATTGATGCGAAAAAAAGAAATTTGGTTTTTGTTTCTGGTGCTGAACTGCTTGTTTTCATAGAAAAAATTATGAGAGATTAATTTTGGAGTCATTCTTCCAAAGGCTGATGACATTGTCTTCAAAGGACAATAACTGGTGTGTTGCCTTCAGGGGGCAGTGGCGACCTGGTTCAGGAACGGCACGGCGGCCAACCCCAGGCCGCTCGGTCCATCAGCTCACAGACACCAACGTGGTGGACGGCAAATGGCGTTTATTGTCGAGTCACATGGGCTTATATACCCGAGGCCCATAGCGTCACTTCCGCTTGCTTACATCACAGGCCACACGCTACTGTCCATCAAGGGAGGGGCTCCACCTTTCCGTACAGCACGACATCTTCCGGCCGCCAGACCCTAACTACCCACATCTCCCCCCTCCCTATGCACAACCAAATTAGCTAAAATATAACAATCTTAAGATGTAGACATCATAACTTAACTAAAAAACAAAAGGCACAATAACCAGGAGAAAACTAAGAGGTAACTGGTAACCCTGAGTAAATACACTCTTAAAGTAGTTGTTGGTGTTCTACCAACATAATGTTAACTTTCTCTAACCAACTTTTAACAAACAACACAAGCATATTTAGTATACAAGGTCCAAAGATAAGATCACACAAACGCATTGCAGCCCCCCACCCACGGAGGCCGCTTCGCTGGTGTCTGGATTCTGCCAGTGTGGAACTCTCAGGCTTAAACAGGACGCTTGCTGACTTATTGTCTTCTCATATCGCCGGGGTATACAGATTACAGGGGTGCCCGATGATCCGTTCCTGTGAACAGAAACTCAGTTTTCATTAGTTTTGTTCTGAAGTTGGGGCGTTGGCTGTTTGGAGCTTCTCAGGCCGCACGAGTTGCCATACCTTCATGGGCCCTCAGGCCCTGGACTTGCGCCTGGGGGGTGATCACTGTTGGGTCCGTACCCATTCCCCGCTGCAGGCTAGAGCCATACAGTGTGTGATCCGTCCCAGTTACTTGGGCCAGTTGTCTCATACAGTTGTCCCCCCATTCTCGTTTTAAAAATGATCATCCCACCCCCGTCAAAGATCAGTCTACAAGTTTGTTTGATATCAAACGGGAGCATGTCGCCTCCCCTGAAAACACCATCTATGAGGGTGGAGACCATTGCAGAATGAAGCCCTTTATCCACAATAGCTTTAACAATCGCTTGTACATCCTTAGGGTTTGTTGGTGAGTGAACCCTCTGCCCCCCGTCTGCCACCCAGACCAGGAACGCTAGCATGGCCGATAGAGCCAAGATGGTGCACGCAATCTTAATTTTCCTCCAATCTGTGAGAGGAATTTCTCTGCCTCGCGGTGCAGCTTTATTTCGGATGGGGATATTTTTGCCATCTGTCCCCATTTCCTCCTCCGAATTTGAATCGGTATCTGATCCGGAGTCAGAGCTTGACTGACTGCTCACCTCCGAGTTCCGGTCCCCTCCCATCGAGTTCCGGCCCCGCCCCCCACCGCTGCGGGCGGGCCGCTCCCTGCCTCGTGGCTCGCCCCGCCGCCTTCTCAGCAAGGCGTTTGCGCCACAGGAGCGTGTTTTCGGATGGCCGTTCCGATCGGCTCTCTGCCCCTCTCTCACGCTTCTACCTCCTCCCCGGTCGTCCCCGCAACCGTTCTCTTTTTCGCATTTCCACTTGTTAGTAAAACCTAACGCTTCATCCCCGTTCCCGCCGGAGGCTTCTTCACCCAATTCTTCGTCTTCTAGTTCAGCACCGTACTGGGGCGCACATGGCCGTGGTCTCTCCCAGATTTCCCCAGGCTCTGGTTCCCCACCGGCACCCCTGGCTTCCTCAGCCGAGCCACCCCACAGCTTCCACAACTTTGATACGACCTTCACAAGGGTTTCCATCTTCCTTGTTGGTCCGGGAGCTTCCTCCCCGCCGGGCTGGTCCCGCCGCTCCGGCCGCCGTTCACCCGAATCAGGAGTTTTCCCGGGTTTCGGCACCACTTGTTGCCTTCAGGGGGCAGTGGCGACCTGGTTCAGGAACGGCACGGCGGCCAACCCCAGGCCGCTCGGTCCATCAGCTCACAGACACCAACGTGGTGGACGGCAAATGGCGTTTATTGTCGAGTCACATGGGCTTATATACCCGAGGCCCATAGCGTCACTTCCGCTTGCTTACATCACAGGCCACACGCTACTGTCCATCAAGGGAGGGGCTCCACCTTTCCGTACAGCACGACATCTTCCGGCCGCCAGACCCTAACTACCCACACTGGTGGGAGCTTTCTGTGAATCAAAGCATATCCCCATCACAGTGTTCTACTGTAATTGCTCATGTGCTAAACAGTGGAAGGGGTACTTTTAAAGCACCAAATGTGGACTTAAATGGTCTGAGCGTGTAACAATTCATTGTCAACTGACTGAAAGGAGAGACTTTTCACACTGATATTAATTGTCCATTAAGTTTCCATTTGCTTTTCTCTTCTAATTACTTGATATTGTCTCGCTCAATAAATGATCCCTCTTTATAGTCATGCTCGTTTGCAAACTGTTGAGATCTTTCTTTACAATTTGTATTATTTAATAGACTGTATACAATAGGTTTTACAGAAGCAGAGAACTGATCAGTTATTGTAGTCTTATGAAGAGCTCTGTATCATTTTATCTTCCATGAAGAGCTTGCCCACTGTCACTCGATAAATAGTCTTTAACAATAACATAACCACAGGGTATCTCCAGTATGCATTCTTTAGATAAAGTTCTCATTAGGTTAATGTAAGATCACTGGCTTTAGCCTGCATTTTATTTTATTTAATGAGTTCCTTTTTATACAATAAAGCTTATGAAAGAAGAAATTGTTGGCTCATAGGGAAGAGATGGATGAACATAATAAGGCTTCTGTTGGAGGGATTTATGATGTGTATTTAGCATTGCAGACAACATAGTAAATCACTGCCACAGCCAACGTAAAAGATACATTAGTTGCCATTTGTGTTTTTTTACCAGCCTAAGTTCTTTTCAGATGTCATTCTAGAGATTTATAAATCAGTCTCATTTCATGTTATTAAAAAGTCTATTACGCATTATAATGCAGCTCTGAAACATGGCAAATTATTTCACGTTCATTGTTGTTGCTACCATTAATATTTCCTCCACATTCCATGATGTTTAACCTAGATAGAAGAAGCACTGGTGCCAGTATTGTGAAAACAACACAATAATAATAATAGGCAATTCAGATTAAATGGGTCAATGGTAAAATGATAAATGCTTTTTTTGTGAAAAATAGTTTTTGGTAGGATGTTTGTGTAAGTTGAAGTTATGTTATTTGATCAAATGCTGCTGTTATTCCTAAAACATTGAAAATAAATTATTTGTTTAGAAATAGTTTAAAAGAGCAGGGTCGGTATTGTGTTATGTGAACTATGTTTGTAACGTTACCTAATATATGTCAGAGGAGTGCACATAGTTAGATTTTTCTGTTGAAACTTCATGAACATCTGTGGGCAGATTAGTTCAAGCCAGTGTTAACTCAGACAGGAATGTTACAGAACGTTCAATGCTATTTTTGCATTGCCCAGAATGATAACATGCAAAATTATAACAATTGATTATAGCTTTGTAAAATGTAAAGGATAAGAAGAGAATTAAAAACTCAAATAAGAGAAATGATTGCATTTGAGTGAAAATTCATAACTTACATTTTTCAGTTTCCAGCCTGTAGTTAGCCTCTAGTAACTAAACATGGTACCTCAAATTGTTACTTTTATCAAGAGTAATTGTACCCGTCATAGGTAATAGTTGTATCTTGGAGGGAAAAAAAATAAAAATAAAAAAAAGAAAATTGATCAGGAGTGTTTTGTTTTGTTGTAAGGTATGGCAATATCTTTTAGATATCTACAGCTGTAATATCAGCAGTAGTCTCAGTCAAGAAGGAAGGCAGGTTGCTTGGGAAGAGGGTTTCTCTTGAAATGACATGACTGAAAATCTGGTGAACAAAAATGTGTTTTGTAGCTCCTAAAGTAAAGAGTAGAGAGTATCATCTCTATCTATCAGGTTTACATTTTATTCAGTACGGTAATAATTAGCTTGATCTCTTTCAGTTCACATGGCGTCTGTTTTACTCAGGTCTGTGAATATTTAGATGACAGGGTAATAATAGACAGTCTCTATTCTTTCTGTGTACTGTCTCCATTTGTTTTCCAGCTTGCTTGAACAAGTTATGCCTTTTCTTTAAAATATTGCTCTTGGGGATGACTTTTGCTACTTTTTTTTTTTTTTTTTCCTCCCCTTATCAAATCATCTCATTTGTTTTACCCCATGACTACTTCACAATCTGTTTTTCTATGTTCTCCTTTGGGTCATTTTAATCCCACTATGTTGTTTGATGGCTGTATAAAACTACTGTAATATTGCCTGAATAAGGACAACAAATTAACTACTAAATTTTTAGCAGTGTGAGGGCTATTTTCCTAGCCCTGTAATATCTTGAAATATTGCAGTTTGAGGGATAAAAAAAAGCGACACATCGTTTACTTGTTGTTTATTGTATAGAGAGCTTAGTATGTCAGCATATAAATTAAGGTCATTAACAAATGAAAACTCATGATAATATTAGTCTGTAGATAACCCCAGTGACCCTGAATGGTGAGCCATTTTGTATGTTGTTTTTTTCTCATTATGTACTGTAATATAATATTCAGAAATAATTAACTAGTAATATGAGGTCCATATTCTTTTAACTTAAATTTGAAAATCTCTTTTTTTATAAAACTGAAGAAACTGAAGTGTAGGCAATGTATTTAAAATTTAATAGCCTATATGTTCTATACATACATATTTATCAAATTATTGTTTCCTTATGAATCACTAAATTCTTCTAGGCAACTGTTAATACAAAGTATGCTCAAAGATTTAATCACAGAATCATAGAATCATTTAGGTTGGAAAAGACCTCTAAGATCATCTAGTCCAACCTTTTCTTGATCTGCTTTTGAATACCAGTTTTATTTCCTTAATCTATTTTTGTTGGAAAAAAAATCTTTATGAAATTTCAGTAGCTGGTGTTTTAAAGTCAACAGCATCCCATCGTCAGTTTCACAGGCTTCACATGGTTTCACATTCACATTTCACATAGATTTCAAATGTAGGAAAACACTGTATGCTTATAATCAAGATCAGGCAACCTGAATCTAAAAGGTCTTATTATCTGTGATCAGAAAACAGCATGGTTTTCTGGCTGTCTGTACCCTGATAAGGTTATTCTGTGTATTACTTTGGGAAGGATCACAAGAGGTAGAAGGGCTGTCTAGTGTGAAAAAGGCAAAGTTTGTTCTTGTTGTGCCTCCTATTCAAAGCTCACTCAAACCTCCTATAAAATTATTGATAGAGTTCGAAGAATAATATATTTTTTATAGAATCATTTAGGTCGGAAAAGATCTCTGAGATAATCTAGTCCAAGCTTTATATGTATAATAACATTTGTATTATTATATGTTATGATTAAAGTTGCTTCCACTGCTTTCTTCACATCTATTACTTACCTGACCGAATTTCAGTGCACCTTAAATACAAGTATTAAATTAGATTTTCTAACTGAAAGGTACATTGGCCTGGGCCTTTCTTAGACAAGCTTCTTTAGGAGTTATTCTTCATCTGCAAAGATATAATTGAATGGTAAGATCGATCAATGTTCAGGTGGTTTCCGGATAGATCTTATTAATGGCATTTTTCCTATTTTAAATTCACCTGAAATTAAATAGAAACCATTTTAATCACCAAAGAGAAATATTTGAAATGTCTGGCAAAGTTTTATACTCAACGAGAAACGTGTCATTATGGCAAAGAAATTTGAGGGCAACAACTATTATAACAGATTTATCTGTTTTACTGTCATCTAGTCCAGAAATTGCACTTCTGAAATGTAAATTATTCCATAGTTGCTGATCCTTTACTCTAGCAATAGCAATCTGTACAACAGTACTTCTGTAGGCTTAAACATGTAGATCAGTCTACTTAACGTACAGTTGTCATAACAGTTACTAGTCTTCTGACAGCAAGAGAAAAAGACAAACATCTTTTTTTTTTTTCCTGAACTTTTCTTTCTCATGGTTGTTCAACATTCAGAATACAAGTCTGTTTGCCATGTGTAGTGACCAGCTTGACTTGTCTTTATTTGTAGTCCATTGGACTGTTTGTGGTTTTACAGAATACTGAAGATAATTTTCTAAGAGTATTGGCAGAGCTTAAAGAGGTAAACTGGTAATCGATCTTCAAATTTTAAAAAGTATTGTTTGCTTTACTTTTAAATTTCAAAAAATTGGCATGGACGTTATGGTGATAGGTGCTTTGTACATGCTTGCAATATCATCATCATTGATAGCTCCCTTTTTACAGGAACAATGCCCTTTGAGGACCAAAATACCTCTTTATCTTGATTGCCTCAGGAGAGAAACCTCTAGGATAAGCAAGATAATAGGAACTGAAATAACTGATTATAGAAACTGAAGTCCCATTAACTGTAGTCATCATAAAGCACAAGTAATGCATGCTCAAACCAATCATTATTTATAATGAATTCTGAAAATATGATATAATGCCTGAAGCCAAATTCATATTAAAATCAATATGATGGCATGTCAGTAGAGATATATCTTCTGGAATAAGCATGTGAAACAAAAGAATGATTACAAAGGAATATATTTATGTAATTAGGAATTTGTATTCATTTATTTTATTTTTTGAAATACTGATTTCCAGTTGTGTAATGAACACCAATGTTTATGATCTTGTGGTAAACCTTTGAGCTCTTCTCTTACGTTTTGGGGTGTAACCTGAAAAAAAATCTACTGAAAAAACACTTGTATCTCATACTTGTATCTCATACTGCTTTTTAATCTGATTATATATAATATATGCATAATCTGAATATATATAATATATGCATATATGCATATATAATATATGCATATATACATATTATAATATATTTATTCAGACTATATTAACAGTGCAAATAAAAAAAATCTTGTAAAGTTGAGGTAAATATTTATTTTACAAAAGAAGATAAATACTACTATTTGTTTCACAGAGGAAGGTAATGATGTTGCCAAGTGTACGGTCTCAATAGTGAAATAACCATGGGCCACTAAACTGCAAAGAAGAATATTCAAAGCAAAACAAAAAAATCAGAAGAGAAATTAAAGGAATGGAGGGAGGGAAAATTGAAAATTTCATTTTACCTTTCGGAGAAAGGAGTTTTAGTTAGGAAGCTTAAAAAACAATATACTCTTTCAGATTGCAGGTGTCATAACTAGATGATAACTTCAGATTATACCAATATTTTTTAACTTGAGCTATAATGTTTAAATACTACAATTGTATTAGATTAACTATGGGCGTACTGGAGCAGATGACCATTAGTTAAGGGATAAACCTTCTTGTGGCTGTCATGAGCCTTTCTTCCCATGATCATACTCAGGCTGTTGTTGACCTCTGTCTGAATGAGAAATAGTCAGGTGCAACAATTCCTGGTTATCAGTATTCTGTATATCAGAATATGATCCAAATACCAAAATGCAGATCAATATCTCAATTTTTCTTCATATCCACTTTTCTGTTGCTTAAATCACAGAATCACAGAATTTCTAGGTTGGAAGAGACCTCAAGATCATCAAGTCCAACCTCTGACCTAACACTAACAGTCAAAATGTAAATCAATTTGGTTATTCCTATTAATATTATTCCTATTATTGTTATATTAATTGTTATTCCTAATTGTTATTCCTATTCCTATTAATAAATCAATTTGGTTATTCCTATTAAACACCACTTATTTTTAGTCTTCGGAGCAACCAAAGGACTACTTATCTATATTTTTTATTGATTTTGATAACCCATATAGTTAAGTTTATTGCATTCAACCCAAGACAGATAGACCCAAGACCATCCATAGCTCTTCAGGGTGGATTCCCGCAACAAGCAAAGAAAAAGCAAGCAAATAAAATAAAAATGTCTTCTTCAGTCACAGTATTCAGAAATTCAGAATTTGAGGCTACAAATGCTGTGGTTTTCTACTGTAGTTTTATGCTAGTTGTATCTGTTGAACACAGTTTCTTAGAGTTGCATATTGCCGTTCAGTGATAATACTTAAGTACCTTAAAGCATGCCTTACAGTGCCTCAGTTATTCCCTTTCTTGCCTAACCCATATTTGGTCTCCATCCTTTCTTCTGGCCTAAAAAGACACATGTATTTCTTCAAACATATATAACACAGTAAGCCAACGTTGTACTACCATTTACTGGTAGTAAAAATGTGAATTTCCATGGGAGGGCTGAAAAAATGGATTTGGCTTTCTTGTAGTCAACTTATCCTTGGAATAAATAAGGGCCATTTAGAATGAAATATAACTCTATTTATATGTTCTCTATAAACAGTAATTCTGAAACAAATTAAATATAGGAAACATGATTAGTTTAGAGTATGAAAGTATGGTTTGAATATTTAAATTTGTCCTCAATATGTGCAATTTAAGAGTATATATGTTTATATTTGTGGTTTATTTCCATTTAGTTGACAGCTCCTCCTTCTGTCAGGTAACTTGATATTTATATCCTAAATCTTATGATTTTACTAAGCCATATTTGGGCATTTTCCTTGCAAGATGGAAAATGGGGCCCGTTTTCATGGAAGGGTATCAGTGAAATAGTCATGATTTACTCTTTAAGAAATATTCTGCATATTTTTGAAAGTATAATATGTAGTATATCCATAGAAAAACAGATGAGGAATGTAACATTATTTAATTTATTGCATTTTTTTAATTTATTGTACTTATTTTTTTGAATTTATTTTTTTTGGTAAATTTTATTATATTTTCCTAATAATTTTAACTGCACTAATTATAGCTTTCCTAATAATTTTCACTGCTTAATAATTTTAAATTTTACCAATACATTTTTCAAGAATGCTGACAGTCAGAGGTTTATTTAAAGGAAACACATTTTAGACCCACGCATATAGAAGTCTATATTTTTTAACCGGTCATTTTGGAAAATAAGCAATGTTAATTACATATCAAATATGCTGTCTTGATATTTGAGAAATAAAAAAAAAAAAAAAAAAAAAGTGAAAAAAGTGCTTTCAGTCTAAGACCAGAAAGAGTTTGTAGGAGCAGCATGATTATTTATATTAGGGTCAGGGATCTTCTTAATTTCCATTTAATTTCAGGTACAGATTTTTAATGAGAGCAGCAAAATTTGCATTGTTATTAAAGTTCAGATATGCAGTAAATAAAGGTCTTATGTTGATACCTAATATGAATCTATGATTGGTTTGTCAAAATACAAAAAAAAGTTTCCATCTCAATATCTGAATTTTGCATGTATCCATCATATTTGATTTTATTCTTCTTTACACAGTGTTTTGTGAAGGCACACAGCACAGCTTGCTGTGAAAATACTGAAACACGGTTAAACAGGGAAGATAGTCCACCAAAACCTGTGACAACATGCAAGGTTATTTTTTATATGAAGAATGATTGCAATTATTATTATTACTTTGCAATGCTATTTTTTTTTTTCTTCAGTTTTAAACTTATAGGAGTGCACAAGTAGAATTGTGCAGTAATGAAAATCAAAATGTGCATGTGATGTGCAGTTTTCCTAAGCCATTTCTTAGGAAAATAATGAAATAATTCCTCTTATCTTAACCATTATTAGAAATCTAGGCGTGCATATCCACAATTACAGTCAAAGAGTGTGCGGTCTAGTTAATACTCTTTGAGTGAACGTGTATATGGATACAAGTGCAAGTATATCTCTGGCTTTGGGGAAGGGTTTGTTTGCCCTGAAGACCAATGTCTTCAGACAAGTGCTCATGGCTTAGTGAAGGTGTATCTTCACAGCCCAGGCAAATGAACAGCTACAGGGACTAAGCTAGTGAGGTTCTGGACACAATGTGGGCACCCGCAGAGCTTAGCCATGGCTCAGACTAGGGAGTAGAAGAGCCAGGATTTGGGGCATAGTCAGAATGTCAAACCTTAATCACCTCGAGTGTTGGTTTCTTGGGGGTCTGTGCCCTTAATGGTGAAATCAAGATCATCAGCTGGATCTTAAAGGATCTTAAATGGGGGGGAGGGGAAGCCTATTATCGATAATGCAGATAAATACCCCTGTACTTTTGAATCCATGGTGGTTATTCAGTTTCACAGAATGCTCTCTCCTACTGCAGGATAAAATGCATGGGCCTTGCTAATGCTGTGGTGTGTTTTTCCATCCTTCTTTAATATCTGTAGATATATGGTTATCAATGAAAAATTTCACTGCTCACAAACATAAGTATTTCTATATAGCAGCTTATTTAAAAAAAAAAGATAGTAACTATTTCTCTCACTTTACTTGTAAATGTTATTGCAACTGTTTATATGTATACCTTATGCATACGCACAAATTGAATCTCAGACCAAGACTACAGTTTTAGCACTTGTATATGTGTACAAAATTGAAGGATTCAACAAATGATTGTCAATTTCTTAAGTCCCTAATGATTAAAGATCCTGTTTGCTTTCACTCCTAGAAAGATAATGCATCTTTTCTTCACCCTGCATTTATACAGAAATCAGGGGAAAGAGGTCCAAACATATTTCTGGGGCTGTGAGTGTGGAAAGTTAAATGTTGAGTTTAACAGTAAAACTTAATGTTCCTTAACCGTTACCCTATCAAGTTTTATTTTTTTCTGTTATGCTACTCCTTATGCCTCAGCTCAGGATTAAAAAGTTTATGTATTTTCTTTTGTCTTCGTGCTGAAGT
This sequence comes from Anas platyrhynchos, assembly GCF_047663525.1. Taxonomy (NCBI): domain Eukaryota; kingdom Metazoa; phylum Chordata; class Aves; order Anseriformes; family Anatidae; genus Anas; species Anas platyrhynchos. Next base: position 43,175,530 of record NC_092590.1, on the reverse strand, counting down.
TAAAAGGCCTTTGGGAGTTAGGAAGTTTGGTTACTCACTTCTTAGTGGTTGATCAAGAATGCTGTAGTTAGAAAGATTTATTGTTTCTTTCCAGATTTTAGTGGCATCTGGAAGGCTACCACTTCCTGATCTTCTTTTCTTAAATAATAAAAGTGCATAGTAGGCACTTGAGGGATTTTCTAGTTCATGAAAATCTTGACTAATATTTTTCTTTTTTGTAGTCATTACTGATGTGTCACATGCCAGAAATAGTCTGTTTGAAGAGTGAGAGAATCAGTGCAGGAAGTGGAGCTCTTTCCCCTGATTCACTGTATACAAATGTTCTGTGTCTTCTGGAAGTGATACTATGAACATTCATAGGCACAGGTCTTCAGGCTATTGGTACAGAGCTCACACTGCTTGCTATACACTACATTAAATCAGGCACTAGAACAATTTCTGGCAGGATGGAGATTCTTTTCTAAAAGTACACACATAAAATAATACAATGATGTACCTCTCTCCTCTCAGTTCTACTGAGTCACTGCCATGTCACTGGTAAACTCTGTCCCTTCCATGCTCAGGTAAATTTTATTTTCAATGTCATAATTGCTTTTTTATCATAATTTAATGTAGAAAAAAAGTTTAATTCAACAAAGTATGCATTAATTATAATGTAAAGAAGATTGCTGTTTTCTGTGAATTGGTTTGCTTTACAGATGCACAAACCTGGTTTCATATCCCCTCCTTTTCTGCTAGTATTTTATCATCTGCTTTTTGTTCCTTTCTCCTTTTTAATTCTTTACAAATATTACCTTCTGACAAGGAGTCCATTCTTCAATTTTAAGTTGAGGAAGGTAGCCTTGTATTGTAGGATTTTGAACTGAAAACATTTTGAATAAGAGATGAAGAAAAGTTATTGTTTTTTCCACTTGTATTAAATAGCATGTGAGGAAACTAATAAATGCTTAAAATATTATTGTTGCTTTGATAAAGAGCAAGCATGATCTGTTAGCTGTAGCAAACAGTGACTACTGCCTAGACTACTACTTGTGTGCTGACCTTTGGTGAACTAATACCCATAACTAACTGCAAATGCTCTTAGCCAGGAGGATTTATGAAAAAATGTCATCTTGTGGTTAATGCAGTAGAATACAGTTTAGGACTATTTGACATTAGTTGAATGTAGGAGTTATTGTTTGATCACTTGCTATCTTACCTGCAGGTGTATTTGGAAATGGGTATAGAAACAGGGGATTTATGTGTATTCATATAATGTATGTTTTGTTTTTAGTGAGGACATATCCCAGTAAGCCAAATTAGCTGCAAAACTTTAAAGGAGAAATCAGATCATTAGTTCTTAAAATCACAATAGTACTATTTTGAGAGAAAATAATAATTAAAAAGTATATTATAAGGCTTTAAGAATATTTTAAAGAATTTGGAAGTAGGATGTTGTTGCTTAGACCACTGTCCCCTGACAGTGCATGATGATAAAATATATTTATCTACTGTCTCTGTGTGTAGTGTTCAATAGTTCTGAAGATGTTTTTCATTTCTTTTTTGAGGTTTGGTAACCTAGCAAGTGCATAGAGGTCTACAGGATAAAACATGCTGGGACACTTGTTCTAATAACCTTAAAAAGTTGCCATTTGTAATGTACGTGTGCTTCCCTTCATGGAAGGAATTGACTTTTGCTTAGAAAATGCTAGTAAGTGTTGCTCAAAACTTCTATTTTAAAAATGTGTATACAGTCAGAAAATTTCTTATAATACAATGCAAAACATCTTTCACATAAACATGGCTAACATAATCCATTCTTTGAAACAGTTGTAGTCTTGAGTGCATAATACTTGTATGATAGGGTTCTCTGATCTGTTTTATAAGTTTGTATTGTTTATTCTTCTAATTGAGGATTAATATACATGCATTTTTCATTGAAAATATAATAAAAGGGCATGTGGCTGGCTGTAAAATGGCTTGATTGAGGAACTGAAGCTTTCTTGATACTTTCTACAGAAAAGAGACCAATATTTTTTTCCTCCTGCAAATGTTTCTGTTTTAATTTTGGTTTGTTTGTTGTTCGCCACTAGGTCAGGTAGCCCAGCCTTAGAATAATGGCAGTTATGGTGTCACTGTCCTCAGTCATTCATTAATTATGTACAGTCTGTGCTATATCACTGTTTATCTTGCCTGCAGCTGTTTTTCAACAACGCTACCCAATCATAAGATTCATTTCAAATATAAAACCCCACAATCATAAGGGAAAAAAGAAAACAAACAAATTTGAACTTTAAAGAATTATAACTAAATGTTAAGATGAATGAGTTAACAACTGAAATGTTCCATCTAAAATTCACACTTAAAAGCAGTAAAAACATACAAATATTAGTTCTATCCTCTTCTTTAATTGTTTGTAAATCTGTAAGGCCAGAAGCGTCAGGAAATCATGATCCACCTTTAGGAAATATGCAAAGACATAGATCAGTGCCATCAATTATAGATGATGCTGGAGAACAATGATAAGGTGCAAAGATGTATTTTTGGACAGCATCTACTTCTGGTGTTTGAGCTTTGTGTAGATTTTTTCCTTTTTCTGTGTTCTGGTATAGCCATTTCCAGGATTGTGGCATTTACAACTCTCACTACAGGATATTTGAAGATATTTCTGAAGACCTCATTATTTTGAGAATTTTACCCTTCTTTAGACCTATGACTAAGGCCTCAGTCTTAACAAAGTGTCTCCTGAGTAAAATACTTAAGTTAGGTTTATGCTCTGAATTGCTTCCTGGAGGAGTCTGTTTTTAGTCAGGTAAACACAAGGATGCAATAATAAATAAATAAATAAATGAAGATTTACATGTGCTGAGGCTTTCTAATATGTTGTATTTGATATATTAAAAAAAAATAAAACAAAAAAACAATTGTGCATGATCACTTTGTTTACTCTTGAGAATTACTTCAGGCAATAAAATTTGTTGCACATAGCTTGGCACTCTACAATTTCGTTTTAAGAAAAGAAATCAAGCAATAGTAAAGCTATACTGTATGTCCCAAAATTATTGCTAAAGAGATACAGTTTGTACATTTTCCTAATGGGATGGGAGGGGGAAAGAAAAACAAAACAAAACAACTGTGGGATTAGGGTAAAGTAAAGAAAAAGTGAGAGTCACACAGTAGCCAGATATGATTTTACCTCTGTGCACTTTCACTGCACCTTGTTTCAGCACAATCGAAAATGATACAGTGAGTGAAACGTCTAAGGATGAAGTGGGTGTTTCCATGTGCCAGTCAACAGAAAAAAGAGAAAAATGTTGCAGAACCGACTGCTACTGTGCAGAGCTAGGAAGTGAAATGAAGTGGCAGTGTACTTTCTATTCACATCAGCTAGGTCTCCTGAGGTATTTAAATACATTTTAGCAATTCCATGATAATACAATTTTGAAGTCCAGAACATTTCATCCTATCAACCACTTTAACCCCGTGACTCCAAGAAAATAGTAAATTTTCATTTGTACAGACATAACTGGAAACGTTTTATTATATATGTGATATCTTACCAATATCATCTGCTGCTGTGTAAAGCGATTTTTAAAAATTTACATAATTCTAAAGCCTCAATTCTTATTGTAACTAATAGGCCTAAGTGTCTTGTAAAAATAATAATAATAAAAAAAATAAAATATGAAGCACATTGTTACTATTGGGGAAAATAATTCAGAGACGATTACTTAAGTGAATGTTATGGCATCTACCTCATTAAGGAATGTTTACATGCTTACAATTTTAAATGAATCTCTATTAATATTGGAAAAAAGTAGGGGGTGGATTTTTTTTTATTTTTTATTATTTTATTTTTTTTTTACTTTCTGCAGAATTAGGAAGTAGCTGTTTGATGGCTTATGATGCTTCTTTTGCCAAGTCTGCTGAAGCTGTACTCTGAAGGACTGCTTCTGCACTGGTGCATACAAGAAGTGGCCCAAGAGGGTGATAACCAGTTTGTGTTGGCCATTAAAAAGGTCCAGCATTGGGGGGTGAGAGAATAATATTTCACATGATAATCTCAGTTTTGTTTACCCTTCATGTTATTTCCAGCTGGCCTATACAACTAAAAAATCTTGAATAAATAAAGGTACTACTTTTAGTGTCTTTCTGCCTATTGACAGCAACCCCTTCCTTATATGTTATCATTATTGTCAGAATCATTTGTATGAGATGAAATCTGATATTATTTTACAGGAGAGAGAAAATGATGCTTTCTCACTTTAAAAACACTTTCTATCTTTGTTAATTTTGAATGAGTGAGAAAGTAATGCATTAACATGTGGGTGAACAGGTTGTTGAAACTATATTTAGGTACATAGGCATGAAGTTTTAAAAGACTTGAGTAACCATCATATTTTGAATATCGTTATTAAATTGTTAACAGTGGGAAATTTTGTTCAAGAAAGAACAAGAACATAAATTATAAAGTTTTAAAATATTTTTAAAGACTAGGGGTACTGGAATAGTTCATAAATTCATATTTCTTTATTTTAAATCCACTTTGCATGGTGTTTGTGATTTTGAAATTTGAAAATGCAGCATTCTTTCTGACAATAAGCAGGACAAAAATCTTCATGTTGTATTATGTGTTTATGACATGGAAGGTCTCCAGAGCTCATGTGATTTTCTTGTAGAACACATTTTTTTGTCTACTTTTATAAACAGCTAAAGCTTTATTCTCTGAGACTTTATACTGTTCTCCAAAAATGTCTTTCAAGCATAATTGCAACACAGGAAGATGATGGTTCTCTTTATTCCCTCCAGATCTCTACGCTTGAGGTTGCTTGTTGTCCTATTCCCATGTTAGTTTTTCTACCTTTTCCTCGAACCTAACTTGTTTGTCATCATATAAACTATACCTCCTACAGATCTGTCTTCTGAACTGGATTTTCATCTTCTAGGTCAAACACAGGAACACAAAATTGGGCTCAGCATGCTGAGCCCATAATCACTATTATAGCTCATGTAGCTTTATTATATTAAGGAAGATATTTTGATAAAGAGTTATTAAGATTTGTGAAGAAAGAAAGAGAATGGCTGAAAAATCAAGTTGTATATGAAAGAAGCAATCAGACATTAAGAGAAAGGAAATCTCCAGGTGATCCTGAGTGGATGCAAAAAATTGCAGTGCTGTGGGGGCATGCTTTTGGGCATTACTGTTTTTTATAGTGAGAGCAGTTTATATGAATAATTGTCAGTTATGGTAATTATACATGAACAGGTAGTCCCAAAAAGTTCAGGGTTATTCTGATGGTGTGCAACATTCAACAGTTAAACATGAGTAACTTTCAAGTAAAGATGTCTCAGCCCTTTTAATTGCATGGCAACAGCCACTTCTAACATCCTCTAGTTTTTGTACTGAAAAAAAAAAAAAGAGAAAAAAGACACATGAAAGGCAAAGTACATTTTTGTAAATATATATTCACTGTATTTCTTTTTCAATTTATCTGAAGAAAAATTAGAAAAATCTCATTAAAAAAAGGGGGGTGGGGGGAAGGAAAGAAACCTACTCGGCAGTTTTAGAGAGAGATTTAACAATATAATATTCTAGGAAAAGGAGAAATTTAGAGATAAATCTAGAGTTGTTCTCACCATTGGATTGTGATCCTCATAAGTTAAAGGAAGGTTAAGACCACTTCTTAACCTTACTTCTACAATTTGGAGTGGTATGACAAAGTTGAAGAAAGTTAAGGAAATTCACCTTATTGATTCAGAGAGAGTTTGTGGATGTGGAGCCAGTATTTTTCTTATATTCAGATCAAAAAAAGAAGAGAAGGGAAAAACAGGGAATAAAGTAGAAAGAAAAAAGAACATGCAAAAGAAGATGACGGCAGAAACCTAGGGTTCTTAAATGTTGTTCGAGAGTTAGCTCAAGTTGGCAGGTATCCTCTCTAGTCCCCCTGCTCTGCTCAGATGTGTCAGGACGTAGATTAAGTTCATAGAAATGAAGGGTCAAAAATTGTCCCTGTGGGCATCAGGCCAAGAGGTGGGATGGTGAAAGAGGCAATCATGATACTGTAATTTTGCCCTCATGGTATACTTCAAAACTTGAAACATTTCCTGATAGATGTTGTTTTAATATTACTCTAAAATTGTGTTTACTACCAATCAGAAATACACCTAATGGGCATAAAAAAAAAAAAAGTTAGTTAAACATTCTGTTAATAGTTCAGTCCTTTGTCTCAATATGACTTCATAGTTCACATGGTCTTCTGTGGGTTTAATTTAAGAATGCTTTTCTTTAAGACTATATTGCAAAAGGTTTGGCTATTTTCAGATTTTTTAAATCAGCTTAATAATAATACAATATTTAAAATGTACAAAAAAATGTATAGACATTAAATATTCAAGACATGCTTGAGGTCTGAGATTGACATCATTTACTATGTTTGTGTTGTACATACAGACACGCAATTAGAAAAAAAGACATGAATGTCTCCAGTCACCCAGAAATTGTGCCACATAACATTAACGTTAGAATTTTGGATCTCTGTCTCTGATTGTCTATTTGCACAGTGCTGTCTGTTTTATTTTGAGAAATATAATTTAAGTGTTTTTTTGAACAGGAAAATAACACCCCCCACACCTCACTCTAACTTTACGACATTGTAATCCATGTATGTTCAAGATGTTTACTAGTAGAGTGCTGATTTCTTCAGATTTTTGTTCCTTTTCACATTCTATGTCTTTTACTGTTATCTATTTCTCTTTTCATTTTTTTTCTTCTTTTCTTGTTTTTTGGGTTTTCCACTGTTTAATCACCTAGGAAACCAAACATTGATATCTTCACTCTATCACAGCATATTCTCCTCTCTTTGTTCAAGAGATTAAAAAGTGCTTAATAGTTTGATTTTCCTCATAGTTGTCTCTAAGCAATGTGTGTCCTTTCTGATACGGAGGTTTCTAGATCCTCTTCTAAATCTAAATGATGCAACTTTTTTTCTCCTTCCTCCTTTCCATATCAGTCCCCAGAATACTTCATAGCTGGTCATCCAACAGAATTAAAATCGTCACTAACAGTCATAAAGAAAGTGACAGAACACTGGTATTGTTTTTGCTGTATAAACTATCCTGTAGGATTTTTATGAACTATCATTGTATGTGGAGTTCAGCTATCACTTCATTATCAGAGATGGAGCTCTTGGCAACAGACAATAGACACCAGTATACACACTGAACTCTTTTGTTCTGCCTATTTATGCTGAAAGTGTATGGTTCCTCTCTGTATGTGAAAAGATGTAAGCTCTTGTGTGAATGCTCATCAATCAAATTAGACTTGCTACTGCATAGACTGTTCTATTTTACCTTAGAGACAAGTTTATCTTAGTACACAAACACAGTCCCAGGAAAGCCCCCTTGGTACCTAGCTATTGAGTTCATGTTTCCACAGCAATGCTAAGAATTTTTTGCCTTCATTTTGAAATTCCTTCTACTTCATCTTCCTTATGCTTCCTGGACACACTGCGGCTGATAAGATGCTATTTTTTCTTAGCTGCTGCAGGAAGTCTTCAGGAGAAGCTGGCTGGAGTAATACTGCCACTTGCTGAGGAGATCAGCTATGGGGCAGACGCGTTCTGCAGCGGAGCGGGGTATTGGACAGGCAGGGCTATTTTTTCTGTCATCGAGCCCACTCGAGGGAGCCGCCAAGACCCAGCAGTCCTTGCGAGGGAGGCTGACGAGGCGCAGGCAGAGCCAGCAGCACCCTCTCCCCGGCCGTTCATAAGCTGCCCCTAGGGAGCGCAGCGACCTGGACGGGCAAGCAGAGCGTGATGCAGCAGTTTGTGCAGGCAGGGTGAGCAGGAAGGGCAGAGTGTTCCCCCCCGCCCATACGAACACCTCCTCTAAGGGCGGTCTACCACTAGCTCAGCTGCAATGGTCTCCACCAGGCACAGTGTGCTCTCCAGGAAGTCTGTACACACCCAGACCAACTGCCCACTCAAAACTGCAGCAGTTCAGGTCTCCGGGTGCAGGGAGTGCCTGGGCCTGTTGCTACCACCTGAGGGGGACAAAGAGACTGTGTGCATGAGGTGCAAGCAGGTGGACGACCTGGTCTGCCTCATAGCAGAACTCAAGGATGATGTCAAGAGGTTGAGGGATATCAGGGAGTGTGAGTGGGAGATAGACTTGGGGAGTGACTCACTGCAGGGCCTGAAGGGTAGGTGCCAGGGTGAGACACCCCAAATGGGGTGGACCCCATGCCCTGTTGCTGTTGGGCAGAGGCAGGGGACCTAGGAGTTGAGGAGGAATGTAAACAGGTCCCTGCTCAACATTGCAGACCCCCTGCCCTCACCTTCCGGCCCCACCTTCCCAGATGCCCTTACACAACAGGTTTGAGGCCCTGGAGCTTGAGAGGCTGGTAGCTGAGGAAGAGGTGGAAAGTCTACCCAGGAGGATGCCTAGGGTGAGGAAATCAACTCCACGCCTCAGGACTGCCTCCACCAAGACAGAAAGAAGGGTGATTGTTGTGGGCGACTCCCTTCTCAGGGGAACAGAGGGCCCTACTTGTCGGCCTGACCCTACCCATAGGGAAGTCTGCTGCCTCCCTGGGGCCAGGGTCAGGGACAGTGCCAGAAAGCTTCCCAACCCCTCTAATTATTATACTCTTTTAATAGTCCAGGCTGGCAGTGATGACATTGAAGAGAGAAGCCTGAAGACCATCAAACAGGACTTCAGGGGACTGGGACAGTTAGTGGAGGGTGCGGGAGTACAGGTGGTGTTTTTGTCCATCTCTACGGTGGCAAGGAGGGGTACAGAGAGGACATGGAAAGCCCACCTGATAAACACGTGGCTCAGAGGATGGTGCCAACACAGAAATTTTGTTTTTTTTTGACCATGGGGCGCTTTACTCAGCACCCAGCCTGATGGCCACAGATGGGTCCCTATCTCTAAGGGGAAAATGGATCCTAGGCCAGGAGGTGGTGGGGCTCATTGAGAGGGCTTTAAACTAGGTGAGAAAGGGGACAGGGATGAAAAAAGGCTTGTTAGATCTGTGCCAGGGGTAACAATGGCAAGGCTGGGAGAGAAGGTAATGGCCCAACTGAAGTGCATTTAGAATAATGCATGCAGCATGGGTAACAAACAGGAGGAGCTGGAAGCCATCATGTGGCAGGCAGGCTATGACTTGGTTGCCATCACGGAAATGTGGTGGGACCCCTCTCATGAGTGGAGTGCTGCAACGTCTGGCTATGGCATGCAATGTCATCTGGAGCTCAATCTGGCTACTGCAGTCAAAGACAACAAAAAATGTTTTTACAAATACCTTAATGCAAAATGGAGGACTAAGGAGAATCTCCAGCCTTTACTGGGTGCGGGGGGGAGCTTATATACAAAAGATGAGGAAAGGTAGAGGTGATTAATGCCTTCTTTGCCTCAGTCTTTAGTGGCAAAACCAGTTGCTCCCTGGATACTCAGTACCGTGAACTGGTAGAAGGGGATGGGGAGCAGAATGTAGCCCTCAGTATCCATGAGGAAATGGTTGACGACCTGCTATGGCACTTGGATGTGCGCAAGTCGATGGGGCCAGATGTGATCCACCTGAGGATACTGAGAGAACTGTCAGAGGAGCTGGCCAAGCTGCTCACCATCATTTATCGGCAGTCCTGGCTATCGGGGGAGGTCCCAGTTGACTGGCGGCTAGCAAACATGACGCCTATCTACAAGAAGGGCCAGAGGGCAGACCTGGGAACTATAGGCCTTTCAGTTTGACCTCAGTGCCATGGAAGCAGATTATCTTGTGTGTCATCACGCAGCACTTACAGGGCAAGCAGGTGATCAGGCCCAGTCAGCATGGGTTTATGGAAGGCAGGTCCTGCTTGACGAACCTGATCTCCTTCTATGACAAAGTGACGCACTGGGTGGATGCGGGAAAGGCTGTGGATGTGGTCTACCTTGACTTCAGCAAGGCTTTGACACTGTTTTCCACAGCACTCTCCTCAAGAAACTGTCTGCTCATGGCTTGGACTGGCATACGCTTTGTTGGGTTAAAAACTGGCTGGATAGCCGGGCCCAAAGAGTCGTGGTGAATGGAGTCAAATCCAGCTGGAGGCCGGTCACTAGTGGTGTCCCCCAGGGCTCAGTACTGGGGCCAGTCCTCTTTAATATGTTTATTGATGATCTGGACGAGGGGATCGAGAGCACCCTCAGTAAGTTCACAGAGGAAACCAAGTTAGGTGCGTGTGTCGATCTGCTCAAGGGCAGGAAGGCTCTGAAGGAGGATCTGGATAGGCTGAGGTCAACTGTATGAAGTTCAACAAGGCCAAGTGCCAGGTCCTGCACTTGGGGTGCAATAACCCCAAGCAGAGCTACAGGCTGGGAGATGAGTGGTTGGAAAGCTGCCAGACAGAGAAGGACCTGGGAGTATTGGTGGATAGTCGGCTGAATATGAGCCAGCAGTGCACTCAGGTGGCCAAGAAGGCCAACAGCATCCTGGCTTGCATAAGAAGCAGTGTGGCCAGCAGGTCTAGGGAAGTGATTGTCCCCCAGTACTCGGCTCTGGTGAGGCCACACCTCAAGTAGTGTGTTCAGTTTTGGGTCCCTGGCTACGAGAAGGACATGGAGGTGCTCAAGCAAGTCCAGAGAAGGGTGATAGAGCTGGTGAGGGTTCTGGAGAACAAGTCCTATGAGGAGCGGCTGAGGGAGCTGGGTTTGTCCAGCCTGGAGAAAAGGAGGTTCAGGGGCGACCTTATCGCTCTTTATGAGTACATTAAAGGAGGCTGTAGAGAGGTGGGGGTTGGTCTATTCTCCCATGTGCCTGGTGACAGGATGAGGGGGAATGGGCTATAGTTACACCAGGGGTGTTTTAGGTTGGATATTAGGAAGAACCTCTTTACTGAGAGGGTTGTGAGGCATTCGAATGGGCTGCCCAGGAAAGTGGTGGAGTCACCATCCCTGGAGGTTTTTAAAAGATGTTTAGATGTTGAACTTAGCGATATAGTTTAGTGGAGGACTTCTCAGTGTTAGGTCAGAGGTTGGACTTGATGATCTTGAGGTCTCTTCCAACCTAGACAATTCTGTGATTCTGTGATTTTGGTCCTGTGTTTTCATTTAACATGATTACTTTGCAGGAGCATATGAAAATTTTAGCTATATAAAGACAGGGATAACAGGCAAAGAACACATTATTTGTACATGGACCTGTAAAGCTGGGGAGAAACTCTTAAAATAAGTGCAATTGTGTCTGTTTTGGGGGTGGGAGGTATGGACAACCAAAAACAACAGCAGCAACATTTTTGCTAGAGTCTAAAATTAGTGAGTCTAAAATTACTTTTAATTCTTTTTCTACCATGACATTTTCCTATAAATTCTATTATCTCAAGCATTAGAACAATATATGGGGAAACAATATATGGGGAAAATACTATTTAAATACAATCTACCTGAAACTGTGAAATACTTCAATACACGGGTTTCATCTTGTGCTTTTGAGGTCTGGTCAATGCTAAAGATAGATAAACAACATAGTAAATTCAAGTATCTAACTATGACTAATAAACAACATAGTAAAATCAAGTATCTAACTATGACTAATATTCAATCCTGCTATGCAGCCTCTTCACTATAATTGTTTTAGCCCAAGATTTTAGTTATGGTATGAGATACTTCCTTCAAAAATGTGTGAGAATTTCAGTGAGAGAGTCTTGGAGCTTCAGTTAGTTAGAAACTCTCTAGAGGCCCATCTAAACTTCAATTTCAGTTCTTTGTTATATATGCTAATATGATGTGAAGTCTGTTTAATTTTTGTTGCTGGTGCCTCATTGTAACTTTTTTTTTTTTTTTTAATAAGCACTTCATAATTCAGAGTCTTTTAGACTTTTTGCTGTTGATCCAGCCTACAAAAATACAAAAAGGCTGGATAAACAGATGCAAGCAGCATGTGAAATTGGGAGTGGTGGGAAAAGACACAATCATCCCCCTCTTAGGCTTTCTCCTGCCCCCAAATGAGAGTGTGCCCTAGGTGCTCCAAAAGCAGAGCTCCTCCTGTTTCTAAGCTGCACTTACATATGCAGCTGCCATAAAAAGAATTGTTATCACCAGCAGGGGTTATCAGGCACAGTGCTCAATGTGACTTGCACTGCAAAGCTTCTATAAGCACCCCTGGGCAACTGGGAGGGAGGGCAGGAGGATGTGCCAGAGGTCAGAGATTTGGCAAGGATTGCAAATGCCAATCTGCAGGGAAAATGAGGGTTTCATTTGCAGGATAGCTGATGTATACGCATGCGTACAAAAGATCTAGCCTGCAGCATATATTGCCACTGGGGAAAGATAACTGGTCTTTTGAAAGAGAACATCGCTTTGATTTTGGATCAAATTCCATATGGATTTGAAATCCTAAATATGATTTTTGCTAATTTATGGAGGCACACTGAAAAAACTCATGTCTCCAGCTCATTTAACCTTCTACAGACTTCTTTAAATGAATTTATCAAATATGACATGGTATCTAAATGCTTTTAAAACATTTTTAAAAGTTATGGCTCTAGCAAGCATGTTTTAAAGAGTGAGACTGGGAAATGAAGTTCTCCAAAGCTAGCAAATGGCAAAATTTAAATTCAGTGCAACCTGAGTTTTAACATTTAAACAAAACATCAGAAACTGTTTTGTTTGAGTCTTTCAGACTGAGTTCTACAGCCCTGGTAACAGAGAATCCTGGCAGCCTATGTTCTTCTCTGTGAGTGTCTGAAGGTGGTGGTGGAGGCTTTCAAGTAACCTCCAGCTATACTTTTAAAATGAATTTTATGCTTTCTTTCATGATATGATCACAGGCATTTTGTGAATAAGCTTTTTTTTTTTTTTTTGGTACAGTCACTACAGATGGACAAAAACAGCAGGTGGTTATTTATTTAAAATGAAAAAATATTTTGTAAAATATATGCAGAAAAAGATCAAGTACTGGCAACATCATTTTCCCCTTTTCCTAAAATTTCAATGTTTGATTTTCAAATTTAATGGCTTTCTAATGTGGATGCATTTTTAGAAATCTAATATCCTGTTGGAGATGTTTGACAAAAAATGTTGCTAGTGCAAACGTATTATCTCACATTGTGAAGTAAGATGAATTCTCTTTCTAGTCTGCAAAAGCACTTGTTCAGTAAGTTTGTCTCTCATTTTTAGTCTAAAATAGGAATACCGCTATCCTTTTTAAATACTCTAATTTTTTTTTTTAAATTGCTGTAAATGAAAAAATTATTTATGCTCTTGATTTTTGAATTGAGGTATGTTCTGCTTAATGAGAATGTATTGGGGGATCCATAGGATAACATTGTCTTTTTCAGACATTGCCTGGGAGGATTATTTTGGTTTGTTAATTTCCTTTTTGTTTCCTTTTGGACTGTTGTATTCTGTGAGGACATGTGTAGATGTATGGTTTTCTTTCCAAAGGGAGAGAAATGGACAAATTAGATTAAATTAATGGCTTTCCTTCATCCAGTTACAGTCTTTACATGAGAGTTGACTGATGTTTTGCCATTTTCACATCGTGTTACAGCTCTTGTCATTTGAATGAATTGTCAGCATTTTAATGTCTTGAATACTTTGTAAATAAAAGCATAGATACTCCCACCTTGTATATCTAATTATGATGGACTTATCCATTCTATCTTCCTTTAGTTTGTAATTTAACTAATTGCTAAAGAAGTTAAATATATGACCAATCAAAACACAAATAATTTAAAACAAATAAATGAGTTAATCTGTTGTGTTTCAGAGATTTCATTAGGTACATTGTACCCCAACACTTTTTTAAATGACTCTGGGAAAATTTCTGTAAGAGCATTCATCACTTTCTTCTCACTGAGGTGAGACTATCCTCCAACTCTGTGCTGTTCTGCTTCTCTGTCCTTGGGATAAAGGAGATCAAAATGAGAAGTGAGACTGTGGGAATAGGAGCTGTCATGCCCACTAACTGTTGGAAGAAGGGTTGCTGGATAAAAAGGGAAATTAGTGGGAGATAAGAGAGTCAGGGATGTATGCTGCAACTGGATTGTGTGGTCTGTGTGTAGGAGAGGAAGAAGGAACAAAGGAAAAATCAGAGAAAAAGAGAAGGGAGAAAATATAAATGTAAGGAAGATAAAATTTCCTCTTCCTTTCAAACTTGAGACTAATCCTGCTTAACTGGTTGTTTCTTCTCAGCTATTTTTGTTCTGTTTCCTGTTCCTTTTCCCTCTCCCCTTTCCCCTTGGTGAGTAGGGAAAGCATAGGGAAAAAGCAGTGTCATTTCCTTCAGTGACTCTAGGCCTTTCTAGATTGCTTCCATTTTAACATGTTGTGAAGTGCTCAGTAATGTTCTGGAATTGCCCATCTGTGTGTTTTTGATGTTGCTAGCAAATAGTTCTGATGAGATAAAAAAAAAAATGGAAATGGGGTGATATGAGTGGCTTTAATTCTGTCCTTAATTCACCACATTTCTTGTATGTGCAAATATATTTGTGCAAGTTGGTATATACATTATATATATATATATATATATATATATATAAATTTTTTTCTTTATTTTTTTTTTACATGTAAAAAGGTGGTGAAGAACTGGAACAAGTTGCCCAGAGGGGTTGTGGATGCCCCATCCCTGGAGGTGTTCAAGACCAGGCTGGATGGGGCCCTGAGCAACCTGACCTAGTGGGTAGTTTCCTTACCTTTGGCAGGGGATTTGGAATAAGATGAACTTTGAGGTCCCTTCCAACCCAGCTTCTTTGGTTCTATAAGCATTCTTATTCTCTTTTCTTGTGCATTTTTTTTTCCTTCTTTTTGTCAGTGCGGAGTGAGTTTAAAATGCTGTTGAATCTGAATAGTACTGCATCAGGCTTAGCTGAAGCAGATGACTACAAAAGACAATTAGGCAATGGAGACTTAACCCTGAAATATTAAATGAAGTGTGCCTCTTTAATCTCCTTTGAAAAAGGTATGTTTTTCAGGTGAAGATAAAGTATGTTATATAGGGTAGAAGACACGCCATTCAATTTAATGATCTATAATTAGTAAGCAAATGATGTTTAACTAGCAATTTCAGCCTTTTTAATAACTGAGTCAACAATGTGAACAAGTCAGATATAACTGTTTTTCATTTTGTCCCTATTTCTATTGTTTTCAGTCTTTGGATCTGTGTAGACTCATGCTGTGGATCTGCCCTACTTTAGCAGTCAGCTGGTTGATTTTTTTTCTTCCACATCTTTGATTGTACCACCATAAAAATGAAAGGAGCTTCATCAGTTTTCAGTTTTGGACTAGGGACTTTTCCTAGTTCTCAAGCCTGAATGAATATTTAAGCAACTCATAATATAACAATTGTTATTCTCAGGGAAAAAATAAAAAGAAATACGCTATTGAACATAACAGTAGCGTGATGAAAAGGTAATGGCACCTCTGCAGAATAGAATAAAATCAAATCCTGATTGTTTTGGTCCATTTGAATTGCCAGCAACTCATACTGTAATATCTGCATAAATTAGAAAAGTTTTCTCTGTTCAAATTCCTGTGGGGTTGCTGTCTTTGGCTTCTGTCTACTTAATTCAGCTCAGCTAGTGAATGCTTTTGGATAATGTAATGATATTTCCATTAAAGAATTCAAAGTTGGTGAGAAGAGAGGTGTCAAACTGCTATTATTCAATCAAGATGATTTTCATTGATAAACTTTTAGTTTGGCATATTCCTTCAGCACTGTAAGGGATGTTAGTGACTAAACTGAGCTCTATGATCCAAGGGCAAAGCTGTTTGCCCAGGGTACCAGCAGGTAGGGTAAGCTGTAATTCAGGCTACAGCAAAGGAAGCTTCCAATGCTGGTGGCTGACCAAGAAGACAGGCATGTCAGTGACTGCACTGGCTTTTGAGAAGAAGTTAGGCATAGAAGGGAAAGAGGAAAGATTTAACGTTGGTTATTTCTTTCTGCAAGAAAGTAAGCTGGGTCATAGGATAAATAAGGATTCATGAAGTTATGGTCTTAGTCTGCTCTTGGTTCAGCATGTCCTGCTCTTCCTTTTTTTCACTTATATATCTAGTGCATATATACATTCTCTCCAGTAAGACTGCTAAACATTTAGTCTAGCTATCGATTTACTGAGTCTAATTCTCTCATTAGAGAACTGCCATTTTGTGTTTGTCTTGATTAAATGAAAGATATGTTAGCATGAGGAAGCTCACTATCTCTAAAATGGTGATGATAATTGCCATTATTTCTGAGCAATGGAATATCATTAACATAAAAAAGATTAAATCCCTCTGATAAACGTAGTGTAGTGTAGTTGAAACAAGTAGTTTCAAGTTGACACCAAAAAGAAATAAGGTAGAACAATCTGGAGTGCTGATTCACTAATTAGTTTGTCCATTTTATGTGATACAAGGGCTTAAGTAGATTAAAAGAAAAAAAAAAAAAAAGGTGTTAAAGTATTTGTAACCACCCTTTGTAAAATTACCGCTGAAAACAAGTGTAGGTACCTCAGAGTTCACAGAAATCCTATCAGTCCATTTGGATGACCTTGAAGTGCTCTCATCCTGACACCAGTCAGATTTCTTGGGGAGTAGGGAAGCAAGGAGCTGGAGGGGAAGCACTGGAACATGCATAAGAAAGAAGAAGAAGAAAAAAAAAGAAAAAGATTATTTTCTGGAGAGTTTGAGTTATAAGATTAGATTATAGCTAGCAGAATCAAGGGCACGTAGGCATGGCACATGATGATTATGATTTATGGGAGCATTATAAAGGAAGAAAATCAATATATATTCTAAAAGTTCTGTTTTGCTCAGATTAATCTAAACCCCCCTCCTTGGGTTCATGATGACAGAGGAAGGCTGTGTTGATAAGAACTTTTCCTTTTTCCCTCCAATAATAGTTTCAATGACTGTTAATGTAAAATCCAGCTTCAGAAAATGTACCTCTTGTAGCCTTTTATTTTTTAAAAAAAGCCAGTAAGTATGATTTGCAGTAGATATCTTACATATAAGGTCAAATATGACATTAGATATGCATCTGTATTAGTAAACAAAATGACAATGTATAATGAAATTTATGTTACAAGGATATGAAAACAAAATGTTAAATCTGTCTGTAAAAATATTCTACTCTTCAGCTCTTTCAGTTACTTTTTCTGATGCCTGTAGCAAAGTGGCATCTTCAGCTGAAGTTCTATAATATCATTATTTTTATAATTTAATGCATTATATATCCAATCAGATGTTTGTATCCAGCTGAAAATGTATCATAACTTTTCATCTAATGAATGCTGTATGTTGGTTTGATTTTTTTTTCCTGTGGTTGACATATATCAAAAATATTTGATAGTCTTTGCTATTATTATATATATATACACATTAATGATTTAACCTATTTAACAATATTACATCTAATATTTCTAGATATTGTAGAATTGAAAAATACACTGTTAAGTTAAAGAGTCATATAGTCAAATGCCTACCTTCGTCTCCCCAGTCCTATGAACATCATAAAAACAACAGACAATATTCAGGACTAGGATAGATAAAACCACAATTAAGGCTCTTCTGTTACATAAAGTCTACAGTGCTTTTTGACTAGAAATGGTAAATACAGTATATACATTTTCTTAAGTGTCTCTGTAGCTCTTGCTGGTATTTTGTCATTTTAAAATACTACCTTCCAAATTATTTTTGTTTTTGTTTTTCCACTCCATATTTAGTTAAGAGGTTTAAGATTTGAACATCCTTTCAGATTCTCAGTGTCTTCAAAATTAACTCCTACTCCTCAGAATGGCAACAAGTATAATTGCAAACTACAGAAATGTAATTACTGCACTGCAGAATATTAACAAAAATATGAACTATAAAATATCCATAGTAACCTTTCTTTGCCACTGAAAATAGCATTTCTGTATGTTTGTATTTATGCATAGTATTTTAAAATGTCTACACGTAAAGATTTCTATTTAGAGATACTTATAAACGGCACTGAAACCTGTCTTAGAGTAAAAATGAAGGTAAATAATGAAAAAAGTTCGATGAGCTAAGATATTGGGAAGCTGTCAGTAGAAACGAATGCTTTCTAAGTATCAGTCAGTAGAATACAGTACCAGTATTGTAATATCAGTCAGTAGAATTACAATACCTCTGTAGAATAGAGAAATAGTAGCCTATTTATATATTCCAGCTATGTTCTTACTATAACCTATGTCTGAAGCCAATGATAATATGTGGAATAGAAACTGGGGGTCTACGTTGCCAGTCCAATCGTAGAACATCACAATGTTTAGATAGACTTTGATTTTGTTCATAAAAGTTACTTAGATCCTAACTCTTAAAATTAAATCTCACTTCTTCTCATTTAACAAAATTGTTTCTTAAGAGCTCATATATACCTTTAAAATTAAACTAAACTTTATGAGTAGGACAGGTTAAGGTTGAAAAGGGTATGATAATAATATTAAGGTGAGAAGAAGGGACAGTTTATGGCATAATGTAACTCCAGACAGACACTGCAGCTATTAACAGATGCCTAGAAGCAAAATTAGTATAGAAGACACATATTTCCAAATAAATGTGTAGCTCAATTCACAGCAGACATCATGAAGAAGAGGCAAAATATAAAAGCTAAACACTGATGTGTACCTTTCTTGAACTTAATCCACAGTAGAAACATACTTCGTATGTGAGCATGGAAGGTAAGTCACAACCCCAGTTAATAACCAATCTTTGGAGTCTTGTACAAGGTAAGAATATCTAGAGTAGTACTTTCTTGTTTTGATCATGGAATGGCAGGTGATACAAATATGTTGCATCATTACAAGCTTCTACCAGATAGTTTCCTGTTCAACAGATTGTGTTTCTCTTCAAAACAAAGAGAAATATTGTTCCTATAAAAAGTAGGAAACTGTGAGAAGATGTAAATATATCTGTACAGTAATTCAGGCAGGTTCTATTCAAAGCTCAGTTCTGATGATGGCAGTACTTCCATCATGCAAAGAAGCATAATCCTAAAAATTTATGAGGAAGGGATAGATCGTTATTTTAAGAGATGCTTCTGAGAGTCATTGTCTCCCTTAGAAAATAATTGCATTTTTGTCTTAAGTGTAATTTTTTCAGTTGTTCTAAGTTGCAGGTGATTTGTCATGGTTTTGCTGTTGTTTTAAATCATACTTACAAATTTTAATAAGCTTCCTTATCTTTTCAGTTTTCTTTTTTCTTTTTTTTTTTTTTTTTTTGTCATTTCACAAATGACAAAAACCATCAAATTTGTCATTGTTAAAGGATATATGTATTGTGAAAGGGTAAAAGAGCTATTTTCAACTGTAACATAGAAAAAACAATCCATCCTCTGGGAACATGCTTCAACATTTCCATGCATTTGAGATTGACAAATTAAAAAAGTCTCTTGCAGTTTTTGAATACTGTTGCCAAATAAGGAAGAATGAATTAAATCATCTGTTATTCAGTCTTCAAGATCAAGCAGTTAACATATTCAGAGTTTATTGTGTTATCTCATGCTATAGTACGAACTCAGCAATTATATTAAAGGAAGTCCATTCTGATTATCTCGTAATCCAGTAGCAAACTAGCATTTCTCCTACTGAATTTTACCATCAGAAGCTCAAAGTACGTAAGTATTCTCAAGTTTTAGATCATTCAAAGCACATTTCACAAAATTAGAGTAACTTATTTATCTTTAGTAAAGCACATCTTATATTTTCAATATTATTAAATCAGATTCATTGATAAATTGAAAATAATCAGCTAAACAATTAGTTATTCTGTTTTGAACTCTGGAATAAGAAGAAACATTAAAAACAAATAAACAAACAAAACCCCACCACTAGATGTTTCCACTTGTTAAAGAATAACCAGATAAAATCATGACCAATATCAGTCATCAGTCCTACCACTATACAGTGATTTACTGAAGACACAGCAGTGTCAAGTATGACTACAGCTATTAGTTTCATCCTCCAAGCACAACTGAAGACACAGAGAAAGGAATTGAGAATTTAAGACCAAGAATGTGTTACTGGAATACTGAAATATTAGGTAAAAAAAAAAAGGGGGGGGGGGGGGAAGAGTGCTAAAAAGACCTAGATTTACATTTCTAGCTCTCTGAAGAATCTAATTTCTTAGAGTTAACTTGGAATACGAGAGAAAATAAGTTTAACTACAAAGTGTTCTGCTGTTGAACTTGATCTGGTTTTCTTTTTTTTTTTTTTTTTTTCCATCTTGAAACTAGTATTGCTACAGACAGCAGATAATACAGTACTGAATTCAGAACTGCTTTCATGCCCTGCCACATTTATCACTGTACTTTGATAGGTGCCTTTTCAGATAAGCCTTGGAAAATGTGAATAAAAAATTGCTTTAGAATCATATTACCAACTCTGGTGAAATGAAGACCTTAGTAAACCTTTAGATTTGTAGACTATAAAGAGTCACTACTGTTCTAATCTTTATATTAGTCCTGTATTTTCTCTTTACTGTGTAGATGATACTGTGTTTCTTCTTTCTTTTCAATTGTCTTCCTGTACATTAAGACAATATGAAAGAGAACACTTTAGTCCTATGTAATTAGTTTTTCAGTACCAGTTTGCATAAATTGTGTGCTGAATATTTCATTTGGTGCAATAATAAGGGCAGACAATGACATTTAAAACAACAACAAAACACCCGATTGCATAAGTTATGTTTTTTGAATATCAGAGAAGTTGACCTACATTGAGAATGTGCGTAATGCTTGTGAGAGATGCTGGAATAAGATTCTTTGGTACCACAGCTGCTTTTTGCCAAAGAGCAACCATGGTTAATTACAAGCAAACTGCATCAGAAGAAGCAGAGGTGGCCTTCTAGTGTCACTGAAAGCTTCTTTAGTTATGTTCCAGTATCAGGGAGTATTTGCAAGATCAATCTTATGTCTGACCTGTTTGTTCAGAGAATGCTTTTGGTTGTCAAGGCATCAGCTTAAATTAAAATATTTTTTTTTTTTCACTCCCTTTAATGTGCATTGCTATATCAGCATCTGTATTACAGGTAAGTGCAGAATAAAAAAAAGAACAAAAATAGAGAAAATGAAGAGTGTTTTGTTTCCTCACTGAAACTAAGGTAGAATGCCAACAATGATGACTTCATTTGCTATACTTTATTGATGACATCTCAGTATTGCTGATGTGGGAGGGATCTGGATATAATGACCCTGCTGAAGTTGGATGTGGCTTTGTTTCTGCTTTGTATTTACATAAAGAACATGTAACTTTTTGGCTGCTAATGGGAGCAGAAAAGCAACAGAGGCCTGAGTGACTGGCATACTCCCACTAGTCACCCTGCATCATTTTACTCTGAAGTGTTATATTACTGGGGAAGATATCCTTGAGGAGAAAAAATACATTGCACCTGGTGAGTTAGCACATGGGTTAAAAATCATATCACAGTTTCCACATAAGCAGAAGATATTGCCAGGGTTCTGGCCAACATTACCTACAAATAAAGGAAGCAGCGCCAGATTGTGTACAAGCTATTGCAGAGTATACTGTATTATGACAGTTGCTTTTATGACCCTAATCATTGTTTTACTAGATATAAAAGGTATAAGTGCATATGCACAGAATAATATTTTATGTACTAAGCAGGGGGATTGGGACTAGATGATCTTTGAGGTCCCTTCCAACCCAAGCCATTCTATGATTCTGACAACAGTGTTGTAAAATTGGTATTTTCTTATTTGTTTTCCTTCATTACATGTTGGGAGCAAAGTAAGGTGTCATATTTTGCTTTTCTGTGATACCTTACCTTAAAAATGCTGTGGATAACAAAGACAAAAGGCTAACTCATGCAAGGTCCATTGTGAGCTTTGAAAACCATAAATGCAATTAGGCAGGCCAGATGTAGGTGTTTTCAAAGTTAGTTAAACCAACTCTTCTAGTGTGAGGCAGAGCTCATAAAGAGAGACCCAACAGCATAGAGAAGTTGTCAGTGGAAGGTGTTTGTGTGACAGATCCCCAGGAACCTCTCACTGGCTCAGACGGGGCAGTTGGGGAACAGTGGTGTTGATGCAACCCTATACTGCACGAGCACATGTTGTAGGGACTCATGTGCTGCACAAGTTTTTGCATGAAAGAACTGGAATTAGATGCTTAAAATGTACTACTCTGTATAACTGTTTATTTGGTTCTCTCCTACTTTTTCATCCACTCCCTTTCCTTTTAATTTGCCTTGTGTTGTAGAAATTCTGTCTGACTAAGCATAGTGTTCTCTCCAAAGTAAAGCAGTCCACTGTGCGCCCAAACAAGGATATCATAGTGTGCTTCTATTTGACACCTATAATGGCTAATTCCTACATAAGGCTTAACCCAGTAAGACACCAAACCACTTGAGAAATACAGCAAATGTTTTCAATGCTTAGTAGCTCAGCAAAAGTTTAAGATAATCCTCAACTACTGTTCTACTTTTCTACTGTTTTATATAAAGAAATACGCCTGGCATATACATGTGTATTCATTTTTTCTTTAAGATTAGGTTTGTTGATCTTAAATATCAAATATCAGCTTTTGCGAAGACTAGAAAAGTTATATCTGGATGTTCTGATTAATGTGTAAGCACACAGGTAGAGCTTTGACATATTTGTGAACCTCTTAACAACCAGATGTTATTGGTGGACAGCTTGAAATTGGCATTTTTCAGTGGCATTTAAGGCAGATATTTTATAGTCACATTAAAACATTTTGGAAACTTTGATCCTTTGACATTTGTTAACTAATATCAAACAAATAGATATGCTTTCTTGTGCATGTTCTGATCTTTTTCTATCTGTACAGCTTTTTTCAAAGGGTTTCATTTACACATTTGCTTTCCAGAAGTGGTACCCACATAAGTGGTATCACATAATTGGAGTTCTATAAAGATCAGCAATAGGTTTATTTAATTTCATTCTTTGTGTTAATTGGCTTCTTGGCAAATGATGTATTTCTAACATGTCTATGTATTCGAATGTTGATAGTCTTCTGTTTACCTCAAATAATGTTCTTGTACTCTTCAGTACTTTTTTGTTCCTCTAAAATGTGTGACCTTATTGCTTATAATCACTTTTTTTTTTTTTTTTTTTTCAGTTTTAAGAAATATAAACTATTTTGCCCAATGTGGAGTGCACTCCTTGTGCATTCCTTGATTGTAACAATAAGGTATGTGGAAGACTCCAGAATATCTTAGCAGTTCCAGCTGCGTGCTACTTCAGAGGATGAATTATTAAAACAAAGTACTTTGTTAAGAAATCAAACAAAAATATGCTTACTGTTGGCTCTTTATTAAACCATGTATCTTGATTATACCTCAGTGATGTTAGTTTCTATCTGGCATAGTTTAGAAATGTTAATTGCACTTTATTAGTTTCCTAAGATAATATTGAACGTAAAACTAATCCTGTTGATTGACTATCATAACAAGTGTATTAAAAAATGAATTGGGGACTTTTCCACCTAACATGACAAACATTACACCATTCAGGTTTATGGATTGCTGAATTTTAAAGACAAATCGCTTTGTCTTTTCAATTCAAGTAAAGCCTAAATGAAACCCAATACCTTTATAGTTGAAGATTTCACGGTGCCCAAATATGGAAAACTGTTATCTTCAAGCTGTAAAGTTTCAAAACTTTCCAGTGGGCAAACATGAACTTGAATGGGTCTTTATCTTACCCTATGAACATGTTTATACATGTTAACCTGCTGGCAAATGATCTATATGACTTTTGTTTCAGCCTGAGGAACTCCTTCAATCTATCATACTTAAATTATCATGTATATATTCAAGGCTCAATAAATCACCATGTTTGTGTGTTGTTTTGTTTTGTTTTATATTCAGAGCTTGTTAATTTTGCTTAAAATTCACTTTTGTGGTTTAACAAATAATGCTTCAAAAATATTCTTCTGCTGCTCTGGGCTTGGTATCTTTTCTGTCTGTATAGAAGATCCCTTCCTCACCTGAAGGAGCCTCTTCAAAGAATATTAAGGCAAAGATTCTCTGTTTATATTGGCCGGACTCCTGTGAATCGTTCTTAGCTTAAAGCAGAAACAAGTTCATCTGGCTCCTATGTCTTTTTGAAATGCTGTGTGGTACTTAAACAGTTGATCTCAGTGAGACTCCCTCCATCTCAAGGGACACTAAGATGGTGAATTGTCTTGATATATGGCTGTCTCTTCTCAAACTGGTTGGCAAAAGATCAGGACAAAATAGAAAGCTTCCATGCCAGTCAGTATATTTATTTCTTCTTTGTATGATAAAACCTATATAGTAAAACAAAACAAAACAACACTTTTAACTGAAAAGCTAGTGTATCTATGAAGATTGATAGTTCTTTATTTTTATGTGATAAGAATTATAACTGTAATTATAACCAAAAATTAAGGTCTCTAACCTTAGCCCTACAGCCGGTCCTCGTTCTGCCAAGGATCCCTAAAGAACCTGCCTGTCCTCCAGCATCAGGTGACACATGGTCTTGGAGCAAAGAGTACTTCCATCAACACAGAATCACGGTGACAACTATAATATCATTTCTGCCAGAGTTTGGGGCAGAAGCTTTTTGAATATAAGTAATGAATAGTACTAGTGGAATTTCTCTCTAAACTCTTTTCCTTTTTTCTTTAAATACTGCCTTGCAGTAATGAAATGCAACATTTTTTTTATTATTATTACTGAAATACATCAAGTAATTGCAGTACTTTTTATATTTCGTAGTTATGCACTTATAGTGATAGTTCAGAACAAATATCAACTCCTGTTTTTCCTACCAAAAGTTTATCATATTTGTATAATGAAAAATGATGTTTACAATAGTGTGCTGCATAGCATTTTTCAACGCTTTTAATTTCAGCTCCTTTTTTGGATGTTACATAGACCACATTCTTCTTGACCTTTCAGTAAGTGTAAATACACATTTTACCAGTGGACATTCTGAATGTTCAAACATCTGTATTTTGCACAATGCAGAATGACTGAAGTATCAGGTGTTCCGTTGTATGAGGTTTGTATAATTGTTTCCATATGGCATATGGTACAAAGCTGTTGCAACTAGGCTGATAAACTTACTGATTTTATTCCAGATGGCCCAATTTGTGTATCCGCATTAATATTAAAAATGCAAGTGTTTTCTTTGAGAAATCAGCTGAACAGTATCCTGGGAGCTAGAAACATCTCTTCTGGGCTGATTTTCCTGCTGCAGTTCTCTTTCTGACTCAAACCCATTTTTTTATTTTATTTTTTTTTCATGTGCTCCCCTGCAGTGTATATGCTAGGGAACTGTTTGTGATCAGATTTTAGAACAAGAAATTTACATACAGTTTACATACAGATTTTTAAGTAAAGTTGTGTTTTAGATAAGTTTAGCCCACTTTATTTCTAGCCAAAAGGAAATATAAGGCTGAATAAATATTTAAGTGAATTCAGCTCGAGTCTATAGAAAACAGATGTAAATTACTAAGACAAATTGCCTTTGTATTAAACTTTTCTTGCACAAAAATCTTCCAAGTAGCTCATTAAAAATGTCTTGTGGATAAATTTTCTGTTAAAACCAATATCCCTTAGAGAGAAGCTAAAGTAGTAAGTACTTGAAAAGTTTCTGGTTTCATTGTCAAGTAAAAGCTTCATTCCCAGAATAAGTGCTTGTATTTTGATTTTTTTTTTTTTTAATATTTATTTAGTATGCTACAAGAAAAATACTGTTTATTGAACTGCTGTGTATTCTTTAGAAGCACATGAGGATATTGTTTGGCTCTTTCAAACTTACAGAATGTCTCCCTAACTAAAACAAGGATGCAAAACAGATATTGAAATAATGCCCATAATAAAGGTGAAAATATCTGGATATTTTTTAGTAGTAATTAGTGTCAGCAGGCTGTTCTCATGACTATCCTGGTTCATCTCTTCTACAGACAAAATATTTTAAGAGCATTATTACCCCGGACTTAAAACAGCGAATATATACAGACTTCTTTCAATACATGTTTCTGTGAATTTCCCAGTGCTCTGCCCTGCAGGCTTTTTGGAAATAAGACTCATCCTATTTGTGCTCACAGACACCATTAATACTTAATTTAATTTAATTTAATTTGAATACCTATATGTAATCATTCCTTTACACACCTCGGTTAGAAAAAATATATTTCTTATTGCAAACTATTTTCAAAAATGGCCTGCAATGCATTTTTGGAAGTTAAGCTCAACAAGACTTTCTTCTACTGTCCACTAAATTTCCCTGAAAAAGAGTTTCAGACAAGTGAGTGGAGGCTGGAAGCGATTAATGTCAGCTGGAAAACTTCTGACAAAATATTTCTGCATCAGGAAATGTATGTGTTTGTAGAATAGGACTTTTAACCACCAGAGAAGTCAGTAAATTTTTGCACATGGTTGCTTAGTTTGTTCCTTTCTGTATTTCAACACTCGTTTATGAAGTCTTGTTGAAGCCTTAACCTGTAGGAAACAACAGCTCCAGTTCGTTATGCCTACTAGCTCTGTTTGAGCAGCTAGCAGTCTTTTGGGGACATAATTGTTATTCTCTGAACTTTTAGGTTCTTCCAGTATAGATTCCAGCACAGCCAGTGCAGCCTATATTGACCTTTGCAATTTTTATTTTTATTTTTATTTTTATTTTTATTTTTATTTTTATTTTTATTTTTATTTTTATTTTTATTTTTATTTTTATTTTTATTTTTATTTTTATTTATTTTTATTTTTATTTTTATTTTTATTTTTTATTTTTTGTAAGCAATTACTTAGAGACTGATTCTGCATCTGTTAAGAAAATTATAACCATTATAACCATTGGTCCTACATAAAAATCATCTATCAAATATGGTGAGAAGGGTAAATGCAGGTCACTATGAGGTCTAACTCACATTGTTGCTTTTTACAGGAAAGGAGCTGATGTAATTTACATCATGGTTAAATGAAAATGTAAGGTCAAAATGATGCAAAAATACCAAATGAGAAGGCTCCAAAAAAAAACAATGTTGGAAAAAAGTATTCTCATATTCCTATTAGCTCTAAATTACCAGAACCTTAGAGACAACTAGCTATATCTTCCCATTTCAGTGGAAAAGGAAATGTTCTTCCATGTTGACACACCACTAAGAAAGGAAGAAAAAAGAAATCTTCTGGAGTTGCTAGTCTTTTGAATACAATTAAATATTATCAATTCTGCTTTTTATTGGAAATATGAAACTTGAATGTTTTCTCCTAGTTGATACAAAATAGATTATTACATCAAGATACTGAAAGGCATTCTATTTGTGTTATTACTCCTGCTTAATATTACATGTACAGAATTTGCTAACTACCAGTTAGGTTCACCAAAGCTGTCAACATTAACCCCTGAATGTATCAGAAGAGATAAGGATAAATTGCAGACAAATAAGGAGAGCAGCTTTCTAATAATCTTTCAGAGTGAAACAGTAGGCTAGATAATCTGTTGAATGCATTAGCATATACTTATGATGTGAATATAGAAGACTGAGAAGTAGAAAGCATGTGAAAGACAAAGAGTTTATGTTAAAATAGTGTAGGTGGTATAGGTAGGTGACTTGTGGTGACATTAAGATACAGTGAGGTGATTTTAAAAATGCCAGTGCAAACCTAAAAGACATCTGATTTAAATTTCTGATGTTTCAGTTTTCTAACTCTCTTGAGAAGAGATGAAGCTAGGCTTGTGTTTTTTATTATGCTGTGCAATCAAATAAAGTAATGATATTTAGAGGAGCAGTATTTGAAATCTTGATGTTTGATATTGGTCAAAAAGCCTTAGAAGCAACTGATTTGACAGTTTTATTTCTTTTCAGAGAGTTTCATGCATCTCTCTAAATTGCTTGTAATATAATCAGAAAGCACTGACCCATAATCTAAAAAAAAAAAATAACATAAATAATACATTCCAGCTTAGTGAACCTTGTACTGGAGAGAAGCTGTAGTGATAATATATGAATTATCTTATTCTGTCCTCTCCATTACCCTGTCTGTAGATGTGGCAAGATACTATAGTTCTTCACAACTCCAAAGCACTAGCTACATTTATGGATACAGATGTCCTTAGAGTTTCAGAGTTTCAACTATTTCCCTCATTCACCAAACCAGTAAGCATTCATCATATATATATATATATATATATATATATATTAATTTAAATAAAAGCATAAAATTTACAGACTGGTGTGGAACAGCATTTGTGAAGATAGAGTTGTAAAGATCCGCTTTCATCGGTGTTACTTATTTCATTCAATGAAATGTTTTCTTGTTAATGAAAACCATTAGAATAACTCCATATAGCGTAAAAGTCTACTTTCTGATGTTCATTTAGTTTTCTCATCGTTTCTCAGTTTAATACTGTTCGGATTTCAGTATGACTTCTGCAAGGCTAATCTCAATGTGTGATAGTGTAATGAAGAATCTAGAAAAAAAAATCCAGATATAACAAATTACTTATTAATTTCATTACTATTGTATCATGAAAATATTATTTCAAAATAAGAAAGCACTGAAAATATTATTGATCTTTCATGCCAAAATGAATACTTTTTAGAACAATCTATTGCCCCCACCCCCTGCACTGTGTGTACTGAAAAGTACAAGGTACATTATTTCTATTGTACTTCTGCACAAAGTGTTTGCCCTAGAAAAAAATGTCATTCCTGTGTGAAATAACTGTAATTACTTAAAAAGTTAAGCTCTCACAAAGCTTTGAAGTGTTTAAAAAAAAAAAAAAAGTATGTTTTTTTTTTCAGTTTTAACCAAAAAAATTAATAAAACTTTCAAAGATATACAGAACAGTAATTAATTACAGTGCCTCTGGGTTTTTTAAAATACTGTAATTTTCTAATTACAGAGCTTCCAAAGTTATAAATTCTGATTCGCTCTCAGATACATGCATATAACTTTGCTAAGGTTAAGAGAGGTAATACATAACTTTGGGAGAGGGAAAACATATCCTAAAAGACTTTTATGTCGCACACATAACAGATAATAATGTATAATAGAATCAAAAATATATTCATTTTTATGGTAGACATTGGAATGAAGTATTACATGCTCTCTGTCTAGACTTTGGAAAAATCTCTAGTGAATACATTTGAGGAAGGAAGAAGAAAAGGACAAGGAGGATTGAAATATGATCACCCATCCAAAATTGATTAAGCATATCAGTCTGAAATATTACTGAGTACCTGAGCCTAGTTAAGTCATGTATAATTGTTCAGTTGTTTGAAAAGAGGAAATGTTTACGTTTTCAGCATCTGTTAATCAATAACAAATACTGAAGTATGTGCCTCATATTGAGGTTCCTTTCATAAGGCGTAATTAGTGTAAGTATAATAGAGTAGGAGCCAAAAGCAGCCACAAAGAAAGTGTAGAAAATTTCAGCTTCTGCTAGAGGACCCTAAAAAACAGTAGAAAATATGATGTCTCCTGCATAAGCAGAGGATACCTTGTATCTGTGGGATTTTGGTATACCTAGATCTCAGGTGATACTAATGTCATGAGCAAGACTGTGTGCATGTAGGTGGGGAGACAATTGCTCAAAACCTCTATCCATCTTTTTAGGTGACATGCCAACTGCTTTCTGCAGAATTGAGTCATGGAGGTGTATTATGAAAATATGTTTTGGATCAAGCTCCTTAGAGAGGGAGAACAGTTTTTAATTCAGGAATCCCAGCACGATTTAGACATAAATTAGTGTAATATGCATAAAAGCAGTGTTTTGGGCATCCAACAACAGAATGTAGAGTTTAAAAGCATGAATGATGCAACATGATCTCACCATATGACAGAGTTTGATTGTGTGGTGACTCCTGCTGTTTTGAAGCTTTTTAAGGAATCCATCAGCAGTCTTACATCTTAAAAAAAAAAAAATATTTTAAAAAAAAGTCTTGAAAACAAACAAACAAAAAAAAAACGAGTGTACTTAATTATGAGATGTTTACCAAATCTGGTGTTTTGTTAAATGTTTATGTACATATACTTCTTACATGCTATCGGGATCTCGGCCTGTGGTGGTACTTGTGGAGTAGCTGCATTTTAAAAGTTTATAAACAGCTGTCAACTCTGTGATACCAAAACCACTAATTACCCAACAAAGAATGGATGTTGCTAACTCCAGTATAAATGAATGAAACTGCTTTGCTGGTAATTTAAATGTTCATTATCTGATTCTTAAAATTAGAAAACACTTATCCAGTCATGCTTGATTTGATTCACTGCTGTGTTTCAAGTAAGGAACTGCAGTATATGAAGTTCTATAAACTGCCAAAATGAGCAAAAAGCACTAAGGAAATTAAATATGTTCCGTGAAAAATGTTCATTTATTGTTCATCAACAGAGGTAAAACTCATTGCTACACAAGCTGGTTCAACTTTTTACAAATCTGTCTATCATATATCCTTCTTTGATTCTCTTAGAAGTCATTTTTGGTTAAAGTGTGGTGTCTCAGTACATCAGTACAAATAAAATTCCACAGGACAGAGATAATATCCAATTACTTGTTTGGCTGAAAATAATTTCTGTTAACATTGAAAAAAAAGGAATAAGAAACACCACATCATCTTTAATAAATCTTACAATATTACAATGAATCTTGGAATGCTACGAACCAGCTTTTACTGCATGCTTTTCTATTAAGGCAGAAAATTGTGTTGGGGAAAAAGATACCCATCCTGTTTCTGCTCCATTGCAATGGTTTCACAGATGATGCTTTGCTTTGAATTTGCACTGGAAAAAAAAAAATCTTTAAAAATCGAATGCATATGAATTCTGACATAGTATAATAATCAAAAGTCAGTTTGGTTACATATGTATGTATGTTCAAGAGGAGCCTGGTATCTTCTAAATTACTGTTCTTAGGCATTTTTACTTCTTACCAACATCACTGATTGCTTTGCATATCATTCAAGGAGTACAAGTGTATTCTTTGAGTATAAGAATACGTGTAAATTACATTTTTCCTCCTTCGCTATTACCATCACCTTCAAAACAGTTTCCTGGTTTACCAGTCCTGTTCTTGTTACAGTCTCTATCACAGAAATAAGAATGGAATTTTAATGCCAGTGCAGGCTGTGAAAGCAGTAATTGGGTGTGTGACTAAGCTATTGGAATGTGATGTATTAGGTCCAGAATGTACTTATGAGTTCTCCAAACTATATCATAAAAGATGTATGGCAACCAAACTGGCAACGTTGAATAAGGTGCAACATTAGATTTGACTGTTGGTAGTGGGTAACTAGGAAATTCATTCTGAGGATGAGAAAGGTTTCCTTGAACGCTTCCTCTTCTATTTTCCACCCACAAATTATATTACACAAACAATTGTATTCACTAGCAGGTCTCCTTCAGAAAGGTAGCAATGACAATCTATAATACAAGAAATACAAGAAAAAACCAGCTAAAACTAAAAATAAATGTAAATCTAATGTAATTCTATTTTCAGCTATAGTAAAGAATTGATTTGACCCATGAAATGAATTAAGCTAATGTATTCATATCTTTCCCTAATCCTTTTGTAACATGTGAATCATTGTATTTTATATTTCTACTCTTGCTGTATGTTGGGTTATATTTTCAATTAGGTATCCTTGTTAATCAAATACTTACAGCCAGTTAGTCTATTATAAATATATAATCACAATAATTGGACTTATGATTACCTCAGTTTCACACTAGTGTAATTCAGATATGAATCTACATGCCATAGGCAATTGTTTAATCTAGTTTAATTTGTTGAAAAGGTTGACATTCTTCTGCAAGTTCTTTGCTGTGCACTTGTCTGTACTAAATTTTATATAATGCTGTTTCTTCAACTTACACTGACATCATCTCAAAGTGTTTCATTACAGTGTTGCCTTGTCTTAAGCATTTTGAATGGTCTTATGTTGTCAGCAGTTGTTCTTCCTCAAATTTTCTGTCTTCACAACCTTTTTCATGCCTTTGTGAGGTATACTTTATTAACTGTCCATTTTGAAATACATCAAAAGAATAACATACCATAATCTTAATCTTTAGAACAAACTGTCCAGCTCTGGCCAAGTTCTCTGTATTTTGGATGTTTAAAATAATTACTATCAAAGCACCATTGATATTATTAATATGATATCATCACTTTCAGTCATGTAGCTGTCACAAGGACAATGATCACAGGAATTGTTCTGTTCTTCAGCACTAGTAAAGAAGAGGAAAAAGCCTACATTTAGAGGAATCCCGTGAGATGAGTTATCTACAGATGAACCCTCTGTGATTTCCCCATTCTAATCTCAAGTGAAGATTAAAAAATGAATGACATTTTTGCTTTGCAGTTTAGTACTTCAGTGAAGGTGATTTGACAGCCATCTCTAGGAAGGAGCAGATGGTGAAAGAATACTCTAAGGTGGATTCTTTTCTTTCCCTCCAGTAGATTCTTTCATTTCAGTGAATAATTGATGCAGAAGGGAAATTCATAGCATAAACTGCTTATTAGAAACATCAAATTGTTTTGAGGGGGAAACAATGCTTCGTTATTTTGGGAGGGATTTGAAAACTGTTCAAAAGGCTATTATCAGCTATGTTAAAGAATACTTGGGCAAAAGAATGAAAGGTGCTGCTGATGATGATTGTATATGCTGTTATGTTCAAACTCCTGATATCAGCAAAAGGTGACATCCCATATATATGTGTGTGTATATACGGAACTCAGCATTTGCTGCCAGTCAAAAAGCTGTTTTAACAATCTGGTAGTCTAAGTTAATATGGAAGAGGCATGTTAATGACACAGTTTAAATTGTTATTAAAAACAAAAGAACAAAAATGCAAAACTCAGAAACTGTTCTGAGCATCTAGCCATTTTCTCTGATGTTAGGTTCACCTCCTTGACCTCTGGGCACACACGGAGCTGCTCCTGGTTCCCCAGGGGTGACCCAAGCAGCCAGGACTTTCTTTTTCACAGCACTGCCAGAGTCAGTGCCTACAAGGGAGGCAATGGTCACAGGTCCTTTGTCACAGGAAGGTCTGACTGGGGGCATGGTGAGACCAGCCCAGCCCTGGGACCTAGCACTGTTGGGTCAGGTCATCACAAAGCCTGTGGCCTTGATAAAAATTGGTTAAAATTTTTCATAGTAAAAACTATATTTACAGGGCTACTCTTCATACAATACTGCCTGACTGACTGGGTCTGTGGTTTAGAGAAGCTGTGGCCACACAAGAAGGGAACTAGACTCCAGCATTCACGGAAGCTAACGAGGTAACTTCTTTTTATTTATTTATTTAACTGTTTGTTTTGTACTATCTAAAATGAGATGATGTACTCAGATATGTGGAAGGTTATGCTTCTGTTCAGTTTCTCTTTTATGTCTCCTTCTCCCACCTCATCCTCATATGATATTTTAAAATAGAAAATGAGTATGGATTTGTTTAATGGATTTGTTTAAATCTCTGAGGATACAACAGTGCTCGTGGGAAACCAACAGGGAACTGTGTGAGCCAGGATTACTCTCTCTAATGAATGAGTATCAAGACAGAGACTAAAAGAAATGTTCCAGAATGGCAGAAAGAAGATACAACGCTAGTTTCTGCACTAATCAAGAAACAGGTAGTTTGTAAAACCCACACACTGAAGCTAGGGGATGTAATAAAACAAGAATCCCTCTATCCAGACACACAAATAGACTGCTTTTAGACAGCCATGGTTACAGAGTGTAATCTCTAAATACATATAACTTACCCAATTGAATGATTTGATACTACCATGTACCTCTATAGAATTACTGATCCAAGTTTTGGCAACCCTAACACTTAAAATGCAGTGCATCTTTTTGTATAAAAATTAACTAATATATATATATATATTTGTAACTGTGTGTAACAGTAAGGGAAGAACCTTTTTTTCAAAAGAATGAAAATATTACTAAAAAAGCCACAAACCATAAAACTTTAGCAAGTTATATTAACGAGTTATAACAGAAAAGAATGCTTAAATTTTCTTCTCTTAAAATGAAAATATATGGAAATTATATGTAATGATGAGTTCAAACAAACTATAAAAAAATCTCCTGCTTTAAATTAAATGGGTTTGATGAAATGGGATCACTAGATACCTATGCTATTTTGTGAGTAGAAAAAAAATACATATTTTCTGGATCTCGTAAATGAATGTCAGTGAAAAACATTGTGTCTGAACGAGGAAAAGAAAATCTTTTGCAGTGAGACAGCAAGTCAGATAAACATCCAATTGTCTTGAATGCTGATGTATGGTACCAAAAGGATATATTGGGCATATATTTTGTTCTTTCTGTTACTGTTGATGATTGTTATCAGACATATGATATCATTTCTGTTCACTGTGCAAATATCTGACACTTTTAAAGCCAATAAATAAAAGGAATACTCTGTAGCATGAATATGTGAAACTTTATTTCAGGGAAAAAAAAAAGCTATTAAATCAGTGAACTTAATAGAGAAGAGGTTTTCACTGGCTCTCATGTGTCTGAGTTTGGAGCAATGTTTTATATCCAGGGAAGGAAAAGAAGAGTCTTTTAGCTTTTAACTAGCTGTTTAAGGGGTTTATTTATTTATTGATTGATTTATTGGTATCAATATTGAAAGATTTCATTTAGTTTTTTTCCTTGGTAGTCTTGAATTGCTAGTGAATTTTCTGCCTTGTTATAACAAGTGTTTTTTACAGTGCCCCAAATGGGATGGCCTTTTAAAGTGTATACCCTGCTGTTTTCTGAGTAGGAGGGTAAAATTTTGTTCTTAATGGCTCTGAGATTCAGTTGGAACCACTGCTTTCTGCAATGATCCTGCAAGCATGGTGCACCGCTGCGTAACCATTGATTCTGAATAGCTGCAAGTTACCAACAATCAGAACTATACTACCATTTTGTTAATGCTAAGGTGATGTTTTTTTCATTGCGTTTATATACATTTCTACCTTTTATACTGCATTTAGATGTCTTTTAAGCAAATGTCATGACCTATGATTCCACAGTGTCATTAAGATATGCAAATATTGACTTTTTAATTGAGATCACTTTGTTGATGTTAAAATATTTGTGTTTGATTGTTCATTTTATCTTCCTGTTGTAGTTTTTTTTTTAGGCAAAGCTGTACATCTTTATTATTTCAAGTTTGCTTGATGAATAAGTCCCTCCAAACTGGTAATTAATTTAGATGGCATTCTCTGAACTCTGAACTGATTGCAGTATATCATCTTTTCATAGACACACTGCATGGGAAAGTAGAGTTTTGGCAATGCCACGTTAACAGAATCCATTAATCATTCATATGTGATGCCTGTGTATATGTAACCATGACTAACAGTAGCTTTACTCGATCCAATAGTATAGAGTAAATGTTAGAAACAAAAGGGAAAAATTCAACTGAAATTTAAAGTATTTTATCAAAGCTAATTAGTTTCCTAAGGGAGTGACCCTTAAAAATGTGAGGTTCTGGTGACTGATAGCAATTTTACCTAGAAAGGGTCTAAAGGATACTGTGTTTCCAGAAGATTCATTAAAAAACGTGACATGATTCAGGCTAAGCTATGATCTCAGTCCCTGTAGATACTAGAATATCTATCTGTATGAAAAAAAGATACTGTGTTAATCTAAACAACAGGAAAAAATGAAATATTTCATTCAGTTTGCATCTTACCAAAGGGAAATTGAGCTGTAAGACAAAAATCTGTGGGAAATAGAGAAATATATCTGGATTTTTAGAGATCATCAATTCCACCTTCCTGTCCCAAAGCAGGATGATTTAGATCAAAGGTTTATTTTGATTTTTTTTTTTCTATAAGATGTTTGTTTAAACTTCTGCACCTTCAAGACCTGCAAGAATGGAAACTTCACTATTCCCTCAGTACTTCACTATTTCTAGAATGTTAGAATGTCAAAAACTTTTTAACTGTCAGGCACATTTACTTCCATTGCTTGTAGAGGTTCTCTGATAAACATTTTGGCAATTTTATATTCCTGTCTGTCATTCTCCAATACAAAGAAGACTTTTTTTTTTTTTTTTCCCCCACTATAAACTTCTAATGTACAGAGACATTAGAGAGACAGAGACATCCTGTCTGGCTTCTTAGCGTATACAGAACACCATAGATAAAAGTGGTACAGAAGAAACTTTTGCTTCTGTAATAGCTATTTCCATGAAAATAAAGAAGCCATTTAACAATTGGAAATGGCTGCTAGACTGTGTGATCTGAAAAGGTGAAATATAAACAAGGAAATATCAGTTCTGTCTTCACAAGCCTTTCTTCTTGGTCTGATTAAGAAATTAATGGAAATGCAAGAGACCCAGCATGTAGTCTCCTGTGTGGTATCATATATCCTGTTTCGTACTAGTAACGTTGTTCACACACATTCATTGTGATCTGCTGGAAAAAAAGTCAATGTTTTGTGCAAAGATAATTCTGTCTTTTAGTAACTTTGGCTTCTTAATATGCATAATTTTCTAGTTACATTACAATACATTTGAAAACTATCAGCTGGTCTTGGAGTTGTATTGGGTACGGTATATATACACATATATTGTATATATATTTATGTATATATTAGTAAAACATAAGCTACTTCTTTCTCTGCAAGAATCTGCAGCCAAGAACTGGCTTTTTATTGTGAATATTTGACTT
This sequence comes from Anas platyrhynchos, assembly GCF_047663525.1. Taxonomy (NCBI): domain Eukaryota; kingdom Metazoa; phylum Chordata; class Aves; order Anseriformes; family Anatidae; genus Anas; species Anas platyrhynchos. The sequence continues at coordinate 43,138,947 of NC_092590.1, read as the reverse complement.
GTAGAAGCAATTGCAATCTCCTGCTGCTGCACAACTCATGATGCACAAGTCACACAGACAAGTCATACAAGAAATACTGTAGCCATTTTATACATAGAGAACTGAAGATGCCAAATGGAATTGAACTTACACACTGCAGTGAAAGACTTTTAGCACAGGATCATTCTTTGTATTTATGGAATCTATGTAAACATGCAGAGAAATGCATTGCCACTTTATTTACCATTTCCATCCACATACAAATTAGACAGGAAATAAATAAAGCTACTGGCTTGCAATGAACTTACCTGACACTTTTATTGTGACACTGTGCCAGTCATACTTTGAATATATTTTCCAGCTGTTTCATACTTTTGTCTCTGTACACTTGAGGAGAAGGAAATCACACTGTCAGACTTACCAGCTGTTCTTGGTGTTATCTTGACTGCTCAGTAGGGAATATTTTTCCTTCATGACTTATGAAACTCTAATACAGTTCATTGTACTGTTGTGAGATTTTATGAAATCTGTCAGGTGGCTATTCAGCTCTTGTCTTAGAGCTTTGGTTATATTTCTAAGAACTTTTAAGTGGCTAAATGTATCTAAACCTCAGTAAATAAAACCACAGAGCCTTATCATTGGGATAATCTTTAGAAACATTGCATAATCTCTCATGGCCCATAAACTTACGTACTGTAAAATAATGCTTTCCTATCATTCTCAGTGCAGGTTTCCCTGAAGTTACACTTAGAAAGTGAGATTTCATTTCATATTTATGTGAACGTCTACCAGCACAAATAAACGTGTATGAATAGCAAAGCCATAGAATGAATTAAATAACATTTATTGTTATTTATATATTTTAGTAATTGATTTGCTTCCAATTTGTCAATCTTTTTAAAATTACATATGAACGTGCAGGTTACTTATGGATATGAGGCATGCTATAACAACATCTACAGTCAGGGGAGTGGCTGCGGACAAGGAAAAATGGTAGTGAACAAGGCTATATCTTGATTTTCTACAGAGATGTTTTCAGGTATTGAGAATGTATCCATGTCTTTTGTGCAGCAAAAAGGAAAAAAGAAAAGGCAGTATGAAGCTTTCTGGGATCAAAAGCAGATTTAATTTATTTAATTTTAATACATTTGGCATTGGAACTCAAACCCGGAGCAGCAGCAAAACCTGAGGCATGCCGTAGGAGCCAGTTAGAGCAATAGTCTTGAAAAGCCTTTTAAAAATGGCTTAATTATATTGCCCTCTACTGGGACTATAGAAGATTGCAGACTGATGTTTAAAACGTGGAGGGAAAAAACAAAACAAAACGAACAAAAAACAAAGCAAACAAACAAACAAAAACGAACACGACTGACAGAGCCATGAGCAACAATTAAGTTGTTTTACATTGCTTAGCAGAACGCTTCTGGATTTGGAATCCAAAGATGAGCTTGGGGCTTCTACTGCCCTGCAAAGGGAGTATTCATTTCCTTAGAAAAAAAATCTGCAGACAAGAGAGAGATTCAAAGTTAAACTTCCAAGTACGTGGGTTTTGTATTGTGAATTTACAGGAAAAAAGGAAAGGTTTTGGAGTTATGCAGGCAGATGACCTCATAGCTGATGAGAAATGTGTGAAATTCTGAGGAAGAGGTCTCTTGGGGTCCTGTGCCACAGATCATTTTATTTTATATTTTATTTTATTTTATTTTATTTTATTTTATTTTATTTTATTTTATTTTATTTTATTTTATTTTATTTTATTTTATTTTATTTTATTTTACATTCAAAATGAATGCAGTTTTGTCCCCACTGAAATTTATCAAGGTTTTTTATTATTATTATTATCCAGCATTTCATTCAGATCATTTTCCCTGCTAGAACTTTAGGTCATTATTCAGTACATATGCTTTGTTACTAAAGTTAATGGAAAAAAGTAATCCCATGTATATGTATTCATATCTTTAAACAAAAAAAGGCAAATATTTTAAAAGTTTGGCTCATCTTTGATCCACAGTAAAATCTGCAAAATGCTGACAACCAGATACAGTAATTCTATACGTGAACAATACACTATGAATTAAATTCTCATCCTTCTGGTGCTTATGGGTATTTGCCACTGTCTCCCACAGTTTTCCTTGGAGCTGAAGCATACAGCAGAAAAAGTGTATGGAACGGTACCAAAGAAATCATACATTAAAAACAACAACAAAACCAGAACAACAGCAAAAACTTATTGGATATTTATTTGTATTTCTAGAACCTGTGTTAGCACAACAGCTGAGGTTACAGGCAAAGTAAAGCTTTTTCCTGTGCACCGATTTTAGAGGTATAAGTAAAGTTTAATAAGCTTATCACAAACTATTAATGCACCTGATTGCCTGTGTGTGGGCATGGGAAATGTGACTACACCAAGCAACCAAGGAAAATGGCAGAAGCTTGAGACAAAATGAACAGGAAGAGTGCACTTACAGCAGAACAAGCAGATCTTATCATATGTTCAGTACCAAGCAAGGCTCTGCAGTACAGTGAAGCAAAAATGTGTAGTGAAAGCAGTCAGCAAGCTAACAGATAGTTTCCATTACCCCGGTTATTCCTGTTATCACAGCTTTGCTTGAATGGCTTCTATTTTTAACCTAAAACATAAGTCAAGAAATAAGTCAGAAATGTACCAAGATGAAAACTTCATTGATGTAGTTCTGACATGGACAGATTGACCCAATATGTTGGTTAAAGAAAGTTTTGCATGCAGTTTGAAAGGGTTTGATTATTATGTTGTTAAATTCACCAATTTTACATGCCGTAATAATCTCTAGAAGAAATCTTCCTTTCCATATAAAGAATTGGAGAATGTGTGAATTATTCATGGCAGCAAGTTGAAGATCAGACTCATTTTGTGTAAAAGATTAAAGATTAGGTCAGGACTCCTTGGTCCCATAAGATGCACTTGCAATAGTTTCATTCCAGCCACTTCATTTGCAGTTTTCATGTTCTTGTTTAACTTTAGCAAGGTCATCCACACTTTTAAAATCATAAGAAAAAAAAAGAAAAAAGAAAAAAAAGTGAGGGGCTGGTTCTTAAGTGGATAGATCTAGTTCTTTTGTTTTTTGTATTTCTCACAATTAAGGCATCTGAACATATCCACATAAACAATCATTTTTAATTATTATTTCTTCCTAACACTGTTTAGCAACCTATGCTTCTATCCATAGTTGCTTTGTTTTCTAAACTCCACATGACTATTGGAAATCAAAAGGGTTTTGACTAAATCTCCTTTGTTATTAATCATTAGTTTTTAATTCAAGGACAGTTCCTGAGAAGCAAGCAAAAGGTAACTGAAAAAGCCCAAGGGTTTTCATATGCTAAAATATGTCATAGAGGGAGGTTAATTTCATGTCTGGAAAATGTACAGGTAATCTGCAAATTGAAAAGCTGAAATCCACTTCTTATGCTACCTATTTGCCTCCCATCTCACCGCAGAATGTTGTGTTTGATTTTTTCTTTCCAAACTCTGAAGACCTCTGTTCATTAGCTGCTATCCTGTATCTCCCCAGTACATGTAAACTGCTCTGGTTACTGGAAGCAAGAATTTACAAGCTTGATTTTGCTTGTCTTGGCTGAAGTGCTGAATTCTGCTTTTTGTGACATTAAATGAACGAGGTAGAGCCTAGAAGGACTCACCATCTATTTTTAAGGGAACTTGATATTGTTTTTATTTTAGCGTTTCATAAAGCATATTTTGATTGCTGAAGTAGTTGCGATATCACTGTCAATGAAAGTGTGTTAGTATGCAGTATCTATTTACGTAACATGTCAAAACTGAAGATATATTTTGAAAGTTCTTCAAATACCTCTGTTACTAGAACAATGTAAAAAGACACATTTACAAAATTTACTGTATTGAGCTGCTTATATTAACACAAAGGATTCCTGCAAAATTGTGGTTTGAAACAAACATGCAGAACTATTCAGATTCAGAAACCCTCCAACTAGTTACATAGTTGGAGGGCTTCACAGGAATCATGTATTTTAAAATTAGAACAGTGGAGAAACAAAATGATGTATTCTTGAATAAGCAATTAGAAGTTTCTGAAAATAAACTGTTTTGTAAAAGAATACTGACCTCAGTGGACTAAGAGATGTTACTTCAGTTTGGGGTTCTTAACTTTTTTCTTACTAAATGGAAAGCCTTTTATTTTACATTAAGTGTTCCTTATGAGAATGAGGAAGATAAAATGAAGTATTCAGCAAATGAGTGTATAGATTATGAAATACATAGTAAAATTGTATTCCTCCTTGCTGTCCTTCAGGCTGGTGTGATTGGGATAAAACCCTAAAAATCCTGTTTTCACTTTAGTACTAATCTTTCTGTTGAAGACTGATATAATGATAGAACAGTATTCAGGATATTTATTAAAATATTAATCTTTGTTTTACTTTGAAAACTAATATGTAGTCCTGTTCACTCATGTCTTTCACTTACTCATAGAATGATATGAAGAATTTGTATGGATAGAATACATTCAAATACAGCTTTTTGAAAATAAATAGATAAATAAAAATTAATAAAAAATAAATAAATAAAAATCACATTTAGCATTAAAATGTCTTAAGTAAAACACTCTGTAGTGTAGAATTGGAGAAATTTCCAGTGATTTCCAGTATCACAGTTCATCCTTTTTTCTGTTAGCCTAGTTGAACTTTACATTAATTTTCTATTTTATGGATTTTTATAAATTATTTAGTTGTATGCTTAAATACTGAGAGCAAAGTTAACAAAATAGTTTTTGTAAAGTGATTTTTTTTTTTTTTTGGTAGGGAGTAACATCTGTTTTGGAAAAATCTGCTACATGTTTTTTAAGAAAAGAAAAAATGGCCAAGTTTATCACACGCCAATATAGACCATACATCCAACAGTATTTTTAAGCTGTGTATAATACTGAATAATCAGTAAAATATCTGACTATAAAGAAGAATAAAAACAAGGTAATTGATCTGTACTGTTCCTCCTAGGACACAGCTTTGCTAAAAGGAGAAAAAATGGCAAATGAAATAATTGTATTTTAAGATGCTGAAGAGAATAGACTACATGAATGCCAATTAGTGCATGGTGTAGACGGATGAGGCATGCATTATCCGTTCTTGGGATTCAATTTATTTTTTTTTTCAGTGATTTTAACAATCTGCGTTAGAAGCATAAATTTTGAAGTAGTTTGTATGGTCTAATACAGGTTATGCAGGCACAAATGAGAGAAAAAAATGCTGCTTTTTCATATGCTTGAGAATAATCTTTCTTTCTGTAAGGCCTATGTACTCTTCCTCAGGCCTATGTACTCTGAGGTTCTGAGGCCCATGGCTTGTTCATGATACTGCTTCATGAATATATACATTATCTGAGCTTGACTCCAGATTCCTTGAAACCAATAAGAGACTTTACATACAATTGAAAGGTATTTGACCAATAATCTGATTCCAAGGTATATTTCTTATTCACTCATTAGCTGGGGGGAGGAAGTTACATTGTTCTTTTTCTGATATGTGAGGAATCTTATTAATAAATTCTTAAATAATTCTTAAATAAATTATTTAATAAATGCTTAAAATTTTATTTTAAGAATTTATTTAGAGATAATTTGGTCACGTTTTTTTTTTTTGCCAACAGGTAATTCCTGGTTTTCACCAGTGTGAATACATGTAAGTGGGAAATAAGATTCAGCATTTTTCTCTCATAAAAATGCTGTGACTGTAGATTGTACATGGCTTCAGAGTTGTAACTCTGAAGACTGATCTTCAATGCGAGGTTTAAGTAGCATAGTTCAGACTACAGATGGTTGGAAATATATCACCACAAGGGACTGTTGCTGAAAAATGTTTCATTAAAACTATTTGCATCCTTTTCCTTTTTCATCTTTATTTTCAATTTGTAAAAATGTATGTTTTCAAACAGTTTTGACCGGTAATCTTTCCTTAATCCAAGATATAATGTCTCATCTAAATGAAGAAAAGGAGCTACCCAAAATCAATCTATTTTGGACAGGCACTTGAGTCTGTTTCCCTTGCATCTCAGATAACGAATCTCAGCACTAGACACGTTGCTAATCATAAGTAACAGACTAATGACATTTTTGAGAGATCATGAGTTTTACAGATACTGAATGAAAACACTAGCTTCATCTCAATTTTTTCCCAGGTGGTAATGAAACCACATATATCACTCTTCCAAAAAGATTCAGAAAACAAGAGGATAGGAAAAAAAAGAAGAATAAAAAAAAAAAAAACTCAAAACACTGGTAGAACTGCTTCCCCTAATTCACCTCTGAACTGTGTTTTCAGCTATAAAATGTTCTTTCATTAAAAAGAAATATTTATTAAAGGCTTTTCATCCCCTGTCTTCCACTCTTCCCTCCAACCCCCAATAAGAACACAAGGAACTGCACTCAGGACCCCTTTTTTTGTTGTTGTTGACAGAAATCAAAAAGTCTGCATGCTAATGAGTTCTTTTCTCTGAAAATGAGCTCATTACTGTTCATTTTCCTCTGCTTTTAATCTGTTCAAGTGTGTTTCTTTAAAAATTTCAAAAGGCATTTCATGAATCTGTAACAAAAGGAAAGTTAAAAAAAATAGACTCCCTCTAATGAGAAACATAGTCGTGCTTCAGTCATGAAGGCAGGAATTAAATTATTGAAGAGAGGAAAACATGGATGGGCTACAGAGAAGTGAACTAGGAAAACATACAAAATTTCATAAAGGGAGATAAAAGGAAAGCCGAGAAGCCCCAGATTGTTATTAACTTTGTACAGTGAAATGCACAACATACTACAATGTAGTATAAATTACAAATATGTATAATTTCTTGATATAGTGTCCTCTGGTTGGGCTGAGATTTTTTCTAATGTTATATTTTACTGATAAAGAATTCAGTTTATACAGTAATAAAATGAAAGATAATTTCTAAACAAATCTGATCTTTAACTATTTCAGATTTTTCCTAGTCTGACTGCATCTCTACTGGATGCCACATTGTGTATAGAAGGTAATACTTTGCATTAGAGTACTTATATAAATGCATGACTTTTAGCCTATTTATTTACCTATGCTCATTAACGAGATTCGTTTGAATGACCTGACCTCAAGTTGCTCATCAAATAACTTAGGAGATTCTTTGAAGAATCGAACATGGAATTCTAAATGATTCTGTGCTTAACAGTAGACATCCCTAACTTTTTTTTTTTATTATTTTCCTTTTTCTGAATCTTCAGAGTTTACATGCTTTCATTGAGTTAGATTTCTACTTTTTCTCCTTCAAGCAATACGTACTAAACAGTTTAAAGATGTTGTAATTACTGAAATTTCTGATTTCTTTTGCCAAGCAGTATAAGAATTCAAAAATTTGGTATGTACTGCTAGGTTGAGCAAAATGGATGCAAGTTGCTAAAAGAAGAGATGTTTTCTTGCTTATGTAAAACTGCTGAGCTGAGCAATATTTGTGCTTTCTTCCGAGATTTTCCATTTGGTAGCGCAGCTGATTTCCAGCCATTCCTATTTTTCACACAGTATGAGTTCAGTTCTGAGCTCATACATCACTGACCACATGCTAAAAATGGAATTCCATTTACATTTAATAATCCCATTTCTACTTTCCAGAAGGCTTGTTAGGTTTACACCCTCCTCTTCCTAGCACTCCTCCTTTATTGGCTTGGGGTGAGTTTTAAGAGCATGAACATAATCCTTGACGGAACACTTTCTCTGTTTCTCTCCCCTCAACATGTAATTATGTAGTGGGCTGTTGAAGAGACTTAATAGCCCTCTCAATGTATAGACAAAATACTTTAGAGAAAGATATATATGTCTAATTAATGAAAGGCTGGCACTTCAGCATCATGTATCATCTGAGCATCATCCAATTAAAAATAACACAAAAAATACATGAATTGTAATGCCATCTATTCAGTCATGGTCTGTGTGATTTTGACATTGTCACAAGGACGTTTGCTTCTCTATTTGAAGCTGGTGTTGTGGCATAAAAGAAATTGGAAAAACACCTGACTCAGGGTTGCATAGATTTTGGAGAAACAGTCGTGAGAATATTGACAAGCTTTTAAAAGATTTACTCTTTTATTATTCTTTTCTATTTCCTGTGATGCATGTCAACTTGGGTTATTGGAGTTTTATCTTCTGTAGCCTTACTGATCTTTAGCTCTTCAGTAGACTAATAACAGACAACACATGCTAAATAAAGGTAAGAGCACAGGCGTTCTGTCAAGAGCTGTCTCTCAAAGTTCATTTAACCTATATGCTAATATTTGTTTTCTGTAGTGAGTAATGTGTATTTACACTTACACCAGTTAAGGTTCAGTCAAGCATTGGATGTGGCTGGTAACGGATATGCTGGCATGATCAGTTTTTGCATGAACTATATGCTCTTGAACCAGAGGCAATTTACACTGAAAAAGATTTTTTATGCCTACTTATTCTTAACTATAAAGATGAATGCCACAATGTATTACTACACCTATTTGTTTAATAGTTTTGGAAATAGAGACAGTTAAAGAACTGGCAGCATAGGCTGAAGGTTAGATGGTGATTTCTGTTCATGTGATCAAACTTAATCACGGTACCTTTCAGGCTACTGCAGCTGTAATACCTGACTGAATGCTGTGAAATTGGGAAAAAAAAAAAAAGGAAAGAAAAAAAAAGCCAGTTGTTCTTTCTTCATTCATGCATATTTTTGAGTTCCTGTTTTCCTTGCATCATATATATGCTGTTCCATTATGACTGAAAAACAGAAACAAAAAATAACCACTTCTAACATCAGTAGTCATATTCCTTTGCTTGGATAATCATGTCATGATTTTGCTCCTATCAGAACAGTTGTTGTATTCTTCAATTTGGGGGATTTTAGGGAGAGAATACTTTTCTAGAATTTCAGAAGTTTTGCAAATATTGATGCTTCCAAGAGTTGTTATTGCATACTTGATAAAGTAATCAATTTTGTTGTATAAAGAACAATGGTATGAATTTAGTAATCTAGGATTGCGTTGTGAATATACTCACACAACTTTTTCAACTTCCAGTTTTTCAATTGAGTTTTCTGTTTCTATTCATACTTGACTTAAGCATATAGAAGACTGAAATTGTCCTGGAAAGAGGCTGAATCGCAATCAGAAACATCTTTCTTTTCCGTGAGTATTGCAAGTTAAGATACTCAGACTTCAAATTTGTTTGCTTGTTTGTTTTTCATGTTCTGGGGAAAGGTACTACTATAAAAGTGTCTCATGATAGCCTGTTTCCAGATGCATGTTACGAGAAAATGTGTTTTGTGGTGATCTCACTGTGATAGTTTGCAGTATGTTTTCTCTGAAAGAAAAGTACACTTACCACTGGACCTTACAGGACAAATGTTCTTCCATGTATTAAAAAAGAAATAGGCTCTGAAAATCAAATGTATATTGATCTCTATAGAGTTATAGATGGTAGAATCTATTTCTAATAAGCGAATGAAAGCAGCAATGAGGAATATTCTGTGATCATATAAATCTATGAGATAGCACTTAATTTTTTTGCAAAATCTAGTTTTACAAAGTATGTATCTTCACCAGAAACATATAATTTAAATTGAATATGTATTTGGGTAGTAAAGCATTGGAATCTTCATGATAACTGGAAATCTCCGTTGGCAAAGTATGTTCAGATGGTGAGGTATGAAGCTCAGCAAACACGCAAGAGGCAATCCAGCTTCTACAGTATGCAACCTGGTAAAGCTCTGCAAAATTTTACCAGTTAATGTGTATACAGTAGCTCATCCTGGAAGGTGCATTCAGTTGAAACTTTAAAAGAAGAAATGGATTAACAAGACACAGATCTTTGTTACTAAAATACGCAAAACAAGGTAATAAATTATGCACCCCGATTGTTAAAATATGCAAATGGATCTACCATATGCATAACAATTTGACTAGAAAAATATGTACATAAGTCAATGAAGAATCAGCAGGCTGTGCAACTTGATGTATGCATTATATAACTTGATCACAAATGTAAACAAAATATTAAATGACAAAATACGTTATGTAGATGAATCGTTAAAGAACACTAAAAAGATTGAAGATCTAATCCTTTAGAGGTGGCAATATTAGGAGCAGTGTTTTATTGTGTATTCATGTAGGAGTGTCAGAACCTGAGTTTGGCAAACTTGATGAAGATAAATGGGATGCATTTTTGATTTAGTATGGAGCTTTTGTTTGCTTTGCTTCCTGGTTCATTTCTGTTATTTTGTCTGTTTTCATGATGTCACACATCTCTGTGGACTGTATACACATTTATAGAAACAGCTGAGTCACTTGGGAAACTTCTGAAAGAAATCAACTCTGCTGCTCAAACACAACATGGAGATTTCTGTGCCTTTGGTCTGAGGAGGAAAAATGCAATGTCTTTTGTTTCCCAATCAGATGGGGTTACTCCCTGTTGTTTTCAGCACCTTTTTGATTCCTAGCCCGGTTTTCAGTCTGGATTTTTATTTTTCAGAAGTGAGGGAAGCAGTACAATAATAGTAACCCTGCTTTTGGGAGATTGCCAGTTTCTTGTATGTGAAATGAAGGTGTACCTTCAGAAGAACTATTTGCTGTTTACCAACCTGTTTGAAGGATTCTTTATGGGAAAAGACAACTTTAGTAAGATCTAAAAACCTCAGATTTCCTTGCTGCTGTTTTGTGTTTTGTCATCTTTCAGGAATGATATGGGAATTATATGAATTGCATTATACTTATTTCCTGGTGTTATGAGATTATATCCATGCCTTAAGAGTTTCCTTGATACCATTGTCCTCTTCTGGATGGTAGAATTATTATTTTTATAGGTTTTCAGACCATTCCTCTTTTGGGCCTAAGCATGAGGAATCTAAAATATAACTCCTTTGCAAAACATGCACCATCATATCTCTAAAGTGGAAAGTAACAATCAGCAGTTTGATATTGACTCCAAATCAACCTGGATTTTATGTTATGCACATGCTTTCATCAGATGCTGGCGTGGGAGATCTGTGCATAGGATATCTTTGTGCTCCAAACTATCCATTCAGAAAAGATGATACAGGAATCAGGAAGATAACACTGAGCTATTAACTATTCAGGGCACTTGTTTTGCTATATAAGAAGTGCATTAATCTAAAATGCATAAAACATTGAGTTAATTTCATTGAATTTCAAAGCATGAGAACAGCACATGCGATCAATGGCCTTTTAGGCTATTCTGTTTCTTACAGTAACTAGTAGGTGCTAGGGAGGCTTATGGAAGACTATAAGGACAAGGCAAGCAAATAGAAATGCTCATAGAATGTCATAGATTCTCTTGGGTCAGAAGGGATACTGTTGCATGAAACACCCTTACCTAGATAATCATTGCATTATTTTGTCTAATCACTTTTTTAATCTCTGTCAACGCTTAACAGTGTTTTATAGAATTGAGTTCCACAGTGTAATACATCCTACCTGATGAAATAGCTATGTTTTGTATGTTTTGAGCCTACTCTATGTTAGAGTGTTTCATGCCTCCTAGATAGTGAGCAGTCTTTTTTTTTTTTTTTTTTTTTTTCTCTCATCTCTCTTTTCTGTCATCTCCTCTCCAAGTTATATCTATTTCTTGTGTGGCAGGCATTCAGAAATTTTGAATGTCCTTCACTATGGTCAGTTCTTGTATCTAGTGCTAATTCTAATCTATCCTTTTTTTTAAATTGAGTGAAAGTGAGACACTTAAGTGAGCTCCAAGCAACAGGGGTCACATCAAAAGCTTTTATTGATAATCCCTCTCAGAACTGTCTGATATTGTCATTCTCAGAAGGGAGTTGATGAGTGCATCATACTTTTGTATCTTCTGCTCCTGCTCACAGCTGCATAGAACAGTATGTAGGAATTGGCTTTGAAATATTTTACAGAATTCAAGCCTTTTGAGCTTTCTGCTCTCTGAATAAATTCTGAATACTTCTCTTTAGCATTCCTTCCTGCAATGGATTCCTCCCTTCTAGGGATGGGAGATACTTTTTCTAAGGCCACTGAGTAGCACAGACTCTATGTAGCTACCTTTGTGGTATTTCTTAAAAGTAAGCTGATACGACTTCAGAGGTCACCGATAGGCCATGGGATGCTTTTGTCCCATAGTAAATCTTCACTTGTTTCCAGGAGTTCTTAGGGCAGATCTTGAAAGTGGAAGAAAGAAGTAGAATAGAATTGAATGGAATGGAATAGTTTAGTTGGAAGGGCTTTACTGTCATCATCAAGTCCAACTGCCTTACCACTTCAAGGCTAACAAAAAGTTAAAGCATATTAATAATGAATATTAAATAATTTCATTAATTAATGAGGAAGGATATGCTGGTTGATCTGATTGGGATGGCCATTTAGCACAAGTTCATCAGTCAGCAATGTCACAAGACATCTGGAAAAACATTTTAGAAGTACTGACAGAGAAAGAGGAGGAAGATAATAGACATGGGAATGAAAGAAAGTGAAGGCTGAAAATTAAAACAGTAGAGAAACAGGATACAAGAGAAGATAAGGAGCTACAAGGAAAGTAAGAGGGTGAAAAGAGAAGGGGACAGCAGGAAAGGGGGGAAAGACAAAATACTAGCTAGCATTGCTTCATTGGAAGGTGAAAATGTTAGCTGGGCTGTGTCATTTAATTTTCTGTATGAATGAGTACTAACCGTGTAGCTAGTCTGGGGTCAAATACCTAGTTATAAGGGAAAACACATGAACATACAGAGAACAGTTGTCTCTGGACTGGCCACTAACTGTAGACAGCTGCAGCTGATGTGAATATATACCTTCTTTCTTATGGAGAGTGATTTTTATATGAATGACAGGAGTCTGCCAGCCCAGAGTCTTCCTTTGGCTGTAATACTCTGTATATTGGCATTAGTTTCTTGGAGAGCACAGTTTCCATGCGTAGGCTCTTTTCAGGCTGCCTTTGTGGGTTGCTGATCCTGCAACTGCTTCCACTAAGACCTATACAGGACTAAATCTATTCTGTGCCTTTACACAGAATAGCATTTTCTGGTCCCGAAATGATTAGTGTGGTGTGTTAAGAATATAAAACTCATTTTCTATATTTTGAATTAGACCAGAATAAATATAAAACAGAATATCCCTTGTGCTACATAGTTTGTAATTGAGTTTGCTTCTTTCTTCAATCTTGAACATACAGCTTATAAATTAGTGGGGCAGCAGAGTGAAGCAGAGTGTAAAATATTGCAATAAAACTGAACACTTCGTATCTTCTTCTTGCACAGTTATGATCATTACAGAAAATAGTTATTAAATCTCTAAAGATTACTTTAATTGAATTGCTTGTGTAATGATAAGTTACTGTTCCTAGGGTCCCACAGATAAAAACAACAGAAAACCTTTCAGTAATACTGCTCTTTTTTCATTCAGAAGAAAACTGCAATGTTGAATTTTTACATGAACAAACCTTTTATCTCTGTTATATTCAAAATAGATATATATACTATGGTTCTGCTTCTCATAGGCAATTCATTTAAAATTGCTACATGTCTATGGGGTTAATGCTATTTTACTTCTGTTAAAGAATTTGCCATTTCCTTGAGTATGTGCCCGTCTGCCCGGTCATTTAAAAAGCAGGAAAAAAAAAAGTCAGTGTACTTGACATATGACAGATAACTGAAGAAACAAACAGTATTACAGTCTTGCTCTTTTCTCTCTTATTTATCAGTCTGTCATAACTCTTTTGTCAACAAGGTGTGGCTTTTGGCTTCCTGGCTTGTCAGACATGCTCACAAGTAAAGGTATTTTTCTCTTCTGTGGGGTCAGAATCTGACAAGACAGGTATCCTAGAGCTTACAACTACCATTTTAGTTATTGGTACCCTTTGTTGCTTATACATATTTTCTTGAAGTATCATCACTGCTGCTGTGACCTTCTTGAAGTTGCCATAAAGCTTTAACTGTTTTCCTTAGGCTGCAGGTCTCTGGTGAGGTAGCAGTGATGTGGTGCTCTCAGGATCTCTGCTAGACCTGTGTTTTGCACTTGGAGTATTTCAGTCTCTAGCACAATCCATTTATCACCCAGTGATGACTGCCAGGACTTTGTCTCCTACTAGCTCATATTTCCCAGCATTATATGTAGCCCTCTTTCTTCCAGTTCCCTGTAACATACCTCTCACCTTATCTGGTGCCCTTCTGTGGTAAGTTCACGAAAACTGGGCCATTGTTTAGAAATGTGTTTTGCATCCAATTTTGTGTGTTTTAAAATTTGTCTTTTATCCACTAATTGCAACAGCAATAGATGAAAAAGAAATAGGAGTAGATTAATAACAGCATATAACGTAAGTAATCAGATGCTTACTTAATGAACCATTGCAGATATGATCCATAGACACATTATTGGCATATAAACTGGCCACAACAAGTATTTTAATGAGATATGATAGGCTACTTAAATCAGATTCTTGACAGGGTTATCCAAATGTGTTCAAGCTGGAAAAAAAAAAAAAAAAAAAAAAAAAAGTAATTGCAACATTTGTGGTAGCAAATAGCTAGAAGTTGTAAAACAGAAATACTAAACCACATGGCTTAGCAAGACAGTTTTCTATAATGAGGATAACATCCTCATTGCATCTCCTCTAATGAATATGAGGTCCACAGTGAACACTTTAGTAGCAAAAAAGAGGAACTACCATGCTTTGGGTATCTTTATGGATCAATCAGTCCTTAGTAAGAATACATTTTAGACAAAGCTGCACTAACAAATAGTATGTCTAACGAGGGCAAACATTGTGGTAAGAGGCAGGGATATCATTTCCTTAAGTAGTAGATATTTCTGTTACTATTTTTTCTAGAAATAAAAAAACTCAACATTTGAATACCTTTAATAAATTAACAATTTTTAAAATGTTAAATCTAATGCATATCTTCTCAACCCACACGGATAATTGGTCTCACCATCACAACTACACTGTCACTGGGTTCAAGCGTCAGTTCTTGTTTTCTATACCAGTCTGATATCCATAATAAGTTATTTAGTCATCCATCTTTCCTCATTTCTGTAATTAATAATCTGTCTTCTTTCAATCTATAAGTCTGCTTTATGTCTTCCAATGTAGGAAGTCCCAGATTCTGAGCATTTAAAAGCTAGTGTTGCTGAACCATTGTCCAGGAGTTTTTCAATGTAAACTGGAATAAAATGTCAAGATGTAGAACTTTGCTTTTGTGAGTAACAGATTTCTGCTATTTACATTTCTGTGGATAGTGTAAATTGTAATTCTGAGTGACTTCCAGGGGACAAAAGATAAAATTAAAATGCATCTCTCAGAGAAATAAGAGAGAAATATGTGCTGTTTTCATTTAATAAGGACAGAGACTGAATCATCATCATCAAAGTCATTCTATTTTGGAAGTCTCCCTCAAAAAACATTAGTATTTCTGTCAAGCTAATAGTTTGCCAGAATGTGATTTGTTCATGGTCGGCATATTCACTCAATTAGAATAAAGGAAGTTATGTGTTTTTAGTCTGTCTAATTTGGGTCTTCGTGAGATTCCTGACGGGATTATCTAAATGTATTCAAGCTGAAAAAAATCTCACATTAATAAAACTTGTAATATTTAAGGCAGCAAACAACCAGAACTGGTAAAACAGAAAAATAGGGGAATATGTGGCTTCTCAGAGCAGTTTTCTTTACTAAGCATAACACTCTCACTGAGAGAATTGTTTAATTCAAAAGAATTAATCTAATTTCAGTCCTCTCGGGAGCTTCCAGTGAAAATAAAGGTACAGGCTATGTAGTGCTGTCCTGGTTTTTTATTTTTGCAGTGGTTGCATTGCTTTATTACAATTCTACGGAGCAGCCTGTTTCTTTTACCCAATACTAAGCCCTTTGTTTGTACCTGATTTTAAGCAACTAGAAACTGCATTGTACTAGTAAGACTAGTGTTTCTTATTTTCCAACAAGGTTTGTTGTTTGTTTGTTTTTGTTTGTTTTGAGGCATAAGGAGGGTTAGGGTACCCCGTCACTTTCTCCTGATTTTGTGCAGTGTTCAATTTCTTGTGCTATTTTATTTGCAATTTTCTAAGGTCTTGTAGAGAATAAAGCTGGCATCAACAGCAGTGCTTCACCATTGTGTAACTGTAAAGTTTTTCAATAAATGAGCTTAAACTGACAAAATTTAAATAGGTAGCATGTCTTTTTTCATTAAATAAATAAAAATCAAGAATTAATGCTGAGAATGATCAGTGAGGAATTACGTCTGAGATCATAATAAAAATGTCCTGTTTCTAGGATGTATTTCAATTATTACTCGTTTCTTGTATTTTGGTGATGGGAAATTTTCTATGGAAAAACACGATACTGTATTATTTAATAATGTACTACACTATTTTTTGTAGTATAACCATTTTGAATATCAGATTTTTAGTAGGGCTTAGCTCATGGGACCCGTGGCAGGGACTATGTTTTCACAGTGCCTAGCAGAAGGGTGTACAAACACTCTGCATAAGCAGAGCATATGCAAAGCCATAAGGTAAAACTGCAACTAGTCTCAGATGGCTGGGAGTAGACATCCTCTTCCAGGTGCAGGTGATCAGCTCCAGAGGTCACTTACTCTCCATTTCCCTGCCAGAGAACATCATTTCTTCAGAAGTGCTGGCAGAGCATTCAGGTAGGAATGCTCTCTAAGTTGTTTAATGTAGGATGAAGTGGCTTAAAAAGACTTGCCAGTTAAAATGTTTCATCTAACCCAGCTTCTTGTGACTGAAAGAGGTGAAGGAGATAAAAAATCACAGTAACATTTACTGAAGAGGGGAGAAGGAAGCAAGCCAGCCTCTGTTTTCAGAGTGCATGTCTGTGTGTGTGTTTCCTGCACTACAGCTGAGTTTGTGGCCCAGGAAAGAATCTGTCTACACATATTCAAGAGAGGATGATGCCTGTGTATCCTAACTCACCTGAGTGAGTTAGTCCTAACTTAGTCATACCCATAATTTAAAACA
This sequence comes from Anas platyrhynchos, assembly GCF_047663525.1. Classification (NCBI taxonomy): domain Eukaryota; kingdom Metazoa; phylum Chordata; class Aves; order Anseriformes; family Anatidae; genus Anas; species Anas platyrhynchos. Next base: position 43,121,980 of record NC_092590.1, on the reverse strand, counting down.
AGTCTAGAAGAGAAAAGTAATTATAATTTAATGTAGAACTGACACTAAAATGGACATTATTCCTGTTCATAGAGTGAATTTATTGATGTTTTTTTTTTTTTTTGTGAGTGCATTCTTGTTTCTACAAGATAGTATTCACTTTTTTGACATTTCATCTAAGGAAATTAATTAACCTATACTCATCTGTTTTTCAGTTGCCCATACTTCAGAGATACTTTAGGCAAGGTACGTATTTGCTTTTCTTTTGTAATTTAAGATGTAAAAAAGAAAGTCACTCCAAAGTAGATCTTTTATCCTGCAAAACAGAAGGATATAATGTCTTGAATTTGAAATTAGTTTTTGAAATTTAGGAGACAACATGTGAGAAATTTTCTAAAATTTGCAGATAATTAATGATAGATAGGTTTAAGTACTCCATACATATTATTTTATAACTTAAATATATAATGACTGCTTTTTCTTTCATTCAGTAATTCAGCTCCTGAATAATTGATTTAATGTACCATAGTTAAACAAAATGTCATAGAAAATCAATATATCTGGAACCCCCTGTAGTGCTATCTACTGGATATATTTTTCAATGTTTGTGCAGTGGCCAAGTGTAAAAGAAAGGGGCATTATATTTTTAGTGCCTTTTTAATACCTTCAGAGTAAAATACAATGTAGAGATTCTGTATAAATACGAGCAACAAAAAATAAGAATTTTAAGGATTAATGGAGCAAGGTGATATCTCTGCATATGTAGAGGAGTTTGATGACATAGTTTGTAAGAGAAAACTGCTTTTGATTTTATTATTTTTTTTTTAAACTTATATAAAAGAAATACAGGGCTGAAATAAATGGTATTCCTATTTGAAGTTTTAACAGGGTGAATACTTTCACACTAATCTATTAAAGCTTTTGTGGAGTCCAGCTGAATAAAAGAGAGTCACTCTTCTTACTTAAAATTAAATACTTCACCTGCACTGTGGATGGAGTTCTTAGTTTTTTGGTTTAATCAATGTCCCATTGAGCTCGCTTAGAAATTTCCTTCTTCACCTGCTTCTTATAATTAGCCAAGAAGTTTAATGTCTCTTAATGGAATATCTAGCATTGCCTCCTGCTGCAGGTAAATTGACCATTCATCTTTTGCTTTTGTGGTAATTCCTGTTTCACTCATACCCATTTCCAACTCCTTCCTTCAAAATATATTACTTAATTAGCATCTATAACAATAGCTTATTGTAAGGCAGGGGTTCAAAGGTTTGAGAGTAGTTTAGCGAAATATTTCAGCTGCTGAACAGCCGTTATAGCTCTCTAGAGTGGAGCTGTAGACTTTATATGATTCACTTAAAATGGACCAAAGGTGAGAGTAAGGTGATCCTTAACAGGGTTATTGGTAAGATTGTACTGAAGAGAGCATACCCAGGAAATAGGATTGTCTACAGGATAACAAGATTATCCCCTGCTAAGTTCACGCTGTAAAGAAACAGGCATAATATGCAGTAGAGGAAATGAATGGGACTGTTAGAGATTTGAAACAGATCTTTGATTACTTCAGTGCTACCTTTTAAGAAAGGTGGAATTTGGAAAAGTTAAAGATTACAGGGTCAAAAAAGTTGTAAAGTCTCAAATAAGGTTAATAGTAAAAATGGTTTATTACGTGTCAGGTAAGATAACAGTTTAATGTTAACCCTTATACAGCAATATTTATTTTGAGTGCTTTCAGCAATTCTTTAATTACATACCTCTATCAGATAGACTAACATCTTTCTGGCTCCATTTGTCTTTGATTATGTAAGACCACGTCAGGGTCATTTATACCATTTATAGGTATAAATTCCTATAAATCTTTTACCTGATCTTCTGCCATTTATCTCAATGCAGAAATACAAGTAAATTTGCCAAAAAAATGCCATCAGGCATAGGCATACCTGACTTCTTCCAGAATAGTCACTAAACTTCTTACTTAAGATTGTGCACTGTGTCATACTGCTGAGTATTTCTGAGGAGTCTTCTTTTTTACAGTGGTTGCAACTTGCAACTTTGGGGCTGAAATTTCCCACAAAAACTTTTGTGATGCTGTCTTGATACACTGCATGTTTATAGATTTCTGGTCTACATGTGGTAATCCTGGTGAATTGCCATTGGTCAGTCAAAGGCAAGAAATGAATGCCTTTGGGTATGTGAGATACATCTTTATTCTCTTCAACATTTACACTGTCCCAAAATGAGCTATGAGTGGCTTTTCACAGATTTCTACTCCCTGTGCCACAGGATGTACACAGAGGGATATGTCTGATACATTGAATGCATGGAGTACAATTCAGGCTTTACACTTCTTTCAAGTTTAGAAATGGGGTAAAATTTGCCTGTATACTACCCTTATTGCATCTGTATAAGCTCCAGCTATGGTCTACCACTTCTTCCAGAAAGTATTTATCTTTTTGAATACCATCAGCCTCACAGTAACATTTCCTCTTGAGCTGTAATGTTATCAACAGTGGCAAACCAGTCCCACTTCAGCACTGAAGAGTTTAGTCTAATAAAAGAAACCGAGGCACCTGCAGTCACCGTCTAGAGCATCCAAGTAATTCTGTCCCCTTTTTTAATTGCATATAATGTCTTAGCAGAGAATTGCAAAAGGATTCAATTGTCAACAAATGTACAGATCTAATAGCAAGATTAAAGAAATGACTCATATTCAGCAGTCAATATGTTCCATTGTTTCTCCATGGGCCAATCACTAGAATTACGGTCAAAGGGTTAATCTGTGTATTGGGGTGAGTGGGTGGTGAGGGAAGAGGAATAACGCGAGGAGTTGGTTTAGGCTAAAGCAAGACAAAGCTGGAGATACTGACAGGTAAATCAGGAAAGAAAAGCAGGGACTGTGAGAAATGAACCACTGAGATGGAACTGAAGAGGTCATTTAAATGAACCAGAGGAGAACCAGAAGCAGAAGAATAATCACAATATTAGGCAGGTGTATGCTGTGAAACCTGGCTCTGCCCCCACTCCCCCATCCCCTGCCCTGGCTCCATCTTTTCCTTTTAAAGTGATCAAAACCAGTTTTATAACTGAGGAAGTCTAGCCTAGAGGCTTTGGCAGCCCTTGTGTTTTATAACAAATCATTTAAAAGAAGAAAACATGTATCAGCTGATTCAGTTCTAAATTCATTTGGAAACATGGGGAAAGAAATTCTCCCCACCTGACCGGACATGATGTAAAATAGCAACCTGTATGGTACCATTTTGAGAACTGGAACTTTTGCTAGGGAGGCCAGGTTAGATCTGAGGTGTGCAGTTTCTTCCTCAGACTGATCATGATTTGTGCTGCCACAAGACGAAATTAACCTGTGCAGACAGCACACGTTACCATTGTGGGCTCCCTGGACCTTGCTGTCAAGATTGGGATATAGCAAAAGCATTTTGCAGATCTGTCCCTTTTTTGTTGCCTGTGTGTGGGAGTCATACAGTACACAGACATAGGGGCAGAAGAAACACTTGTCCAAACAGAGAAATGGCCCTGCACTCCTTGTTTCAGACATAGTGTGGGTAAGGAACTGGCATGGCACGAGCTTCCAAGTTTTTATGCTTCCAAATTGTGCTCAGTTCCTGCTACTTTTACTTTAAGCAGCAAGTCCTCTTCATTTTTGGTGATAAATACTTTTTGGTTACCTCAGGAACCTCTTTCACTTCCTTGGCTGTGTTTTCTTCTGATAATTGTTTCTCAGCTAGTAAAATATATGCTTGTGAGTTTATCCTGTGATTTTGATTAAGAATCACTTTTTTTTTTTTCCCCCCCAATCTTCATTCTCCTTCAGTCTTGCTTTTAGAAGAGGGAGAAGAAAACTCATTGGAGAACAAGCCCAAACATTGTAAAACCTCAATGAACCCTGAACAGAAAATCTTGTATGTCACTTAGCAATACAAATAAGCATTGGATGCAATAAAAATGATAACTGTATCATTAAGCTCTTCACATGTGAAAGAACTCTGAAAAGAGCAGAAGATATGAATGCTATCTTACAACTCTTCTGTAATTACCTGAATGAAACAAACAGAAGGCTTGCCAATTCCCAGTTATGGTATTGTCCCCATTTGGATTATATACATTCATTACAATTAACTAATATACGGGTCATATCATCTGCAGTAGTTGCAAAGTGTCTGTGCTTTCATTATGGTCAGTGCAACTAGGACAATTTGCATGGGTAGAAAATATGACCTCATGTCAATGTGATATGAAAAAAATATATTTTATTCTATCCTCACTGCCAACACATATGGCACTTTTATGTGGTACAGTCTCCTTAACACACAGCATATATTTACAAAGTTCTTCTGTTTGCTTGGGCTGGACTACAGATGACCAATCACTATCATCCAAGTGCTGCCCATTAATTCAGCAACTGTGATCATTATGCTCTTATTTTATAAGAGCTTCTGATCAAATAGGTTTCTTGCTGACACATTATCCAAATTCAACAAACTGATTCATGTATCATGGTACTTATCTATAGAACTTGGGAAGTTTTTTGGAAAGGCACTGTGGTCTTCCTGAGAAAGTTTCCAGTTATTCTGGGTGGAGAAGCAGTCTTGAATGATACCTTACCATAAAAGTCTGTGTCCTATTGAATGCTAACATAACAAGCATTACTGTTTTAATTTCAATTTTAATTAAGTATTGAATACCAAGTATACCAAGGGGCTGTCACTGAGATATAAGACTCTCTATTTTTATTACAGTAATAGAGACTATTCCTAAATACAAAAGACTTAACACCTTGAAATATTAATTCTTCCAGAGTTTTGTTTTATAAAATATATATAATTCAAAGTCACTGGAATCTACAGTGGCAAATTACAAGAGCTACTAAAAATTCTTTTCAAGCTAGTGTCAAGTCATCAAAAAATGAATACTCCTGACCCTTTTACCAAAGTGTAAATTAGTGGTCTAATAGTAATATTCAGATGGGCAAAAGAAATATAAGCTCCTTTTGATGAAAATAATACAAGAATGTGCTTCCCTACTGTGAATCATCTTAACATGTGAAATAGCATTTTGGTACAATGATCTCTGCAAAGGACATAGCAAGCTGGCAAATGTGAGAACAAAAATGAAGGCAATTTTGTGCATCTCTTGCCAATGTTTCATTCTCTTTTTAGTTATTATATAAAATCTGAACATCTCAAAGAACCTCTACATCTTATTTTTAAAAGCAAATAACTTGTCCAACCAATAAAGCTTTTTCTGTATGAAAACAGCAGTTATGGATGTAAATTAAAGTTAAAACATATAATAAACTGACCATATGTAGGAATGTTTGAAAAAGATGAAAAATATTTTCATTTACGAATAATATCTGCTTTTACTGTAGCATTAATTTTTGTTATTAAAAAACAAACAAAAAACTGTACATACAAAACAGAGTTGCTACAAAACTGTAGAGATGTTATTTTTTTTTTTCCATAATCATATATTGTAGGAAAAAACTCTTAAGAGGTGGAACCATATGTTAACATATAGAAAGCAGATTTTTTTTTTCTTCTGCACATCCACCTGTTTTACTTTTTAAGACCATTTAGAAAATGCTGTGTAGCCTAAAATTCCTCAATGGTGGAATCCCTTTTTTTGTAGTAAAAGCTTTATTGCATTATGTCACTTTTGCTCTGTGATGAAAATTTGACTGCTGTTTGTCATATGGGTTGATCTTGATACCTTTCTTGGGCATGAAGATAGTTTTTATTTTTATTTTTATTTTTATTTATTATTTATTTATTTATTTTATAAAACTGCTATATATACATATAAAGCAGACAGATGTGCCTTTCCCACCATTTATTTTACTTGCTTTCATTCTCTTTTGGCAGATACAGCTCATGTAGAGCCATTCTGCATACAGGCATTAATCCAAAAAAACACTTGAGCATGTGCTTAGCATTTAACAAATGACTAGTCTCATTGAACTATGGCGTCATGAGCTACAGTGCTGTAATGAATCAAAGCTCTATAGTCTAGCCTAGCTCTCATCAAAATCAGTGATGTGGGTAACATTCACTGTAAAGGCTTTGGACTAACCCCAAAGATCCAAGATGCATGATGGCTTAACTTGAAGATAGTTCTATTTTTGCATGTAATGTTTTCTTAATGATACACATTGTTCTTCAAAATACTGTAATATACTTTAAAATCATTAATTGCAGTGCCTTCTGGGTTTTAAACAACTGAAGTCATAATAAAGTGTATAGTTTTCCTCACATGTTGTCACAGGTTGCATCTGAAGATTGCTGATGATACTGAAAGGAATTATGCTAAGCAAAAACAAATATTCACTTTACATCTTTATCTTTACAATTCCAAAAAGAGAGGTGAACATATTGTTCATGATGACTCATTTAATTACTCTGCAGTATCTTTATCTAACTTAAAAGTTTGTTCTTCTGAGGATAGTTATTTCCACCCATAGATCTCCACTCATACTCTGGAGTACTCCAGAAGTCAAGGAGATTCTACTTCTGACTGAGATTCTCTTTATTTATTACTGCTAAGATGGATACTTTATATAGTTGCTAGGGTTAAAAAGGAGAGTGTACAATGATCAAGAGAATACACATTATTTGTTACTGGAAGCTATTATATAGCTCTTAATATCTTCCAGATTTTTTACTGCAATATATTCTGTACAGCTGCATATTTTGGGGCAGGGCTGTAATTATGCTTAAGGTTGTGATACACAACAGAAACAAGGAATTCAGAGCCAAAAGACAAGAAAGAGGTTAGCTGAGTGTTTGAACACAGAACCCACCACAGATATTGGTCACTGTCAAACAGAAGTAACTTAAGGTAGATAGTGAGTTGACATTTCCTGTCATCACCTAATGTTATTGCACCCGTGGTTTGTGTATTCTGGCTGAAGTGCTTTGATTAATGGTCCAGCAATCACTAAGAGACGTTAAATGATATAAACTCAGTTCCAAGCTCAATGAGCTTGGTAGGAAATCTAAAGGCTTAATGCCTCAGTACTGTTTAAGAAGAACCTTCAAGAAAGCTCTAGGCTCTATGCTGCTGATCTGTATACATACATCATTAAGTAGTGTCTGTCTCCTTCAAAATGGGAAGTCATCGCTTTAATGTTATTCAAATTGATACTTAGATCTCTCTTAGCCATGATATGTCACTAACACTTTAATAACAGTTAAGCTGGTTGTGCACAAATGGGGTATACTGAAAAAATACTGTAAGGAAAAGGGCACTGTGGATGTTTACATATTAATTCTTTGTGTATTAAGGTTATATTATTAACTGAACTACGAGGTGTTTTCTTACGATTTATTGCATTGTGGTGATAAAAACAGCTTTTGAATTGTACAAATAGCAAACAGTCATGTTTCCCAGAGATCAGTATGTTTTAGCCTGACTAAAAATAACTAACTAGCTATCACATATTTTGTGTTGTCTGTGTAAGAAGGTTAAGCCACAAGTAAATTCTATGAGAATATGAAGTGGGGCAAAGAAAGGCTCAAAAGAAATGTAGACACAATTTAGTTCCAGACCTTAAAATGATTACTTGTAAAACAGGCATATTGACACACATCTGGCTGTAACTTGTAATATTAGAATAATTCTCCTTCTTTTTCTCTTAAAACAGCTTATTTTACAGAATTACCTCTTCAGTCTTCATTAGTAGTCTTATTTTTCCCACTATTTAAAGCAACTTTCCTTGGGTCTTACAGCTTGTTTATAGTTAAAGAACACCTTTTGCATATTACAAATGACTAATTTTATCATGTAAAGTCAGAACGTAACAGTCATGGGGTTTCAGAGAATATCATCATCTCTACTGTAGTACAAGATGGGAGGGCAAAGTCCAGAAAGAAGCATCCTGCTCTAAAACCTTTCCTGCATCAGTTCATTGGGCATTATGATAATTAGATCATCTGTCTAAATAGTGTCCATATGGTGATTTTTCTGTAAATGTTTTCTTTATTTGAACACAGTGTATTAATCTATTTACAGCTCCACATTGAAATTAACCTTGGAGATGGGATAATTAGAATCTGAGCTGAGTAGCAGAGCAGGTTTTTTTTTGTTACTCAGGGTAGAGATGATGGAAATACTAGACATATTATCTCTTACTCTAAAGTCTAGGAGATGTTAAAGACAAACAATATGAACCTGACAAAGGAAGTGTATTACTGGATTTGTTCTATTTTAGTTTCTCTGAGTATAACAATTTTATTTCTGAAAAACAGTTGTCTGTGATCAGCAGTTAAGGATATGAAATTAAGAAAAGTTACAAGTTCAGCTGGAATGGATACTGGTATTACTTCATTTTTGCATGTTTTTTATAAATGTTTTTTCTTAATGACATGGATTTTTATGTCTTTGTGACCTAACAAAATATGTTGAGCAAAGAAATAGGAATAAGGTAAAAGAGTTTTGTTTTATTTTGTTTTTCTCCAGTATATTCAATTATTTGTCACTTTTTCCTTCCTGTGGCATGCATAGCATATGTATCAAAGAGATTGCACTGAAATTTTTGTACAGGCACAAATGAATTGCAAGCTTTTTATTTCATATAATGGACCAGATTTTAAGAATATCACAAAATGTGTCAGAATTTTCTGTACCTATATGCTTCCTTGAGTGTTTTGCTGAATTACACTCTTCGTTTGCATGATGATTGATTGTGTTTGCAGCAACGGACTTGCACAAATAATTGTGCAGTTAATACTCCCAGCTGGTTCAGTTGGCCTCAAATACCATGGTAGTGGGTGCAACATAACAGCCTCAGTAGAGGAGAATGGTTTCTGAAGTCAGAGCAACATAATAGTCCTTTGTGATTGCCAAAGCCAGTACTGACCTCAAAACAAAGAAATGGCAAACCAAAGGAATGCTTCTCCACTGTACGTAGTGCGCAACTAAACCTAAAAATTTTAGAACTGCCTTCCTGCAAGCTTCTCCTCTTGGTAAGGAAAATTGGGTAGCTGATTATTTTACTGCCAGAATAATCCAACAAGTACTGGCACAATGTACTGTAGCATGTTTCTGGGGTAAGGTTTACTAATAAGAGCAGAAATAGAAAAATCTGTTTGGTCTGATGCTACCACTTTGAGAATTTCCGATTCTCTTAGATCCTCCCTTCAGAAAGGCCTGGTATCAGGTACCCAGATCAGCTCAGACTAGTGTCAGAAAGCCCCAAGAGGTTTGTAGGTAGTGGTACTATGTTTCATTTAAAACAACACAATTCAACAAAATATTCCAGTCACTTAGTCCACGCACTTTAAGGAGTGCAAGTTTTAGTCGTAACTCTGTAAAAGCACCCGTCTGGAGAGCGTAAGCAGGACACTTAGGTAAACTTGAATCTCACAAAACAACAATAATATCATGCTACAATTTCAGGAAGAGCAATGAAATTATTATTAATTGTCATCATAAGTAATGAGAGCATAAAACTGAGAAAGGTTTGTAGAGGAGAGGAATCTCTTTCATTTACCCTCAAAATGGTCATAGCATTGGTAATAAAAGTAGTCAGAAATCCTTCAGGAACAGAGCAGCCTGTACATCTATGCCCTGTGTTTGAACTCATTGGCCTTGTGTAGTGGTTACGGGTCCATCAGGCATGGCAAGCCAACTGGCTACAGAAGCTTCCTGGCAGGGTATCTCAAAGGTGGTTTGCATTTCTTCAGGTAATGTTGCCACTCTAATTAAGAAATTTTGTGATCCATGGGTTAACACAGATAAAATTTTTATTAGCTTCCAAGAAGACCAAGACTTCTGGGGGCATCTGCCCCACTACTGAAGGAGTGAATTGAGTATGTGAGGGTGTAGTGCCTCCATAGGCAAGGAGTAATGTTTTCATAGATAATGAATAGTGAGAATCTTTAATTACTGAGATGTCTCGGTTTCTCTTTAGGAGTTTTGTCTTGAGTTGCTGCATTAGGTTCTTATTTTTTTATATATTTCACCTTATGAAAGAGTTTTATGTGCTTTGCTTGTCTAAGGTAGGCATATTTATGATGATTTCAGTTCAACACTGTACTTGACTGTATTAGTGCCTTCGCTGCATGGTTTTGCTTTTAACAAATGAAAATTTAAAACAATTTACTTTTTAAAATAGGTTTAGAGTTGCAGTCTGGCTCTTACCTGAACTTGTTAAAACTTCCATTTAAGCTCTTCTATCACTTCTCAAAATACCTTTAATGTAGATCTTACATTTTCTCTCTCTCTCTCTCTTTTTTTTTTTTTTTTTTTTTTACTAAAGTCTGCTGAGTAATTGTATTGTCTGCTCAATAGACAACTGATTACATCTCCTTCACCTCTTGCTTATAATAATGATTTCTTCAAGAGAATCAAAAAAATGTATGATATAAATTCTTTCATCAGCATCATGAAGGTCAAAGTAAAAATCACTCGCAAGTGCAGTTTATATCTGGGTCTAAATCTACCACTTGAACAGTTCCATGGTAAGCTGCTAAAATGTATGCAGAGGAAAAACCTGGATATCAGAAATAACTGAAGATGTAGTCTGAGGAAAATTTATTTCCTTCAAATGTATTTGAATGTGCAGTAATGCAGTTAGGGCCCCTCTGATACAAAAGAAGCATTCTGCTATCTTCTGTCACTCTCAGATGCCCAAAAAACACAACAGAGGAGTAACAAATTATTTTATTTATTTATTTATCTATTTGGTAAAAGGCCAGTGCTCATTGTTCCCCTCCCCTTGTGACTTCTAAAGCAAGGAGCATGTCCAGCTTCTGCATCAGCATCTGGGTAGTTCTGCAGGAGGCACAAGCAAGGGGATAGACAATTGAGAAAATCTGTTATGAAATTCCTTATGCATGAAAGGATATTCTCCAATATTCCTATCTCTGTTTGGATCCTGTTTTTTTTTTTTTTTGTTTTGTTTTGTTTTTTGTTTTTTTTTTTTAAGGGGTGAATTATGAAGCCAAGCATAAGGGCTATATTTTTCACCCAAGAATACCTTTTTCCTCAGTATCTATGTTATTTGTTTGGCTAAAATTTTATCGTCATCTCCTCTGAAAATGAATTAGTACTCTTGGTTCACCTAAATAGTGATGTAGTTTTCTTCTTTTTATATTGTGGGGTACTGGTTTCTTGCTCTTTCCTTCCCATGAATGGAGAAGGCAGAAAATTCTCCTTGAAACGAGAAATCAACACAATATTATATACACATCAAGTTCTGAATTTCCCAGTTACTGTATACTTTTGTGGCTTACCATTATTTCTGCCATTACTTTGGTGTGTGCTCCAGTATCCAACTCGCTGGGAGATTTAAATACACATTTGCTTCCAGTGTAATAGCTAAATCATTCTCTGTTATAACTACGTATCTTGTTTCTGTGAAAAAGTCCTCTGAATTAATGGTCACCCTTTTTGTCCATGTTTTATTATACTGACTTTTGCAAACTCTTGCAAAGAAATAGTTCAGTGAAACTCTCAGGTTTTGTGTTTCTTGCTTTTTTTTATTTTTTTATTTTTTTTTTTTTATTTTTTACTTTGTCTTTTCCTTTATGTACCAAAAGTTGTCTGCATTTCTTAATGACTCAGGCATCTTTCCTTATCATATCACTCTTTGTAAGATTAACGTATGAAAGCAATGTCAGTTTGGATTGGATGATACTACAGTAATTTTCATTCAGATATTAGTAGTCTAGGTAGTTTGTCCTAAATGCCAGCGAGTCTTTGGTTTCTTGCTAGGAACAACTTTCCACCAAATTTAAACACTTGTTCATAAATGTGAGAACTTCAGTGATTTCACATTTCTGCATGTTTTCCATTTAAATGGCACATTTTCATATGTGCCTTTTTAATCTACATTATTCTATCTGTTTGTGGGAAGTTTCAAAGTTTACCGCCTCTTTCAAAGTTTACCACCTCTGCATAATCAGCTGAAAAAATAAAAGGGAATTAAGATGTTCAGAATGAGATAATGTCAGGAAAAAAAGTCTTCCTCTGACATTTCTGGCTGGCATTCATTTCAAGCACAGAGGCAGAAGTTGTTTTAAGTTTCCTCATGTACTGCTCACAAAGCTGGGCCCTCTAGTTCTGCACATTATTTTACAGAACGTACCTGTTAAATATATTTTACTTGTGGTTTAGAAACCACTCAGATCTAAGAAATCTTCCTGAGGTCTCAGCTTCATCCAATGTTTGGCTGAATGCTGCTTAGCTTTGCGCTCTTTCTAATGGGCAGTTGATTTGAGCTCAATTCCCTTCAGTCTACTATGCTGCTTTTCCAGTCAACTGTAATTTTACTAGCTGTGCAATCCTCACCTATCTGTGTTTTTATTTTATTTTATTTTATTTTATTTTATTTTATTTTATTTTATTTTATTTTATTTTTATTTGTTAAGGACATTTTGGAATTTTTAGTAGATCTATTCTTTCTAAATGACATTTCCTTTCCACACTATTTTTGTTGTCCTTTTAAAGCTTTCATCTTCATATTCAGTTTCTCTGCAATTTTATTTTCTTTAATAAGACTAAGTAAAATGTTACCGATGATTGGTACAAGAGGTCAGAAGCCACTACTGTGTGTCGTGGTGGACCTTCAATTCCCTATGGATATTAAATAGAGTCAGGAGTACATTAGATAAAAGAGCTGTGAAGGTTTGGAGTAAAGGTAACTCCTACTTTTGCGGCTGAAACAGAATGGAAGAGTGGCAGAGATATTCCAGATGGACCAAAATAAAATTAAATAGCTCAACTCTGAAGAGTGGAGATACGGGGAAATAAATGGAAAGAAGAGAATGGTGAAGAGCAGGGAGAAAATTACCCATTTTGCATATAAATGATGTAATTACCCCCTCAGCTTCTCAGGCAGAAGTTGACATCCCTAATTAAAATAATTTTATGATCTTCTGGGGACAGATACACAAAAGCATAAAGAGAAGGAAAAAATAACAAATACAGAACTAACCAACACCAGCAGCCATTTCTACAAAATAATTTTGCAACAGGACCTATGATGTACACGCAGTCTCAGCTTTATAACAAATTATCAGGCTTGTATTTTATTTCAAATGATTCACAAGGCTTGATATAAAAGGCAGAAGCTGAATAAAGCCTTTTCAGGGAAGAGAATGATGAAACCACAATATGAGGACAGGGAATTGAAAGCCTACTGGACTGAATTTCATTGTTTTCTTCTGATTAATACTGGAAATTGAAAGCCACTGTGTTTAACCTGTGCTGATGCTACAGTTGCTGTAATTAAGCATGAGAATATGGTCTTACAACTTGTGCATGCTGATTGTTTTATACAAAGCACCTGGCAAATTTGCCAGTACATACACTATTAAATCTGCAGCAGAGGAGTCCAGCCAACAAAGACTGGTATTCTTACTTGTTTAATTGGTCTACTTTATTCTGTCCACCACATCTTCCTTCCCTCCCCACTTGCCAGGCAAGAAAGCAGGTAAGGAGTCTTTTCCAGACTCTTTGATAGTGAGGGGATGTGTTGTTTTAATCACACAAAAAGGAAGGTTTTTCTACAAAGCAAGATAAAACCCGGTTAAGTGTAACAAACCTGGAAAATTCCATTATCGTATGCCTCATCTTATCATTCATACCATCTGACTGACTGATTCAACGTTGCTAAGAGACTTGACAAGCCAACTTGTTAGTATTACATACTGCATTGTAGCAATTGAGAAATCGATTGTTACCACTAATTTTCCTCCAACAGGGTGATATTTCAGTAGTCAGAAGTTTGCTAAAGGATATCTTTATGTTTGTGGTTTTTTTTGTTTTTTTTTTTTGTTTGTTTGTTTGTTTCCCCCCCCCCCCCCCCCCCCCTACAGTTAGTTCTCTTTTGCATTTTCTAAGCATTTTTGGTGATTTCACAGTAAGGTCATGAGCTAGCAGCCAAGAGAATAACATTATACATCAGGACATCAGGCACAAATGCAGAAAATCAGGCTAGAAATCTCACAAGAACTGACAAGAACTGATGTTCTTGTCTTATAGTCACTACTTCTGGTAGTGACTAAGTGTCATGGTTTTGGCTGGGATAGAGTTAATTTTCTTTGTAGACTCTTGAGAAAAAAATTGGGTTTGGTTCTGTTCAGAAGACAATCTGTTAGTTCAAAGCTGATTCATCCTGCTTTAATTAATGATTCATACATAGACCACAGAATCTGGAATAACTATTGTGGTTTATGAGCTAATTAAGTATTATCTAGTACCCCACATGCTTTGCTCTTCAACTTTACTTATATAGGTAGGAAGGGGAAAAATATTGCACTTAATTTATCTGGCATTTATGTCTCAAATGTTTTAAAGAATCATAGAATTGTTTAGACTGGAAAAGACCCACAAGATCATCAAGCCCAGCCATTACCTTACGCTGCCAAGTCCACCACAAATACGTATCTCTATGTGCTACATCCACACATCTCCTAAATGTCCAGGGATGGTGACTCTGGTGTTTCCCTAGGCAGCCTGTTCAATGCCTGACCACCCTTTCCATGGATAAATTCTTCCTGACATCTCATCTAAACCTTCCCTGGTGCAGCTTGAAGCCTTTTCCTCATGTCTTGTCACTTGTTGTCCTTCTGTGGACACAAATTATCTGCCAGAGAAACAGTGGTGTGTGAATGGTCCTGAGTGAGTTACGCATTAGCCCAATGCCCTTCTGTGCAAGACTTTCAGGAACAAAAAGTACAAAGTGCAAAGACAGCAGGCAGCTGAAACAAAGTGGTATGTTTATGGTCAAATAATGGCCTTTTTTTTTCTTTTTTTCTTTCTTTTTTTCTTTTTTTTTTTAATGTAAATGAGGATAACATAATTCCACTCTTCCTGCTAGAGAAATAGAAAATCAAAGATACAAGAGCATAACATCTGTTACAGAGACTAACTATAACACAGGCACAATGTAAGAAAGCTAGCAGAAAGGAGCTTCTTTCATGAACAGTGTGACCCTGAAAACACTTTTAAGGATAAGGGATTGATTCTTGAAAAAAAGCTGAGGCTCTGAAAACCGTGTGGAACAATCCATCCTTGATTCAGGTTCTCCTGTCAGTGAGGGAAAGGTGTTCAATGTACCTTCCTCTCTGAGCTCCTTTCAGTCAGAGAATCAGGATTTATTTGCAGAATATTTGACTTGAAAACAAATATATGGCTTTCTCGCTTCTTCTTTTGTAAAGATGTATATACATCCTGCCAAAGGTAATACACAATCTGTACCAGATAGACTTTTTATTTATTTCTGGATTTTAGAGTGTGTATAAATTAATCTGTCTTTATCCCTATTTCTCGAGAGATGTACATAGATGTCCATATACCAGCATTTATCTTTCTGGTTAGTGCCACTGTGTGGATAATACATCACTGGAGCAGTGGTGCTAGTTATGATGTATGACACTAACATATCATAAAAGCATTGCCACTTCTGTGATGTATTATTCAAAACACAGAATTAAACAGAAAGATCAATATAATACAGGCACTTAATTTTTTAAGGTGTGTTAGAAGGTTTTAAATTAAAGAACATAGGCTCCAGAGGGTTTTCTTAAGAGGCTCAGTACGTAACAGAAACAAATGAGAATAACTATTATTTCGTATATGCCCCAGTCTGTAGGAATAAAAAATAAAAATCATTCTATGGCCAGTGAAACTTTTCAAAGCCTCATTCCCAACATGTTTTTAGTGCTTTCTGTCCTCAGCTGTAATACACCCAGCTTCTTACCACATTTCTCCAGTACTTCATCCACAAAATACCTCCTTTGCTGTCTCTGTGGTAGCCGGTTCCCTCCACTCCTTCTCTGGTCCCCTGGCCATTACCTGGCAGCTCGTACTGCGACCAGCTCTGAGCAATGCAAAGAAAACCAGCAACCTCAGCCCTGCTGATCAGCTGCCTGGCGTGCTGAGCTGAGCAGATAATGGTGCATTTATTTGGCTGCTTTTTGCACAGTGAGGGCACTTCTTTGAGTCTCTTTTCTCTACTTGGCTACTGATTACTGCTAAACTGATTGAAACTAAGTTCCCCTAGAACTGCCTCTTCATCAAATTTAGTTGGAATTATCACATAGTTTCAGAAGTTAATAGGGAGATGATGGGGTAGTGGATAAAAAAATAAAAAATAAAAAAAAAAAAAAAAAAAAAAAAGAAGCCTAGACATCCATCTTATTTCCTTTGTGGCTAACAAGCCCTTTTGAACTCTTACTGTTTCCAGGGATTTTCATTGAAATACATTTGAATTTAGGTTCATTCACTTTGGTTTTCCAACACTGCTAACTCTAGTGCATTTAGCAATCATACTGTAGGCAGACTTTGAATAAGAAATGTGTTTTTGTTGGTGGTGGTAGTTTTTATTTTATTTCAGTAATATTTCTGTAAGTCCTTCCAAAGTTATTAGGTAGTATTTTTCCCCTTTTGTTAAGAAAGGTGTAATGGAAAAAGAAGCTGTCAGGTCTTTTAAATATAAGGGGGAAAAAAAAAAGGAAAACAACTCCTCCCTCCTTCCATACAAATAAACAAACAAACAAACAAAAAGTTTAAGAAGAAACTACGGATATTGCAAAATGTGTTTGAAACTGCAACAGCTGGCAGTTCTCGGCTTCTCCATATACCACGTAAAGCAAAACAATCCTAAAGGCCCTGCTTTTTAACATCTTAGAAGGCCCTGCTCTTAAACATCTTAGTAGAATGAGAACTAGGTATAACTATCAGATCTCTGCTCTTTGCAGGCCTTTTTATTCCACAGTTACATACAATATATACATTATTCTGTTTCTTGTGTTTGTGGTGCAGCCATGCCACTTGTTTTCTCTGGTTGAATACTCCATTTATGAATCACTTTAGCAATTTTTTTTTTCCTGCTGTCTAACCAAAACTTTATAGTTTTAGGATAGTAAATTTTTCTAACCTTTTTTAGGTACAATACAAAATCCCTTTACTGCCTCAATATTATTTCCTTGAATCCTTGAAGATATTTATACAGTTTTATATCCCCTTAATCTCTTTTTCTCTAAGCTGTGTAAATTAAGTTCCCTGCTTGCTCTTCCTCTGTCATATCCTCTAATCCTTGAATCATTTCAGTTGTCCAAACTACCACGAAAGTAGCATATACATTTCCTGGGGCCCAGAACATAAAAATAATTTAATGTTGAAGAGGCCACAGCCTCCCATGACATGCTTCTATGAAAATACCTCTTGTGGACATCCATAGCCAAAGAGAATTGGAATACTTGCACACCCTTGGAAGTTCTATTTTGTATATTTTTTATCAGGTTTTGGTAGTATTCACAGAGCGCTAACCACTTTGTATACAATAGATGCTGCATTTTCTGCCCCAAACATCTTAAAAAGGAAGATTTTGATGTATTTGAGAGCCTCATAGCAGGAACCCCCTTTGAAGAGAGCTACATTTTAAGACCTCTGTCCTATCTCTGTTCACTTAGAATCAGCATTTGTGACATATGTTATGTGATAAATGTTTTAGATTTTTAATGTATTTTGACCTAAGAATAACGTTTCAATGAGAGGATTTCTAGGATAGTGAGAGAGGAGTGAGTTCAGATTGTACAACATACAATGTTGCACACTGCTGTTTCTGGAGGTCATGGCAATTTACAGCTTGTATCCCCAAATAATACACTGACAAGTTCATTAAGATCAGACAGATATATTTTTAAATATACAGATTACAGATAATTTTGTCCAAGTCAGAGCAAGAGGGGGACTGGCTTTGGTCCCCTAGCCAGTGATTTACAGTAGTTGTCTTCTCTCAGAGGCATTATACTAAATCTGTCAAAATTGTTTTTGTCTTTCCTCATGTTTGATTTTAAACAGAAATCCATATGTGTGGTCCAAATACTAGTGATACTAAAGAGAAATTTCTTTCTGTAGATGGGAAGCTGAAGAGATACATCTCACTTCTAAATTCCTTTTCTGTCTTGGTGTTGTCATTGTAGTGAATTAGTAAAAATGGGCTAAATGATGTTTTTAGTCATTTTCATCCTCTGTCATATCACAGCAGTTTAATGGTTATAGATGTAGGATTTCTTCAAGAAACATCCCAGGGTGGGGGGGAATCAGTTTCGTTATGGAACACAATCCTATATTGCTGGAACATAAAGGAGAGTGATATAATATAGTGGGAGATAATGGTTAGGGCTAATTATGATACTGAACAGATATAAATGTAGATACAAATATGAATGACCAATGGGTTTGTTTATCCACAATTTCCTGTAGGAGATTGTGTATATGTACTTCCTGTTTAGGGAAGTACATATACTCTAGCAGTTTATATGTTTGTGTACTCAACAGCATCACTAGCTCTGTAGCAGGCTATTCTTTGGAAGCCCTTCAAAAAAGGCCTTGTGCAGAAGTACAATGAAATGTGGTCCCTTTTTAATAACCATATAATTTATCTCAACATGAATCTGAATTTATTTAATGTGAAGTATTAGAAATAAGTTAAAAACAGTTGGAAAGTGTTTTATAATAGTAAAAAAAAATAAATACATAAAAATGCATTTTTCAGTATTGTTTAATGAAAAGTTTCTCCATAACAAGATGTACCTGTGCCTCTATTGAAGTCCTTATCATGCCCTTTTCTGGCAGTTATAAGGAGAGTATCTCTTACTCAGCTGTAATGCAACAACCTATTGCTTTAAATATAACTTTATTTATGGATCCATGTAGATTTTAGTTTTATGTATATTAGGTAATACTATGGTATTTTACAGTGAATAGGTTACTTATGGTAATCTCAGGAGCATTCCAAATCACAGCCTTTTAAGATAAATATAAATATGAATGTATTATGTCTAAAAATGTTGAATGTGGTGGAAGCTGGATGATGTTGCAATTACTGGAAGAACTACATAAGCAGATACAAAAAGAGATGAATGCAGTTCAACTGACAATCAGTAGAAAACACAATTTAACTTCCTCTTTTTAGAGCTATGTTGGAGATAAAAAGCTAGATGGGAGCCATTAGCTTTTACAGATTTATAATGCTTTTAAAAGGTTCCATACAATGAGCAAAAAAAAAAGTGGAAAGGTATTGGCCTGTAATTCAGAGAAGGTCATTTCCATCTGGACATAAAAAAAAAATATCCTCTGAGGTGTTTATCTGTAAACTATTTATGACACAAAGAGGTTTGATCAAAGGAGTAGAATCATACAGAAATTATGGAAGGTGAATGTTGAACTTAGCGATATAGTTTAGTGGAGGACTTGTTAGTGTTAGGTCAGAGGTTGGACTTGATGATCTTGAGGTCTCTTCCAACCTAGACATTTCTGTGGTTCTTTGAAGAAGGACATCGAGGTGCTCGAGTGAGTCCAGAGAAGGGCAATGAAGCTGGTGAGGGGTCTGGAGAACAAGTCTTACGAGGAGCGGCTGAGTGAGCTGGGATTGTTCAGCCTGGAGAAAAGGCGGTTCAGGGGCGACCTTATTGCTCTTTGTAAGTACATTAAAGGAGGCTGTAGCAAGGTGGGGGTTGGTCTATTCTCCCATGTGCCTGGTGACAGGATGAGGGGGAACGGGCTAAAGTTGCACCAGGGGTGTTTTAGGTTGGATATTAGGAAGAACCTCTTTACTGAGAGGGTTGTGAGGCATTCGAATGGACTGCCCAGGGAAGTGGTAGAGTCACCATCCCTGGAGGTCTTGAAAAGATGTTTAGGTGTAGACCTTAGCGATATGGTGTAGTGGAGGACTTGTTAGTGTTAGGTCAGAGGTTGGACTCGATGATCTTGAGGTCTCTTCCAACCTAGACAATCTGTGATTCGGTGATTCTGTAAATGGAGGCCTAGCCTTTGGCTTAGGGCCTAGAAGGCAAGGTCAGCGTGGTCGTCAGCAGCTTGTCTGCACTCACGTTAGTTGGTGACTCTCAAATATAGGTTCTCTTCCCAGGCAGTCACTTTGGAGCCAAATGTGAAAAGGTACAAAGCCTGCTAAAATACAATTTGCATAGAATTTAGGCATTAATGTTCAATAGAGCAGTCCAAAGGAATGAAGCAAACAAAACGCTCATAGAGAAGACGTGGACACCCAAAGCTGTGCTGTTTGTTCTGCTTCACTGTTACTTTCTAAGGCCTCCCTGTAGGATTAACACCATTTTCAGATCTGGTAATTTCCAAGGTGAGGTGGGAGCACAGCTATCAGGTGGCAGCACTGAGGTCCACCATTGCAGCCTGTGGTTTAAACCTGGTACCACAGGGTGCTTCCCAAGGACTGGCCCTCCTCTGTCCCAGAGAAACAGACTGCAGCTGGGGGTGACTCACAGCACTATATAGATATTTTTGTGCCATTGCTGTTTAAGTGGAGTCAAGGGGTGGCTAGGAAGCATTGCATCAAGTACTGATTGGGTGAGAAAGGATGAGGGCCTACAGTTTAGGAGCCGGGCGACTCAAGCATCCCCTAATTTGTGGGGAAGAACTGGCTCAGAGTGGGCTTGAAGTGGCTTCAGGTCCATTTAGACAGAAGAGAGCTTGAACCAATCTTTGTCCCACTTCCTTCAAAAACACTCTCTACTGAAAAAAGAGCAAATTTTATTTATTTTGTACTTCAGAATTATTTCTTCTTTATTTTGGAAAGAGAGAAAAAATGGTAAAGAGACTGAGAAAGTTCTTATTTCAGCCAGATTCTGTTTGTTATTCAGTGAGCAGCCTGGCTGCAATACACTCAGGTCCTTTTCCATCCCTCACAAATATTTTCTGCTAACATTATATGAAAGACATTATTTTGATGTGTTACTCTTCTGCTAGGTCTTGATGGGTGGCAAGAATAATGGTTTCAAATTTAACAGGAATGGTAGTAAAATTCTGGTGGGACCTCCTCACCTAGAAACACTAGAAAGAATAACATTAAACTTTGTAGTGCTCAGGATGAGTCTGCATTAGCATTTTACCTCAAAACAGGCATCAAGTTTGGAAGTGAATTTCCCCTCCACTTACTGCATTCTGGTTTGCTTTGAAGAATGAGCTTGGAGCATTTGGTTCATTTCCTTTTTGAATGAAAGTGAACTCAAAGCTGTGCTCCCAGCATGCACATGTCTGCCCCAACATTTAATGAATGCCAAGCCCACAGAATCAGGCTACATCTAGTCCAAAGGAAAATCCCTGAAGCATATGAGTATCACGTTGGGTCCTCAGCATCAACTACTTCACCCTCTGGTTCTGCCATGCTACTTACTAATGTGGATGCAGCCCCACAAACATGAATTTGACTAATTATATTTTATTATAGGGGAAAAGACTATAAACCATATAAACTATATACAAAAAGATGGCACAATTCCTGAAATATGTACAGAATTTTTCTTAATTGAGGCAAATGTGAGATTTTTGTAAACTATCCTGCCGAGCAACAAAGCCCTAAGGTGTGTGATTTTGTGATCTGAGTTACTTTGTCTTTCTCTCCCTTGCCAACTTAACCAGCCACTCTGGTCCTCAGTCAACCGGTGTCTCTAGCTAAATACTTGGTAGCAGTGGTTTCTGTTAGTTCAGCTCTTCCATATGGTTAACTCTTCTTTTATAAGATGGATCCTAAAGTTCTTCTCATACTTAGTAGGCAATTCTTAAAACAGGTTCTTTCACTTCACAGCATATTGTAGACAGAGCAAAGAACTGTATTTCTGAAATAACTTCTGTGCCTCGGTACTAGAAGCAGACTCTAAGGTGTGATTGATTGGCCCAGAAAAGTATACACTCATAATTCAAATTGTTCTCCACTTTCCCTCCTTTTCAATAGAAGTAGCTTTTAAGCATAATAATAAAACACATTCAAGGGAGTATTTCAGGTGCTCAAGTGGAGCACTTGTTCTTTCCCGGTGTTGCAGCCCTCTTCCTTAGAAAGCTCTGTGCAAGAGCATTTTGATTCTCTTCTGAGTCTCTACCAATGTGTTTACATAACATACAGCTCAAAGTTCTCATTAAGAACAACCTGCAAACATGTCAATAAACCCTAGATCATCATGTAAAAAGTGAGTGGCATTTCTATGTATTCCACTGTCCTAAAATTTGTCCTGCTAACTTGTTAGGCTTAATACCTCAAGTCCCTTTCAGGATGTGCTGGCCAGTGGTTATGTGCATGCGCATCTGTCCCAAACATAAATGATTTTGGGATCCAGTATATCAGGCTAGGTTCCTTCGAAGAGTGTGAAGAATTGTCTGCTACATTTAGTTGGTGGTTCACTCAGACTTTAATCATCCAGTTTTGGGTATTGGTCAACCTACTGTTAAGATGTGGATAACTGCCTCCCAAGGAGATGATTTGGGTTCTGTAACAAGTAATTTAGTTACTGCCTTTTGAAACACAATTTCCTTTAGTCTGGCTGGTTTTGGTGTCCCAGCAGGCTGGCTATTGTAAGCACTCCTCTCAGGTATCTAATTCTCTATACATTTACTTTGTGTAACTTAAGGGCCTTATCCTGCATTGTCATTTTTAGCATATGAGCACTGATCTGGCTGGCTCTCAATGCCTTCTGAGGTTAGGTATTTTTTATCAGGCTGAGATGCTGTCAATGTCATTTATGTGGAGCAATGTAATTCAAATCTGGAAAACAGCAGAATGTGATGCACCTTGAAGAAACCTATTACACGACTTTGGGTGGAGTCCTGGAATTTGACAACTACATGGATTTGTTCCAAACAATTAAATGAATCTCTCTTCAGAGCATATGGTGCAGAGAACATGTCATGTTTGAGAAATATGGTTGGCTTCTAATCTTGATTTTTAATTTTGAGACAGAACAATAATTTGGCACAACGATTTTTTTTCTTCCTGTTAAGTACAAATGTGTTTTCCTCAAAGACAGAAAAAAATATCTTAGGAAAATCCACTTGTCCCTTACATATGTCATAGATATTACCTTTTGTCTCAGTTCTTTTGAGTTACAATTTGGAGTTAATGTGGTTGTTTTTATTTCCTATTGATACTAAAAGTGTGTGGTAGAAATTAAAAATCCAGCGACTCAGCTGTTCAAGATCTATCACTTGGTCTATATAAAGGGTCTGACTGGTATAATTGTTACTAGAAAGGTGATGCCAGAGAGAAAGGATTCATTCTTTGATGCACCAGAAATTCAGCAATGTATCCTACTTCCTTGTCTGAGTTCAGTGCTGATATTTAATAGCCCCAGCTATGTGGCAGAGAGGTAGGATGCTCTTTGGGCTCGACAGAGAGCAGCAGTCTCCATTCAGGCTTCTGGAAACATCCTGAGGAGATCCTGGAGCCAGCTGTATCAGGGGAGACCTGCCACCAGTTTCAGCAGTGCCCCTCTGTGTGCTGAGCCACAAGCAGTGGCATTATCCTCGATGAGCGGTCAGAGGGAGCGAGACCTCTGTGTGCTGCTGTATGCTGTTCCCGAACCACTGCCCTGTTTGGGGAGCCAGTCCGGGTCAGGTGAGGAGCAGAAGGCACCTGCCCACCTGGCACCGAGTCTGCCTGCAGCCTGGCCAGGCTGCTCAGCTCTGATGGGCACTGCGCCACAGCACTGCCGAGCCAGGGCTTTTCCCTAAGGGACTAAGGGGATTAGATTTTTAAGGGGAAATTTAAGAGGATTTCAGATTTAAGAGATGGCCAAAGGGGCACATTTATAGCTTTTTAATTAAAAGATATTTTGGCTTGAAGGCCAGAAGGATTAAGGAATCGGTAAAACTAAGTTAAATGTCAAATGCAGGGTTAAACCACAAATTAGGCACAATTCTAATGGATCTCTAGCTTCTAACTTCTTATTGTTTTTTGTTTTTCTTTCTGAGATTAAACAATCCGTAAAGCTTATTAAGGTCATTTCCTATCAATCTTCCTCTTTTACCACCACTCTGCTCTTGCCCGTATTTATGGCAATACAAATACCTTTAAATCCAACGTAAGAATTTAGATGGCTGGTAGAATAAAAAGGAAGACCTTTAACATGTTGTGTCATGCTCACATTTTTGAAGAAAAAGCTTATATTTTATGAGAGTGATAGCTGAATTTACATTTTCCAAGCATGCTACATTTGAATATTTAAATGGCACAGTCTTTTCTTCATTCCATTTTTTCTACTTACTTTAAATGTTCTGCAGTATATGAAAGTCAAAGGGAGAAGCAAAGTATCGATCAGATTATGCAAGAGAAATTCTCATAGGCCTAATGCAAAATTTTCTCCATAAACCTCTTGTCATTATACTATTGAGTCATGTAACGTTATTTTGTTGAAGTGAAAGTGAAGGTGTTAAGTTAAAAAAAGTAATTTTAAAATTTTAATTATTCTACAAGTTATGCCCTACAACACATTTTCTAAAAATTGTACCTTTTGTTCAGCACTGAACTGCATGAATTACTTAGCAGATCAATATCTCGGAATGTCTTACAAATAATAATTTAATTCAGCTGGGATTTTTTCTGTTGTTGCTCTTCACTCACCAACATTTTATTCTTGCAGCATTAATAGCAAAAATCTGCTTGTAAAAGGAAAGGTCTCTTACCAAATGAATCTGTGAGTTCAAGGGCAAAGCTAATAGTGGTGTGATGTTCTTACCACACAACTGTTTCCTAACACAGCAACCAGAACTGTCTTGAGTTGTATTGTGGTGTCTGATGAGTTGTGTTGTGGTGTCTGATGTGTCACTGGAGACATCACCTTACTTCAGTTGCATTGGTCCTCAACTGCATGACCATCAAAACTGTAGTGTATGTACCATTTCCACACAGGAGCCATTCAAAACAGAAGTGCTCTCGAGCACAGTGCTGATAAAACCAGTAACAGTACTCTACCAACCACAGAAGTGTCTAACACAATACGGGAAGGTGGACTATTGCAAATAGGTTTGACCTTAGACATTTTTAGTATTACAAAAGGGTGGAGAGACTTCTGGTCTATACGATGAAGATACTGACAGCTGTATCAGGCCCTTACCCATACACACTCCCATGCACTGTTCTGAAAGCAGACTTACTAGCTGTGTGATCTGACTGAAGATGAAAAACTATTTTCAATACCCAATACCTCTTCATTTATTATCTTATTTATTACAGTCTAATTTTGTCTTTGGAATGAAGGCCACTGAAAAACTAATGAAAAATCATTTTAAATAATATTTAGCAGCTGCAGCTTCTTGATGCCTTCAAAATGTGGAGGGTTACATGAGTATTACTGAATATGAGTATTTCACATATAGCATTTGCAAAATTGTATACAAAAAGTGTTTTATATATGTCATAGGTCAGTATCTGCTTGTGGTTTCAGTAAACTATATCGTGTTAAAGTAAGTTTCTTAGGCTATGCTCAGTCAAAAGCATTTGTAAAATTCTGCGCTTTGAGTATCTTTGAAAGTAGCAGCACAAGGTTAAAAGGAAAAAACTGGGTGTGGAAGATGTAGAACGCTGGTTTGGCAGTCACAAAATTCTCTGTTTTTCTCAAGTCCAAACACAAGATAGCATTGCACGCTTCCTTGATTTTCCACCAAGGGATTTCTCTTAGAACATTGCCATACCTTTAGCAGTCTGCTGTCTGCTTGCATATTGTTTGATCCAGTGCTTAATTCATCTCCCTGGAACTGCCTTTAATCCGTGCAACCTCACTATTTGCTGCATGACAGAGGGTCAGTCACCCAGAGCTGACTGTGGCTCTGCTTGCTCGCTTCTAACATTGCTCATATATCCAGAGCAATGCTAGGATTTACCCTGCTGTAAAAAACAGCAGCTTTTGACCCTCTCTCTCCACACACCTCGGTTTGTGAAATTCTTTTACCAAATCCTGAAGCAAAAATTGTGTCAGATTCCTTTACTTCTGAGGTCCTTTGACCTCACTGAAAAAAAATAAAATAAAATAAAAAATCTAAAATTATGTTCATTCACTCTCTGATGTTTTTAATAGATGGTGCACTGTGTTTACTTTCTGTTTCAACACAGCATTAGCAGTAAACAGAAATCTGAACTAACAGTAAAAGGCTCTGGCATTTCAGATGCAGGTACTCCCGCTGTTTTGGTATTAGTACTTTCTGTGTGTAGGGTAATGACAGAGTTGAACTGAAATGGCATTAAATTGTTTAAGAACTGTTTTTCTGCCGTTATTCACAGAAACCCCAGCATTGCTGTCTCAGAGGAGGGGGCTCCTTAACTTCTGAAACTTGGTGGCCAAGCAGGCCAGGCTGCCTGCTCTGGGGCTCTCTGTCCCCTGAAACGTGGAGCACAGGCTTCCAGCACCACGTTTTCTGAACATGGATTTTGTATGCTTATGAGCTCTTCCTTAGCTTGTGAATTGGCACTTCTGTGCTTTCCAAAAGAATCTCATTACAAGGTGCTGGTCCAGTCACTTGTTTCCCGAAGTGTACTTCTTCTTAAGAAAAATGGTAACAGACCATTGGTAACAGAAGCATTTGGCATGCTTCCTTGCATGCCAAATGGTTTGTATTGCTCTCCTATGCAGCAGGAATTTAGAAGGCCTGAATCTTGCCCTGAATGGATTTGCAGTTACACAGGTATAAGTCACTAATTTAATTAAGGTTGCTTTAGAATTATGTTGGTATAGCTGTGTGGTGGGAAATTGAACTTTGCATATTTTTGCTTGATTAAAAGTATGCAGTTTAGAGTGCTTCTCATTTCTTCCAGGAAGCTTTTCTCTGTTAGCTTCTGCTATGCTTTTCAAAGAATCGTTACTGCCAATATGTGGTAGGATAATTTTGTATTGATTCCTCATGACAATTTTTCACTTTATATTTTCTTGTGTGTTGTGTGTATATATATACATTGTATACAAGTCATAGCATGCTCCTCCTTTATCTAATAATTTTGTCCTGTATTGATAGCTATTACTTTTGTATTGATCTATAACATGCTGACTTAATACCAATAACATCAGCCTATAAAACAGTCAAGTAGAGCAACCTAAACCACATAAAACCACCTGATTAACATTTTTTACAGCACTCCCTTCTGAAATAAACAGACTGTAGTGGCTTTTAACATCTGGTCCCCAACAATTCTTGCAGGGGTGATAACTTTTTTTTCCTCTTTGCAAATGCTGGACGCTTTTTCATCAACTTTTTCATCAAGGCGCAGCTGTTGCTGCAGAACACCACGTATTCATGTCTGAAATATGGCTGATGCTCACTTCTGCTTATTTCTACATGACATCATTTTTGCATTGGATACGATTCAAAAAGACAAATATCTTCCATGTGCTTTGAAAAGGCGTCTCATCACCACTTAGAAAACAGCCTTTTTTCATACTTACATAATACCTGTAAAAATATGCTTCAGTCCTATGCCTCTATAACAGAAATCTGGAGCAATTTCTCTTCTCATAGGGAAGGACAATGACTTCCTACAGACTCCCTCTGTAGGAACTTATACTTTCAGTCATTATTGTGTTGTCTTGTACACAAAGTCTTCTAAGGTTAGCAGCATTCATTTGGATTAGTCAAAAGTGTGGCCCATAACAATTCCTAAAAATATTTAAAAAAATAAATAAATAAATACCCCAAATACCTTGTCTTTTTAGAGTATGAGCTACACTTTACTTTCAGCTAGCAATAAGAATCTTTGTGTGTCAAAAATATACTTCAAAATCTTGATCCAAAAGAACAACTTTTTTTTTTTTTTTTTACTTTTTTTGTTTTTGTGTGTGTGTGGTTGAAAACAATAGTTTTCACCATTTAACATTGCCTCTAGTACAAGGTTTCAGTAACTCTTTGATAGATAATTGCAGTTTTCGAAGCGTGAATGGTTTTCATGTTTGTAAGAGTAACTAATTTTACTTTTATTTTTAAACTGAAAGTAGAGAATGCTATATATAGTTCAATTTTCTGAGTGGCGGAAGCCTGTAGCCTGCTAGTTTCCTTATCTTTTGAAATGAACATTTATGAAAAGCTGAATCTTGCTACATTGTGTTTCTGTAGCATAGATAAATAAGAACTATGGTTTTGGTACTTCTGATTTGGTGTGTGCAAACAGCAATAACTGTGCAGTGAGTTAGCTTTAAATGAAAATTATGTACAGGCCGATTCATTTTTCTCAGATGCACAAGATTGCAGTTTAGGTGGCAAATTCTGTTGTACCCATTAATTTTCAGTGTAGGGCAACATTTTTCCCCATCCCTTTTGTTCTCTCCCTGTTTCCCACAGGTTAACTTTAAGTAAAATATAGAGATATGTTCAGCATGGGCAAACTTTATATGCATAGATAAGGGATACAAGAGGGCGCCATTCCTTCTGTGACCATTTCTGCTCTGATTTTCTCAGGTTATCAGAGGATTTAATTTTATAAATAAATATCTTAACAGTAAAGATCATCTGAGAACTTGTACTATATTTGAAAACAGGGTTAAAAGGCAGCATTGAGTAATAACTTAGTTTAAAACTGGAGTAAGATACTCTTCTGTAAATGTAAATAATTACCTAAAATGTAAATAATTACCTACATTTGAGAAAGAAGATCTAGATTTCAGGACTTCTATTATTTCCCTATGAGAAATTTTCCCATTTTCCTAATATTTATTCTCTGTGAGAAATGTGTACCCTCTTGTAACAGTCTTTACTTCCCAAACCAACAAGAATATACCAAACAAACAAAGTGGCAAACAATTGTAGTGGGTTTACATGGCAAGGTTTTGGTAGCAGGGGGCCATAGGGGTGGTTTCTGTGAGAAGGATCTAGAAGCTGCCCCATGTTTGGTAAGGGCCCCATCTGCTGACCAGAGCCAAGCCAATAAGTGATGTTGTTTTGTGCCTCTGTGAGACCATATTTAAGACAGGGAAAAAAAAAAACTCTGCACCATACAGCAGCTGGGAGAGTGAGAGGAGTGAGGAACAGCCTTGCAGGCGACAAGGTCAGTGAAGAAGGAGGGGGAGAGGTGCTCCAGGCGCTGGAGCAGAAGTCCCCTGCGGCCTGTGGTGACGACCATGGTGAAGCAGGATGTCCCCCTGCAGCCCATGGAGTACCACGGTGGAGCAGGGCTCCACGTTGCAGCCTGTGGAGGAGACCACGGTGGAGCAGATGGCCCTGCACCTACAGAGGCTGCAGCCTGTGGAAGACTCCTGCTGGAGCAGATTCTGGGCTGGACCTGTAGCCCGTGGAGAGGAGACCACGCAGGAGCAGGTGACCTGGCAGGATCTGCTGCCCGTGGGGGAGCCAGGTTGGAGCAGTTTGCTCCTGAGGGATGGACCCCGTGGTAGGGACCGATATCTGGAGCAGTTCTGGAAGAGCTGCTGCCTGTGGGAAGCCCACGCCGGATCAGTTCGTCAAGGACTGCATCCCGTGGGTGGGACCCCACAGCACAGGGGACGAGAGTGACCGAGAAGGAGCGGCAGAGAAGAAGTGCTGTAGACTGACCATAACCCCCATTCCCCTGCACTGCTTGGGGGGAGGAGGTGGAAGAGGGTGGATGGGGGGGAAGGTGCTTTTGGTTTCTTTCCTTTGTTTCTCACTTCTCTAGCTTGTTAGTAATAAGCAATAAATCTTACTATCTCCCTATGCTGAGTCTGTTTTGCCTGCTACAATAATTACTGCGTGATCTCCTTGTCCTTATCTCAACCTTTGATCCCTTTTCATCGTATTTTCTCCCCGTTCCTCTTTGAGGAGGGGGAGTGAGAGAGCAGCTGTGGTGGAGCTCGGCTGCCCACTCCAGCAGAACCACAACAACATTCAAGTAAGATTTTCAAGCCAAACTCTGCATTCCGGAAGTTTCTTCCTGTAATAGTCAACTTATTGCAATAGTCAGTAGGTTGTTGGTCAGATTTTGGATGCCTCTGTGATCTAATATCTATTTAACAGACACTGGAAGGTCCTCAGCATTTTTGCCTCAGGCATTGAAATGACTGTTTTAGCCATAGTCTGTGGTGGATTCTCTTTTTATGGCAGACAGCACCTGTATGCCTTGGAAGATGCTGAGGCTTTTGTACTGCTTTTTTTATCTCATTTTTAAGATGATTTTTTTGAATATCTAAATTCTCTCCATATCCTATTACAGGAGGAGGTTGGGACCTTTTCAAGAAAACCTTTCCAATATTTGAATTCCGATGGGCTTTCCAATTATTGGAACTTTTTACTCGTTCTATAGTGTAGTTAAATGTTAATCAAGTTATAACATCCAAAAATTAGTTATTCTACCAGTCTAGAATCTCAGTGCCCAACCTATTGCTATCTTCCAGCAGAAAACCTTAAAGTATGTTGGTAAATAATTAAACTGCAGAACATCACACATATTTTTGTTCTTATTTTGCAGAAGAGAAAACATGGCTATCATTAAAATTTGCACAATAAATTCAAGTAAAAATGCTTACATGCAAAATGCTAGCTACCTTAGTTGATATTTTTCTATTGGAAGAGTTTTAAATAATGTATCTGTAAATGTTCTGGGGAGAGCCAAGGGAACACTGACCACAATGAAAATACTTCAAAATAATATTTGATAGAGTTTATGGTATTTATCTGTTTATGTTTTGCTTTTGTATATCAGTATTCATCTATCCTATTTTTCTGGCAATTCAAATTAATTATTTTTTGTGGATTCCCAAGATGCACTACACTCCATTTCTTTCTTATACCACTGACCATGATTAATGACCAACCACAGTGTGAATACCTCATTTTTAATGATCATGATAAATTGTAGCCCATCATGGCAATTTAATATGCTTATCATGCAAGATCTAAGTCAAAAAACTTATATTATAATTAGGAGGCACATTTTAACCGTGAAACACAAGAATAGTTTGCCATTATAAAACTTGTGGTTCCATGCTTTCACAAAAAGGTTGCAGCACATCAACCTAGATGTTCTTTTCTGTTCTTATGGGAGTATAGATCATGAATTTTTCAATATTGCATCTCATACTGCAGGAAGGTCTTGCATTTCAAACTCTTTGATTGCAGTTTTCTCCTGAACCTAATTTATGGTTGATGGAGATAAGGAGAGCTTATGAAACAGGGAAGATTAAAGAGCCTGTAAGCTAGGAAGAAGAAGCTTTAGGTTCCTCATACAATCTCGAGATTATGAGACACACATCCCTGTGACACTACTACTTATATAGAGTATAATGGTACACTCCCCAGTGCCCAGCACATCCCAACTCTGTATCACCCTGAGAACTGATGACAGATATCACTTTTTTTTTTTTCCCTGTGACTGTTTTTACACATAGGATATCTGTGGGCATGTTGTTGGAGAGGAGCTGCAGCACTTTCTAACACAGGCTCTGACATGGGTGGCTGAGATACCTAGCATCACCCATCAAGGACTCTAAACTTGGCCTCTGTGGATGTCACACTTTTTTTCATGCTTAGTTTCTTCCTACTGTGATGCCTTCCCTCATGCTACTGTTTTTCATCATTGTCTGGGGGAAGGTAGAAGCTGAGAGCACAGCAACATCAGCGCCAATCTAGTATCACCTTGGGGTATAATGAATGGTTAGCAGCACCTTTGTAGTTTAAAACTTGATTTTGATTTTTTAAGACCACACCAAAGAAGCACAGTAATGAAGACAGTAATTCATCTTTTTATTTTTGCTTTGTTTGTTTGTTTTATTTGCTGCTATAGCATTTATGGTTTCTCTGAATGCTCTTGTCAAATCATCTCTGAGTTAGCATCACTTGGCAAAATGATATTTTTGAATGGACAGTGTATATACTTCATATAAAAAAAAACTTCATGCTCTATAATGTCTCAACAGAAGCATGATCAGCAATCAGTAAAATGGAAATTAACTCGTTCCTTTGTTATAAAGAAATATAATCATTTCATGGAAGATATTTTAGTATTAATTTTATCATCAGAAGTCATTTGACAGCAGTTCTTTAAGACTGGTCTCTTGTTGTTGCTGCTTGTGCCTGGACCAAGAAAGGAAAAATTGTATACTTCTTCATCATGGAACATTATAGGGGTGGATTCTATGCGGTGTGGGTGGGAAGAAGCTGTAGACAGAACCTGTAGATCTCTCTGCTGTCACTGCAAAAACTGAGCTTTATCAGCATAAAATTTTCTTGATTTAGTAGACTCAGAATACTTGATTCCTAAGAAGGAGATGATAGAAACTGCAAAAAGCTTCTAAAAAGCATCTCAGTAAAAGCGGGAGTTGGCAGAATATCTTAAAAGGGGGACAATTCAGTCAAGGAAAAAATATGATTTAGAAAATAATATTTTAAATGTAAAAAATGGCTTTGCCGATAGAGATAACAACATTGTCTTATGCATTGAGATGCTGAGAGCTCAATAGCCATTTCAGATATATAAGTTTTTTTAAGACTAATTTATAGGGTTGTTTTTAAAATATTCAATTTCAGTGCCATCAATGTTGTCTTAATGTTTTGTAATCATAATGTTGAATTTGCACTGCTCTCAGAACTTTAATTACAAAACTAAATTGTACTAATATCCATTAGGTACCTCCTAATTGAAGCTACATCATATGTCTGATGTGGCAGTACTAATTGGTATAATTAAATTCTAATATGCATCAGTAGACTATTAAAAAGAGAGTTAAGAACAGAAGAAGTCGGTTTGTGAAACTTCTCATATCTAAAGTGTTCTTGCAATGGGAAAGAATGTTGGCTGTACTTGCTAGTTTTAGTTTAAGCACTATGCACAAAATGAACCACTGTTTCATTCACCAACGCTCACTTTTCTTGAAGCATTATATGAGCATATTCACTAATAATTTATATAACGCTCTTGTTATTTATTGCATTTATTTATGTCTAGTAGCCTATGATGTTTGGTATGAGTCTTAAACTGTGAAAGATTTGCCCACTTTGGTTTGGGTTTAAGTAACTGCCAAGTTGCTACATGTCTCTTCTTTTACTGTGTTGACTGAAATGGTTCTTTTCATAATAATTCACCTCATTTCTGACGTATGTCACCTTTAATTATTGCAGTTTATAAATTAGAAGGGCCAGGACTCAGAGACACACATGAAGATCTTCAGAAGCAATAAATGTGAATATTTTGTATGTATTTCAAATATCAGGTGACCAGGCTTCAGTCTCATGATTTTACAGGCAGGAAATATTTTACAGGCAGAGAGGTTCAGAGAAACCTCTCTGCTTCTTTCAGAGGTAAAGCTGGCAGTTCAGGTGCATGATAGGGTACCAACACCAGTGCCAGCAACCCCCCTGCCCTCCTCCTGTTGGAGAATTCAGACTTCTAGCAGTCACAATCCATGGGCATTCATAAGGTCTAGCTCCACAAATGGAGTCCCACTGAATTCCTCATAGTTAATATGCTACTTCACGGTATATACTTTTTATAAACAAAAATACCATATCAACACTCCTACAAGAAATGTATGTAGTAATCACTGGCCTTATGAAAATTAAATATACTGCTTAGTCTGGTCCTTCAGATAGTAAGCATTGTGGTAATAAAGGTATAATCTGCAATTTGCATGCTTGCTAAACTTGCTGTCAGAAGGAAATTATTCAGTCTTGCAGATGGGTAAGTTCCTTAGCCAGATACAACAGACATCTCTTCTCTCCTCCTTAAGATAAGTCTCATTCTTCTCTTAATACAGAAATCAGATGTTCAGTGCCAGTTAGGCAACCTTTTCCTTTCCTTTTTTTTTTTTTTTTTCTTTGATGCAGTTTTACCTCTTACTTTTAAAAATGATATAGGATGCTAGTACATCTTTTTCACTTTGGAACCATTTTTGAAAACAAAGTTTTGTTTGTTCATTTGTTTTTAAAACCAATCTTTGGTATTCCTTGTAGCAAGGGTACATCATTATTTAACACCATATAGTACTTCTTTTTAACTAATCCTTGAATTTCATAGTTACAACTATAACTTTTCAAACTAAATTTTATTTTATGAATCAGTCTTTTAGAAGCTATCTTGTAGATCTAAAAAACTTGACTGATTTTATATTTTTCAATACAGTATGATTTTCCACAAGATTTAATTTAGAGCTGACAATTTGAAATTTATTCAGGAGGGCCTTAAAATATCCACTAAGCTGAACTTACGTGGTATCTGGAGGGATAAGGGTTTTCAGCTTTGAATGAGAAACAAGAATTGATTAGCTTTCAGGATTTTAAATGAAGCAACATGCAGCAGGAATGCCCAATCAATGAATTGTTTAATCAGCTGGAGAAGGAGTGATGAATACCAGCAATTCTGTCACCAGCTTGCATCATTAGTACTTTTTTTTTTTTTTAAGTATGGTGGTTTTATTTGTTTGTTTTGATTTTTAGTATTTTTCTTGAGCATGGCATCTTTCTAGATGAGTTCTTGCTTTGTTGGGTAGTGAAATCAGAAGTAATAGCATATTAATATTAAATAATGGAAGAGAAATTTTGGATGTTAATGTCTGAAAAATTATTTTTTCTTCTCCTGCTGTTATAATGCTGTTTCTGTTTTCCTCTTTTACATTTACTGTCATTTAAAAGTGTTATTTTTCCTTTTATTTGCAATTTTTGCAATTTGTTTTCTCCTTTTTATTTTCTATTGTTAAAAGTTTACTTTTTTTCTTTTTCAATTAAGATGAACTCGGAAAAAACATTTTTTTTCCTAGCATATGCAATCAAAATTGGTAGCCAGAAAGATGGCAATGATGTCTTGTTCAGTAATATGGGAAATAATACACAGGCAAAATTATTACAATAATGGCAGATTTCATAATCAAAATGATAGAAACGGGAAAATTGTAGTGCCTGTTGAAAATTAGTGAATCTACAATATTATTTGCTGATGGTTTTTCAATAGCCTATAAAATCTGTCATGCATCCTGTAACCACATTTGACAATAATAAAACTTTTTTGCCTCTATCTGCATCAGGATTGCTTTTCCAGAATTGTTATTGATATTTTAATGAAAATGCAGATTGAAAATCCCAGTTGAGATTCCAGGTCCAAATTAAATACAAACTGGAAAACAATGAAAGTAAATTTGGTATGATTAATGAACAAAAGGCTCTAACCCATTTTCCACTTTCATTTGCTGGTTACTGTAGCTAATAAGATCAGACCATTAAATTAAGACTTTGTGATTTCTGACATTATTTTTCAGAAGTACTCTATATTTTAAACATTATGAATATGCTAGTGTAAGTGAGAATTCTATATCTTTAATTGCAATGCAGTGTTATAACCAGATGTATTTAATCCTAGTCTCAGTTGCTATCATAACAGAAGAATTTCTATTTCAGCTCGATAGCTGTCTACTTGTCTTTATTGGCCTTTTCTCTGCTT
Organism: Anas platyrhynchos; assembly: GCF_047663525.1. Lineage (NCBI taxonomy): Eukaryota > Metazoa > Chordata > Aves > Anseriformes > Anatidae > Anas > Anas platyrhynchos. Next base: position 43,086,855 of record NC_092590.1, on the reverse strand, counting down.
TAATATAAGTGAAACTGTTCAGGACTGTTCAGGAACATCTATGAGCAGGGTGTTCTGATATACCATGTGGCCTTGGTAAATAACATCACATCAGAAATTCTATAAACCTGCAGCAGGAAGTCAAAAAATAAAACTACCCCACATCTTCTGTATACCTGTTAAAAAATTTAGTTTCTTTAACTATATCTTAGTAAAGTAAAATGTATTTTGCAGAATTAACATATATTATGATTTGGCTACATTTTCATATTTTCAAAATTGCAAACATCCTCATTTGAACATTGATCACAAAAAGGGATGTTCAAAGAGTTGGACCAGCTGTTTCAAACCTTCTCAAATTTGAAACTCCCTGACCTGGATCATTTGCTAGATGGTTATGGTCAGCATATAGATAAAGAGTAAAAAAAAAAAAAACTGTGTGGGATGAACAGCAGATCTGTTTGGTTTGGTGGTTCACAGGTCACAGCACAGTTACTGCAGTAAATTCTGTGATTCTGTGAGTGGGAATATGGAGGACAGTTGCAGGAGAATCAGACTGATTCTTTCCTAAGAGCAACTGAAGATATTCTGGGTGAAAAATATAGTAGAGTTCACTGAAGTCATCCAGAAAAGCTGGGGGGGGGAGGGGGGAGAAGGGGGGATTGGCAACTGGAGATCCTGAGCATGATTATATACTGCTGAATGACAGCCAAGCAGACCCAGTACCAAAACTGATGGAAGATGGGTAGAAAGGAAGAGACTTCTAGAGATGTAGAGAAACTTGTGTAGTGTTTGCTGAGTTCAGAATACCTCTGAAAATTAGTAGAGCAGAAAGCAAGTTGTACTTTACAAGGAAATCATTGGCATGGGAGATATATGTATTTTTTTTTTTTTAATCTTTCTTTATCTATCTTTCTAATCCTATCTACCAGATTTGAGTAATCTGTGTTTAAGAGCCTGTGTTGGTCTGGTTTCTATATTCTTTCTGTAATTCAAAAACAACAACAAACCTGTGTTAAATTTTTGGGGTGCATCTCTTTCCAAAAGACATTCCATCTCAAAGCTTCTGTAAACTCAGGATCCCAACAGAGTAAATTCTGAAGAATTTACAGACTAATAGTAACTGCCCAGAAAATACGTTGATTATCAAATATACCTTGCCTGAGGTCTTCCTTATAAAAATAAATTCAAAAAGCACTCATAATCCTGTAAATATGAGCTGTAAAGTACTGTAATCTTACTATTAGCAGATTACTGAAAACAGTCCAAAAAATTAGTTAGGTAAATTAATAGATAATTTACACATCAGATAAAACAACCCCTCTTCTCATTGGACTCCTTATTCAGTCTTAAATTGTGAACGTTAAATTTATGTTTATGACAGCCAGCTACATTTAATATTTAGTTAGTCCTGGTAGGCGCTAAAAAGCTGCCCACTCCATTTTAATTCAGATTAATGGGACATGAGCACTCACAGACTGCCTTGGAGTTCTCAAATGTTAGATGCTAGAAGGAAGTGAAACAAAACTTTTTATGCTCAAGAATGTGGATGAATCACATCACTTTCAAATATTCATGAATGAGCTATGTTTGGTTAATTCCAAAGGCATAAAAATAAGTGATTTTATTCATCTTTTCATCATTTCACATTATAATCTCATTATGTGGAAGCCAATTGCTTTTATGTCTTTTTAATTTTTTTTTTTAAGTTATTTTATTGCAGGAGGAGTTCTAAGGCCTCTGCAAGTGGCTGTGCTGCTGTTAAATTTAATGGGCTCCAGCTGTGCAAGGGTATTGTCAGGAAAAAACAAACAAAGAACAGAAACCCTGGAAGAATAAACAGGAAAACAGGATACTTTTTATGGGTTATTTGTTTATTGGGAGGATGTATCACTGAACTGATAGATATGTGCGTTTTTGTTGTTGTTTTTAAGAAGCACTAAAAGCATACATAATTATATATGCATGTAGTGTATTGTTAAATTGCAACAAATAGAATAAGTGATAAGATTAAGGACCTATGGTGGAGTGACATTTAACTATTGAATATCCTTTCAGACATTCTCTGTCTTAAAGGGAATTGAGAATTACATTTTCCTACTCATTAGACAACTAGCATTCACAAGTTGGCTCAAAACAGAAAGCCCTTTGGCCCCTCTTTGTAGAGCTACAACCTCGTCCAACACCCATACTGTCACAGTATGCACAGAGCTGCATCATTGGCTGCACCAAATCACAACCACTGACTACATAAAAGGCAGATGCTAACTTCTGCCTCCTGTTGCTCCTTATGCCTCCACATCTCCCTGTCTGAGGTATGTTAGGAATTGCAGCCCAGGATAATGTTGGCCTTCTTGGCCACAGGGGCACATTGCTGACTCGTGGTCAGCCTTGCTCTTCATCAGGACTCCCAGGTCCCTCTCTGCAGAGCTGCTCTCCAGCAGGTCAGCCTGCTGTGAAGAATTTCCTTCTAATGCTTAGTCTATCCTCTTTTAGTTTAAGACCATTCTCCCTTGTCCTATTCCTTCTGCAAGAAGGGAGGTATAAGTTTCATAAACAGGCCTGATTTTTAGCCCAAATGATGCTTCTTTCACCTGAGAAACTTCCTGTTCAGCTCCTGTATTCAAGTGTGTTTTTCATGCTCATGTCCCAGCCTGAGTCCTCATCCTCACTTGCATTATTAGGAATAATTGGATCAACCCAGTGTAGACTGTGAAAAAGAAAAGTGTGGTTAAAATAGTGTGTGTCTACTGGTAGAAGAAAGTGAGATTTGAAATTTATGTTACATACTGATGTGCCTAAATTCACATACTGAAAATTGAATGCTTTTAAAGATACCGTTTGCAAATCTGAAAAATCATACCATTTCTACTTTTTATTAATAACCCCAAATGTAAGCTGATTCCTACTGCCTTCTCTCTAAATTTGATTCATTTCTTCTATCTTACCGATTAAATAAATTGATCTGGCAGAAACTGAATATGAATGAGAGAATAATGAGAGAATAGTGGCCTAATTGAGTGTTCCTTGTTTACAAGTTAACTTGGAGATACCATGAAATATATATCTTTTATACAACTTTTTTTTTTTACTTTTTTTTTTTTTTTTCATATAACCAGTATTCCAAAAGGAGAAGTGTGTCTTTGAAATGCTATATGGAAAGCAAAGTTCCTGTGAAGCTCTCTGGCTTCAGAAGAAGTTCCAACATTGGACTGAAAGTGGCAATTCAAGACAGAATTGGACCATTTGATAGACCAGTAGATTTTTTTTTGTAGTTGGGCAAAGCAAACACATACTTCAGCACCTCTGCGTGTTTGAGTGCTTCAGGACATGAGAGCATTACACCTACATACTCCCCATGTGACATTCCCAGAATGGTATCTGGCGTTAAATTCTGTTATCTTTTGTGTGTAATTATGTGACTTTGAATTCCCTTTTTAAGAAATACTCATCATGAATACAAAATGCTCATTTTCAAATATCATCACAAAAAAATCCATTATTTTCACTATGTTTTCTGTCTTTCAGCTGTGCTTTCTGGTCATTTTTAAAGCTTAATCCATCCTTTTGTGATCTTCGCCATGGGAAAGGTAAATGTAAATCTTTCCAATAGCAAAGAAACAAATGGAATGAAAAAGAAAACTGTTTTGTTTTGACAGAAGTGTTAAAATTAAAGCATAGAATGCAAGGGTAAAGCTCTGCTCTTCAGAGGATTGTTTAGACTTCATAGTAATTATTCATTTTATATGCTTATATTTAAGGATAGATAAGAACGACCACATTCACATTTTTGTACTGTGTCAAGGGAAAGGTTGCAAATCAACATGAAGCTTGTGACTTTTTTTTTCTATATCCCTGACGTAATATTTTATTTTACTTTATTTTATTTTGTATTACAGATGAAACCAGATGATTGCCTGGGTGCAAGCAGGGAGCAGCAAAGACCCTTGATCATCTCAACAATCTCAACAAAATGAGGCATGACTCAATTTTGCTGTGTTCATCTTTTGTCTCTATACTGCCTTCATTAATTGTGTTTCTTGCTGTTTTTTCTCCCTTCTCCCTTCTTTGCAAGGTGAGATACAGTGGATGTCTTATGCTGCCTCTGAACTGTGAAGCATGTTTCATTAACCCTGTTCTGTCATGGATCAGATGTGTGGAACTGAGTTTTGGTGACTGGGACTGTTTGAGGACTTCGGAGGGCTGATTTTGCTGTCTTGCTCCCTCAGTCAGAACAGGGACTGTTCAGCCTAGAGAAGTCTTGGTAGACATCTTATCATTGTCTATAAACACCTGAAGGGAAGGTACAAAGGTGATGGAACCAGGCTCTTTTCAGTGATACCCAGTGACAAAGCAAGAGGCAATGGGCACAAACTGGAACACAGGAGGTTCTGTCTTAATATCAGGAAGCACTTCTTTACTGTGCAGGTGATGGTCACTGGAACCAATAACCTAGAGAGGCTATGAAGTCTTCCTCCTTGGAGATCATCAGAAGCTTCCTGGATGTGGTCCTGGGCAACCTGCTATAGGTGGTCCTGCTTGAGCAGGGGGGTTAGACCAGATGGCTTCCAGAGGTCCTGTCCAACATCAACCATCTGTGATTTTATGATTTCATTCCTATTTTTACCGTAAATATTGTTGGCAATTCAAGTAGCTACCTTTGAGACATAAATGAGACATTTCTCCTATTTTCTCCTAGAGCTGATAAACAGCTGTTTACTTTTTCCCCCTTCTGCCTGGCATCCAGGGAATCCTAAATAGGGCTTTAAGTTACGAATATCTTTTGGTTGAATTTGTCTGGTTGCTAGACTTCTAAACCGTTGAATTGCTTGTCTGTTGCACAGGAAAGAGGTGCCTGTTTGACTTGTGCAGCTTTGTTTCAACAGAAGTGGTGAAACATAAACAGGGTTTTCAGAATAAAGTTCCTTTTGCCTTGCTGTAAGCTGGATACTGTTTTTTCAGGACAGTCCTTGGCTGGTGAAGGTTAGGAAGGATATGGCCTGCACACTCATGCTTTTGTGTCATTAGTGAGTGCCACTTGAAAGCAACACTGCATCAATGTGGCTGTGTTAGTTGTAGTCGTTGCCCCAATTAGATAATACTTTCTAAATCATTTCTAATTTGGATATTATTATCCGTATAAATGAAAAAGGAAAACTATCAGGATTTTCAGTTAAATTCTAAGAGAGCACAAAGTGGTAACCTTTCTTTGGAATATGGTCTTGACCAATTGGATTTTCCTATTTACAAAATCCAAAACTTTATATTCCCTGAATATTTTACTATTTTTCTTTGACTGTTTTGATAGTTTCTCTTCATACTTTTCTCTTTTCCTACTTTCAAGTTTTATGTATTCTTTGTATGTCAACTATGTTCTGTCTCTTTTCCTTTGAACCAGGGTATAATGCCAGTAATACCTGAGTGTTGTGTGTTGTATTTATTAATACTATTAATACAAATGGTACTTTTTTTTTTTTTTTTTTTTTTTTTTTTTACCTTTCATATTTACTTCTGAGTTTGCTTTAGTGTTTATTGCTTTGGTTCCTTTGCCAGTCTCTACCTGCATTGGTCTCTTATGGAGATGCAGAAGGAGTGTGACCATTTCCTTAGAGCAGATTCTATTTCCTTAGAGCAGATTTATATCACTGACACAGCCTCAATTACACAGATCTTTCTCATTTTGTGCTTAGTTTTGTAGAGCAGTAAGGGAACCATACCAGAACTTAAACATAAAGAAAGAATTACTCATTATTGCTATTATGCTTGATACTGTCCTTATCTTCACTTTTTGAATTCATAGCAGTTAGTATAAATAAGCAAACCAATACAAAACTGATAAAAGTGAGAAGCCTGTTGACATTTTTGTGTGTATGTTTGAGTGGCAAGGATAAAAAGGGACATTTCTCAGCAAGCTTACCATATAAAAGAAATTGTCTTTGACTAACAGGAATAATTTCATTTAGTTTTAGATGTATGAAGACATTGGTGTTTCAGAACACCACTTCCTTACAGAAATGTTCATTCTTTTATTAATCCTGTTTTTGTTTGTTTGTTTTGTTTTGTTTTGTTTTTTCCCTCCTCAAAGGACAGAACATGATCTTTGTGGAAGCTCATGTTATGAGTAATGTCATAGAAGGCTTTCTGCTACCTGAGCAATTTCTCATTTTACGATGTTAATGTGAATGGATGGAAAAAAATCAATATTTATATATTTTCAAAAGCCTCTGCTTAATGTAATGTGTGCTTCATTTCATGTTACTTATTTTTTATATCACCTTTAAAAATCAGTTGCCACTTTAAGTATCTATTTCTTTAATGAATACACTTTTCATTTTCTGGATATACGTCATCTCTTTTTCTCTGAAGACTATGTCAGGTAGAAATTAGATGACATCATGTTTTTTCTCAGGTGGAAAATAGATGATATCATGTTTTTTACCACTCACAAATGTTCAGAGTAGAAGTTAATCACTCTCATATTATCTATCTGAAATAACAGTAGGAAATTTGGAAGTCCAAATTGGTTATGTATTAGTGAAATTAAAAGGGGGGGGGGGGTGAGCTAGGTTCAAACAAATATCTTTATGAGATGTCACTGAGCAACTAATCTAAAAGAGGAGGAAAAAAAAGAAAGTGTCAAATAAAGAGTTCAGATAAAAAATTAGAATAGTCATGACTGGTAGCCTGGTGGGGGGAAAGCAAGCAAACAAACAAACAAAACCAAACATTTAAGTGCTTAGAGTGCAAATCAATTTCCACCTACACATTTACTTACGTTTCTAAAGTTCTGATACTTCCTATATACAATATATTCCCCATTTGTTGAGTCTGTGTGTCAACTGTTGAGGCAGTTGAACTATCTGTTTTAGTTCACATGGAATTAAATTAGGTGTGCTCACAGCAGCTCCCACTCTTGAAATAACTTTTTAAATGTTTCATCTGCATTTCCTGTAGCATTGTTGTCAGTATCAGCTCCTATATTCAACAGTTTTCAAATGATAAATCATGGAAATATCTAAATTAGTCTTCTTTCTGTGTGATATTTTCAAGAGGAGGATCCAGTAGGTGTTTTTGAACTTGCCTAGTGCACAAAGAGCGCTGTGTTTGGCACAGAGTTTTTGTACTAAAACATGGTCTATCTTTTAGATAACAACTTGATGCTATCAAGCACTGCTCAGGAAGTTAGGGCTCTTCATCAGGTCATTCCAGTTGCACCTTTATCATCATCCTTTTTGCTTCCATCACAGAAGACTGCCCTTTACACCAGGTAAGGCTGTGCTGGAAACCAAAAGGACGAAGAGCAGCCTCTACTCCACTGAAAAAAAGGTGCATGGAAGAAGTGTGAGCAAACACAAACCTCTATCTGCTAAAGAGCTATGAGGGCTGTTAGTTTCTATTCTAAGAATTCCTGTGTTTTCCTCATTTCCTGGAGAACTGTTATAAACAGCACTGTACAAAAAGATAATTACTCTCACCATCTTGAATATGACCTCCCCTAGGCCTGAGCTGATGTCCAGATCAAGAAGGACATTTCAGTCTGTGACTGCTATTTGCAGAGGCACTGAACTCTGGGCTGAGATGGTTATCTAGATTTAGGAAATTTCAGGCACAATCTTTATGGCATTTTCCACTGGCTTCTTTAATGGTCTGTCTATCCTTGCCTTGTACACATAACGTGAGGATTGTTGTGAATCCTAATCTTTAGCACTTTTCTTAAACTTGCTGTAGAAAGACCAATGCACCCAACTTTGACAGTGGCTTTCCATTTTTAGCCTGATGCTTGCAAATTTGGGTAGGCGATGCTTGGTGCTCTCTTTGTAAGCACTTTCTAGATAGGGCCTTAAATCTATGTATCCTACATTTGCGAGTCTATACGTTTGCTTGAGAGAGGTTCTTGCACATCATATAGCAAATAGGCTTTGAAATGCATTTACTTGTTCATGTTTCTTATGTCTGAAACAGGTGGTGATTAGCGGTGTTTAATCTTAGCCATAAAAATTAGTTGGGTCAGGTAAAAGGAACAGAACATCTCTTCTAGTAATTGTTCCAATTTGATAATACTTGTGAGGAAAGAGGTCGTGTATTAGAAAGTCTGCATTAAATGCAAAAATCTCTTAGAGCTATCTGGGACTTATTTTCACAGGGTACTAAGTAACTGCCTATTGAGGTTTTCTTATCATTTGTAATTTTACAGACCAGCCTTGTATCATTTCTTGATCATTTCTTTTCCAGGCTGATGATTCTTGGCCTTCTTAAGTTTAACTTAATATGGAAGTTATGTTACTCCTCTCATCATCCCTGTCACTAGACACCATACTTTTCCTTACTTTAGGGAATTTTCTTCACGTGGACTGAGCTGATGCAAAATACAAGCTGAGATTCATTAGCATTATAGCAGCTAAATTCAGAATCATGTCTTTTGGAGGTACTTTATGAAAGAACAAAAACAAACAAAGAACTGGCTCTTATCCCTTGCCTATGTTCTAGAGCTCTGGGTTATAAATCCATACTTGCAGAATATCGAGTAGTGTGCATTCAGCTGATTTAAAAAAAAAAAAAAATACTGGCAGGGCTCAAGTCAATAGTACATTTATTTAATCTTGTCAGCATTCATTTACAGTACAACATTTAAAGAAGACAAGATTAAAATCATTTTCCCCCACTGCACAAAGCATCAGATAAAAGAGTCTTTTCAATAATAGTATTTCATTTTGAGTTTCACCAGTCCGTTTAGTTTTGATATTACAAGAAGCCTATTAGCATTGTATTCTTGTACTGAATGTTGATGAATTCTGACAGCTGTCACTGAGAAACTGAAAGAGACAAGATTTTCAAGTCAAATATGAATTTTATTGAATAAAGGTGAAATTTACTTCACCCACATAAATCATAAGAATCAAGCTATATATGGATGAAGTATGGAAGGCATGAAGTACATGCCCTTGCCTCTACATCTGGTCTACCCCCATATTATGTCACAGTCACTCCACACTTCTGGAGAAATAAGCCTACATTTTTGCCTGTACTTGAGTGTTCAGGTGGGGGCTGTATGAGACTTCAATAACACTCAGCAGGCCTGGTCTAATCATCACTTCTCATAGTAGCATCACTTCTCATAGTAGAGAATTCACCTGGAAAATACTTTTTGTAATGATCAGGGGATGTGACAGCAACAGAACCTAATTTCCAGGAACCTATTTAAGTATTTTATGTAGTGTGAAGGGCTCCTTTGGACTTTCTGTTATCCTTGTTATCACCCTCATAGACTACAGAAATAACAAAAAGAAACCCATTTTTTTTCTTTCATATATGTTCTGGAGACAGTGTACTTCAATTATTGACCACTAATTCATTCACCTTAATTCATCTTTGCCTAAAAAGATGCCTTTATTCCTTTTTTTTTTTTTTTTCCCTAATATTATATATATTTTTTAAAATTATATTTATTTGACACTAAGGAAAAATTTATAAAACTTGATCCTTCTTTTGATTTTTTTTTTCCAAATATGCTCTGAGATTAGGGATCAGAATTTTTTGCTTTATTCTTGTTTCCTGTTCTCTAAACACCCTACTAGAAAATACTTGGTCTCAAGGAGAGGAGTGGTTAGCATTATTGATTAATGCCATAGCATTTGAATTCATTTTTAGCAGAGTTAGCAAGGTATTTGTGTGTGATTTTGAGGAAATATTTTGAAAACAGTTTTCAGATCTTACTTACAAAGTAAGTGTTCCTTTCGCGGTTTCAGAGGGCCAAAAACTAGAAAAGGAAGCTGTAATACAGATCATAGGCATGAGTGTTCATATCTTTTATAGGCTGATAGGAATGAATACTTTGCAGTGACCTTGCAAAGAAGATGCATAGGCTGGTGGCGAGATGAGTTTGGGTAACTTGTTTAAAGCTAGTTCATTTATGAATTCACCAGTTATAAACTGTTATTTATCTATATGTTGCAATACTACATCTTTTTGTGTTTTACTGTGGAATCCCAAGTGTATTTTATTTGAATTTTATTTTTCAGTAGTTGTTTTGCTGCAAAGTACAGAATATTAGTAAACAATATAGTCAATAGCAATACTAAACAGTAACTCAATAGGATCGTATTTTAAAAAGTGAAATGAGTTTTGCATAAATATGTTGTCAAAAGGATTTTCTATGTCTTGCCTTCATTATATTCTGTTTGGCTCATGCCTTTTGAGGCAACAGTTCAGCTCCTGCAGGGCTACTTTTAAAAGGCTGTCATTATTTAGAATGGATCATTTAATTAAGCTACCACAGGGTCTGTAACTAAAATTAATCAGTGTAGGTATATTGCTTGTGTGAGTCACAATTACTAGGCAAATAGGTTACTGCCCAATAGAGTTGCTGTAATCCAACTGTACATAGCCTCATAGAATTTAGAGACAAGCTTTGTTTACTCTTAATTATACCTAATGCCATTTACTTCAGCTAGGCTGTAGCCTTTGTTGCTACTAATTAATTTATGTAGTTAGCAAAATACTTCATTTTAATACCAGTGTGTGACACTATCTGAGATGAAACTGCCTGTCCTATGACTGGAGGGAATAATTAGAGAGAAAATATATCAATTAAAATGAGCTATATTAAACTATATTTGTATCATGAACACAGTTACCAAAACCTCCAAAGATCTGATCTGTATTCTCGGCCTTGGGGCACTTACTTAATAAAAACTTAATAGAACATCTTCAGTGACTCATACATTATGTAGCAATTGAATCATCAGGAAAACAAAGAACATTGATCCTTCATGTCATGATCTAAACCAAGTTATTTAGAGGGCAGATTTTATATATTTATATATATTATATATATATATATATATATACGCACACACATATACATACAGTGTCTTTTTGATATGGTAAAATCACATGATTTGTTATTCATCTGTAAAAAAATCCAGACATAAAGTCAGACAAATAGAAAGGATGCTAATGTGGTAACCCAAGTTGTAGTAGACCTGAACTCAGTTTAACTAGTGTTTCAAGAGAAGCATGTGAGGTTCACTAAGACAATTCAATTTTAGGGTGCTACTTTTAATATAACAATTAATACAATCTCAAGATACAAAGCCCTGGTAAAGTATAAATTCTTTCTACCTATGCATTTTTTTTTCCAAAAGATGTGAAACATGACCTAGCTGTCAGAAGTTTGGCTGCTTCTGTTCTTTAATTGGATTTCCTACAGCAATCTCACCCCATGCCCTGTGTGCAGCGGTTCTGATTTCTGAATGCCTTCTTGTCGTGGTTTAACCCGGCCGGCAGCTAAACACCACGCAGCCGTTCGCTCACCCTCCCCCCTCCCTCTCTGGGACGGGGGAGAGAAATGGAGAGTGAAGCCCGTGAGTTGAGATAAAGACAGTTTAATAAGACAGGAAAATAATAATAACAAAAATAATAATAATAATAATAATAATAATGATACAATGGTGATAATACGAAAGTAATAGTATGTACAAACAAGTGATGCACAATGCAATTGCTCACCACCCGCTGACCGATGCCCAGCCTAACCCCGAGCAGTCCGGCCCCCTCCCCCCAGCTAGCCACCCCTATATATTGTTTAGCATGACGTCAGATGGTATGGAATACCCCTTTGGCTAGTTTGGGTCACCTGTCCTGGGTCTGTCCCCTCCCAGCTCTTACTGCACCCCCAGCCTGCCCGTTGGCAGGACAGAGCAAAAGGCTGAGATGTCCTTGGCTTAGTATAAGCACTGCTCTGCAACAATTAAAACATCGGGGTGTTATCAGCACTCTTCTCATCCTAAGCCAAAACACAGCATTCCACCAGCTACTAGGAAGAAAATTAATTCTGTGCTAACTGAAACCAGGACACTTCTTTACAATCCATTTACAATCCATTACAATCCATACTTTTTCTGTTGGAAACTTGCATTGGACCTCTGTGGGGAGGCCTTCTCAGTAACATGGCCTGGATTAAAGCAGTTGATTTGAGACGAACTTGAGCGTAACTACTTCATGTGAATAGAAGACCCAAAACTGCTCTGAGAGTGTTTACCCCACAACTGGTAACTTTATGGGAAAAATAACAGTGACAAAGTTTGTCCATGATGACCACCAGCCAGATTAATCAGTAACTAGGGGGTTACCAAGAGAGTCTTAAAACCAGGAGAGAACTTCAAAAGAAGCATGAAGATTTGTGATTGTGGGGGGAGAAACTCTAGAGAGGCAAAACAGCAATAGACCGGCTGCTGAGTTGTGTTTGACCCTGCCTGGAGTCACCCTATGGGCAGTCCCACCTCTGCGTAGACCTGACAGCAGCCTCCCCATCAGATGCCAGGAGTAGCCAGCACCCAGCTTGCAGACTGACAGCACAGCAAGAAAGAATTGGGGAACAGCATATCAGCTGTGTGTGTGTATGAGAACTCTTGGGGTGCATTCTCAGGAGTATATAGTTAGTGGACTTCTGGAAGCAGTGTAAGTACACACAAAGCAGGAACACTCGCACCCCCAACGGGCAGGATATGTAGATAAGGGAAGAAGCACTCCCAGAAGAGGTGAGGATAGGCTTGTAACCCTCACTGCTTATGAGAGAGGAGGTTGCACACATTACTTACTGTCTGAATGTGTCTACAATGTGCAAAAAACACTCTGATTAGAGTTTTGGGATCACAGAAGTATGCTAGACATTTTTTTGTGTGTTCATTGGTATTTTAAACACCTAGTATTGTGGTTTATCTGTTGTATTCCTGGTACTGATCTTGGTGTTGTGTGCAGTGATTGCCAGTTAATTATCCAACCACAACAAATAGATAAACCACTTCAATCCTGATTTGATCCAAACCCCTTGAGTTGACTGGTTTTCCCCCAGAGCAACCCACTGTAGTAGATTTGCCCTCCATCAGAGCTCTGACCCCATCACTGTCCCAACACTGTGCGCTGTAACAGCAGCAGAACATTGCTTCTTAGGGTCATCCTGGAGACACAGTCAGCTCATGAGTCCAAGTGAGCTAAGGCAGAGAGCACATGGGCAGTGCAGAAGATTAAGATGGTGCTGATGTGTTTGGAGAGGTTTATATGAATAACAAAGCCAACAAGTTCATATGAACAACCTCTAAGACAGAAATTTCCTGAATGGTGTAAAAACGTGCTGGATAGCTGGAATTCTCAAATCCCAAACAGACTGGTAAGCATGGTAAGCATTAAGAATGTCAAGACCAAATGAATATATCATTGTTCTCACTGGTCTTACATTGGTTGTCTTTCTGCATGAGGAAAAGATTGAGCTCAGTGTGTGTCACTCTCTCTGCTCCAAAAGTATCCTATTATTTGCCATTTACATGTATGTATGCTTGCTGCATGAACCCCAGTTTCATTTATTGCTATTGTGGCAAAGCCAGCTGTTTTACAGAATGATCAAATATTTGGTTTTAGAATATTTAAGAATTTTACCAAAGTAGTAATTCATTTAAAATCATACATAGAACATGTGCAATCAAAGACTCAAAATCATATCTCTCAAGGCTAGTGTCCTAACATGTGAATGAGTGTTTTCTTTGGTTTCTTTTACATCTGTATAGGGCAACCATGGTAAAAACAAGTGTGGTTTTGACATATCAAAATAGACTCCAGATGTTACGCAATTTATGGAAGCTTCAACGTGTTTCAGTAATGGTTGATAAACGTTTAATTTTGCTCTCCAGTTTTAATGATGTGGCTTACTTTTCTGAATTCTGAAAAGTGATAAAGAAAAAGAATTTTAGATCTTGTTAGTGTTGACATTAGCCTAGTGTCAGTAATTACTGCTAGGGATTAAAAATTAAGAGGTGTTTTATCAGTGAATGTTTTATGGTAAATCAAATGGTCTCATCCCGATGTATGAAATTCTGAGTTTTTTTTTCTGACAGACTTGTTTAAACATATATGATACATACAATAAATTGTTTATCCTTTTCACTGCAGCAGGTATATAATGTAAATTGATAAAATTCAAAATGAGTATCTACAATAGAACATTTTCAGTAAATTTTTTTTTCCTATGTGTAGACTAAAAGTCAAGAACTTTGGTGGTGATATTTTCTCAAACTACATGTTTTGTGCATTATATAAGATGCTTCAAACTTCTCACCAGTGATTTGTCACAAAATAGCAGTATACTTGGAGAAAAGGTGACATTACTCAGGAAGAAAATACATGTACTTACAACAAGTAAACAAATCATTCATTTGTTAGAATGTTATTGGTTATTAGTTGTAATCAATTGGAAATGCAGTATCTGACTCAGCGAAAATATCCATTTATAATGACAACTTATATTTTTATCCTTTATATTATAGATATAACATCTGTTGTTTCTACAATATTACTAAATTTGAGGATGTTATACCATTCACATCAATAATGTTTTTGTTTTCCTATGGTGTGTCAGATCTCAGGGAAACTAGAAGTCCTTTACAACTATATATAATCTTTACTTAATCAAACAAGTAGTTTACCGTGGATTTTGAAAAGATTTATTTCAGATGTATTAGCATCTAGATAGAAAAAAAATACCAAAAACAGCTCAGTTACCTAAAAACACTACTAAATTTAAATGGGAATTTTAAGGAGTATATAAAATACCTTTTTTTTTCCCCTCTTACTCTACTGAGGTATTTTACTGAAATTATGACAGTTTTTTAAAGACTAATTTTGAATTGTTTCTATAAAGTGTTTTTGTGTCCTTAGAAGTCAACATACAGTTAGTTATACCTGAAGTGGATGCAGAAGGCATCTATGCTTTGCTGTTGACGGTACTGATCTGGAAATAGTGTGCAGTGTGGTAGCATAGATCACTGGGCCGAAATGAGCTTGAGAAACCTGTGTGTAGAATATCCTCTATTTAAGTGATTCACTTATAAAATATGTTTTAAAAGAATCATATAAATACAGATGACTGGTATGAAAAATGTAGGTGGCATTCATATTTTGAGCTTCCTTTACTGTATTGTTCATAGATATTCCTGTTTCTTACATGTCTCAATTTTAACCAATCTCTCATCCCAAGTGAACATTTGTATTTTTGTATGTTTGTATTTTTTTTTTCTTTGTGAAGAACAAAGTCCCAGAAATGCCTTAAAACTAAGGACTTAAGATTTCACAACTGTTATTGCTTTCAGGTCAGAAAATAAAAGCTTTTGAATCAAGCCCTTTGTGCCTTGTTTTATTAGCTGGCTTAAGTTTTTCCTGGCTCCATTTTCTAGCTTCCCAGTTCTGTGCATATAAATATGTACTTAACTGAATGGGAAACTTTGTGCTCAACATATTGTTAGGTATTGCTAGGTATTGAGTGAAAACACTCCAAGCCATCTTGGGGTCTGAACTTATAATATTTTTAAACAGTTCACTGCTAGATAGGTAAAAATAATTTAGCAATGTGTTTTAATAGGATTTTTTTAAAGAACAAAAGATACTGTTAACCTTAAGTTTTCATATAAATTATTATATGCAATGATCTGTTATGTTGTGTTTTTTTTTTTTAGATAATTTTCCTTCAGGGTGAAAATTCTTATCTTAAAATGTATCTAATTTAAATTAGAATTATCTAATAGTAGAGCTAGAGTTTAGACCAAATGGAAATCTGAGGGATTAAAAAGCTAGTATCCTCTTAACTTGAGGGTTAATGTGATTTCCAGAGTTTAGATCACTCCTGAAGCATGTTTCTGAAACCTCTTCAGTTTTCTTTTGCTGTTTCTGAAGTGCAAACAACAGAAATATACACAGGAGCTTTCTCATCAGTGCTGTATAGAGATGTAGCACTGTCTTCTTACAGAATAGTGTTTTGTTTGTATACCTGAAAAATGTTAGGGTCACAGGGTCATACTGGAAATTCACAGAAATTCTGTACAAAGAATTGCTCCTTTCCAAAATACCCTCTTTTAACATGTACAGACTTAAAAGAATATCCTGCCCTGCTTAAAATTACATGTTTGCTCACACATTTCCCTAAAATGTGGAATAGACTTAGCAGCACAATATAATTCTCCATTATCATACCATATCATCTTAGACTGGACTTTATGCAGTGAACTGTGCTTTCAGGCCTGTCAAATACAATAGACTAGCAAAAGGTCATGGAAAGAAAAAAAAAAAAGTTAGTACCTCAAAGATCTGTTCTCTTTTTTGTTTTCTTTTTCTATTTCCATCTTTGTTCTTTTCCTTAGATCCAGTTGGATCCACTAGCTGATGATGGATAGAATGGCATTGTGTGCTCAACATCTGTACAGAAATAAAATGAATCAAGAAATTCTTTTCTTCAGGAGAAAAAAAAAAAAAAAAAGTAAGTGTATCTTTAATTTAAAAAAAAAAAGTGCAAAGCTGAATGCTGAATAGTTTTCAGGCACAATCCACTTAATGTTATAGCAACAGGTACTGAAATCTACAACAAAAACAGTTTTTAATATATGAAGGAATACATAGTTTGCCATTGGAAAATAATGTGTATTCCTGAGTCAGCTGTCAGGTAGAACCAGAAGTGGCTGCAGGAAGAATAGTCACTAGGATAGGAGAAAGAAATGTATATCCTGTGGTCTATAATAGGTTCTTGATGTTACAGAAATAGCATTGAGATGGTGTCTGTAGCTTGCTCCTATGGAGCAGAAAACCTAAAATTCCTCAAGTAAGGTTGAGCTATGTACAGTTTTCAAGCAGTTGAAGTGCAGTTGTTGAGCTAACTTTATATTATATGATCAGAAGTAGGGTTGCACTGCCTGGAAAGCACTGATGAGAGCCAGAGACCATGCACAGCTGTTGTCAGTACTGTGACCCAAGTCATCAGCCCCGTTACATATGCAGTAGCAGGATAGCTTCAGATCTATGCTCAATTTCAACCATAAACTGCTTTCAAAGTTTTTTACTCCCTGAGATATGTATGTTTTGTGGCTCTTGATTATATGAAAGTCCTGATAGGTAAAGAAAGGTTGGAGAGCCTGTACTAGTCAGAACAAAGAAAGAACATGTTTTCTGTTGTTTGTTTGTTTGTTTGTTTTAATTTCTTGATGTTCATGAAAATGATTTTTCCAGTCATTTTTCATGACAGTACAATAAGTTATTTGTGCATATGTGCAGCATTCTAACATTTAATAGATGGTATTATTGTATTAGAATAAGGAATTTCAGTATTAAAAAGTGTATTTCAAATGATATCTAGTAAAACTTAGTGACGGAAAATTTGTTTGTAAAAACGAAAATGAAAAATACAAAATTTCTGAATATATTCAGAAATGTAAAAAACAAGACATTCTTTTATAGTTTTATGAGACAATCTTATTCCTAAACTAATGGTGGCTTACATTGATAGAAATTTCATATATTGTCAAATAGAGAATATCTTGATATATGATATACTTATCATTTTGACATTTTTCAAGCAAGTTTAGAATCTGAGAAATTCACAAAGTAACTGACTATTGTTATTTCATGTATATGTGCATGCTTATAGACAGATGGATAGCTACACTATTCTTCCAAAAAGCTTGTCTTGCAAAAACTTGCTCTTAGTTTTCCTTTCTTCCCTTGTTACTAACCCCTTCTTTGTGAAAACTGTAATTCTGCAACCTCGAATACACATTTTAAGATGCATAAGTTGCAGTGTAGAAGTATTTATGCAGTCAAATTGTATTTCTTTATTGTTTAAAAAATTAAGTACCTATTTAGTATGGTTATTTTTTTCTAGTTTGTCTGCTTAGTAATTGAAATTACAAGGTCACTCAATCCCTGTAGTAAAGAATGCAACAACAATAATAAATAATAATAAAAAAAAGTGATATATTATTTAAGATGCTTTATTGACATGGTGGAAAATTGACTAGCATTTTACACTTAAATATGAAATATCCATCAAGGCTGCTATTTGTTTATGTTTCCCTTAAAGCTGCTATTTGTTTGTGTTAATTTTCTTATAGTCTAAGCTGTGTTGCTGTGGAATTCAAAATAAATTTGACAGAGATTTCTTCTGGCATCAATTTCCAAATGAGCTATCATCTTTAACAGTACAGAACCTGGAAGAGGATTATCTCTACTAACATTTTCTCACACTCAGGATTTTGTTCAGGTTGAAGAAACCTGTATATTCCCAGTTTTGAAAGAACAATTCTGAAAACCTAATATGACTTCTTAGCGTAGTCCAAAAATTCCTTCATCAAATCAGTAATAAGTGACTGAGCTGACATTATTTCAAGTACTTATCTAATATGTGTGGTGAGAAAGAGAGAATCTACTGAAATCTTTCCAATTAACTGAAATATACAGTATTAAATCTTTTCTTTTTCAAGAACACTTGCTTTGCCATGTCCACATTGTTTGGATAATTCCAAAATATCTCAAAAGTCCTGTAGCATCAAGGTAGCACAAATGTAGCAAACATCACAGAACTTGGCCCTGGAAGAGTAGCTGATGAAACTAATTTCTAGTTTCGTTAGTTTGTGCCCTGGAAATAAAACTGTCCAAAAGATCCTCTTTGAGCTTTGTTAGGGTGTTCTGTCAGTTTGTTGAGAAACAGCTAATTTTAGATGGTCTGTCAGAAGGCCATCCAAGATTGCACAAAGTCACTGTAAGGTCGGATGTGGAGGTACAGTGAAGAGGAGAGTAAAAGAAGAAGAACAAAGCCCTCAACACTGACAGAAGTGTCCAAATAAAAAATGATGATAAAGGTCATAAATCAGACATCACAGTTGCCTTTAAGTCAGCAACTGTCAAAAAAATTTTCCTTTGCCAGAAACATGCTTTGCCTTTGTCATTGTCCTCCATGCATGGGCCAAATCTTAGTGAAGGGAACAACCAGAAGCCTGAGAGGCTCCATACAGAAACTGTGAGAAACAAGGCACAATTTTGTCCATGCAATTTTGCCCAAGAATAGTATCTTAAAGCCATCCATTTAGGACTGGATGCAGCTTCCTAACAGAAATTGTTTTATTGGTTTTGAATAATAATTTGATACACTGATTTATTAAGGATGTCTTGAATCATCCCACTGAATGGAATTTAGGAGTAGCTGAGCATGATCAAAGATATGCCTTTCCTGTCACTGATAAAAACCAAAATAAGGAAAATAAATATAGCTAGGGTACACTATCTTTATTTCTTCTAGAATATGGTAAAAAATAAAATAAAATTAAAATAAAATAAAATAAATCACGTAACTTTTCAGAGGCTGACAGAGCAACCTTTGAGGCTCTTGAGTCTTTTGTTGGGATCTAGAGTTGATGGATGGATGTAGCTGTCTTTATTTCAATTTGTCTTTCCAGTGTGGGAGTGCACCTTTACTTTGCTTATAGCTTATGAATTAGGTGGACAAAGTGCCATTGAGAAGAATGAAGTGACCGGAATTTTTCTACATCACCAGGTACAAGTGATGTAGAAAAATTACAGCAGTTTGTTTGACTTTGGCCAACTGGGAATCACAAAGTGGCTTATGGTAGCAGCAACTTTCCTGTGAAAAGCTTGGAGGTGTTACGTTACCATCTCAAGACTCATCTTGCTTCTGTAAGTAGCTCTCCTGCAATACACTGACCATCACTGCTTTTACAACATGCTGCTTCTGGTCCTAAGCTTCTGTTAATCTTTTCCATCAGAGTTCTTAAAGCATAGATGAGGGTGTTGAGTCAGAGGCTGCTGCTTGCTGGCTGTCACCTGAATAAGCTTCACAGATAATTCGTTTTATTCATAACTGAAAATCTGAGAGAAGATTCAAGTGAATACTGATATCTTTTCAGTTTTCCTTAGTCTCAACAGGGTTTTCTCCTGTTGCTTCTTAAGTTCAGCAGAGCAAGGAAAGAATGGAAAGCACACTGTGCAGCTGAAGTCACAAGACATGTGGAAGGGAGGAGAGGAAAATTGTAGGAAGTACACTTCAGAGACATTGGTACAACACAAAAGAGAAATATAAATCCAAATGTTTAAATCATATGTAACTGGTGAGCTACTCCTGCTCTGTTGTGTCCTGCTCCTTGTAGCAGTTATATTCTTTTTATCCTTTGAAGCACTGACTGTCCTCCAGCTGACCGGTCTACTATGGTAACTTCACTGAAGTCCTGACTACAACTACAACTCAAGTTTTACAAGAGTACTGTGGAAGTGGAAGCAAGAACCTAGTCTTCGTTTCGATACTAGCAACAGGGCAACTGTTGGGTAGAATCAAATTGATGCAATACACTACAGGAATAAATTGCATTTTTTTCTAGTTATTTAATTTATTTTTCCTCACTATGTTGCTTCTTTCCAAATAGAAATTTTACTACTGGAAGTCAAAAATAATATCCAGAGTGTTGAATTTTGCCATTTTAACAAGATTGCTAAAATAGCCTTTCTAATATTATTGAAAGACAGGGACATTTTACAACGGGTGAAATCCTATTGACTTCTTTTTACTCATATACACTTTCCTCATAATATTGAATTCATTTTGGAGACTTATTTTTCCCCAATGTAAATGAACACAGCTTCACTGAAATTAGCTATCAAGGAGTTATCAGTAATTTGTACTAAAATATAATGCACTTCAGAATCCAAGCCATTGAAGTATTTGGAAAGGTTATTTTTCAGTAACTGAAGGTAAGTCTCCTACTGACTTTTCATGATATTTTATTGTAGTAACAAACAAAATCCCCACATTTATTGCATAGGAACCTCCCATTTTAACAGGATGAAGCAGTCATGCAGGATATAGTAACATAACTTGCTAGTCTTTGAATTCAGCAATCATTTATTCATTATGCTGTAAGTATTTACAGAAGCTGTATTTGATTTATATAAATCTTGAAATGTACTCCTTTATGAGACTTTTTCTGGTTGTAAATTCCATATTCCTCTCATTGTGTTTTCATTTTTAATTTACTACATTCCCCCGAAGGCTTTCCTTTAACTAGTTTGCTTGTTGTAAATTCAGCAGTGATATTCTTTAAACAAATGGAGGCACAGAACATAATTTCCTGGTAACACTGCTTTAGAAAATGGATCAGAATAAGGACCCAGAGCTATTCTGATGATGAATTAATTATAAGATTCCAGGAAAAACAATATATTGACATTTTACAAGTTTGGGCATGCAACCTTGTATACTGCTGCACACTTCATAGAGATGTTTTTTTTTTTTGATGCTTATAGTATGAAAAAGGACTGAACTCCCTAAGAATTATAATGAAAAAAAAAATCAGCATAATGTAAATAGTAACTTCTTATTCCTCCATTTAAATTACAGAAATCTATCATTATTATGCAAACAGAACAAAAGAGTAGATGTTAAAATGCTGAGTCTGTGTTAAGATAACTTGACCGTCCTTTTTTCTTGTGTAGCTTTTGCTTTAATAGTAAAAAAAAATCTGGCCTTTTCTCATTCAATTTATCAATTAAAAAACAAAAAACAAAAAACAAAAAACATTTAGTAGTATGTTATTCTTAATGCTTTTTCAGTAACAGTTTATTCCTTTTTTACTTTTACATTTATGCATTAAGTTATTTACATATCATACTCATATACTTAGGTATCTTTAGCTGAGCAACCCACCAATAATTAAAACTCAAAATTCATATAAAATCAAAATAGATTATTCTTGTTTTGTAGTGCGGGAACTGAGACAGATATGCACAAGACCCACATACCAGTAGGGGTGCAATTCTCATTGCAATTAATATAAATTAGATGTTTAATGTGCCTTTCAAGATTTTATTTAAAGAGATAAAGTTTCTGGTGGTTTCTGGTGGTTCCTGGCAGTAAGGAAAAAAAAATAAATAAAAAAAAATGTAGATGAGAACTGCATGCAATGGAAGTAAAGCCCTTTAGCACTTTTGAAATGTCACTAGCCGTTTTTAAGTTCCTTTGAGAAATCTCCTCTGAAGATCCAGAGAAGATTTCACCTCTCACCAAAAAAAAAAAATAAATGACTTGAATGTAATATTTTAGAAGTATGTTTGTAGTCCTGTTTTCAGAATACATATTGGGATTAGGTAGACACAGGTACTGATTCAGCGTACCTTTTCTTTGCTGACTGGGGCATCTGAGGCTCTTTTCAGTTCAAGAACTGTGTAATGATGCCAGTAAGAAAATTCAAACATAAAGTTGTGACTGAAGAGAACCCTGACTTAGGGTTGCTGAGGAACTAAGCTGAAATTTAAGCTACAGTTGGTGTTGTTGGTGTTGTTGTTTGTTTTCTTTTGTATGTTTTCTTTTTCTACTCTCTGAAGAGAGCAAGATGTCACAGCTATTTTTGTCAACTTTGTTAATGTAGGAAATACTTCTCAAGCTCTCTCAAATTGTAGAGATGTACAGGTTCATTAACATTATGCTTTGCCTAACTTAATTAGCTCTTCTGAGAGCAGGAGCATATTACACCAGTAAGATAGCTATGATATGCTGAAATTGGTTACCAGGTTAATTCCTTCAGTCCTAGCTTGGCTGTCTTGTATTTCTGTAGTCCATAGCCTAAATGTTGAGACCACGGTATACAGCAAACCATGTATGTACTATCAGAGAAATTAAAAAAAAAAAAAAAAATCCCAGCCTCATTAAAGTATTTGTGAACTAAGGAAGCTCAATCATTTTACTCTGATTGTAAAACCTGTATGACTCAGCACTATAGGAAAGAGGGATTTATATTTTTTCAATATTTTGGTGTTTCTGCATCTAGACCTGATCAAGGGCTGAGAATGATAAAAATAAGTATTACAAGTTTTTTAATGAGTTCAAAAAATGCAGATGAAGTTGTGATGAGTGTTTTAGTGAGTTCTTGCTCCAATTTTCCTGTTTTTTCAGACTCTGGTATAATTGCCTTGGAAATGGACTTGATTCTGATAATACAGATGTTCAGTCCCAATGTTTCCTGCACAAAGCCAAAATATCAGATTATATATTGAGTTGTTACACAATGTGGACAAAGGACCTCCTTCTAGGGAAGACATAGATTATGGTGGCCTGTGCAGGAATTAATAGTTGTAGTTTCTTCTGCCTTTTGGACACCGTGCTGTTACTTAGAATAGGGGAAACACACATAGACGAAGGATGCAAATATTTGTGTTCTTTGTAATGGGTTGGTTATAGCATTATCCTAGAGTTCACTGTGGATTTCTGAAGCTATTTCACTCATGTTGTCTGTAGGGTAGTTTGGCAGGAATTGAGTACTTGGCTTCAAAATCTAAATCAGTAATACTGTTAATGTAAGTTTTTCTGAAGAACCTGTTAGATACAGTTTCATAACCATGCTATTGTTTTTTGATGATGTTATAAATGCACTAAACAGTGCATTCACACAGAGGAAATGAACTGAGCCACAGTCAACCCTCCAATAAGCAAATATAAGAAAATGAGATATTTTTTTTTCACTTACAATAGAGCTGAATTAGTATTAAAGATCAATACAAACAATATTGTATTACAATTGTACTCCTGTTAAATTCTCATTAAATTTATAATATTTTTCTGTCCCCTGTGGGTTGAATCCAAGCATTCCATTACAAGCATTTATCCCAGTGGGGATTGAATAAACTGACTACCCCATCTTCCTGTTTTACTCACCTTCTTCTGACTTCTTCGCATTGTTTTCAAAACCTTCTCATCCATTTCCGTATTTTTCAAAGTCTTATGTTTCTCACTACCGTTCGTCAGTAAGATCAATCAGGTTCCCACAGAGAATTCTGTTTCTTCATGAGTTCAAGTAGCAAACAAGTTTCAGTCTTCTATTCATTTTAACCATGTCAATACAATATTTACTTTTTTTTTTTTTTTTTTTTTTTTTTTTTTTTTTTTTAATATCATGCTAGAGTGCATGTGTATACATGCATATATACACTGTCTCTTTAATGTCAGGGCTTTGTAATGGCTTACTTTCCTTCCATATTGTTATCTGATATTGCACACTACTGGCTTTGATCTTAGAGAAAACTGGGAGTCCTTTGGTTTAGTGGACTACTTACTATCAGGAGTCTTGGTTGTGGTTCCAGCCTGTTACATAGATTGGTGCAACTCTGAGAAAGTCACTGAAATTGCATATTAGGTTTGCTAAAATGCCTATAAGCAAGCATTAGTTTTTCCTTCATGTCAGCTTGCATGCCGAATATAGACTGTCATTGCAAGAGTAAAGTTATTAGATTATTTAAAAAAAAAAAAAAGCTAAACATTTTCGAGAAAATTATTATTATTAAGAAGATATCAATATACTTCTATGAATTAAAAACAATAATGCAGTATTGTCAGACAGCCATTAATTCTAGTAAAAGAAAAAAAAAAAAGAAACAGCTTT
The DNA here is from genome assembly GCF_047663525.1 of Anas platyrhynchos. Taxonomy (NCBI): domain Eukaryota; kingdom Metazoa; phylum Chordata; class Aves; order Anseriformes; family Anatidae; genus Anas; species Anas platyrhynchos. The sequence goes on along the minus strand of NC_092590.1, from coordinate 43,062,625 downwards.
AGGGGTCTGGGCAGTACATTTATTTCTCAGTCTACGCTCTCAGCATGTTCCATTTACACAAGAGAAAACCCTTCAATTATAAGATCCTTAATTTGCCCAGGAAATTTCATAAGGAAAATGATTAATTACTTTAAGCAATCAGTTTTACAGATAATCACAGTTCTTTATTTAAACTGAAAAAGCAAAAGGGGATCTTATGAATAAAACATAAAGGAAAAGAAAAAAAGAAAAAAAGCTTTTAGTTCAATAAATATTAAGTCAGCATTGAAATAGTTCTTCAAATAGGCAAATCTTGTTAAAATTATACCTCTGCTTTTATTAGCTATTAATTATGGTATTATTTTGTGTTAATACAGTTGGAACATGGACTTCAGCATAAATGTAATCAAAAAATCAAGTATTGGTTAGAATGGCCTATTGCTATCCATTCTTGAATATTTTTATTCTATCCAGTTGACCCTAATAACCAGAAACACACTGAACATGGAAATGGAAAAATGGTACTGAAAAGCAGAAGAGGGCTTCTGTGGTTACGCATATTTGACGTGTATACAGTGACTTTCATTTTTATACAGGTATCCTGTCCAAAACAGAATTGAGGAAGACTATCTTTCTGGGAGAAGCGTGACCTTAAAGTGAGAAACGCAAGTTTGCATCCACTGAAGCATGTAACTTCTTCTGTGGCTCTCAAACCAGTGCCTTCTTCAGAGTCTGCATGCTAGACCAGGACTGGACAAGCAGGAAGAGGAGTGCCTGCATTGGCTTTAGTTAGCTGGCTATTGCTCAGGTCACTCAAGAACTTCACGGTAGAAACACAACCATAGATATTCAAGTAATTTTAGTGGGAAAACCCAAGATGCTTATTGTGTCGGATTGCAAACAGGCATCATGCTTCAGAAGTTCTACTTCATACTTAAATGCCTGAATTCATTGGTAAGCACTGGTGGGCTGAGTAACATGTCAGTAGGTTATCCCAGACATTGGAAGAAAACAAAGAGAAGAGACAGAGCAGACCAATGCATTTGTGAGTTCTGAACTTTGCACTGCTAATTCTGGAACATAAATAAGTTGAGAGGTTGATATCTGTTTACATTGACTGATATGCAGAAAAACGTAATTTCAACTGCATATAAAGGTGTTCCACAGGAGCAGAATTGAAAAAATGTGCTATGTTAGGGAAAACAGCATTCATAAACCTCCAGGTTGTGTGGATGGTAGACGATGTTGCTATTCAGCTGCAGTCCTACTGGTAAAACATTCTGAATGTTCTGCTCAAGCAGTCAGATTTCAGCTGAGAGGCATCTCACTTGTGGCATGTATATTTGTCATCCTGTAGGTCTGATGGGTAGATAATGTTTTGCCCTGCTTTTATTTATTTATTTATTTTTCATATACAATGCAATTGTATCGGTTAATAGGACTTATTACTGGTAACTGTGGACTCATGAATTTTGTTTGTTTGTTTGTTTGTTTGTTTTTCCTTTAATTAAGAATAGATTCTAGCTTTCCTTAGAAAGAGACATTCATATTTAAAATATTTCTTTCCAGAATAGCTGTCTCCTCTAAGCAATACTTTTGTTTTCTGTTTTTGTATTGACTCATCCCCTGAGGATAATGCATTTATTTTGAACTATGTCTTGAGTGGGTTTGTAGGCTCAACTTAAAGGTCAGATTTGAATGATGGGGTACGACAATGAAAAGAGTGGCAAAACATGATCTGAAAGCTATTAAACTTTTGCAATGATGGTTGCCTGAGTACCTAAAAGAGATAGAACCGTACCTGTATGCCCCATCCCTAGCCTTCTCAAAAAGCTAACCATGAATTACATGAATTATGTACAATTTTACATGAAACCACTTTCTTTGCCACATATTTCATCTTCTTTCACCACATCTTTCCATTCTGGGAACATATGTTAATGGACAGCATGTTATTAATTTGTCAACTGTGTGCATAGCCACCATACCTATCAGTTTTTTTTTCTTTTCTTTTTTTTTTTTTTTTTTTTTTTCTCTCCTGTCTTTAGATCATGGAATACCTTTGGTGTTCTCTTTTCTTTCTATTCTAGTTATGCATGCTAAGGAAGAACAAAGTGCTTGGCTGATTAATCCCACTTATTCCTAAGGGGAAGAGAGTAAAACTTCACAAGAAAGTAGCCTGCAAGTATATTTTTGATGAGAGCTTTTTTAGTCCTTGCTTTACTTGTCCCTTGGTCTGCCTGTGACCTTAAGTGAAATAGTCTTTTCAGTTCATTCCAGTATGAGTCCCCATCTGTCACAGAGTAGCAGAATAGATGAGGTTGGAGGCATGCAGGGTTCCTTCCAGGTGTATAAAGGGGGCCTCATCTGCCTTGTGTGAAGAGGCAAACTGTAGCAGCAATATCTCCTCTCCACTCACAGCAATATCTCCTGTCTTCCCATGTTCTCCAAGGTTGTGGTATGTTTACCTGAGTCTTGGTTCACCAAAGCCTTTAATGTCATTATTTTATTTTATTTTTTTGTTGCTGCTCTAAAACTTTGTTTTATATTTAATTAAAAAATAACAGGAGTGACTCCTAATGATTTGATCTAGATTTTTGTCACTTGGGCCTGGGTGATGTTGCTAAAAACAAAATGAGATACTGGAGATCATAGATTTTAAATTTCTGTTTTGTCTTTTACTACATGTACCTTTTGTTGATGGAGATAAGAAGAGAAAGATCTAAAGGCTTTTATAAAAACAATTTAAAGAGCCCACATACTAAGTATAATCAGAAAATACACTCTGAGACAGTTTTGTATGTTTTATGTATTAACCCGCCATCTGCCTTTCAAGGAAAAAAAGGGGGTACAGAAAGCTTTTATTTATTAAACAAAACAAAGTATGTTTTATATTAGCATAGTCATTTGAAGAAAGATGCAGCATTAAATGCTTAAAGCACCTTAGACAAATATTACCTTGGAATTTTTAGAAGCCTTTGAACTTTACTTCAAACAAATGAACAACAACAACAACAAAAATATGGAATAAATAGAACTGCATGGAAACTCCTTCTCAAGTTCAACCAATTTCTTCCCTTATACCTGTTCCACAGGATATGGAGGAGGGGTTTTTATTTGTTTGTTTTACTGCTGACTAAAACTACCCTGGAAAGTTTAGAGAAAAAAATAATCTAAGGTAAATGTTCCAGGATCCCTTGAAATTAATGTAAACAAAATAGTCCTATTTTGGTGTACATATTTGCTTCCTTCTGAGTGTTCTACCTGTAAGCTTTGAATTGCTGAATGCTCAAAGGACCTTCAGAACAACCAAACCCAAGTGAAGAAGTTGAAGGAATGTATATGACCCCATGTGCTAGGCAAGAAAAGCAAAGTGTAGTGTTGTAGAGTTCCCAGTTCGAATGTCAATATATATCTATATGTATCCATAAAATTAAATATTTCAGTAGCAGCAAAATCACAGTTTTACTTTATGTAAAATAAAAGTTTCCTGTAAGTTTTAATTTCAGTTTACTGTTTGCTGTAGCTTGCATGAGGTGATCACTGTTCTAGCTTCCAAATGTAAGGGGAAAGTAATGGATGCACTGTTGTAGCAGAGGAGCAGTGACCATATTTAGCATATTCTCATGTATGAGGATGAAACAGATGTAGAAATAAGCTGTTGTGAAAAGCAGATGAGAAGATTATTTATCAAAAAAGTGAGCAGTCACTAAAGGCTTTTGTTAGGATGTGCTGACAACTGGCTAAGAGTTGTGAAATGTGGTCAGACAAAGAAGACAAAATTAGGGATTCATTGGTGACTGGTACTGTTGATAAGGAACTGTCATTAAGGTCCAGAGTACGATCTGATAGTGGAGGAAGCTATTCATCTAGCTCATCACACTCAGTTCATTAGCAAACAAAACACTGTTGCAGGGAACTGCTAAGAGGGTGGACATGTTTTCTTAACAGTCAGAAAAACAGAAAAGAATGTGTTGCATAAAGTTAATGGAGGTAACAGTGGAATATGTGTGTAGCATAAAAACAAGCATGCTTACATCCACACAGCAGAAAGATGAAAAAGTCCAGCACATACAAGAACATGTAGAAAAGCAAGGGGCTGTTTGTTAGCATCAAACGACTGGGAAAAAATAATGAGCACTCGAAAATGATAAATTATACATGAATATTTTGTGTGAGTCTACAGTAATTGCCTGGCAATGTGAACCAGCTGTGCTTTCAAAGCATACTTGCAGAAAAGTTCTGGGTTAGGTTGTGAAGCACTTTTCCTCCACTCTCCTGAGTGCCTGCCAGTAGTAGGTCTGAAGTGAAGAGCTTGGTTCTAGAGTTCCTGGTTTCTGGATCTCTGTCCTGGCCTCATGTATGCTGACCACCAGTACTTCCACTCCCACAGACAGTAAATTTCCTTCAGAGGGAAAGAGGTCATGGTGTGAATGACCCTGGGCTTCAGGGTGGACTGTGGTGTGCAGTTGCTGTGCTTTTTAGGTGGAGGTGGTGGGCATGCAGAGAGACAAACAAGAGAAGAGGAATAATGGAGTTCTTCTGCTTCCAAGCCTGCGCATTGTGGCTTCAAGGTGCTGGAAAAAGGTCACAGGAGCACATTTGGCTTCCAAAGAAGTTCCCAGCTGTAATAAGGTACAGAAGCCCAACATTCATAATGATTTTGGTTTTGGCTGAAAAGAAATGAAGGCTACTTTATTATTTGTGTGGGTAGGTATTTATGAATTGTTTAGTATGTGTGTGTGTGTTAATACTGCAAAAGCACTATTCAGTTAATTATGTTTAGTTTCTGTGAATTTCCTATATTGTATATTTGTGTCTTGAGTCAGATGACTGCATAGTAGGTGTCTGATGAAATCAGCAGGAGCTGGATTCTTGTAATTAAATGTAAAAGTATCAGAATTTGTTGCATAGGTGTACAAACTGCATAGGTACAAAGAATAGGTCATAATCCCATTTCTGGTGTTTAACCAATACCCTTATTTGCATCAAATAGTTGAAATCACAGGTAGTGCTATAATGATGGCAATCCGTTAAATGGTAGTTTGCGTAGAGTTTTGTTCCTTAAAATGGATGGTAAAGGATTTAAATTAGTCACAACAGCAGAGGTTAAGACAGGGACCTATAATGTTGCAATGGATTTGTGTATCCAAAAGAAAACTTGTGACAACTCAAAGTAACTATAGCTTTCCTAGAGGACAGCTTCCTATTTATATTTCTTCATTCATTCTTTTTGAGTTTAGAAATCCCCACCAAAAGTGCCCTCCAGTGCTCTGAGACCCCATGACGGATATTTGAAATAGAATAAGGTTGAGTTACACAATTAATCACTGTTAACATCAGCAGAAGCAGATGGTTAGGAGTTGCCTTGTTTGACTGTTAAAGTTTCTTAACAAAAATATATCTATTTGGGCAAAAATTTTATTACCGGTCATTGGCCTTATTCTCCCTTCTACTGCTCACACTTAAATTGCTATTTACTATTTTGAAGTGAAAAAAAAATCACTTGTAAAGTATGGAAATGCTAATCATTGTTCTCCATTACACCATGGATGCTATTCAGCGTGTAAATGTTATAAAGGGAATAATTATACAATTTATATTCTTTCAGGATCCAAATTAGCAGGTGCTTTGAGGTAAAACGTGAATGAATTTCCCATAACCAGACTGAAGTCACAAACAAGATAGATAAAAAGTGCCTGCGGTTATCTTCAAATGAAGTTATATTAGAATTGTGTCCAATATTCTTTATTACAAGGTGAAGACACTCAGAGCAAATAGAAAGTGATGTGATTATCTCTATAGCCTTTGTTCAAGTTTTGCTCTGTAATGTTATTTATACTTATATTTTTTAATAAAAAAATAACTTTTGAAAATGGTATTTTAAACTGTTTATAACCTTTATTTCCTAACAGTGCTATTCCACATTTTTAAAATACAAGGTCTAGGGTATGATTGGTTTGGTTTGGTTTTAGTAGCTAGAAGTACATATGTATGTCCAAACAGCATCATGTTGTTATTGACTATATCATAATCAAGAAAAATTATTGATTTACAAAATGCAGTCAGCTGTTAGTGAATTACTTTGAATGAATTACTATTTTTCGGTTAGAAACTCTACTATAAAAACACGATTTTATATGATGAAAAGATGTACAGTGTATTATTTTCCGTACCAGATGTATTGTTTTTTTCAAAATGTTAGAAAATATTTTTTATTATAACCTTTATTTCACTTATATACGAAACTTTAAAATATGCTTGGGACAAATTCTACTGATTTAGTTTCATAAACCTGCTTGAAATGAATGAACTAGATGCTTACCAAATACAATATTAAAACAAAATGAACATTAAATATATTGCAAATGCCAATGTTTTCCACCTGAAATTAACAGAGACATTAATTAAAATCAGATTAGATGTGAATATCCTGTGATCTCCATGCAAAATTATTTGGGGAAAAAAAAAAGTTTTGTTTTCTTGTTCTGGGCATTTAGTAAACCTAGATCATTATTCTAGGCAAAGGCAAAATAGTTTAGACAGCTCTTTGTCAGAAAGGGAGGAGAGGAGAGGAGAGGAGAGGAGAGGAAAGGAAAGGAAAGGAAAGGAAAGGAAAGGAAAGGAAAGGAAAGGAAAGGAAAGGAAAGGAAAGGAGAGGAGAGGAGAGGAGAGGAAAGGAGAGGAGAGGAAAGGAGAGGAAAGGAAAGGAAAGGAAAACATAAGAGAATAGGAGCTTCTCTCTGAAAGTGATGTGTTAGCAAAAATAGTAAGACTGATGTGCCAGTAGTGATGGACTCTTCCCCACTTGGTTGCTTATATGAGAAATGCTAACATTCTTGAGTCTGGCTATGCTATTTGATTTTACTAGTAAAAATGGTTTGGCATTTCAAAGGGCAAGGAAATAGAGAAAAAAATGTTTAGCCCCTGAACTAATTTTGTACAAGTTAACATGGAACCAGAGGCACTTCCTCACAGTTTCTGATATAATCTGATGCTTTTCTTTCTTCACTTTGCCCACTGACAGTGAAGCACAGTATTTTAGTTCACTGTTTTTTTTTCTTTTCCTTCGGATTTCTAAGTTTTTTTGACTTTCAGTAAAAACATAGATATTTTTAAAATACCTCTGATTAAACAGTATTTCTTGTACAGTTTTGCATTATATATTTGAGTTCACCTTAAAAAATAAAAAGATAGCAACAGTCTCTCTCAAATTTTACTCAGGATCTTATCCTGACCTAATTTAAGTGGACAGAAAATGTGTTTGAAGAAATATACTTTAGTGCTATGTCTACAAAAAAGGTCAATTTCATATTATGGTATGAACTAAATTACCCCATTTTATTTTTTTAATGTAAAGTCACAGTGGAAATGGAATATATAAAGCAACATAAATCTGGGCAACAGGTTTTAAAGTGCTTTGGTTTTGTTTGTTTTCATGTGAATCATGCCAAATCTCTAGAGATAAAGTGACATCTGGTACGACAAAGACAGAGTTTTAGAGCTTTAGTTAGAATGCATTAACTACCACAAGTTTAACCTTTTATTTTTTTTTATAATGTTATGAAAATTTTCATAATTTTCTGGTTTTGTGATTATGTTGGAACACATTTATTGACCCTGTTCTCTTTAACAAAGAAATAAAGGCAAACACAATTTTATTTAATTTTTTTAACTGATGCTTAAAATGGCTTTTTTTTTTTTTTTTGAAGAGCTTGAGTTATAATTCTTCAAGACCTGAAGCTTTTTATTCTGACTTCTGTATGAATATTTACTTTTCAGTTTGACACTATACAGCATTTACCAGAACACCATGAACATTATACTGTGCATGTCTGCAACTGTTATTCAGATGTGCATTTGTCTAACAGCAACAGGAGATGTTCTGTTCTCCTTCTGTAAACTTTTGATTTTTTTTTTTTTTTTAGAATCCATGAAACTCAAAACTTTTCACCAGTTTCTAAGGAACATGCTTCTGATAAACAGAAAACTGTTACCTGTCTTAAGCCATATGCAATCATATGACCAATCTACAATTTCAGATGTGCTTAGCATTCTTACCTTCTGATTATCTTTGGTGTTGCTTTCATGGCTTAATGTATGTTTGAAGAAGGCAAAGGAGAGAGGGGGAATGAGGATGAAAATCATTGTTTGAATAAAGAAGCCTTGGTATACTAAAGAGAAAAATATGTTTTGTAGAATTCTACATGATTTCTTTGTTGAATTGTACAGCAATGGTACTAGCTTAAAGCATAAGGTAAATACAAAAGTGTAAATATAGAATTTCATTGCTTGATTCATTGATTTCCATTGATTGAGAGGCAAATTCTTCAAGATGGAGAATATGTATTATAAAAGAAAAAATATCATGCTTCTAAGCAAGAAAATGGAGCCCAAAATTATGATGATTTTTATGATCACACCTGATCACAGTCTTGCCACACCTTAGCCACAGAGTAGGTGTGCTGAAAATGAAATCAAGAGACTGACATACTTCAGTCTTTATTATATGCAAGAACAGGTTGACATAAAATAGCCAACAGAATCAATTGAACCAATAGCCAATGCATTTAAAGTTCTGTTTTGAAAGGCACTGAAAAAAACAAACCAACCAACCAAAAAAAAAAAAAAAAAAAAAAAAAGGATAATGAAAACGAATAACAGCAATGAAAAATACAACTTTTTTTCTACGGTTTCTTTTTGCGTTTCATCTGCTTACTTTGAAGATGTTTATTGGTACTATTTATGTGGATGGTCACTACAAAGGAAAACTCCACTTTAACTGAAACTTACATATACTTTCAAGACAGAGTATTTGTGTTAAAAGAAGTCAGAGGATATGTTGAGATGTTGCAGCGATTGGCAGCAGCATAAACCACAAGATAGATGCCATTCCTTCACCTTTCTTAGCCTGTAATAGTCTTGCAAGCTATTTTGTCATCTCATCTCATTCTGCTGTTTGCAAGCATGTTGTGTGAAGAAGGGATGCCAAAATGAAAGGAGAAATGTAGGCTGTAAAATGTGTACATACCATTATGGTATTTTTCCTAGATAGTTCATCTAGCAACAGAAAAACACTCGAACTGTCTTGTCAAAAAGGAATGGGTTTAAAAACCATTTTAAAAAACCTTTTAAAAACCAAATGGGTCAGAACTCAGTGTCACATAATATTTGAAATTACGTTTCATTGCTTAGAAATAGTTTTCAATTGTACTTTTCTTTCTAGACAAAGATTCAAGAATGTCTTCACACTTTCATATATAATGGTGACTACATGCTTACTAATCTTTCGTTACTTCAAGTATTCATATGTTCTGTAAAGTTTCCATTTAAATATTCTCTTTCTCACCTCATTTGATCAACTTCTACAATATTACTTTCTTTTAATTGATAGCTGTTTGAATGTGTGGGCAAATTACTGCTACAAATTGACTAAAAATCATAATTCTTGGTATGTTTTCTATACTTGGCTGTATTTTTTCAGTAAGTATGTTTGTAGTCCTTTGAAAATCCTGATGTCCTTGTAAAATACACATATTTTAGGGAAGTGGATATGAAGAGAAATCCTTCATATTAATTACTCTTTAAAGTGGGATCTCCTTGTTAATTTTTGTGTACTGTCTAGCAGAAAATATTTTGCCTTTTGACTGTAAAACAGGGTATTAGCATAGATGGCAAAAGTGTAATTCTTGTCTTCCCAGTGAAATTAAGCTGGTCTGATTTTGAAGAGTTTGAGTATTTTGTTACTCTGAGTGACTGTCCACTTGCTGCTTGGGAGTCAGGGAGAGTGGTCAAGGAAGGGAAGGAGCTCAGAACTGCACTGCTCACCACTGCTAGTGTGGTTGCTCTGAGTGATTTTTTTTTTATTTTTTTCCTGACATATATCCAGTTCCCTTGTTTATAATACCTTTCAGTTTGGAGGTTTTCTGTCTTTATTGACCAAAACAAAACATACATTAAGTTTCATTTATAGTTTCAGGCAAAAAATTAACAAACAAAGTGCCCCAAACAGCTAGTAATACTCATGGTTTACTTTTTCACATACTGTAAAGATAGATTTAATTGTAACAGAAGATCACAATGGCAACAAGTGCTTTTTCCCTGAAGGCTGTGACACAGAAGATGTCTGTTATTATTACGATCTGGATGTAACTCGTGTATATGTTAATCTTCTTGTGAGTGCCATAGCAGGTTATTTGTAATGGAAGGCTGAGTCAAAGAAAGACTTTCTTATAATAATCTTCTATGAATACAGGACAGTCTATTTATTGTTATCTTTTGTTTTTGAAATTGAGAGGTTTTGTACGTTTACATGACCTTTCATTTAGAGAAACAGTTGTGCTCTTTTGCTGGCTCTTTGTGCTTCCCAGTTCCTAAAAGAATTTACTCAAAGTGAAGCAGCATGCTTAATGCTTCTAAGATGCAACCTTTAACATTCATTTTAGTTACTTTCAGTGAAATGCATTACAGGTATCTGAAAAGGGAGGAAAAAAAAGTTGTGAGCAACAAACCACAATCTTTCAACATATTTTGCATGCCATTCAGGCAGATCGTTGGCCTCAAGACATGTATAGTGGATGGGTTTGATTCTCTTTTGGTCTCCCTGCAACTTGAACTGGATAGATGAGAGAAGCTCAGCAGGAAATTAGCTAAATAGAGGAGATAGATAAGCAGAAGAAAAATGCTGGAGAATATTGCAGTATGTAAATCTAACACTAGATATATATTTTTTTACCAATTTACTGTGTAAGTTCTACTAAAATGTGGACATGGCAATAGCTTGTCTCTAAAAGGATGTGATAACTATCAGGAAATATGAATGCTTCTAATGATGGATGTGGTTTTATTTCATTTGTTTATAAATCTATGACTAGAATCTAAGCTTTGAGTAGTCTCACTGAACAGGATCTGAAAGTCATTTCTTTCATTTTGCAGTGTAGTGTACTGGTTATGTTGTTTGATTGCAAAATGTATTTTATTGCCTTAACAAAAAAACAACAGTATTAAAAAGTCAGTTGAATCTGACAGTTGTCTGGCAGGCCCAGGGCAAAATCTGAAGCGTCTTAATTAATTCCCCCAACTCAATTATTGCAATCTCTTAAAATTGCACTGTCTACATTAGGCACCCACTGTGCCAGTACAGACAGTGAAGATGGTTAAGTACCTCAGAACAATAATCCAAAAATCCTACAAGAGATGTAGAGTAAATCAGCTGGGAGAAGCAGGCACAGGCCTCTGTGCCTGATCACTGGCCTGAACCTGAAATGTGCAACCCTATGGCCAGTCGTTGACTGTCTTCATCCGAGAGCAGGACACAAGGGCTGTTCACACACTACTTGTTCTGTTGCAGTGGCTGACTGAGGTGGTCTCATCCTTACTAAAGAAACACCACAGGAAAAGCAACAATGAAAACAAACAAAAAACCTTCATTTTAAGTGTTATTAGAAAACATTTTGATCAGTGATTCAAGACAAAGGAGATCTGACTTTATTTCTCTCTGCGGGAAGTAAGGACCAAATTTCTTTTTCTTCTTTCAACTTGCGAATGATCAAATACAGACAATTAACATAACAGTCTATTTATATATGATATTTATGATTAACAGCTATTTATTATTTTAAACTTTCAAAATATTTTTGATACAACTCTCTTGATAAATTTTATTTATATAATAGCAGTAATAGAGATACCTGAAAGACAAATTAAAATATACCTATATAGGGTGAGAAGAGAATTTTTTTTTTTTTTTTGGCTTAACAGCCAAGATTGGCACTCCGACCATGAATGCTGCCAGCAGAGTCCATCTGTTAAGCAACAGAGTAAATCAGACGCTGCAAGTTTCCAGTGATCTCAGGAAAGGAAAGCACTGAGAAAAGTCAAATAGAGGAAGGAAGGTCACTGTCACCTCAATGGTCTAACAGAGCTGTTTCTCTCTATAACCTGCTCATGTGTTTGTCCTCTAACTCGCAGCACTGTGATTGATCTGTCCACTCAAAATGGACCCAATCTTTGTGTCCCTGGCTGTGTCTTGTTAGATTTCCAGAACTCTACAGGCAATGTATTCCAGCATGCAAATGTGACACTCCATTGGAGCATGGTTCTTGAAAAAATTTGGTGTCAAGAGACCTTCTGAATGCTTGCTTTTCACACTGGGACCCTAACAAGGAGCTTTAGGTCTTTAGTTTGGTTAATTGGCCAGAAGTGAGTCAAAAAAAATGTAGAAATTACATCTTGAGCACAGATATATTACTTCACAAGCATACAAGAGGTCTTTGAAGGCACAAGTCCTGAAGAAATATTCATTCCAACAATGCCATTTCTCTTATTAATCCAGGCTCTATCACTTTCAGAGTGATTCCCTCCTGTGTATACAATGAGTATTTATATATAATTTTATGTGAGTGATGACTGACAACTCATGCTTGTTTGACTTTTCAGTCTCTCTCAATTTTGTTGTTTCTGTTAGCCAGTTGCTTCAACAGTGTAAGCCTTCTTTAAAGTATTCACATTCCATTAGTCACTATGTGAGGTATGATTAACATCAGTGATTTAACTGGTCTCAATAGCTTTTCAGTTGCAGGTGTTCAGTGAGGAGTCTTCTATGTTCCCCACATTTGGCCATCGCCTGTCCTGGAAAACATGGGAATCTCTGACTGCTGCTTGGGAAGTCACAAGGGCACCCATCATGAAGGGGAATTTATAATATACACTCTATTCTGTTACACCATTTTTTGTAGAAATATAACCACTACTTATAGTTGCTGATGTGCATAAGACTTTATTTCGGGCGAGGGCATATGGAGAAAGTGTTGGGCAGGAGATATACTACTGTTGTCTACTGCGTTGCCTTGTGTACACCTTTGTAGCTCTGATGTGACTCAAACCATTTCAGTACATGTTAAGACAATGTCACACTTTTTGTAATGTAAAACTGCATGTTGGAACCTGTAATCAGACACAGGTGGCAAACTTTTTAGGTGTTTTACAGAGCTTCATTTGGGAGACTCCAATTGCTATACAGTTGTTTTATTGGGACACCACTTATCCCCCAACACACACATCCAACATCAAAAGCACACAGGATTTTGCATTGTCAAGATTTTATTATCAGACTATATAAGCTTTTCCTGGCACACACTCTAGTTTGTTGATTGCCATGAAGAGTTGTGGACCAAAATATCTTCTTTATTTAAATAAAAATAAAATAAATAAAATAAAAGAGCCCTGCTTGCTTGATCAAGTCACAGAAAAGAACTAAGCAGAAAATTTCAGTGTGCAAAAAAAAAAAAAAAAAAAAAAGAACAGAAACTAATAAATGTGTAATTCCCCCAGTGCAGTGCATATCAGAGCTTCAAGAAATCTTGGAGTTACATTTAGAATTAGATTCCTTACTTTAATACCTACCAAATTTCAAAAGCTATATTACTGCCTTTTGTATGAAAAATACTAACGAGAAAAAATACGATACATACATGGTCTCCCCAATGGCGAAAAAAGTAATAATGCAGTAGAGCCCTTTTCTATTGAATAGTCTGACACAGTAAATGTTTCTAATCCCCTGGATACCTTTATTTAACTTTTTTCCATGTCTTTCAATAGAAAAAAAAAAAGCCTTTTGCATATTGTGAACAATGATTTTACAAATCCTATTCTAAAGGACATATCATCCCATGCATTCATAACCTTCTAATTCTCTTTGCAAAATAACACCATAATTTGCAATTGCATCAAACAAAACATCAAAGTAGAAATGTGAGTATCTATCTATCTATATATATGTTATTTGTGCAATGAAGCACACATCTTTGGTTTTCACTGCAAAGTGTGTGGATTTTTTTTTCTTCTGTTGCATATCTTTCTCTTTCCATCATGAGCTATGCTGACATGAGTCCTGGACTGGGTTCTCAGAAAATGGCTACCGGTAAGAAATGGTGCATCTGGAATATGGGGATTTCTGTAAATTGCTTTGGATGTAAACTTAGTTTTGCTAATTCATTTGAACTGACTTGACAAGCTGTTGTTTTGTTCAAATCTCAAAAAAATGACCTGCTTTTTACAGAAACTACAAAACTGTAGTTTTTAGTTGATTAAATTGAATTATTAGAATGAATTGTTTTCTGTGAATACTTTAGGAAACCTGGCTGTCTAGTTTCAGCCTAGCTGAAGGGACCACAAATGTCAGAGCGCAGTTCTGCAGCTCTCTGGCACATTTATTTTTACCTATGATGAGAGCCCAAAGTACAGTTGTCAAATGTCTGGCAGAATACCGACTGTCTTTACCTTCCTTTTGCTTTTTGTATAAAAAGTGGAAGCTTTATTTAGTCCGCAAAATGTGTATTGGTCCCATACTTGTGTATCTTGAGTATATCAGCATCAAATGCTAAAGTAATATCGAGGCACTATCAGAATTCCACACTACCTGTTTCTGCTTAAGGACATTTTGTTTTGTGAGGGAGGCTTTTTTAATTCAGTAAATGCACAGTGTAAACATACAGTATCAAATATAATTCAAAATCAGATTTTGCAGGGAGAGTAGAAATTCAGTCACTAGACCACTCTAGAACTTAGCAGTTCAGCACACGTGTCGTTTGTCTCTCTGCCTACAAAGAGTAATTTTCAGCTTTTTCTCAGGAATATGTACATAATATGCATTTAGAAAATTGCTAATGGAATGAGGTTCAAGCTCCTACAGTTTAATATTGAGCTTATTATTATGGCATTTATAAGAAATTTATAAATTGTCTAAACCTAGAGGATCTGGAGCAGCTGCTTGCATGTGTCTGGCAATAATAAAAGTTAGAGATTGTGTAAGATTATGTGAAAGGGGCTTAAGTAAATTAAAAGGGAAACTAGAAGAGAATTGCTTAGACCATATCCACTATATTGGAGAGTATAAACCTGGATTAGCAGTGTTTGTTACCAGTCTCTGTTCATATTATTTGACATTTTGTTAGAAAATGCTTTTTCAGTCTTACATCACTTAAATAATCGTTTCATGATGAGATATTGAAGGATATTGTAGAAAAAGATGAATACTTGAAATCTTTTCAGTAAGCAAATGGATTTCCAAATTTTTCAAAGAGCTGAAAAAGTTTCTGTTAAGTAATTTTAATATATTACAATATGATGGGAAAAGTCAAATGCTTATAACTGCATTTAAAATTTGAATAAAAATGTATATAATTCAACCTAGAAAATTCAAATATTCACTTATATTAAATACATTTATATGAATAAAAATGAACATATGCAAAGATTTTTAAGCACTTTTCCTTTCACAGACATTTGTGGGGCACCAGATGACAAGTAAAAACAGAAGGAAAAGGCAAGCAGTGCTGCTCCATTGACAGCATTACTTTTCTGTCTCTTTTCTAGGTGCATGTATTTTGTTCCTCTATACCAATTTCCATCTCTTTTAGGAGGTGCCAATGGCAGTAACACTGATAAGATTATACAGCAGAGGCTTTTCCTGGAGTGAAAGTTATAACTCTCATATCGATCTATAAAAACAAAACAAAACAAAACAAAACTTTCCTGATCAGGTATCACACTGCAACTCCCATTCCTAAATGTGTAAAGTTCTTTGAGAAAGTGGAGCATGGTCAATGTGACTGTGTGGGGAAACATTGTATAGACTCTACTACAGTAAATTATGAGGTTCGTATACTTGTGCATGATGTTGTATTATAGACTTAGAGCTATTCATAGTAGCTAAGGTATGCAAGTAGATGTTTGTATGGCAACAGACATTACATGATGCTATAACATTTTTGAAGTTCTTTCTCTTGCTAGAGAATCTCTTTAAAAAAAAATAATAAATGTCTGAACGCTACTAGTTCTGTACTGTTTTTTATTAGAAATGGTCGCAAACAGGAGCTTTGTGCGTTTCCAGCTAGCAGAACTGGAGTGTCCAGCTTGATGCCTACCCTGTCTTTGCTTCGGTTCATACTTATAAATGTGACACCAATAAGAGCACTACCATCAATGTATCCACCCATAGCAGCTTCTGAGAAACCTGCAAGATCTTAGGGATTTGCTTATTTTCATAGCTGATTTTTACATTTTGGTGGGCTGCAATAAATTCCTTGCGTTGCAGCATGGCTTATGTAGAGCGATGGCTTTACCATCTAGTAGTTCTTGCATGTATAAGAATGAATAACAAAAGACTGTGGGGCAATGCTATGGCTCCATAACCAGAACGCCTTTAAATATAAATATCCATGGAGAAAAAAAACACTAATCATTAAATCCCCTACATTATTTCTTTGCAAAATACCTGGAAAATACATGTGCCAATGGCTCATTATCTGTTTGTGGCTTTTATTTTGCTATTAAAATTAAAACCAGAATGGCTTTTAGTAGTAGTAAAGATTTTATAATACACTTACTTTACATCAACATACTTCTGTATTCTGAATCGTATCATCGTGCTCCCTTGGTCCAAGCAGTTCTAGCTGAGGGTATAAAGACTATCAGCTTGTGTCTTCCTAGTGCATAAGACTGATCAAAGTAAACCATTAATCAAATAGATATGAAAATTAGAAATAATAATATGAGGTGTTAGATAACACAATCTGCATGCAATAGCAGCTTGATCTCTCAGGAAATTAAAATAATTTAACAAAAAGGCCATATTTAACAGACTGCATGATGAAATTAAGAACAAAAATCTAGCCTATTAATCATGCAAGAAATTGCAATTAAATTATATTTGTTAATTTCATAGTGAAGAGTTTTTAAATTAAATCATTAACCATTTGCTTGAGTCTTCAATTCTATGCAATTATAATTCAGATATGAATGAAATGACATTTTAAGGGGTAAAAGAAATCCAAACATTTTCTATTCAGTTTATTCCATTTTCTATAAATCTATCTTTGAAAAAAATATGAGCCACAGATCCCAAATTCTATATCCACTTGTCTCTAATGGTATTCTTGTTTTGGTTCCTTTATTTTTTTGTATCTCATTTACCCAAAACAACATGGTAGTGTTATCTTATTCAGTATGCTTTTATTCCAAGCATAGAAAAGTTATGCTTATGATAGAAGTATTTGAATTGTCTGTGTATATCTGGAAATGTGAGTTTTAACGTGAATGGAAGACAGAATGCTGTGTTTGTAAATGTAATTATAATGTAATTACATTTATAAAATAAATGTAATTGGTAGTTTGGAGCTATATCATCAGCACTTTTTAAGGCATCAAGTTTACTTTTCAACTTTGTGACTACAACCTGATCATTGCAAACATATATAAACTGGAAACTACTGCAAATAGCATTTCAGCTTTGAATATTAAATGAAAGAAAAATTGGAGAATAAGCATCTAATCTCAGTATTTCTGTTGAGGCATTCAAATTCATCATTGTTGCTAATAAGTAAATCATCTTCAGTCTTTAGGAAGAAACTCTCCCTACTGACTGGAGATAAGATTTCACACATAAAACCAGAGAGATGTATATATTTGATGAGGGATTAAATTAGTGTATGATCTCTGAAGAATTCTAATATTAGCTGCCTTATTTATTTATTTATTTATGTATTTGGATATATGTACAAAGTTAAATTCATGTTAAAACCTTCCTTGGAATAAATTTGTACAGAAATTTGTACATAATCTCTGTTTTTCCACTTGGTTTCACAAAATTATGTAAGAACTGAATATCTGAGAGACACCATGATCAGGCAGTTGTTTTTCCAGGGCGAGGCTCATCCCCCACACTCCAGGTGTGCTGACCCCTGCGATTTCCCCAAATGTGGGAAACTCGACTGCATAATTTGTGGTTGTGGGGTCTGCTTTCATGCTCTCCCCTGGTTTCCCTGGTTTATTCGCCCAGGGAAGTGGTTCAGTTACTATCCCTGAAGATCTTTAAAAGACATGTAGATTTAGAGCTTAGTGATATGGTTTAGTGGAGGAATTGTTAGTGCTAGGTCAGAGGTTTGACTAGGTGATCTTGGAGGTCTCCTCCAACCTGATTCTGTGAGTCTGTGACCTGCTGATGTTTGTTTGAATGAAATTGGAGTCTGCTTTTAAAAGTTTTTTTTCAGAGTTAGAGAAGGAATGAGAAACAGCTATTTCCCCCCATCTCCCCTCAAAAGAAAAAGGAAACAAAAAAAAAGTTATGATTATGTATTTCTCATTTATTTAGGAAACAAAGCTTAAAATCCATAGTTGTGCATGCCACTATTCCATCTAAGATTTGCTGAATTTCCAGACCTTTTGTTTGCTAGTCACTAAGAAAGATCTACATCTTCACAAAAAAAAAAAAAAAAAAAAAAAAAAAGTAGAAGAGTATAATGTCATGCTGTTAAGAAAAAACAAATACACACATACTGTTCTTGATTGTATAAGGAGAAGGGTTTTTCCAGTAAAGACAGGGAAATCATCACATCAGAGGCCTAGGATACAACTGACATTTCTTGTCATCAGTTTGCAATTCAGGCCAAAACAAACACCTGAGATGGGAGGGTAGGTTGATTAATAAATTCTTGGAATACTTAACAAAGGTTGATAGGAGATGCATTTGTTTCATAAATACAGCCTAAAGACATAAATAAATGTCTTCCCTCTCTGTCTGAACTTTCTCAGTTCAGAACAGAAATAGTAATGTAACTAAAATGTGAGATTTTTATATTCTAGATGTATAGAGTAGACAAGGTTCTTATAGCCTTCCATAACTGTATCTGCCATTGAAGTTATGAACCTAGCCTAAGTAACTGATTACATATCTAGATAATACCTCAAGAGACAGATCTGTCCCTAGATAGTAATCTAACTTCTCAGACATTTATTTTAGACTGAGTGAAATTGTTGCTGTAAGGTGCTCGTGTCTCTCTCCTTTGACTAAGAAGGGAGCCTAATAATTAAAAGAAACAGTTTATTTTTTTTAGATAGCAAGAAGTAAGTGAGCTGACTGCTTCCCTCACAAAGTCTTTGAAAATTCATAACTATTTTTCATGACCAGAGTAGAACTCAGCTTCTGTATTAATTTCAGTTTTACCTTGGATTGTCTCCAGTTTTAGGTGGATTAACTTCTGTTGTACCTTGAAAATATGTACATCTTCCACATACTAATGGAAACTGATTAAAAAAATTAATCCCATCAACTTGCAATACTAAGATAATACTTCACTTGGAAATTTAATTTTATTATAGAGTGCAAAATTGTGGTCTTAAATAAATGTGATGAGTGTTAAGACACAACTATGTTATGAATGTTTGCTATAAATATAGCCTTCCAAAAAAGGTCCCAAACCTTTAAATTTTTCATTAATTATATTATAAGGAAGTCCAGTAATATTTGCATAAATACATATATATGTGTTCCATTCTATCCATCATGTTATTTTAAAATATGTTACTCTTTTTCTTTTGCATGTTTCTTATGGCAAATGTTAGTATTGAAGGAATTTCATAGCCCCAATTTCATGCTCAGAAAACAGAACTAGGATATAATATATTTTTAAGCTAGACAATTTCTAGAGATACACCTTTCTTTCCTCCTAATAGTAATCTCCAGTGACTTTTGATTTGGAGCAAACATTATTTCTATTATTTCTTAAGTAATTTCTTGGTTTAGTACTGGAATGTGAAGAATATGTTTCAAAATATTCTCAAGCATCTTCCATCTAGATTCTGTTTAAGGAGTATTCCCAGTTTTCTCAGCATGAATACCATTTACACTTTTTTGTTATTCTAATAGGAGTGTAAGATTATGCATTGTGTCCTTTATCCCAGTGGATTTTGTTCCATCCATTTTGCTTGTTTATCTAATCTGATAACAGAATATATTAAACAAATCTGTCCTTGTGTTACAAGTATTTATTATTTGTAAGGAATAGGAAATAGAAATATGAAATTAATTTTCATTATGAATTATACTTGCCCTCAGAAGAAGTTGCTAGCGATTGTGTATTTTTCTTCTTCTAAGTAAGAAATGAGATTATATCATATTACATTGATTAGAAATTCACTGCTAATATGAAACCTTTACTTATTAGGAAATACAAAGCAAAACAAAAAAAGCCAGCATTTGTTTTCCTGCATTGAATGAGTTAGGATCTTTCTGTCTCTCTGAAGGCAAGTACAGTCAGGATTTCAATCAGTGTTGGTGTTCATGAAAATTAAAGTGTGTCACGAATTGTATGAAACAACTCAGACAATGGTTTGTTATATTTGATAAAATTTATGCATTAGTTACATTCACATGGCTCTGGAATCTGTTGACATCAAAGTTAAAACAAATGTAGGTAAGGTAAAAACTTCTTTGGCCAAAAATGAGATTGACTTCTTTGTGTTGTTTGTTTGCAAAAATAATTATCAAATTTGATTCTGTTGTTATAAAATTTGGAAAACATTTTCTGAGGCAAAATCAAGTCAATTAATAATACCTTTTCAAAAGGTATTTTATAAAAACTGAACTTTTCAGTCCTTCTCAAGTTTGCTTTTGAGTTGTAGATTTTTAATTTAAAACAAACAAACAAACAAAAAGTAATTGAAGCTCAAAGAAAATTGTTGAAGAAATTTGGAAGATTGTTTCAGTTCTCAAGTTTTCCCTCAGTTGGATTATTTATTTATTTATTAAATTCTGTGGCTGCTTTTCTAGTATTCTGGAAAAGTCTGAGAAACCATCAGATCCTAATGGAACAAATGGCTATACTTATCTTACTTTACTTTAAATTTTACTTATTTACTGCTCTGTTTTCTGCATAAAACAAACAAACAAACAAACAAACAAAAACACATACAGTTGATTAGCTCCATCCTTACAGGCTTTAAAGCAAATTAGGTCATGGACCATGGGAAGAAACTGAACTTTAGAGCACATTATGTAGGACATACAATTTTTCTTCTAGCAAAACAAAACAAACAAACAAACAAAAAAATCATTATCCCTCTTTGTCTTAATATTTTTAATGTCCATATTGGATTCACACATAGCAAAAATCTACACGAATGCTTTTTCATCTTAAGAAGTCATGAAGACCTTTTTATTTTTTTAATGGATATTTCTTGTGTCCAAATGAATAGACATCTATGTCCTTTTCCAATAAAACCCTAAAATCTACAAGTTAAATTTTGTTGCTGTTACCTAACTCTAAGATATAATAATATAATTCAGAGTATACCAAAGCCCCCACCATATTTAAATATTAAAAATGACAGCTGATAAACAATACAAATTCTAGCACTAAACTGTTTTAATATGCCCTAAAATACCAAATCAACTAGACCTCTGTATTATGTGATTTAATAGAGTTTATTGCTTGGAATTTTGCAATAAGGTTTAATCCCTTCATGTACACCATCATACAGTAAGATTTCTCTTAGAAATCCTGTAATACATATCTTTAATTCTTATAAAAGTGATGCTGGTCATATTGCTATGTTGTCATGGGAAATGGTTTCAGTTAACTATACCTAAAGTTTTCCAAGTATCTAAAATAGCTAATCACTAAGTGTTTTTTTTGTTTGTTTGTTTTGTTTTCCATTAGAATGGAAATATTCATAATTCACATTCCATTACATTAGTCTAAAAAAAAATTAGTCTAAAATGTAATCATTCTGTGAGACCTTAGTTGCACAAGGAGAGTAAAAAAATAACATACGTTCTTGGTTATAAAAATTAAATATTTTTCTTCTATTGGAACAGCCTTTATACCCAAAACTTCTTATTGTATGGGCTGAAAACATTACAATATTTCCTTTGTTAGACCAAGGAGAAAACACTTCCCAGCTCTCTCAGAGGTACTTGCTTTAGTGTGTCCCACTTCCCAAATAATGCTAAAAAGTTGGAGTAGTTGTATTATGCTGTCATTTGGAGACATGAATGAGGAGAAAAGTCCTCTATCTCCATCTCTCTTTTTAGAATTCTCTCTGTGAAGAATTTTGGCACAATGTATGCTCACTATGGATTAGTGCAAGAGTGGATGGATAGGAACATAGCTGGAGCTAACGTGATTTCTAAAGGAAAAAAAAATCATGCAGAATAAAGTGTGGGTGTACAGACACATTTAGTGAAACTGTTAGCTGATGTTCTGAATGAAACTGCTATAACAAAAAAGCATTAATGCTAAAAGTATTTACACAATTGAAAAATAATCTGTTTTAAAAAAAAAAAAGTTTCCTCATTCACCCTGGCATTTCTACTTTACTGAATCTCTTGTAACAATGTTTTCGTAATATACTGTAGCATATTCTTGTTGTCTCAGTGCTAAAGGTCAGATGTTTTACATTTAGTATTTCCTGGTGTTAAAAGCATGATAAAATATTTAATATATAAATAACAAAAGTACCCCCACATAAGCCCAGGTGAGTGCAGGGAGAAAAGAAGATAAAGATATTAACAAGATTGCAAATGATGGGTCTTCACTAAGCAAATGGTAAGGAATTACATGACTTAGACCTGCAGTTTTAAAACAATAACCAAATAATCTTAAAGGCTGAAATATCAGAGAAAAATATTACAGTAGCTGATCATTTATTGACAATCAGTTGATCCAGATGGAAAATATCTGTGTTTTTTTATTGTTCAAGTACAAAGTGAAATAATAAAAATGTACAACTTTCATTAAGAAAAATTACAATATATCAGGTTTTAGCTAAGACAACAAATTTTCTGGGGATTTACAGATTTGTCTGCTTATAATGGAGTTAATTTCCATGCATTCTGTGCATTGTGAAGAGTGCTTCAATCCATGACAGTAAGTGAGGGACTGAAGAGCCAGTTCTCAACTGCAGCTAATTGGTTGACCATTAATCCCAATTGACCATTGGGATACAAGATCTTACTCATGGCAGAAAAATGCAGCTGCCAGGGAGACTGAGAACTGCCCTGAGGGTGAGCATAAGCAGGAGACTCACAGACTGAGGACTGAGACTACCAGACAGGATGGAAGAAAAGCTGCTTTCTTCAGCTTTGTATATGTCTTGAAAATGTATCTCAGATGCAAAATGGACTTGGTAGCTGAGCAGAAGCTCTAGTGAAGCTTTTTCCATTAGGTTGCTCTTTTCATTCCAAAGACAATTGGCTACCAGATCTGGCCAAAATACACTACCGACAAGCATCAGTGTGAATAACAGATGCAAACACTGACGCCAAGTCACAAAGACTCAATCAAATCAATCAAAAATCAATGCTGCTTGGAGTTTCTGTCACATTACAACAGCAGTACTCAATGTGATGGTAGCATAACACTAAGCAATCAAATCATGATCAATCTTGAACTTGATTGCAGAGTGTGACCTGTGCTCAGAATGGCTAAGGACACTCTCGGAAGCTGTATTTCAAGGGATCCATGCTATGCTAGTCATATGCTTTTCTTAGAGGTTTTCCTGGAAGCAATCTTCTTCACCAGTTCTGTTGTGAATTATGGACTCATCATTTGATTGCAGAAATAGAGATTTAAGGTGTGAAAAAACAGACAGATGTTGGTGTTCAGAAAAAAAAAAAAATGCATACTTGAAGATAAGCTTAGTATAGAGAAATGTACAAATACTACTTTTTCAAAGTAATGAAATGTAAAACCTATAATGGGGGCATCACTTTGTTGTCTCAAATATTTTTAGACTTCACTTAATGCAGGTGAAATTAAATGCAGTCATGTTTAAAAACAGAAGGAATTCATTTTCTCCTAGCAGAGACAGAGGAAACATGAACATTTCATTTTAAGTTAGTGCATTTGGGTTATGTCAAAGTGAGTGAAGTTAGCTATATAGCCTTTTTTTATCAGTCCTGTTTCTAACTCTGAAAAGTGTTGGTAAAAGCTGCAGAAAGTTCCTCTTCAAAAAACTTTAGCTCCTATTGATAGAGGTCTATCACTTTCCTTAGTCAAATCCCAAGAGGAAAAGAGAGGGGAAGAAAAAATAGAGAAAAACTAATAGATATCAAGATTATGATGGGTGACAGTCACTTATAAAGCTGCTATAGAATTCAGACTGCAGAGTGATTTTCTAGCCTCTTGATTCTTCATCATATGTCAGCTCTTCAAGGTAGAGTCTGAGCACAACAGAAAAGTAGAGCAACAGAATAAGGAATTTTGCCAATGAATGTAACAGGATGGTAAACAGCTTTTATGACTAGAGATGTAGTCTTCCTCAGATTTTCCTGGAAATTTCCCAACTGAGAACAAAGAGGGACATTCCTGTTGAATACTTACACCAATCTACATCCCAAAGTTCAAAGTATTTTGTGAAGGAATTATCAGCATTAGCTTACTAAACATCTGTTGCAGAACATTTAAGGTGAAAAAACATACTGTTGCACTTGCTCTCCTGTTTATTTTATTTTATTTTATTTTATTTTATTTTATTTTATTTTATTTTATTTTATTATTTTATTTTATTTTATTTTATTTTTTTCAAGCAGTGGGAAGGTGAAGTGTTTCAGCTGTTTGGGGGATTTGCTGTGGAAGCTGTTGTTGGTTTCTGCAAGGATGCCCATGACTTCTTTATAAACAGGGACAAAAAGCCATACTGGTCATTTTTTCTCCTTCCTGTAAGAAAAAAGTTTTATCCACATGAGGTCTGAAGTGTGAAAGCAGTAGATTTTATTTTGAAAGAATATGAAGTATCAGAAAATCAAAGATGTTTGCATTATTCTCTCAGTGGAGAGAATTAAGGTTTTGTGCAAGATTCAGAATTTTTAGTCTCTATGTTCTTACTCCCACAGCAAGCAAGCAGTTTTAAAATCATTAATCCTTTTTACTGGGTCTGACTGGTATGGAGTTACTTTTCTTTACAACATCATGGATGGTGCTGTGCTTTACATTTGCACAGCAAAATGCAAAGGAGGAGGAATAATAATTGTCATTATGGCGTTTGTCTTCCCAATAAACAGTTACATGTGCTAAGGCTGTGCTTTCTAGTAAGTGCCTAAACATGTGCCTGCTGAACAGAACTAATGAGTAAATTCCTTCTTTTGCTTTGCTTGCACACACAGCTTTTGCTTCCTTATTATCATTATCTCATTTCATTAATTTTCTTACCTTTCTTCTGTTTTCTCCCGATCTCATGGGAGGGGAGAGTAAGAAAGAGGCTGTCTGGGTGTTTGGTTGTCGGCCAGGGTCAACCCACCACACCTTTTGTTTGCACTACAGAGAGAAGCAAGAAGAGAGAGAAGCAAAAGGCTTTAAGTGATATTTCCATTGTAATAGCAGTAGAGTATTTCAATAAAATTCTGACTGAACATATAGTGTATTAACTGTCATGCTGGGGGGAGGGTAGCAATGAGATAGATGTGCTAGACCTGTTGGTTTTGGATGTGCTAGAGCTGTTTTTGTCTACATCCAGTCTTTACTGAAAGTGGACAGGGCAAAGATCCATGTGTAGGAAAGTAGCATGGAGGAGTGCACAACTTCTATTTCTGGACTCATGCTGATAATGTGATACTGAAACAGAATCACGGAAGGTACTGTTACAAGGCTGCCAAAGATCTGGCAAACTTGTGGTAGCCTCAGGGTGCTACAGGCGTTGATTTTTAACTTGCTTTAGTGACAGATGCACAACAGCAGTGCAAAGAATCATTCTTTGCTGCCTAAATCTGATTTTCTTTAAAGAGAAGACAAAGAAGAAAGAAGAAATAATATAAAAAGAATGAGTTTATATAGAAAATAACAGAAATCGAATTCTGTCAATGTAGGCTCACAAACCTTGTAGAAATGTGATAATTGTTCTCTCTGGACCAGTAAGATGAGGATGTCTCTGAATAATAGGGTGGTAGAGATTCAATCACAATGTATTAAAAAAAAAATAAAAAAAAATATAAGGCTTGCCTCTTCTTATTGTTGATTTTGAAATTATGAATGCAAAATTATGTACCATTTTGTCACCAAATAATCGTATTTTCAGCATCACTGTCATTTAACTTTTGTATTCTTTTTGTTATGGTAGTCTTGCAATATCTTCAAAAGCTTCAGTAAGTCATGGACTCAATTTCAGTGTTCACTCTGTTTTAGTTCTCTTTTTCTGAATTTTACAGACAGTTAAAGATAGTAGAGGCAGTTTATAATTTATATGCTTTGAACAAGTAAAGGTGCAGATCCCCCAAGAAAAAGCTGCACTGATGACTAATATGACCTTGTTATGATCTTTTTCATGCCACCTTTGGCTACATCACAGGAATTAAATCGCTAATGATCGTTCTGAGGCATGTGAGAAGGATGGGTAGACCCAAAGTCTACTATTCATTTCATTATATTTTTTTTATGTAAAAATGGGAGAACTAGAAAATTCTTTGTTACTTAGTTGTTGAAATGATAACAAGATAAAGGCAGCTAATGAATGGAAAGTATCTCTTAATTAGAGCTTTTAAATGAAAGACTTAATGTGGATAAACAATTAATGCTGGCAGATGATATGGGAAGATGAGTAGAAATTGTTTGGAAACAATAAAGCCAACAAGAAGAATGCATCAGTTTAGTCTGGAACTGCCCTGTGTCTATATAGTAATATAGTACTCATAAATGGGATTCATCTCATGTTATCACTTGCTTTAATATATTAATCATTATTAAAGACCTGACACTAATTATTTTCAACCTTTAAGCAAAGGGGATGCATATGAATTGTGAAAGTACAAAAAGTAGCTGGAAAAAAAGTCTTTCCTTTAGCTATACTTTTATTTCACAGAATGCCAATTACTGCAGTTATTTTTTTATATATATTTTTTTAATCATCAGTGAAACATAGTTACTAAGCTTATGCTCAAAGTGCCTAGGAAACAAGATTCATTCTGGGATGAATGACTGATCATTATTTATGTTTCCTTATAATCCTTAATCACTGTGGAAATAATTTTGCATGATAAAAGAACTAAAATACATTGATTTATACCACTGTTCCTTAATGAAATGAGTGAAACATCGTTCTGAACGTGGTTTCAGAATTACTGCAAGAACACAATCAGCAAAAAAACATGTTTACAAAACAGAAATTGTTACTGTCAAAGTAGTGACATTATCACTTTAATTTAGTCTCTGTGTAAATGACCAAAAATGTCAGTATTTAGCAATGGCTGTGTTTGGCCTTCTTAGACAGAAATTAGTTTCCCTCTAATATTGTTTTATTTTATGTACCTCCAGAAAGTGCACAAATCTGAAGCTGTAGGCTACAATCCTGCTAGATCTCCTAAACCAGAATAAGTTTAGAAGATATCTAATGTGGAAAACAGCATTGATGGGATTGTGTACTGTTGATGCAATCTTCTTAATAGTGTAACAGTCAGTAAAAGTAATGTTTAATATAGCATCATATATTTTGGTGATCTTTAATGGAAGAACATAATCAGTTCAATTCTGTAGTGCAGTTTTCCTTCTCAGAAAACACATTGTTTCATCAGGTTTAGAGGAAATGGTAAGCTCATCATGTCTAGATAAAGTAAGATAGAAATGCACAACACAGAAGCAGCTGTTTAAGAAAGACAGATTTTTTTTTCTGCTTTTTCTTGTTCATTTATTAGGAAAACCTCTCATAGGGAGCCTTCATATATTTTCACCTTTTCTGCCAGGCAGTTCAAAAAATGTTTGAAGTCCAAGGGTCTGAATCTATCATCTCTTTCTGAAAACAAAATTTTCTCTTTGAAGAAAATTTATCAGGGACTTTTTTTTTTTTTTTTTTTTTTTTTTTCATCTGAGAGATGGGATATATGATGAAGTAAAGCATAAGGAGATAACTTTACAAGGTTCTAACTTGACAAGTGGAATTTGCAATACTGTTGTAACTCAGAGGTGATATCCAGTGGAAATCAATGCTGAAATTAAATGGCTCACAACATAAATATAAATGGTAGTTCTCAGAGGTGACTAGTAGATTTTATGTCTTCAGTATCAAGTAGAAAAAAGGAGAGGGGGGGGGGAGAGAGAGAATAAAAGTCTGTTCCTTTCCTTACCTTGCATGTGGTTGGTTGGAGAATGAATTAATTCAGACATAGAATTACTACTAGATGTGATGTTTGTCTGAAGGAAAAATAATATGATTATCATTAGTACAACATCAAACATTGGAATACTTCACTAAACCCAAAAAATACTGAGGCCAGGGAGAGAATTTTGAGTGTAATACTTTCTATCTCACATTGATGGATTGCTGTATGACATTTTATTTTAATCTAAAAAAACCTCTGTTATTAAGGGCAAGACAATTTGTCTAGAGCTCAGACAAGGTGAGATTTACTTTGATCTCAAGCAAGGATCTGAGAAGTCTAGAAAGGAGTCTTTTAATTGACCTAAGATAATTTGGAATAAATGAGAACATGCCATGATTCGACATGAGAGGTTCAGAGGTGAATGAGAACGGATTTGGAAATAACTTGGAAAACAATTAGTTTTTTTCATGTTGAATATGAAAAAAAAAAAAAAAAAAAAGCCTACCTTACTGTCTGTGACAGTTGAAGTTGAATCATGTAATAGTAATGTAATGACATTGCAAAAAGCCTGAATGTAATAACAGCAGTCTTAATGAGAAGATATGAGAAAGCAAAAGGCAATTTGGGATCTCTTACATTTCTAAATTCTACTATTGTAGAATGAATTTTGAAAGTGGGACACTTGGTTGTAGCTTTTTTTTTTTTTTTTTTTCTGTGTAGTTTCACAGTTTAATATATTATAAAAAATTTAGAGACAGTGGTGCATTATGGCTTTTCTCCACAAAGACAAACCCATGGAAGTGATTGGGTTTAGTTCTTCCTATGTCCTTAGTTCATTTATTATTAAATAGAGAAAATAGGTTAATTGCATCTAAGTATACTGACATGTCATGCAAATTATTTGGTTTTCATAAGGTATGCAAGTTGGTTTTTTTGTTTGTTTTTTTTTGTTTTTTTGTAAGGTCAAATAAATAATGTGATTTTAGACGTATTATTGTAAATGTGGATTTAAAAGTTTTGATCACTAAGTACTGTTGGTTATCTTTAATCTTACAGAATATTTTTTTTGTAAACTGACATATTTAGTGAGTTTTTGAATTATTTTTGTAATTTGTTGACTACTTCATTATCTCTCTTCAAATGGGCATTCAGAATAAGAAAATCATTTCTCTGTGTTGCATCTGATTTCTTTGCAGTCCAGTCTTTGCTGTGCCTTTCATAGTTAATGCAGTTGTAGGAACAGCTAAATTTTTTTAAAGTAAGAGAGCATTAATACTGGAAAATCATGAAGCTGGACTTATGAAATTTCTTATTACTCCTTTTGATAACTAATTGCTTGTTATTTCTGCTCTCAGTAAATGGTCTTGTAATAATTGTTGAATGATAAGAGGTGGATTTTTATACCACCGCTAGCTTTCTGGTGGAATGCTGTTGAAAAACTGAAGAATTACAGTTCAAGAGTCTATGACAAGAGTTTTCCATCTGAACTTTCTTTTCCCAGGCTTCGCTACAAGAAGTGGCATATTGATTTTTAAGCCTACATTATGAATAGGAATGTAGACAAAAACCTTAGTTTTTGCTACAGATTTTATTACATATTTTGCAGTTTGATTTTTTTTCTGAAACCTCATTTTAACACTGGTAGAACTGTGATTCCAATTAAAGAAAAATTGCTTTGAAATGAGAGATAAGAAAAACATCCTAAATTACTCTTCATCTGTTGATGTAGCCATTGGGAAGAAAAAGATAGCAGATGAAAAGGTGTTAATTGAAATTTTTTTACTATGCTTGGTGCCATTGTAGTCATCCATATGCTTAAGTAGAAAGAAAGGCTAGGTTGTCTGAAGCAAAGCTAGATTGTCTACAGCTGAAGCAATTTTTTTTTAATTTATTTATTTCCCAAAAGTCTTAGGGTGCAAAATGTACCTTTGTAATAATTTATTATATGGGAAGTAAAGGTTGTAACCTTCACTTGCTCCCAATATACATGTATTTAAGGAC
Organism: Anas platyrhynchos; assembly: GCF_047663525.1. Classification (NCBI taxonomy): domain Eukaryota; kingdom Metazoa; phylum Chordata; class Aves; order Anseriformes; family Anatidae; genus Anas; species Anas platyrhynchos. The sequence goes on along the minus strand of NC_092590.1, from coordinate 43,032,780 downwards.
ATAGGACTAAGATAACTGTGCAATCCTTATCAAACATGCATTTGTTTATTTGTATTTCAGTAGCTAACATTTCACTGTCAACTGCTAGCAAGCTAAGTGTCATAGGAAAGTACATATTCTTCAGCTTTATCAAAAACAAGCAAAAAATCTCTTTTTACTTCACAAAATATTTTCCCTAACATAGAGACAAGCAATACTTTATTTGTAAAGACAAGATCACTGAGAAAACTGATCAGGAGCAAAATAAAAATCTGAATTATCTTATAACCAAAACCATAAATAAATAAAATTTCTGTTACTTAAATGATGCTCTGTAACTATACCAATTTCATTTCAAATACAAAGGAAGCAAAAACATTAGTCATGAGTGAATTTTAATAAGAAAAAAACAAAAACAAAACAAAAAACAAAACAAAACAAAAAAAACCACAACTGTGTCCTGGTTTCTCTGTTGAAAACTAGCTGAAATCCTAATAATCTTAAAGCATATCTAAATTATTAAAACCTGATCCACAGTCAGGAGAAATAGCCACATAAAATCACAAAGCTTTGTTTCAGATTCTAACTTGATATCCAGGTTTTCAGGATTAGTTTTATCAGCTTTGTAGTGTTGAACCATTTCCATATTTTTATTTTCTTAGGTTGTGAATCACAACTATGTAGGATCACAATTAATTTCCGGTGTTTTTTTTTTGTTTGTTTGGTTGGTTGGTTGGTGTGTGGCTAACCACTGAGGCTAAGCTTTTCTCAGTTTCTCAAGAAAGAGCAGAGTTAAAATAATAAGTCCAAGTGCAGACTTTCATTTTGTTTTAATCTCTGACTAGGAAAAACACCAGCCACTGCTCCCCTATTATTTTTCTAGGTTAGGATGTTTAAGCCCTTGATAAATCCCCAAGATTAATAAGTGAAAGAAAGAATATAAAATGTTTCATTGCACTCTCTGAAGCTAGCCTTCTGCACTTTCATGAATGTTTTAAAGCACACTGTTACTGCTAAACATGCACTGTTTTGTTACTATTTTACTTTAAAGCCTAACGAGGGATATTCAATAAAAATCTGTAACATGGTACGTTATTATGTTATTTTTTAATTATTATTATTTTTAACTTTGGTCAGTTACCACATCTGAAGAGGAATGACTTGCTAAAAAGTGATTGGGAGAACACTGTCCAAATCTCCTTTTCATTTGTTTGATTTGACACTTTCAGAAACAGTCTTGGAGCTAGCTGGATGCTTGCAGAAGTTTATAAATAATTAAATAATAATAATAAACTAATATATTTGCTTAACTGTGAGAACATGGCCCAGACGGATGTTTTCCTCTCATTTTAGAAATGGGGAAAACCTATGTGGTAACTCAGCAGTGGTACACTGCACAGTTCACAGGAACCCACCTTGTCCTGATATCGTGTGAATATATCCCCTCCTGACTTGGGTAAAGTTTAGCAGATAAACTGGGGAACTGTGGAAATGGGAATAATTATTCTGCTTAGCTATATTGTTATAAACTTCTACTAACATGGAAAAAACTGTTACAGCAAAGCAAGCAGTAGATTATAAACCTCAACTTGCAACCTGTTCATTAAGGCAGGTCTTGCTAACTGGCATCAAACAGTCCTCTTGAAGTTGTGGTTACTTTTTTTGTTTCTTTGTTCCTCAAGCATTTTGCTAATTAATTACCAGACAGATTCCTACCTGCTACATCTTATCAGGAGAGCAAATGGCCCTGCATTGTGTTGTTTATATTTTGTGTTAATTAGTTAAAGATGTTATAACCTTCACTATTGGATTATAGGGCAATCTGTGTCAGAGTGGCTGTACTAAAATTGAAGAGCTTTTTCTATTTTTATCTTACCTCATTTACCTGCTGTCTGATGTTGAATCAAGTAAGTGAAACTGGTAATGCCCTTGTGATAAGAAGGCATGGCTAGCATGCTTAAACACCTTGTTTTCTGAAGAGGTATGTGTCTTTTTATGGAGAGCAGTTTGTTCGCCAACTCCACAGAAAATAGATGAAATGTTGCAGGATACTCTTTTCTGAATACTCCTCTTTGTTCCCTCCTACACTCCTTAAATTTCTACCTAGTTAAAAAATATTGTATACCATATGCATAAGAAATAGTATATGCTTTTATGCTCTCTAGGTATGTTATAATGAACAAGAATTATTGGCCTTATCAGCACACCTCAGCTGAGTGCTTGGTAGAGTCAAAAAGCAAAATTCTGACCCAACTGCAAAACAGTAGAAGGTTTTTTAAACTCTCTAGTAGTCCACCCATTTAGACATATTATCCAAACAAAGATGTTTTGGATTGTTGTCTTAAAAGCTTCGCTAAAATGAAGGTAGATGACTTCTACTGCTCTCTCCTCATCTGCTGGCCTAGTCATTTTGTTATAGAAGACAGGATGGCCATGGATGATTGATTTCTCCAAAGGAGTGATAGCAGTACCAAAGTTCAGAAACAGAACCATGGTGAAACACTTCAGGTCTCAGTGTTAAAATTTCCCAGCCAAATAAAATAATTAATCATTATTGCTACAAGATTGGAACAGCTTCAATTCTTCCCCTTCTCTACATAGTTCGAACTATTATTAGGACATTCCCATGGAAGATGAAAAGTCTACTTTAAAAAAGTTAAGTGTTGCCATCTTTATCCTGGTGAGCACAGTGTAAACTGTAATATTTGGGGGCCCTCCCTCTATTAAATGTGTAGTATATATTTCCAATAGATGTGTAAGTCTAAAAATAGATGGAATTTAAGTTTTCAAAGTTCCTCTTACTGTTGTCCTTCAGTGCAAGTGCTTGGCAGCTTGCAGTCACAGTGTGTCCCCATTCTCCAGTGGCTGGGATTCTGATTTCCACTCTGGGTGCTGGATGCTTGAAATACTTATTTTTCTATAGCCAGTGTTCTATGTCTAAAGCATATTTTGGAAATAGGCCTATACTCATAATAAATGCCAAATATTTTATAATATTTATAATATTAATAATAGCAAAAAAAAATTAACATTCATAACAGGTTTTCTATATAGCTTAGATAAAAACCTGAAGGCATTTATTAAAATAATAATCAGCTCAAAGTTTTTCATGACAACCTTGTGAAACTATTGGTGCAATGATCTGTTAAACTTTGAGCTAAAATACATCGCTAACTAGGAAAATGCAATCCAACACAAATATACAGTCAGATAAATGATGTTTTACAGTGAATTTGCTTGTATAAGCTTAACAGTTACTAAGACGCTCATTCAGATCTCCAGGTTTGTAAAGCCTGCAACAGTATGAAAGATCAGAAGCTCTTGATGATGCAAAAAAAAGAATGGCTGAATGTCAGTTGCATGTCTGTCTGTGCTGCTGTACAGCAGATGCAGTAGGGGAGTGAAAAACATATTTATAACGTAACCATAGTTTTTCATTCAGTGCTTTGAAACTTACTGATAAAATTGAGGTGGCTGCTTCATTCTTAAAGATTTTTTACAGTTTCCCCAAGTGGGCTCTCAATCCTCTGGTTAAAACACATGAACACATTAACAGTAAAAATGTGTTATATATGGAAGCAAGAACACTTCAACTTAAATTCCTTAATTGCTTTTATCATCATAAAGGACACAAATACTTGTTAGTATTAAAATGTGAAATAACATGGACAAAACAATTCATTTCAGCTCATAGGATTTAAAATGTGCAGATAACCAATGCTGACCAATTTTTTAGGGGAGGAATTATAAGTAGTCTGAGGTCTGTATGGTAAATCTCATCCTGAAAAAACTTAGATGGATGAGTCATAAGCTTCTGAAAATGAGATTTCTAATGGAAACACCAAATCAACTTTTACTGTAGTGTCAGGAATATGACATTATAATAAAGTACACTGATGTATCTGTATTTGCCTTTTGCAAACATAATGAAACTGAGTTGAGCATAGAAGGTGCCAGGGTATTGCATCCACATCTGCTGTTTTACAGTATAATATAACAATATTCAGACACACAATGCTAGGTGTTATACATTTACACTAGGATGGAAAAGACTGATAGATTTTTTTTTTTTTTTTCATCATGACTAGAATACGAACTCTGCAAGTTGCAGTATGGAGTATGTCATGGGGACATAATCTGCATGGGGACAAGTTAAAAATCATCAGTGCTTTTTATAGCAGATATTAATAAAAACACCAATACTGCATACTTGAGCACTGTTTGGCTCATCTCCTGTCTGACCTAGCAAAGATTCAGTATGAACCCATCCTGGGCTACTTTATTGCTGGCATTTAGTTTTGAATGTCTGCCATGGTTCTTGGCAGGACTCAGGCTTTCCTCTGTCCCATGTTCCCAGCTAGGGAGTGAAGTCCAGGAACCTGAAGCCAGGAGTTAGGTGAACACACATGGACAGCCCAAGTTTGGTCCCACTAACTAGCAGAGGATGAGAACTGCATGGACTTATTTCCCCAGTGCACTCCTGTTGTGCTCCACTGACATGGGAAGTCCTTAAGACACCAGTCATCTTTCTGCTTGATAGCTTTTCATATCTGGATATGATTCGATCTGGATAGGCTGCACCGATGGGCTGAGGTCAACTGCATGAAGTTCAACAAGGCCAAGTGCCGGGTCCTGCACCTGGGGCGCAATAACCCCAAGCAAAGCTACAGGCTGGGAGATGAGTGGTTGGAGAGCTGCCAGGTAGAGAAGGACCTGGGAGTGATGGTGGACAGTCGGCTGAATATGAGCCAGCGGTGTGCTCAGGTGGCCAAGAAGGCCAACGGCATCCTGGCTTGTATCTGAAACAGTGTGACCAGCAGGGCTAGGGAGGTGATCGTCCCCCTGTACTCGGCTCTGGTGAGGCCGCACCTCGAGTACTGTGTTCAGTTTTGGGCCCCTCGCTACAAGAGGGACATCGAGGTGCTTGAGCGGGTCCAGAGAAGGGTGACGAAGCTGGTGAAGGTCCTGGAGAACAAGTCCTATGAGGAGCGGCTGAGGGAGCTGGGCTTGTTCAGCCTGGAGAAGAGGAGGCTCAGGGGCGACCTTATTGCTCTTTACAGATACCTTAAAGGAGACTGTAGTGAGGTGGGGGTTGGCCTGTTCTCCCATGTGCCTGGTGACAGGACAAGGGGGAATGGGCTTAAGTTGAGCCAGGGGAGTTTTAGGTTAGATGTTAGGAAGAACTTCTTTACTGAAAGGGTTGTTAGGCACTGGAACAGGCTGCCCAGGGAAGTGGTGGAGTCACCATCCCTGGAAGTCTTTAAAAGACGTTTAGATGTAGAACTTAGGGATATGGTTTAGTGGGGACTGTTAGCGTTAGGTCAGAGGTTGGACTCGATGATCTTGAGGTCTCTTCCAATCTAGAAATTCTGTGATTCTGTGATTCTGTGATTTTTTTGTCTTCCATCTAATTATGTTTTCCAGTCTGACTGCAGAGAACTTGGAGCTGTGCAGAGAAGGGACATTGCCCTGTGAGGAGACAGAGGGGCATGGCTGGGGGCAGAGGAGAGGCCCGGACCCTTCACCACCACCTGCAGAAAGAGCAGCCACCCTCCCACTGCTGTCACACACAGCAACACTTGTGCCAGTGAGGAGACCCCACACATGAAGAAGCTCTCTGGGTGAGTAGAAGTGCAGGAGCTCCTCTGCAGACAACTTTTTCAGACAAAGTAGGGTGTGATTGTCAGAAGGGGGTCTTCACAGCAATGTATTTGTCTACTCAAGGCCTACCTGCTGTTGCGTGTGTTGTGTGTGTGTGGGAGGCAGCTGAATGAAGATGCCAGGCAGCTGCTGCAAGTTTTCCTCTTCAAGGGTTAGGATGTAACACTGTTGTATCTTTTGTGGAAAATAAAATAAAATAAAATAAAAAAATTAAAAAGAGCAGTGAGCTGGTGCACCCATTCATGGTGTGCATCCAACCTATGACTGTCGCCTTGACTTGCCCAGGTATTGCAGGCCTTCCTCTAAGCTTGGACAGACAGCAAGATGGGAAGATCCTAAGCCAAGATGAGGTACTACAATTTAAAAAGCTGAAAGAATAGAGAGACTTAATGGAAGAAACAATTTGTTTCTACAGTACTAAATACAGTACAAATCAAATTTGTTAACAAATGATGTTATGATATTAGTTACATTTGTTTTGTTTGAGTCTTTTCTGTTAACAGAATTCAATTTCTGATTATTAGACTCGGTAATTTTTTCCTGCTGCCATCTCCATACTTACTCTGTCTGTTCCTTCTGTCGAAATTTAATGGACTATCAATTAATTTTCATTCTAGTTTTTCACTTTCTGTAAGAGATTTCTGGGTTTGCTTTACAGAGAAATGAAAGATTTCTATTACATGTTTGAAATGATTCTTTGGTATATAAAATCAATAACAAGAAATGAGGTAAATAGCTAATAACATCTGCAGTTATAGATACCTGTGAAATTTAGAAATGACTATTATAATTAATCTTTTAAAATGAAAAATAATAAATACTACACTGTAACTGTTTAGCAAACAGATAAATCTACTTGAATTAATGCAGGAGCACCTGTCGTATGAGAAAAGAAAAGGCTGAAAGAACAGGCCTGTTTCTCATGGAAAAAAGACTGAGGGGAGGCATCATCAATGTGTATAAATATCTGAGGGTCAAGAGTATCTGAGTTGTCAAAAGTATGGAGCTAGTCTTTTCAATTGTGCACAGTAACAGGACAAGAGGCAATGGGCACAAACTGAAGCATAAGAGGTTCCGGCTGAATATGAGAAGGCACTTCTTTACTGTGAGAGTGACAGAGCACTGGGACAGGTTACCCAGAGAGGTTGTGGAGTCTCCTTCTCTGGAGATATTCAAAACCCACCTGGATGCCATCCTGCGCAATGTGCTCTAGGTGATCCTGCTTGACATGGGCATTGGACTAGGTGACCTTCAGAGGTCCCTTCCAACCTCAGCCATTCTGTGATTCTGTGATTCATGGAGATGTTAGTCATTTTAGTCATTCCAGCTCTTGCAGGATTTGCTTAGAAGAAGACATCTTTATTTGTGACTTCTGCCACCAGATAACAAAGATGGCCACAGCAGGCCTTACTGCTGCAGTAGAAGCTGAAGGCAAGGCCAGGCACCGCAGGTGCAACCGCAGGCACCGAGTGGAAGCTGCCTGTGGGCTTCTCTCCCTCAGTCACCCCAGGAGTGCAGGCAGTGCAGCACCCACAGAGCTGGGCCCGCTTACAGCAACTGTGCTGTGGGTCACAGATTCCTCCCTGTACTGTGGTATCAGGATCACTACAGAAGAGGAAATCGTTTTTTATAACAAATGAGATGACTGAGCTAGATTATTGACTAGAAAAAGAAGGGAATTTGTATCTTGGATAATTTTAAACAGTTTTCTTGAGTTAGCCAGTTTACTGTATAATCAACAGAGATTCAAACTCTGATAGAATAATTGCGCCTAATGTGAACACAGTAATGATCCAGGTGGAAATTGCGATTGGTTAAAATCAAGGCTTTTTTTTTTCTTTTTTTCTTTTTTTTTCTTTTTTAAAAAAAAAAAGGTCAAGTACATTAAAGAACTTTAGCTGGCCCTGTTTCCTCTTTCAGACAGAAATTTAGAAGTGCTGCTTCGTTGTCTCTTTTTCATTATTATATGTATTGAAAGAGTTTGCTTTCCAAAGAATTTATTTATACACACGTAAGAATAAAAATGCTACTAGTGAACAAAATGTCAGTAGAAATATTTTCCCCCTGCACACAAACATTCAAAGACATTTCTTGAATTCAGATCCACTTGAGAACCAATAAAAGATATCTGGAAGGCAGCAAATGCAATTACTTCTTAACACCCCTTCCTCTGGCTCCAAATGTCAAAGATACATAGAGACAAATGTTTAAATTAACTGAGAAATATTTTCACTTGTTCTGAAATATTAACTTTTAGACCTTTTCTCATTCTCTTATTATATTATTACTTTATTTGTTTGGAAGATCTGGAAAAGACATTTTTATGATCAAAACTTTTAGATCTTAAGTAATATATTCTAGGCAGGTGCTGTCACAATGCATTAGCCTGACTATGACAATGTTATTCAACCAGTGATCTGAAGCATGATATTATTCAACTGCTTTCCTATTAGTGAATTTAATTGTGCTCAAAGTCATAAGGTAGTTGGGTAATTCAGACACATTTATAATGTAGAGTAACTTATATTTTATTCTGTTTTTATGAGTTCACTTTGGCCATACTTGTCCTTTATAGCTAATCAAAATATGGGATTTTTTTTTTTCCCCAGGAACTTTTGATTAAAACCAGAATATGAATATATATATATATACACACTTATATATATATATATAATATTATAAATATATAAATATATATTAAATACAAAATTAAAAGTTTTTACTTTCTTGAAGAGGAAAAGAATAGAAATTATGTATAAGTCAATAATCCCTTATAATTATTATTATTATAATAATTTCCTTGTAAATATAATATATTTATTTATTTATAACTATAATAAACATAAATTTATAAATATAAATACATATGTTTATTAAGTGTTTTATATACATATACATATTAAATATTTATTTATATTTATTTGTTTATTAAATATAGTTGTGCTGTAATTATAATTATAGCATATTATAATTATCATAGTTATTAGATCATTATAATTCAATTAATTATGTATAAGTTAATAATTCACAGTGTTTCAAACTTCATTTGAAACATTTGAAACATTTCAATACATCATTTTGGTATGTGGTAGTTAAAGCAAACAGGGAAGGGTCTTTCTGAAAATGTGGAAATACATGCACAGCTACAACTCATACATAAGATACAAATTATACATGCGAAACAACAGCATGCCAGTATGCTTCTCCCTGACACATTTTTTTTTATTTTAACCAGCTTTCAACAGGTTAAATTTAACCTTTGAATTTGAAGTAAGTTTCTCTCATGAACCCTGTGTAATTTTTCCCATATGTGGTAATTTTATTTTTACTTTTTTGAGATGTGGAATCTCTGTTCTCTCTCTTCCAAACTAGTTTTTGTTTTGTTTTGTTTTGTTTTGTTTTGTTTTGTTTTGTTTTCTACAGCTGCTTTCACAGCTAAAGAGGGATTCCTTTGCTCAAAAAGCATGTGCTCTAGGCTTTCTAATCTCTGTTTCATTAATTCCTCTATTCCAGAATGTGGAATATCTGTTTTCCTCTTTCTGTCTCTCCATTACAATCAGTGAGAGATCATCTCTTTCATAATCTTTGGCTTCCGATGGTGTCCTGGTTTCAGTTAGCACAGAATTAATTTTCTTCCTAGTAGCTGGTGGAATGCTGTGTTTTGGCTTAGGATGAGAAGAGTGCTGATAACACCCCGATGCTTTAATTGTTGCAGAGCAGTGCTTATACTAAGCCAAGGACATCTCAGCCTTTTGCTCTGTCCTGCCAACGGGCAGGCTGGGGGTGCAGTAAGAGCTGGGAGGGGACAGACCCAGGACAGGTGACCCAAACTAGCCAAAGGGGTATTCCATACCATCTGACGTCATGCTAAACAATATATAGGGGTGGCTAGCTGGGGGGAGGGGGCCGGACTGCTCGGGGTTAGGCTGGGCATCGGTCAGCGGGTGGTGAGCAATTGCATTGTGCATCACTTGTTTGTACATACTATTACTTTCGTATTATCACCATTGTATCATTATTATTATTATTGTTATTATTATTTGGTTATTATTATTTTCCTGTCTTATTAAACTGTCTTTATCTCAACTCACGGGCTTCACTCTCCATTTCTCTCCCCCGTCCCAGAGAGGGAGGGGGGAGGGTGAGCGAACGGCTGCGTGGTGTTTAGCTGCCGGCCGGGTTAAACCACGACAGATGGTTTCTGACCAGGCCTTTGGGGTGATGAAAGTCATCCATCAAGGTAGCTCTTTCTTAGTGCCCTAAAATCTAGAGCTAAAACTAAGATACAGAGTTTGATCCACATCAAAGATTCCCAAGTGTGGGAAGATGAGCACAAATAAAAGCAATAGCATTCTTAGCTTTCACAAGCCACAATTACAGCTGCAATTCTCAGGTATTGTAGGTAGCAGAAATACTTATAATGCTGACCACTTCCAGGTAAAAGCAGAAGTCTGGAGTGAAGCTGGTTTGTGCTGAAGGTGCCCAGCACGTCTGTACTCACACACTGCTGCTGGCCTCTCACTTGCATTTCAAATTTGTAAACTTGTTTCCCAAGTTCCTTGTACACATATTGTGCTAAAAATGAGGTCTAACTTTTGAATTCCTTCTTTGAACAAAGACAGGCTAAATGGGTTTTGTGAGGAACTGCTGCCTAAACCAGAGTAAGAAAAACATAATGGGATTACAACCCAGTACAATTACTGTAGTCTTGGAAAACCCTGTGTCAGACTTCCCTGTGACATTTTATCTCTTTGGTTATGGCTTTACACTCAACTTTGCCCATCTCATTCCTTTTGTGAAACTGTCTAGAGGCTTGACTAATGATAATAAGAAGGTCCTACCAAAAGCCCCATTTTCACTTCCTGTACGCAGTACTACACATGCGTCAACTCTGCTTCTCTGCACTAATTAGCTCCATGTCTCAGCAGCAGGTATCTGTTTCCTGGGGGTAATTTTCCATGAATTTGCCAAACCTGTGGACAGTGAAAAGGCTCAGATGCCTCTAGGGCAACCTGATAACTTTTTTTTTAAAAAAAAAAAAAACAACAACAATCCTCAACCCTTAATCTAGTGCATCAGTACAGCTGGAAAGGTGGTGCATAACTTAGAAACAAATTAGTCAATTAGCAATTTGAAGAGTTAGACATTAAGTTTTTGGTTCATGTTTTGGATATGGTTTAGCACTATAAAAGAACTGTAAGAAGGAGCTAATCCTTTCCACAGCATTAACCACGACTCAAGGAATTGTATTAGGGTCATCTGTGATTCTCCTGCATAAATGCTTTTATGTTATGGGGTAAAAAATGTATGCATTTCTTCCTAGGCTTGGCTAGAGTTTGTATTTGTGTAGAGGAAATCCTGAGACTGCCATCCGTTTTGCTGCAGCCTGGGTGTGGAAGACATAGCGTAGCACGTGGCTTTAGCTTCCACAACTTCTAGAGCTCTTCAAAAAGGCAAGTCATAAATAGGGGCCTTACTTGTAAGTAAGCCAAGCCAAAGAATTGTGCTGGTACAGTTCTGGTGCCTCTAGGTCTCCTATATTTTTAAAGTTCTTAAGAAAAATCTTCATAATTTAAGTTCACAATAACTACACTCTTCATTTGATTGCTGTAGCACATAATAATGAGATTTATAATAACTCTTGTGTCCTGTGATTATTACTTACAAACATAGATGCCTCACCTCTATTCCATCCTCAGTCCTATCATGTCTTGAAAAATTTGACATGCCTGCTCTTGCTAAAATAATGGAATTTTCACTTTTACTAGTAGAATGAACTTTAGAAAGTGTTTAATCATAGATGTTGTGCTCTGGAGGACCTTCAGAACTCAACTAATTTGGAAAGATGATATTCTGAAGACAAAATAGCAACTTAGTTATTAAAGGAAATTATCTGTACAGGAAGAAAAAAAGCTTTAAGTCTTTCCTTCAACATCTAAAGTGGTTAATGCATGACTCTGCATGAATCAGAAGGATTCATTTGATTCCCAAGCTGACCTCTTCCAGAAAATTTAATTTCTCTATCTCAAACATATTATTTTTCTCTAATACAAAAGAGCACCAACCTGAACCTTATTGTGCCCCTTTTACAATTAGTCACCCTTTTGTTACATTAATCTTTTAAAGTAAATGGAAGGATTAGTGTTTGAACACCATACAAAGCAAAGTCTGAATACAAAATAATTGTGGATGCTCTCTGTGTTCTAGTTCGTATTATATTGGGTTACAGATGTATTTTTTTACTTCATTTAATTTCTGATTTTAGTTTGGATCACAAAGGTCAAGAATTAAAACAAGTATTCTGTTTATAGACTTAATAGAGATCAGGGTTATGTTGTAATTACATCTGAGAATAGGAGATAAGCTTTTATCCTTAACACGTCTGATCATTAAAAGAGTGCATATGGCTAATACAGTAATGATAATTCTGAAATATAAATGCCTACTTTAAGTGAAGATTGGGGCACCTCTGGCTCTGGTTCCTTCCAGAAAAACACAGAGTAACAGTTTGCTTACATAAACCACTCCAGAGGCAAATCGGTATAGTTAAGATCAGAATTTTCTTTCTGTTTTTTATAGTTTTTAAGAAAATGGATCTACAAGGGAAAGCTGTAGGACTGTGATATTTCAAAACCTGTAAATGTCAGGCCATGTCTCAGAATACCTTTGCAAAAGTAGTTCCAAATGACAGCCTTTGTAATTTAATGCCTAAAAAGAAGGAATTTTTAAAAGAAGGTGATAGCACTAAGTTTTTGTCGTTCATCGCCTCTTTTGCAGTTGTAATGCTGCTGTTTGATATGAAACTACAGATTGTGAGAATTTGTATATACATGTATTTTGGCTTGACTGTAAATGATTTTCTATTTCTGGTATATCAGCCTTTGAAAATAATGTCTATTTATTTCATACTGTTTTCTTCTTTCATGCACTAGGGTAGCATTTATTTTACCAAATCCATTTTTGTTATGATTTTAATAGATACTAACAAATGATACCTTTGAGTAAGTATACTGAATTTATTAGAATTTTGGAAATCTGTTATATATACACGAGTTGTTATTCACAAGCTTTCAAAACTTTCTGTATATTAGAAAATATCTGATAAAATAAATATTTTAATCAGAAACAATGAAATTCAGTTGAACTTCCCACGATTATAGTAAGCAGATCTTTTAAGAATTTTAGCAGATCTTTTATCTAATGAAGATAAATCATTAAAAAAAAAAAAATGTACCTTTTGTTTGAATGTGGCCTCACCATTTATGAGGGTAAATAGGGTTGTATTTTTTTCTGTTAAAGAGATACCTTTCTGTTCACTTGAATGTCAGGAAAAAAAATTCTTCATTCAAATATGTCAGTTCATATTAGAATGTGTGTTTATACTAACAGCTACAAATCTTAGCTTGTCGGGGGTCATAGTGCACTGCTACGTTAGTGATAAAATAAAAATATTAAGATAGTAGGAAAAATAGCCAAAAAGGTAAGAAAATAATGACTTTTTTCTATTTGAAGTAGTGAAATGAAATGAATTGTGAATGAATTCATAAAAACTGTACCATTTCTAGAAAATTAAACAAAAAGTTTGCATTCATTAAATCATTCAGCAGATCTGTATCTTTAACAGAAATTAAATATAGTGAAATGAGTGAGTTCAACATTTTAATGAACTGCACTGTATGTTTCTACAAATTACATTGTTTGACTTTACCATAACAATACAGTAGAATATGGTTGTTATTGATGCATGCAATTTCAAAGACAAGAAAAAGATATCAAAGAATAGTAATAGAACAGAATAGTTCCATTGGAAGGGACCTACGAAGATCATCTTGTCTAAGTGTCTGAGCACTTCAAGGCTAACCAAAATTTAAAACATATTATTAAGAATTTATCCAAATGCATGTTAAACAGCAACAGTTATGGGGCATCAACCACCTCACTAGCAAGCTTGTTCCAGTGTTTGACCACTTCACAGTAAAGAAATTTTTCTTAATATCTAGTCTGGGTTTCTCCTGGCACAGCTTTGTGTCAGTCCTACGTGTTCTGTCATCAATTACTGGGGTGAAGAGACCAGTGCCTTCCTCTCCATTTCCCCTCCTCAAGAAGCTGTAGAGGGAGGGGAGGTCGTCTCTCAGCCTCTTTTCTCCAAACGAGATAAACCAAGTATTGTCAGCCTCTTCTTACAGGACATGTCTTCCAGGGCTCTTACAAGCTTTGTTGCCCTCCTCTGGATGCTTTCAAATACTTTAACATTGTTTTTATATTGTGGAGCCCAGAACTGCAAACAATATTCAGGTGAGGCTGCATCAATACTAAATGTAGCAGGAGACCTACCTCTTTTGCCCAGATGGCTGTGTTTAATACACTCCAAAATGCAGTTTGCCCTCTTGGCTTCAAGGGCACACTGCTGCATCATGTTGATCACCCCCAGCTCCCTTTCTGCTGAGTTGCTCCCCAGCCAGTCTCCCAGTCTGTGCCTGTGTCTGACATTACTCCACCTCAGGTGCAAAACCTGACTTTTTCCTTTGTTGAACTTCTTACCATTGATACTTCCCCAGTACTCCAATCTATGTAGATCCCTCTGCAAGGCCTCTCATCCCTACAGAGCGCTGAGGATGCACTCCACTGCTGATAAAAATGTTGATCAGCACTGGCCCTATAACTAAGCTGTGGGGATCACCGCTAGTGCCACTCTGCAAGCCAGATGTAGCCCCTTCTACTACAACCTTTTGAGCTCTGCCGTTAAGCCAGTTCATCAGCCAGTGTAGCATGAAACTTGTTTATCTCACAGCTGGGCAATTTGTCCAGAAAGATTCTGTGGTGGACAGTATTAAAGATATTACCTAAAGAAATATTGTCCTCTGTCTCCCTTTCATCCACCAAGCTGGTGACCTTAATCACAGAGGAAATCAAATTACTAAGGCGGGACTTTCCCTTGATGAACTCATGTTGACTATGCCTGATAACAGCTTTGTTTTTTAAGTGCCCTTCAGTAGCACCCAGAACAATCTTTATAATTTTTTCCAGGGAATAAGGTTAGCCGGTCTTCACTGAAATGTAAAAAGTACTGTTTCAGCCAGTCGTTGATGATGCCTGCTTATAGTCTGTTGAAAAGCCTTCAAGTATTTGAGAACAACTTAGCAGGTTAAAGTGAGAGACATGTTACCGGAACAATTTGGAGGCAATAAGAGTCGTTGAGTGTTGCAGTCATCTGCAAATCTACTAAGACAAAGATAAAATAGTAGAAGCACTGCAGATTCAAAAGTGACATCACTTGTTATTAAGAATTAGTGAAGACCTTTTTCATTTTTTTTTTTTTCTCAATAGCATTCTGGACAAATACTAATAATACAAATACCTCTTTTATCTAACGAGATTCCATTTGTGAAGTTGCTTGCCTACTTTCTCAGACCCCTTCAAAGGGCAATGTAAACCTCAAAGAGATCTGAACATTTATTTCAGACAAATATGCTTGAATTCATACCTTATTCTCTGTGTAATATTATTACTTGAAAAGCTATCTGTACTCAAATAAATTATAACATTTTCTGTAATAATGTACACTAAAATCTTTATAAGATAAATAGTGTATGAAATGGTCACTTTTGTGTACTGTTCCAAACCTACCACAACCTGTAATATTTCTAAAAGTCTGTCCCTGAGTTCAGCCTTGGAGGAATAAACAATCCAAAGAAACACTAACATGTTTCCAGGAAAAGAAGGAACTGCTCTGTAACCAATTAACTTGTTTAAATAAACAAATCACCATTACAAGCATGTTCAAAGCAATCAACCATCATGAATACAACCTCTCAGGGATAAGGGTGAGATCAGTGATCACTGAACTCCCTCACTTAATCACCTAGGCTGCTCTGTGTCCTTTGGCTAATCATATTATGGTAGTTTCATCTCAGCCTGCTAGTTTATTGCACAACTCCAGAAGGCAACAGTGGAATAACTGTTCTGTTCCATCCAGACTGAAGGGAAATAATAAACAGATCATTTTAGTCAAATTCTTTAAAGAGAATTATTGTATTTTTGATCTTTAAGAGAAAGCATGCTCTTTAAGCATGGATTGCAGTTCAGATGGTGGCATTCATTTCTGGAGGAATTTTGTGTTTGGAAGTGTTAATTTCAGTGTAGATGATGCTTTATGCTCATCTCTGTGCTTTGTGCTCAAAGTCTCCTGGGAAAATTCTCAAAAAGCACCACAACTAGCTCTGCCAAGGTCTTTCACTGTGAATGAAAGTCCAACAGCATTGACCACCCAGATACCACTTTGAGCAGAGGAATTCCTGCTCCACCCTCCCCAAACTACGACAGTGTTGCACAATATGTAGAATTAACAAGGCACGCCTACCACCACTACCACTCTCCACGTCGAATTATATATTTGAATAAAAACTACTATCAAAAGGAATAGCCTGTAATAATACGTTCCCTCACTACAGCCAGAGGCATTCTGACAATGAAGCGATTTCTTCTACAGATGTTTAAAGGATATCTTGTGATAAAAGATGGGAAGCTAAAGTATGGATATTAGGGATTTCACCTGAGTTTTATCAACAACAAAAACAAACACACAAACAAACAAACAAAAACAAACTTTGGAAGATTTGGTTCTGTAGCAAAAGCTTGCTCTCATTTTCTTTCACTTATGAGTAACATATTCTGACCTTTTCCTAGTACTAGTTATATCTAATTAAGATGGAAGTGTTCAAAAGGGCCCTTTTTGAGGACTTTTCTTCCTGGGTCCTTTTAAGAAAGGAAATTTCTTAACTCCATTGCTATACATTTCAGGAACTCACAGGAATGCCCCCAGAAAGTTTAAGATCTACCTAAGCAAGCTCCCCTGACTCTATTCATTCCTTCATTTCATCATTACTAAAGATGTTTTATCAACATAACTTATGGAAAAGAATGGTCAATTGATAAAAATCTGCTTTATGTGACATACGAAGGAATTTGCATATAAATAGGTTTTTATATTTAAATGCCCTGTGGGTGAATGTGATCCAATATCCCTCAGAAATCGAAATTCTGAATTGTCTCATTTAAAGTTTGCCTGCTAAAAATAAGGTGAAGGTGGACAGCTTTTGATTAGCATGACGTCCCTTTCTGGAGAGTGTTTACAAGACCAACAAATCACGATTCAATTAAACTGTGCCCTGTATAGTACTTTCCAAGTATTTTTTGCAGTTTCTTTATCCAGCATTCACGCCTACCCTATTTTTTTCTTGATTCATTTGGCAAGACTTTGCATGTAAAGTCCCACAAGAAAGACAAACGAGGAACATTTTAAAAACTTGATTGCAGATCTTGCTGCTTAAGACACAGGCATTATCCCATGCCTGCCATCATGTCAGCTGGCTCTTTAACAACGAAATAAAGAAGTAACAATTAGGCTGTATTTACATTTCTCTAGTGGCATTGTTTGCTCCCCTATAATTAAAGGATCTGCCAGCTTTTCAATTACCAACTCCTATTTTTAGGGCAGTGAGTATTTAACACGCAAACTCACACAAGGGCTTTTTAAGAAGTGAGGCCCCATCCACTTTGAGTGTGGCTGTGTGGATTACAAACTGATTAACACCAACAGGCAGCTGCCCAACCGGCTGAGTGCCTTGGAAGCCATCATGGTTCTGGATCCTGCTCCAGCCTGGTGCACTGCTGCCATCCTCTTGCTGCACCTACAGCCTGTTCACAGCTTGAAGCCACTCTTTGGTAAGGTACGTAGGACAGTATTGCCCACAGGCACTCAGGGACTTGTGTCTTCTTACTGCCAACCTGCAGTAACAACAATTCTGCAGCTTGTACTTTTCCACCTCCAGTTGCAAACACTTCAGTAAGTTTTTGCAAAGCATGCAGGTACACTTATATACATACCTTGAATTATATATCCTATGGAGTAGTCTTCTCAGAGAATGATCTTTGCAGTAGCTGCTTGTTTCCTATCCAGAGGAATCTGCAGCCTATGGACCTGCCTGAGCAAAGACCTGCATGCTGAGGCACTGCATGCTCTGCAGGAACTTCTTTTATTGTATCTTAGAGCTCTTTGATTTCTTAACCATCTAACAAAAACTAGTTATCCTGGCGGTATCTGAGTTGTCCTTCAGAGATAACACAGAGCTACTCATAGGCTGTATTAAATTTTACCTTAATGATTAATGTTGTTTTTCAGAAATATTAAATATTTTATGAAATAAATGCATGTTAAAATCTTAAAAGGCTATGCTGGAAAATGTGGGTAGCTATACACTGGCTTTTTCATCAATGGCAAATAAAGAAATAAGCAATGTGGCATCATAACAATTTGTATGGATAGGTCATAGCAAATACACCGGATGTTGAAATGTAAATCTAAGATTTGAAATGTAAGTCTAAGATGTTGAAAAATTAAATCTAAGTGGGAAATCAGCAGCCAAGGAGAGATCCTAGGAAATTTCCTTCAAGATGTTTTCTGAGATGAATCACATTCAGTATTTTGGTTGATTATCTGGAAGATATATGCCTTTTCAGTGAGTAGGTGAGAAATGCATTTCCTACATACTGTTAACACAGGAGTGCAAGGAGCTAGTCTCACAGGAGCTCTTATTTTGAGAGTCACTCTTGATAGTTTCAGTGTTGAGATGAAGTCCAGAAATAGTGCCAATACTCGCTGTGGGAAAATAAATCAGGAGAGAACCAGCAATGGGACTCACCCCTGCCAGGTAAACTGCTAAATGTATTTGAAATGACCTTAGGTTGGATGAAGTAGAAGATGATGCAGGAGCAGACACTGAGGTCTTGTCACCATCTGTGGTGGGATTCTGGCCCCTGGGAAAAGGCAAAAAACAGCAGGACTGGGGACAAGCACCTCCCACAGTATGTATTTGCCTATGGGATGAATGGTTGCAGAAAGAAGGCAGAAAAGTGAAGTAATGTATATTCATTTGTAAATTAATGAATTGCATGCAAGTTTTCTTCATTCAACTCCATTAGGCCATCAGGTACTAGTGTCTGTGATGCACCCTGCATGGATTCTTTTAAATGGATGCAAAGCATGACATACATCTTTAATCTCTGATTCTATATTAATGCTTTTTTTTTTTTTTTTCCACTAGGTATGTGCTGTGTATACTGGGAGCACTCAAGCTTTGATTAAACTAAATTCAATCCCCAAGACTTTCTAATGAACTGTAAAAACTCACTCTAATTTACATTCAAAAATCACTATGCTCTCCATACTGTAATTACATTAGTAATGATCTATCTGAAGCCTTCTTAAGTTTTATAGGACTTTTACTTGTAATTATAAAAATATGAAAAAGAGATAAGAGAGAGAAAATAAGGAAATAGTAAAGGATGGAATTGAAAAAAGAAAGCTAGGAGGGGAGAACAGAAAAGATTCTGAAAGGACAGAGAGAGCAGAAGAAACTACAGTAGCATAGCAATGTAATAAAATTCTAAAGCTTGTCAAAATCACTTTCTTGCATAGGTAAATTAAAATATCAGAAAAAAATGGAAAAATGTATTGTTTTATAAAAGTAACAACCTTTCCACCTAAAATTCAGGTCATTAGAAATATATATATATATTTATATTATTTTTTCCCCTCTGAGCTGTATGAAAACTAACATTTAGGATCTACAAGGAGTTAAATACTAGCTGGCTATGAAATTACCTCAATTTTAAGTCAAGGTCCTAGTGGGATAGGTTTAAAATGCTAATCTGTTGTGTGTGTGTGTGTGTTTTTTCCCCCTCTCTGCTTTTGATGAACAATTCTCATGCTCATTTCAATGAGAACTAATGTCAAAGTGTTCAAAAACAAGTGTTTCAATTCTAAGCATATCCCTAGAGATAGCACTGATATAAAAGTAATTTTTTACTCAGTTAGGATTTGAATTGTAACTCTTTGTGGTTTTTAAATCAAAAGTTGAAAACAAATAGTAATAGTTATTATGGTATCTTGGCAGGTTAATGTAGTATGTCATATCATATTTGTGTCCTGTGGTACGACATACAGTACACACAGAATTTCATTGTTATTTAAAATTGTTCTGGTGCTTTATGATGTGCATTGCATTGCAGAAAAGGCAGTTAAATATTAACAAAAATGCAAGAATATGAGTCTTTTCTGGCTCATTGTAAAGTAATATGATAAAAATTCAAAGCACAGTATTTTTTCCACTCTGTAGAATGTTCTCTCTTTCTCTTTCCTTAATGTTTATTTAAACACACACAGATAGATTAGGCTTCATTTTGAAATGGATCTTCTTCTGCAGCTCCCCCTTCTCAAGACTTTTCAGGAGTAGCTGTTTAAAATATATTTTTCTGAATTAGCATTTGGGTGTTTTTTTCCTATTAGGCCTTTGCAAGCATGACATGAATAGTGCCATGAAAAAAATAATTACAGAAAAAAATCACCAAAAAGAAAAAAAAAAAAAAAGATTATCATGTTTTGATAACATTCTCTTTTTTTTCTGAGGGATTATACAAACCATTCATTATCATTGATATTATTATGCTCTGAGTGATTTGCCGTGTCTCCTTAATTCCTGTTACCAGTTACCAAGAAACAAAGCAGCTCTTGAGGATCAAGATATCCTACTTTCTAAAATTATTAGTCTTATGTTCTTCTTTATTGCATTTTGATTCTCCTAAACCTTGTCAGTGAAAAGAGTTTTTATTGTTGTGACAATAAGATAGGATAAGGAAAAAGATTCAAAGTTGAAGCAAGGGTTTAAGTTGTCACAGTCAAAGGGACTGATGAGGAAAATGAACACAGCAACAGAATATTAGATGGATGGGAAGATAAACATAAGAAATTGGAAGACAATGTAAATAATTAACAATAATAACTTGTGTAAATAATGTGTGGCTGAAATATAAAACAGGTTTCTACCCTCAGGCACTTACAAGCTTTTAGACATAGGACAGCAAGTATCAGTAAATAAAAAGTTCAGGGAGAATGATTATCACCATATGATGTCTAATTAGAAGCTGGCATGTTGAAAATACCCTGTTATGTTTCAAGCTGTATTAAAAAATAAAAATAAATAAATATATAAAAGGAGAAGAAATTGAATAAACTGGTAATAAATTAATAAATGTGCAGTAAAAGATATGAGGAATATTGCGATATTAAAAGGCCAATTACAATGTTGAGAAAGTAGTTCCAGCACTAGGAGGTGATTTTTGGAAAGACTGCCTTAAGGAAATTGTTCCATTTAGGATTTTTTTTTTTTTTGACTTATGAAAAGAGGAAATCAGATGCAGCAAAACTGCATGCAGATCATAAGAAAATTACTTATTGTGGTGATTAAGGAAGAGAAAACAGAGCAACAGGTTGCTCACTAAAGGGCTGATAAAGCAATAGGACTAGAAGAGTGTTCTTCATCACAAAAAAAAAAAAAAAAAAGTGAACTTGAGTCAAATGGTTATGCATAGTGAGAGATGGCCAAGGGTGGACAAGAGTGCCAACAGTATTGGAAAGGATTCATTCTGGAAGCAGTGGCCTTTATTCAGGTCTCTGTTACATATGCCCATAAGTAAATCCAGGATATCTTTACTGAGAACAATGGAAGTACATGGGTATAGGTGAGACACAATCTGGATAAAGAACCAGGAGGAATTAATTAGACTTTGACATGAGAAGCTAGGGAGGGAAAAGGTGAGATTAAATTAATGTTGCACAGAGATATTATATGTGTGTGTGTGTATGATTTTAAGACTGAGAACAAATATTCTCTTTTGCTTCAAGTACATATTTCTGTTTCATGGACATTTAAAAATGATACTGAAGTTATATTTAAGTATAAATACTACGAATAACAATTCCTAAAATGCTTTTCAATGTCTTTTTAACTTAGTGTTGAGAATTTACTTCTTGAAGTCCAGAGAAGACTGTAATAATAGATGCCTTGTCTTCAACTCTGCTAAGTCATTTACAGCAGTCTGCAATTGGCTTCATTTCTTTAAGATGACAGTGTCCTTTTAAAACTGTTATCATACATCATTATTTAAATTTGTAATGCCTATAGAAGGATAAATGGCAACATGCACATTCATTTAGGCCAAAATAAATACTAGTTATTGTCAAATGCATTTTGTGCATCCCTTATCTTACCTCTGTGGGAATAAAGAAAAGATGAGACTACTTGTCTAAACAATTAATAAATAATTTAAAAGAAGAGTAGCAAGAACATTATCCTAAAATCCACATACAAATAGAAATATTTTTTTTTTGTACAAATACATATTAAATTTAGAGACACCTATATTTCATGAACAAATACCAGTAGTTGTTTATACTGATATGTAGCAATTTATGAATTATAGGAGCAGAAAAATAATTTGAATTGGCAATAAAACCTTCTGCCTTCAGCTTGGGTGGGTTTGGTTAAGTCTCAAAGTCCAGAGTTGTGATTGTCTTGAGATCTTAGAGACATTGCTTAAGAGATCATGAACAGTCATCAAGACTTAACACGCTACTCAGAGGGCCCAAAATACCTGAGTGGAAATAAAAGTACAGCCCTAATTAAAGTGCTTTTTTCCTCTCTCTCTCTCTTTTTTTTTTTTTTTATATATATATATATATATTCAAGCACTTAATAGGTGAAATAAGGTAAAGGTTAGATGCTTTATTGAAGTAAGCACGGGTCAATGGCAAGTTGAAAAAAATACCCATCTCTTCAGGTATTTAAAAGGTATTTCAACTCTTATCTGCAATAGTGGATAACACCAAAAATGCAGCTTATGACAGTAATGCTTTTGAAACTCCTGACTTTTTTCTTTACACTTTAGAGAGCTGAGGAAAGCTAGACTTCACATAAGAAAAGGATGAATTCAGTGATTGAATCCATTCAAGGCTGAAGGTAATGCTATTTTATGGTGCTGTGGTCCAAAGTGCACGATTGAGATATGGGAATAAACAACTGAGGGAGAGAGAAAGACTACTGCATGTAGAACGTTTCACAATGATGTGATTAACACCCTGCAAAAGCAGTTTAAGTTCACCAAACAAACACTACATAATCACCCGGCTCAGAGGTTGATGAATTTTAAGAAAGGTAGATTTCAGACATCTAGTGTGGTAGGTATGACTGAGGATCCAAAGTGCTCTGTATCCAGAAGACACTGAAATATATATAGTATCTGAGATTTCAAACTGGAGTTCTTAAAAATGAATTTATATGAGCTCAAACTCCATAGCAAAGGCAAGACCTGTATTTGTAAGAAATAAATTAGAACTGTGGTGGACTGCATGGTGCACAAACATTTGGAAGTGTCACTAGATGGGGTAAAGCAGCACCTCAGCTCAGAGGAGTTCTGCATGGGAAGAATGAATGGATGCTTTTGCAATGCAAAATACGTCACTAAGGTAAGTAGGATGTTAAAGTTGTTAAAAGGTAGGAAAAAGTTTAAAAGGTCAATATCAATGTCATAAGCTGTAATATCAGCAACAAAAGAATAGCTCAAAATACTAAGAGATAAATCGGTACAATCAGGAGATCTGCCTACTAGATAAATATATTAATAGATAAAAGATAAATAAGTACTCAGTTGAAAATAGTGTTAGTTTTAATACCAGTAAACACAGAAAAATAGAACTTGTGACCATCCAAAATATTTTCATAGTAGGATATCCTAATATCCTTCTTTCATATGGTTGTTTCAGAATAAGAGAAGTTTTTTTTGTTTGTTTGTTTTTTTCATTTAAGACAGCCATTTCGGGCGGGGGCTTTAAAGAATACCACTTAGGTGGCAAAGATATGTAAGTAAATAATATTAAGCACAGAACTGTTCTGATTTCTACAGTTTTTGAACACACTAAGTCTTCTGAAGTAACCATTTCCATAATTCTTCCAAATAGAGGACAGAGAGGTTCAACTCCATTTGCTGCCTGGAAGCTACAGCACAAGCATCCTGCATACTACTTGTGGACAAGCTGTGTCCATCAGGGTGCTTTGTAGGGAACAAAGCCCATGTGAGGCTCAAGGGCATGGTCAAGCCCAACCTGGATAACCACAGATTTGGTCTTGACAACAGCTTCAAGGATGCTTGCTCTGGGCAGTGTGGGCCTATGCACACTCTTAAAGCAATGCCTGCCCAAGCAGTTCTTGGCTTAAGTACTTATATGCTAGTCACTATTTTTCAAATGTATAATTTTCAGAAGTGCTGCTTCTTTCCAAGAATTGCTCTGAGCATGACTGGCATGACTGTGATTTAATTAAAGATACTTAAGTCATTGTTAAGATCATAACAATCATGATAATGTAATTTCTCAATTTAGGTTCTAAACATCTTCTACTATTTCCTTTCTGTTTAATAGTGAGTGCCTGTGTGTTTAAAAATGAAGTGTTTTTTTTGTTTGTTTGTGTTTGTTTGTTTGTTTGTTTGTTTTTAATTCTCAGTAATAGAAAACATCAGGCAGACTCTTACTCTATTCTGAATCTGAGCTAACAAAAATCTTTGTTTTCTTTTAACACTTCGGCTGGTATCTTTGTCATGGCATGCAGAGGAGCCAGAAAGACTTATTCCCCAGTAAGCTACAACACCGTTGAGACTGACACTGTTTTTAACTGCATATCTGAGAGCTGCTGGTGGGACAAATGGATCATGGTGTGGTTTTTATGCTTTCTTTTGTTGGTTTATGGATTTGTTTGGGAGCAAAGCAACCCGTACTGAAATTATTAGTCCAACAGAGAGCACCAAATAGCTCTGAGAGATCAGGTTTGAATAAGATTCTCATATAATCTAGATATAATAGTCCAGCTGGAGCATATATTGCAAGCATCCTGCCTTTGAGGTTTGATTTGTAGATTCGAGCTAAAGAAAATTCTGCACATAATAAAGTTTGTACGTAATAAATTGTGTAGTATTTGTGTAAATTAGTTTTTGCTAGATACATTTTCACATGTTCATCTTTAGATATTATGTGAATTCTTTGCCCTATCTTAAAACTAATTATAGAACCCTGCGCAAGTGGAGGCAGGAATAGTTTAAAATCAAAAAGACATTCTATCTGTATCTGTACAGCAGTGACTGAATAGCAACATGGAAAGTATAAAATCAGAAAGACATTACATCTTTGCAGGTTATATGTTACTAACATCTCTGTGTGACTAATCTGATATGACTCAGACTTCTCATAAAAAGATTTGTCATTCTGTCAATTGCATTTCAGCTGCATTAAGTGACAAAGCTGGTAAGCTGTATGTTAATGGTTGGAAAGAACATGTTGTGATAGTGTGACTGAATTCTGGAAACACTGACTAAACATTTTTTCGTATCTTTATAGTTGGCTAAATAGACTGATAAATGTTTCTAATTTCAAAACTGCAGTTTCAGGAAGATTAAAAACACAGCAATATTCCATCACCTATCGAATACAATATAAGCTGTGTGTAGGATGACTTTTTGAGCTGAAGACTTCAAACCGGAAAAGCAGAATGCTTTTAGATACTATCTTCTGTAAATAAGAAGCCATGCAGAAGACAAATAAGTAGGTGAAGTTAATTTCAGATTCTTTTAAAACAATTTTTCACTGATATAGTTCAAGGTAGAAATGATCTTTAAAGTCAGCCTTATTCTCATTATGTGTTTCTATATAATTCAAATTAAAAAGACTAAATATAATGAAACTGCCATTTTCTACAGTGATTGCTAATTCCAAATTGTTCTATAACATTTTATTGGGATAACTAAACAGCTGAAAGTTAACTTCTATATGAAAATGTTTTATATATGAAACATATATATGCATATAATATATGTATATATACATGAAACTTATATACTTGTATATATATATGAAACCTATATATGAAAATGTTTTTTGCAATATGAAGAGGGATGGGCTAGAAAGATCTAAAATATTACAGAAAAAGATTCAGAAAGATACTGTGGCTTCATGATGCACTTGTCAAATGCTTTCCTAGAGCAATTGTACTAATTGTGCAATACCAATACATATATATATATTATATATATATAGACTTGAAAGTCTATGCATTATTTCGTAATATGATAATGTACAAAACAGTTTGTTCATAGTGAAAACAGGTGGTCTTCATGCAGTAAGGGAGAGAAATGTTTATCCCCTCGCTCAGCTTCCATGCATCCACAGGGTTTTTGCCATGAATAGCCATGCTCATGGTAGGATGAGACCTTTACTATGCTGCTACTATACTATATACTGATACTATATGATACTATACTGCTGTGATATAATATACAAGCTGGGAAAGTCTCTATATTGTTAAATGGAACATTTTCATGGCTTTCAACTATTAATTTGTCTTTTGCCTTCATTTATTTATCTAGAAAATTTACATATTTTTATTTTTACAAGTTTTTGATATCTGAGAGTTGAGCTATTCAAGATTTCTGCTTGTGCTAGCTTACTAATTGCAGTAGCCATAAAAAGCTCATACTAACTGCAAATTACCTATCATTGTACTCAGTTGTTAGAAATTACTGAAGCATTTCTCAATTTATGAGATCTTCAAGGATATAAACTCAAATACTTAAACGAAGTTATAACCAGTCTAGTAGCATTCATTATAACATGTGCTCATCAGGTGGCTTATTACACCACCCGTTGTATTTATTCTCTTGTAAATCTGCATAAATAACTACTGTGCCTATATACTGTGGCATGTACCATTTCATAGCAGCTCATTTCCATCATCTCCTGAAACATTCACAGACTTCCAAAATCATAAGTGCTGTACATCTGGATTTATGATTTATAACTTTAGTCCTCTCTTATTTGGGCAGTGATGGGATTATGGTTCAATTAAAAGTCACCTATAGGAACAAAAACTGGCATATGACAAAATCTTTTTCCTGAAAAGAGAAGCTGCCTGGCAAAATGACGAATCGCTATTCCATAAGGAACAGAGTTATAGCCCACAGTTCACTGTCCACAGTTAAATAAGGCAGTCATAGATACAACAGCGAACTTGTACCCTACCCTGATTCTTCTGAAAGCAACTTATTATTAGGTCACTGGTAGATGTTGCTGTTTTTGTTCTTTCCTTCCTTCTTTCCTTCCTTCTTTCCTTCCTTTCCTTCCTTCTTTCCTTCCTTCTTTCCTTCCTTCTTTCCTTCCTTCTTTCCTTCCTTCTTTCCTTCCTTCTTTCCTTCCTTCTTTCCTTCCTTCTTTCCTTCCTTCTTTCCTTCCTTCTTTCCTTCCTTCTTTCCTTCCTTCTTTCCTTCCTTCTTTCCAACTTTATGGGCAAAGGATCAATTCATAAAATTTGGAAGGGTTTGCCGCAACACACAGAAGAGAAATAAATTAAAAGGATTGGTAAAAATTGTCCTTGCAGCCTTAACAGCTACGTGAAAAAGATGAAAACTTCCCTGTTACAAGAATTTGCATTAGGGACACAAAACTTCTTCAACTTATAAGAAATGTGAAGTAACAGTAAGTCAACAGATACATCATAGATACGTCATGTGATTAGTTTAAATAATAAGGGGATGATATGTCATAAAGTGGGGTTAGCACAGGTTTGAAGCTGCTGCTAGTTAGTGTGTCCAATGATTTCTAGTTTAAATGTACTTGGATATAAAACTTTGGGCTTCAAGTTTTAACATATTTCAAAGTTATTTACAGATGAATGGATGAAGGAGACAACTGTCTAGATTTTAACATTCAACTCTGTTTCAGCTAAAGGTCCTTTGCTTTTAATGTCACTATTACGTGTAGTGAAAGCCAAGAAAAACTATGACCACAATTTGTGAAAGCTGAATGGAGATATTCTTTACAGGACGTATTTCAAAATAAGAGTTTTAAAGGAAAACGTTTTATTTTTGCTGAGTAAAATTATAAAACAGTTTTTGGACGTTTGTGCAAAAACACATGCAAATTTGAAAGCATTTGTACCTTGTAGTGATGAGATCCTCTCAGTCAGTATGAGCTCACTTCCTCTTAAAGGGAACTAATGCCTTCTTTGTCTAATACCTTCTTTGAATAGCACAGTTTAAAAGTTAATGCCAGACCAAATCATTGTATTTATATTCTTTTACAACAGATTTAAATGTAGTCCTAAGACTTCATGAGTTTGGAACTGAATAGGCTTCTTACCTCTCTTTAGAAGCTGCAGGATTATATTCTCTTCTGAGACTTAATAGCCTGCAGTTTGGTGTCTGTTCTTGTTTGTTTGTGTTTTGTTTTGTTTTCATTTCTTTTTATCATGTATTGCTAGTTTACAGTTGTTTCTGATTTCTATTTCTGTATTTCTGTTTGATAGTCATCCACATGCCAAGCTCTTCTACACTTGTCAACTCTGTTGGTAGGACAGCAAACACCTCAATAGGTCAAGTCCCCTTGGCGAAGAAAAGGGATGCTTCTCCCTGCCAAACCCCTCTTCTGACTACCTCAGTTTGGTGCTGTTCGTCTTAAGCCTCTTCCAGTGCTTTATCTAATGGTGACAAGGAGAGTGGGGGAAGGGCACTAATATGACAGGTGATTAACAGAAGGAAGACAGTGGATGGGAAGTCTGGCTCAGCTACAGTACAGCTAGCTGCTTGATGTAGCACACTACAGTGATCTGACTTGATGGCAATCCTTGTTAAATTTCCTTGTTAAATAGAAATCCTTGTTAAATAGAAAGACTCGTTGAGCTTTCTATTAGTTAGGTTTTCTTGCTTGTTGTTTTGAGTAGAGCTGGACAAAAAAAAATCTGGTGGAGTGTTTTTCAGTTAGAAAATGCTAATTCATTTCAAGAGAAATGTTTTCTGGAATAATTTAATTTAAAAATGAGAATGCTCCATTTTAACTTTTCAGAAAGGAGAAGTAGGATTTTCCATTTCAAAAAACATTTTATTATTTTTTTTATTATTTATA
Organism: Anas platyrhynchos; assembly: GCF_047663525.1. Taxonomy (NCBI): domain Eukaryota; kingdom Metazoa; phylum Chordata; class Aves; order Anseriformes; family Anatidae; genus Anas; species Anas platyrhynchos. The sequence continues at coordinate 43,004,303 of NC_092590.1, read as the reverse complement.
TGAAATTTTATGGTTCCTTTGCTTACAAATATCAAAACCAAAGCTGATATGAAAAATTTTGTTTACTGACGGTGAGATATTTTGAGTGATCAAATATTTTAAGCATTTCATTTAATTTAAAAAAATCTTTTTTTTTTCCATTTAGAAAAGTAAAATTGTATTAAAAATGGAGATCTCATGATTACTCTTCAAACAATAAATAAATTGCAGTAAGTTCCTCATTCTTTTATTCTTAGCCTTATTCTTATTCTCATTTTGTATATCTTTTCCTTTATTGGTGATCTGCAAAAGGCTTTTTGGTTGTTTTTGCAATATCCAAGGGGCAGTCTCGAAAATGAAATACACGTAGGTTCACAGTTGTTTCATTCCAGAAACTTAAGGTTTATTTTCACTTCCATTAGGTAGAGGCTCTCCATTGAAGCTCTATTGTGCCACGCCGAGTCCTATTGTTTTTGGTGAGAGTCTCTATTAGACTTAGTGTGGCTGCATGTTAAAAAAGTATTTGCTCCACAAGTAGCAAAACCAGGGACATATCTAACGAAAACAGAAGGGAATGTTCAGCTTATTGAGCACACACTGTGGGCTCAACTATGAAGTTCTATCAGAAGTCATTGCAAAGTCAGCATTTGTCAGTTGTTCCTGCATACCAGACAGTAACAGTAGCTGACTTTACCATAAACAGTAAGTATAATATGAAGGACAGTATTTCCAGGGTATACAGATCTGGAGGGACAACATGAGTTATTCTTTCTTTCTTGTATGAGAAAAAAAGTTATAATCTAAGCCACAGATTCTTCTCGCTTCCCTCCCTCACACTAGCATATTGCTCCAAGGACATTAGAAAGATGGGCTCCATGAGCCATGATATCAAATGCCAGGCATGCTGTGGAGGAATTGGATGCATCATTTGCTTACTTCTGGCACCTATTAGGATGCCTGGAGAGGAACTGTGCTGTTCCCAGTCTTCTCAAGGAAACTGTAGATCTGTTACTCTTTGAGCAGTACAGTATATCCCTGTAATTCCTTCTAAAAACTAATAATTAAGAGACTTTCATAATTACAGATCTTGCCATTTCAAATACAGCAATTTCTCCTAAACTAGGAATTTTAAAAGGGGATTATGTATTGAGTTCATGTGGCAAAGGTTTGATAGCAGGGGACTGCAGGGGTGTCTCTGTGAGCAGAGCCCAGCAGCTGCCCTGTGTCAGATCAGAGCCAGCTCCAGCTGGCTTGAAAAGGGACCCGCAGCTGGTCAGAGCCAGGCCAGTGAGTGATGCTGGTTGAGCCTCTGTGAGAGCAGATTGAAGAAAGTGTGTGTGTGGGGGGGGGGGGGGGGGGGGGGAAATAACCTGCTGCACAGCAGCAGCTGGGAGAGTGAGGAGTAAGAACCAGCCCTGCAGACTCCAAGGTCCATGCAGCAGGAGGGCAGGAGGTGTGCTCCAGGAAGGCAGAAGAAGTTTCTCTGCAGCCTGTGGAGAGGCCCCCGGTAGAGCTGGTGGATGTGGCCTGGAGGAGGCTGCAGCCCATGAGAGAGCCCCTGTAGGAGCAGGCCCCAGGCCGGAGCTGCAGCCCGTGGAGAGGAGCCCTCGCAGGAGCAGGGGGTCTCGGCAGAGCTACTGCCCATGGGGGACCCATGCTAGAGCAGGGGCAGAGAGTGACCATGAAGGATGGCAGAAAAAAAGCATTAGGGACTGACTGCAGCTCCTATTCCCCTTTCCCCTTTACTACTCAAAGGCAGGACGTAGAAGAGGGTGGATGGAGGAAGGTGTTTTCAGTTTGCTTTCAGTTTCTCATCATTTTAGTTTGCTGATGATAGGCAATAAATTATATTAATCTCCCTGTGCTGAGTCTGTTTTGCCCATGATAATACTTGGTGAGTGATCTCCATGTCCTTATCTCAACCCCTGAGCTTTTTTCACTTCCCTTTTTCTTTCAGGAGGGGGAGTGAGAGAGCGGTTGTGGAGTTCATCTGCCCAGCAGGGTAAAACCACCACAGTTATAATTGCTAGATTTTTAAAATCTGTTTTAACTTTGAGCCAAGTATAGCTGACAACAGGAAACATCCTTATTAACCAACATTGTCCATGAAGGATTGGTGAGCTTTTCAACATTTTCATTCATCGGTGAGGAATTTTTTTCTTTGATTGACTGTATGTATTTCAGGAGAATGGTATACTTAGCCTATTCCCCAACAGGGTCTCTATGTAATCTATGTAATCAACCGTCATATTTTCTGTGGTATTCTTTGATTGAATACGCTGATAACAAGAATAGAACAAACGTTTAAAGTTTTATTTTCAAATATGATAACTCCTAGTCTTTCCTCTTCCTTTAAAATGGACTACCAACTCCTGATTTTTTATTTATTTATTTATTTATTTTTAAAAAGGGGGTCCAGGAAGCCTGGACACTCCTCAAGAAGGAAATATTAACGGCACAGGAGCAGCATATTTCTGAGTTCCATAAGGCAAGCAGGAGGGGAAGAAGACTGGCATGGATGAACCGGGAACTTTTGTTGAGGCTCCATGAGAAAAGAGAGTCTATGTCCACTGGAAGAAGGGACAGGCTACTTGGGGCAACTACAAGGAAGTTGCTAAGATATGCAGAGAGGGATTTAGAAAAGCAAAAGCACAGCTTGAACTCAGATTGGCCACTGCAGTAAAAGAGAACAAGAAATCCTATTTACAGGAAGAGAAAATCAAGGAAAAATTCCATCCTGTAATTGATGCAGCAGGAAGTGTGATCACTGAGGATAAGAATAGTGCTGAGGTTCTCGACACCTTCTTAACATCTATCTTTAGTAGTTGGATCAGTTATTCTCAGGGTACTTTACACCTTGACCTGGACGTCCCCTGTGATTCACGTAGAGAATCACCCCCTGTGATCCAAGAAGAGACAGTTAGAGACCTGCTCCTCCATCTGGAATGTCTCAAGTCCATGGGACCAGACAAGCTCCACCGTAGGGTGCTGGCGGAGTTGATTGCCAAGCTGCTTTCCACCATCTATCAGCATTCCTGGTTATCTGGAGAGGTCCCAGAGGATTGGAGGCTTGCCAATGTGACTCCCATCTACAAGAAGAGATGTAAGGAGGACCCAGGAAACTGCAGACCTGTCAGGCTGAGCTTGGTTCCAGGGAAAGTTATAGAGCAAATCATCTTGGGTGAGATCACATGGCAGTTGCGTGGAATTCAGGCCGAGACAGCACAGGTTCATGAAAGGCAGGTTGTGGTTGTCCAACATTATCTCCTTCTATGATTGTGTAACCAGACTGGTAGATGAGGGAGAGGCTGTTGATGTAGACTACTTAGACTTCAGCAAAGCCTTTGATATGGTCTCCCACTCTATTCTCCTGTTGAAACTGGTTGCCTATGGCCTGGACAGGTGTACTGTTTTCTGGGTAAAGAACTGGCTGGAGGGCCATGCCAGCAGATAGTGGTTAATGGAGTTAAGTCCAGCTGGTGTCCTGTTACAAGTGGTGTTCCCCAGGGGTTGGTACCGGGGCCGATCTTGTTGAATATCTTTATTGATGACCTAGATGAGGGGATTGAGTGTACCCTTTATAAGTTTGCCAATGACACCAAGTTGGGAGGTCAATCTGCTGGAGGGTAGGGCGGACCTTCAGAGGGATCTGGATAGGCTGAACTTCTGGGCTGAGGCAAATGGGATGAGGTTTAACAAGGCCAAGTGCCAAGTCCTGCACTTTGACCACAATAACCCATGCAACACTACAGGCTTAGGGCGGAGTGGCTGTAAGACTGTGAAGAGGAAAGGGACCTGGGAGTGTTGATCGATACTCAGTTGAACATGAGCCGTCAGTGTGCTTAGGTGGCCAAGAAGTCCAATGGCAACCTGGCCTGTATTAGAAATAGTGTAGCCAGCAGGAGCAGTGAGGTGATCGTCCCCCCGTACTCAGCTTCGGTGAGGCTGCATTTCGAGTACTGGGTTCAGTTTTGGGCCCCTCACTACAAGAAAGACATCAAGGTCCTGGAACATGTCCAGAGAAGGGCAACAAAACTGGTGAGGGGTCTGGAGCACAAGTCTTATGAGGAGCAACTGAAGGAGCTGGGATTGTTTAGTGTGGAGAAGAGGAGGCTCAGGGGAGACTTCATTGCACTCTACACCTTCCTGAAGGGAGGTTGTGATGGGGAGGGGATCAGCCTCTTCTCTCAGATCACTAATAGGACTCAAGAAAATGGCACAAGTTGCACCTGGGGAGATTTAGATTAGATACCAGGAAAACCTTTTTCTCTCAAAGAGTGGTCAGGCAATGGAACAGCCTGCCCAGCAGTCACTGTCCCTCACGGTGTTCAAGAGGTGCCTGGACAAGGTGCTATGAGATACGATTTAGTAGCTTAGTGGTTAGTATTGGTGATAGGATAACGATTGGACTAGATGATCTTGTAGGTACTTTCCAACCTTGTGTTTTTATGATTCTCCATGAGCATGAGGGCTGCTGTACCTTCCCCACGGCAGCCCTCGTGCTCAGCTCTGGACACAAAACATGTAAGGAGGGACTTTTTCCTGGTTAGAAAAAAAATAATAAAAAAATCCAGGAATGATAGGTCACTGGATATTTTGACAGTAACAAAGTTATGATTAACTTGGTTTGAGCCAAGCCTCCTTTTCTTATGACTTTAATTGAGGAGCTCTTAAAGTTTGAATTATGTTAATAATTTGAGTACACATGGTATATACTTGTACATATGACGTACTCGTACACATGATATGGAATAAACAATACACTTGTCATTACAGTGGTTTGACAGGCACTGTTTTATCATTTATTAGTGGTATTTGCTCAGGCTTTTGGCTCAGTTCTCTGTGATGCTTTTGATACTTATTTTTCTACATAGAATTCACATTGGAGAACAAAATGCAGCCTCATTTTCTGAAGTCAAAAATTTACTGCCATAGCATATCTGGATGATTAAAATTTGATGCATATTTTAGTACGCTGTGAATCAGGATCTGTGCAGTTAGAATTTGCTACAGAGTATGGCAGAAAGGATTGGGCCTCTGAATTATATGAAGTTAGTGTGATTTAATCAGTCTTCATTTGCAAGAAGTTCTTTTTAGCAGATGGCTATGCTTACCAACAGATATAAAGTTTTCTATAAGGTGGTATGGATGCTCTTGTTTTGGAAATCCAGCTGTTTCTGCCCCTCTGCAATTTTCTAGCAAAACACACAGAACTTTACTGTTCTTTCAAGACTTCTCAGTTGGTTGAACTTATGCCATAAATTAATAACTGCAGGCATCCATGCTTGTGCCACAGTCACCATGAATAATTGATAGTGCTTACAAGTTTTGATGATTTAGTATCTGGGCAGGCAAATACATAGAATGTCATATGTTTTTTAGGCAAAGATTTATTTAAAGACTGAAATTTATCTGGATCTTCAAAATGATAAATTCGGTACAAAAATACTAAGCACCTAAAATACTAAGCAACTAAGCACTGTTTTTGTTCTGTTTATCAAGTGTGCTATCATATTGTGGAAGCATAGTCACTCCAGTAACAGAAAGCACTTGAAGTAAACACTATGATAATAATATCATCTTGTAACAAGATCCCTTGTACACCAGCTCCAGTGTATAATTAGATATTTGGGGGGTTAAGGTTCAAGTAGTTTGTATAGTTCTCTAGCTGACTTTCCAAAAAACATGTCATTTGATGTGCATTACTTTTTCTTAGTGGTTCTCTTACCTGCAAAAATATATGTTCAGATACAAGTGCCCTGCAATTACTCTTTAAGGAAGAAGGACTACTTCAATTCAATAATAAAATAGTCACTAACTTTGGAGTCTACCAAAACTAGTGTTATTAATCTTGGTCTTTTTCATTTGCAATTTAAACAATAACTTGACCTGTTACACAGTGCTGACTATTCGCTAACACTCAATAACAAATATGTTACTTTAGGGAACAAAGGCATTGTTTAGTGGTGTTAGGATTTGCCTAAGCAACATTCCCACCACTTCTTTATGTGCTAGTCTGTGCCAGGCCCAAGTGCAGTGCCACGTTTCTTCTATGGCAACGGTTTCCCTGTTTTTTGTTGCAGTTGTTGTATTTTTAAATGTGCCCCTCACATAATTGTCTCTGGAGATAAATGAATTTATTTTACTGGCACAGAAATTTTTCCAATTTGTCCCACAGGTTTCCCTAAGATGAAGTGAATTTTAACTTCCCACTCTTGTTTTTTTTTTTTTTTTTTGTTTTGTTTTTTTTTGTTTTGTTTTGTTTTGTTTTTTTTGTTTGTTTGTTTGTTTTTTTTCCCCAGAGTTGTCTGTGGTTCTAGAAGCAGTAGTCTAATACTGAGAGCCAGGAAAAAAAATGGCCTGTTTCCTTAATCAGGATAATGTTTACTTTGCCTTTGCCCAAAGACTTGTGGTGAATGAGGTTAAATCCAGTTGGAGGCTGGTCACAAGTGATGTCCCCCAGGGCTCAGTACTGGGGGCAGTTCTCTTCAATATCCTTATCAATGATCTGGGCAAGGGGATTGAGTGCACCCGCAGTAAATTTGCAGATGATACCAAGTTAGGTGTGTTGATCTGCTTGAGGGTAGGAGGGCTCTGCAGAGGGCTCTAGATAGGCTGGACCAAAGGAATGAGGTCAACTGTATGAGGTTCAACACGACTCAGTGCCAGGTCCTGTACTTCAGGCACAACAAGAGTGGCTGAAAAGCTGCCTGGTGGAAAGAGAACAGAGGTATTGGTCAATAGCTGGCTGAATATGAGCCAGCAGCGTGCTCAGGTGGCCAAGAAGGCCAACAGCATCCTTGCTTGTGTCATAAATAATGTGGCCAGCAGGACTAGGGAGTGATAGGCTCTAGTGAGGCCACACCTTGAATACTGTGTTCAGTTTTGGGCCCCTCACTACAAGAAGGACATCGAGGCCCTGAAGTGTGTCCAGAGAAGGGCAACAAAGGTAGTAAAGGGTCGAGAACAAGTCTTATGAAGAGCGATTGAGGGAACTGGGGTTCCCTCAATCTTAGCTTGGAGAAAAGGAGGCTCAGCGGAAACCTCACTCTCTACAACTACCTCAAAGGTGGTTATAGTAGGGTGGTGGGTCAGTCTCTTCTCCCAAGCAACAAGTGATAGGACAAGAAGAAATGGACTCAAGTTTCTCCAAGGAAGGTTTAAGTTGGATAGTGTCGCGTTAAAGGGGTGTAGCTGATTAACCGTCACGGGCCCGGTTGGATTCAGAGTACTGAACCAGTCGGACATTCACCAAAAACACATTAACCGCCTGGGGGTCCAGTCAGACATTCACCAAAAACGCATTAACCGTCTGGGGGTCCGTTCGGACATTCACCAAAAACGTAATAACCGCCTGGGGGTCCACTCAGACATTCACCAAAAACGTGTTAACCACCTGGGGGTCCGTTCAGACATTCACCAACAATGCATTAACCGTCTGGGGGTCTGGTTAGATTCAGAACACTGAACTATCACGGATAACCACCCTCACCCTAGTTGCATTAATGAGAGCTATCACAATGCAATCAAGTATGGTTTATTACAGCAACAGATAATCAGGTTCTTTTGGATTGCCGGCGATAGTGACTGTCTGCAAAAGCAAGCTAGTATGCATGAAATACACAGGTGTTATAGGTGTTACAGATGTGACAGGTGTTATAGGTGTTACAGATGTTATAGATGGTATAGATGTTACAGGTGTTACAGGTGTTATAGATGTTATAGGTGCATAGCCTAGAAATAAACGCGTTGAAAGGATCAAAGACTCTATATAGAGATTTATAAGCAAATATTCAGATCTCACCCAAAGGCGTCCCAATGGGGGGGGAAGAGAGGCTCAGCCCGTCGACTGATCCCAGGAGTCAGGAGGTCCTAAGGATGCTGTATGTCCTCGGGATGGTATCTCCCCTGACGGTGGTATCTTCCCTAACATCCCCTCTCTCTTGGGCCAATTTATATTATTTTCTATATTTTAGGTGGAGCTTGAGTGGCTCTAGTCAAGCATATCTTAGTTATGATTGGTGTAAAGTTTTCCCGTCTCTGTTTAAAGTAATAGGCTCCGAGAAATTCAGAGCGCATGCTCAGTGAGGGGTGGTCGCACCTTGGAGGCGGGTAGCTTTTGGGATGGAGGCGTGTTTTGGTATTATAATGATATTATAATGAGCAAAAAGTACACTAGGGTACAGCATTGGTTAAAACATGACAGGTCTTTGGCTTAGGGTGGCAAAAAGTGCAGCTTTGTGCACAAGAACAATCGAGGTCCCACCTGATTACAGAGCCTAGCCGTGGTGTCTCCACTCCACTCCACGCTCCGTGGTGTTCCTTAGAGCTAGCACACCAAGTTTCCCCAGCGTGATAGCATCTAAGGTTGGGAGCCTAGGGAACGCTCAGATAATGCAGTTATGCCCTACCCTGGAAGCCTCTTCAAAGCTGTACCTTTTCCTTAAAAATGTGAATGTTAGTTCTATTTTCCTAGTTACTTCAGGCATTTACACCACAGATAGTATGAAAAAATTCTTCACTGAAAGGGTTGTTAAATGTTGGAACAGGCTGCCCAGGGAAGTAGTTGAGTCACCATCCATGGAGGTATTCATAAGATGTCTAGCAGTGGTGCTTGATGGCTTAGTGATAGATTTGGCAGTGCTAGGTTAATAGTTGTGCTTGATGATCTTAGCAGCCTTTTCCAACCTAAATTATTCTATGATTGTATGATTAAAACAGATTTTGAAAGCAAACAAATCAAAGGAAAGCTGAAAAAACGTGTTCTTGTCGCTAGGTAGCCCAAGTTCACTTTGAAAAAATACTTTCTAGCACAAGGAAAGTGCAGAAAAACTGTGTTGATGTTCTAATTAAAGCCTTGTCACTTATCTAAGAAAAGGCATCTTTTACTTGAAAGATGATTTCATGACCCGAAGCTACATCCAGGTTAAAAGCCATCTAAATTAACAGAATAGACATTTTGCTTCTGTTTACAGGCTTGGTGCTTAGCTCAAATAATTGATGAGAGATGAACGTTAATAAGCAATTTTTTGACAGGAAACCATACAGAAAGCTATTGAGTGCAAGTCGTGTTCTGGTTTATAGAAAAACACTGAAGAATAAGAATTATTTTTAAAAGTTATATTATATTAAAATATAAAACATAAATTAAAAAAAAAAAAAAACAACACACAACAACAAAGAATATTAAACTGAATAACATAAAAGCATTCCCTCTCCATGTCTCAGTTCTCATGAATTGTTTTAATCATGTTTTTAGGAATCGGTAGCTATCTCTAGAATAAACAAACAACAAACACAACTAACAGGGAAAAAAGTATTTGCTGTTACTGCCTTTTTACGAAGATTTTGCCAAGGAACTTCAAGGTTGAATATGTGAATATCAGCCATGATTAGACTGTGGACATATATTTAGAGATGAACTCGTTAGGACTAGGTGCTGAGATACGATGTTGATTGGCACTCTATGTCACAGGTGAATAAGCAGAAAGAGAGATTAGGTAGGACTGGGGATTATCTGAAAATACCAATGAAATCTGATGGTCTTGTCACACAGCTATTGCTCTCAGATGTTTTTTCTCAGAAACCTTGGAGAGACAATGTGTTAAACAGTGATGGTACCTCATAATCATCCACTTTCCATAATACCTTCAAAAGAAATATTAAAGACTTGGTACCAAAATAATAATAATAATAATAATAATAATAATAATAAACAATTGAATAATTTTATAATGAATATAACCTATATTCATGCTATTAGCTATGCTAATGCAAAGCTGTAAAAATACAAAACTCAAAATGGAAAGAATGAAAGAATGAGTTCAGAGTAAATGTTTTTGGATGTAAATTTACTTTGTGAATATCAAAAAATAAAGAGCTCAGCTTATGATCCTTTGTTCAGTTTATAGACTGAACAAAGGATCTCAGTTTCAGCAGATCAAAACTAATCAGATCACTGAGGCAGCCTGAGAATTGCATGCTGAGTTGAATTGGCTGTTCAAGCAAGCAGCTGTATACAGTGTAGTTTAAGAGCTACATGCTTTAGGAGAAGTTTCCTAACAGTATGTAAAGGTACTTGAGTACCTTCTTTTAAGAGAAGATTCTGTGTATGCGTTCCAGGGAGATAGAAAGGAATTAGCTTAGTTGCTGACAATGAATAGACTGTACAACTGGTATGGGCATCTAGAACAGATAGTGGGGTCATGTTTTGGTCTTGGGAGTGGAAAATAACCATTATTTGGTCATAAATTGATATCACACCATTCAGATACTTGTGTTTCAATGTTTGATAAAGTACATAAGGCTCATATATGTGACTAAGTTGAATCAAGGGCATTTAGTAGAAAAACATCTGACATACTATTTTTTATTAATGTATGATAACTTCACAGAATCACAGAATCACAGAATTTCTAGGTTGGAAGAGACCTCAAGATCATCGAGTCCAACCTCTAACCTAACACTAACAGTCCCCACTAAACCATATCCCTAAGCTCTACATCTAAACGTCTTTTGAAGACTTCCAGGGATGGTGACTCCACCACCTCCCTGGGCAGCCCGTTCCAGTGCCTCACAACCCTTTCAGTAAAGAAATTCTTCCTAACATCTAACCTAAAACTCCCCTGGCGTAACTTTAGCCCATTCCCCCTCGTCCTGTCACCAGGCACATGGGAGAACAGGCCAACCCCCACCTCACTACAGCCTCCTTTAATGTACTTATACAGAGCAATAAGGTCGCCCCTGAGCCTCCTCTTCTCTAGGCTGAACAAGCCCAGCTCCTTCAGCCGCTCCTCATAGGACTTGCTCTCCAGGCCCCTCACCAGCTTCGTCGCCCTTCTTTGGACCCGCTCAAGCACCTCGATGTCCTTCTTGTAGCAAGGGGCCCAAAACTGAACACAGTACTCGAGGTGCAGCCTCACCAGAGCCGAGTACAGGGGGACGATCACCTCCCTAGCCCTGCTGGTCACACTGTTTCTGATACAAGCCAGGATGCCGTTGGCCTTCTTGGCCACCTGAGCACACTGCTGGCTCATATTCAGCCGACTGTCCACCATCACTCCCAGGTCCTTCTCTGCCTGGCAGCTCTCCAACCATTCCTCTCCCAGCCTGTAGTTCTGCTTGGGGTTATTGCGCCCCAGGTGCAGGACCCGGCACTTGGCCTTGTTGAATTTCATACAGTTGACCTCAGCCCATCGGTGCAGCCCATAACTTATGTCAGTGACAATTATTCTTTTGTATGGGTGATGATTTTGAATAAGTATATGTCATGTAATAAACTGTTTCTGAAGCTTGTTCTCATGAGGTAGTTTTGCTGTCTTCATTTCATTGGTTACCAAAAAGATTATAAGATATATTCTATGGGTCAAGTGTAGTTTAGTCAGAAGAAAACACATGCAGGTGTTTTCAAGGCAAACACAATAGCTACAAGCTTCCTGCATTCCTATCCAGTCAGGATATGATGCTCCAGAGATCACTGGTATCCTACTACTTATGTCCATTCAGAAATAACTTAGCAGAGAGATAAGGGGACTGAGCTTTCTATTATCCTGTTGAAATATATGTAATGAAATTTAAAGCAGTAAGAGAGAAAAAAAAAAGAAAGAAAAAAAAAAGATGTAAAGCAGTGGATTCGGCAAAAACTGCTGTCATCTGAATTACCAGTTACACTCAAAGCTTAAGACTTTAAGTACCCAGAAGAGACCTTCCCTGCAAATAGGTGTCAAATGATGCTTAAGATACTGGAGCAACTTTGAGATTATCCCTCCGATTTTTTTATTTTTTTTTTCTCAGTCAGGGTGTATTTGCCCATTGAAACTAAGTAAAGGCTTAACATTAAGTGTCAACATGAATAATAGTAATCATTTTCACAGGCATCCCTTCCCTGTCAAACACATTTGTTAGCTATGTCTCAGTAACATTTGCAACATAGGTTTCTCACAAAGTTCAAATTTGTTCATACACCATTTTACAGCATCATCCATGCACAAAACTCATTCTAGTATTCTTTATCAGCTCATTCTCTACTCTTCTCTGGACCTCTCTGTGGCTTATTTCCCAATGCTCTCTATATTTTCTGTGCCAGTATCCAGCGGAGTTGTGTCCATAATATTCACCAAAGTAAATCCAATATGATATGCATGAATGTAAGCTTTTCCCCATCTGAACTATGTTATGGCAGAACATAGTATTTAAAATATATTAATGTTATATTGAAAATATTTTTTATTCAATCATTCTTTTCTTAATTAGGGCCTGAAAAATGAAGAGAAAGAGTATCGGACAAAATATAGCTAGAGATGCATGTGTGTGTTCCAATTAAGATCTGTCAGGATCTATTAACTTCCTGCTTATTATTAGCCAATATGGGGAAAATGAGCATGGATTTGCTCCAAAGAAACAGTGCTGAAAGATATAATATTCTATTTAATACTTTTTCAAGCTCTGCATATATAGGCATTTCCTACAGAATAGAAAGGAAGAATTTTGATCTCTGTAACTCTGGACAGGAATATGGCATTGAGGGAATTGGCTGGGTGGGCAACAGAATTTAAATGTCATGGGGGATTTCAGAACTTCAGTTCAACAACTATTTTAAAAATCCTGAAATTCTATGTTAAAACTACCTTGGAAGGAGACAGACTCAGTAGAGCTCCAAGACTAAGTACAGCTTCTGCTCCTGAGTACCGTTTAGAACTCTACATTTATAAAATTTTCTAATGAATTATCAGATTAAAATTATTTTGGGTAATACAGTTCTTCAAATGTTACAACCCATCTTTTGCCTAAGGCAATCCAAGTTGCAGTGCAAAAGGAACAGGGGAAGTTACTGTATTTCTATAAAGATATAGCATTTGGAAAGAAGCTGAGAGATATTTCTGGACGTGTGTGCATGTACCCTTCAAAATAAGCACTTCCTCCTTTAGGATTTAAAAAATAAATAAATAAATAATAAGGAAAATAAAAGAAAAAGAAAAAGAAAAAAAATATCCTGTTACAGAGGTAAACTCTCTCAGAAAGCTCTTTACAAAACCTACTAACTTTTCTCTCCTAGTCAGATAGCTTTAAGTCTATTCCTTTAACTGAACAAAATCCTACACACACACACACACAAAAAAAAAAAAAAGCCTCTTTCTTGGTGTTCAAAACAGTGTTTGTCAAGACAAAATGACATAAATGAGTATTGTCTTAGAAGCTCTGAATATGATTTAGGTAGATGTCTTTCTTTAGCCTGTATTTTTCTCTAATGGAATTTCATATTATGGTGGGTTAACTAGGATGGATCACACTTGACGATGTTCATTCTCCCAATTTTGCTTTGCTATGAAATTCAGTTTGTTATGTGAAAGGAATTTTATATCATGAAATTATTACACTATTATGTCATTTTGAGTAAAATCATAAACTACTAACAAAAATGTCAAGGGCTTTGCAGAATAAAGACATATATTTCATTTGAAAAAGCATTAAAAATACAGTGTTTTTAATATTTAATGAAAAATAAATATATATTTTAACAAGAAAAGAATCTGTCTATGCTGTTTGGTGTATATGCTTGCATTCACTTTATTCTAAGGAAGGAAGAAATCATTCTATTTTGGGGAAAAAACTAGTAGTTTTCACATGCTTGGTTCAATTCAGGTTAATGTTTTTTAGCAAGATGTGTTATTTTTCAGACACGGAGAACATTGTCGCTATGACATAAGCCATTTTACTTTAGCAATTACATTATAGAATAGTAGGATGTAATTCATGAAGGTATTGAAGAAAAGCTTCTCAGGAAGGCATCCAAATGGGAAAAGAAATTCAATACAATAGCAACCATGCAGTCACGGGTATGACACTAGTGTGAACCACGTCTCATCTATTTCCTTAAGCCTTTAAAGCAGGCAGATCTTCAGTACCCATCTTCAGAGCTAACTCCATGTGAAATATGCTAACATGTAGTTCTGAAGTTTTAAATGCAAAGGCATGATGTTTATGGCCCTGGTTTTCAAGACTGCTGCAGGGGCTGCAGACAGCAGTGCTACGTTTCCCTGGGGTATTTCCAGTGCCTGAGTGCCACTTTCTATCAACACAAAAATGCCTTCTTAAGTGATCTCAGATACAGTATTGTGTCCCCTGATATACTGAAAATACAGCAGTTGCTCTGTAGAAATTTATGGATTTTTGAAGAAAAACTTGTAGGTAGAGAAAGGAGGTGAACTGACTTGAAAACTTGATGTTTGGGGTTTTGTATCTTCACTTGCTCATTTTTTGCATGTATTGTAACCCTCAGTGGAGGTTAGTGTTCTTGTTAACAGTTTGAATCTCTTTACAGAAAAATAAAAAATTCCCATCAGTGTTGTTCACCTTCCTTTCTGAGTCTTACTGTTGCTCTACAGGGTCAAGTTCAGCCTTTGCCCTCATTGCCCTCATCATCATCTCAGTTTAACTTTCTATTATTCAGCGAATGGTATTCCATATTTTTCAATGTGTAATGTCATATCACCATTTTATTTTATTTTATTTTATTTTATTTTATTTTATTTTATTTTATTTTATTTTATTTTATTTTATTTTATTTTATATTTTATTTTAATTTATTTTATTTTATTTATTTTATTTTATTTTATTTTATATTTTATTTTAATTATTTATTTTAAGGCCTTTCTCCTCTCTGCAGTGTAATACTGGTGACTGCATTGCTTTTTAGTTGGCACAAATTTCACATCACAGTTCAGTACCTAGCATTCAGTGCTTGGCATTCTCAGGAGACAACGTATCAAACTGGTCTTTGTCATTTGCCTAAACATTTCAAATGAATATTGTCCTTGAAGAAGCATGACTATTTGCATGAATACACATATTCGTGTCCAGGGGGATTATTTTCTATTCATATCCTAATATTTGTGACAGAAGGCTTGCTTGACCGTCTTGTATGTGTTGGTATATTTGGAAATCAGTGAGAGTTTTAGGAGGCAAGGAGAGAAAATATTTTTTCAAAGGACAGCATTTCCTGAATTAACTAAACAAATGCGGGATTGGAAAGCCATAATCAAGGAGGGAGACAGAAAGAACAAGTGATGCAAGTAATATCAGAGGCACGGTCGATTGCTCCTCAGAGTCTGGAGGTGCTTCCACAGGGCAGTGACTGCAAGGCTGCTCTGCAGGTGACCCCAGCCCACCCCAGCCTACTGGCTGGACCTATCTGGCTGAAAATGGGTAATGAACACCGAAATTCCAGGTGTCCTCACAGCTGGGCCAGAGGTACCTTTATGGAGACATCAGCTGAACAAGGCATATGCAAATACCTAGCTGCATTTATTGCTTCTTCCACTTGTACCTACTGTGACAATATGATCTAAACTAGAAACAGGAAAATCCAGACAAAATATGAATTGACAAGGAAGTTACTTTCCAGCAGTATCAGTATAAATAGTAACCAATCCTATTTAATGATTTCAGCTACTGCAGCTTATGTATTAAATAATAAAGCCCATCATTGTCAATGGCACTCTGGAGCAACTGAAGAAGCTAGGTCTGTGCTAGATATTTCTCAATAGTAGAGATTCATATATGGACAAAGTAGGTAGAACAATTTTCATAAACCTTGATGCAATAACTGTAATTTTTTTTTTTTTTTTTTTTTTTTTAAACCTCTGTTTCTAATTTCAGTAGATGGATGGGTGAATGGATGAACAGATGGATGGTCATACAGCTTGCACTCTGCATATTAACCTGCAGTTTTACTGCACATTACACAAACGTGCAGATACATCTGTGCAACTTTACCAACGCTTCAAGCCAGCTGTGAGCCAACACCAATCCAGAAGCCATGTAACTGTGACAGTGTATACTTGATTCACAGTAAATATACTCTGCATTTGCTAGCCAAAGGAAAGGAAAATCTACTGTTTGTTTTTTTGTTTGTTTGTTTGTTTGTTTTTAAGAGAATATACCCTGATTTTTCTCTTCAGGGAAAACATTGTCATACAGGAGAAAAACAAAAACAAAACCACGACTGATTATTTTTTGTTAGTCACATTATAAAAGCAGCTCCTAACAGTGACTCTCTTTCTGCTTTCATTAACAGAAGACAAATACAAGTATGAACAGTGCCATGCTGGGACTCAGCAGCACCATTCTGGAAAACACACAAGACCTATTTTAATCTCTGTTATTCTACTGTCATTTAGTTCATTTAATCAAATAGTAGAAGTCTGGATACATATCATGATGCACAGCTATTATATTTGGCAAAACGCTACTACAACCTGTTCTGAACGTTTTAAGCAGTTAAGCACACAAAGGATATATGGAAGAGCATATACTGGGGTACATAAATTAGATTTAAAAAGAACACTGCTCTACAGCTTTTGGAATGCTTGTTACATTTCTTATTTCTCTATTAAAGGCTTTCTGTGCCAGCTTTGTACTCATTTTTAGATTAAAGTGCTCCAGTGACTGGATCCTCTCCATCAAAAGATAAATACCTGTAATGTTCACACATATATATATATTTATATATATTATATATATATATATTTATATTTATATATATATATTTTTATATATAATATATATATATATATAATATATATATATTTATATATATATATATATATATATATATATATATATATTATAATATATTTATATATATTATATATATTATTTTGGTAAGATAATTTTTTGCTTAGTAATCTGCCACAAAATACTAATGTATTAGACTGTAGTTTTCTGGAATGTTTCTGCTGATAAGTTGCTTTCTTACGCAAAGTCCACAATGTAAGTCCAATGCAAGTTTCTCTACACTGATGTAAAGCTACAGAAATTGTTGCTAATAATTATTTCAGATATTTTAGAACTAAAATATGTTTAAAATATTTTTGAAATGTTTATAATTTATATACCACAATTATAAGTTTTTGTTTGTTTGGTTGTTGTTGTTGTTTTTCCCTGCAGAATATAGAAGAATAAAGTTAATATTTACCATAATGAGCTCCTACATTGTACACAAACATTGTAGGCTCCAGCACTAATCTTTCCAGGCACATTCATGGTAGGCTCACATTCAGGCACAAGTATGGTTGCCATGGACCTGGTTTAGCAAAACACACTAAGATATATAGCCTTTTCTGCAATGTGTGTGATTTGTATTTCGTATTTCATAAAGAACAGGAAAATGTTCTGTTGATGAGCAGAGGCTCATGATACATTACATTTCAAATGTGATGAAAAAGGAAGATCAAAAGATAAGGTTTATTGTAATATACCAGTGTTATTTGTGAATACTAGACCTCTCAACTGCTATTGTTGTTGTTTGTTGGTGGTTTTTTTTTGTTTTGTTTTGTTTTGTTGTTGTTTTTCCCAGGTATCTCATCTGGAAGATAAAGGGGTGGGCTGGTGCTTGAAAGCTAGTAGAGATAACCAAAACAGTATTAGCTACAAACACACTACGTGCTTATGTCTGTCATTGTCATTAATTTTCAGCAATGGCACCTATGTGAACACAACAATTCTGATACCACATTATCTGCCTTGCAATTAGTATTTTCATAATGCTTTTTGCATTGATAAAAAATATTATAAAAATATACAAAAGTATAATAATATAATATATATAATATATATTATATATATTATTATAATTTTATATATATAATATATAAAAGTATAATAATATAATATTATAAAAAATATAAAAAGTATAATAATATCTTTCTATGCTCAATAAACACTTTGCTTATATATTATCACTATAGTGATGGGGAACCGTAGTTTCAGCGGTTATGACACTGTTTGCAATTGAAAAACTGAAGCTCTCTATCAAAATAATATGAGTATGATCTGAATAGCAATGGGCTTCCTTAGATTCCAAAGGAAGAAACTTTACATTGTTACCTTAAATACAATGACACAAAGATTAGGTGGTCATTTTTCATGCCTAGGAAAATTTGTCTTCCACAGTTAATGCTTTAAAGTAGTCCTTTGCCATTTTCACAGTAGTTCTTTGGCCAAATAAGTCAATTATTACCCGTTTCTTCAAAAAAGCTGAAATCACCAGGATTTACAAATCACAAATCTAACATGGAAATCATACAAATAAATAAATAAATAAATAAATATATTAATTAATTAATATATCTCGCAACAGCAAACTAAACCCAGATTTCCACAGGTACTTTGACTAAACAAAATACAGCAAGATGACTTTTATTTATGAGAAGTTTGTTACTCTTCTGGGACCTGAGATTTCATTTATGTGTACTTAACTCTGGTTTATGCATTTCTTGACGATTAATGTTGAGAAATTTCTGTATGAAATATTAGCATAATTACGGTCTCTTTTCTTCGTGTTAAAATACCATTTTAAAAATATTTTAGAATGTGAAATAGCCTTTGAATTGAAAGGCCTTGGAAAAGAATTTCATGAAAATTGGAGCTGTCAAGTGGTATTGTCAATCACCAATTGACCGGTGTCACATCTCTTTAGTTATGCACTCTTTGAAGGGCTGCTTAGGGGTGTCTAAGTCATTTTAGATTTCAGTTTTAGTTTATTCTTACAGAATAATCACATGCACAAGTTAAATATTTTTAGTATTAAAAGCTATTCTAAAAATGACATCCACATAAAAAGATCTTCAATTTCTTATGTTGTAAACCTTGTGAAGAAAATACTAACTATAGCATTATCTATTTTGGTCTACCATAAATAATTTCTTTAATGATCTTCATCTGCCAATAGAATAATTTTTAGTTTCCAGTTAAACCACTTCATGTGAAACTTGTATTTATTTGACAGTACATATGCTGGAAGAATTTGGGAAAAAAAAAAAAATCATTCATAAAATTTGAAGAAAAAAAATAATTTAGTACTCAATGAAAAAAGCCCACAAAAGTGATTTAGAAGTTTATTTCCAGGATCTTTCTGAAGTTGCACTCCAGAGATTTGTTTTTCTTTGGAACAAACAGATGAGAAATTATAAACTGCTGTCCAGGCCCTTAATTATTCTGTTTCATAATCTTGTATTACTCCTATCAGGTTTCCGTGGAGGCTGTGCCCATGAAGACAGTGGCATGATTTCATTTTGGAAACATGGACTGAAACTAGTGATGTACAATGTATGAAAATTCTAAATAGAGAAGACTACAGTGGACAGTTTCCAGTGATAACATCCACACTGTGTTAATCAGTGAAACAGTCTCTGGCCCAAAAAGGGATATTATATTGGTCAAAGCTGTTCCTGCTTAGAACAAGTTCCACATAAAATCTTCATAGCATCTCTGAGAGCTTCTTATTTAAAGCAGCTTACAGTACCTTCTATCCCCTATAAACCCTGTGTGCCTCAGTAACTGGTCTTCGTCACCTAGCTGGGAGGTAGAATTATTTGGAAAAGAGATTTTAATTTGTGCTTTTAGAATATTTTAATTTTGTTTGTGTGCCTATGCCAGTGAAAGCCTAGTAATAACAGGTAGTTTTGAAATTGATTTCTGTTTGTCTCAGATTCACGCCTTAAATTCATTGGTGCAGTAAGGCATTTCCTAACATCAATACAGTATATGAACCTGCAGCTTTTCTAGGGTATTATTTACACAGAATATGTATGTATATTTAGCAGCATAAAGGTTGGTTATTTAACTGGTTTTAAGATGCAGAATAAAATGTTCTTACAAGATGGGAAATCTCAATAAGAGTAGTATCTACTACCACTACTTTAATGGCAAACTAACATGAAGTAACTTCAGATCATGATGTCTTCTTCCAAGTACTTTCTTCCCATTTACTTATTTTCAAAGCCCCTCAGATCCACAACAAACTAATTCCCAAAGATAACTGACTGTGTTCCCCACGTGCTTTCTATGTACAAATTTGCTATTCACTTCATGGTTTTAGTTGTAAGGGTCTTCTAATTCAGGGAAATGCAACTGGATCATAAGCAAGTTCTGCAGTCCTCAAATTTAGAAGAAATTAAACTATTTCATTTTTTTCTTAAAAAATATATGCAGTAGGTTTATAGCAAATTCCTAGATATATCAATTTGTTTACAATATTTGACATGTACACACAGAACTCAAGGACTAAACTGGGTAAGCACCCAAGTCTTTCTCATGCTTTTTAAGTGTCAAAAATCCCTTCAATGCACTTCTCTCTTCATTTAACCTGTGATTTTTTTCTGCCTTTGACCATTTTTACATCTGTTTCTCCATCTGCCAGTGCTCTTACAACAACAAAAGCCTGGTTTGCTAACTTTAAATACCACAGAGAGATTTGACAAAATGGAAATGGATCAAGACCTGGCTGCTAGTCACTGTTGTAGCTCTGTAAATATGATTGTTTCTGATTTTACTAAAGGCCATATGCTTTGTATTAACTCACCAGTTCCAGCCTTGGGACTCACCTTGGCCTAAGTTCATTTTAGCTTGTCTTCAGCTGCAATAGCAATTGTCTGTCTGTCAGAAGGCTATTGCCTAACTTGTTTAAGCTTATTTCGGTGAATACCAAATGTGGTGAAGATCTAGCAAACCTGTGCAGTCCTTATATCCTTACATAACAAAAGACCTTTTCAGATAATGGAGACCATGGGAATCTGTAGTGTGTCTTTGATAAGGAATGGACAGGAATCACAAAACTGTAGCTTGGAACCCACGGGGGAAAAAATGCAAGGAGCAGACTGCCTTAAGAAAAGGGCAGATCCAAGACTGAGGAGAAAGACACTCCACCCTGAATGCTGTGCTTCTGACAGAGAAGCCCATTGGATATACACAAATTGATGTAATACCTGCATCTCCCAATTTCTTGAAGATGGGTGCTGCAGACCTTGGGACTCAGAGGCATACCCTCAAAGGTGAGCATAACAAAAGAGACTAGAGGTAGATCCAAGAAATCTTCTAAACTACTAAATAATTTTAAATATAATATTAATGAGTTTTTTCTAAATTAGTTTGGATTGTGAGTGTTAGCAGCACTGTAATGGCTAATAAAGAACATTCATTGCATTTTGATTAGATTATCAAGAACTTAAGGCAGTGGTTAGTACATGGATTCACACAAAAACCACATTCCCTTTTCTCCATGAGTTTAACAGCAACACTGTTATATTACCCACGTATCTAATAAAACAGTAATGTGGGCATGAATGAGTTACCTAAGTGTTAGATGTTTAGTACCATTTGAGATGACCTGCCATATCTTAGACATCTGTGGTAGATTAATGACATGTACCTCAAAGAGTATGTACTGCCAGAATATGATCAGCAAGCCAGGTGGGATACCCAAGGCTGTCTATGATGGCATTAAGCATCTGTGTCCTGGGAACTGACTTGCACTCTTTGTGACAAAACACAAAAAATCTCAATCTGGAAAGTAGGGTCTTGGTCTTGAAAATACTTACATAGGTGTTTAACTTCTCACAGTCTTATAAGAAACTGTGGTATTATTATGAGAAACTGTGTATTAGCTCTGCGATATTAAGAAAGCTGTTTTGCAGCAAGATTGCTTCCTATGTAAAAAGCACAAGTTAGGCAATTCAGTCTCAGTGGTATTGTTGAAGTTAAGCAAGGAAGAGTTTAAAGTCTTTAAAGTGGATTATGAGATTGTAGGATAATTCCAGTCACATGTCGAGGATATGTAAAGTAATTGTTATATCATGGTGGATGTTACCAACGGCTGATGAAGAATATATGTTTTTAACATAAAAAATAAAATTGCTTGAAATATAGGATCTGGGTAAAATTGATTTGCAGTTTTTCTAAGTTTTTAACAGTTCTTCAGACATCTTACTAGTTTTACTTCTGTAGTTCAAACCTAGAGTTAAGTTCCCTGATGCAGGTGTTTATTTTGAGGAAAACTAAGCTGTGCAAGCACCAGTATTTAGGGAGGAGAAAAAGACTGATACATCTGGATTTTTTTTTTTTTTTTCCTGAGTCCAGGACAAATACAGATAGTTGTAAATTTTAGAAAATTAATATAATTTGTTCTGCAGATCACAGAGGGATGGCAGCTCTTATAATTTTGGCTATCAAAGCACTATGGAACTATTTTATTCTGAAGTAACTCCATAATTCTATTTGTTTTAATATTAAGCAATAACTATGCTTCAGCTGGGGAAATGTAATCCTAGATCAAACACGATGACAGGTTTCGCATTGATGGAGTACATCTATTTCAGTGTCTGATTGTCCATTGGATGTTTTCTTTCCTTGCCAAGAAGCCAGCCTGCACTGATTATACTCAGCATGCTCAACCTGCTCACCAAGTAGAGCAATGCACGCACACAGGGGAGATATTCCTCCGTAGCTCCAGCTCCTGCCAACCTCTTTGCAGCTGATCAGCCTAAAGGCATAACCACGTCTTCCTGTTTTATTCCTGTCTGCACACAGATAACAGGCTCTGGATCACAGGGCTTCTAACAACTAAGGTTCAATAAATTTTATACAGTACATGCCATGACAGTAACAGGGATAGTGTGTATATATCTTTTGCAAGGGCTGCCTATACAAAGCCCTTTGGCGATTAACAATTACCGTTATGTCCATTGTCAGGAATGTTACTGCTTTGACATTGAACGCTTTGGCCTTCAACCATTTGTGCACAAAAGGTTCAGAGCAGAGTTAGTTCTTTCAAAAAGTGAATCTTTTTTTTTGTTTTGTTCTGAAAAAGAATTAGTGTCACTCTCTTCCCTTCCTAATGTCTTCCATTCCCTGAAGAACATTTAAGAACTAGTTCATCATTGCAGAGATTGAAAGGAGGAGTGATATGTTCCAGAGAGATCATCGGTGTCACTCCACATGGATTCCTCAGAGAAATATCTAACAGAAAACAACATCATTTGCTGGACTGCTGGACTTTTTTCTCTTTTTATTTTCTTTTATTTATTTATTTATGTATTTTTTCCCAGAACAGCTGCACTTCTGCATTTCTGTTTGTCTTCACACATACATAATTTTTGTTTGTTTGTTTTTGTTAACCAGGCTCACTCAGGAAGCCCACACTTTTAAGTGGCTCAGAAATTAAATCATTTTCAAGATGAGAAAAAAGATGAAATTTTTTTTTATTGTCCTCCAGGAAAAATAAAATAACTAGATAGCTCTTTGGGAATATATCCTCAAGAGAGGAAGGACAAAAAGCTTTATCCTTTGAGACTGTTTTAATGACTCAACAAGAAAAAAAGTCATGCTGGGCTTCAACATTATATGAAGTCACCAAGAACTACAGGAAATATCATCTTGATCTTCTGCTGTACCAGTCAGTGACAATATACTGCTGAGTGTGGTGATTTGCACTTTCAGGTTACATTTTCTTGGCATAAATATTGTTTTTACTGTTAACCTAAAACCACTATTTTAAAGTCCATATTTGGTTTAGTCTCTTTAGCCCTGTGATATATACTCAAGTATTGTATGAATTATGAAATTTAATGTAACATTTTAGAATGTAGATGTCTCTAACTGCAAAAAAAAAAAAAAAAAAAAAAAAAATCCAATTCTTGGATGCAAAAATAGTTAAATAGTCCATGAATAAAAATAGTTCTAAGGACAACTTGAAAGAGTTTGCGATCTATGGTTCAAAAAGTTAATTGCTCTATTGCACTTTTTTATTCATAGAACAATTGTAACCTAGGTAGATTGGAATATGGAAGATAGTTCATGTTTTTGCAAAAATAAAATTATATGTCAGTAACTCTGATCTCAAACTGGGAATGGTAGACCAGTAGTAAACAATGACAGAAGAGATGAGATGAGCAATATTTTGTATTTTAAAGCAAATAAAACCTAGATAAAGGTTTTACTTAATAAAAAGAGAGCCAGGAAATAAAATAAAAATAAAATAAATAAAGAAAAAAAGTAGATAAATAAAATAAATAAAATAAATAAAAAGAGAGCCAGGAAACTAGCACAGGACAAATAACTGCCAGAAGTGCAAGCATAAAACAGGATTTGGTAAATCCCATGAATTTCATAATTCTCTACTGTCAAACAGAAATGACACTTTGTGTAATACAAGATACTGTTTTTTCATTTACGAATTCTGAAACATTAGTTCCTAAGATGCAAAATGTCTCAAGAATTGATTATAAAATCCAAAGTTTTACAATGTATAAGTTATAAGTTATCATATCTATTGAATCTTAAAATAAAATAAAATAAAATAAAATAAAATAAAATAAAATAAAATAAAAAATAAAAAAGAACTTTACAAGTCAGACTTGACCTCAGCTTTATGATCAAAACTCCTGTATTAACTGTCAAGAAAGAGAGCAGTTCTTCTAGATTTCCTTTGTTGAACTGTGGTCAGTCTGGAATGAAGCTCATACATAAATATCTCATTTAATATATTTAGAAAAAACACAGATGCATAAAATGATAGTTTTTGCAAGATCTTTGAAATTTTGCAGTTAAGGCTCTTATATGTTGCTATAATAAGAAATAATAAGAAGAATAAGAAATTTAATCTTTTAATAATAAGAAAAAAAGAAAAAGATCACAGTCATCATAGCCGATGATGTCAGGAGCTTTTGGGAACCTAATATCCTTGGCACATCCAGAATTTACTGGTGCTTTTTTTCACAGGAATACTGGTAAATCAACATCATGCTGCTATACAAACATCTTTTTGCTTGTGTAGCAAAATAGCACATGAATTTGTTTCAGATTCTTCAAGAACTTATTTAAGTGTATGTGATTGCAGACTGTAGCTAGTAAACAATTTATGGTATTTCAGCTGCCCCTCAGCCAATCTACTAACTTTAGATTTTCTGTTTTCTACATGTGGAAATGCTAGTTCCCCAAATCCCCATTTCTTCCAGATGCAATGTCAATCTGTAAATAATGCAAAATACACTTTCAAAATTCAAATTCCATTGCATCACTATTTTGCTTGTGGAATTACTTTATACAAAATATGTTTTCCTTTACAACTGGAATAGGAAATGGTCTTGAGATTTATGAGTCAACAGGTGATGAGGCAACAGGCTTTTAATCATCTTTTTACCCAATTTCATAGTTGGTACTGACTTCAAAAATAAAATTTAAAAATTATAGTATTTCATGCAGATCATTTACTTTTAACAAAGCAAGGCTGACATGTGTTGGCTGTTGTTAGTATCACGTTATGCCCATGACAGAGGAAGGGAATGACAGACTGTGATTCATTCAACTTAGATATATGCTATAAGTTGTCATCACACTAGTAAAACAGTAATGGCAATTTTCCAGTACTAAATGAAGTTGTTTTTAAGCATTTAATCTGCTCAATCAGATTTGCATCAATCCAGAGAGTGAATTCTGCTTTTGTTTTTAATCTACCTGAAGTGGTTTACCTAAAATGTCTGTATGTGGTCTTGTGACCAGCTACTGATGCTGTGGACAAAGGCTTTATGGGATAAGCAAAGTTGCTGTGGTTTGTTGTTGTTGTTGCTATTTACTCTTTTTTTTTTTTTTTTTTTAACATCTATGTAAAAAATGAATGAAATCTCCTATGCAAAAATGCAATGCAGATAAGTCATCTGAGTACAAAAATTAAATGTTGAACAGATGTGTTTAGATTTTAAAGTGCTGCCAGGATGACACCAATATAGTACAAGGACACTGTAGGGACAGCTGTTATACACACTGGGTCGCAGCTGCAAATATGATGTACCTTTCTGAAAGCAATTCAGAATTGCCATAAATCCTTTGCTAATAAGTTTCTCTAAGGCTTCAAAAGGACTCTGGCAATGATTAGATTTCTGAAATAACAAGATTTACTTACTGACAAGGTCTAAGAGAAACTGTACCCTAGAAGTGAGATGTATAGTGAATGGTCACTCTTAAAAACATTTAATTTGTCACTGCCTTGGTCACTGGGTTATCACATTACTTCTGTATCATTTAGTTTTAGGAGAAAGAACACTGTAATAATTGTTTCTGGTGATTGAAGACGGGGCTAGACAGTAACTCCTTTGAAACTGAACATTGAACAGGAAAGAAAAAAAAAAGCTAAAATTTGTTTAATTTTTTTTTTTTTTTTTTACATTATCTTAACACTGAGCAACACAGAGTTAGACTGCATGTGTCTAACTTCAAGCACTTCCAATACTGCTTAAATATCTTACTGAATGGGACCCATATTAGATTTAAAGTCCAAAAACTGACAGATTACAAAGATAGAAATACAAAGTCTCTCCTAGTCTTCCTTTTTTGTTTGTTTGGTTTTTGTTTGTTTGTTTTGTTTGTTTGTTTTGTACAATCAGTATTCCTTATGTTTGTCATGTTATCTTAAATATTTGTCTATGGAATCTTTCTTCTTCTTCTTCTTCTTCGAAATTATTCTGTCTGGGGAGCTTTTGGGTGTCAATCACTGCGAAAAGAGCCAGCAGTAGACAGCAAAATGCTGTCCTTCATCATCTGAAATAAAAGATTCTGAGAATCTCCCAGAGGACAAAATGCTATATTCTTTCATCATGAAAATTGTAATCAAAATAGATTAATTTTAAAAGAGTACCAAAGGAAATTTTCAAAGTATACAGATCAATAGAAAGCAAGGCTTGTTTATTCCCCAATGCGTGCTGCTTCATTTACAACGTTGTTATCATAGATAGTTTACTGCTCATGTGAACAGAAAAGTAAAGGAACAGAAACAGTACAACAGAGAAGGATATGAATTAAGGATGAACAACATGATGGAATACTGTCAGAGTGCTAATCACTGTTAAGGGTACAATAGTTCTGTGCATTTCCAGAGTACTTAGCTTAAGGTTTATATGGGTATTTCCTGACTTTTACAATTGTTGAGTGTCTGATTGGTCTATACTTCTGCACAGAGACCTAGTTTCCTGAGATCCACCTACATGTCACCATTCCTGAATTCTCCATAGAAGCAGACCTTAATGTATAGAAGTGTAGCATTTTGTTCTTCATGAAAGAGTTTTATTTAATTTGACTGAGAAGTAGAAAATGTCCATCTGTGTGATACCACAAAGTACGTTAAGAGCCTTAAGTTTCCTGCCAAACACAAGAAAATCAATTATGTTTATTAGTAAACTTTTACTACTATTTGTATTAGGCGATTAAAATAAAACTGTTATATTTACAGGGAAGGGAATTTATGAGAGCTAAGCAACAAGATTTGGTAACATGACCTTTTAATAAGCTGCAACCACTATCTTCACATTGAAAAGGAAAAGAGAAGATGATACAGCCTAGTCACAGCTTACTGCTGTGACACTTTCACTCCATGAAATACTGTTAAAGGCA
Source organism: Anas platyrhynchos (assembly GCF_047663525.1). Taxonomy (NCBI): domain Eukaryota; kingdom Metazoa; phylum Chordata; class Aves; order Anseriformes; family Anatidae; genus Anas; species Anas platyrhynchos. The sequence continues at coordinate 42,977,105 of NC_092590.1, read as the reverse complement.
GAAGGAGAGACAACAACGAGGTGTAGTTAAATATTTACTGTCTGAGCATTGTAAAAGACTCAAGTGATACAACAGCCATCAATGCCCTGGATGTCTTGCTTTAGGAAGAGCTGGATTCTTTGGAACCAGATCATAAATCTTCTTTTAAAGAAGGGTCAAGAGACTAAAGAAAGGCACAGAAATGCATTTGTGAAATTTTTGGAAAAAAAAAAAAAGGCACCAACAGTACACCATATGGGAAAAAAAAAAAAAAAAAAAAAAAAAAAAAAAAAAAAAAAGCATAGGCTGAAAAAAGCCTCAACATAAAGCAGGGACAGCCAAAAAACACTTAGCAGAAAGCCTGAACTGTTCAATTTGTCATGAGTCTGATTACAGAGACTCAACACCAATATGGAGGAAGCAAAACTAGACAACCATAAAAATTCAGTAACCATCATCTTGTTTTAAACAGTATTTTAATTAGGATTGTCAAATGCTGGAAAAATCACCTAATTAGCAACCTTCTATGGATTTTTTTTACACTAGAAAATTTTGTGTACATATGGAGCCCCAGTCCACAAGATGCCAAGCATCTTTTTTTACTTGTATGAAGCCCCAAAACACAGAAATATTCAGCATTCATAATTACATGCTTAGATTTACAAATAATAGTAATAAATAGATAGGCAGACAGACAGATAATGCCTGAAAAGTATTATCTGTGTGGCCAAAGATGGCCACACATAGACATCTTGGTATAAAAATTAATAACTGCAGTTATGATGCATTTCTTGATGGATACATGGAGGCATCCCATATCTCAAGATCTGTTTGCAGGCATACTATAGCTCTTTAACCATTTACTAATCATGTGTATATCTTAATCCAGGGAGAAGTTCTACAAGCATATCTGCCAAACTTCTATATCAGTCATGTGATCCTTCACAGTTACTGTACAATTCCACTCAATTATATATGTATATATATATATATTTTCCAGGCATTATCAACAAGGTGATTAGGTCTGGAATATGGAAGATCATGCATGCAATCCCTCTAGCAGTAGTTATTCTCCTTCAGCTGGACTAAGAACATATTCTCTGGATTATATACAATAGTAAAACATGAAAGGAATTTAGTCCCAGTTTTCATATATTCCTATTATTTACAGCTAGGTAATCAAGCTAAGCACAAGATGGTATAAAAAGTGTAAAGCTGGAAAGGATTGTACTTTCTTAAGATAAAATGTATTGTTATTTGAAAATATGAACCATTTTTGGTGCATATATGGGACTGAAATATTTTTGTAACTTAGTATGAAGAAATCTTATTACAAACTGAGTGAATGACTGAGTTGTCTGAAGGTCCAATGGAATATTGTATGAAAAATGAAATTATCAAGTGTAATAGGATTCATTACTGATAATGGATTTTCTGTTTTTAAAAAGCTACACCATAGTCTTCATTAATGTAGTGAAAAAGCAATGCCAGAAGTTCTCAAAGCAGCCTGTATGGCTGTCCTATGGTATTGCGTGGTTGGAAAAAGAACAACAGGTGAATGTAGAGCGCTTCTTTTCCTTCCCAGGTTTTGTCAGGACTTGGGGAATTTTTGGTCATTACTTTTTTGGTTCCTCTGCTTTCCACTCACAAATCAAGATTAAGAATGGATATAATATGGAATAATAATATATAATTGTAGATGAACAGTGCCTAGCAAATAAAACATTTTTCTGATCTTTTTACACTGCTGCATGACATGAAGCTGCAATATTTGTAAAGAAAAACAACAACAACAACAAACATAGAAACATAGCATAAATAAAACCCTTTTTTTTTTTTTAATATTAAGTGGACTCTGAGTCCAGGTTTGTTTTTAGGGGGTTGTTTTTTTCTTTTCTTTTTTTTTTTTTTTTTTAATTATTTTATTTTTAAGGGAGGGGGGAGAGAGTGTTGCTGTTTACTCTGTTTTTGTTTGTTTCTTTGTTCGTTTGTTTTGTTTTAGGACTCTATTAGTCCAGAGTTTTTTAGCTTTACCAACACAGTTTCTTCCTAATGAAATCTAAAGTGTATCTGCAAGGTGCTTTTTTTATGTAGAGAAAGAAGAAAAGTAGAAAGTTTAAATAAATGCTAATTAAAAAAAAAAAAAAAAGTTAACTTTACATTTTTGTAGCTACATCTTTATTCTGCTCACTAGGCAATCATCCCAAGTTATTAGTACTGTTTTTTTTTTCTTTTAAGTCAAGCATTTGATTAGTTTCAAGTAAATAGTTTCATATCACTTTATAGATCAGTAATTAGTATTTCAGTTAGAAATATTGTTATAAATATACTGAAATTATTTGTAGAAAGACATACAAGAATGTAGTTGAGCCTACTAACTTCTGTCATCAAAGTTTAGGATTTTTTCTTTCTGTATGTGTACTTGCGTGTGTGTATGTGTATATAAATGTTATATGACATACATCTTTACATTAATGATTACCCGGACTGGAAAGGAAAGAAAGCTAAGTTTTCAAAGGATCTATTCCATCTAATAAGGGGGAATAAGTAGCTATTTTTTGTGTCATAGACAGATTTTTTTTAAGTATGCCAAAACCTACCCCTTGAGCATGCACCTTTAATTTAGTATTTTATAGGCGTATATAAAGCAATGGGTTGTGGCACTTCAAATTCAGATATAACATTTTTCAAACATTTTCTGTCTGTCATCTTATTGTGTCTGCATTAATAGCTGTACACTGCATCTCGCAATACCTTATCTGGATTAGAGATGTACCTACAGTGAAATATTCAGAGAGTTAACAAGGTCATGCTGAATAAGAGCATGGAATACTCTTCTAAAGCAGATGCTTTTTTGGTTTTGAAATACTTCATCAATAGGGCACAAATAATTCTATTTATTTCTTCTTAAAAAATGTTATTTTTATATCTATTTATTTCTTATTTATTTCTGCTTTCTTCAGTCATAATGTGCTTCAAGCACCATATGTTGACTTCAGAGTAAATATACAGATTTTTGAAAGTTAGAAATATGACCTGTTCTTTGGGGTTCTCAACTATTACATGAAATCAGTTGCCTGAAGTAAGTTGTAAATGTATTTTTAGATCTTATTTTTACTTTCAAAAGAAGCAAGTCTTTCAGTGCTTTCTTCTTTTTTCTTTATTTTTTTTTCTTAACCTCAAATCAAGGACAAATATGGCTTTGCTTCTGTTATGACAGCATCTGTGTTAAGTGTGTTTAAATCTCACTGTGCTTTCTTTTTCTACAAGGAAGTGAGAAATGGGAGTAAGCAGAATTTTAAAATTATTCTATGACCAGATTTGTGTGAAGTAGAGAAAAAAAATAAAAGGATCTGAGTAACGATAACTACTAGCAAGTGAGTGTAAACTAGAACATGAGAATGTAACAATAGCTGCTTTAGGTCAGACAGAACCATTTATCCAGTATCTTGTCTCAAAACACAACTAACAGTGGAAGATTTCAAAGTGTAAAACAACAACTAAAATTTGTAGTAAAGTCTCCCACAGACACTATCCCAAAGCCCTGTCATTTGTTGCCCAGCATTTTCAGGGTCACAATTTAAAGAAGAACTTGTCCAAGTTCCCCTTGAGTCCATGTAATCTCTCAGCATCCACTGTCATCACGTTATGGCAATGACAAAAGTTACTGACCCTTGGATTTGACAAAAACATACCCATATACAAAGGTTACATTAACAGGAAAAAGAAATAGGCCACTGACTCTGAAAATACTTAACATTATCATATTATTTTGTATTTATCAAATCATTTCACCTAAAATGTACTAAATTCGCAGAGCAGTGAAAAAAAGTCTTTCCTAGCCTGGTTTGCTCTGATTTATGTGTTAGTTTGTAGGAGTGCTCCTATGGAAAGTTCACTGTTTTCAATCAGCAGTGAGTTCTGGTTATGGAATGGGGAGGAACTCCAGTTTTGTCAAAAAACAGCTGTGTTCTCAGTCAGTCTGACACATCGTTGGTCAAATTTCTATCTATCTGCAAAATTAGGATAACAATTCCCTATTATGCATTATGAGGTTTTTAAATGCTACACAATTCAGTCTTGCATAAGGACATAAATTATGCTTTTTTGCATTGTTGCCTTTTCTTATATTTGCTCTCTAAATAGAAGTCATCTCAGGAATCATCAGTGAATGTGTTCTCATCCATGTTAAATAACAAACCTTTTATTTTTTTTTTCTTTTTATTGCATATAAATTACCATGAGAAACAAGCAATACTTATACCACCTCCTGTGATATTTATGTGGAGAAGTCAACTGATTTTGTAGAATTTGCAGTTCTAATCAGTGCTGTCCTGCCATAAGAGTGAATTATCACAAGGCTCAATACTTGATGTAAATTTATCTTTACAAAGCATTATCAGTGACAAACTTGTAAAAGGAACAGAAAATGACACAAAACCATTTTGCTTTCTGCCAAAAATATAATGAGATCTGAAAATGGCAACAAAAATTAATCCATTTTGTGACAAATCTAAGATTTTAATCTTATGGGAGAACATTCTTAGAGCCATATATAAATACTATTAAAATGCTGTTGAAAGGAACAGATGGCATTTTTTTCCAGATTGTTATCTGCATGTAGATGAAGTGCAGTATTATTAATGGTCATAAAATCATTTGCAAATATTTTAAACACAAGTATTAGCATACCTCAAGCTTGGAAAATGTCCTCCTTTGCAGGAAATTGGATTCTGGAAATGTGTTTTCCTTGATACTATATGTAACAATGTAATTAATGAATTGAATGCTTGCTCAATTCAATTAATGTTCAGGTAATGTCATATTGATGAAAAGTCAGGAAATGCAGAAAATTAATGATAAGATTTTAAGGGCATTGTGCCTTTCTAAATTGTACTTTAACATGCACACTATGCAGTGGGAATCCTGCATAGATAGTGCAAATAATGGATAATAATTTACAAACTAATAATGTAAAAAGATAGAAAATTTACCCATATTACTCTAACATCGATATCTTTCATCATTTTTTTGTCACTATTCCTTTCATAGGAATTGGACGCTGATTGTACCAATGGACAAGGCGTCAGGAAATGCTCAGCAATTATTGTTAAATTTAATTGGCATTAAGAAAAAGAAATTTTTACAGCCTGTGTCCAGTTTCCCTTTACTGAGGGTAGCCACATACTACTGTTCCATCATGATGTTAATCCTGATGTTCCAGAGGAAGAAGAGCAGAATCAGTCCTTGTGATGACATTCGCAGAGGTCTTAAAGCAAAAATATACATATAAATAAGCTTACTATTTTCAAAAGCTATCCAAATTTAATTTTTATAAATAATTTTCACATGAGCCTGTTTCTACCTTAGAGTAGATTTTTTGTATAAGTATTTTTTCTGACCTAGTTTTACAGTTAATGATGTTATCCAAGGGCAGCTAGATCTCAGTCTGCGTTCTGGTCAAAACTGTCCATGTGAAGTTGCTAATAGATATCTTTATTTCTTTCCTTAACTTTAGCAGTAAATCTCTAAACTTTCTGGACAACTGATGGAAATTAATGAAGTGGCTAAAACTGAAATTTTACTCCTCCTTTTCCATCTAATTAACTGTTTTTTTCCTAACTCTTAACAATTTTAACTAGCAGAGTTTGTCAGTTAAAGCTCTTCCTCTCTGGTATCTTTTGCCTCTCCCCACTTCACTTTTAAAAGTAAACTTAAAAGTAACTTATTTCTAGCTAAAATCTCCAATTTTTATCTTACTATTTTCAGTCTATCACAATAAATCAATCAATCAGTGAGAAAACTGATTGACAAAAACAGGCAGAGCAAAATCTCCATAACTGTCTTGTGTCCCAATTTAGCCATTTAATGGGTTGCCTTTTAGCTTTGCTGTCAGGGTCCCACAGCTGAAAAGGGGAGCTCCCAAAGCTTTCTCTGTGAAGACAGAATTGTAGCTCTGAAGAGCTGTCCAAAACCTGTATCAGGATACTACAGACTTTTTTTTTTTTCCCTCTTAAACACGTTAACCATGGTACCCCAGTGACCTTCTGCTGGCAACAGAGAAAAACTGCTACATAAATAAGTATTGTAAAATATTAAAGAATTTGTATTAACTTCAATATTGCCTTTTACACTTCAGCTATACATACATATGTATAGATAAGCTAGAGATATGCACTGTGTAATAAATTCATCCTTTGTTCTGCTCTGAAGAGAATAGGCATAGTGTGACAAGACTATCTACAAAAGTAAACAATGATTTCAAACTGACCCCTTGTGAAACTTATGGTCATCTTTGTACCTTTGTATCTTTCACAGATGCAGTTGGTACTAAAACCTAAGAAATTAGATAGCCCTGGTCATGGTTACATGTCTGCAGGGACATCAGTAAATATTTATATGCACATACATAAATGTAAAAAAAAAAATAATCAAGCATGACTTTCCTGGCAAGAGACTCATTCATCAAAATAGCATCAGTTACAAGAATAAGACAATGGACTAACCCAGGAATGTATTTGTACACTTGATCTTTTTCTTACTGTAATTGCAATAAATGGCTCATCACTTTTCTTTTCTGGCCTGGCCTGTCCTTCGGTTCCCACTCATAAATCACTGAACTCTAACACCACTGTCTGAAGGTTCTTGCACCCCTAGCATGTGCTTTTAGCACTTTACATATCTTTTATGTTAATGAAGAGTTTTACATCACTGAAATAACATTTATTTACATGTATTCATTGCACTTCAGTAATCCATAATGTTGGGGGTGGGGAGTGGAGGAGAACTGAAAATAAAATTGACTTACTCTTGTGTACTTCCTGTTCAAATACATAATAAGCTAGATTTTGTCCTTACCCCGAATCAGAAAAACTCTGATATTTAGCAAAAGTGTTCCTACCCATCTTGCATTGCTCAGGGAAAGAAAAAAAATACTAATTAGTAAAGCAATGTTTCTGACTTTAAATCATTAAGCACTTGAAATCTAATTCAAATGTATTCAATGATTGCCCCAGTTTATAATACTTGAGGAAATGAAAGATCATAGGAAAAAGAAATTAAAGCAGAAAGAAGCAAGGCAGCAGTCAGAGTCTCAATGCTAAAGGTGGAAGCTTGTGTTTAAAGGACAGCAAGAAATCACAAGAGGCTGGACACAGTACAATTTTGAACCATCATAAAAAACCCTGTCTGAAGGTCCTTATACAATTGTTTGCATGTGTTCAGCAGCATTGCAGATGTTTGCAGGGAATCACAGCTGAATAATCCCCGCTTCCTTCTTGTGCCAATCATCCTCACAGGCTAGGTTTACAGTATTGTTGCAAATGTCTGAGAAAAGGACAAAGACGGGGCAAGTACCTTGGCCAACTTGTCCAAGGCTTACTCATAAAACATCATAAATGATGAATTTCCTAAAGAGATAGATATTAGCATTCTACTTACTAAAGTTATTAAACCCTGATGGTTCTCTCAGACTTCAGTTTGCTTTTCATGGTTTATTAACACAATTGTAAGTCATGTCATCATGCGATGTCATGGGTTTAAGTCACTGATTTCTACCTTATTCAGTGGGCTGGTAACATGATGCTGTGATATAAAACTCCTTCCAGTCCAGACAGCCAAAGGCAGCCTGAGATTATCAGCCTACCAGCAAGTCCCTCCTGTGTTGTTTGGGCTTCCTTAACAAGGTCTTTTGCCTGATTCTGTCTGACATCACCAAGGATTTGTGACAGGAATCAATTAAGTGATCAAAAAATTCTGGATACTGCTTATATGACCCCGTACCAAAGCTTAAGAAGGACACGTTTATTTCTCAGTCCTAAAGTCCTATCTGAACTTGGACTTTCTCCTATACTGAGTTAAAGTGAAATAAACTTTTACATGTATTATAATATGTGGAATATAGGCTCGGGCCTATACTTAAAATACGATTTATAGGTACCACTCTAAGAAACTTTTTTAACATAATGACAGGGATATTGTGGAGTATCCTTACATAATTCAATGTTCTATTCTAATTAATATTACTCTGTTCATGTTCCATGATATAATTCCTGTTTTGTTTTATAATATGAATTTAATTTCTGAATTTCCAGGGTAAATTATCTAGTTTATAGCAGATGAACTAGTTATTCATGGTTTGTTTTTATTTTGTGCTCAGCTAGCTTTTCTGTATCTTTTGGCATAACTCTTTGGCATGTATGCATTTACACAGAAACAATGGTTTTGATGGATTTTGTGTGTTGAGATTTAAAATTCAATTTCCACAAATGCACATATAATTAAAATTAGACAAATTATATATTTGTGAAAAACAAAATAAAAGCAAACATTCAAACAAACCCCCAAACTGTAGCTAGTTACTATTTTATGCAATTTTAATTTTCTGTGAACTGGGCTGAAGAAGTTAATCATCACCTATGTGGGATAAAATATTTTGACCTTTCAGTAGATTCTGCATGGCAGTACCTGAATATGCCAGGGCAGCTTTATTTAAATGCAAACTGTAGAAAACTATTGAGTTAATTATAACCTTGAATCAGGGCCAGTTCTAAATATATCTGAGCAAAGTATGTAGATTGGGGTAGTAAGCCAGGAACGGAAAATGCCTAGAGCACTTCTACCATTAGGGGCATAGCTTGGGAAAGGCAGATTTGCTGCTGCTGGCAGAAGAACGACAGTGTATAAATTCCTTCAGGGGGAAAGTATGGAGGGTGATGGTTGCTTCCTTATAAGCAGCTTTTGCCACTCCCAGCTTGCCATGTCGTACCAGTACCAAGCCATAATTTGGCAAATTCTCCAGCCATGGCTTTCCATCGCAGCTGTGTTTTCTCACCTCTTCAACCATGTGTATTCATGGTCAGAATACACTGATCATGGTTCCTTATTCTGAAGGCAGCAAAAACTAAATTAGCCTACCCTTTGGGAAAGCCTTTAATTGAATGTAACACATTTAAGAAAGCTGTGTAATTTGTTAGAACAAAAATGCAAAGATTATGTGCTGACTAGTGAGGCATTACTGGCATAGCTACTTCTGTCAAGCTCAAAGACTCCTTGATATCAAAGAAATTTCAATTGCTTCTGCGCTATCTTCAGACTTGTAGAAAGGTTGTCTCCATGCTACTTTCTTTTGTACCAGCTACACTCAAAGCTGAAGTTGTTGGGAGAAGGTTAGATGGCTGGCACTTCAGGAAAAAGGGCGGAGGATAAAACTTGTGAGATTAGCACATTAGCTTAATGTTTCTGTTGAAGCGATTTGCAGTGAAATAGTTTACACCCTTGCAAGTTAGGTTTTTATCTCTGTTTCTGCTGCCTTAGGATGCATGCACCAGCTGACACATATTTGCTTTAGGTGAAATACAGCAGAGGAATTTGCATTCAATTAGGACATATGATAAGTAATTTAATGTGGAAAGCACTCAGTCAACATCCCTGGTCAGAGGGGTGAAGAAATAAAAAGAATTAACTATTGTGATTGTGTTTTGTTTCATTTTCCTTCTGATTTTGAAGTAGTAATGCTGCCTTCCTTTTAATTGTCAGCAGTTGTCCACCAGTAAAATGTTTGTTATAGTTTCTCAGGATCTGCAGCAATCTGAATCTAATTGGTATGAGGAGCAGAGTCTGTTGGTAAAAGTGATCACACAGTTGCCTGAGACTCCTTACACTTCTTTCTGAATCATTCAATCTGGACACTTACAGAAATGGGAAATTGGGATTTGATTTACCATGGAAATACTTCCAAATAATCTATATTTTTAGGTATCCTTGTATATGAGTAGCTCAATAGTAATCATGATAAGAGAATAAAGAAACGCTTTTATTCTAATTATTGAAACATTACATAAAAAATTCAGTCGATTCTATTAATCATTTTATGTTGTACATATAAGTTGTTTTTTTTTTTTTTTTCCAGACAATATGTATGTAGACTGTCTCAGCTCCACAACCAAAACCTACTGAGCTTATAAATAATCAGTATTTTAAATTACTTTCAAAGACAAATGTTTTGACAGTAAATTAACGTAGCATCAGGGAAATGCTTGCACTTTTTTTTCTCTTCTCTTTCTTAGGTAATAGCTGCATTGTTTCACCACTATTTCACCTAGCTTTCAATTTTCACTCCTATCTTAGTAAAAACTGTTTCACAAAAGAAATAAAAGGAAAATAAAAGCAAATGAAAAATAAAATTCCCCCAGAACCAGCTTCATTGCTGATCCTTTGTATGAGTTTGATCTAACTGATTTCTGCTGAGAATAAAACAAAACTCCAAGTGATGAGGTCAGTAATCTAATTTTGCCTGAAGCAATCAGATAAACACAATGCCAAAAGTAAGGTGAATATTCTGCAAAGATAATAGGTAAGAGATGGAAGTTAGTCATTCAAGACTGGAACGAGCTCAAACAGGGACTTACTCAAACAGCTTTCAAATCTGTTGCTGGCTCTCTCCAACTCTTGAAATATCAATGATGATAGTAAATACCAATATATCATTTTTCCTGTCATTAATTTTTCAATCCAATCTGGAACAGACATTGCAATTACATTTTCTGTGAAAAGTCACAACTATATCTCCAAAGACAATGTGGATTGACTAAACATCAGAAATCAGAATGAAACATCTGCATGTAAAAAATTCTCTTTTGGCAAAAAAAATAAAATAGTAATAATAATGAAAACTCAAAGGGCTATATGTGAAAGATGTACTATTTATGTAGACTGTGTCTGTGAACAGGTAAAATACATCTGCATTTAAGTGGATGAGAGGAGTTATCAGAAAGTTGTTTTCTATTTTTAACAATGCTCGTGTTTTTTTTCGCCCTTAACTTTATCCAAATGAAGTGTACCTAGAGATGGCATAGAGAGCATATTTCATTAGCTTAAAAGAATGATAGGTAAAGAAAATAACAATATTCATAATACCTTATTGTTCAGTAATGTGTATTTGCTACTTCAAGCAAAGAATATATATTCCTAACTGCATTATGCAGAAGCCTAGATCTAATTTTTTAAAGGAAAAAAGAACATACATGTCACCAATTGATGTGAGTGACAACAGGTGCACAGATCTCAGTCAGTGTCACCTACCTAACCTGTCTTAGGATCCAATCAATAGAGCCATTCAGATGTTTATCTAACTAGGTCAGTGAGGATGGAAACATCTAGAAGCTCATACATCTCATTTGCTGCTTCCTTGTGAATTTTCCTTCAGAGATTCCTTTGAGGTAGCATTCCAGAAAACTGTCTTACACCAAACACAATTTTAAAATGAGTCCTGAGTCTGCCAGTTTCTGGCTGATACCACTAGGTAGCTATATATGTATAAAAATGATTTTTTAGGCATCTAAATACTCTGAAATAAAAAAATACCTGGGATCCTCTGGCATTTGACTCATAATTCATCCTGTTCTTAGTGCTCAGGGGAGGGGAGGGGAGGGGAGGGAAAGGGGAAGGGGAAGGGGAAGGGGAAGGATCACTAACAGGAGTCCATTAGGTTATCACCGATCTGTTAGCAGAGAGGTTCAGTGCTGGGAACTAACCCAAGCTGACACAAACAAGAACAGCTGTGGGTCCTAAGTGGATGGCATGAACAGACTGTCTCAAACATCGACAAAAGCACAGCACTTTATGTATTTCTAATCAGATGGAACATGTAATCCTGGTGTATGTCCTTGCAAGATAAAAGAAAACAGTAACAGCACAGGTGTGCAGATGTTTGGCTCAGGTACAGAATGAAAGCATAATTAAAGGAGGATAAAGCAGAAAAACGAGCCAGTTTTTCATTTAAGAAAGTTAAACATAATGCTTCAAACCAGAAAAACAGTTATTTGAGCAGAATGTGTTGTCTGAATTAGTCTGTTCACTGATTTACCAGTGCTTTATGGATTAACTCAATAAATCATCTGAATGCTATCTAATTTTTTTATTGTTTTTCTCTTTTGTTGCATACATAAACTTTTCTGATACTTACATTTTTATGCTTTATATCATGAGTGGACATTGCATGACTTGCTGATCTCAGCTTTGCCATCTGCATTACTGAAACAGTAAATAAGTCATGGGAAGCAAAGGTACATTCTTAGAGCTGTCAAAGGGTGATCGTTGCCACAGAAACTACTCTTTGCACTCTGAAGGTTCAGTGAGTTTCATTTCATTTCATTTTTTCTGGTCTGAAAAAGATGGAACTCCTCTCCTGAAAAATGAAAAACCTTAAGCAATTGGAAAGTTACAAAGAAGCAAACAAACTAGGCACCTCCTTTTCTTTAGAAACAGGACCACCTAATCCCATGGGTTACTGAAACTATTGATGTGGGATGTTTACATTTTCACTGCACAAGGGAAACTATACTTTTTCCAAAAAAGTATACCAAATAGTTTCCCCTATTTGGTACATGTGACATTAGACATCCTTTTCTCAGGCTTAATTTGAAAGTTGAGCTGTTGTTTTGTTTGTTTGTTTGTTTGTTTTTCTAGTCTTGGTAACATAGAAAACAATCCTATAAACAAATCATCATACAACTCTCTCTAGAACTCACCACACAATAGTCACAGCATACAGTAACTTTGAAAACCTGACTGTTTTGTAATAGTTTATTTACCACAAGGTTAAAATACCTTAGAGGATATGTCAGACAGAAGGACACTTACTGCAGCGAAGGAAGAAAAATTATGAAAAAAGCCATGCTTAAAATACAATAGAAATTATTCTAGTGGTGGGAGTGGAAAGAATTTGAAGTTCATATCATGCTCTCTTTCACAAAGATGAGAATACTCAACTTTACAAAAACTTATACTGCTACTTACAGAAATAAGCCTGTGATACAGAAGAAAAACATCAGAAGTGAACAGGATATATGCAGGATAAATAAATAAATAAATAAGGAGAGAATAATTTATTTTTCATGGTGTTTCATATTCAATATCTTTAAATGAAACTCATTTCATCTGAGTACTTTTCAAGTCTTTGCAGAACTTCTGTGCTATAAAACCTCCTGTGCAATCATAAAACATTCAAGTTAAACATACACTAGAGAAAATATCCAACAAAGATGTTAAATAGTGCAAAGGGACAAAAACATTTTTCTTCTTATTGCTCAGCTTGGCTTTCCACCTGTTGTTTCTTATGATGATGAATCTTACTTCAATCATTATGGACATCCTTTCAAAGAGATGATTGCTTTTAATGAAAGGGGAAAAATCTTTGCTGTTTTGAATGCTAAAATCTCAGGTACTTTTAATACATGGAAAGTAACCTATTATAATTTAGTATTTTCTGTAACAACAACAAACTATTGAGGATTGCAAATTCTTCCATTACAGTGCATGTATCGTAATCCTCCTGCAATAAGTCAAGCTCATAAGACACACATAAACCTTCATACTGAACTAAGCTAAAGTTTTGGAGTTCTTAAACTAAGTTTTTAAGCAAACATGACATTTTTCTATGTTTTGGATTTTTATTTTGCCAGTAGAAATACTGGGGAAGAGTAGTAAAGAAAGGTCTTATAACAATGGAGTGGCTTCCTTAATCTTCTCAAAAATAAATAAACAAACAAATAAATAAATGAAATTATATTTATATGTGTAAATGTTTATAAAATGCACAAAACCATTCATACACTTTGTTGAGCTCCTGAAATAACAGCCTATGATTAGAATTAGTATCAGCCAAGAAGTGCTAATGATTTTTAGCATTCACATGCTTCTGAATTGGCCCTGAATGACTGTGGAGTTTAGGCTTTAAACAAGAGGAAGAAAACACTTTCCTCAGCTTACAGGTCAAGGGTGTGGCACCTTAACTCCTTATTATCTTCAAGCACGATCCATACTTAAACCCACTCTTAATTGTGCTTAAAGTGGAAAGGGAACTGTGATACCTGGGCCTGTTCGGACAGGTCCTGAGTCTGAATAACTGGAAGGTGAGGAAACATGGGGTGCAGGAGATAGTGTCTTTCAGTTTCAGTTTACCCATTTTAACTGACTACACAAGCCAAGAAAATAATTAAAGGTTTTCTAAGTATAAAATCTGCAAGCAGCTTTTCCACTCCCTTACTGTGTACTGCTGGCTCTAAAAAGGAAGACGTATTTGAGCTTCATAATTCATAATTTCCAATTTTCAATTGGAAAATAACAATGTATTACATTCTATGTAATTTTTAAAAACAAGATTTTGATTAATTTTACATTTCTCTCACTCTAAAGAACTTCTAGAGAGCTAATTAAATGATATTTTGCACACCTCAAAAATAATTGGCTACTTTTCATTAGAGAAAGTACATAATAACATAATAAACCCAGAGCTCCTATTGTAGTTAACATATTCTTCATTGCTGTTGAAATTCCAGTTTATTAACATTTGAAGTAAGACCTCCCTAAAATAGTAAGTTTGGAACTGGATATTTTAATGGTTTATACCATTTTCCCATGAAATATCAAATATCAAAAAATATTTATACTAAACTGTATAAATGCTTGCTTTAGATATACCACACTTTTCCTACATCAGGCAGAATAGCAGGATGTTAGGTAACTGTAAATAGAAAGCATAAACACATTACAGCAAATGTATTAATCTTTTTACTCTATCAGTCCTCATTCTAATATATACAATCAGTATCTATGATGGTATATGGATTAGGGCTGTTTTTGTTTAAAATTTTAAAACACTAGAAAATGAGGAATAATTCTTCCTTTGAGCTCTTCTTTGAGTTGTTCCACATGGATTAAAACAAAAACAAAAAAACAAACAAATAAAATAAAAATAAAATACCTATCTGTGTACCTTGGGATGATCAAAGAGAGGCAGAAACTTACACTTCGTAACCTCTGCCTTCTTGTCCCCTTCAAGGAACAGAAGAAATGAAGAATGGGCCATTTACTCAATGGGTCATTACTCCTACAGTGCCAAAATGTACTAATAAATATGTTATTTACATTGACTCTCAGGAAACACTCTTCAATAATGTGTCTTGTCTCTGAACGAGGACATGTGATCATCCTAGTAGAAAGACTACTCAGAGAGCCTCCTACTCATTCATTGCTTAAATTTATCCTTCCAGGAGACCAGACCTTTACTTTTGCAAAGGAAAGGGATCCAAATGAGATGTGACTCATCTGATCTTGCATGTCTCAAAGTTAAATGTTTTTCTTGGGACTAATTGTTAGGCCAAAATAATTTGTTAACCTCAAAAAGAGAAGTGGACCCACCAAGGGATGGTGGGTTAAACATCATTTGAAGATACGTAATAAAGGAAGACAGGATGGATTTTTCTCCTAAAGCTTCCTATATCTTTTTATTGACAATAAGGGGTCTTAACTTAAGGTGCTGGTTTAAACTGTATGCAAAACGTTTATAATTAATATGTTCTTTTAGTTAGTTGACATTGATTGTTTGAAGGAATGAGACTTAAACTTGGAAACCAGGAAGGAAAGAAATTTGAGGAAATTCAGTTTGCAAAATGAATCATTTT
Source organism: Anas platyrhynchos (assembly GCF_047663525.1). Lineage (NCBI taxonomy): Eukaryota > Metazoa > Chordata > Aves > Anseriformes > Anatidae > Anas > Anas platyrhynchos. Next base: position 42,961,662 of record NC_092590.1, on the reverse strand, counting down.
CAGTAGAAATAAAGCCATACCTGTTCAGTTCCTGCTGTACTAGGCAGGCATTTAAAACCTAGTAATTACTTTAAACATTCAGCCATTGATTTAATAAATCATAAAAACAATTGACTGTCAAGGTCAAAATACATTTGTTTAAAGAATGGTAGATTTGTTAGGCTAGCAAGGACTGGGTAGCTTCTATAATACAGCACACACCCTTGAAATCCTAAATTGTACAATGAAGGACAAATTTTGGCATCTGCAATAGCAGAAAATTTCTGAAGACAGCATATTAACTTAATTAGTCTTCCTGCATCATTACATAATTCACTTAGGGAAAAAGAACAAAAGTATTGATATCTATTTTTGTTTGTTTTGTTTTGTTTTGTTTTGTTTTTTAGCTCTAGCTTCTGTGAATCATTCATATATTCATTCATTTTAGTAGCATTCATTTTGATACTCAGCAAGAGCTTTGAAGTGTGTGTTGCTATTTGGTATCCTGCATGTCTGTACATGAGGATTAATACACCATTTGATTAGAAATACATAAAGCCTGTGTTTTTGTCCACGTTCAAGACAGTCTGTGCATGCCATCCACTTGTTAGGACCCACAGCTGTTCTCGTGTCAGCTCAGGTTAGTTCCCAGCACTGAACCTCTCTGCTAACAGATTGGCAATGACCTAATGGACTTCTCTCAGTGACCCTTCCTCCAAAGGACAAATCACAGACTGTACAGCACTGATTGTCTAGCAAGAAGAAAAACACATTATCCAAATTCATTTGTTTTTAATAAGATAGGAATCTGAGCTGACCTGTTTCTGATTTAATTTCCTCTCATTATTTAGAGTCTTCCTCACCATATCCACAGAAATCTTTTACCAGCAGGAAGTAGAATATCTCATGCATTCATTTTTGGTACTAGCAAATCTCATTCGCAAAAGAGCAAACATGCATTCTCTATTGCTTTATATTATGTTCCTATATTATGTTTATAATATGTTCCTATATTATGTCCCTAACACCTGTCTATATTTTTATGCATTTGCATGTATTACACACCTGTTCATTTGATAAACTCATTCAAATATTAGTTATAAGACAAATATAACATTTAAGATCTGCTATTTAACATCTACTATATCAACCTGTATTGAATGCCTTCTTATTGACAAAAATAACCACTAATCAAATAAGCCAAAGAAGTAGAAACAAATTAAACTCCATTGTTTTAATTTTAGCATTAATAATCACTGAATCACAAAATTGTAGATGTTGGAAGGGACCTCTGGAGATCATTAAGTTCACCCCCTTGCTACAATGAGGTTCCTTACAGTAGGTTGAACAAGAAAGCATCCAGGCAGGTCTTGAATATCTCCAGAGAAGATTCCTATAATAATAATAATAATAATTTTCTGTTTGAAAGGATATGTAAGCGGAACAGAATAACATTCTTTCTTACATACCAAAGTGCTTGAAAAAGATTAAAAAGTACAATTGTTTTCACCTCATGAACAAGGAAACAGAGGTGTGCACAGGGCATTTTGTGGGGGTGACATGTAGCATTCTGCTTTGAATAACTGAGAAGGCTTGGTGTCTTCAGTCTGGAGGAGCAAAGACTGGAGGAGGAAAGTACAGAGATCTGCAGGTATGGCAAGAAGAAAGGGAATGGAGATTGATGATAAACTGTTCCTTACAAAGCAAGAACTAAGACCGATCACAAAAGAACAGGGGGAGAGCCAGACAAGGGGCAGTAAGGGTTGTTATGGATGCATATTTCACATGGGCTCTTGCAAAACCTGGGTGTGCACCTGGAAACAGATTTTTTTCTGTGCCTGCTCATGACCACTTTTGGAACAGAATACTGGGCTGGACGAATCCTTGGGAAGAATTAACACAGCAATACAGATAAGAAGAAAATCCATTGTCCTGCAATGTAATTATTAAATTGTAAGTAACTTATTACTAGCAACTAAAATTAAATTCTATACATGTTGACAAATCACAGTGTATACTGAAATAAAATCATTTGAAAGAAGAAACACAAATCAATATAAACAAGTTTTCAAGATCATGCAATTTAAATACTGAATTATTGTTAAAACTGATTGCTGAGGTTTAATAAAAATACTGGAGATAAGAACAGCTGCTTAGTAATTATTCAAAAATGCACATGCTATAAATGAATCATTCGTATTAGTTTATTAAACATGGAAGGTCTGTTCAGGCATTTAATTAGCTTTAAAGGAGACAGCTATGAGCAAATTCATTAGGTACTGGTGAAATTCATTAGGTACTAGTGACAAAGTAATTAGCACTTAACTATTTTGACTGGTATGTTTGTTGGCCTAGAACTCACTATTTCATCAGGAAGCATGTCATATTTTCTACGTTTCATATACAGACCTACGGCTGAATTTTGGAATACAGCTGTTTCTCTAAGAAGGTGCAGCGATCCATCATCTGTGAACAGGGGAAGAAGGAGATTTAACATATTTGATGTTGTGTGAGCAAAAAAGTATGCATGTTTAAGTGAGAATATGATCACAGCCAGCTGTTCTAGGGACTGCAGCCCAACAATTTGGGAGCTCAGGCACAGGAAGGCAGAGCTGGTTGATTGCTGCCTTTGTATACCAGTCTGTAGCACTTGCAAGGGAGTGCTCCCAGTCTGTGATTTAGAGAAATTCAGTTATCTCTTTAAAAGTGGGAATATCTTCCAGTTTAGGAGTTGAATGTGACACCCTCTCAAAAGAGAGAAAGTTGTCATCAAGAAGAATGGCAGATATCTCTGCATTTCCTCAGCCAGAAGACAAGGCTGATCCTTCCTTCATAGCCTTACCATACTGGTATGTCTATGGCCATGTGCAGTAATATTGAGTATCTGTGGAAATAAGCACTAATACATTTGGTGAGGGATTTTGTTGTAGGTCAGGTTGCTGCAATGTCTATTCTGCCTGTTTTGTTTTAAAGTCCTTTTGTGGCACTGGGTCTGTATAATCCTTTTTTTTTTTTTTCCTCCCAAAATTATTACAAAAAAAAAAAAGTCACACTATTTTTTGCAAAGTCATGTTATACTTTTTAAAAGCAATGGAATTCAAAAGCATTGTACAAACACTTGCTCCAAAAATATCATATTCATAAATGAAAAAAAAATATATTGCACAGAAATTCTACCTGATTGGCATTGACATTATAAATATTTTGATCTGATGAAAGAGCTCTTCCAAATCTTGTCTGGATTTGTTCTTGCCTGTAAAGAATCAAAATCATGTTTGTATTAGACCATCTATGCTATTTCAGAGTTCACGCTGAAAAAGTATAAACTGCAGTGACATCTATTAATACTGGTATAATTAATTGGAAAAAAAAATCAAAAACTGAAAAAGCTCAGAACACATTTGAACCTTTCTGACTTTGACATTGTTGTCATTCCCATGACTATATCCCCACTAAGTTGGAGAGAACCAATTCTCTTTTTTATTTTTATGTATCAAATGACATTTCAAAATCAGCAGCAAGACACTCAAACCAAAACATTGCAGGGAGATTATTAGAGTTCTTGTGTGATTATAGCCATTTGGCTTAGTGCCATTAATACCACCTGAGGTGTAGTATAATTGCCCAAAACTGCAATGCCTGTCATGTTTTATTTGTTAAGTGTCTATCACTAAAAATCCTTACTAACGATGATAGAAAAGTGCTAATCACGTTAATATGTATGAACACATGTATGTATATGTATGCATAAAGTGTGTTGCAGAATGTGGAGTGTATGTGTAAATATATATTGTTTATTTCTGTAGGTAACATAGCTGTTTTTTATAGTACTCAGAACATATACCTTACCTAACACTATATATAAAAATATATTGAAAAATATGTATAGGTACAATTACATTTGCATATATACATGTACAAACACCTTTTATTAATATCATATGTGCCTGTATATTTGTCTGCATATAAATTGCAAACTTTTTGTACCTGTACATAATTAAGAATTTCATTAACATTAGGACTCTTTAGAGATGTACATGTATTCTGTAAATTAACATGTTAAATTCTCACAAAACTTAACTTTCAGCAGTCAGTAATTTTTAACTAAAAAGTACAAAATAGAACTTATTTTGAATGAACAGCTTGAATAATGCTTAATTAATTTAGAAATAGAATGTAAAGTACTAGAGCTATAATATCAATGTTTATCAGTGTTATCAGTTTATCAGTATAATATCAGTGTTTAACATCTGATACTTAAAGAAATAAAACATATATTTAAATATATGTTCCTTCTCAGTGGCATACTCTGCTCCTGAGTAACAGATTCACAAGAGAGGAATCATATGTAAGCTGCAGATAAAATAAAGATGGAAGGTAGAACAACAAGGCATCAAAGAACAGGGGAACCTGGAGCACAAGAAAGAAGGATTTTTTTGGAGTTAAGAGAGACTGCAATTCTGAGACTCAAAAAAACATTTAAACACCTCATGTGAAGTAGGGATCAAACTTTCATAATTCATAAGACATGAGATGAGAATACATTAATTAATATTAATGATTATTTGCTTAAAATTTTTGATAATGAGCATGCTCATTATCAAAGGATAATAAGGAGCATCCTATTAACAAGATCATCTGTAATATTGCACTCATTTTCTATTATGAAAAAGTCAACACATCATCTCCTATGTGTCATCTGAGAATTGAAAAATATCCACCACAATAAAACAAGTCAGTTGATCTCAAATCCAAAAGCAAGTTACATTGGAATAAAAGTATATAAAGACACACCAGAAAGTCTCTCTGCATGATCCAGATGTTAGCAAATAGCCCTTGCACTCAGAGGGGACCTATTTGTATGTATAGTGTCATACTCGCCATTCTGTTTGGACTACTCTACATCATTTCAGCAAGACAAACAGTTTGTAAACCTCGTTTGTCCAGATAGACTAGTCACAATATTGAGTCACTGACCTTCTAGTAGATGGCAGACAAAATAAAACAGCTCCCTACATTTCCTCCTGCACAACTATGACAGCATTTATCAAAACCTATGCTACAGGTGTTTGGCTGCAGGTACTTATTTCTTCTCCTGGAATCCAAACTCTGGCAGTGCTGCATCAGGTACTCTGCAGTGGCTGAATTACAGTCACCCATCAGGACAATGAAATGAGGAACAGAGAGAGCAATGGCTTTCCATCTATCAGTTAAAGTATAGGTTTATGGACTGTAATTTTCAACTAGTATTTTGTATTATAAGATCTATATTAATAGGTCTGATAGTTCTTTTCTTGGCAAACAGATTTTGTTCACGTTGCTCTTTAAAACCTACATTACTGAATGAAGAATGAATGAGTGGATCTAAGTCTAGTCTATCAAATAAACTTCTATCAGTGATAAACTTTTATAAGTCACTGAATTTGTTTGCATGAATTTATTCTTGATGAGTCTTTGATCCAAATTAATGAAGTTGCTATGGTAGAGCTGGTTTAGACATAATTCAAATTCAAATTCATTGATTCAAAAATACAGACAAGTCATGTTCTACAGGCTGTTGGATATCCAGAATGCTTCATTTAGATGCTAATTTATTTGTTGATACCTCCGATCCCTGACATAACGTGCACATGGCAGCAAAACAAGAACAGTAAGAACAGTCCTGTCTTGAGCATACACAGGTAGCTTGATTGTGCTTCATCAAAAAAAAATTCTCTTAATGCCAGACCAGTCCAATCAGTGTCACTGATGATATGCAGAGGCTGGATATTTCAGTTGACAGTGAATAACCTCAACTATAGTGAATATCATGGCCTGTTCAGATGAGTGCAGCACTCAGCTTTGCAAATGGACAAAAGCTGATGTGGTGTGTGCAACAGTCGTTTTTTTGTTTTGTTTTGTTTTAAAAATTGCAACAGATGAATTAGTGGCCTAATTGGCATAGACACATTTGGATTGGTAATTTTGGTTTGGTGTTCTATGTTAAAAGGATACTTTTTCCCCTCTCTTGTTTTCAGAAAGACCATTTGAGCAAGAATTCTAACAGGAAGCTGCACATTCATAACTGTAGAGAAATATGTATATGTGTTGCTATTTATCATGAAAATATATTTTATTTTTACTAAGCAGAACTACAGAAAATAAACTTTTCATCTATTGCTTCAATGCTTTTTACACTTTACTGAGCAGGCTATTTGTGCTGCCTCAGGAATGTCAAGCTGAAACATGACAGAAAACTGATCTTCTATTTATTTGAACGTACCCTTTAAAGTCTGAGACTGCACTGAAGATTCTTGACACCAGCAACGCTGAATATTTTCATGCTGTTTACAGCCTGAACTGTAACAGGCAGGTTCAGTGTTAACAGCTATTAGCATGGGAAAAAGGAAAGAGCTGAATCAAAGAGCAGATGGTGGGTGATGAAAGAGCTGCAGGTAATAAAAAGACATATACAGAAAAAGACATTGTTTTTCAGGAAGTGCTATTATTCAGATTTACAAACATTATTCATATCAGCTAGTTATATTGTTCTCTTCTGGGAACAGCTGAAGCTGTTTGACAGTCCACATTGGTTAAAAGATTTTGAACCATGCACGGTACAATGTGCTTAATTTGACATTTGCACCCTTTACTTTGGGAGAAGAAACCCCCGCCCCCTCCCCCCACAAACACCCCTCACCTCTGCTAAGAAAAACCCAAGGCCTTTACAGACACTACTCAAGCAATTAGCAAGTGGCTTTGTGGGACTATGGAACTACAGTTACTCCAAGTCAATGAAGAACAGGTGTATGATACAGTAGTGAAGGAGATCCTCAGCTTTTTATATTGCCACGGCACACATTAAGCCATCTTGTCTTACACCAGCTTGGGAGCTGGAAAGCATCTATATGTATACATGTATATATATACGTAGATATATAGATTTTCCTCCCTCCCTGTGCCCTTTGTATGAGTTGAGGGGCCACCCAGGAGTGCATGCTGTTTGTCCTCTGGAACACCTGCTGAACCTCCACTGCCTCACTACAACCCTTGACAGCTGTGGTTTTATTTTTAAGAGACTTTAAAAGGCCTTTAAAATTACCACATGTGCTAAATGATGCTTTATTTCACTGCTACTGTCCTTCTAATGATACCTATTCAATATGGTACAATACAGAGTTATTTTGACCTTCTTACGTAATAGGATAAGTGAAAAAGTGTATGACAAACAAGGACCCACACACTGTGTGGCACATTAAGCATAGCTTAAACAGCAATGGCCTCTAACTTATTGTGATTTACAGGAGCAGCAGTAACTTCAGTCTGGTTTAGAAAGGTTTTGAAAGTTCACATGGCAGCTGCCTCCTCCAGTAAATATCCCAATGACAATAAAGTTACTCTAGCATTTTCTCCTAATTTTCTGCTCAGCTTCATGTTAGCCACAGACAGTCACTGGGAGTCAATGGAGCAAATGCTGAGACATCACTCGGGTACTCCTTTCCTGACAAAAAATTCCTCATGCTAGTACTGGTCTTGGTTCCCCTTGGAAGGAAGACATTTCAGACATGGTGAATACATCATTTACCCAGGATGGAAAAACAAAGTGTATCATTTTGGTTTGGTTTCTCAACACAAATAAGAGCACCTTGCTCAACTACATGAAGTAGCTGTTATGCTTTACAGACAAATGGCTGGTTATAATGCAACCAATACAAGTAAGCTGTACTACACTTTAACTGAAAATGCAAAGTTGCAAAACATATAAATCTTTTCTCAAATACACTGTTATTTACAAATTAATAGTATAGCACATAGGTTCAGTATACTCTTTTGCTTTGCTTTCTAACTGACGTATACATGTGGCAAATTGCTAACCAAAAATGACATCATATTTGAAAGCCTTTTGTCATGCACGGTACCACTCAACTCTGAGTATATCACAAATATTCCAGAGAGTGCCAGCAAAATGCTATTCAGACAGGAAGGTTGAGGGAATCTTTCTTTGCATTTTTATGTCAATTCTATACTGACAAAAATTTCAACTCCTCCATATTACTGCAAATCTTAAGTAAGGGGCTTTGGTACCAAAACAATTCAAGCAAAAGTGATCTTCATAAAACATGCTCCTCCTCCTCCTACCTCCTGCCCTCCAACCACACAGTTCAGGGCTACCAATCAGACTGTACAATCTTGTCACACTTAAACTAATTTTTCAATTAAAATCTTCAAAGGCTGGGGTGACAGTCTTTGTCACCCTTAGCCACACTGTGTAATGCACTATATTTTGAGTTGACCAACTCAGTTAATATACATTCAGTGAACTATTTATTATAAAGGTTTCAGCAACTAGCCCTAGGCGAGTAGCATAACAAATATCCCACTTTAGCATTTCTCCACACTTTTCCAGTTCACTAAAACTTTCCATTTTTCTTTTTATGAAAGAAGAAAAACCAGAAAGAGGATTTTTCTTAAGTATATCAGTTTCATGGATGTTTTTCCCCTAAATCAGGTCTTAAATTTTTAAGGCTACAAAGGCTAGAAATATCTTGAGATAATACACAATGAATGTGTGAAGCAGAGAATATGAATAAAGAAATACAAATGGTTATGAATATAAAAGTCTGAAAGGCAAAGAATGGTTTTCATTCAGCGTGATCAACCAAGCACAAAGCCTGATTCAGTATGAATGGGTGTGAGTGAAGCGGTGTAAATGGAAGTCAATATGACTATCAACAAAAGATTAGGAATGTGCAAGGCAGAGTGTGACAGGGTATTTATAAGCATGTCAGATTATAGATCATGATGAGAAAGGAATTTTAAATTTTCTAATAAAAAAAAGCAAACACATTCTGCTTCCTCAGAATATAAAACTCCATTTTATGAACAAGCTCTTTACTCCAAGTCAGAAGTGTGCAGGAAAAATAAAGAATATATGCGTGGAAATGTTTCCCTTTGTCAAACACACACTTTTTTCAAACACTACATGCAAATGTTAGGAAAATTTTTGTAAAAAAATTTAATAGGACCAGTGATTGTATGTGAACACTATAGTCTATGAAATTAAATAAATCACATGGATAAAAATATTTTTTTTAATTATTTTTAAGAACAGTAAAAATAGAAAACTAAACAGACACATTAGGAAAAATGTAATTGCAGCTGGATTCCTACTCTGTTGAAGAGTTTAGCATCAGTTTCCAAAGTTTAGTACAAGTTTCATCATTCTTGTTCTTACCTGGACAGAATGAGATGTCCTAAGTACCCAGATCCCTAGGAAAGTGCTCTCTTATTAAATGATAAGTATTTGGAGATATCTTTGATAAAGTAAATATGAAAATACGAAGCTTGCTTACCATACTCACTTAGACGCAACCCTCATATCTCAACATTTTGAGTAGAGTATATATCAAACATTCAGTGGTCTTCTGGACTTTAAAGAGAAAATATTATTTTTAAACATATCTTCAGTGTTTGGGAAGATGCTTATGATTGTATGCCTTCCTGTTCATATAAATGCAGTTCTTCATGGAGATTAATTAATCAGGTTGTTTTTTCACTTTGGAGTTTTGCAGATAACCAATAGGAGAAACACTACAGACTTATTATTAGAAAAGGTACTTTATCACCACTGGCACTAAGAAATCAGATTTGTTCAATATGAATAGTATTCTTAGTGAATTTAGGGTTTTACAATACCAGACATACATTAAAACACTTTATTTAATTTTATAGTGACCTAAATATAAGAGGTAGAATACCTAAAGAGGGAACTGCAATTCACAGTTATATGTCTAATTTTATACATACATACATGTGTATATGAAAATACATATAGTTACCATATGATAATTTGTTTTAGCAGTTTGAAATTAGAGGACACTATTACTATGTGGTATTTTAAGTGTTCATGTGACTGTGGCACAATTTTTGATTCCATTCCTATACACAATATGATAACACTCAGTTTCTCTTTCTCTCATCTCTATTGCCAGTACATGAAACTTCGGACAGAGGTTTATCTCTATTACCCATTCTATTCGAAGTAGGAATAGAATTTAAGGGAAACATGATCTATATTAATCATAAGTTTATTATTATGAATTACAGGAATTTCCATTCATGTTTGGAAAGCATGTGTAAAAATTTGGTTGCCTGTCTTTGCTCTAAAAGGTTAGTACATCCACCTTCCTATGCAATGTCTTTCTGAAGAACAGCCCATCTGATTCACAAAGACAGAAAACCTTGAAAAATAAATTAAGATTTAGATTTTTAACTTGTGATCAATTTGTGAAACTTGATGCCAGCTGAATTTCTATGTGATATTCATATTGCATTTAAGGCGCAAAGAAATAGAAGTCACAACATCAATAACACAAAGCTAATGTATATGTCAGCTTCAATATTATATCTGCACTACTGGAATTTTGGTTCAATAAAATCTCTCTGTGTGTAACCATAATATGAGCTTTAATACCAGAGCTAACTTTTCACTGAATAGCTGAAGATTGGCGCCTCATTTATCTAAATCTTCTAGCCACTGGATGGATTGAGATTAAGTCATCTAAGTCAAGAAAGGGTTGCTCTAGAGTTGTCTTTCTTCACCGTAAAAATTGTATCTCCGTTGCTTGTGTCCCAGATCCCCAAATTGACATGAAGACTTACCAGACATTGAAGATGAGTTTCCATTTTAAATGTGGTCTATATTTAAAGGTCCTTTGTGGCCTTTAAAACTTAAAGATGTTTATGCTTCTAGTACTAAAGTACATTGGAGCTCAAGAAGAAATATAAACTAGTACCATAGTATCTGCCCTGCCCATAGCAACTTGTGAAAGTGCAAAGTACAGTAAGTATTTACAAATTTTATTTTGCTCCTTTCTACCAATTTCTACCACATATTTCTTTTGCAAAAGGTATATTCTTACCCAAAGTACAGAAAGATCAATGTGATTTTTCCATAGTGTACATTTTAGCTGTTTGGGGGGGAAATTGATGGGGATGGATCAGGAGTCTATCTACATGTCTGTCTGTCTGTCTGTCTATTTATGCAGAGATTCATTCTGAGTCAGAATTTTCCATTTCTTATTGCATGTAAAGTTTGCAGGTGAGCTTACATTGAAAATGGATCAACTGTTGAAAATAAGTTCTCTGTTTCCTTGTTCTGTGATTAGTCTATGGCTATTCTCTTTTCCTACTACAGTTGAAGCCATCGTGATTTCTTTCTCTTTTAAATTGTATGTACTCTGATGTACATAAGGAAATATGGAGGAAATAATTAGGGGGAAATTCTCAATGTATTTTGCTCTTAAAATTATTTGACATTCTCTTTTGTTAGACTCTATGGGTGAACAGAAGTTTCTAACACAATATTAGGCATGAGAAGTGGATTCTTTAACAAAGTGGTCATTTAAATAGTGTCAATCACAATGGCATTATTTACTTTTGACAAATGATTTACTTTCAAAAATATTTGTCTTGCTGAAGTTTATTTTGAAAATTTGAGGAAGGTTTTCAACTGAAAATATGAGATGAATTACCTTACACTGCAGATAGGACTCTGTATTTCTGGACATTATATTCATATTTCTCAGATAATTCTAATTAAGTAGAGTAAAAAGTAAACCTCAGGTAGGTATTATGGCTTTGACAGCCACGGACTCTCAACTTGGACACATATGTTGGCTCAGAGATTTAGCTTTTACTGTTAAGGGCAAAAAGATGAAGTAGGAATATCTTCCAGACTTCTGTCAGATAGACTGAGGACATTTGCAGTGGATAGTAACAGGAAATACAAGAATCAAATAATTTGAACTGGATGGCTCTTTCTCTCAAACACTAAGATTTTCCTGATTTCTAGATCAAAAATATTTACATTTTAACTGGCTGTTTTGTTGTTGTTGTTGTTGTTGTTGTTTGTTTGTTTGTTTGTTTGTTTTTAACAACTTTGGTACAATTAATAGGTCTGTAAATTAAAATAACTTGGTACTTTTGAAAAAAATATATCACGTATAAAGAGCAAAATCACAGTCTTACAAGTGGGCCATTTGCTTTCTAGACTCATTTTTTGCAGTCAGATTTACACAACAGATTTTTCAAATTTATTTGTTGGTTTCAAGCTGTAAAACGTTATAATATGTGTATGCATGAGTCTGTGCATCTGTGTGAAAACTAAAAACTATCAATAATAATGGGCTTGCTTTATCTTAAGTTATGTAGGCATACTGTAATTTATGTCCTTCCCTTTTGACACTATAATCTTTTCACAGCAATGTCACATGCAGTTTAATTCTTTTTCTCCTCTGTATTTTCGATTTAATTGCTATAATCAGTGCAAATACTTCCTCATTTACATGCATTTCCCTCTGTGCAAGCATATGCATACAGATCTACAGAAAACAGTTTCTCCAAATGCAATTCAAATCACCAGAGTGAAGTATCTAATAGCAAGTGACGCAACTGAAGGAAGAAAGAAAAAAAAAAAAAAAAAAAAAAAGACAAGATAGAATCTTTCCTTGTCAACATATACATAAAGCATTCTATACTTTCCAAAACAAAATTAGTGAGGGACTTCCGCATGTGATTATTTTTTTCAGTTTTGTTATATTATTATTCGTTTTCTGATAGTGTTCAACAAACAAATAGCTAAGCCCATTAGCAGCTTTAATGTTCTTTATCATTCTAGCTCACCTCAGAGGTAAAAATTTATGCTAATTCTGTGGGTGGGGAATTGCCTCAATTCAGAAAGCATCTATCATCTATCATATGTGAACTTAATTAGATTGCATTCTAATATAAAACATACAATTTTAAAATGGGCATGTTTTCATCAATATTTCCATTACAATGCATGGCTTTTCTCTGATGATTTCAGTATAATGTCTACTTTTAAAAGATTTAACAAGTAGATCTTTGAAATATAAAGTTGTAATTCTTATTGATATGATGGCTCAGTTTTGCCCTAAAGCATAGCTACATCAGAAAAAGGCTTTACTTTGATATTTCCTAAAACTGCATAAATGCCTACAGTTTTTTTTATTGTTTATTAAATAAAACTATAGTTAAGTTTAAATAAGTCTTCCAGGTGTTGACTCACATACCTTGAGCCTGTACTGCTTAACCATATTTTTTTATGTGCATAAAAAGTGCCTGAAGTATTCTTTGTATAAATCAATCCATGCATTAATTAAGCGTTTTCTTTCCTAATTCAAGGATTTTCCAAATCGCCAAATTCTAATGTGAGTTAGCATAAGCACAAAAAATTCTGTCTGAAGGGAGAGTTGAAAATCTGTTTTGGAAATAATCATGGAGCTCTATTACCACCAATTGGTATTTCTGTACATATTTTCTGCAAAAATTGGGCAATACTGCTCACTGATTTTGTGTCCTAGCACAACAAAATTATGTTCTGTATTTTTCCAAATTTGTAATTACAGGTGCAAGAATAGAACTCAGACTCTAAATATAAACTCCATCTAAATATAAAATAAAAAAGTCTTCAACTATTGCTGCTGGACATCAGTATTCAACATGGCCACTTTATTAATTTTTGTTATGCTTATCTGTCTTTTTGCAGGTAGCAGTTTGTCTATGAATCACCTACACTTTCCATATAAACATTTTAATTTTTCATGGTTATTCAAGTAGCAATTCTCAAACGTACTGGGCTCATGACTCTACTATTCAGAATATCCTCCTTATTATTTGAGAACTGCAGTGCAGTTTTTATCTTTTGTCACATTGAGACATAAAACATATTTCATCCAGTAGATGACTTAAATCCCATGGAAAGTAACAAGACTTTTAAATTCTAGGCTTTGAATGACATTTAAATATGTATATTAGCTCTAGGTTTTGGCCTAGCAAATATGAAAAGAACAATCAGATTTATTTCTATTTTACAGACTTAATTTTCATTTCATTCTTGTATTTGCATTTAAAAAGAGTGAAAAGGAGTTTAAAAGTGCTTCTCATATGCTTGTTTGTATGTGCTTGTTTGCATATAAACACTTCTGTTGGTGTGCTAATACAGCCATATTTACATGAATGGTTCTTTCCTAAACATTTATTTTAACAAAAGGCTGATTCCTCAAAGCACATGGAAAAGTAAAGGAGGTCCGGTACAAACGTCATTGAATCAAATTGCTGGATTTAGCAATCATGTTTATGAATATGTTATTTCACTTTTTACCCAGTACTAACCAAAAGGGAGATAGATCCTTTCTAAATATACATACTTTACAATATAGCTGTAGAGAAATCTTCTTTTAGATTGCCATGTAACATTGAAGTAGAAATTAAAAATAATAATAATAATAAAAGATCAGAAGTATTTCTTTTTAAAATTTGGGGTAGGCTCATTTTACATTTATTTTGAATAAAAGAGCAAGTATCAGCTACTGAATTACTCACAGAAGTACTATCCCTTAATTTGTCTGGAGATTACAGTCATGGTTTTCAGAACCATACAATTCACATTATGTCTTAAACTATTATTATTGCAACTAGGGAAAATTGCACTATTTTCTTGGAAAGACATTACTCTCTTGGACCTGATTCTTAACTGTCGAACTTAGCCCCTGTTTGAGGTCTTGAAAAAAACGGATCATTTAGAGGAACCCATTCACATAGTTGGAATATATGCTGTTGCGATAAATTCAGAGGCTTTAGCTGCAGTTTGCTTTTAGTTAGGGCTACACAGGGAAGGAACAAAAAAATCTTTGCATACTTATTTTTTATATGTATATTCCCTATTACATAATTATAAATACCTGGCACTTTTTAAATTTAGTATCTTTTTTTTTTTTTTTTTTAATTTGAATCACTTCAGATAATGTGATATAGGAAATAGAGTAAATTTAATAGTGGCAAGTCAAAATTTAATTGCAAAAGCTGTAAAATGTCACCTAATTTAAACTGAAAATTTTGAATTGTTTTCTGAATACAAACTGATAAGCAAGCACCAGAGAAAGTAATATGTTTATTTCAGAAGTATAGCAAATATACACTATAACATTACTGTAGGTATCACCAGATGGCACTATTACAAATAGTTGATGTATCTTAGCAGTTGGTTAGAAATGGGTGACAAAAGTTGTGCAAAAGAAAGAAGAAACAGGGATACTGTGTGCAGTTGCATATTAGCATTGCTGCTTCTTCTGACATCCTGTTCTGATGGTGAACACAGCATTACAGGGTTTGGGGTCATCACGATAAGAAAGCAGAAATCAATGACACTTCTGTCTTGGTAAACAACCCAGTTCTTGGCAGATACCATCATTACAGTTTTATGTCAAAAGTATTATGACAATAGCTTCACTGTAAAATGAATTACAGAGCATGGGTCCAATTTAACAAAACACAGAGTGCCATATCTTGGACTGATAGGAAAAAATGATGATATTCAACATCTCACTTCAGAGATGACCCTTTGAACCAGACTTTCTACAGCTTTGCAACAACTGTGTTTTAATATGGGACACAACCTCATTCAATCTAGTCTAGTTTCTTTAACGATCTTCTAATGATGATGATTGTAGTGTTTACAGCCACTACAGCTGGGGAAGAAGGTAATGAATTTTAGTTAAGTTTTGTCCAAATTTACAACTAAAAATGAGTAAGTAGGGACAGAATGAGCAAACTTTCCTGGGATAACCAGCAGATGTTTCATAGACCTGATATTTCCATAGAGGAAATATACTCATAACTACTTAAAAATTAAAAAAAGCTATTGAGATGAAATTATTTGATCACATTGTCATACAAATCCCAGCATTTAGTGGGTGGTGATAGGACTAGTGCCCTAACTACATCTGAAAAACCTAAATCCACTTCCAGTTTTTGTTTATTTTCTATTATTTGCTGAGTGTTTTTCTTTATGTTGTTGAGTGATGCTATGAAAGAAGGCAAGAGTGTGTTTTTATATATGCTTGTATTGACTTTCCAGCCTCAACTGTTAGTTTTTCTTTAAGGACATGTTGCAGTACTGGAACACTGGGAGAAAACCAACAGCAAGAAATCCAATACAACTTTAGAGGACTATTTCACACAAACATGTTTACATTTATTTATGGATGTTTCCTGCTTATGACAATTCTGTTAGTAGCAGACCAAGGAAACTTCAGTGACATGTGACATCACTAGATGTAGATTTGTTCTACCAAATCATTCCTAATCTAAAGTAAGTTAATTTCCAGAAGGTGCTTATGCCTGCTTTAAGCATTAGTGACATGGTTATCCTTTGAGGTGTAGCCTGTAGGTCAAGGAAGATTAGCTTTTTATGCCGATATGGTCTCTCTAGATGTACTTAGGTGTAATCCCCAGCAGGGATGTCACATGTCTCCTGAGTCTGATAGCAGATAAGGGATTGCTTAGTTGGAGTCTCCATAGGAGCCATTATTATTACTCTAAAACAGAGTTTTAGATCAGACTGCATATTAGTGCTACAAATGTCCATGTAGCACTACAGAGCGTAGCACTTCCTGTAACAGAGGAAAAGTACAGAGCAGCAGGAGTGATAAATCACCTCCCCTTCTGCATCCCACATACCCACATTGAACAAGTTGACAAAAGCTGATAAACAGGGTAGCACTTGAAAGTAGCAATTGTGCTGAACTCACTAGATCAGGAGATTCTGGGATTTAGATCACGTTATCAAAGCAACAAACTGAAAACAATCCCAGTCCAGAGGATGCCTTAACAATGCTTTAGAAATACTGTGATCTGTGAAAGAAAAACAAATAAACAAAAAATGCTGTGTTTGCATTATATCAGTTCTGGTCTCACCAGTACCAAGAAAAGCAGATAGGAAGAAAGTAATAGATCTGGGGCAAAAAGCTTGAAATTTTGAACCAGAAAATCCTGACAATGACATGCTTAGAGATAAAACTGTGTTCAGCGTCACTGATAAATCACTTGTGTAAAGGTGTCTGAGGAAGACTGATCTGGGCATGCAGAAAGACATAATCTGCAGAACTGAAGTGCTGCACAGACAGAGATCAGGTCTGCACTGTAGTCTGAAATTTGCATAGGCATGTGGGCCCAGGGGTCCTTGAGTCACAGTAGAAAAACTTGCATGCCTCATACATGGATAGAAACATTACCACAGGTTTGTGCAAATTTTCTGTCACAAATCCAGCATGTGTAACCACTATTCTTGCTTTTCAAAACAACAAATACACCCCAGGGAAAAAGCCACAAATCCCTGGCTGAACTCAGATGTGACTAATCTCTTGTGGGTGCAGTATCATAAAATAGGACAAACTCTACAGCACATGCAGAAAGTACTCCAAGAAATGTACTCAAAGTTAAGCATAGCAGCTGAGTTTCAGCTTTTAAAATAGACTCCATATCCCAGTCCAGATAAAGAAACTAAATGAACTACCTGTGCAGTAATGGAGTCCCAGGTAAAACTCTGAGGTCACCTGAACAAGGCAATGGCTGAAGAAAAGCTGATCTTTGACCCTTTGGGAGTATCTCGGAGGCCAGTGTAACTCAAACACAAGGTTTTAAGGCAAAGCAGACATGAAACTTCACAGAACACTGACCACACCCAAAAGTCTTCCAGGAATTAGTAGTCTCCCTTAAGGAGCACCACATATATCTGCATTCATCAGACTGTGCCAGGCACAGCTGTACTTTTGCAGTGACAGACCTGTTCAAAACAGCAGATAAGGAAACAAGGGAGTATAGACAAAAATATTCAGTCTGTTTGTTAACAGCATCACATCAGACAAAAAACGGTGAAACTTGAACATACCTGAGTTCCAGCAGTTTCAGGAAGGCTAAGCTGTGATAGTAAATGGTCAAAGCCAACTGGCCTGCTAAAAGTAATCCCAGTAGGAGGGATGGATACTGACAAGTCAGATTAGATGAAAAATGATATTAACTGTGCACTTTCAGTACACCCTGGGGCAGAAACACGTTTCTCTGCTTACCTTTTGGAGTAAGGTCAGTGAATGAAGTGTTTCAACAAAAGAACAAAGACTACTTGGAAACCTTACAGGCATCCAGAAAATAACTGATGACATAGGAATAGCAGCATCAATTCTGATGAAACACATCAGTGCTGAGAGAAGTGATGACGGGCTCACAGAGAAAATACTGAGTTTGGGACAGATAAGATCCAGTTCATGGTAACACAAATCAATGACACTGGACAAAATTTCATCAGGAAAACAAACAAGAGGACAGCAAACTCTGACCATATCATACATGAAATCTTCACAGGACAAAACAGACAACAAAATATTATATAAGTCCTTCCTTAGATACTTCATACTGTTGAAGTAAGTATTTAGGGATGATTTCTCATTACAGATGATATACTTCTTTTTGCTCCCCCGTAGCATGAGACACTAGGTCACGGATTTGGGAATGACAAGACACTGCTATAAATAATGGCAGCTCTCGCTACTATCCTGTGTCAAATTGCAATGCCCCAGCAAGTAAGACATCATTCATACAGGTGCATAGAAAGATAGTCAAAGGTTTTCTCCACTTAAAAAATAAAATTAAATTAAAAAGTTCATATGTTGCATTGAGAAAGCTACCCTGCAGTGTAACACAGAAGCAGATGATCAGCACAAAGCCCAGCCTTAAGTGGCAATTTGCTAAACACCCTGAAAGAAATATATCCTTTAATGTCAGCATTACACAAGCTGTCAGTGGGAGCTGTCTGAAAAAAGACAAGAAATGAATTTCAGATCACAATTTAACCAATTTGTTTCTGTGGAACTTTCCATCCTTTCCATGCACTAGGTGGTTTGAATATAGTAATGAGCTTTTAAGGAGGTGCTAGGTCTCTCCAGGCCTTCTACCTCTTAAGATTGTTCCGTGAGGTTTTGTCTGCTGATTTCCTGACCGTGTTGAAGTCTGCCTTCTTGAGACTTATTGAGAATTAAATACAGAAACAGATGAGCCCAATGTTAGGGATTAATCAGCAAGCTGCCAGAATTTCTGCAGTTGTCTGCTCGTGCTGCAAGCCTCATGGGGAGATGCCATTTGAGAAGTTGTTTAGTTACAGGCTTTTGAGTGAAGAAAGGACAATGTCATGTTGTGACTGAGTACTCTGCGAAATTAGCCACCTATCATCAGGAATGTGGTGACAGATCTCTTCAAATGAAGCAAAATGTGCCTCAGACATGTTAAGGAATATCTTCAAGAACTTTTGCTTTTCCTCCAAGTTGCTAATAAAGAGTTTAAACTCTGTGTTTTTGCCCATCCTGATGAAAAGGCCATGAAGCAGTTAAGAGTGTGCAACCGACATCTCAGGAACTTTTAGCAGCTCCCTGCGCCTTGAGTCATTCACCAGAGGAAACTGCCTGGAGGAATGACAAAACCGTTGTGCAGCAGTTCAGGCAGAAGAGAGACACGCATCCTAGCTTCTGAGGCAGATGTCACAAACATTTAAACAGCTGTCAGAACCAGCTCAGGCTGTCATCAGGCTTGACCTTAAACCCAGTTTAGTTTTTAAATGTTGGGGGGGAGGGGGGGAGGTGGAATTCAACGCAGTGAAGTTACACAGCTGCTTGAAATATTAAATGAAAGGACTGAACATCTGTTCACTTGCTTTTCAAACTTTAATGGTTTGGAGAGATATTCTGTTGTCTTAGATCTTTAAGAACATCTGAGACCCATGCAGCTTCAGCACCTGTGAAAAATCCCCTCTCAAAACATGCATGCACTTCAAAGCTTATTACTCCTGTTCTTTGCCAAACATATGTTGCCAAACACCACAACAAATTATTAATAATACTTAGGTCGCATTTGACTTTTGTGCAGCAAATTTCCTGAGCGAGCACCAAAATACTAGTTAAGCATCAGCAACCTTGCAATGCACAAAGAAATAGAGAATCATTTAGTAGGAAATAAGAGAAGTGTTATATTGATCCATTTTTGGTTTGCATTTGTTTTTGGAATTTTTAGTTGCTCTTTCCTTTTCACTTGAAATTTTAAACTAATTATAGTTTGCCAGAATCAGGCACAATGTATAATGAACTTGCAAGCTTCCTGACACAGGATATTATTGACATAGTTAAGGGAATTATGAGTGGGTACAGGAGGGAAGTATTAGGCATTTCTATGCGTAAGAATAGCCTCTACAGTTAAACTATATGGCTTATATTTATATTGGCCAACAAACCTTGTGTTCCAGGACATAGGAAGTAAAATAGAGAGCAAAGAAATCTGCAGATAGATCACTGTAATTTTAGAGCTAGATGTTTGCAGTGTGCTTCTGGGACCAAATATATAGTACAAAATTACACTTTGCATATTTTTGCAATACAAGACTTCAAGAGGAGGCAGAAAGTGAAAAGAAAAAACTGGTCAGCAAGATTTCTGTTTATATTTCTGTTTTCATTTCTAATGGGTTTCCACTGAAAGTATTTATTATCACTCTGCAGGGTTTCTTTTTGTTAGCATAACTCACAGATTCAACTATGAAATTTCAGCATGCAATATAAGATTACAAACTTTAATTCACTTACTTTTCCACATCTAGATTATGAATTTTCATTTAATGAATATATAAATGTAGGTGATATTTCTTTCTCTATGTAATGTTAAAAAGGAAAAGCATAAGGCCATAGAGACACACTGCCTAAATGGAAAGCCATGTTAATCTTCCTGCCATTCATGCATTGCAATGTATTTTTAATGTTTTGTAAGTTGAGGGTTCAAATGGAAAAAAAAAAAAAGTATACCAGCAAAAGTAAATAGGTAGAATTAATAATGATGATACTGATAATAATAGCATTAATAATGCAAATCCCATATAAGTCTCTTCAAATTTTATGAAAGAGATAATGCAATTTCTATAAATAAATAAATAAAAGAACACGTCCTAAAACCATTAATAAATCTTCATTAAAATTTTAAACAATGAATTCTAAGTAAGAGGGTGAAGAGTGGAGGATTAAAAAGCATTGGCATTGTATACAAAGTAATTAATCAGACCAAGGGGCAAGTGTTTCTAAGACAAACACAAACTATGAAGAAAGTTTAGTAGTTGGGGGAAAGGGGCTATTAAAGATGGAAGAAATTATATGGACAAAAAACAGTTTAGAAAATGTTACACATTGTGTTCCACTGAAGAATATAAATTAATTATTGGTTATTTATACAAAGGAACCAACATTATTAGGTATAAATTTATGAAATGAAAACTAAATGGCAAATAGAAGGCAAATTTACTACCCAGCATCATTTTTGACTTGTGGTGCCACTTGTGTTCCCATCCTGGTATATATACACTTACCATTTACAGAACACTCATACAAAATGAAAACAAAACAAAACAAAACAAAAACTTAAATCTGCCATATCCTACATGAAATTAATTCAAAAACAAACAAACAACACAGAAAGTACAGCTTAATAATGAAGTGTTAGATAGTGTGAAAATAAACCAACAAAGATAAGAAAAACATTGATTTGTGAAGACATACTGTTTGAAAGTAATCCTTTGTTGTCTGAAAGCTGAGGCTTAGATGCAGTACATTTCAGATATTAGAAATATTTTGCCCTGATACATGTACTCAGCTATAAGACTACAGATAGCATCCCCTGATTACAAATATAGCCTATATAATAGCAATTTATTGAGCTGTGCAGTTTTAGATGCCATTCCACATTTAACTACTGTGATGGAAGACCTCTGTGATATTCATTCCAACACTGACACCCTCAAGTCATATTTCTTCTCTTGTCACAAAGTATTTATTTTTATCAGCAGCTTGTCATTCAAGTGTATTAAAAAAAAAGTGGAGAAATGGGCAGTTGTGGAGCCTCTATGTCAACTGTGAAGATAATGTCTCTCAATTTAGTGCCACTATTTGGTTATTATACATTCATAAATAATCAAATATCAGTTCAAAGACTCCAGGCATCAGAACTGAGAGAGGGGACTGAAAGCATAGGTGGTATTGAATTTTTCACTTACTCTCACAAAACAAGTCATCCTGTTAATAATCTGGCTCTCATCCCAGCCAGACATAACACATTTTGAAGTTGTCTTTCTCCCTGGCTGTGTCAGAATTGGCAGCTATATTCACAAGTAGAAAGTTTCCAAGTGGTCAGACAGGTCTGCTTTGTTTTCTTGCCCCCACTCCACAGATTTCTGCAGTGCTGGTGGATAGAAGAGGAGAACAAAAGCAGCTGGCATATCTGCAATTGTACATCAGCTTGGTATCATGTGAGTATGAACTCAGAAAGGGGGGCATAATGCAGTCAGGGGTGGCGGGCAGCAGAGATCCATAACAACTCCATAACACTGATAGTAAGGAAATTGTACTTGAGCTCCTAGTATTTGTGACTATGTTTAGTTGCATACTTGTGCTGCAGCAATGAAGGAATATGGCTTACAATTTTCCATAGCCATGCCTATGGTCAGATATGGTTCACCTCCATTTGCATACATGTTCATCAGATATGAAACTGTCACCAACCTCTGCCAGTTCTTCAGGCATGTCAAAAGAAAGTTACCAATGCAAATCAGAATTATACCTTCTGTATTACACAGAACTAGAACTCAGGCCACAGACATCTCATTATGCACTGAAATCAAAATTTTGTATACCTTAGGAGACCGATACTAAAGGCTTTATCTGAAAAGGTATACACCCTGTACATACAACAAACATATAAGGTCAGTAACTACATCCCCAAATGTGGTATACAGATTTATTAAGCACTGTAACTCCTATTCTATGCTATGGAAAATATGTATTTAATTTTATCTACTTCAGTATACTTTCTAGATAATGTGACTTTGCTTTGCACATTGAGTATATGAACCCTCTTAATATCTTTCTTCATAAAATCTTTGACAATATGTTCAGGATAGTTGAGGAGTGCATGAATAGACCTAAGCCAAAACCAGCTGGTTTTAAGCCCTCTAATGAACGGCTACCCTGTTCTGCAAGCCAAATCTGAAAATGCTATACCTTTCTGACAGCAAGTGTAGGAGCCTGTGAATTCCTGCTTCTGCTGTGCTTGAGTCCAGCCCACTGGCCTGCCTGGGAGTCTGCAAACCAGGCACCACTCTGCCTTTTATCACCATCACCTGAAAGTCCCAAACCAAGAGAGAGTAGATTAATGCTTAGGAAAATACTACCCAAAAATGTCCAACTCCTTCCAGGTGTTTTTTGTTCTTGTTGTTATTTTTTTTTTTCATTTTAATTTTTAAGAAATTTTGGTCAACCTTTCTTTAAAATTACTCCTGGGTTGGCTGTTTTCTGGCATTCTCCAAATATGCTCTGCCTACTGTTTTTCTTCCATGGAAAGTCCTGAAGCATCCCAGAATATTCTAACATACAGCAGGACACCAGTATTCGTTTAGCACAGCTCCCTAACAGTACAGTACAATAGACATTTACAGTGCTGTAAAATTAAGCTAATGTGCTTAGTAAATCTGTTCTAGAAAGGTTACAGAATGTGGTGCTTTTATCATTACAGGTGAAACATGGCTTCTATACATTTGACATTTTGGAGTGTTTTTTCATAGATCCTAAAAGGTCTTTTTGTCATATAATTATCTAAAACTCGTTCCCTTAGGAGACCTAAAAATGAACAGCTTCTCTGTTCATATGCATCAATTTGCCTCCATAGAATACTGATCCTAACGAGGCTTCTCTTGCTCTACATCCCACTGGATGTAGACATATATTTTGTGATTTTATATATACCTGTATGCGTACGATCTCTTCCCACCTTGCAAAGGTGAGGGGGAGGATTGTAAATTACTTTATTTCATTTTAGTCTGAAATATAAACTTTTGTGAAAGCATTTGTATTTCTGCTCTTTCCCAAAGCATCACAATGCTGTAAGGGTATCAAAGATACCATTCGCATTTTACTTGTGTCTTTCTGGAGGTGTCAGGGACATATTATATTGTGCACTGCAGTTGGAGCATGTATTTACATGTGAAATTTTATACTCATTTTTGAATAACGTACTACGGATGGCTATATTGAGAAAAAAGCTTTGATCGTTATTGTTGCTAACAACAATATTAATACTAATGTGCAGTATTCTTAACAAAACATATCACAGGATATTTAACAATTCAAATACAATTAAAAAAGCAACATCAAATAAACATTTGATTTTGATATAAAACACAAGTGATACAGCTCCCTGAACACACACCAAATTAAGAATATTAGAAAACAACATCCTAGGGCTTAGTTTCCTCTCTGTGCAAGCAGGACTCAGAGCAGCACACAAAGGACCGAGGTTCGTCTTGACCTGTGAAAGATGGGTGGAGTTCAGCTCACAAATCCTGTGCCTCTCAGAGCATCTTAGCCCCTTAGCATCTTAGCTCACACTGCTACCCGAACCCCTTTCACAATGCCCAGATGCTTCCCTCCACTCTTTTTCTGAACCATCATCTAGTTTTCCAAGGTCCATTAGCTCCACCCTAAAGAAAGCATGTGTTGGCAATGTGATTTCCCTAGCAGTAGTGGCTTTACCTGATGACAGAGGATATCCAGGTGTGGCTGAAGATCACAGAGCACCTGGTTCAGAAATCTCATTGTTGCTGCCACCGGAGAAAACATGATTCCAATCTGAATGTCATGATTCAGTCAAAGCAGGAAAAGCTCTTAGAAGAAAAAAAAGCTAATGTTTATTTACAAACTGAACAAATGTATACAGAAACTCACTGCAAGGCAAGAACTGCAATGCATAGCACCATTGTTTTCTGAGTATCACTCTAATTTAAGATCTTATATTGATTTGACAGCCTTACAAATATTTTCCTTGCTTCCTTAATTCACATATACATGCAGAATTCCACTTTCTTTGAACTTATTATTTGACTGTACTTTTTCAGAGGGTCAGACTGAAGGCTCTGCTCTTCAGACATCTATTTTATTTCTTAAAATCAACACGATTATTGCAAAGTGAAAAGAAAGCTTCAGAATGTAATATATCACAGATGAAAAATTTACAGGAAGCTGCACTGCATCATCCTGGTTGATAAATTACATGTTATGGTACACTGTAGCCCCTCCCAGTAGTACTCCAAATATTGTATATTGGTTTTGTATTTCTTGGGAAGAATGCTTTTTTTCTTGTGAGTCACTGACTCCAGCAGAAGTTATGCAACATTCGAATAATACCAGAAAAGTTAAAAGAAAAGAAAAACAAAACAAAGCAAAACAATAAACAAACAAACAAACAAAAAACACCAAAGAAATGGTTGCATGCCAGAAGAAATGAACGTAATAGACTTACCCATGAGCCTGAATTTGCCCTGCAGTCTCGTACAAAGCTTTTCAATAATTCTGCTCCAGGCATTCGTGTTGAACCAGCATTTGCTGTCAGCAGGCAGGAGGGGTCATGCTCAGAGCAATCTCTCTTTTCCAGAAGGGAGGAGGTGTTTTGGAAACCATCACAGGTGCTTCCACGGAGTTGGTCTCACTTGGGCATGGTCCCGCACTGGGGAAGCTGGAAGGCATCACTGCTCTAAGGAAACCCCACTTACATCTTCATTGGCAGGAGCAAGGCAAGGCATTAAGATGTCTGTTACAGAGTGCATCCAGGCATGGGGAGGCTGTTCTGGCTAAACAAAATAACATTACATGCCTTTGAACATATATCACATACCACAGGCAATGCATTCCTGGGATCTCCTTCTTAAAATACTGGCGACATTTTGTTAGTTTTATTCTGGCCTCAGGAACTTTCCGCCCTGGATGGTTCATTTATGTTTACTTTATATAAAGGCTGTGTTTGTTAGGAAAAGAGTGAAATTCTCACGGCGACAGGTGAAGTGTTCAAGGAAGCCATACATGCTTTCCTAGCTATGGAGCATAAAATTATGCAGTAATGTAATTACACAAAGGAAATCTTGGCACAAATATATATTCAATTATCCCATATTCTATCTGAAATAGGACTTATGCTTCCAAACACAGAGAGAATTATTCTGATGGAAAGGAAGGTGCTTCATTAATGTGTCAGGGCTAAAAAGGAAATGTATACATTTCTTCAACACCTGAAAACTATTGTGTATTTGTTGCTCTGCCCTAATTTACACACAATTTAATGTATTTATTCATGCTTTCAGAGTGATGTGGTTCCTAACTACTTCTGTGGGAAAGAACTGTGGAAAAGAAAAAGTTATTTGGTAAACTATCAGGACTTGGGATAGGAATTAAGGGATCCCACATTGCTTATAATAAGAAAATAGGAAATCCAACACTGAGGGATTAATCAGAAGGGTAAAATTTACTGTAGTTCCAGCCAGTGCCCAGTGTAACTGAAAAACTAAAATATCTGGACTTCAGAGATGGGTGGGAAAAAAATAATAAAAATAAGTGGATGCTGGATGCTTTCTCTAGAAGGGCTCTCAAATGCTGATGAATTGGTACCATGCTTGCACCGTTTTTCATGTGAGAAGAGGTAAGAGGCACTGGCCAGGGTGGGCTGGAAGAAGATATAGGATCCATAGCAGTTCCATGCAAATGTTTTGTAAGCCAGAAGTGAAGGATATACATGTTATGGCAGCTACTCTGATTTTTTTTTCCCTTCACTCTACATCATTTTTCAAAGAGGTTCAATATTTAGAAATGTTCATGAGTTTTCAGGATGACATAAAGCAATTCAGAAGACCTGTGTGTATAGTATTTTGAGATCCAGCAGTGTAGTGTGGTGCACCTATAAGTGCAATATTTGCTAAAGGAAAATATGCCTTTTTTAGAAGAATGTTAAAAATTGTTTCTACTTAAGTCATACAAGAAGATTTCTTATAAAATGATACAAATGACTTTTTTTTTGTTGTTGTTGTATGTCCTATGTGCACAGTATGTAAACCTATTAGCTGAAGCAAGTGAAAACCCAAAGCTCAACCTCTGAAGAGCTGGCATTCACTCAGAAAAGTCTTAATAGGTTTGGCAGGAAATTCAAAAATATTTTATCTGGACTGTCTCAGCAGTATAAAGCTGCAACATTTAGTGAGAATAGCAACTAAAAAAAAAAACTATTAGTAAAGGGAGGAAAAGCAATTCTAAAGACGTAAAATATGGCTGGCATGATTTCTGCTTTTACAGATATGCTGAGAAAAAATAAATAATGGCAAGTAAATACATTTACTGACACTCTTCTGATCTGTGTCTAATTAGTCTTTGCAGAGAAAATGGTGGATTAATACTATCCCTTGTCTAACACCCTGACAACATTACAATACAGTAGTAGTTTAGTAAACTGTTTATGGGGGGAGGTTGTTTCTAGTTACTCCTCTTAGTTAATATGGTGGTCAGAGGACCAACAGAAAAGATACGGCAACAGCAAAAATGGAGTCTGCAAAATCTTATTTTTGGCAATTGTTGGCTCTTTTCACCAAAAAACAGTAATGATTACTAGTAGTATCACTTTTTTCCTGCATTTCCTTGCTGCTCTTATCCCACCAGTCAAATTGGGCCTCTACTTCCACTGCACCTCCTTTAATGAGCCTCCAGATTGGGTAAAATGAATTTGTATCAGATAATAAGCTAGACCTTCCCTTTCCTTCTTTTTCTCCACCAGAACCATTGTAACTAAGCAGCTTTCAAATGTGTAAACAGGAACTTCTCTACCACTGGTTTTTTGAACCAAGAGTCACTGCTTCCCTTTACCTAGTAAGTCACCAGACATGACAGAAGCACACAAATATTTTATTTTCTCATTTAAGACTAAACAACAACTCCATGGTTGATTAGGTTCTTTTTTTTTTTTTTTTTTTTTTTTCCTTACAAAAGACAATTCCTTGGTGAACTTTTGATACATTCTTGATGTGTAGATTTGTTAATTGTTCAAAGGACACGTTATGTTAAATGAAGATGAAGAGATGTTAAATGAAGATGAAGAGAAGAGCTATTTCAGTCCAGCTAAGAATGCTCCATTAAAACATGATGGATATACCTTGGAGGGGAACAACTGGTGATGGTTGTTCATTTAGAAATTACCAGAGAGAAGTTTAAAACATGAATATTTTTATCTTTTGAATAAATATTATGTATTCAGCTAAATTGATCATATGTGGAAAGCATTTTATGTTTAGGCTTACTGAAAAAGAATACTGATGTGACCTCTCAAACCTTCTTCCCTGGCCTCAGGTTCTGGTTTCACAACAGACCTATTCTGGGATAAGTTTCATTATTTGTCACTTTTCTTTATTTACAAGAACAACAGAAAAAACAACAGCAGCAGCAACAACAGCACGTTAGAATTTGCCTCATGGGAATACACTTGGACTCAAAATTTTTTCCTAGAAACTTTGAAAATAAACCCAAATTATGAAAATCTTTCAGTTAGGAAATAATCAACAATGACTGCTCGTTTAATAGTTTATTTTTCCTTTACGTTTTTTTAACATCCCTGATAGAAGTATTCCTACAGATCAAATACTTGTGGCAGTATGGAACCTACTGAAGATGGCATGTTTTTTCTGTGATACAGCCAACAAATTGTGATCTACTAGGTTGTACTTGGTGTAACTATACCACACAGTATATATGTGACCACCAGAATATTCTCCACTCCATCTGAATAATTTTTGGAAAAATGTTATTTCTGACCAGTTTGGAACAATTTGTACTGAATTACTGAGTTTCAAAAACATGGTACTAATAAATTGTAAGCAATAGAAATTATAACTTTCTATTTCCTTCCCAGGTGACAAGTAATATTGAAAAAGAGCTTGCAATACTTGATTATTTGTTCCCCAAATACTCGTGTTTTATGGCTTTAAGTGTTGAGGGACTGTTTTCTCTCCTGAAATTGTTTCTGGTTTTCATTAACTCTACTTTTAATTCACAAAATAAATATCAGAAAGGACCAATGGTGTTATGATTCTCATGTAAACTACAAGCCTCTTCTCTATTAACAAAAGAAAACAAAATTCTGCTGCTTCTTCTGAAAACTAAGATAACAACCTAATACCACACTTTCTTCCCACTCTTCCTATTACTTCAAGCAGCTAACAGTAGAAAAATACCTCTGTTTATAAGGAAGACCTTATCCCTCTCGCAATGTTTCCTTCCTAGATACAGGAATATTTTTTCCCATTATAACAAACATGGGTTGATACTTGCCAATATATTTTTTTTTCCAGAATCCTTTTTATTCAGGTCTTTAGCATACTGCATGCCCAGGCAAGGTAGCAAAAAACTGAGATAAGAATTTATTATAACATCTCTAGAGGATGACACATTTGGGGCCTTGCAGATGCAAATAACACCAGTTGCTGGTTGGGGCAGTATTAAGACATATTACACCTAAATTGATTCTAGCAGCAATTACGTTAGTATGCTGGAAAGAAATGGGGGAGAGCAGAGAGGCGAATCTGACATAATTTGGGCCATCAGTTGGACAAAAGCTGATGTAGTGATGTTAACTTCAAAAAATGTCTCTGGAGAGCCTCAAAAGGCACATAGATAACTTGATTAAGATCAAAAAAGATAGGAAATGCTGCCTGTCAGTGCTATGGGCTTCAGAACTACTCCCAATATATAACTTGAACTGTTATTTACTGTCTTGATCTTGTTGTACAGTCCCAAAGGTCCACAGAAGACACATTTATACAGTGCAATCACCACATCCCTATTAAATCATTGGTGAGAATCTATTTCAATTTCTTTTTCACCTTCGGCTGCTTGACCACAGACCATGCAGACATGATTTAGAAATCCATTGGCTAGTCCTTATATCACCAGGGTCAGACAATCCCTGGCTAGCATAAATAATAGAGACTTCAAAAACAGTCTAATTTTGCTTGTTAACGCTTTAGGTTATCCCTGCAGTGATTCCTCTTCCATTTTACGTATATAAAAATGTTACAAATTCACATTTCGGGTTAGTTTTCTTTGCTTCATAAAGGGATGTTTCCCCTCTTTTAAATTCATTCATTTAAAGACCTGAAAACTTGTAATAAAAGACCCCCCCACACACCTCCCCACCCAACCCCATGCCCCACAAAAAAAAATAAATGATGTTTGATGCTCCAGAGAGCCTTCAGCATTCATTACAGAGTCAACCAGAGCTTCATTACATATCAGCCTAGCATGTGTATATGTAGTACCAAGTGCTGGCCTCAGGAGCTCCCTTAGGCGATGTTCTATAGGTTTCTTTCATCTGTCATTTTGCTTTGACTTGAGGCGATTATCACTTTTATCATTGACAATAGAAAACTCATTCCTGTGTGCATTTCATTTTCATTATTCCTTGCCCCATGAGATTGACTGACACACACAGATTCTTTTTCATCTTTTAAAGTATTGTAATTAATCATTTTAAATTCTCGCCTTGGAGTGTTCTTTTATTAGCATTGTTGAAAGAAATCAAATTAAAACTGTGTATTGGTACTGAGAAAAACTTGCTGGGCTATCGAGGCCTAGTAGCAAAAGACTAATCTCATACGTTTTACACTGCTTTCACTTTGCTGCCCTGAATATACTTTCCTGATTTTCATTAGCATGAGCATTATGAATGTGGGCCAGGGCATGCCTAATGTTTTAAGGCATCAGGTACAAAAAGCTAAAAGAAACAGCTTTTTGTTTGTTTGTTTTTTATTGATGGGAACATCACCTGAGGTTTCTGAATCTTAAAGTTAGTGCAGGTAGTTATGAAACAACTTTGAAAATGAGGAAGAATGATCTTAAATCTTCAGTGCTGGTCTGAGACTGAGAAGACCCGGGTTACTGCCTGTATCATGGGCTTCAAAAGCTATCTTGAGCAAGTGACAAGCTCTCTTCCTGGTTTCCACCTGCAAAATTAAGATATGAGTGCTCCTTCATCCCTCTTTGCTTCTTTTGTTTAGGTTGTGAGCTCTTTTGTACAGAAACAGCCTCTTCTAATTGGCAAGAACTGTGCCTACCACATTCTCACTTAAGCACTAATGTCATACACACAATAATCACATGCCACTGCTTTAATAGTTACTGCGTGCACATTAAATTATCTGAGAGAGACAGCCCTGACAGAAGTACGGAGAAGCCCTGCTCCTGTAGGAGCTACCTACAGGAAGCCCTGCTGCTGTAGGAGCAGGGATGGTCCTCTCCTCTCCACACAGAGGGACAAATTGCCATAGTAACAACCATCAGCACTAAGGCAGTGACAGGGCCTCGCTGGAATTCAGGGGCAGAAGCAGTACAAATGTAATAGCAATACTGCTTGCTTTTTTTTTTTTTTTTTTTTTTTTTCTCTGCAATTTCTGTTTACCTTGGAAGTTTAAACCTCAGTTAGGAAAGGCAGAATTCAAAAAAATAACATCAGGCCTAAGTCTGGATAGTAATATATATTCAGCTAAAATTTATCAAGAATGTTTATCAAGAATGTGGAAGGTATAATGCTTTACTATATTTCTGTCTGTTCCAGATCACATTGGTTAATTTCTGTGATCAGTGCTTGATTTTTAAAATTTTAATGCCTGATTTCTTTGAAAAACGTATAAGACATAAATCACTGCCATTTTTCTAAGAGAAATCTGTAACACAATGGCAGAGAAGTGATGTTTATGGATTAAGCCCGTGGACTTTTTTTCCTCTGTAATTTCTAAGATGATGCTGAGATGCTACAATTACTAGTGTATGGTAGCCTATCTTACAGTTTTGGGAATCCCCATATGTCACATTTTTCCTATAAAACATTTATTTTGGCAATCTCCAAGATTTGCAAAAAAAAAAAAAAAAAAAAACAAAAAACAACTACGAAGAGCACAAACTACTGCTCTTTTTGTCAGATGCTGATGTAGGGAAACCTCCCTTGAGGGAGTTTCATGGAATCTCTTACCTGTGCCAAGAGGGATGAACATGGTCAGACATTTCGGAGACTCTGTTTTCATATCACTTCTAGGCAAAGTACTTCATTGGTTTAATGGTTTCTATGAGAAGTGAATGCTATGCTGTGGATAAAGTAATAAATAAATTCCACTAAGCTCTCATTCAAATTATATACAAGATTAAAATAAATTTATGTTTGGTACTGATACTCCTGTAACAGAATTCATAAGGTGTTATGTATAATAGGAAGATCTCACCCAATCCTCCATCTATTTTGGTTTAAAAAGCAAGACCTTCAGCCTTAAGAAGACCCTTAAGAAGATAATGAATCTGACATCTACTCACACTTACAATAGAAAACTGCTTCAATGTCTGCAACCAGATGTCTGAGAGTAAACTTTGCATCTATGTGAAGACAGATTAGAACTTTTATTCCAATTTATTCCTGACTGTACTCAGAATAAAATTGCTCTGAATTACGATGTCACCCATTGTCCAGTACCATGTGTGCTCCAGCTCTAGAACCTTCATTAAAAATTAATACAAAAATCTCTGGGTCATAGCTTAAAATGCAAAGATCACAATTTAGGGCATACCTGATATCATTTATCTGTGTTAAATAGAGATGTATTATATCATAGATTGCATGGAAAAGAATATTTAAAATGCTTTCAGTTGGGCTGCAAAGATTTGAGTTCTTAAACTTTCATGCTAGACCAAAGGGCAGTGGAAGCTGAAAGAAAACTTTTACTAAAAGTAAAACAAACAAACAAACAAACAAAGCAATTTGCTATTTATGAAATCACTTCCTCGAAAGAAATGGATGTTAAAGTTGTAAAAAAACAAATAAACAACAACAAAAAAAAATAAAACAAACAAACAAAAAAAAACCACTTGTGTTTAACCCAAGCACTAATATCAAGTAAAATAGATTTCTAGCATGAAAGGATTTCTTGGCTTAGCACACAAGCTCACCTGGACTACTAAAGAATGCTGAATGAATGAGTTAACAAAAGATTTTTACATTATACAATTTTCAGAGAGGTTGATTGGGTACATTTTATTCAAGGAAAATCTCACTTCTGAAGAATTGTGAAGCCAGATGGTGCCCCATGAAGCTGCCTTGGAGTAAAATATTTCTCTTGTAATCTGAGAAATGCCCAATCTTTGTAGTTACATATGGAATTCTTTTTTCTTTAAAGGAGAGCATTTGGCAAACACAGTGTTCTGTGTCTATTTAGTGATCCCCACTGCCACAATTATTTCCATGAGTCATCAGAAGAACTAGAATCCAGTAAAGAAAGTGTCAAAGAAAAGGCATCCATTAGTTATGAAAAAGATCCTGTTAATTAAATTGGCTACTGACACCAGATTTCATTTTAAATTCTAGATAATATAAACCATTCAGTGAGTAGCCCATGCAGCATTTCCATGGCCATGTGCCATGTTTTCAAATGAAATTAAGATATTACAAATATTTAATGTTATTTAATAACAACACGTGTAATATCTACTAAACATACAAACTGACATTCAATGTGTCATTCCATTTGTTTATAGTACATACAGATCAATTGAGGTGTGTATACAGTGAGATACTAACACACTGGAGACCTCACATCAGTGGAACTCCTGTGGAAATGTATGTATCTTAGAGAAGAGAAGAGAAGAGAAAAAAAGGAACTTATGGTGGCTTGTGATTTTGGCCTTGTGCCTTGAAAACATGCCCTGTTGTATTTAAATAGGTCAGCACTGAGAGATTTATGCCGTAATTAATCTTGATTAAATCCATGTAGGAGCAAGAAATTATGGAATAGCTGTTTTGGAACTATTTTGTGTATGACATAAGTAATCCAGAGATATAGAATACTAAATGTCTTGTGGATGGCCAGGTTATAATTCAACCCCGTCTGAATTTTACTGAATTGTTTGAATATTTAAACATTTTCACTGCAAGGCTTTTATTTTTTTTTCTCCCCACTTAGGCCTGATTGACTGTTATTTACTGAGAAGTAACTGTTCTACAAATAGAACTTGCTGAACTAGTATGAGAAAAAGTTCTTAATTTGAAGAGCTATGTTTAATGAACTTAGTTTGGAGCAGCAAAAATCCAAACTTCCTCCAAAGCCACAAACCAAATACAAACTGATAAATAGGGTAAATGTACTTTGGTATATAACCTAGTAGAAAATCTAGTCAAGCAGAAGATTAATGCAACTGAAACAGATCTCTTGCTTGCAAAAGAGATAAAATATAATAAGAAGGGTTTTTTTGTTTTGTTTTGTTTTGTTTTGTTTTTTTTTTTAAGTAAAACAGTAAAAGGAAGACTAGGGATAATGTGGGTCCCTTGCTGAATGAGGAGGGTGTCCTGGTAATGGGAGACGCTGAGAAGGTAGAGATACTGAGTGCTTTCTTTGCTACAGTCTTTGCTTCAAGCACTCCTCCCCCAGGACTCCTCAACCCTAGAGGCAGGAGAAAGAGTCTGGGAAGTGGAGATCTCCCCCCGTGTTGACAAGGGAGTGGTTCAGGAGTGTCTGAGTGGGCTCAACGCACACAAATCCATGGGTCCCAATGGGATGCATCCACATGTGCGAAGGGAGTTGGCAGAGGCGATTGCTGAACCTATCATCTTTGAAAGGTCCTGGAGAACGGGTCAGGTGCCTGAAGATTGGAGGATAGCCAATGTCACTCCAGTCTTCAAGAAGGGCAAGAAGGAGGATCCGGGAAACTACACGCCAGTCAGTCTCACCTCTGTCCCTGGAAAGGTGTTGGAACAGCTTGTTCTGGATGCCATCTTCAAGCAATTGGAAGAGAAGAAGGTTATGAGGAGTAGTCAGCATGGATTCACCAAGGGGAAGTCATGGTCAACCAACCTCGTTGCCTTCTATGATGGCATCACCAGCTGGGAAGATGAGGGGAGAGCAGTGGATGTCATCTACCTTGACTTTAGCAAGGCTTTCAATACTGTCTCCCATGATATCCTGATAGCAAATCTGAGAAAGTGTGGGATAGATGAGTGGACAGCAATGTGGGTTAAGAACCGGCTGACTGGCCGAGCTCAGAGGGTGGTGATCGGAGGAGCAGAGTCCGGCTGGAGGCCTGTGACTAGTGATGTTCCCCAGGGGTTGGTGCTGGGTCCGGTCTTGTTCAACATCTTCATCAACAACCCTGATGAGGGAATAGTGTCTGCCCTCAGCAAATACGCCGATGACACAAAGCTAGGAGGAGTGGCTGACACACCAGAAGGCTGTGCTACCATTCAGCGAGACCTGGACAGGCTGGAGAGATGGGTAGGAAGAAACCAAGTGAGGTTTAATAAAAGCAAGTGTCCTGCACCTGGGAAGGAACAACCACACGTATCAGTATAGGCTGGGGGATGACCTGCTGGAGAGGAGTTCTCAGGAAAAGGAGCTGGGGGTCCTGGTGGATGACAGGTTGACCACGAGCCAGCAGCGTGCCCTCGTGGCCAAGAGGGCCAATGGGATCCTGGCGTGCATTAAAAGGAGCGTGGCCAGCAGGTCAAGAGAGGTGATCCTCCCCCTCTACTCTGCCCTGGTCAGGCCTCACCTGGAGTACCATGTCCAATTCTGGACTCCCCAGTACAAAAAAAAGACAGGGCTCTCCTGGAAAGAGTCCAGCAGAGGGCCACAAAGATGATATAGGGCCTGGAGCATCTTCCTTATGAGGAAAGACTGAGAAAGATCAGACGGAAGTCCTGAATCGTTAGGAGGGGGGAAAGGACCTTATACTACATCACCTGTCTTTCATGGTTTACCATAAAATAGAATCAAGATGTATAAAGATGTAGAGAAAATTCCAGATGAAGATAATCTGGAAAGCACTGAAAGCAGTATCACAATTAAACATAACCACTTTTAAATTTGTGGTTTCCTGGTGTACAAGCTGCCAAAAATTATATTCAAATCGTGACTTCTTTGTGAGCTTTGGCTTAAAAAAAAACCTCTATAAGTCAGTTATGGCTAACTATTATGGACTGATTTGTAGGTGAGTTCATTTCATTTGCAGTCCAAAGAGCAGACAGTTATTGGATTTATTTTCCATTATTTACAATGGAAATGAGCTCATCACTATTCCATTTTACATTTCATATTAATCAATTCATTTTTCTAGCTTGCAATCAGTTTATTAGTTTCAATAAGTGCTTCATGAATTGTTAATGACAACATAAAACAACAAAATCCAGAATCTGGTTAAAAATAACACCCTCTGAACACTTTGGCCTGCTGCCACTATAATATGTGTTTGGTGTGAAGTGGAACACACATCACTTTCAGCACAATTATTGGTGAGGGTCAACGCTGCAGCCTGGATTACAATCCAGGATTTTGCAGAGTGCCGATGCTATAATTTTATGGATGCATGTGGCAAAGCCTGTATTTTCATAGATACAGCTACTAGAGGAGCCAAAAGGAGCTGTCAGGTGCTCTTATGATCTCAATCAAGGCCTTAAACTGGAAAGAATAATGCCTCTCAAATAAATGCAAACACAGTATCATGAAAATGTATTTCCAATAGTGTCATAAGAGAAAAATAGTTATATGAATTTGGATGTAATTTATAATGCATTACAAATATTATAAACTTTAATTCGATTTTCAAAAGTCTTAAACACTTGCGTATAATTAAGTGATACTAGCCTCCTGAAAGATTCCATTTGCACACAAACATAAATATTGTTTGGCAAACAAAATATCTATTTTAGACTAAGTTCTCGAGTTGTCCTCTACAGAGCAAACCACATGGTAATATTATTATATTTCTGTTTAATTTGTTCCTAAATCCCAGCACCTCTGAGGATTTTAATTTCAATCTTGATAAAAAATGCACCTTTAGGAAAATTCTCTGCACATTGAGAGCTATTGTTAGCACAGATATGCAAATAAAATGATACTGTCTGATATGAAAAAGCTTGATGTATACCTGAAAAACCTCTCTTCCAACCTCTGCTTCTCTGCAGAAAAGATGAGGTTTCCAAGCCATCACACTGACAACAGCCTTCAAAAACAAATTTTTGAACATCATGAACTTAAGAGAAATTTCCAGGAATGTTAGAAATTAGTCAAAAGATACTTTTAATCTTTCTTTTGCTATTTCTAGTTTAAAAAGGTGAAAAAAGTACTATAATTAGAAAGTTCACTGGGCTCTTCCAAACTTGTATTCCTTGTGGTTAATAAATCATTGACAAAAGGATGAACTCAACAAAGATACTGGTTAGTTATACTGACTAATATCCAGCCAAATAACAAGAAGAAATATAATTAATGTGCAAACAGCAAGACAAAATGACCATAAATTTGGCTTGAAAGACAATAAATCTCACTTATTCTCATTCTCTTTCTCTCTCAATTGGGGGTGAGATTGGGGGCGGGGGGCGGGGGGGGGGGGGAGATGGGGGAGTTGATTTGTTTGTTTTTTAAAAGCAAAACAAACAAACAAAAAAATCTTTAATTTACAAGCAAGCTATAAAGCCATTTGTTGTATGTTCCTTCAGATAGATTTTCTTCCACACTTTTTCTGTAGTCATGGCCCATTTATTTATGTTTCTTTCATATGTTAGTTAAAAGAGTTAGGAAAGCCATAACCACCATGTGACCGATGTGACCATTTATGAAATATATGTGGCATCTCCTCAAAGGAACAAGCAAAAATACATTAGTGAAAGCATACCACCAATAATATGTTCATGAAAACTCTTTGCCAAGAAATGCTTACCACCAAATAAGTAGATAAAAGCAATTTTCTTCTAGCTTACAATGAAACAACAGCAACAACAAAAAATCAAATCTGTAGTTATGGCAGTAGGGTAAGTTAGGACTTTTTTTTTGGTGACAACTATTGCACATCTATACTCTTTTCCAATTAAAAAAATCAAAATGAAACTTGAGTTTCACTCAGGTTACAACCTCAGTTTTACTCATGGACTGTAATGGGTGGAAAGTTTCATTCCAACTCTGAAATCTTGCAGGTACTAGGAAACCTATCAATCTATAAGTCCCAAGCCAGACTTATTATGAAGACAAACAAAACTAAAGAACTTAAAGTATACATTTTTGCAAGGAGAGCATTATATCAAGTGAATCACCATAGCATGCCATCCACCATCTCTCAGGATTGAGACACGTGGTAAAAATTCCAGTTGACTGTAAGGTTGGTGTAAGGTTGGACCTCCAGTTTCTGCATGAGCTCTCATCACCACTTGCACCTCATGGTCTTCCTCTCTTTTTGCCTAGGTGAGGCAGTGCCCCAGGACAATGAAAAGAGCACGTAAAAACAGACAAGGAAAAATGAATTTTAGGCTCCTGAATTCAGATTACATTTCAGAGATGACAGGTGGAAATTAGAAATGGTGATTATAAAGGGCATAAACAAATAATTTGTAGCAGCAAGAAAGAGGAATGGCCCAGCTTCTTCTGTCTGACACTTGAAAAGAAGGGGATAACACATTTCCACAAAGCAGCCAAAACTAACCTCTGCTTTTCCAATTATCTGGGTTGCATTAGTTTCAGATTCTCCTCATGGGAAATCCTGAACTTGGGTTCACAGATGCAAATCATATTCATTCTTTATCTGAACAAATTTAAGATTTGCAATAGTATAGTTAAAGAAATTGCATCTGCTTTTATTATACTAATTTACCTTACATGTTGCCAGGTATAAAGAGTACTTCATGTAATGAGTGCATTTCAAAGTATTCAGGTACCACAGTTGTAGTATTTAAAATGCAGCAAAAAAATGATCCTTCATATAGATGGAGTTTTTAATATTTTCCTTAAAAATAACTTGCAAAAAAACTCCTTGCACAAAGAGAATATAGTCTCTATGCCATAGCATTTTTTTTTATTTCTTTTTTCTCCTGGAAACTTTAGCTTCCTTATCAAGATAGCTAAAAGTATTGTATTTTTAAAAGGGAAAAAAAAAAAAGTTTTTTTTCTGAACCTTCTTGTTAACTCTTCTGGTTTTCTTTTGTGATTATGATGACACTCAGACTATGTAGCACAGTAGGCTTACTTGGCTGACATCAGTGCAGCATATTCTGCTTGAAAAGACTTTAGAACAACTTTTATTAATTTTGTATTTAGTGAGAAAGGGTTTTAAAGTACAAAAACAGCTTTAAAAAAAAGTCAAGCAAATAGATGCAATTGCTTAGCACAGTTAAACACTATCATTAGCATGAAAACGATGTCTTTAATGATAAAAATAGTGTTAGTCATCCTTTTTGATCTGAAATTAATGCAAACAATTGCTAACTGGCAGTACAATCATACAGAGATAATAACAACTTAGTCCAACTTAAGGTTTAAGCTGATCTTTATTTTGAGTAGGAGAATGAATTAAGTGACAGGCTTTCTACATGTCTATACAAAAGCAATGGGGTTTAGGCATGGTATATTTGCCAAGAGATCCCCTTTTCTTCCTTGTAGGACCCTTAGAGCTTGCAACTGTCACTGAGGCATGCTAATGCCTGGAGAGATGGGGCAGCTTCCCCATGTTGGCAGCTCTTCTCTCAGCCTTTTTAAGTTTCCCTTCCCTAGCAATACTAAGAACAATAAACATAAATTTCACATGTTCCCTTTCTTTCTAGAAAGATCCCATCTCCAGGATAACCCTAGCTGCTAGGCATTGGCCTTGAAAGTGCTGGCTCACTTTTGAGTTGCTCTTTTCTTTTACAGCCATTTGGGCTAAGAGCAGAAATTCTTGTCCTTCATTTATGTTATATTCTAACATGGAATTAAATTATTAAAGAGGCCATGCATATTCAGTTCTTCCCAGGATAGTTTTTCTCTGTTGAGATGCCACTGTGGCTATTTTGCATCAAGCTGCAAATGATAAAGATTGGGTAATCAAATATTTCTTGAACGTTACTAAATAATCTTTAAAAAGATATGGAGAATGTTGAGACTTGGTATCACTTATTAAAAGCATTTACATTTGTATCAGTCTGGAAAGTAATAGTACTGTGAACAACCACACTAAACGTGCAACTTCTCATGTGTAAAATATTTATTCTCTGAACAGTCTCAGTCAGCAGTGCAAATTAACTTTGCATGCATAAATTCTAGCCATCGAGCACAAAAATGATATGGCACAAAAACTGTGTTTACAATGATTGTCAGACATATAGCTGAGGCCAAATGAAACCAGTTGGAAGCTGCTCATAAAATTTGGCAGTTAAAATACATACTTTAGGCCTTATGGCTGCATTCATTACCATATGTTGAGAGCTGTCCCTCTCTATTTATCTACAGCTATTGTATGTTTGGAACTGTCCACCCCTATTTATTTGCAATCCCTTAATTAGGCATAATGGCTCAGCTACTAAAAGATATTAACATATTTCTGCAGATTGAAGGAAGAACAACAACAGATATAATTAGAGGTTGAGAGGAGCCCGAGCCATGTCAGGAGATCAAGTCGGATTTAGTCACACAATGACAAAGAGGGTGATAACCATGTACAGTTCTTGTTCTGGAAAGATGTGTATTCTATGCCAAGGTCCATTTCTTTTTATATTCTAAACTCACTCTCAAAAGTAACCACAGTGAAACAGCAATTAGAAAAGAAATAGTGATTTAAGCTACAAAAGTTTAATCAAAACTTATCCAAGAGTTCCTGACTGGACTGTAAATCATCAAGACTACATCAAGTCCTGTAAAAACAGTGATGGTAGTTGAACTCTGATGTTGCCAAGAATCAGTTTTGAAAGGTTATTTTAATGGGAAGAGACTGCCATCACCTTTTGGAGTTTGCATATCAAAGACTATAAGGCAAATGGGAGAAATCGATTTCAGCCTGATGACTGGATCTGCCACACACAAAACTCCACTGTGGTGCCTTTGTTAGCCTGATGGAAAATGTGTCCCCGCAGAATGAATGTAAAGTCTAAAATTAGGTGGCATCTTCATCTCCACCATATTTGTCTAGTTCTGACAATACCTGGTGTGACCCTTTGATTCTAGCTATTGTTACTTCCCTGGTGCATTATTCATTTCCTAATTC
Organism: Anas platyrhynchos; assembly: GCF_047663525.1. NCBI lineage: Eukaryota > Metazoa > Chordata > Aves > Anseriformes > Anatidae > Anas > Anas platyrhynchos. The sequence continues at coordinate 42,920,929 of NC_092590.1, read as the reverse complement.
TTCCTCTTTCCTGTGTGTTCTTGCCCGACTTCCTTCTAATAAGAGCCAGAGAAGATAAATCCACCTTTTTGCAGTGCTACCCTGAGCCTGCAACCTGAAAGTAATGATTTAAGCAACATAAGGCTGCTAAAAGTTTGCTGAATGTCTGATAAGACACTGATCTGCACTGTAACTTAACAGCAGCAAGACTGCAGAGGAAGGAAATTCAAGAGATGCAAGCTACCAGACAGAAGCAGCATTTTCATGTTCTGTTTTTTGGTGGTGGTGGTGAGTGGGGACATTTATTTTCCTATGCAAGTTTGTTTTGTTTTTAGAGCAAAAAGGATCAAACAGCAGCAGTAAAAAACAGCTCTCAAATGTTATTTAATTACACGTAAGTCACACCATTGTTTTCTGTCTCTTCTAAAAGCTGTTTAACAGGTTAGAATGCTTCTTCTGCTGGTTGTCACCACGAAAGATGTCAATAGCCAGATGCAAAGCTCTCAAACTAAATCATTGATACCACAGATGAAACATTTCTCTACAGATAGCTAGATAGACTCTTGGATTGTAGATCCTTAACAGTTTGCTCTTTCTAAATGTATTTATCCCCATGAATTCCACTCCTCCCGCCCCCCCCCCCCAAAAAAAAAAAAAAAAAAAAAGAGATGAGCTCCTGTTATCATTTCAGTGAAGGGTTTAAGGACCCCAAAGAAAAAGACAAAGAAGGACTTAGGTGCTGAAGTCCATGCACTCCACTCCCAAATATTCTCTTTCTTATTTAACCATATAGACCCTTAGATATGGGTAGGCTTCCCCATTCTGGGGCTTCCATAAAAATTTTACATTTCACCTGTATTTAAAAATTCATCTTTTCAAAATTTTAATCGTTATCTTCAAAGCAAGTACCTAACAGATGCTGCAGGAAAGATTGGTGCATGTCCAGAAGTAACACAGAAATGGGAATGGGAATACTCCCTTTATTGATAGGGCAAAGAGAAAGTAAGGGTGCTTTGTAGCACTTCATGCCTATTCGTGAAACAGCTATTCATCAAGATTTCTTTTGTCTGGATGCAAACACCAGCCAGAAATTTATTCCCGACTTCTGAAACCAATCTGATATTTTTTGGTGTGTTTGAACTTTGCTCCATCTGCCTGACAAGAATGAAGAACAACCCCTTCTTGCTCCCCCCAGTGTTATATTACACTGAAGTTTATTTTTCCCCTTTCATCATGCTTACCCCATGTCATAACAGGTCACCTCACATAATGCCCTCTAAATACTAACTCTGTGTGGTAAGGCTCAAGGGAAAACATTTCAACCTTTGCAACATAATAAATTAGAGATCGACAGGTAGGCCCATCTTTTACAAAGTTTCCAGGCTAGTGTCTATCCTCTGTCTTTATTCTCAAATAAAAGCTTTTTCTGAACCTTTTCAAAGATATAACATCACAAATCTTCCTGCTAGAAGTACTCATTTACTCAGCTCTGATCAGCAGGATTGTGAAGTGAGTGTCTCCCATACAGCCTCTGGCAAGGATTACAAAGAAATCAAATCTGAGATTTGCTGTTAATTATGAATGTCTAAAAGAAAGTGTGGAAATTGAAGAGAAGGAAAGAGATAGTTCTACAGCTTTTAAATAGAGTTGTTACAACTGCAAGACTAGACATTCACAGTCTGGTATCCTGTAAAGCAATTCACAGAAAATTTTCCTATGAGGCAATACATTTTATATCTTACATTTTCTATTTCTTGAAGAGATGAGCAGAGGAAATAGCTTATTGATGTATCTCAGGAGAAAAGCTTTAAAGGAAAGTTAAAATTCAGCACCAAACAGAAGTAGTACTGCAAAACCTAAAATATTCCATTTGGGTAGGTTATTTTATTGTCCTGTTAGAAAAATAAAGTTTCTTCTCCCTGCACTGAAGGAATGTAAAGATTCCAAAGTCAACTGTGTGGACGATGTTAACTGTGAAATACATTATTCTTCTATAGTGATGAAATGTAAATTATGAAGGAACGCCATCAAGTTTGCATGTCATTGGTAAGTCATCTATTGCATTCGGAACATGCAGATATATATATATGAATATATACAATGGAGGAAAAATAAAATAATAATAATAATTAAAAAAATCAAGGCTCAATGATATCAGCTGATGTCTAGCACATTTTAAGTGGCACACAGAGCAAAGGAAACCTTTGCCTCTTAAAAAAAAAAAAAAAAATGGATTAAATTAATTACTCTGTGAATGCTCTAAAGTTTTATTAATGTAAGTTCATGTTCAGTGCCCAGCTCTTTTCAGAGTAAGTGACATGTCAGAGGTAGGTTTCAAATGGAGACTGGTGTAAAACAATGTTCATCATCTGCTGCCAGGACATCTATAAACACCTTGCACCAACGACACAACAGAAAGCGATGTTGAAAAAGTACTATTTGGAATCAAGACTGTGACTGGCTCCTTGACCTAAATTAATAGGAGTTATAGGACAAAAGGAACCTAGTAATATAAATACATTTATAAACAGTCATTTTAAACAACCTTGCATTTTTTTTCAGCAGGAGTAATAGATTATCCTTCAAAACCTAGAAGATCACTTATTATTTCATGGAACTCTGGACTTATTTTTTCCAGTTCCTTCCACAAAAACATATATCATATATGATATTTCATATGCAGATACCCTGCAGGACATTTATTGTTAAAACAATTATGCAATTACACACATTTTTTCATATACAAAGTAAACATATCTATTTATTCTAGATCATGATAATTGTTCTGCCCTGAGTTCTTGATATTTTGGAAAGCAGGTTCTCTTAAATAACCAACTGTGTCACCTCCTGTATATTAAATTTACACTTGACATTGACTTTTAAGTCAGCCTACTCGGCAGCTTTGTCTAATATAGTTGCATGTTTCTCACCTACAGAGATATCTTTTCTTTTGAGAGTAGATGTGATGCAAAGGTCTGCAAGAAAACTTGAAGTTCCTGTCAAAACAGAAGCCAAGGAATCAAGAATCCAAGATTCTTGATTCTTTGATTCTTGATCCAACACCGTGGACCTCAGTTTGAGGCTTGAAATATATTGATTTACAAATAAGCAAATACAGTTATAGAACTGAAACAACGAATATACACTACTCTGCAGCTTTTCTTGGAATACTAAAGATAGAACAGTAAATGAATGCATCCAGAATGAATAAATTCAGATTAGCAAGGCAATGTAAATCGTCATGAATATACTTCTCAAATATATGAATCAAAGTTAAGATAGGACGCTATATATGGGTGACAGAAACTGTTTTTGGGTTATGCATATAAATTGGAAATATATTCCTACAGAAAATGTAAGAAATACATGTGTTTTTGTGACAGATTAACATTTAAAGTAAATGTATAGTAATGGTATAACTTAAACCGTATTTTCATAGTAGTTGCAGTTCGTAAAATGTGTGTCAGACTTGAATGGTTTGTTAGTACAGTTTGTTAGCAGTAACCTGGAAATGTTTTAAATTGAATTAAATTAAAACTAAGGTTTCTTAGTTAAAATAGCATCTAGATGAAGGGGCTAGCAACCACAATCAGTTTTCAATATGATGCAGATAAAGAGAGATTGCAGTGCATACTGAAAGAATTATTTATACCATGAGTATTCATCAAACTTAATACATTAGTGATTGTGGTTTTTTGTTTGCTTGTTTGTTTTTAATGCATTAATCTTAGATACTATGCCATTCCACCACTCTCTTTTTCGATATTCAGGAAAAAAATGTACAATTGAAATTTCCAACCTTTAGATTTATGACTTACTCTCCCTGCTTGTTTAACGTGTTTTCCAACTATTGCATATACAGGATACAACAGCTAGAATAAAAGAAATATTCTGATTGTTGCTACATCTACTAACATTCACCCTTGTCATATTTTGCACACTACATTAAGCAAAAACATAACAGGCAGTTATTACCGAGCCTGTTTTCTATTACAATGAATCTTTGTTGGGCAGGGGCAGAGAAGCAAGAAAAATGAGCAGAGGTGGGAAAATAAAAATAAATAAAAATAACAACAACAACAAATAACTTCTCTAAAAGAAAATAGAGTGATTATGTTGTACCCTGTTAGGAGTGGTGATGAGGTTTCCAGAACAACAATGTACTCGTTATAAAAGATGCATTAAATGTAACATTATGGCAAAGGAAAAGAAAAATAAGAGTCTAAATACAAATGTTGCTTTCAAACCAGAAATCTAATCATAAGAATAGCACAACAGAGGGTAGAAATTTCATATGCCAAGATGCACAGCAACTTCATATTACTGCACTGGGGGCACAATGGAGTATAGCAAGGCATAAGGTGATGTACTTACATCTCCCAAATGCATTTTATATATGTTCTTATAGTCATCTGCATTTTTTTTTCTATTTATTAAATGTATTTAGTGAAGAACTGTGTCTTACTGACAGCATGGCAGCCTCAGTGGTAAAAGCTCTGCTGAATCCCCAAGGTATCCCAGGAACTTGCAGCTTTGAAAGGAAGTCTTCTTTGCCTGGCCAGAGGTACTGGCACAGCCAGGCAAGGGTCATTCACCAAGAACATTCTGCAAGGATATAACTGAAATTTCTGTAAAGCATTTCTGTTCCTCTCTCCTTTTCCTTTCTTTTTCCCCTTTCTCCTATCCCTCTAGCCAGCCCCCTTCGCTCTACAAATATTAATTGACAAATTCTGTCTATGTTTGCAAATGGTTTGGGGAAAATGGAACTTATTTGCAAATTGGCTGGCTGAAAACCTAACATTCACTCAGCTTCATGTTGCACCTCAAATTATCCAAGTGTCTTTTATGATATTTAACATTTTACTCTTTATTTTGGTGTCAGTCCAAAAAGTTAGTGCATGGACTGGTACTGAATGCTACCATAGCAATGTGAGTTAGCAAAGAGATTTAAAATCCAGTTAAATGTTATGAAAAAACAGGCATAAACTAACATGTATTTTCATACAAGCAAGATAATCTTTTCATACAATATGTGATATTGCTAAAGGGCTACGCCCATATAAGTAGATGAGAATTACTGTCTCACTGCTCAGCTGAACACACAAATATTTTATTTCTTAAAGGTGAAACATGACTTTCAGTCACATATTCCAAATTAAGGGTTACTATTTATTTCTAGTAATTAAATCTTATTGAAGATCTTTTGAGAGCTGCACCCTAACTGAAAAAATAAATACATGCACATTTAGTTGATATAAAATAGAATAGGCAGTCCAAAGCACACTGAAAACACTGGGAATATGACTTCATTTGGTTTTAGATCAAGCCTTTGAAATACAAATAGTTTAAGAAAAAATACTGAAAGCTTTAAAATACACACACATGCAATATACATATATATTGTTTTAGATATGTTGACATGGCCTCTCCATATTCCATAGGAAAAAAAGAACATTAAAAACTAGGAATCATGATTGCCTTCAAAGTGCACAAGAGATAACAAATCAAATCAATGGCCCTTATCTCTGCAGACTACTGAAATCTCCAGGAACACAAAAACTTCTTGGCATTTCTTTGCATGAGAAATCTAATATGCATGTTATTCATATCCCCACAAAGGTGAACAATTAGAATTTATTCTTTAGCCATATCTTTCTTGCTGGTAAGAATGTGTCTGGGGAGCTAGAAAAATCTGGGATATTTTTTAGGTTTAAAACAAAATGTCTGGGAAAGATTGTCCTCCTTCGTTACAGAAAATGCTAGCAAATATCAGAAATATCATGCTATCAGTCTGTTGTCATTCCAGTTAGTAAAAATGAATAGGAAGTTACACAGTTAAATGCATATGCAAAATTTGTTTTCTATCTCTTCTGTTATGAAGAGGGTTTAATATAAGGCAAAATATAGGCTTAATATTTAATCTGAGGAGAGCAAGATATGAAAATTATATGCATGGCTGGAAACATTGGACTATATACACCTTAATCAACTTCACTGGAGATCTTTCTGAGCAAGAGAATAGTGCACGCCTCTTCTGTGTGATTGTTTCATTCTTGCTGGCACTGAAACTTATGCAGGAATTTCTTCTGAGATGGAGATTTTAAGGAAATGTTTATTTAGCTTTCTAGTGCTACTCCTATTAATTTCATGGAGCTTAAATTCTCCTTGGATGAGCTTATTTTATTTATTTTTACTTTTAAAATAAAGTCTTTCTTTAGCCAAAACCTAAGCAAAATTATGATACAATACTAGAACTTTTTTTTTCTAAAAATATTATTTTTTTCCAAGCTACAACAATTAATTCAAAATATGTCCCACTTACAACAGCCTTCAAACATATGTCAGTTACCAATTCATCACGGTTTTGAATCTACATATTACATAATTACGTAAGTAAAGAAAAGAAAGTACCTTTAGGGTTCCTTGAATTCCATGTAGAGAGTACAATATCATGCAAATCAGATTTTCATCATTGCGATGAGAAGGTGGAGTCCAAAGAGCATCTTCTGTAGTCAAGACCAAGAAACATTTCGGCCTTCAGATACAAGTACCTGAAACTCTGCTCTCCCATTAGCTGACATCAAAGGTAAAAATTAGAGTGCTGGCAGAGTATTTATTCCCTATTAAAGCCATCAAATAATTAACTGAATGTTTTAATAGTCACACTTCAGAATGTTTTCAAATGTAGTAGTCCAAAAACAATGGAAAGATTTAAACTTCAAGATCCATATGACAAAAAAATATATAAATAAAAAATAATAATAATAAAAAAAAACACTCTCCCTCCCTCACACACACACACAAACAATTTTGCCAATGTTGCAAAATCTGTTTCCTATGCTAAGGAACATGTGTAGAAATACCCCAGATTTCTGATGGTACTTAATGAAACAGGTGACTAGTTATTCCCATCACTTATTTCAGTCATTTTTATTCTCTTTCTGTTCCACAGCCATTGCCTCCATTGGGTTGTGAATGAGACTTATCAAATAAACAATCTGATTACAATTCTATCAGCAGAAATAAATAAACAATGTTTAGACATGTTAGTTTCTGAAAATGTACAATAATAATTTGTCTGCGGCCTGTTACATAACAGTATTCAGTACTATACATTGACTTCTAAATAATGAATTTATTTTTTTTTCCCAAGGATAAGCCTTCAGACTTAACTGTATCATCAAGGGAACCTTGCATTCCATGCATCAAGAAGTATGGTTTCAATATTTAAAAGATTAAAAAATGCAATTAGACTGAAAATATGAAGTGAATTTCTTATATATGTATATACTTTCCTTTTGCTTGGAAGACATTCTGAATTTAAAATCTCCCTTTTCTGTCAGTCCCCAAAGTGAATAAATTTACACACATTTAAGTATTTACTGGATTTTGCTAAAGAGGAAAAAATTACAAGGGGAGATAAACTGTGGAAGTATGAAAGAGTTAAGAGCTAATGTTACCCCTTCTGTCTTCTTAGAGTTCTCTTGTTTGGTTGTTTGTTTTTTTTTTTGTTTGTTTGTTTGTTTTGTTTTGTGTTTTTTTTTTTGTTTGTTTGTTTGTTTTTTTTTTTCCCGCTTGTTTCTTTGTTTTAATTGTCTGTCTGTGAGGAAATTCAACCTTTACGCAAAGAGCGGGTGATTATGTATGGGAGATGCATACAGAGAGAAGAGCACGGAAGAGAAGACAGGCAGTGTGGGAAGAAGGAGCAGATAAGGAAAGGAAACATGCAGAAAATTAAGCTAAAGTACGCAGAGTGAAAAATGAATCATAGGCTTAAAAAAATACCAAAAAATAAGAGGGGAAATTCTTGCACAACTATTCATACTTGCCACATATGGATAGTCCTCCAGCACTTGTAAAAAGTAAAGGATAGATATTTTTTTCTTTTCCAATCTGCGGGAATAATAGGAATTTTAATTATTTTTATTCTTTTGATGTTGAAAAAAAGGAATACAGAAATCTGTATTCTTTTATAAATCAAACAGAAAGAAAAGACAATTTTATTAACTCAAACTGCTATCGTGAGAAACTTACAGATCCTAAGTCTGTATTCACTTCAGTCATCTCTACTATAATTAAGACAACCATTTAAAAGGCAACTGAGAAACTTAAGTTTGGCAATATTTGAAGGAAGTCATCATGGAGATTCTTCATGGTAAAAATCTGCCTACTCTTTGATCTCTGTTCCAGGTAATCAGTCTGTGTAATGCCTCTCTGAATTCTGGATCAGATCCTGCATGTTAGGCTAATTCCACATGATGACAGCCAACGTTTCCACCCCGACAGAGGTTGACATACAGTATGACTAACACAGAAACAACGTAAAGTTTCTTGTCAGTACCAAAGCAAGTGTTTTTATTTGAAGCCAGTATCTGCTATGGTGCCAAAGAGCAAGAAGCCAGCTCTCTCAGCACATTTACAACTGTTTCTTTTTAAGAATGTCACATCACTAAATCAAAGTTGCTTAGTGGTTGCCAAAATGGTAGCTCATTAAGCTGAAGGAATTACTAAGCAGCCTCAGAAAAGAAAATAAGCTTAGAGAGGAGTATATGAATAAGACAGTATCTACTATCTTAGTTAAAATGGAGTGCGGTATTGCTGCAGTTACTCTATTTGTTCTGTCTCGGATGATATTTTCAGTTTTCAAGAAAACCCGGGATGCTGTTTTCTTACCTACTGCTGATCCTTCTACAAGCAAGGGCTTGCAACACTGACAACAAGGTAAGATTTTTCCTACAACCAAGAAGTGAAGACTGACTCACTAAACGTGCTATGGAAAACAAGTATCCACATGCGAAAATTGAGTTTTCAATAATCAGCATGCCTAGAGTAGCCTTTTAATGCACTGTGACCATATGATAAGCAATTTCAGGTGCAATACTTGAACCTGCCAATAATTAATATGATCCCTTAGAGATTTTCAATTAACTCCCGAATTGAATACAGTAGGAATGTTATACTTAATTTTTTAAAACCACAAAAAAAGGTCCTAATATTGACCCAGAATAAAAACTGCAGGAAGCTGCAGGACACAACAGGCAATGAGAGGGAGAGAGAAATAAATGATTCAATGAAAAGGCACAACATATGTCTGCTCCCTGCTATTCTTTCTTTTTCTTAAACAACCTTTTGAAAAGAAAAGAAAGAGAAAACAAACAAACAAACAACAACAACAAAAAACAAAACACTGTTTATCTGCTAATACTGTACTAAAAATATACTATAACATTGGTTTATTTTATTGAGGGGACAAGTAGTCACCATTAAGCAGATTTACAGTTTGGGGAATCTTTTTACTGTGCATCTCTGTGGAAATGTCTCTCTTCTAGATAAAGCAGCACTTCAGCTACACAAGGAGTATATAAGGGAACTGCTCTGTAGCATTTTGCACATGCTATGTGTTTAGATTTGCACAGGCAAAAAACACATGAGATAGCCCTGTAGCTATAACTTAAATCAGCCCTTGGCCTCTCTGTGTTCTGAAAATAGTTGCAGTATACTAGAGCAATGGAGAAACACCACCTGATATTTCAAACTTCGGGATATAAATTTGGGGTATCAAATGAGTGGGTGTCAGCTCCTCTGGACTGGGCTCAGGGAAGAAGAGCACAAGAAGTGGGCTGATAAAGCTTTAGGAAAGACTAGGTGGGAAGCTGCAGTAGTGAGTGCAAGAAAAGGAGGGAGTGTGGGGATTCATTTTTGAGAGCCTGTTTACAGATCATGAGAGCAGTTAAAAAGTTAATTTGGCTTCAATGTGACTAATTTCCAGTGCAGCCAGAAGGAACTGTGTGTTCTTGGCTCTCATATAATTGGCTTTATAATCAGTGGGTTTGGAATAAGATGGTAATTGACCGCATTTAATCACAACACGTTTTAAAAGAAAACACTCTTATTAGGCAAGGTCTTTAAAGTTTGTCTTCAAAAATATCTTAATGAAGACCAGACATAGTTTTCCCAGTTAGACAAATGTCAACCTAAATAAACCTGCAAAAAAATTGACCCAGGAAGCAGAATCTTTTCAACCTTACACAGCATAATGACATTAGGATGCAAAAGGTGTGCAGGGAGAGGGCTCTGTCAGCAGACAGAGGCAAATATGAGCATGGCTGCATGCTGGCTCAGGGTATGGGTTGCACAGCCAAGTGGCTTCAGCTGGGCTACCTCTTGAGCAAGAGATGATGTCCCACTGGGTTGCTGCTGGCATCAGCAGGGGCAGCCATCCCTGCATGCATGCCTAGAGACGTTGGGCTGAAGTGTATGTTGTGAAGTAGCCTGTCAGCCTTTTGTTTGCATATCAGGTCTGTGTATATCCATAGCCTCAGGAATACAAGGCACAGAAGGTGCTGGCTATATTCAGAACCAAAATAAAACCCAAACCTTACCAAATAATGATAATAATAATAAATAAATAATAATAATAATGGAAAAAAAAAAAAAGATTAAAAAAAAAGTTCTGTTCGATCATGGAATGAATCAAAGGTTTTAAACATATCCACGAATGACTTCCCCCCGTTTTCCTCCCTGAATGTATTTCCTTAACATTGGGATATTCAGAAATGGCCACATGTACTAGGTTTGTGAACAGTCAGACCATCCAGACTGTCATAGGAGCAGACCATAGGTGGAATAACTAAATGGGGGAAAATTAAATAATTTAGGACAGACACTTGCTAGACCAAAAAAGCAGTATGTCATCATCTCAGCAAGTAATGTACCACACGTCAATCTGGCGTTCAATTCCTATTTAAGCATGTGAAAAGTCCTCTCTAAATGCCTCAGTCATCTGCAGAACCACATCTGAATGCCCAGCTGTCTAAAACTTTGTCTGTGCTTGTAGACTGTTGTCTGTCCAAATAAATCTGATAACTAACTCAGATGAGCCCTCCATTTCTGAAGAATTTAGAAACCTTTAGCTGAAACTAAAATGTATGCTTCTAATAGGACATATTTATTATCTGAGCTTCTCTCTAATACATGCAGATTCTCAGAATATTTTTTCCCAAGGAAGGTGACATCCTGTCAAGTTGTCTGAAGCTGTGCAGTGAGCAGCCTTGGCTGAAGTTAAACTAGAAGAATTTGGGGTGTGAGGTTTAATTCTCATGCTGACAGACAAATTTGTCTTGGACCCAGTGGAAACGAACACTATCTGAGATAACACTTCCAACATGTCTTAATTGTTTGTTAATTAAGTTCCAGAAAAAAGTCTTCACCAAAGAAAAGATTCCAAAAGCATTTTACAATCTACTTTGAAATGTTTTTCAATTGCTTTTTTCCTTTTTTTTTTTTTTTTTTTTTTTTGGAGGAGAAGGAAAATAATGTTCTTAACATTATTTCAGATTGTCAAGTTCTTCTGCAGAATAACAATCAGATCTTCCCTCCTGAGAGCAAGTGCTCTGTGACAGGACTGCTTCAAATGCTAAATTAATGTCCAGTTTTGATTAATTTTGATTCATTTATAGTACACATGGAATCAATCATTTTACTGTATCCAAAAACACATCAATGGTAACAGTTGAACCAATGACTCAGCAGACTCAATTCCAAATCTACTGTAGGCTGAAGATAGAAATAACACAATTCTAGTAGCAATGTTATATTTTATACATAACACAGGAAGATAGAAATACTTTCCCAATGTAGTAACAAAATGATTATACTTGCTTTTAAAGTATCCATACCACCTATGTATTTGCATTCAAGCAAATTAATTTAGTAGCAGAAATACTTGCTGAAATGAATGAATTTAATGTGGACAGTTACAGATCATTTAAAATAGTTATGAATGGCAACACAAGGAAACTGATTTCAAGCTCAATTCTCATCCAATCACAAACAGAACACTTGTACATGCTGTCTAAACACCTGGAACATAAATATGCTCAGTGAATGCCTTGCAAGTTTGTTACTTATCAATAAATTTCTGCAATATTTGAATTTTAAAGTGAGAAAATCACAGAGCATGAACAGCTTTGAACACACAAACACACACAAAGTTAATGCACACAGAATAATGCACTCACCGATTTTCTCAGAAATAATGCTTTTCTGCTATTCCTGTCCATCAATATTTTAGACAGTCTATTCTAGATACATAAACTTACAGTGTTTTCATTCTGTCCTAATGAATACCACAATACTAATAATTATTAATTCTAGATCTTCTATTATTGATTCTAGATCTTCTGGGTAATACAATGATTTTGTACTTACCAGGAAGAGCAGCTGAGTTACTATCTTCAGTTTATAATGGTAAAGCATTTTGGCAATTGGATGAAACACTGCAGGACCCATGAAAGTGGCCCAATGTTATTGGCTGGTGATAACTTTCTCTTCAGAGATTGATTCTTTTTCATTATATTTCTGGCTGAGTGCAGGTGTATAAAATAATAGCCCAAGGCAGCAAACAGGAAGATGAAACTCAATAAAAACTGGGATAAAAGAAAAATTCATTTTTAGTTTATGTTAGTTGTTGCTACTGTGAACACAATGACAAGCTTTTATCACATAAAAGCAGAGAAAGTCAACATGTAAAGCTTGCTCTCTACTTTATGCAATATGTGAAGTATAAGGTTTTCTAATATATATAAAATATACACGTGTTATTGTGTGTTTATGTGAAGGAACAACTGCTGTGGGCAGTCCAGCACACACTGCTCACCTGTCTAATGTGAGGTGGAGAGACAAGCAATTGAGTTTTCTTAGACTCAATACTTGGGCCATGCTTATAGCATTCAACTCAATAAAACACCTCCATAAGGACCAATAATTGAAATACTAAAAAATAAATAAATAAATAAAAATTAAGGTAATTCTGCAATAGAAAACATTCTTGGGTGTGTGAGAGAATTTCCCTAACACAGCTCACTGCAAAAGGACCTGAGGAGTGCCAGACTGCTGGTCAGATGTGATCCCACTGAAGCTCACTTCTTCATTACCCTTCAGTCTGTATTTTCTTTTATTAGAAGCATGTATTACTCCAAAAAGAATGAGGTCATCTGTCTTAAAAGTAAACCAAGAACTTTCTATTGTACTATGGAGTACAGATAATTTTGGTAGAGCAGATTTTCTGTGGGCCTGGATGTAGATTTGAATTATATTTAAACACATTGACCTTCCTGGTCACAGATTTTATGATCTGCAGGCATGTGGGAGGCAAAAAGAAAGATGATACTGCAAATTTAAAGGCTTCCTAGAATCTATCCTTTCTTTCTCCCAATTTCTGAAAAAATAGAACAAAACAAACAAACAAACAAACAAACAAAAACTCCCTACCCAAGTATATTACATACCTAAAATTTCCACCTTCCTTATTATCATGTCAATAAATAATAATCTTTAAAAAAATTGAGATAACTATTAACTTCCTCTCTTTAATGTAATTACACAGAATAGACATTTCCATGTGGAAGCTATTAAAAGATTGTTGAAATTCCCTCTTATAATAGTATGTTGACATAGGTATAGTGCACCAGCACTATAGGGTATATTGTACACCCTAACTTAGTAGTAGAATCAATCACATTTTTATATTGCAAACTGATTTATTATACTTCTAACTGTATGCTTTCTCATCCTACTAAGCAGTTGAATAAGCAGAGAAAAGATTCATTATTTTTCCACAAGACAAAGAAATTTGCTTTAGCTACTAATTTTACTATTATTCCTTCTTGCATGTTCCTTTTCCACATATTTAAGCAGTAAGCAATCTTGTCAAAAACTCATTACATCTCATAGAAAGGAATAATGCTGTATCTAAAATGGGAATAAAGCACACGCAATATTGCTGGAAGATGTTCTTCTGAATAAATTTTCTTGTGTGTTACCAAGAATTATGACAAAAGAAATTAGCAAACATAAGAGTTAGATTTTTTAAATACAAATATCAATGCAAAATTAATGAGAATTCATAGAAATGGCAGTGTTTCAGTGATATTACTTTTAGACTCAGTACTATAACTTTGCAAAGATAATATGCAACAATCCCAACTACTCTCAACAGAACTGGAAATCAGCTACCTAATAAGGCTTGTGTAGTGTGCAAGCACTGGTAGCTGGTTAGCTACAGCAAAAGAAATGATACAGAGAAGTGAAATAAAATACATGTATTGTAAAAAAATGCATTTTCCTTGGACTTTAGTTTCATAAGCAAGAAACTGTCATAACAATGGACAACCGTTGTGTGTCTATGCATGTACAGAGAAAGATGCACACATGAACATACTCTTGGTTGTTCAATGCCTTTTTTTGACAGTGTTTTAAATGTATTTTCTTTTTCTACCTATAGTCACATTTAGACACTTTTGACTGCACAGCCAAGCTGAATAATGACATAAACTATCTTAACATGCTGGGAGCACTCTGCTTCATTTTGAACCTCAATTTGCACCTGAATCATATCATTATATTCAGCAATATCACATGGTGTACAAAACTCCTCATGTTTTATATTCTGAATGTCATTTAGAAATAAAAGGTAAGCAAGAAAACTTCAATGAAAGATAAAGGAAAAACAATTAACTTTGATTTTTTTCCAGTATAACCTACCTTCATATATTAAATGCCAGTATGTCATTATATTTAAAGTTGGCACAAAGGCATGGGAAAAAAAAAAAAAAAAAAAAAAAAAAAAAAAAAAAAAAAAAGACAAGGACAAATATTAATTCCTGTGGCAGATAGCAATAATGGAATCACTATCTGGATCACTTGGCTTCACCAAAGCCATAGAAGAATTGAAGGGATGGAAGAAGGATAATTAGGTACTGAAGGAAATGCATGAGCACAAGTAGGCCCCACAATACACCAGCAGGATTCCTGTCCTGTACCTGGGTTTTGGGAGGGATTCAACCACTGGCTCAGCTAACAACCTACAAGAGTTCAGACCCCACTAGATCCTGTCTCACAGCTGCCATTTCAGATACCCTGCATCTGTGGTGGTGCTAGAAACCTATGGCAGGCCATTATACTAGTAGTAGCCTCTACCAAACAATTCATGCACCTATATTATCCTAAACATTTGATAATTATTTGGAAGTCAACATTAAAATGTTACTGTTGAAGAACTGTAGATGGCATTAGACTTCAGGGATTTGCTACTGAGAGACTGGTAAGCACTGAAAATGTTGGGAAAGACACAGATCAGCTAGTCTTTGGTAACAACCATTTAGTATAACTTAAAAATAAAAAAGTCAGCCATACATACACAGTCAGTGAGTGAGTATTTTGGAAAGCAGTGATAAACAAGAATTTCAGAGCCCTGGGAAAAAATAAGCAGAAGGTACTGATTTAACAGCCACAAATATTGTATGTGGAACATAAACTAGGATCTTTTTTTAACATATTGAGAGGTTATGTTACTCTTTCAGATATCACTTGCATGGATGTTTCTGTTCTCTTCTATTTGTGTGACCTGTCTTCTTGGTGAGTTCTAAACACCCCACCAGAGACGTTACTTCTCACTAGTTACATCCTCCACAGCCACCTATACCATGACAAGTTTAATGTGAAAGTAACAAAAAGTCCCAGGTAGTTTGAGTTGTTGTAAATATTTTCATAATGATAAAAATGTTACTCCTTTGCCAAGAAAAACCTGCTCTTTGCCCTCAGAATATTTAATAAGAAATGGCAGTGAAATAAGATCAACCTTGGCTCGGGGCCAATGGTAGGGAAAAAACCAGCCTCTGATTAGATTAATTTTTTGTGTCAGTCTTCTTTCTCCAGAATAGCCCAAATTAAATCCCAAGGTCCCAAAAAGTAGAATTTGTAGGTTTCAAGATGAACATCAACATAACACAGCTCAGGAATGTTTCTTATTGCATAGAAACTTCAGTTTGCATCCAAACTGTTCTAAAACTCTGTGCAGACTCTCCCCTCATTCCTCTTAAATCACCTCCATGAATATGAAGTAGGCTATAGGATTAAAAAGTAATTTCATCAGACTCCTTGGGCTGGAACAGAAACTCCACTTGTCTGCAAGGTGTAAGTTATCAACACACTAATGAACTGGATTTGGCCAATATTTTGTTTGTTAATAGAACAAAACACTGATCGTCTGTTTTTCTATTAAAATATTCAACAAAATAATACTGAATATAAACTTAAGATGAACAATTTAAACAAATTTGCTGGATTTAATTAAAAGCTTTCAGAAATTAAGAAAGGTACAAATATAAAATTACTTTGGCCCAACGAACAGAATGGACAGAATATACCGTGATGTATATTCATGAAGTACCTTCATGATGTACACATGACGTTTGTGGGAAATAGATACATTTAAAGGTAGAATCTATAAATGCAGAGAAGTTATATATATATATATAAAATACACGTGATACACATTTCAATTCTCTCCCACAAGTAATTTTCAAAATTTGCCAATGCCAAACTGCAGTCTGAAAGGATTCCTTGTCTTTTAGGCAGTTGGAAACATTCAGAACTAGTGTCTGGGTTTTCCTGTTACTAAAGTCCTCCAAAAGCAGATGAGTTACTCTTCTAGGGAATAATTAGATTCTGACATATTGAAGCTCCTAGGAGCTATACATGCCATTTTCCTACTTCTTGAAAATGAAAGCTACAATCAGAGCACTTAACCAACTTAAGAGCCAGAGTCTTTCTTGGACATAAAGTCTAAAACATACTGCAGCAAGAGCCTGCTAATCTGCCTGCAAGTTCCCATTAGCTTCTTACTGTTACTTTCAATAAGTGAAAGTCACGGTGCAGGCTCCATAAAAATCAGATTTATGCAAGTTTAATAAGCCTCATTTCAAGTTATTTCTCAGATTTTCATGGTCTGGTTATCTTGGAAAGCATGTAGAAAAGAAAACAAAAATGCTCACAAATCCAGCATTCTTCCAGCAGCAGGGAAAACAAAGGCAAAACAGTAATTTCCTCTACTGTGATGGAGAGAGAAGTCAACATGCTGCATGGTGTGATGCCATGAAAACTAACATCGTGGGAAACACTTCTTTGTCATATAGAAGCTCGATGTTGTATTAAGAGATAAGCTTTTAATTAAATTGGACTTCCTGAGAAGCTGCTAAAGACTATCTCAGTGCTATCCTGCTGACAGCACCATCAATTGTGGTACTGACAGCAAGTGGGCCTATAGCTCAGAGAACTGAAGCATTTTCCATTTCCCCAGTATTAATTTCACAATTCAAATATGAACTCAGTTATATTATATGTAAAACCCATCACTCCAATCCTGAATGAGACCATACAATCCATGTCAAAATTCAGTAATGCTGTACAACTAAAATCAGCACTCAGAGAGCATTGTAGTCAGAAGGGTGGAATCAGACTTTGAAGTTTAGTGTCAATTAAATTAGTGCTTTTTACTTCAATGATTATTTAGTTAGTGAATTGAAATCGTCAATGTGCAAGTTATGACCAAGTGCCAGGAGCTACTATAGACCTGTCTAGAAAGTGTTGCTGATAAAGAAAGGACTGTAAAAATCATGGCTAGATAGTAGAAAAGCTGTAGCTTGATCTTGCCTGGGAAGCTGCACTGCTGTAAATACTGAGATGCCTTAAGATTGGAAATCAATGATGAGTGTGGTACAGATCTAAACCTGTGAGAAAACAAATACCAGATATCCAAACAGAAAACAGCTCTACTGAACTGTTCAGACTGGGGCTTGCTATTCTTTTCTTTGTGTTCCTAGTTTTTCTTTTGTTCTGTTTCAGCATTTATTGAGTAATTATCCTTTAACATCTGAGTACCTCAAGCTTATATGTATTCCTTAAAATTTTGTCAATGTGCCTTCTTTATTGATATAAAACTATGGGAAATTACATTACATGTAGTTAGGAGCCATAATAATACTCATCTAATGCACTGTATAAGCTGTTTTTCTTCTCAAAGCCTACACACTTCCTTTGTTTCCCTTTGTTTGCTGTTTACTGCTATTTGCTGCTTCTGGTTTTATTTGGATTAAAATTTCTTTAGAAAACAGACAGCATCACTGTCTACGTTTGTTTATACTGTGATACAAACAGCAGAAGAAAATAAAAATGTATCTCATATAAACAGGAAGAGTGAAAGATTTTTTATGCTTATTTATTCTTTCTTCCAAAAGGAATGCTTGCATTTTCAAAGACCCAACAATAAATAATTCTGGATTTTGTGTTTCCAGATACTTATTTCACCTTCTTTTCTCTCCCAGTCTCAGGCAGTCAGCTAAATGGACTTCACTCAGAAGTGCCTGATTCAAGACACAAACAGACCCAGCTCCATTGTGCCATAACACAGTGTCCACTTCCAACACAGGTTCATGCTTCCTCCTCTCATGGAAGCTATGTCTTCTTTTCAGTATGCTTTTGTAGTGAAACAAGCCTCAGGAGATAACAATGGAAATACTTTGAAAATACGCTTTCCTTAGCGTATACAAGCCTTTGATGGTCAAAAGATTCAGTAAGATCAAAGTATACACACCCCATTATTTTACTTTTCTGGATTCATTTTATATCATTTGCTCCATCTATACTACCTCTTTCCTGCCTTGTGCACAGAAAATGTATTGCCTTCTTTTTTACTCATAATGTTCTAATGCTACTATGGCCTCATTCTATTTACTCATTAAATAATTTTTGTAAGACCCAACTGTTCTTCCCTCTGTTAGAAAAATGGATATTGTCATACAAATTAGTGTATGACTCACCGTGAGCAACGAGTCTATTGACCGCATAGGCTGCCAGGCATTCTTAGATAATAGATGGTTTAAATCGCTTCTCACTCCTTTGACTTTAGAGAACACGGTTGTCATGACATAAGTTGACTTCATAGCAAATGATCTGAAAAAAAGCCACAGAAAAGAAGTAATAACTCCAGTGTTATACAGGAAGTATTCATACGGTAGTTCTGAGGTCCCTCAACTCCAGGCCAATGTCTTAATCACTCATTCCTTCCTTCCTTCCAGGAGGTGGCTTAGAAAAAAAATATGGTAAAGAAAATCAAAAAGTCTTTTGAAATGCAAATAACAAGTCAGAGCCAATGAATATAACTTTACCTTCAATCTTTCTCAAAGATCCCTGCCAAAATATATTTTTTGTTTTGAAGATAATGATCACCAAATCTAGAATTTTTGGTGTTATCTAAAATATTTGCAAGTTTTAAGTGCTGCATGTATAAAGATAGCAAATGGTGCTTATTCATGCTGCATTTTTGCTAGGACATTGTGCACAAACCAGATGCAGTTTTTCTTGCTTGCTAATTCTACTGAAACATAAAATGGTAAAAAGAAAATGTCTTTTAAGAACAATGTCTTTAAGCAAATGCTAATTGTTTTAACAGACAGTAATTAAGTATCTTTACATTTTTACTAGATTTACGGTTTCTTTCAAATCTTACTTGCTTATTTCTCTTATTTGAAACAGAAACGGTGTGACAATTTGTGCTTCTAAATTAGTCATGCTTATCACTCAGTATGTTCACTTAGGACTTTTTTGTTTAAATGGTAATCCATGAGGGTTCTCAAACTGGAATCATATCCATATGCACATGTGTGTCCTATGCATGTTCTCCAAATAGAGATTAACAATCACTGGCATGGTCTTCCTGAAATAAAGAAAATAGATATTGATTAAATGACTGAAAATTTAAATCTAAGTCAAGAATTAGATAACATAGTCATTTAACATAGTCATTTTCATACCTTTTTTTTTTTTTTTTTCCCCATTTCTTGGTTTGCAAGAAATTAGCTTAAGGATGGTAGTTTCTTTTTCACAAGGTGATTTGATTTCATCTTACTCATATGTCTAGAATACATTCCTATATTTTTTCATAATTTGCATAAAGAAACCATTCTTCTATTAAAACAATACAAAGTGGTTTCCAAATACATTTAAGGCTTTAACTTTTACTGTACTCTTCTTGATTTCCAAACATAATTTTATTTCACAGTACATTAATTTCTATTACACACTTTTGTACTTTATCATTAACACCCTTTCATTATTTCAATAAATGAAACTAAATATAGTGTTGGCTGTTTGGCTCCATGCTTCAGTGATCTCACCACGCTTCAGACAGCTGTAGGACAATCAAATAAATGAATGCAACATGCCATTGTTTTAATTATATTTATTGATTCAAGGATCTTTAAATCTTTGTGGGTTTTTTTTTGTTTGTTTTTGTTTTTTTTTTATTGAACAATAATGTATTTATGCCTATAAATTGATTAATGGATTGCCATCTTTATCACGCAATAACCAAATCTACAGCTGATTAAGCAATGTGATTCTTGTACAAATTAGCTAAATTATATATGCCAAACACATCACATTCCCCACTTAACAGAAGAAGCTGCTTGCCAGGAAATCTTTTTATCATCAGCCCTTCTCAAGTGTAATACAGCTGTTAATGAAGGAGCAGGACACTTCAAAGAGGCAACATTTCAAAATGCAGCTGAGCATCCTACATAGGCATCATGTTCTGATATATGCAGTGCCCTTCAGTTGTTGTTCAGAGTTGTTGTTCAGTTACATTACACCAGTTAGTGGACAAGTTTATTTTTATTTTTTTCCTCAAATACACAATCTCTTAACACAATTTGAAATAATGAAGATTCGATTTACAGTATTTTAAAAACATATGCTCACTTACAGCAAGCTTTTAATTCCTTCACATGTTATAACTAATTTTTGCACATAAGAGTAACTGCTTACCAATGTGAGCAGATGTGAGAAACTTATCTTCTCACTACCAGAGTAGCTCATGCTAAGAGCTCAAGGAAACTTGCTCTGCCCTCAGGAAATCAGAACTTGCAATGTTCCCAAGAATGGATAACATCCCTTTCTGTTTCTCAAGTGATTTCTGCTCTTCTCCTATGCACTTTAGATGCATCTTTAGATGGTAAGCTGTCTGTCATTACTACATCTCACCTACCTCTTCAGGAAGAAAACAATGTTTTCCTTTTGATGGAAGTCTTCACGGAAGTCAACAGAGTCATTAAAAGCCACCTAAGAACAGAGCACAGGTGATGGAGTCCCTGGGGCAATCCTATTATTCAAGGAAGAATTTTAAACTCTAAATTTCTAAGTTTCCATTTCATGGGTTTTAGAGCAACATTTTGGCAGTTTTGAGTAAGCTCCAGTGGAACGGTAATTGAAAACTTTAAGATTTCCTTCTCAAAAATAATGTACTTATGTCAATGAATTGTCAATTTTGTCAAATAACCACATCTGTTACTGGCTATTTAACGTGTTTCTTGTGTTAATCAGCCAAATTCCATATGCTTCTAAGACGTTTGCTTATCAACTGCACAAAGCATGGCATACACCAAAATGTCCAATATATATCCCACAATGCAGTTTATGCTGGTCCATAAAAAAAAATGGTTGACTCAAAATTTTTATAGTAAATATATATTATGTACATTTTTGAGGAATTAATAAATATACATACACAACCACATTGTTACATATGGGATACACTGAAAAATTTTCTCCCTGGAGGATGCAAGAATATTTAATTTTTGTTTAGACTACCCTCCATGTGTTTCTCAACCAGTGTCATTGTGCATTCTGGCTGTACCAGTGTCCTCTTGGATGAAGAGAGCAGAGTGTTTATATCCTAGATGGAAAAAAAAAAAAAAAAAAAAAAAAAAAAAGAGAGAGAGAGAGAGAGACATTATCTCTCTCATATACATTATGTAAGGTACTTAGAACAGCTCACAGCTCAAAGGTGGCTTTGAAAGCATAGCCCAATCTAAAAACAGAAATAGGCATTGTATATTAATCAGCAAAAGCATAAGTTGTTCCAGACTGGCAGTTCATCAGAGGGTATTAATTTGTAACCTAAGATAGAACTGATAATTGTTGCTGCAAAAAGTAAAAAGTGATACACTAACATCTTAAATTTACCAAAGAACATACAGGAACTCCTTTTAGCCAGTTTTCATTGTCTATGTTGTGCTGTTCATAACTCATAGGCCTCATACTCACTGACATTGAAAACAGGATTTTTGGAATGCTATTTTTGAGTTTTTATAACTTTGTTGGCACAGTTAGCAGACACACTGCAATTTCCTATAATTTCACCTATATTATTAACTAGATCTAATGCTAATATGCCAGTAACATTGGAAGTGGAAAGTAAATTCTAGGCTGTGTTGTTTGCACTGAAATTACTTTTGACCACAGTAAACAAACTAAACATCATAACAAATTTCATATGGATGTTCTTTCAGAAAATATAAATGAAAAAGGAAATTAGACTGTACACCATGGCAATAATAATAATAATAATAATAATAACAATGAAATGTAGAGTCCCATCTCTGAAATTCATGCTTTCAGATTAGCAGTCATAAATACCACAGAGGGAGAAGGTCTTATCTGAGGGAAGCCTGAGAGAGAACAGCATTTTTATAAGGCTGGTAGTGAGGAAGTAAGGTTGCATCTCTCTTTTACGTGTGCAGTAATATATGAAGAACTCTGCTGAGCAAAGCAGTAGGTTAACATAAACTATTCATTCAGTAAATACTTCAACCTCAGCCAACTGTTCACATTGTAGTATTACGGCAGGTTAGAATTTGTGTTTGTGTAACAAGAGGGTCTCCCAGATAATGCTTCCATTGGAATGTATCCTTATAAGAAAACATAATGCAATTCTCAGTCACAGTTCTGACTCTGCCACCAAGAGGGAATTCAGTACTTCTGCAACCATGAAGTTTGCCAAATTCATGACAGCTTATTCTTACAGACTGTTGGGTTTCATCATTTTAGAAATTTAAAGTGAACTTGAACATGAATAACTGTAGACTTACTTATTACGCTGAATAGACTTGGCTAGTCAAATCAGACAAAAATCACAGAATATTAACTTAAGCATTTTTTTCATTCATAAAATATAATACTTTGAGCAACTCCTTCTTGCAATGAAAAAAAAAACAACCACACACACACACACAAAAAAAAAAAAAAAAAAAAAAAAAAAAAAAACACCAGGAAAGGACAATGGCCAACACTTAAACTCTATTGAGAACTCTTAGGAGAGTATAGATATTTATTTGAAAAAAAAATATTTCAAAATCTGAATTTTGTAAGACTTGAAAGATAAGTCTATAACTGTGGCATAATTGCTTCCATAGGTCTTTCCTATCAATGAAACAATAATTGCTGAAATTCAGAGAAAGGGGCAACTCTGTTTTACAAGGTCAATTCAAGACAAATTTTAATATATATGATTTCTGGGTTTGACTCAGTTCTCTTTGAAACCTCTCCCTATCTACTTTTTGAAACAATGATACTGGTCTGAAAGCATGAAGTAATAGTTGGGCAATTAACGAACACGGTGACCACACTGTTTGTCTGAAGTATTACATTCCCACTACCCCTTAGATGTTTTATAATACCACATGAAAATGAAAGAATATCTACTAAAAATTGTAAGTATAATTGTAACACAATTTTTTATGCAAAGAGTAAATTAAATAAACTTACCAGTTACTCAAGCTGTTGATCTTTAAAACTGCGTATTTGATGGGTAACAAGCTCCTGGAAGACTCCCAATTAGTTTCTCCCACAGTAAATCTTCTTAAGAAACTATGCACTGTTAATTTATCTAAGAAAATAATATAACAGTAACCCTATAGAAAAATCTCACTTTCACTGTGAAAGAGCAAAAAGTAGTAAAATACATCTGATGTGTTTTCACCCATACAACACAGATGAACATAGCTGTACTAACAGTAAGTTTGTCTCAGTGTAACATATTGAAGTTCTTCTTACTCAGTACATGATTCATAGACAACTAATTCTCCATAAACAGCTAGGTTTTCCAGCAGTGTTCATTCTTATTTGTTTTAAAAGGGAATGATTCATAATTATTCAAATATTTCCTGGCCTTCTCTCTAAAACTAATGCATGTAAGTGCCACATACATCCCTCACAATCACATTTCTAACCACCTTTGTAGAGCATACTAGAGAGTCTTTGCAGCTGCAGTGGGCTGCTCCTGGCCAGCGTTTAAGTACCCACACTGCTGCTCACTCCCCTCCACCACAGAGGAGGGAATAGGTAGAGCAAAAGTGAGAAAACTGATAGGCCACAATAAATGCAGCTTAATAAGCAAAAGAAGGAAGGGGAAAAAAGTGATGTAAAGGCAATCGGTCACCATCTCCCATAAAAAGACTGATACCCAGTCAGTCTCTGAGCAAGTTCCCTTGACAAGGAAAACAACAACACACACCTACAGTTTTTGTTGCTGAGCACAATATTATATGATATGGGATATACCTTTGGCCAGTTCAGGTCAGCTGTCCTAGCTGTGTTCCCTCCCAACACCTTGCTCACCCCAGCCTACCCACTGGTGAGAACAGAGGGAAAGAAAGAGAAATTCTTGCTGCTCTGCAAGACCTATTCAGCAGTAGCCAGTGTGCTACCAGGTCTGTTTTACACAAATCCAAAACACACGAGCTACTCCATACGAGCTACTGCGAGGAAAGTTAACTCCATTCCAGTCAGATCCAGCACAGTGTTGCGCCTGAAGAATACGTGCCATCATATTTTCTGTGTTTCCCTGAAACTATTATACCTACTTCATGTTCTATTTTAAATACCACAATGTATTCTGAATTCCATCTCCAACACCACCCCCTGGCTCACTATAAACTGGAAAATATGAATTGTATTTATACATCAACACAGCATGAAAAAGGCTCTTAAAAAGTTATGAGCCAATGCTCAACTGCTGACTATAGGTTTTATGGTGAACTCCATAGTACAATTACTAGATTATTCCCACGTAGTCCAGGAAAAAAATATATATATAAAAAAAAAAAAAAAATGCAGGCTCCTAAACATTCATTTGCAATAGGAAGAATAGTAGATCAAAACAAAGTTAGCAGCAACAGTACATTTTTGCATTAAATACTGTGACATACGGAATATTAAAATAATTTCTGCCTTTGAACTAACTGAAGCTGGTACACTTTATTTTAATTAGACATACTATAGCATTCTGCTTCTGGTTAGTGTTAAATAATCTTTAACATAACCTACTCCTGACTATAAAGTAAATACAAATATGTTCCCTGCTAGGCGTGGATTTTTCATAATGTTTTTCCAAAGAGATATGCAAGGATAGATGGAGAAAGGCAGGAACAATCCAGGGCTGTTTGTATTTCAGTGAATGCTGAGCTTTGAATTCCAAAAGCAGAAATACATACTCTGAAAGGGCAACAGCTGCCTGAAGGGCCCCTCCATGCCCGACTGGTGGGAGCTGAGCTCTTGAGGAACAAACAGATCCTAGGCCAGCATGAGGGAGTGGAGGTGCCTGTCATTTCTGACCTGAGAACAGTGCAACCTACCCATAGACCCTGTCAGAGTCCTGTAAATACCCCCAGCCTCTTTACTTTGGATACAAGAGTTACTGACAATGTTTTTCTTTTACATTTATTTTGTTAAACTGTTTCTATAGTTTGGAAGACAGATGGTGTTTACCACTTTTTTTTTTTTTTTTCCCTTCAGAAATGCCCATGTTCAAATAGTACTTTACTGAGCCAGTTTGAAAGGCAGATGCCAGATAAAAAGGAAAGTCATGTTTAGTCTCCCAGGTGATGACTACCATTATATAGAAACATTTAAATTAAATAGCTTGGCAAATGTAGGAAGCATCTACCTATTTTACTCAGCCAGTGAAAAACCTACAGCAGTAGTAGTACCCAGTATTCCTGTCATGTCACATCTCAAGTAAAAAGAAAGAAAAATGACAAGAGTAGGCTAACGTGATCTCCCAGGCTGCTCTTCCTATTTCTTCTGATTTTTCCTTTGAATGGGATATCTGTTGGAGATTTAAATGTTCCTGCACCTTCTTTGAAACAAGAGTGAATTCAGCCCAACAATAAAACAAACACAGAAGAGAAAAGGTCGAATCACAAGGCACATAGATTTAATTTAGATTTTAATTTAGATAAGATACTGATTATTTTCTCAGACACAGGGCTTCATGATCCTCAATCTGAAACAAAATGTATGAACAATTACAGATGTTCTAAACAAACAAATTCCACAGATTTCCAGAGAGGGCTTACAAAGCTTCTTGGTGTTGTTATTCTCTCTTTCAAGGCAATGTTGTTAAAAACAATCCTGCTGACAAGGAAATGTGCTATGAATGAACAGAAAGATCTCTGCTTTGTCACACATAATAGGTGCCCTCCAGGCTCTCCTTATTATAGAGGGAACCTCACAGTTTCTCGGTAATAATGACAATGAAAATACAGAATACTCACCATGTGAAAATATGAGATACTCCCCATAACTTGCACTTCCTAAACAATTTATAAGACTTTTTGTTTGGAGCATGCTGCCAGTCAGTTAAACTCTCAGGACAGTTTACAGACTCTAGTCATTAATTCTCACAGTTACCGAAATCCCAACTTACCGGTTTTCTTGTGAGGTAGAAAATGGCTCTACTTTTGTAGGCAAGCAAAGGGATGTTGATGGTAAAGACTACCACAGCTCCTGGAGCTAGTCTCCAAAACACAGCTAGTGGATAAGGTGAATGGAAGAGGTCTCTTCTACCCCAGATGCACTTTTTGCACAGAACTCTTCATTGGAGAGGTCACAGGAATACAGTGACTACAGCAGCACAAAGACAGGTATGCTACATCTCTTCCCTCAAATTTGATAAGAAATGCAAAAAGGTACATTAATTCATAAAGCTCAAGCACCAACTTTCACTTTTTCCCAAACCCCACCTGCCCCAAACGCTGGAAAAGGCCTTTTTACTCCCAGAAGCCTGGTTATTATTTCAGTAACATTCAGCAGTTATGTCTTGCTTACTCAATATCTTAACAGCATCTCATTAATCTCTCTTATATTCTCCAAGTCCTAAAGGACTGACTGAAAATCTTCCTCCACATGTCCTAGAGTCCCATAGTCCTTTTAAATTACTCCATCTGCTGAAGAGATTCAAAGAAACTGTGAAGAGTATATCTGCAAACAAGTACACACTATTCTTAAGCATGGTACATCAAAGAAAAACCATCGAATAGCACATTCCAGAAACAGAAATCACCATTACCTCTTGGACTCCATTGTAAACAATGCACTGAAGAAATAGAAGAGAATGAGAAGACAGACAACAGAGTCCTCACTCATAGCTTTTACTACCTAAGGAGTCCATAAAAATTGTATTACACTGCATCCAGGCTGAATGTGTCCTTTATACTTCCAGAGAGGCTTTGCTGCCTTTGAAGCTATTATATTCTGCCTCAGATAAAACAATGAATCCACTACTAACAGCTGAGCAAGGTAAATAATTTTATAAATTGCTTACAGAGATTTCAAGAACACTCTTTGGTTGTCTGGAAATGACTTTTTTTCCAGGCTAAGTCAACATATACTGAATTGATTCTATAGTTTGTGAGTATGTCTGCATACAATATATTTCTGTGTCAACAGTAGCATCATACCAATCTTAGGTGAACAAATATTGTCACAGACTGATACGTAATATATTTTGAAGACCTGGTCTTTGTTTCTTCATCAGTTACACTGTCATCTTTAAAGAGCTAAATCACATCACAGAAAGTTTTCAGCATTATATTTAAATGTATTCTTACAATCTCAGCCTCATTATGTAGTACTCTACTTCTGACCTGTCCCATGAAGCTGACTGGAAAACAGGAGGTGGAAAAAAAACACTGCACACCAGATGTTGGTCTTGATTTCTGTATAGGCACAAACATTTGTGACAAAATTCAAGATTGAGCAAAAGGAATTTGCATTTCTGATTTGGAATAACTTAACTGAATATTCTGTTGTGCTGATGCTGCCAGTGCAATCACAAGAGCATGAAGGTATTAGCATAGTTGTAATAAAAGATAACATCTTTAATAGAAACAATCAGTACAGGGGAAAAAAAAAAAAAAAGAAAAAAAAAAAAGATGTAATTTTAGCAGATATCTTTCTTAAATTTGAAGTAGAAACTTTAAAACAAACAAAAGGCTGAGAATAAAACTAAGTAAATTATTTGAAACAATTAAGTAAATCAAAGGCTAATGTCCTGGTCAGGGTCTGTTATAGACTGCCGAACCAGGATGAGTAGACTGATGAGGAGTTCTACAGTCAGCTGACAAAAGTTGCGAAATCATCGGCACTTGTTCTTGTAGGGGACTTCAACTTCCCTGACATATCCTGGAAGCACAACACAGCCCAGAGAAGGCAGTCTAGGAGGTTCCTGGAGAGCGTGGAAGATAGCTTCCTGACACAGCTGGTTAGTGAGCCTACCATGGGTGGCGCCCCGCTAGACCTTCTCTTCACAAACAGAGAAGGACTGGTGGAGGATGTGGTTCTCAGGAGCTGTCTTGGGCAGAGTGACCGTGAAATGGTCACTCTATTCTTGGCGCGGCCAGGAAGGGGACCAGTAAAACCACTGTATTGGACTTCCGGAGGGCTGACTTTGGGCTGCTCAGGACACTGGTTGGTAGAGTCACTTGAGAGGCAGTTCTGAAGGGCAGAGGAGTCCAGGAAGGCTGGGCGCTCTTCAAGAGGGAAATATTAATGGTGCAGGAATGGTCTGCCCCCACCATGCCCAAAGATAAGCCAGCGGGGAAGAAGACCAGCCTGGCTGAACAGAGAATTGTGGCTTGAGCTTAGGAGAAAAAAGAGGGTTTATAATCTTTGGAAAAGAGGGCAGGCCACTAGAGAGGACCATAAGGATGTTGCGAGGCTGTGCAGGGACAAAATTAGAAAGGCCAAAGCTCATCTGGAGCTCAATCTGGCTACTACTATTAAAGACAACAAAAAATCTTTTTATAAATACACCAACACAAAAAGGAGGACTAAGGAGAATCTACAACCTTTACTGGATGCCGGGGGAAACCTAGTTACAAAAGACAAGGAAAAGGCGGAGGTGCTCAATGCCTTCTTCGCCTCAGTCTTTAGCGGCAATACTGGTTGTTCTCTGGATACCCAGTACCCTGAGCTGGTGGAAGGGGATGGAGAGCAGGATGTGGCCTTCACTATCCATGAGGAAATGGTTGGCGACCTGCTACGGCACGCAGATGTGCGCAAGTCGATGGGGCTGGACAGGATCCACCCAAGGGTACTGAGAGAACTGTCAGAGGAGCTGGCCAAGCCACTATCCATGATTTATCAGCAGTCCTGGCTATCGGGGGAGGTCCCAGTTGACTGGCAGCTAGCAAACGTGACGCCCATCTACAAGAAGGGCCGGAGGGCAGACCCGGGGAACTACAGGCCTGTCAGTTTGACCTCAGTGCCAGGGAAGCTCATGGAGCAGATTATCTTGAGAGTGATCACGCAACACTTACAGGGCAAGCAGGCGATCAGGCCCAGTCAGCATGGGTTTATGAAAGGCAGGTCCTGCTTGACGAACCTGATCTCCTATGACAAAGTGACATGCTGGGTGAATGAGGGAAAGGCTGTGGATGTGGTCTACCTTGACTTCAGTAAGGCTTTTGACACCATGTCCCACAACATTCTCCTCAAGAAACTGGCTGCTCTTGGCTTGGACTGGCGTATGTTTCTCTGGGTTAAAAACTGGCTGGATAGCTGGGCCCAAAGAGTCGTGGTGAATTGAGTCAAATCCAGCTGGAGGCCGGTCACTACTGGAGTCCCCCAGGGCTCAGTACAGGGGCCAGTCCTCTTTAATATCTTCATCAGTGATCTGGATGAGGGCATTGAGGGCCCCCTCAGTAAGTTTGCAGATGACACCAAGTTAGGTGCATGTGTCGATCTGCTTGAGGGTAGGAAGGCTCTGCAGGAGGATCTGCATAGGCTGGACCAATGGGCTGAGGTCAACTGCATGAAGTTCAACAAGGTCAAGTGCCAGGTCCTGCACCTGGGGCGCAATAACCCCAAGCAGAGCTACAGGCTGGGAGATGAGTGGTTGGAGAGCTGCCAGGCAGAGAAGGACCTGGGAGTGATGGTTGATAGTCAGCTGAATATGAGCCAGCAGTGTGCTGAGGTGGCCAAGAAGGCCAACAGCATCCTGGATTGCATAAGAAACAGTGTGGCCAGCATGGCTAGGGAGGTGATCGTCCCCCTGTACTCAGCTCTGGTGAGGCCACACCTTGAGTACTATGTTCAGTTTTGGGCCCCTCGCTACACGAAGGACATACATGGAGGTGCTCGAGCGAGTCCAGAGAAGGGCGACAAAGCTGGTGAGGGGTCTGGAGAACAAGTCCTACGAGGAGCGGCTGAGGGAGCTGGGCTTGTTCAGCCTGGAGAAAAGGAGGCTCAGGGGCGACCTTACTGCTCTCTACAGGTACCTTAAAGAAGGCTGTAGCGAGGTGGGGGTTGGCCTGTTCTCCCACGTGCCTGGTGACAGGACGAGGGGGAATGGGCTTAAGTTGCGCCAGGGGAGTTTTAGGTTAGATGTTAGGAAGAACTTCTTTACCGAAAGGGTTGTTAGACATTGGAACAGGCTGCCCAGGGAAGTGGTGGAGTCACCATCCCTGGAAGTCTTTAAAAGGTGTTTAGATGTAGAGCTTAGGGATATGGTTTAGTGGGGACTGTTAGTGTTAGGTCAGAGGTAGGACTCAATGGTCTTGAGGTCTCTTCTAACCTTGAAATTCTGTGATTCTGTGAAAGTATACTGCAGCACCCCGATATCTCAGACATTTAGTTGTTATTTTTTCAAGCTTGATACAAATGCTCTAGCTCACATATTTTGAATTAACATATGAACCCATTTATATTTACTAATCTTAATTGCTTCTACATTTTCTTAATGTAAGTTTAAAATTCATTAAAAATATAAAATGTATTTTAAAATAACATTTTAAAATATTTATGACATTCACTACAGAAAAATAACAAAACTTTAAACATATTTTTAAAATGTGAGTGACAATAATCAATAAAGTTTTATGAGATTGTACAGGTACAACAAACATATAGCCAGTTAGCTGCACAGTGTTGTAGTGCTCATAATGTTTGGAAATTTTTGGATGCAGAAAAGGCTTATGATTTTTCCAAACATGAAGAAAGACATTGAAAAAAATATATTTTTTTATATTGATCTCTGTAAAATGTAAAAAAGAAATAGGGAGTCATCTGAAATGACAGATGTTTATGCAGTGCCTGAAGCACTTTCTGAGTAGCTACTGATAGAAGACATTTCAAGTTAAGGATTTCCCTCCATTCTTTCAGGAAACACCTTAACTTTCGCATTTACATAAACATGAACTTTTCTGTGTGTTAACCAAAGTGTGCAGTTTCACTGTTGTGAGCAATAGCTTAATGGGGTGGTGGAAAGCAGGGAAAGTGCAAGGGTCTCTATCTCTCTATTAGCTTGTCCTAAACGTAGAGAAAGTACCACAAAGAATGCCAAAACTTAAGTGGTTTTAAAGTTAATCCTTAGCAACATTTCTGAATCACTGTATTTAAGAAAAATGAATTACTGCATTTCTCCATGAAAGAGCTGATCAAGACTGTTTTTCCCCCAGAAATAGGCATAAAATTCACACACACACGCACAAACCCAAACCCAACCAAAACAAAAACAAAAACCCAGCCTTAAGAATGCCTGAAATTAATTTGGGCTTCATTTAGTAACTTACATTATTTGCAAAACAAACACAAATGTACACATAAAAAATGTGTATAATGTAATGAAAGTGTGATACTTAAGGATATATATATATATATTGAAATATTATATGAGTATGTTTTGAAATACAACATGCATATACTGAAATACTGCTATAGTAGACAAGATAGATAACAGTATGAGAGGAACGTTTCTGCTCCCTTATATTGCCTTTAATGGTAGTGTAATCTCACAGTTGTCTGCTTTTCGGATTGACAGCTACAGAAGATGATCTGTAAGCATACTTGGCATGAGTTCTTAAAGTCTTGAAGACATTAAGCTAAATATGAAATATTAAGCAGATCACAATTTAATCCTTTCCAATTAAAAGTGTAAGTCTCACCCGGATATTTTCTCTTGTGGAATGATCATCATTTCATAAATTGAATCCATACAAAAGCAATAGTGATCTAAAAGCTTACTGCAGCATTCCCCTTGGGGTGAAGGCATACTGTTCATCTCAAGGTGAATGTTGTGTTCTGAGCACTTTAAGTTCCAGCTGAAGACAGAGAGAATTGAAGTACTTCATGGAATTAAGGATCAAGTACCATATCACAGTTCTCAGTAGACCTGAGATGTAAAATTGAGATCCTGACTGTGCCTAGATTTGAACACCTCCCTCCTCTTTTTTTTTTCCTCCCTGGATTACAGCATCTGATTTTTATGTTTCACATTCTGGCTATCACAGAGAGAGCAGGAAACATGACATTTTTGTCAAGTCAGAAACTGTCCCAAATGTGGGCAGCAGCACAGAGTTGGTATTCCAGTTTGAGGCCATCTCCCATTTCAGATGATTGAGGACCCTATAACAGTTCCTGCTAAGGGGAGTTTAAAAAATAATAATAAATACATATATATATAAATTAAAAAAAAAAAAAAAAAAAAAAAAAGAGATGTACAAAACAACTAACCTGCAAGATTCATACTCAAGTTGTATAGAAATGAATTAATGGTGGGGTTTGCAGTACCATACTGAAAAAAACTATTTCAACTGCACATACAGTATCTTGTCTCTGTTTTCCACAGGTGACATCTAAACCAAAGAAAAACTGATGCCATCTGTAAAGAGAGCAGGAACAAGTATTAGCACAAGTCTCAATCCCAGCTACAGCACTGTAATAAGATTTCCCTCAGAGCCAGGTTTGAAGCCATGTTTCCACAGGGTTCTTGGTTCTCCACCGTACGGTGGAGAAAATAGAAATTCACAGAGTCCCAGCTCCATAAATTGAATTTTAAAAAGAAATAAAGAAAATAAATCACATTTCTAATTCCCAAAGAGAGTCTGGAATTCTTGATGGGAATTGGCCAAACCTCTTGTACCATGTTAAAAGAAGAATACCGAGTTTGCCTTACTCTGCCAGTGGAGCCATTCAGTAAAGTGACATGAAAAGAAGAATTTCAGCATAAAAATCCAACTCTTACACAGATGCTTATTGCAGATAATACTGTAAATCTGAGAGAAACATATTCAACATAGAAACATATTCATATACTTCCTCATTCTTCTGGAAATTCAGTGTAGGCATCCTCCAGCCAATGTGCTGGGATTTATCCACCTCACTCCTAGACTCTGTCGATTTTCACTCATTCCAGGGAAGTGTGGGTATGCAGCTGAGTTTGTGAATACTACTCCTGAAATTGAACACTAGGCACAATGCTGCCACAGTTCACCCACGTCCTTTTATAGATAAAAAGTTTGCAGAAATGTAGTTGTTTGTCTCAGGTAAAATATTCCCACAGTCTATAGAGAAAACATTTTCATAAGAAAAACTCACAGATGTCAAGAACAAAATTATCTGGAGATGCTTTTGGATCCCTTCTCTAAGGCCTTCCTTAGTCCTAGGTGTTTCTCCTATTTTGATAAAATAAGGTTAGCATATACAGAGAAAAAAAAAATATCTTCTTGAAATACTGCTTTGAGTTTGTGAATCCCTGTTCTTTCTCGTCTAAAGATTTGATCAAATATATGTTCAGAAAAAGTGACTAAAGGAACAAAAAATGAAAGATCAGCAGTCCTATTCACTGTTCATTTTACACCATTCTCAGCCGAAGAAAGTTATTATCACCCTGGTAATATGTGAGATTAGTGTTAGGAAACATTTTAGGGTTGTAACCTCAATTCAGCCAGATTGAAGTTTTTAAAGTAAAGAGTATATTTTCAAAGAATTTGCGGGAAGCAAGTACACTCCAGAAAATAAAAATAAATTTTCACACTTCCATTAAGTTAGAGATAATATACATCACATTCCTATCATAATTTAACTTTTTTTTGTAAGTAAGTAAATATCTTCTGCCTATGGGTTTATAAGAAGCAATGTTTGCTCATAAAAGGTAGGTGTTTACCTTATCCTACTTATGAAGTGAAGTAGAAAAAAATTGCCCTAAAGATGTGTCTGAAGCTCCTCGTGATGTCTAGCCTGGGGTTTTGCAATCTGTTCTCCTGTTTAATATTTCAGTAAATATCACTTTGTTTCACCTAAAGCAAGACAAATTTCAGTCTCCACTGCAATTGATGGTTGCCAGGGGGCACGTACACAACATCAGGTGTGAGAGAGTGCTAAATCATGAGCCTATGGAATTAATGGCAACATCTAACTTTTTAGCAGATGGAAAATGCTGCAATAAGGCTCTGTACACTGCCTCTTCTCTTAAAGGTTCAGTCTGTTAATGGGATGATATGCTACTGAAATACTTCCAGATCAAGTATGTACCACCACAACCACATCATCTTCACCATTAGTCTCCTCCTTTTCATGCCTAATGTTTCTTAATGCATTTTTAGAGCAAACAGACCCCTTCTGACCATCTACACATTTCTGAGACAAAACACTAGAAAATACTGTCATAAATATTACCCTAAATTAACATCACTGGAAGCTATGACAAACTGCAAGAGCTGTATTGATTTCAATCCTAATCTACACAAGTACCAGGTCTAGCATATTGACTTCCATGATGACCAAGTATTTCTAATTTCACCCAGGAGAACTCTAATTTCTAGGATCCGCTCTGTTGGAACTGATATTCTTAATTCTGATCAATGTCCTGTGATATTTTTAGTTCCTGACTCACTTCAATATTCCCTACCATATGGGTGCAAATTATGATTTAAGGCTGATTTCTAGGAATACTTGTATATGTATCTTTTATGCATATTTAAAAAAAAAAATTGTTCCACCAGTGAAATTTTATCTATATATGTTCTTGAAAACTACACACTACAATTGAGAAAAACTCTCAAGTACAAGACAAAACATTAATTTTTATTTCAAGTGGGACAATTTTCTCTGAATCTCTGCAAAACTCAAAGATCAACTATGGCATTTTCTTTTATATTACTATCCACTTTTGTATCTGCTTCTCACCATAACAGCCACGTTACCAGGTTGAATCATACCATCTACTTAGGTCTTTATGGGCTACTGAA
Source organism: Anas platyrhynchos (assembly GCF_047663525.1). Taxonomy (NCBI): domain Eukaryota; kingdom Metazoa; phylum Chordata; class Aves; order Anseriformes; family Anatidae; genus Anas; species Anas platyrhynchos. Next base: position 42,885,965 of record NC_092590.1, on the reverse strand, counting down.
AATATTTAAGCTAAATTTCCATGGACTCCCAGAATTCCTCAGGCAACTGGGTAATGATGACCAATGCTTTACATATCAAAGCAGTAAAAAGAGCATGAGAAGGCATGTTCATTCACAGGGACAACGTGAGTGAGCTCCTGAGGAATTCCATGGACTGGACAAGAAAGAGTGGAGCTATTTATTCCTGTGTCAGGCTTCACCATACTGCAAATGTTTAAGTTTACCCTGGGATGAATAAATTATCCAACTCACAATATATTACAATTGAAAGGGGAGTATCTAATTGCTGGAAAGCAGATGGCCTTACCCTTTTGAGTATGCCTGACAAGAACAAAAAAAAATTACTGGCCTGCAGCCATATTCCCATAGGCTGCAATCTTGTCAGATTCCATCAGCCAGGGAAAATTGGATATGATGACTGGTCAGTAATAGAATTTTTCAAGGCCAAAGCGTTGGTTTTTGTTGTTGGTGGTGTTTTTTTTTGTTGCTGTTGTTTGTTTTGTTTTAAAATTAGTCTAACCACATCTGCACACCTTGAAAGGAAAAAAAAAATCTCACCGTCATTGTTTTTGTACTGGTTTACTGCACTGTTTATGGTACTAGCTTATCCACACCTTTGTTACTTGTCACAAATAATTCAAACTTTCTTGTTTTATTTTTGTTGAAAATACTTTAATTACATTATTTTATTGATAAATAATTAATTGGCAATATAAGAAACTAAGAGAATCTGAAATGAGAAAATGGGTTATCCTGACTTTATGAAAGATAAAGTATCAAAATATGCAAAGTATTCTAGTATGTTTCAGAGTGTCATGCTGATATATTAACTATTATGAAAACCAACATCTCCAAAAAAATAGCTTTAGAATATGTTGTTCTCTTTATAGTTATGTTAAATTTTTACAATGACATTGTATGGTATATCAGATGGTCGAGTATTACAGAGGTGAATGATGGCAAATCAAATAATTGAATTTGTAATGTGGAACATAAATGGCTTAGAGTTATAACTACAAAAAACTGTTGAAACAGAAAAAGCTGACATCATCTTTTTACAAGAAATTCACTTAAGAGAGCAAGATGCTATCAGCATAGGAACACCTTGGATAGGAAGCAGTCAGCAAAATAGCTTTGCACAAAACAAGAGAGTTCTTTCCAACAAACTCAGTAATTTATATCTAACAACGAAGATTTTCTGACTGTTAAATATACATGGAAAGAACGGTCCAGTTTCAGTTAACATGTATAGTCTTAATTCAAATAAAGCATCTTTCACAGTACAGGTTACTATCTAATATTATGACAAGTGTTCCAGTGGAATACACAGTTTATGGCTGACCTTCCTGGTCTGTCTACATACAACTCTGAACATAGCATGGAAGAGTCCAAAACACAAGGAGAGACAGAGAGAGAGAGAGAGAGAGAGAGAGAGAGAGAAAGTGTCTCTGGATGAGTTTCTGACAGAGTTCTCATCTCCAGGGAAAGAGGCAAGCATATTTCTGACATGCAGTCAATGTTTTATTTTGTTGGAATAAGACTTTGGAAAGGCATTAATTCCTATGTTTAAGACTGAGCAAGCTTGTGAAATCTGTGACTAGGAGCTTTCTCCTTCCTTCCTTTGCCCTTCCATGCATACCTCCAACTAGTCCCTATATTTAGTGAAAATGTCCCTTTCCTCCATACAGTACAGGTGATGTTGACATAGCTGAATACTCCATTATTCAGTACTTGTTGTCTTTCTTTCACAGGTAACTCAGAGATGCTATCACTTTGGCATATTTGTGCAGCATTAGTGGTCTACAGTCTCCTCCTGGGGCCTAATATGTGATTAAAGGTATGGGAGAAGGGGAGATAGAAATCCTTGCCAGTGCTCTTCAAGAGGAGTTGTTAATGCTCCCAACTCCTTGAAATTAATATGACAGGAAAAACTGGAAAATACCCAGACAAAGATATCCTTGTGCAGTCTCAGGAAACACAGGAGTACGCTGTAGCCTTTGCTGTCAAACACAACTTATTTAAGCAGGACTACTCATGTGAAGCAACACTCCTTCAGACTAATAATCTTACTGAAGTCAAATATCCCCCTCCTGGGAAAAAGTATCCTACAGCATTAATAGGAGCACCAAAATTAATTCCAAAATCATTCTAGAAGGTTATCTCTAGCATAATCTTTGTGCTATTCCAGCCCTGATTAAGATGTCTTCAGAGAGATGTTCAGAGATTCCCCTGAGTCAGTGGGCTGAGGGGGCAGCTCTGTGGGAGTCAAAACCAACTGCAGCACCAAAATCATCCTCTCACTGCAGTAAGCTCCTTCCCCTGTATATAGTATAGGACATATATCCTGTCCTATACTATATAGATACATATATATATATGTATATGTATATATAGATATATACTATAGATTTGGCGCCCTTCTTTGGCAGAAAGCTGCCCCAATGTGGCAAGTGGCATTTTTGTGCAGGTTTAGTATTCTGAAACAGAACATCCCTGGCCAGCACAAACTGCAGAGAATATACAAGATAAGGAGTGCAAACCTGAGACCAAGGGCAAGAGGGATCGTGGGGTCAGTCAGAAGCTAGAGCAGCTTAGGCTCTAACTGCAGTTGTGCAGCCAGAGGCACAGATTCTGAGGATATGCCAGAAAATTGCAGACAGAAAAAGGAGAGATGGGGAGGTGGAAGGATTTTTCTGGTCTGGCACCTGCTTGTCCATTGAACACTGTATTTTTCCCCTCTGTATTATTTTTCTGAAATTTAATCATATGCTACACAAGGAAATTATGTAGAAAATCTGCAAGGTGAATAATGTGCTATACTATGGTGAGCATAATACCATGAAATTTTTGGGAGCTAAAGCCCAACAGATATGCATAAATTTCCATTTAACAGTTTTAAAATGTCCTTGGTCATCAGTCCAATAGAATTAATGTTTTTATATGTTGTTCTTGCTACATTTAATAGCTTTTTCCCCTTTCCATTTAAAATATTTAAGTACACATAGAGAATAAAAATAATTATACATTTCTAGAGTAAGCTGTCCTTTTCTTATTCTTTGCAGTAGAAGTCAACTTAGCTAAATAACTTTGTACAGACACTGCTAGGTCCTGGCATTAGCTGATAGTTTTTGTTAAATAACATTAGATTGTGGTATGCTGTCCCGATAATATGTCAGGAGTGATGACATTAATGGGCCACAATGTCCTTCAAATTCATTTTATAAATATTTTTAACAGCAGTGAGGCAATTCTGCTGAGCACTGGCTAATAAAATATTTCATTATTTCAGGATATAACTGGTATCTTATTAGCTGGCCGAGTAAGCAACTTCAGTTTTAAAAAATGTTTATCAGTAGCACTTTCAGCTGGTATTATTTTTTTATGCCCAGGCTACATAGTGACTGTACTTTCAAGTGTAAAGGACCTGCCACAGGCTTTTTAAGAACTGTATCTCCAATTCCAGCAAGTGCTACACCCACATTTTAAGCATCCATAGGGGGCTGAGTCAGCAGCTCAGAAAGTAGAAAATCCATCTTCCTTGCTTTCATGAACATATTTTCGTGGGCCCCTTTTACCCTCACCCTGCATATTGGGAGTGGTGCCAGGTGCCCCTCTGAACAGTTGATTTAGGTGATCTATGTTCTTCTACAAGCAGTGATCCCTTGCCAGCCAAAATACCAACACCAAGATAGTAATCATGTCCTTGAGAAACAGTGATGAAATCTGAAGGCAGAAAAAGACTTGAAGAGATTTTTTTGTTTGTTTAGTTTTAAGCAAGGTACTTTTCATGTATTACAGTTCACCATGAAAAGAAAATAAAAGAAAATTAAGAAGATTCTAGCTACTAAAAATGAAGATAGGGTGGTGAGACACTGGAAAATGCTGCCCCATCCCCAAAGGTGTTAAAAAAAAAGGTTGGATGTGCACCTGGACAACCTGATCGAGGGGGTGTCATCCCCTGTCCATAATAGGAAGTCAGAATTAGATGATCTTAAAGGTCCCTTACAATCCAAGCCATTCTATGATTCTATGAAGATGGCAATTTGATATGACACACATTTCTATTTCTATCCTTTGAGTCAAATATCTGTTCACATTGAACACTGTTTACATACAAGCATGCAATCATTCCAAACTCTAAAGAAACTCAAGACATAGAATTATCTCCTTGATAAATTCTGTGCAGAGAAGATATATCACAGCCTTGCCCACAAGGAGATGTCATTGCACTCAAACACATCTAGCAATATGAATACAAACATGCAGGTTATCAGTCTGGCATACTATAGCCTGAAATCAGGTTTGTGGTTTAACTAATCATGGGTACTGACAGAGGCTCCTAATGAGCTGTTTATATTGAGCACAAACACATTATACAGGAGGAAAATTGCAGTTTGTAAATACCAGCTGAGGTTCAGACAAATAACTAACATTTCAGAAAATCAAGTTTTACTTTGAGTACTGATTAGTTATGTTTACTAATATCGTGGCTGAAAATCATCATAACATTTCAATCATCCACATTCATATAATAGTTATTGCAGATTAAAAAGTTCTTTTTTGAATTATAAGAATTGGAAGAGGGTAAATTTTATAAAAATGTATTTATAAATACTCAGTTAAATAAAAGCAATACATCCACTTCAGTAGAATTTCTGAAGTGTTTTATTTATTTCCTACGAGTAATCAGGTTAGCAAAATTTGTTTTGTGATAAGCTTGACAGGAAAAAAAAAATCACATCATGTGAATACTCATATAACAAATCCTAGCTATAAAAGTAATCAATTTTTAAAGTCCTTTGTGGATTTAAGAGTCTTCCATCTTGGGGAAGGAAATAGTTCCATGGCTGTTATTATGGGGGGAAAATGTGGGGAACTGGCCCTGAGAACCTAATAATTGAAATATGTTCTTAAACTTTAACTGATATATTTTTTTAATTACAAAGTACTAATAAAAAAAAAAAAAAATCTGCAGATTAGCTGAATGCTATATTTCCTTTACCAAAAGGTTCTTTAAATTTGCTGCCTATTCTTTTCAGTGGTGATCACTGACATTACAAAGGGAAATAGGCACAAACTGGAATACAGCAGGTTCTTCCTGAACACCAGGAAGCACTTCACTGTGCAGGTGACCGAGCACTGGAACCTTTACCTAGAGAGGCTGTGAAGTCTCCCTCCCTGGAGATCTTCAAAAGGTGTCTGGACATAGTCCAGCGTAACCTTCTCTGGGTAGGGGGGTTGGACCTTTCCAGCCTCAAACATTGCATGATTCATTGTGACTTATTGTAAAACTGTGTTGCTTAAAAACATACATGGAGTTAGGAAAAGAGAAAGTGAGCAGTATGAAGTGAACAAGGGGCCACTCATTCCATCTGAGAGTTTAAATCACTACACATACGTGTATGCCAAAACCATGCAAGTGTACTGGTATTTGCCTAGTGCCTATGCAGTGGGGAGCTAGATCTGTGCCAGGTGGGCAGCTAACACCTGTCTGCTCTTGGTTAAGTCCTTTCTGAGTTAGGAACTCAAAAGGCCATTTGACTTGTGTGAATCACACTTGTGTCTCTAGTACACTCTTGATTCAATGTAGCTTTCCATATTTATGTATGACTGTACCAATAGGAGATTCATACTTAAACAGTAAAATAAATGTACATCTAATAGCCTTGAAATTACAGAAGGGAGAAATGTTCTTCTAATACTGAAATTTATCTTTGCAGCTTTCTAGGCATCTGTAAACTCCATTCACTCATAAAATTCAGTATTTTCTAGAGTGAGATGAACAGCTGCTCCACACATACAATCTTTTTAGAAAATTTAGGAAAAGGGTCTAAAAATAACACACTCATGGCTACTGGGATAAGTTTAAATAAAAGACTGTAAACGTAACTGAATTTGTCCAGGACACAGAGACATATACACACATGGCTTCAAACCAGCAAATCAAGACAATCAACAGTCCACTATAAACAATGGATGCTTTGTAGAAGAGATTTCAGCATCAAGCAGAAGAATGGGAACATATTATTTCCCCAAATGTTTTAACCAACTATTTCTACAGAACAAACTACTATTTAAAATTTGAACCTAGAAGTGAATTATCAAGGCTGATTTCTGCTTCTTCAAAGACAGAAGCATATGAAGACATATTTCTGCCAGCAAAGTCTTAGTAACAAATAAGAGAGATATCTCCACTGTAAGGTTCTATAGTGAGCCATGAAAATGAAAAGTTCAGTGAATTATACCCAGGTCAAGCCCATGCATTACCTTCTGAGGACAAAGCATGATGCTGAAATGTTGTGCGTCAGCTGATCATTCAGAGTAAAGAATTTAATAGATGAACTTTGATCTAGTGCTACACCTTTCAAAAGCAGACTATCAACACAGTTTCACCACAATTTCATCAGTGCTAGCCATATCATTTAGTAAGCCTAAAAATAACATAAACTTAGAATGATACCTCATTTATCTTGTCACATATTCATGCTTACTTTTATAAAATGGGGGACAAATAAACAAGAAATATTACATCATTATATGCATCATTCTCTGAGTACGTTAATACGTGCTTATTTTCATATTCCTTGTTCCTGCATAAATTAAGAGTACCAAATCTCTAAAGTGAATTTATTAACTTGAAACAAAGAATTAAAGAATGAAACAGGGTGATTTTACAGTTTTATCAGATAAAATGATAAAAAGTGGATAAGAGTAAAGTCCTGATAACTCTGTTTCACTGACTTAATGGAGAATAATTTAAATCAAGTAACAAGGTGCAGATGAAACTTCTTTACAGTTACTTAAGGCACCAAATTATAATAAAAAATAGCTTTATATATATATATGTATATATATAAAACCACTTAGATATTATAATATGAAAACAACACATCCACTTACTGAAACATACCTTTCAATTGTGATAAAGACCAGCTTACCTTTTTGAAATGAAGTAATCTCCCTCTTCTCCCAGTAAAGTCAGCAACAAGGATTACCTCTGCCTTCAATGAAAGCAAGTTTTGTGTATGTAAAGAAACCCTTGCTACACAGAGTTTTATAGTTATCAAGCTAGGGTAGGGCTCAGCAGACATTGTAGTAATATAAGATGGGGATAGTCACTGGGCTACCTACAGGGTAGTAAGTGGGTCCCTTGGACAGATGACTCCCCACTTTAGGGGTCCACACCATAAGAGCAAGAGGAACCTAACTACCAGTGAGGAGACCACAAGAGAGTGAGGACAGTTGGTGCTTATTCTTGGTAATCAGCTCCAGCAAGCTGTACTGAATCACTGCCAGCCTGGTCATGTTAAGGGGATGTTTTATAAGTCAACTGGAACGTCTGCAAGGAAACAACTTTTTAGATTTGCCCTGAAGTGTTTTTGTTTGTTTGTTTGTATTTTTTTTGTTTTCTTTTCTTTTTTGAAAAAAAAAAATATTTTAAGATGATGCAAATAAATGGAATTTAGTTTCAAAGAGCACTTAACTCCCATTGAAGTCAGTGGTAGTACACTTTATCTTGGAATTTTGTTTGAATTCCAGGTGTCAAACTGCCTTTAAAAGTCTGGCCTTAAACAACTAAGTACAATGTCATGTTGCTTAAAATAAATGTCATTCTGGTTATTTGAAAATTAGTCTTGCTAGGACTCATTGCATGGACCATACTTTATTTTCCTCGAGGAGCTCAAACCATCTGGAATGCCAACAGCCTTCTCAGCTCAGTGCACCTTAAATCCACATTAAAACTATCCATACAACCCTAGGCTGTGACTACAATAAGCAAGCTAGAGGATGTAATAATGGCTTTTCTTTTGGGGAGGAAAAACAAAAAAGAGAAACTCTCAAGGTGCGCATTTGTATCCTTATAGTGGATACATTGCCTCAGGAGAAGACTATCACTCTGGAGACAGAAACAATCAATCTTCATCTTATTTGGAGCAAGTTACTTAATGTTCTGTCAGAAGGGGCATATAGGTATCACGAAGATGGGACCAAGACAGGCCACAGAGCCATCTGCTGTCTCTCCTCCTTCATATGGCAGACTCCTGGGACCTAATTTCTCTCATCATATCTATCAGATCATTCTACATTCTTGACCTCTCCGACCTACTAATCCCTGAAGAAAAAAAAAAAAAAAAAAAAAAAAAAAAAAAAAGAGTTAAAAGTTATAGTCTTTTGTAATCAAGTATCATTGCTTTTGTAAGCTTATTATTTTTAATGAACCAGCTCTAACATTTCATAACATCTAGAAAAGCTGTTTGACTCAGACTCTCTTACCAAATCATGCTTTAGGTTATTTAGAACAAAGGTCTTGTTTCAAGGTCATTTTACTTTCAATTAAGTAAAACCATAGATAGAGAGTTAGAGGTAAGTCACAGCAAAGAATTGCAACAAATAAAAATCCCTAACCTAAACTTCTTAAGAAAACTACATAACCCCTTTACAAGGATACAGCCTGAGGTGTAAGACTATAGCTTTGGCTTTCATTTCATATACACTGAAACAGAATGTGGTTAAATACATGTTCCAGAGCCTTGGGTATTTGTTCTTAGATTACTTTGTGATAAGCTCAGTATTTCTGATGCAAATGAGTTTGCACCAACATTTACCCTTTCCAGCCTTAAACGAAACAGCAGGACTCATGAGGACAGAAACAAAAACTTTGCAAATGTTAAAGGAATAAAGCATCTGGCAGAGTCTTTTAACTGCTGGAGAAGAACATATCCCACTGGACATCACCATTTTTGTTGTTGGAAAAAAAAAATTATTATTATTATTTCTTCTAAAGCATTTCACAGACTGTAGGCACACACTGTTTTAGTAGGCAAGAACTATGTTCTATTCTAACATACAGTTAAATATCATAATTTAGAAAGACATTAAGACAAATTACATTTTCTGAATCTATTTACAGACAATTTCCTCCAAATAGAGATTTCCCCCCTTTACATGAAAGCAGAAATCAAATTCTTTTCATTTACTACTTCCTGTTGTTCTCCTCAAAACCCTTACCTGTGGTCTGTATGATCCATAATAATGTAGTATGGATGCCAGAGAATGTAGGCACACCCATTTGAGACTCCAAAGAACATTTCTTGAAAAGACAAAGTTGCAAAGGTGTACCTGTTGGCAGAACTTCATCCTCTGGACCAAATTTCTGGACAAGAGTACTTTGAGCTCAGAAAGACATTTTTGGGAATAAATAAATAAATAAACGAACTTGTTATTTAAGGGCGGTTAAAAAGTTTAAAGATGTGAAATTGCATACAAAGTGAATTTCTAACTCACACACGGAAGTGCAGATGCATAAAAGAACAATTTTAACTGCTGGGACAGAGAGGTTAAAATCCAGATACCCAGCTCCAGGGTCTTTAAGCTATTGCTCACTATGACTCCAGCCCTGACAAGCTACTGCTTAAAATGAGGAGCAATAAAGGAAAATGGGGCTGTGCATCAGTGCATAAAGAAAAAGAAAGAATAGCGAACTGTGAGGGGAGTGAAGGAGAGAATTGAGTATCTACATATGATAGAGAGCATTAACATGACAACCACAAGAGCACAGCAAACCATACAAATGAATCATGCTGACATCTGCACAAATTTTCCTATCCTTTATAGACATAAGTGGAAGTTTCCTGAAAAACTAATAGGAAAGTACAAGAAAAGAAAGAAGAGACAAGCTTGATTTTTATTTTTTTATCATTATTAATCATCTATTGATCATCTATTTTTCCATCTATTTCAAAAATATTGCGCACACCTCTGACAGAAAAAAAAAAACCACACAAAACCAGAGGAGAAAATTCTGTCTTACCTCTATCAAGGGTACATGTAGGTACCCTTTACTTCTGCCTAGGTTTTACAAGTTGCGAAGTCTGGCTGCAGGTTTCCTTTTCACTGTGATGGCCAAGGGACTTTTGAATGCATTAGCCAGAAACCAAGAGTTTCACTCTCATTTGGTATGAGTGAAATAGAAAATGAAATATAAATACCTTAGTTAAATCATCAAAAAGTGAGCCAAAATTTTCTTTTAGAAGCACTAGAAATCATATCCCATGTTCTTCTGGAGTTTGGAAAAAATAATTTATTTGTCATTTTGGGGCACAGATCTGTATCACATAAGATATGACATTTCAGGTTATTTTATAGAAGGATTCAATTCTGTGTACAAGGAATCAGCTGTAGTGGAAAGAAAATGAAGAGGACAGTTAAGGCTTTGTTTGGAGCATGTACCCAAGGTGATAGATATATGGGAGCATCCACCACCATTTATTTCAGGGGCTGTGTCAAACACTTACTATTCATTTTGTTTAGGTGATCAAATTTTATATGCTTTTGTTTGTTTGTTTGTTTGTTTGTTTTTTTGGGGGGGGGGAGAAAGGCACATTTTGTATGCATAATTCATGAATTCTTAATTCTACAAAATTGTATGCATGTAAGTCATGTACCACTGGACTAGAGCTGGCTTAAATATTTGAATGCACTTTAAATACAATTTAGGATGAAGAGAGTATTGGAAAACATAACTGTTGGACAGCTGCTATTTCAAAGAGAAAAAGTTTTTCCCATAATATCTCAACCAAACTGTTATCAAGATATTTATCAAATGTAGCTGTTTACTGTTTACCTAATAATAATATAATTGAGTGACTGATAATACTTGATAATAATTGAGTGATTAAGCATGGTGGAATTACAGTTAATTTTGGATCTCACCATGTTTCAAAAACAGAACTCTGAACTATGGCTAAGTTTTTGTGCTTTGGAATTTCTAAAACGAGTAACGTTATGTAACCTAAATGATTATCATTTACAAATTTTACAAGATGATAATAAAAAATTGAAATCAGTAGGGGAAAAAAGGCCACTGTGATAAAATAGAAATGCATCAAAATGAAATTTTGATTCTTTTTATACTTCTCATCATTACAATTTCATTCTTAATTCTGATGTGATTATCTTGCCTGTTGCAAAAACACTTGGTCAATATGATTTGAAAAGATAACTTGTGGTCATACTGAATGTGCTGCAAAATTAATATATTGAAATACTCCATACAATTGTCACCTTTTCTATTAGGACATCTGTGTAAAATATAAAAATATCAGGTAAAATTCACCCAAACCTTTTGGACAATTGTGTCAAAGAGCTCCAGTGTCTGAAGTTGCAAGAGTAAAGAGCTCAGTTTACTTTGGGAGAATGATGACATTTTACTGCTCAGATGAAACTCCCCTAATGAACAAAGGAGGAGGATGGTTTCACACCAAGTCTCTGGTGATAACTCAGCTGAAACTACTGGTGCTGACTCTTCTGACTGGAGAAAATCAGGATCATTCCCAGAGGCCAAATCTGCCTAGAACTAGCACAGAGGGTTGGCACTTGGCACCTGCACTTATTGTGAAGTGTCAGAATTATACAGCACATGCTGGTAGTGGCCATCTGTTATGTATATTGATATCCCAGTGAAGGTCGGTATGGGGAACAGCCCTGGTTTTCAGCCCTGTGATTTGAGTGACAGAACGAGACTTATCTTCCATGCCTCTCCAGATCGTGAGCAGTTTTTACTTTGTGAAATTGCACGTAACTTCTGTTCTTCTCCTGTGTATGTGGAGATGTCTTGATATGTGCTGGTCTGTCTGCATTAAACAAGAAAAACAGTATCTAAACAATGCATTGAGAATACAAACCATATATACTGTTATAATTATATTTAGTGCTTTACTTGCTATCTATCACAAGTCTGTATGGAATAAAATGTTCCTAATACACACAGCCCTTCTTTTCAATGCTTTTGTTGTTGTTTTCAATTGTGCAGGGATATTTTGAATCTTGTAATCATTAGTCTGTTTTCCCATTCAGATCTCACATATATGACCTCACATTCATGCTTAACAGCAGTGAATGCTGTGATGAAGAAGAAACATTTTAAAATTTGATTTCTGCTTCACAATTTCTGTTGTTCTACTCTCCCAGTCAAAATACTGATTGTTTTAATCTTTTGCTTAAAATAAATAAATAAATAAATGATCAAGGATAAGTTGTTTTCTTATGATTAATTTTATTATTATAAATTATAATTATACATTTAAAATTTTATTATTTATTTATTTATTATTATTTATTTATATTCTGAATTTTATGGACTATGTACTCTTTAATTTAGAAAATAAAATTGCAAAATATACTGAATGTATTCTAGAAGTGATTCTACAAAATACCATTCAACTTTTCAAAATTTTATTATTCATCAACCAGTCACTGCTTTCCCCTACCTATTACACAAATGCAACTTTTGACTTATTTATAATTTTTCCAGAACTACAGAACATTATTTTTTGTTAATTTTACCAGTAATACTATTGTTACTATTATTATTCTTAATTCTGTTATGAACTAATAATTTACTATTCCTAAAAAGTAAGAGGAAAAGCACTTGGTCTGATCAAAAGTTAATCTGGCTGGTTTCTTAGCTTTGACAGTTATTATTCATGACTACCTAGGTAAGAATATGAGGACAGAACAAGAACAATACAGCCAACAAATCTTACTCTGTCCCCTAAAATACTACAGTCCAGGGGACTTCCCTCAAACACTTAAAAGTGTTTCTCTAGTGTTTAACGACCCTCAGCTGGATTTATCCTTTCAAGAAATTGTCAGTTTGATTTCAAACTTATGTTGGCTTTTAACGCTCACAGCATTCTGCGCAAAGACTTCTACAGCTTAATTGCTCATTACATGAAGAATTAGATCCTTGTATCAAACATGTTCTCTGCTAGTTTCTTTTGATGAATTCTAGTCATATCTCCTAAAGCTATGTAAAATGTTCCCATAAATTAAGACTTAACAAACCATATTTCCTTTTAACATTTTAGTGAAGGTGGTTACTGCTGCCTTTTCAAGTAGGAAGAAATACAAAAATGTCTGCCTTACTTACCAGAAGAACAACCTGTAAATATTGAAGGAAGGAACATCTCTAGGTTTTCAAATTCTCAAACACTTCTACTAGAAATGTTAAATACTACGTGTATACATACAGAATATTAAAAAAAAAAAAAAAAAAAAAAAGTCATCACCATTAATTTATAACTATGACAGTATTTTTACACATTCCTATTTTGTAACATTACACAGGGCCCCACCAGTCTGACCTGTGTGCCTCTTAGTCCACAGGAAGATTCACAAACTTTTGGTTTCACAAAAACCATATGCTAAATCATGCCTTTAAAATAATGTAATACTTGGAAAGATGACATGTCACAAAAATTAGAAGGAAAATGGTGACAAAATCCCCACAGGAACTTGTGATGCATTTTTATTTTGCTGTAAAGAAGATAAACTCTTTTTTTAATGAAATATTGAAGATGAAATGTCAAAATAAATGTCAGTGAAAAGCAGACTACTATGGGTAGTTATGGAAAGGAACATTCAACATGTCCTAATGTTTTATTCTACAAATATGATCATGACTTTCATAGAAATCACTGGTTGAGTAGTGATTTTTATATCAATTATCTAAGCATGTGTAATTTTCACTTCATTTTGAACATATTCCTTACTGCCACATAATATAAATTTGCACAGTGCTTTCACTAGAAATCATCTTTATTTGCCACTCCATTCAGAACAATCAGACATGCTTTCCCAATTTCAAGATTTCCCTCGTACATTAGCTCTAACCACTATTTTATTATTTTTTTTTCCCCACCAGCTCTCTGGACTAAATATCAGATGTATCTGTCTAGCTCCATTCCTTCTGTAAAAGGCAGCAATCAAAATCAGACACATCTCAAAGGTTATTGCAAGAGCTTGACCACAATTTTGTCTGGTAAGACACTTTAATTTCTTCCCCCCCCCCCTCCAATTCTACTGCAACTCTTTAAAAGCAAATTCAGTGAAATTTTGACCATTTCCAATATGGTAGAAAATATCAAATTTTTTCTTCTTGATTTTATTTCTGTTTGCCAAAATAAAGTGCAGTCTAATCTACATGGTGTCCTGCTTAACACCACCTGCCTGAATTGACTTTCCTTCATTTCCTTTCCTTCCTAAGTAAAATTTTCATTTCTGATTTCTATGCAGAAAATATATTTTGCAAAAGCTTTGTAAGGATTGTAAAGGACTGTAAAGAAATGATAAGTAATGGAGCTGAAAGCACTAACCAAATCGAAAATGAGAATCTTGATGTTAGAGGGAGATGAGACCAGATAGAGAAGAGCTCAGAAAGACAGTTGTTGGCAAGACCTCCTTGTTGCACTAGAAGCTTTGCCTAAGAGAAAGCTTTGCATAAAAATGTCAGGTTTTAATAGCAAATATATCTTTGAATCACTAAGAATATTAAGAAAGGAACCTGAAATACTTTGCTTCTTCATGAAGCAAAACTAACACCCCTCCTTCACTCAAATCCTCATAGAAATTAGGAGCCTTCCCTGTCGGAAAGAGAAAGGGAAAAGGAAAGGGAAAGGGATTTACCGATGCAGTTTGGTGGATCCAGATATAGAATCTGTGCTGTATTTTACTTTTTTTTCATAACAGTTTCAAATTTTGGTGAAACAGATAACAGGCAATTGGGTTGAGAGAAACAGATGTTTAAATTGGACACATATGCCTGAAGTGTTTAAGGTATCTCTCTTTAAAGTTATACACGTCTAAGAAATTTTATGGATCATGGCTTAATGTTAGTCTTTCATTTTCAATGAAGTTAGTAAGAACATAATAATAAGATCAACAGGCACTGCTAATATTCACTGCCCCACTTCCTTTTTTTTTTTTTTTTTGAATGACATGCTGCACAACACATCCCTCCTATATTCTGTCTGAGTGCAGATATAATCATATATGCATAGAAATAATTACAAATTCATGTCTTCTGCTTAGATCGTCAGAAATCTGAAGGGGAAATGCTACCACTAATATGGTTTAAAACTCACTTGGTCTGATTTTTGTCAAGTTTTAATCCTATTACTTCAAGTGATTATTAATTACCATTGTAAGTAGCAATAATCCTTGCATAAATAAATAAAATGCAGCTGTGTGTGACCATCTGAAATACATCAACTCCCCTAAATTATATTATCTGGCATCATGTATGTTATTAACTTTGATTTTTTGTTGTTAAACCACTCATTGTAATTTATTTTACAAATTATGCTGCCAACCATCATGAAACAAGTCCTTTCCACAGACAGTAGTTGTGGTGATGTTTCCTTCAAGTATTCTTTATTATTTACATAAAATTTGTCCCTCCAGGATGTTGCTCTAATCAATATCTAAGGCTGTACATGAATATATGAAAAAAACTTTGCCCAGAGTAGCTTACATCTTGGACAGACAAATAGTTAAATGCAGGAAAAAGTTGTCATTAATAACCTTCTTTAACAGATCAGGCTGAGATGCGGCAGTGTAAACCAAATCAATGAAGGACTGAGATTTGATTCTTGTTCAAGCCTTCAGCACCATCCAAACCTTTAAACACAAAACTTTTTTTTTTTCTTTTTCCCCCTCCTGATCAGCCATTTCAGACTCATTGTCCTCTCAAGGTAGTGCTACTCTTTGGAGCCCAAGTGAAGCCACTAGCCAAAGAACACTATTTTCTTGGGAACTGGAAGGAGAGCAGTCATGGTCCTAATCACGTTTTCCTTAGTACACTGCTTTTTCCTTGTGATGGCTGTGCAAATCAACAGGTTTTTACAAAAGCCAACTTCTTAACACAACCACTCTCAACTTTGAAAGTATTGCATTCACCTTCCTTCACTCACCATTTAAGTCTCCTCTCTTCGTATTTGCACAGTCTTGTTGTTTGCAAAATAAGATGCAAATGACATCAAGTTCTTTTATGAATGCACATTGGCCTCCCTTTTAAAACTGATAATGAGGACCCATGCTTTAGGTCACCAGATTCCAGAGCAAACAATGGTAAAAATGCTGAAAAAATTATTTGGAAAAAAAAAAAAAAAAAAAACAGCAACAAAAAAAAACTCTCATATGCATACACACTCACATATATATGTACATGCATACATGCTATTATATTTTATGTAATACTGATTCTGTGCTAAAACAAGGAAATGTAATTGCAAGACTGTGGTATAAAACTTCCATATTTTGATTAGTGACTGTGATTAATACATTCAAGTGTGGCTTTCCTGAGGCCTAATATGCTTTAACTATGTTTTTCCCTGCATTTTGTTGTTCTGTGACTTAAATATAGAGGGTGACTAACAAGTAGTTCTGGGTGTGCATGTGTGAATCAGAGGGAAATCCATACACTTTAGAGATCGTGACATTGTAAATGTAGTGAACATATTTATTTAAACAATTACTATATTAACCATCAACATTGAGAGTAACACATATTAGGAGCTAAACAATTAGTAGAAGAATTTTGAAAATATTACGTTAATGACTATGCAAAGTAACTGGATTTTGCCTTTATAAATCACTTGGAATTTATATTTCAGTCACCAGTTCTGCTGTATAATACCTGAAAGACCGTTCAGATTTGTAGTGTAAATGTAAAGTGCTTTTTGTTTAAATTTTAACTACATTTTTTACACTACATATCACAGACAGAAAAGACAGAATTATGAGCAGACTAAGAAAGGCAAATTTCTTACGGTATAATACAGCATGAAAATGTCACTAATTTTTTGTTTGCTAAGTGGAAAATGACTGTTTCATTTCAAATTCAAATGAGTGTGTTATGTTTTTGTTACCTTGGTGGCATAAGAGAAACAAATAAATAGAAAAAAAAAAGTGCTTCCTATGGATTGCCCCAGGCATTTTATTTTGCATGTGTTGCTGCTGCACAGTTTCTGGCCATTTGAAAAGTGTGTGGCTACGCTGGACAGGTGCATGGCCAGAATGCACACCTGAAATGTTTGTGCTTCCTCCTGCAGCCCACAACCCTGTGAGCAAATTCTCTGTGCATATTGTCAGCTCTGCCTGCTGGTAGAAGGTGAAACTGCTTATAAAGCATTTACAGAGATGTAAAAATTCCTAAATTGATGATCTAAACTTTCTAACTAAGCTAATTCGGTGAAACAAGAATATCACGAGGAAATTAATACCTGTTATTTGTTCTTGTTCTGTTTAAATAATGGCTTCAAAGTTAAAGCACTACCAAGTTGTCTTATTACTATGGATTTTTAATGTGACTTGGATAATAGTATAAATCTAAAATTATATCAGCAACCACCTTTACAGGCAAGTCATTAGAAGGGACTTTAAGTGTATTTCTTTTTCGATTAGGGATGAAATTTATTATGCTTATGTGATCAGTTCCACAAGAGTCTCTGTGGATTTAATCTGGAAAAAGGAATAATCAGACACTTAATTCTCAGAATCTGACTCACAGCATTCAAACAGGACAGATATCACTGACTGTTATTAATTAAGAACCCTGACTTTTTGGAGTGGTTCCAGCTTGGAAGTCATTCTCCTAAGGAGCACTAATGAGGTCCCAATTATCCTGCTGTGGGGCAAGTGTGAGTAATGGAGTCACACAGTCTCTAGCTTCATGCAGTCTGCTGGGTGTGGGCTTTTCCCTGTGAATTGCTTAATGAACTATTTGACCTTGACTAAATCTTCTTTTTATACTATGAGGGGCAGACAGGAAGGTTCAGGTAAAAGTTTCCATCCTGACAGCTGTGCACCAAATTAAAAGGATAACAAAAACTAAAAAGAAAAAACAAAACAAAACAAAAACACAATCAAAAAAGGCAGAACAAAAGATAAAAATGAACACTATTCTTCTTTAATGGTCAATCATTTCTTCATTTTTGTCTTAATTTTTTTACAAAAATACAAAAATAAAAATAAAAACATTCCCCAAATCTGTTATTTAATGCACTTAGCTGTGAATTAGTAATGATCCAGAGAGCCTGATCATTATCCTTCATCCGTATCTAAAGTTTTGTAGATATTCACGTTTTGAACTTTCTCGTATGTATACAATATCCCTTTTTTACCTGACCCTGCATGTTATATTTGGTTAGAGAAGATCACCTATGATCTGAAAATGATCACATTTTCAGAGACTTCAAGTGGAAGACTAAAAAGACAGTAGGCCAAACAGAAACTGTATAGTATTATCCATTTCACTACAAAATCAGATATACTTCCCTACAAAATATTTTCACTAAGAATTTTTCTCACTTTTCCCCAAAGATGCTCAGAACTTAAATAGTTCATTCTGTGTGCACGTGTATACACATACACTGATTATCTTACTTTACTCTTGTAAGTTTAAGCAACTCTCAAGCTAGGATATTTTTTTTAATTTTGAATAAGATCATGAGAAGACAAAGAAATAAAAATTGCGTATTGAAAATTACTTTGGTATAAACATGGTAGAGATGCATGTTTTTCTCTTGCATATTTCCTGTTAATATTCCAATGCTAGCAGTGAATGTGATAATCTGTTTCTTGCTAGTCATTCTTCTCCAAAAGCATCTCATGTGACATAGAAATGCTCAAAACAGTAGAAATTGGTGAGCAAAGTCTTGTGAAACACCTACCTTCACATTTTAAATTGCTTCATACAAAAGCCAATACTCACAATATTTTTGGTTCTCTTTATTCTTTTATCAGTAAAAATGAAGCCACTGTAAAAATGTTAACGATAAATTTAATGTATTAGTCAAAAGTTATTAAAAGCAAAATAACATTACAATGTACAAGAACAATCTATTTTATTAGTCATATGCACCAGGTGTGTAATGGCACTGGGGACAATGGAGATCTCAAAATCCCAGTGCCAATTTATTTGAGCTCCTTATTTTTCCTAATCTGCTGCACAGCTTTACATTGCTGTCTCTCCTGCTGCCATAACCAATGTTTTGAAAGGCTTCAGAGGGAATCTCAGGCAAACTGGCCCAGGAAGATAATCTGTTGATAGCTTCCAAACTCGGATATAGATTTTTTGTATCATTGGTATGTCAGGAGAAAAAAAAAAAAAAAATGACCCCTTAGTGGTACAAGTAGTACTTGAAGCTTGGAAAAGACTTCTGGAGCTGCATGAGTTTCACATAATAGCTTTCAATTTTGCTCACAACTTTTCTAAAACATACGCAAGCCTGATTAATTAAAAAATAAATTGTCTGATTTAAAAGTAACATGTTATTATTAGGGAAAAAATATAAAAAAACTAATGAACTAAGAAATCATTGTATTGCATTTTATGGCATGTAGATATCTAAATACCAGTGAGGTAACAAAAAGCTGAGCATTGAAGGAAAAAACCTGTGCTTGTACAACAGCTTTGATATGTGCTGGAGAATTTGGGGGGAGATACTGACAGAACTGATCCCAATGTACCGGTATTTTGTACTGGTATATTAGGTTACTTCTAGAGCACAGCAACAGCTTTCATAGCTCATAGAGAAGGAAGGAATATCTCCAGAGTGGTCAATTTTAGCTAATGCTTCAAATTATCATCATTTTGATAGAAAGCCATAGAGATGATGCCTTTCTTAAAGGCATCAGATACTCAAAGCACTTTTATACCTCTTAATATCTACATCTTGTTGTACTCTGCTGATTAAGATAATGAATAGTTTCAAACCCTGTCAAAACAACTGCACTTCTAGTCTTTACATGGAAAGAGCAGGGGAAAAATCAATTTTAATTTTCTAAATTATGGAATCAAACCTGTAAAAGAATGTTAAGCAAGAGTAATTTCTTTATAACTGTACAGTCTTCAGGAGTGTGCTTTTACAAAAGCTAAGAAGTTAAGGAAGTTTTCCCTATGTATTTGTTGTAAACCATGAAACTTGAGTCAGAAATGTGTTCAATTCTACCACTCGTTTCTTCCTTTTCACCTTTCCTGCCCTGATGTATGTAAGAGTATCTAAATATCTTGGTTTTTGTAAGCAAAAGAAGGAGCGGTCAAAGGAAATTGTTAGGTGATAGGAAAGGTACTCCTGGCAGCAGGGCTCAGCAGTACTGGGTACTTTGTGACAGATTATAGGAAGAGAGCAAGAGCAGAAGGAGAAGGATGCAGAGAACTGTAACACTTTTTAAGCCCTATATTATTAAATACAGTCACCTTAATCATTGTTAGTTGAATTGCTTTTGCTAAGTACAACAGAAATATATGATTTCTAAATAAAGTTTTTACTCTCAAGTGATTTTTGTTGTTGTTGCTTACTAACAAAATTGTTAATATTTTATTGAACTTGATTAGACTTAGACTTCACTGCTTGCTTAGCCTGCATGCTAACACTTCAGATCTACATGAAAATACCTTTTATGTCACTCATGCAAGAACTTTGAAACCAGGTGACTCTTTTCATGTGAACTAAAGGAAGGATTACACGATTTCTTGAAGAGGAGCATCCAGCATGAGAGAGAATATTTCTCCAGAGTTCTACCACATAGCAAGTTAACCTGGAAGGAGAGACTTTCAGGTCACTGTTCTTGCTTGTGCAGGGAAAATGAATAAATAAATAAATAATGCAATTTAAAATCAGAGGAAAAAAATCTGCAACCTGGATCTCATTCTTTTATGCTGATCCATATGTGCAGAAGGGAACTCTGCAGTTTGAGCAGGAAATGCCTATCTGCAGCTTTGTTTCACAACCAGCTCAACTCTTGAGAGTCAGAATTGCCTCCTTCTCTCCTGTCTTATTGTTTAGGCATCAGTATTTTGTTGTTCAGTATACTGGATTTTTAGACTGTAATTCTAACAAAGCTAACTCATCCAATATAAGGAGGTTGAGCCTGTAACTCTGGATTTGGGATTCTGCACTGCTGGCCTGCTGTAAATAGCTCTCTTACAGGCACCTGAGTCCTGTCCGGTCAGATAACATAGCGTAAAGCTGGCTGTATCCAGACTATGGGGATTCAGCTGATTACAAAGGTTGAGTCATAAGAGAAAAGTCACTCATTTTCAGGGTCAAAACAAAACAGCAGGTCAGGTATTTGCTTTTAAAACTCAAAAATACTGACAAGAAAGTGCCTCTATAGCTGACTTGGCTAGTCAGCCAAGATTCATTAAGCATTTCAGCCTAACTAGTATTTCATTGTTCAAAGGATTCGACTGTCAATGAACATCAAGAGCCATTATATCAGCTAGCCCCAATTCTGTGCAATCAGACCATGGAAGCAGAAGGAGGTCAAACTATTCATTCTCAGTGTCTTACCAGTATTTTTCCTAGGTACACATCTTCCATTTTTCTGCAAGGAGTGTCCCTGCTATGTGTTTTTAGGGTGATGTTGTGCATGCCGACAGCTGCGCTGTGCAGTGAGCAGGGGCACCAGCAGATGCTTTTTGGGCTGCACTAGGTTCAGCATTTCCCAAACCATGCAGGAAGGAAGCAGCACGTGTGGAAAAGCTGCTGAAGCTTCCTCTCAAAGAAGCACGGGTGTAAATTTGACACCTTGACCGTTGGGTGGCACTTAAAGGGATTAAAACATCGTATCAGTAAATGAATGAAATTTAAGGAAGATACTTATGCTTAACCATTTTACTTACTACTTTTACTCAGCTAAACACCAAAATACTTAAGGCATTGAAGGTATCTATGATGGACTTCATACATTAAGCAAAGCTAAAGATGTTGCCTGATTTGATTACTAGGTATGTTCACTTAGTGGTTTGACCAGTTGATGTAGTTCAATAATCATTCATTTGTTAAAATACTGGCTCAATTTAAATGGTAAATTTGATTAGACCATTGCATTGGTTAATTCCTAGTAGTTCAGTATAGTTTCTAGCTATTCAGCCTTACCAATATCACTGTTGTATTTTATTATTTTTATTATTTTTTTTTACTAACACTAATACACCTCATAAAAGTAACAGGGCTCCACAGTATTTTTAAGTAAACAATATAATAAGAAAGGGCTTGAAAAGGTAGATAAGTGAAATGACTCACATAGCTCCTCTAAAATTTAGTCTTTGTTGCTCAAACAAGAACCTTTCTGGCCTGAAGACAGGACCTCACAGAAGTACAGGACAGAAGCTTTAA